>NC_045600.1:34385075-35635075 GCF_009762305.2 Zalophus californianus | reverse complement strand
ACCCACCCTCTGGGCTCTGCGTTGAGCCTTCATAACCTAACAAGATCTCCTTTGGGGTAAGAGACTATACCTTCCCTCCCCCTTCCACAGCTACAAGGGATTTCGAGGTCAAAAACCTGTGCACGGAGGGAAAATACCAGGAAGGACATGTGTGGTGAGCTCTGCGACCTTGGGTCCCTGGTCAGTCTCAGAGCCTCTGAAGTATGTCCCTGCGAGTGACCTCTGGTCAGACCTCTGAACCCGGAGCCAGCCGTGGCCTTGGAGTCTGGCTTACCCAGCCTGCACTCCTGACAGCACTCTCTCCTTGATCCCTGTGCTAAGAGCAGCGCAGGCAAGACAGCCGCATCCTGGACCTGCCCAAGCCCTTCAGTACGGGGGAGGTGGGGGGTGGGTGGGTGGGAGGGGTGGGCAGCAGCGTCTCGGCAAGTGGGACCAAGAATCCAGAGGGGGACGTCAGGAGGCTTCCGGGCCTGAGATGGGGCTCTGGGGCTGTTGACCAGCCTGGGAGCTGGCCTGATGTTGGTTTGAGTGTGGGAGTAATTTTTTTTATTGATATCCATGTGTGTACTCATCAGGGTTTGGACTCTAAGAGGGCATGACTGTCCTGTCCACCACAAGGTGCCTAGCAAGAGGCATCATAAGGGCACTGCCGGGAGGGGGTTCCCACGAAGGATCTGTCCGTGGAAAGAGAACATAAGCGCCCTAAGGGCAGGAGGCTCTGCTGTTCTGTTTACTGCTGTATCCTCCATGCTTGCCTGCCATATAATAGACACTAAACAAATACTTGTTTGTTGAATTCATTAAGTATCTAAAAATCACCAGCTCAAGGCTGGAAGCCTTTTTTTGAAGGCTGTCATCTGGGGAAAGCTGGGGCAGAAATTTTGCAGAGCTTGAATTCAAGATCCATCTGTCCGTTTATTGAACACCTATCGTTATGTCCCGCACAGGGATAGATGTTCGAGGTACAGAACTGAATCAGGTATGATCTCTGTCTTCAGGAGCTCTCAGGAGATCTGAAACAAATTAGTGGGGAAAAAAAATGCTGCTGGGATTAGGTGGAATCGGAGAGGAAGTCGGCAGAAGTGGATTGAAGCATGGGTCCTGGCCTCTGAGAGATTGTTTTAGAAGTTCCTCTCAGCCTAAATTTCCTGCCCTGTAACGGGGTGGTGGTGGGGATAACAATCACTTCTGTTTACTACAGGGGTTGTTGCGAGAATTCAGTGAGCTACAGGGGGACGTGGGGCATGGCATGCGCGGCGTGGCACTCAGGGCACAGGGGCTCCCGAGGAAGAGCCGCGCGTGTCCCGCAGGGAGCAGGTGCTCACAAACGGCTTCTCAGAGGAGGGACCCAAGCAGGGTCTTGGGGGATGTGGGCACGTTGGCCAGGTGGGCTCAGAAGAGGGTGGGTGAGGTGGCATGATGGTAAGGCTGGGACATAGCCTGTCTAGCCCAGCAGATGACCAGGCCCCAGGAAGCCACGGCCGGGGTGCTTAAAGCAGGCATTGCCCTGACCTTCGCCCCCTACCCTCAACACACAACACACAGCAACCAGAAGGCTCTGCTCTTTTCCAAGGAATTTCTGTGGTATCATCTATGCATTTAGGGCCTTCTAAGGCATGATCGCCAGGATGTGCTTCAGCTACATCCCCAAGCACACAGAAGATATCCGCACAGTTCAGTTGGGGGTGACCACTTGTGAATTGACAGTCTGCGTGAAGGAGGTACCCCCTAAGGCCGCCCTGATGCCGGGCTCTGTTCTAAGCATTCTACCTCTACTAACTCATTTACCCTTCCCAACAAGCCAGTGAGGCAGGTGCTATTATTTGCCCCATTTTTTTTTTAAAGGCATTACAAATGTTTTATATCCCTAGAACCATTCACAGTTATGGCTCATGAGAAGTTATTAACATCAGACACACCAATGGACAGAGACCACACACACATGGGAAGCAGCCACCACAACAGTGGAGCTTGCCTTTTATACAGAGTTTGTATGTATATATGCACGTGTGTGTGTATGTATGCATGTGTGTGTGCACATACATATACACACATACATATACATATATTTTATGTACACAGACACAAGGGTATAAAATCCAGTGAAAAGTATTTGCCCCATTTTTTAATTGAGAAAACAGGGGCACAGAGAGGTTAAGTAATTTGCCTGAGACCACACAGCTGGGAACCAGTGGAGGTTGGCTTCAAACCCAGGCAGTCTGGTCCAGAGTTGGAGCGCTTAGCCACCACTCTACGTTACAAATATAAGAAGGGGTAGAGAATCACAATCTTTACTGTTTAAATAGGTGTAAAAACCAGTTGAATTTCTTTGTTAGAGACCTATTTACAGCTAAACATTTTCAGTTCTAGGGTCCTGGAGACTGAAAATCTGAGGACTGGATACTCTTCCCAGAAAAACACATGGTTGCAAAAGTAATTTGGGGGCTGGGGGGGTTGTTGGTCTCCTGAAGCCTATCCAAACACCCTTGACAGGCCTGTGAACGTGGGATTCATGAGTCCAAGATTTCCTATTTGGCCTGGAGATGGGGGCGGGGGGTTGCTGCAGAGACCAAGCAAGAGGCGGACTCAGGCGTCCACACCTGCTTGCCACCCACCCAGCATGGTGCTCCAGAGATGAGAGCATTCATTTCAAACTCTGAATCATCTGGAGCTATTTCTTTACATATTTCTGCAAGAAAAGAAGGCTTTATTTGGAATGATTCGCCAACATATTATAAATCAAGAGACATACAACACAGACTTAAAGGAGCTACAGACTTACAAAGCCTAGGAACTAGAAAAATAAACTATTTCCAGTGTTCCCATAGCAAGGCATGTAAACTCAACTCCCGGGAAAAGAACAAATGAAATCAACTCACTTTTCAAGAGGTTACAAATCTCGCTAATATAATGCACAGCTGTTTTCTTCTTTGAAAACTGAATCAAGGAAATGCATGAACGAGATTAAGAAGTAAAAAAAAATCAGAAAATCCGGCCATGAGAAGCAGCAGCTGTGACTTCTCCCCACCTTGAGTCCCACACCCTAAAGGTAACTAATTTACTGGTTGTTTTTACTGCTTCTCAGAGCTACCCCTTCTCTCTAAAAAACTGTTTGACTTCTGCTGTTCTGCTGTGATAGCAAAGATTTAGATTATGTCCCACCTCTAGGACACCTACCTCCAATTTATTTATAGGTAAAACATGCTTTCCTGCTCTGTTGCCTTGGTTAACATTGTAACTTTGAAAAGTATAGACTTAAAGCTCTTTCTCTTGCTCACTCAACTTTTGACAGTCTGTTTTCCTGCTTTACAGATGAGGAAATGGGAGGCTTAGAAAGATCATCGCTTGCCCAAGGCCACACACAGTTGGTAAGTGGATCTGGTGACAAGCCCCGCTCAGCCCCCAAGCCCGGCTGGGACTGCTGTGGTCCCAGAAATACTGTGCCTGGCACCTTTCATGGAAGTGGGATCACCTGCTATTTTTATACCTGTTACTCTGTAAAGAGAGCTGTCTTCCCAAGGATTCAGCTCTGCTAGCTAGTAAAAATCCAGTGCCGGCCAGTGGAGGAGGGAGTGTTCGCAGAGTGGATTGCAGGGTTCTGTGGCTCAGTCCTGGAGGTCGGGGCCCCTCTGTGCTCCCTTATTCTCTTGCTGCAGGGAAGCAGGATGAGAAGCGGGGTATTTTACCCCTATAGGGATGGTTAGGGAGAAGCCAGCTCAGAGGTTCCCTGTCCAGCACTGTGGATAGTCAATAGTGACAAAAGAGAGCAAAGGTATTGAGGTGAGTAGCTACTTGTTTGGTGTCCATCCCAAGTCTGGGAACATGTGGATGGTCTCACTGGGTATCTCCTTCCTCTGTGGAGCTGTGGAAGGCTGGATTTGTTTTCATTGCTCCTTGATGGTTTAAATCCCAAATCAGACCAGAGCACACCTGATGATAGTTGTTCCTCACGCATTTTTTTCGTTCGCCTACTACTTTATCAGAACAAAGGGGCCCATGTCAGCATCTCTGCAAGAGCATGCTGGTAAAAACCTAGCAACTGGCTCTCTTGGGTGGGGGCGGTGGTGCTAATATGTAGCATTTGCCGGTTTCCATGATGTAAATCCTCCCACCACTGTCGAGTTCAAGCTCCCAGCATGACTTCACCGAACAAAGACTTGGCAAGAGATGCCCAGCAGCAGCTCATATAAAGTATTTCCACCACACAGAGGCAATAGATATGAATCACCTCAAAAGCACAGATAACAGTAAACTAGAGTGGCATAATTAGGAAATGATTTTTGAGTACAGGTGTATCTTGGAGAGACACTGAAATAAAGTGAGTATCACAAGATAGTCAAATGAATTTTTTGGTTTTCCAGTGCATGTAAAAGTCATGTGTACACTATGCTGTAGTCTATTAAGTGTTCAACAGCACTGTGTGTAAAAAAACAAAAACAAAAACAAGATACATATCTTCATTTAAAAAAGACTTCATTGCTAAAAAATGCTAATCTCATCTGAGCTTCCAGTGAGTCCTACCGATCACAGGTCACCATAACAAAGATAATAATAACAAAAAAGTTTGAAATATTGCAAGAATTACTAAACTGTGACACAGAGGCGTGAAGTAAGCAAATGCTGCTGGAAAACGCTGCTGATAGACTTGTTCGTTGCAGGCTTTGCCACCAACCTGCAACTTGTAAAAAGCAATGTATCAGGGCGCCTGGGTGGCTCAGTTGGTTAAGCGACTGCCTTCGGCTCAGGTCATGATCCTGGAGTCCGGGGATCGAGTCCTGCATCGGGCTCCCTGCTCAGCAGGGAGTCTGCTTCTCCCTCTGACCCTCTTCCCTCTCCTGCTCTCTATCTCTCATTCTCTCTCTCTCTCAAATAAATAAATAAATCTTAAAAAAAAATGTATCAGCGAAGCTCAAATGAGGCATGCCTATATTTATTACTTCTTGAAAAATATACAATTTAGTTCACTGTAAGTTTTTGTAACTTAATTTTTAATAATGACTATATTTAACAACTGCCTCCTAAAATTCCTGAAAATTCAATAGCCAGCTTGGTGAATTTGCACCGACAGCTCCACCATGCCCCTGCTCCCGGACAACTTGGGAAGCTGCTAGATGGGCCAAAGCAGGGAGCGAGGAGGCTGGGATCTAGTACAAGACTATACTATCCTATAAGTGACCAGCCCGGAAACCATAAAATACCCAGGAGGCTGGGCTCTGGTGGCACTGAGACAGAGGAACAGGGCAGGCCAAGATGTCTGCCAGATTGGGTGGAGCTGGGCTGCTGTCTTACTCAGTACACTCAGATGTGCAGAAAAGGGCAACGTTCTTTGAGAGCATTCTTACCTTCCTCTATGGCCTCTGTTTCCTCTGGGGGGGGCAGAGATTTCCATTTGTCTATGAAAGGGAATTCAAGAGACTTCATTTTTTTTTAAGATTTTATTTATTTATTTGACAGAGAGAGACACAGCGAGAGAGGGAACACAAGCAGGGGGAGTGGAAGAGGGAGAAGCAGGCTTCCCACGGAGCAGGGAGCCTGATGCGGGGCTCGATCCCAGGACCCTGGGATCCTGACTTGAGCCGAAGGCAGACACTTAACAACTGAGCCACCCCGGCGCCCCTTCATTTTCTTTTAGTTTAGAATAATCTCTCCAAGCTCTCTCAACCCCTGTTTTTTTTTTCTTTTTCTAAAGATTTATTTCTTTATTTGAGAGAAAGAGAGAACGAGCAGGAGGGGCAGAAGGAGAGGGAGAGAGAGTTCCAAGCACACTCTGCAGGCTAAGCGCAGAGCCCGACGTAGGGATGGTTCTCATGACCCTGAGATCATGACCTGAGCTGAAACCAAGAGTCAGATGCTCAACCAACTGAGCCACCCAGGTGCCCCCTGTCTCAGCCCCCCTTGAAAACAGATCTAGTCTTTCAAAATTTCTCCCCATGTACCTTGTGCCTTTAGCAAAGATGGTGTATTAATTTGCTAGCACTGCTGTAACAAAGTACCACAGCCTGGGTGGCTGAAACAACAGAAATTGATTGTCTCACAGTTCTGGAGGCTGGAAGTCCAAGGTCAAGGTGCAGATAGAGTTAGTTCTGTCTCCCAATTTCCCATTTTATATAAGGATACGAGTCATGGACGAAGGGCTCATCCTATTCAGTATGACCTCATCTTAACTAAATATATTTGCAGCAATCCAATTTCCAATTAAGACCACATTCTGAGGTACTAGCGGTGTGATACTATGATTTATAGTAAGAAGTATATATTTGGCCTTTGTCCTGTTTCTGGCAAAGAACTCCTAAAACTCTGGGAATTTCCCAAGTGAGGAGAGCAATAAAGGTGTTCTCTGTTGTGTTAATGAAGTTAACTTTTGGACCACACCTAAGGATGGGGGCTGTTTGCCTATGGAGCCAACCATGTGATGAGAGGGTTGGAACTTTCAGTCTGCCCATCCCCCACCCCCACCTCTGGTGAAGGGAGAGGGGCTGGAGGTTGAGTCAGTTGCTAATGGCCAATGACTTAATCCATGGCGCCTATGTAACGAAGCCTCCATAAAACCCCAAAAGGATGAGGTTCAGAGAACTTTCAGGCTGGTGAGACTCAAGGACAGTAGCACGCTCAGAAAGGGCACGGAAGCTCTGTGCTCTTTGCTCATACCTCACCCTATGCATGTTTTCCGTAAATAAAATGTTTCCCTGAGTTCTGTGAGCTGCTCTAGCAAATTAATCGAATCCAAAGAGGGGGTCGCTGGACCCTCCAATCAGAAGCACAGGTGATGACCTGGGCCTGCAATTGGCATTGAAGTATGGGAGGGAGGGCAGTCTTGTAGGACTGGGCCCTGAACCTGTGGAACCTGATGCTACCTCTGGCTAGATAATACCAGAATTGAGTTACATTGTAGGACACCCAGCTGGTGTCAGAGAATTGTTTGGTGTGTGTGAAAAAACCCTCTCCCCACAATGTGTGAAGAAATCTTAATTGTAATTTTGTTCCTGTTTATTTTTAAATTTTCTTTTTGTTTCACTGGAAAGGAAAGATAATGCTCAGTTTTAAATGTTAAAAGTACACAGGTTGCTTTGTTACAATAAAACTAAATGTGTACACACACACACACACACACACACACACACAAAGAAATCTTATTAAAGGGTTAGGAATTCAACATATAAATTTGGCAGAGGACACAATTCAACCCATAACAAATGGTATTTGACTGTAGGAGCATCTGAGTGAGATATGCACGTGCCTTCATGAGGATATGCACGTGCCCTCATGAGGGTGGCGGGTCTGGGAGATCTCCTCCATGTCCTTCTTGGTCTTCACTGTAGAGTGGCTGGTTTGATCTGGTTTTTGAATCTCCAGTGCCTGCCAAATGCTCACTCAGGTAAAGCTGTTCTCACCTGGCTCTCTTGGCTCCTTCATCAATAGTTCTTCTGGTCATCTGGTTCTTACATTTGGTGGTCTCTCATTATCCCTCAACTTTCTATAATCTACTGGTTCCAAGCACTTACTCAAGCCCCTTGGGAGACTGGGACTCTTTTTTTTTTTTTAATTAAAAAAAAATTTTTTTTAAGATTTTATTTATTTATTTATTTGAGAGAGAGAGAGAGCGAGCATGGGGGGGGGGAGGGTCAGAGGGAGAAGCAGACTCCCCTGCTGAGCAGGGAGCCCGATGTGGGACTCGATCCTGGGACTCCAGGATCATGACCTGAGCTGAAGGCAGTCGCCCAACCAGCTGAGCCACCCAGGCGCCCAGAGACTGGGACTCTCGACTGCTATTGCACTCCCACGGAAGAGTTCAGGGCTCTGTGAGATCCCCCTGCAGCCCACCTATCTCTTCACCATCTTCAGCCCAGGCGGCCCATGCTGGATGTGGACCTTCCCTAAGGTGCCTGAGGAAAGAAGAAATAGTCCCACTGCTCTGGGAGTCTCCTGGACTGACCCAACAGGGTTTCAACCCCAAATGGGGAATGGGACATGCCTCCCCCAACATACATACAATTAGCTTCTCCTCCTCTTCTTTCCCCCACTTTCCCACACTGGAGGTGCGATCTACTTTTGCCCTAGATGAGTGGATATTTAAGTTATCTCTCCCTATGTCTTGTAGCAAAAGTCAACATATAGAACTCTAAGCAATACTTTTTTGGAATATGTACATATTTGATATATATGTATATCAAATATATGCTTAGAATTTTATATATTTAATACTATACTAACATATGATGTGCTTTATAAAACATAACCCCAAATGGGCATTTTTTAAAGGATAAGATAAAAATGAAAATAGAAGTGCTAATGTTTTTTTCCTGTACCCGGTGTGTTGTCTTGGCACACTCCACTTTGGAGGCTGCCGTTCACTACTGTTGTCTTACAAGGGATTAAAAAAAAAAAAAAAAAAGAATTTGGCAGCCAAAGCTGAGCAATGACCTGGTTGTTCTCTCTGGCATCTCCCTTTCCCTGAAGCATGGAAACCTGTTGATTAAATGGGTGGAGAACCACGGAGCACCATGATTTAATCGGAAAGAAAACACACCAGTTTAATATATATTCAAAAGTATCATCCCCATTACATGGGAACCATGCCATGGGCTGGCCCTGATCACCAGGGCCTGAGAGCAAAACAAGCTGCCTCTGTGGGGTACACAACATGCCCTTTGTCATCACTGGAAGGCGGATGGGTTAATGCTTGTTGTCCCCTACGTTCTCTGGAGCTACGGGTTAGCGAGGGTGTCCATCAGCATGAGAAGCATGTGAGCACCCAAACCTGTATGTGTATTTGTCATGGGGGTGGGAGTCACCAGGACATGGATGTGGAGCAAGACAAAGAATGCTAAGTTCTATGTGCTGGGAACTTAAAAGGACATAGACTCAGAATCAGGGCTTAGCTGTGATGACCGTGTGTCCCAGAGGCCAACCAGATCTCCCTTTCGAATAGTGTATTGCATTGTGTAGAAGTCACTAAGAATGAATACCAGTCCTGATCTAGCAAGAGAAACAGAAAATCCTTCTCACTATGGCATCTAAGAACCCAGGAGGTCAGGGGAATGTTCACAGGTTTCCCTTGTTATCTGAAAGTAGGCTGTTCTTTTGAAAACATTTTGTAAGCAGAAATGGCCTAGAGTGAGGAAGGAATAACCATGAATTTATATGGCAAAAGTTCTGAGTGTTACCAGACCCAAAAAATCACCTCTCCTAAGCTTTTCTGATGCGTTAGGACCTATCTTGCTAACGGATGCACAAATTAAATCTAGATAAAGTCCAGATGCTCACACAGATACCGTTCAAAGCTGTGGTAGATGCTGAGCATGATGGGGCCTCTTGCTGCAGAACAAATGCTGAACGTCATTTTTGCTTTTTGCTTTTTGTTGTAAAAGCAAAAATCGTCTTCAGATTTCTTTCAGTTAGCAAAAACAGGTACTAACGTCAGTGTTTTATAAAAGTGAAGTAGCAGGGGCATCTGGGTGGCTCAGTTGTTAAGCGTCTGCCTTTGGCTCAGGTCATGATCCCAGGGTCCTGGGATCGGGCCCCACATCAGGGCTCCGCGGGAAGCCTGCTTCTCCCAACCCCACTCTCCCTGCTTGTGTTCCCTCTCTTGCTGTGTCTCTCTGTCAAATAAATAAATACAAATCTTAAAAAAAAAAAAAAAAGAAAAGAAAAGTGAAGTAGCAGAACATGGATTTTCAAGAGCAGGAGATACCTGTATGAGAATTCTGTCTTTTTCATTTTAATAAAGACGTATGACAAATATTATAGGGATTTCTGGAGGTTTCCAGTGGCTGGTCACCTCCACATGATTTGTGATGTTAGTTTACTCCAGCATAAGTGTGGTCAAGGAGAAAGGCAGGAAATTCTGGAATCTGGGCTTGCATTCTGGTTTGAATCCTGGCTAGTGCTTGTAAGTTTGGGCAACCTGGGCAAGTGAACTTTGTGAAGTCTCAGTTTCCTGTTGATCAAATGGTCTAATACTAAACAAAATGATGTATAGGAAGTGTCTGTTGCACCACATGGCACACAGCGGGCATTTAACAATCCTGATAAAAGTTAGCTGATAATAGGTAAAAGCTAGACTTATTAAAAGTTTCCCCCCAAAAAAATTTCCTAGCACTTCCTGCCTGCCTCAGACCTGTCCCTCCAACCAAAACTCTGAGGTGTTAAAAGTGGCCCGTTTTAAAAAACGAAATTTCTAGAAATGTTTAGTTTTTCTCTTTTTTTAAATACATATTTTTTTTAATTTTAAGTATAAGCTAACTCCCAACGTGGGGCTGGAACTCATGACCCCAAGATCAAGAGTTGCATGCCCTACCAACTGAGCCAGCCAGGCCACCCCAATGTTTAGCTAATTAACTTTTATATTAATACGGTTTGTACATGAAAAACTGTTTTACATTATCATTAGGAAAATCACCAGAGAGTTTCTTTTTTTAATTAATTAATTGATTGATTAATTTGTTTGAGAGAGAGAAAGAGACAGAGCATGAGCAGGGGGGAGGAGACAGAGGGAGAGGGAGAAGCCGATTCCAGGCTGAGCGATGGGGGGCACCGCCCCCACTACCCCCCCACCCCCACCCCCCAACCACCACGTTTACATTTTCAGTAGGAAGCTCCGGAAAACCTGACCATTCTCAAAATCAAAAGAAGTACATTTTCAATACTACGACTCCAGGCTGTGTGACAGAGGGTAGAAGGAAATACTGGAACGAAGGCTGTGGGCGGGAGAGGAGCTACTTCTCACTGGTGAGCTTGCAGGAGCTGCCGGCCTGACCGGCAGCACAAACCTGGCAAAACCTCCGTCGGCCCTGAGGCCACCGCCGTTGGTGACTCCTGTGGGCACCAGGGTTTTCCTCAGACCGTCTCCCTCACAGCGGCCCCTCGGGAGTGTGCGTGGTTCTCCCGGGAGATGGATGCGGGGCTGGCTCACCACCGCGGCGGAGCTGGTTGTTCCCGAAGGGGGGCAGCACACTGGTGACGGGATGGTGGGTCGGGCGGGTGAAGGTGAGGATTGGAAATAATTGGAAACAGCCCCACGGGTGTTTCTGGAAAGACCGATCCCCGGGGAGCCTCACAGTGAGGGCCTTGGGCAGCCATGGGCAGCCATGGGCAGCCAAGGACAGCTGGTGACATGAGAAAGGAAGGCGGGTTCTCCTACTTCTACCGTTTTCACAAAAGCCTACCCTGCTTATTTTTACTACAATGTTTCAGACATAAACTGTAAAAAAAAAAAAAAAAAGCATGACACGGGAAGGTGGAGTGGTCTTTCGGGCGCCCACAAATTTGTGTTCGGGTCCCTTCCCAGGTTCTGAGCGCAGACCCGGGTGGGCTCCGCCGGTGCGGAGAACACTGCCACCTGCTGGGCCTTTTGAGAACGTCAGCGGACCCCGTCCATCAAAGCTCGTCCCCAAACTTTCTCAGTGCCCTGGGTGTCAGCACCGGCTGCACCATCCTGGTCCTCCTGAAGAACAGAACAAAACAAACGCCCCCCCCAACACACATGCGTACCGGGAATTCCAACCACAAGGTGTCCAGGAGAACTACAGTTGACACACTGGAGGAGAAAGGCTACAAGGATTGTTTTCTTGGGCCCTTGGAGGCCACTTTGTCTTCAGCACTACTATCCGCTGTTTCTGGCCTTTGAATTTTAATTTAAGCCACCGATTGAGGCTCAGATGTGATTTCACAGCACAGGGGGAAAACACCTTAGACATTCACCGAAGCAAAACAGAACAAAACATGGAAAAGGTGAGGGAAAAGCGGAGGGGCGGGGGTGGGTGTGGAGCAGGGGCTGTGAGAGCGCTGACAACTTCTCTCGGGGAAACTCTGAGCCAAACATCTGCTAAGGTGCCAGAGCGCGTGTGTGAGAAGAGCAGAGGAGGGGAGACAGAGGGAAGGGGAGAGAAAGTGGGAAGCAAGTTCTGTGGAGCTGGGAAATGACCTCTCGAACCATTGCTTACACAAATGCTTTCCCGGTGCTAGACGTGGGGTGGAACTGGAAGCAGAGCCCAGATGCCACTCCTCTGGAAGGGCAACTCAGGGCCTGCTCCTTGGAGGCTCAAAGCCTTGCAGGATTGAACCTGAGCCCCAGACCTTGATAGGCTTCATCCAACATCCTCCTGGTGTTTGTGACAATGGGCAGCACCCTGTTCATATTCAAGTTTCTCCTTTGTTCACAGCATTGCAGTCTGTTCAAACATGCAGTGGAAATGGGTATGTGTTTCCAGCTACTGTTTAGGGGGAGACGTCATGTTTTGGAGCATCCCAGTTTCAGAATCCTTTAACCGAAACATTGTCAGATGTGTCCTCAAGAACGAATGAAATTATGTTCTGTGTAAAATATAAAACAAGAGCATATTTGATCACCACAAAAGCAGTTATCTGTGTCTTATACTCCTTGTGGACAGACTAAAGACCCCCTTCACATCCAACCAATCAGGTCTCAGCCATGCCCAGCTCCAGCCATCAGAGTTCAGTGACTGAATCATGGGCTTAGCCACTGCCATTTTATAAGCAAATCAGATTAATTGAGAAAGCAAATCATTTGTGTCTGCTAACAGCAATTAAACAAAACATGAGATTACAGCATTATGAGACTGAAAATATTAAATCAGGTCATTCAAAGATAAAGCAACTTGCTGATGTGTGACTTCAGCCTTGGGTAGTTATAATAAAAATGAGGGGTGGGGGTGGGTCGTATTGTCTGCAAGTTCATTAGGAGGTATGTGGTGTGTGCTTTATTTCTATGCCAGTCTAAAGCCATAGAAACAGGGGTGCCTGGGTGGCTCAGTCAGTTGAGTGTCTGCCTTTGGCTCAGGTCATGATCCCAGATCCCTGGGGTTGAGCCCCGCGCCGGCTCCCTGCTGAGTGGGAACCTTGCTTCTCCCTCTCCCTCAGCCTCTCCCCTCTGCTTGTTCTCTCTCTCAAATAAATAAATAAAATCTTAAAAAAAAAAGGACAAAAAACAACCATAGAAACATAAACATAGTTTGGATGACCTTTATGTCCACTATGGCGCAGGATTCCACCATGCTATTTCAAGGTGATATTTTGCATATGCTTTGTGATCACCTTGGGGGCATGTGATTATCCAAAGTAATAGAGTATAACTATTAATGCAGCCTTTTTTCCAACTAGAGCATTCTGAACGACTCCTCAAGTTATATTAGCTAAACACTGTCTTAAGATGGAGAACTTTAGATAGAGTTCCTTGCACCATAGTGAAGTGACAGGGTAAGTCCATGAATGTTAAAATCTCAATGTAGTGTATGGAAGAACCCTCTGTGTTCCCTAAAACTTCTTTCTTTTTCATCTCAGACACTCTTTTGCCCTTCGATGTGGCCATATTGACTGAGTTCTGACCAATAAACTGTAAGTGAGAGAGGCCAAAATAGATAAGAAATGGGTCAATATCACTGAAGAGTCAGTATACAAAAGTCAGCTGTATTTCTTTATACTGGCAACAAATAATTTGAAAGTGAAATTTCAAAAAAGCAGTTCCATTATCAATAATACCAAAAAAAAAAATCACCTGAGAAGAAATGTAACAAAAGATGTGCAAGACCTGTGTACAGAAAACTACAAAACATTACCAAAAGAAATTAAAGGAGAAAAAAAAGAGTTATATACCATGTTCATGGATTGGAAAAATTTTGTGCAGCTGTTAACACTCCGCAATGTTATCTGTAGGTCCAATTCAATTCCAAGCAAGATCCCCACAGACTTAAATGTGTGCATGTAAAAACAAACAAGCAAATTCTGAAATGTCAAGTGCCACAACAGCAAAGACAATCTTGAGTAAGAACAAAGTTAGAGGATGCAAATTACTGATTTTTAAGCTACCCTAATCAAAACTATGCAGTATCAGTGGAAGGATAGAAAATTGACCAAAATAATAAAATAAAGTCCCCAAATTGACCCCCACATATATAATCACTTGATCTGCAACAAAGGTACATTGCAATACAGCAGAGAACATATTTCTGCAATACAGCAGAAAAACCATTACTTTTCAGTAAATGGTGCTGATTCAAGGGATATTCAAATGGGAAAAACTTGACTCCTACATCATACCAAACACAAAAGTAAATTACAGCTACATTATGGACCTAAATGTGAAAGGTAAAACAAAAAAGATTCTAAAAGATAACAAAGGGAACATAGAAGAATACCTTCAGGACCTTGGGATAGGCAAAGATTTCTTTAACTGGACACAAAAATACTACCCCTAAAAGAAAAGATGGATACTCCATATCTAATTAAAATTTAAAACTTTTGTTTATTAAAAAAAACACAAGGGAGCAAAACAGCAAGCCACAATTCATAAAGTAACAAAAAATTCATATCCTGAATAAGAAAAAGATTACCTAAAAGAAAAGTAGGCCAAAGACTTGAATGGAAAATTCTCAAAAAGAAGATTGAAGTGGCCAATGAGCCTTTTCAAAGGTGCTCAAAGGGGCACGTGGGTGGCTCAGTCGTTAAGCGTTAAGCGTTAAGCGTCTGCCTTCGGCTCAGGTCATGATCCCAGGGTCCTGGGATCAAGCCCCACATCAGGCTCCCTGCTCTGTGGGAAGCCTGCTTCTCCCTCTCCCACTCCCCCTGCTTGTGTTCCCTCTCTCGCTATGTCTCTCTCTGTCAAATAAATAAATAAAATCTTAAAAAAAAATGCTCAAATTACATTAGTCATTAGAAAAGTGCACATTTAAAACCACAGTGAGAAAATCAACCAACCAGTCAATCAATCAATCCATGAGGAGATACCACAGCACTCACACCAGAATGGCTAAATGAGAAAGATGACAATACCAAATGTTTGCAGGGATATGGAGCCACTGGGTGTCTCATGCAATGCTGGCAGACATGTACCTTTGCATAACCACTTTGGAAAAGTATTTGGCAACATCCACTGAAGTTTTTCCTATGCATGCTCCCCGACCCAGCATTTCTACCACTAGGTGCATTCCCAACAGAAATGTGTATATATGTGCACCTAAAGATACATTCATAATAGTTTTGTTGATAATAATCCCAAACTGAAAACAATGCAAATGCCCATCAGCAGTAGAGTGGATAAATTGTGGTGTAATCACGTATTAGAGTATATTACACAGCAACAAAAGAGAATGAACTATTGTTTCAAGGCACAATATGGAGGAATTTCACAGACATGCTATTGTACAGTAGAAGTGGGTGTACCTTGCCTATACTCTCTTTCCTCATCTATCAACTAAATAACAAGGACTCCAAGGACCTCAAAGAGGGTGGAGATGCAAAATAGAGCTTAGGGAGCCCCGAATGATCATGTGAATGCTTAGCTGGCCAGGGTTACCCACTTAGTATTGTGACATGAGTGAAAATAATGTTTTGTGTTAAGTCACTGAGAATTTGGGGTTAATCTGTTTCAGCAGCCAGCATTACTTATCCTCTGTGGTACATAGTGCAATTTGGAATTAAATGGTAACAGGAGATACCACCAGAATGTGCTGGAGAAGCTCATAAGATAGAGAGGTCACCAGGAGCTGGGGTTGTCAGGAATGACCTCTGCCCCTTTACAAATGGAGGGCGGGGATTGGCTAAGTCCAGGGAGAAATCCTTCCAGTAGGGGCAGCGGTTTGGGGGCTGATGCTGACGGAGGGTGGATGGAGAACATCCCGATCCTGCAGGCGGAAGTTGGTTAGAGGCAGCTTTTGCAGGTGCCTTTGTCATCCACTGAAGGATCTTGGAAGAGAAGGGTCAACAGCTATTCTTTCCTCGGTGGATCTGCAGCCCACAGTTGGAAATGACATAGTCCGCCTACACATTCAGGGCAGTTTCAAGTGAGATGTATGTAATGCCTTTTCTCTGACAACACGCTCCATTGTCTTCTGTCTGTTTCACAGTCATCTACTTTTAAGAGAATTTATAGAGCCTGATGAATAGCTTAGCATTTCTTTCTTTGAACTCCCAGATGTTCTGACCAGATTCCAACTTCCGGTCAGTGTTCCCAGCCCTTCACCAGAGCTGTCGGGTAAGGTTCTAATCCTCCCTGGGACATTCCTATTTCCTGCTGAGAAATAAGAAAACAACAATGCTTCCCAAAGGCTAGTAGGCCTCAGCCCTGAGGCCTGGAATCTCCATTTTAGGAAAAGTGTTTCCAAGGGTATAAAGCTCTGAAAGGAAATGGGCCTGTGAGCCTCCTGGGAAAGAATATGAGAACCCACCATAAGGATTTCACTGCATTCCTCAGCATTACGGGGCTGCCTGAAATTCATTTCGATTAAAAAACATATCAAAGTAAAAGTGTGTGTGTGAGTGGGTATGTGAAACAGATCTGAGAAACAGACAAGCAAAAGTAGAGGAAGCGTGGGAGATAAGGACAAAAGTCAAAGGCAAATAGTTTTCTTTCTTTGCAAAAAGACCTCTTCAGTGCGTTTGATTTTTTTTTTTTATTATGGACATATTCCAACATACACAAAAATAGAGAAATAGTGTAATGAACCACTATGTTCCTGTCATCTGACTTCAACAATATCAACATTTTGTCGGTCTTTTTCACGTTTCTGCTCTTCTCCTTTTTTTTTTTTTTTTTTGCACTTCAGCTGGAATTGGCAAACCGTGACCCCATCAGCCAAATCCGACTTGTCTCCTGTTTTTGAAAATAAAGTTTCATTGGAACACAGCCTGCCTATTCATGCGTGCAATATCTATACCTGTTTCCCCATCACAGCAAGGCTGAGTAGTTATGACTGAGATCATGTGGCCTGGGAAGCCTAAAATATTGCTATCTAACCTTTTACAGAAAAAATTTGCCAACCCCCACAATAGAGTATTATAGAGCAAATACGAGACATCAGATCATCTATAAATGCTTCAATATGAATATCTAAAAATAAGAGCTTTACTAAAGCCATATTAATAATAGAATTATTGTACCTAAAAAACCTAATAACTCAATTTCGTCTAATACCTGATTTATGTTGAAAATTCCTTCATTATCTTGAAAATGTGTTTTTACAGTTGGCTTTTTCAAATCATTATCTAAATAAGGTTCACACGTTGCACTTGGTTAATATGTCTCTTAAGTATCTCTTAACCCATTTTCATTTCTCCTTTACCACCCCTCATCCCATCTTCTTTTATTATTATTTTTTTAAGATTTTTATTTATTTGACAGAGAGAGACACAGCGAGAGAGGGAACACAAGCAGGGGGAGTGGGAGAGGGAGAAGCAGGCTTCCTGCGAGCAGGGAGCCCGACATGGGACTCGATCCCAGGACCCTGGAATCATGACCCGAGCTGAAGGCAGACGCTCAACGACTGAGCCACCCAGGCACCCCTACCCCTCCCATCTTCTTTTAATGACATTTATTTGTTGAAGAAACCAGGTCATTTGTCCTATGGAATCCCCACATCCTGGATGTGGCTGCTTGCATCCTCGTGG
This sequence comes from Zalophus californianus, assembly GCF_009762305.2. Taxonomy (NCBI): domain Eukaryota; kingdom Metazoa; phylum Chordata; class Mammalia; order Carnivora; family Otariidae; genus Zalophus; species Zalophus californianus. The sequence continues at coordinate 35,617,675 of NC_045600.1, read as the reverse complement.
TATCAGTGAATAGGATCAGACTGCATTTATATGTCTGTGTCTGGGCTATGTGAGGTGACACGGGGAACTTCCCATTGCCTTTGTACAGGTGGTATGCAGGGAGATGTGGAATGAGAATTCAGTCTAATCGGATCTGGTTCTACCCCTCTGGGATGTAGAGGAGAGTGTCAATTATAGTTACATTTAGGGCTCTTGTAACATAAGCCAGACCCAAGAAGAAATCAAATGTTCCTTAACTCAATTATGTTGAAGCTTATGTTGCACAAGTGGTGAGAAAAATCATCTTAACACGAGGAACATCAATAGAGTAATAAAAGTAAGAAGCACAATGCTATCTAGAGCAATAGACCATTCATAAAAATTAAAAGTACAAAACAAATTAAAACAATCCTATGTGCTTGACAAGGACCCAGGCCTCTTCTAGGACTCACAGCAAGCCCTAGAGTGGGTGCCTATGGGAAAGAGGCAGGACTGGGAGAGACCACTGATGAGGAAGAGGAGAGAGCAAGAGGAGAAAGTGAGGAATGGGTAGTGTACTGACCCTTGATGGTGGGTTGCCCTGAACTGCAGAGAATGATTAATTCAACTATGCACCAAACAAATAAACCAACCCCAAGGGATTCTTTTCCTCATAGGAGATTGGATGGTATGGTTGCCAAGAAAAGCCAATGCTCATTTTGGAGTGACTTGCCAGTTTTTTGTTTGCTTGTTTGTTTGAAAAGTGGTGAGTGATCTGTCATGCCTCTGGCTGGTAAGGAGACTGAACTGAAGTGGGATCCCCACTGTGGGGCCACCCTGTCCCTCTAGGGTCATAATGGCTTAGCAGATGGCAAGGTCCCAGAAGAGAGCTTCTGCAATGGCAGGGTGAAGCCCTGGACCAGGGGACACAGAAAAGGCAGCTGCCTGTGAAGAGGGGAATTTGGAGTACAGAGAAAGAAGTTTAGAGAAAGGAACCCCACAGGACAACCTCCTTTTGAAGGCCTAGGTCTCTGGTATGGGTTGAATTTTGTCCCTCCCCCCAAAAAAGAGATACATGGAGACCTAACCCCCAGGACCTCCGAATATGACCTTATTTGGAGATAGGGACTTTACAAAGGTAATCAAGTTAATACCCCACCCAATCATTAGTAGAGCCCTGACCCAATATGATTGGTATCCTTATAAAATGGAGAGATTTGAAACATGAAAACAAGGCGAACATGAGGTAATATTGGAGTTATGCTGCGAGAGGCCAAGCATCTAGGACAGAGGCCTGGAACAGATCCTTCCCTGGAGCTTTCAAGGGAGCATGGCCCTGTTGACACCCTGATTTTGGACTTCTAGCCTCCAGAACTGGGACACAATATATTTCTGTTGTTCTAAGCCCCCCAGTTTGTGGTACTTTTGTTATCACAGGTTTAGGAAATTAATACAGTGACACTTTTCCTTTGTGTTGTTTGAGGGCATGACAGCACTGTATAATTAGAATCTTTGCCCATCCCATGGTTTCTTGCTCTTTGACAAATCACCTGATCCATCTACAAAGGACCGACGCACCTCCTTGGCAGTCTAAGGAAGATGCGCAAGGCAGTTTGTGAGCAGAGAACACTGTCAGGCACTTTGCCAGGACACTGGTGAAATGCTACATCCAATGAGGACGGGTCAGTTTCTAGACAATCATCAAGGGCTATTGGCAGTGGCAAGAAGAACCCATGGGGCTGTCAGCAGAAGAGATTCCTCTGGTCACAAAAAGAGCAATTGTCTGATTACTCACCTCAAAGTTACATGGGATCATGAGGTAGGAAGGAGGGAGGCTGCCATACTTGCATTATGTAAAGGTGTAACACATGGACCCCTGAGTGTCTTGCCGTAAAATTCTCACAGCTGGACTCAAAGCTGGAGAATAGACAGGAGGTTATAAATCTATGCATTTTTTTTAAATTTGGTTATGTGGGAATGACTTTTGGCAAGTACAGGCAGATATCAGGATGGCAGGGAAAGGCAACTCAAAGGGCAACATTCAGGGAAGTTTAGAAGGAATATGATAAAGAGGGTGCAAAAGTCATGACCTCTCACCCTTGAACTAGAGTCTGAGGAAGGAGCACATGGAATGAGTCAAAGAAAGTGGTATAGATGGACCCCACTCTGGAGACAGCAAACTCCTCAGTTAGGGACCATGACCTTGAATGGCTGGGATCACTGGGTCCGATGCTGGAGGTCACACTCGGATGCCTAGGCAGGTCTAGAAACTGAAGGACAGCGGGAAGTTGTTGTTTTAATCTGCCACCATCCCTTCCCCTCCCTCCCTACTGCTTTGAGGGTGAGAGCATGCCTCCTTCCTTTGGAGAGCTCCGGGCAATCCTGGTGGGGCTGTCTAGCACAGTCCCCTGCCTTCCCCTGTCTAGAGCCCAAGAGGTGGGCATGAGACCCAAGCCCAGCCAATCAGAGCCATTCCCTGGGAGTTATGTCTTCTAAAGCAGGAAATTCTTTTCTTCCTTAGTGTTGCCAAACTGGCATGATGTGAGCCTAGAGCTGCCTGCAACCATGTTGAGCCTGACCCAGCAACAAAGGCTGGGGCGCTACAGGGTACTAAAAATCCTGATAACAGGGGTGCCTGGGTGACTTAGTCGTTAAGCATCTGTCTTTGGCTCAGTTCATGATCCCGGGGTCCTGGAATCGAGACTTGCATCAGGCTCCCTGCTCCGCAGGAAGCCCGCTTCTCCCTCTCCCATTCCCCCTGCTTGTGTTCCTGCTCTCGCTGTGTCTCTGTCAAATAAATAAATAAAATCTTTTTAAAAAAATCCTGATAACAACATACAGGTCACTCACTCAGTGGAAGTCTCAACATATGGACACATGTCTGAGACCTAAGGAGAGAGAGGGCTATGAGTAAAAATAAATTATTTCCATAAACTCTCAATAAAACCATAGCGTAAGGACACTGCATTGGAGAGGAGAGAAGCATCTTTCAGCCACACCATTACAGAGTAGCTCCTCACTTTGGTCCAGTGAATTGCTCAGAAGCAATACTTGGAAGGTAGCAGCAATGCCTGGTGGGAGACTTTGGTGCTTGGCCAGGGGCACTGACCCCTGGTGGCAGCATGGTGCCAGCAGGAAACAGTGTTATCTCAGAACCCATCAGCGATGCCCGCAAGAGACAGGAAAACCGCACCCAGGAGATTCATAAACACACAGGAGACATATGCCTCTTCTCCCAGTTCACAAGCATACTTGTCATTTTCCTAAGGAAGTAGGGGGAATAGTTAATTTACAGAAGATCTCAGGTCCAGGTCTTGCTTCAGCAGAAGAGGTGAGAGAAGTGAGATCCAAGTATTACTCTTGCTGTGTCCTCTTTTGTGTTTATGGGTTGAGGTGGCTGGGAACCTCAGGTAGCTTTGGGTACCTCAGTAAAGATGAGCCACCTCATAGCCAGTGTTTAGCTGCACAGTAATTTACCCCAAAACCTAGAGGTTTAAAAATAACAGTGACTGTTTATTATCTGACACAGGTCAGGTATTTTGGAGTGGCTCAGTTGAGTGGTTGTGGCTTGGGGATCTCTCGTGAGGTTGCAGCAAGCTGTTGGCCAGGGCTGTAGGATCCACTTCTAAGAAGGCTCACTCACGTGGCTGGCAGAGTATCTTGGCTGTTGGAGGGGGGCCTTGGTTCTCCCACATGGACTTGACCACAGGACTGCTTGAGGATCCTCACAACATGGCAGGTGACTTCCCTGAGAGCAAGTGATCCATCCAATAGAATGAAGTAGAAGCTGCAGTGTCTTTTAAGATATAGCCTCAGATGTTCCACTCTTTCCTTTCTGCAGTATCCTATTGTTACACAGTTTTTGTCCCTATTCAGTGTGGGAGGGGACCACACAAGGACATGAATTCCAGCAGGCAAGACTCACTGAGCCTTCTTGGAAGCTGGCTACTACAGCCAGTCTCAGCATGGAACTATATTCAAAAGAAGCACCGGGTTCACATCCAAAAGGCTTGGAGTCTTTACTGAAGTCTCTAGACAAGGCTAGGTAGAAGGAATTACACTGTAGAGTGCCCAGCAGTTCTAAAGTTCCTCATCATGTGTCTATGTCCCCAAAGTCACACTCATCACAGCAGCTACTCTCCAAAATCTCCCTTCTTCCAACTTACTCAAATCTGTATATCTCTCCTGTCCACCCCCACACCACTTCAATTATGTAAATCAAGCCAACCTCTCTCAATTCTGAGTTCTCCCCTCTACCTTGAAGCTCAGGAACCAAGAAGGCAGTCATAGACACTCTTGAGTGGGGCATAGAAGGTGGAGGAAGAGGGAAGCCTGGGGAGAATGACATGTCAACATTTGAGTCCATATCACATTTATGTCCTAGGTGCCTAGTATAGTGCCTACAACATGGTAGGTGCTCGATAAATGTTGGTGAATTAATGGATGGTGGCATTTAGCAAATTCTAAATGAAGATGCTGGTATTCAGTGGTAATATTATAGCAACAAGTTTCCATATAGAACACAGAGTGATATGGTATTATCTTGTTTAAAAATGTTCATGATGGGGTGCCTGGCTGACTCAGTTGGTAGAGCATGCAACTCTTGATCTTGGGGTTGTAAGTTTGAGCCCCATGTAGGGTATAGAGATTACTTAAAAATGAAATCTTTAAAACAATGTTCATGATAAGAACATGTGATGTTGCTTTTCCATGTGTGTATTTTCTGTGTTCTCCTCTGAATAACCCTCTTGAAAGCAGGATCTGTGTTTTATTTATCATTATGTCCCCAAAGCCTGGCGATGCCTGGCTTGTGTAGGCAAGAGGTTTGTCAATAATTTATTAAAGTGCCAGACACTTCTCCAAGGCATATATATATATATGTTTATATATATATGTATATGTATATACATATATATACATTTATGTGTATATGTATATATACATATATGTTTATATGTGTGTGTGTGTGTGTGTGTGTGTGTATATATATATATAAACTCACTTACTTCTTATAGTGACCTAATGAGGTAGGTTATATTACTATCATCCCCATTTTTCAGATGAGAAAATGAGGCACAAGGAGATGAGGCACCTTGCAGGATGGCACAAAACAAGAGCTAGGATTTGGAGCCGGGCAATCTTGTGCTAGAGTCCACGACCACCCTCTCTGCCACATCTACAGGGTTTGAGGAATTGCACTGAAGTTGCATGAGGAGATCTGTTAGACCTCTTCTAGGGAAAGCCTGTAAATTTATATAAGACACATCTAGAAAAATACTGAGGAAGTCCTGAAACCACCAGTGTGCTTTAAGGTGACTCACGGAGGGAAGAGAGGAAGTTGCAGTGTTTCTGAGGGCATTGTTTTAGTGAAAGATGAAATATGTCCAAAAAAATCAAGAAACACACAAAGGATTTTTTAGGGCAGTGAAAGTATAATATCTGCATGATACTCTAATGATGGATATGTGTCATTACACATTTGTCTAAACCCATAGAGTGGACAGCACCGAGAGTGAGCCCTAAAGTAAACTATGGGCTCTGGGTGACTATGATGTGTCAGTGTAGGTTGGTCACTTGTAACAAGTGTGTCACTCTGGCAGGGGATGCTGATAATGCGGGAGGCTCTGCAGGAGTGTGTGCGTGGGGGAGGGGTAACTGGAGATCTCTATACCTCCTCTTAATTTTGCTCTGAACCTAAAGCTGTTCTAAAAGAAAAAGGTGGGTTTTTTTTGGGGGGGGGTTTGTTTTGTTTTGTTTTGAACCTTTAATGAGAAAAAGAAATCGAGCTCAAGAACACTCTGTTTCGTGTGTCACTGGGTCCAGGTTTGGGGATACACGACGGACCTAGCAAACAGGATTTACATCAACAAAAACATTCCTGGTTACAGACTGAAAAACTAGCGCCTGGCACGATTAAGTCTCGGTTTCCTCATCACTCAGCAGCATGTTGGAGATCCCGTGACTGATGGGGAACAGACGTCCAGACTCTGGGCACTGCAAGGTGCCCTCCAGCACACCCACCTCCAGCAGCACGTGGTGCATCTGCCTCAGGAATTTCTCATCATGCTCATACCCTTCAATCGGCCCTTTGGGCACCTTGACCTGATGCAACTTGGGTATCATATGTGCTATGAAGTCAGGGTTGAACTCCACGGGGTTGATGCGGACCTCGGTGGCCTGGAGGCGCAGAGGGAAGCCATGGGGCCCCCACCCCACCCCACCCCCACACATGCGAGCTCAGCAGGTTGTGCGTGAGCAGCTTCATGTCGCCACAATGCCAAGAAAAAGTTTTAAAAAATTAGTGGCAGAAAAAAACAACAACAACAACAAGCAATAAACACAAGTAAAGCCAAGCAGTTCATGTTAGCATTGAAATGGAAGCCCAGATGAAGCAGGATCCTTAGTTTCACCCCCGCCCCCGTCTGCCTGCTGTCACCCAGAGCTTGGTGAATGTTTGGCTGATGTGGGGTCCATCACGAGGTATAGCTCTGGTCATCACAAAGCTCTGGCATGTGGGATTCGTGTCCACTCTCATCTGGATATTAGTGTTTGAGTGAGATTTTTAAAAAATCACCCTGGAAACCAGGAAGCAACACTCTTATTGAGGAACCAGCTAATGGAAAATTTTATAAAATAAGTAACACAGCTTATGCTTCAGCAATGGGATCTGTGGCGTCTCTCCCAGGGTACACGGTTAATGTCCACCTTATTTAGGACCACATCATAGTCATTTTAGCCTTCAGAATTTTGAAACTGCATAATTTTTGGAGAAGTTTAAAAAGAACAAGAACATCATAATTTCCCAAATAAGTGAAGAATTTGCAGAGCTGAAGCAAAGGAAAGCGGGGTCATGGAAATGAGAAGCAGCAGGGAGGGTTCTCGGCTGGCATCCGGACATAGGGCTTTGAATTTCAGTTCTGCTATTTGCACCCTTTGCCTTTTCCCTTGGGGGCACTTAACTGATCTGCATCTTTCCTCATCTGGGTGTTGAGAGGGTTGCCCTCGATGGTCCTTAAAGGACCCACCCAGGCCTAGGTCTGAATTCAGGAGAAACACGGTGTGGTTCAGGTTATGGTGCCAATTTCTACCTGGTTCGGGTACACAGTGAAGCCCCTGTGAAGTGTGCTGCTTGGAGAGGCAACTCCGCCAATGTGGGGCAGCCGGGTCATCTGCCAAGGAAACAGCCTTCTGAATGTGGCAGCACATCCCAGGAGGGAAGAAGACACGAGCATATGTCTGAGGGGCAGATCCGCCCTGCCCAAGCACTAACCAGTTCCCCCCCTCCTTTTTCTTAAGATTTGTGTTTATTTATTTGAGAGAGAGAGCGCAAGCACTGGGCTGAGCAGGGAGCCCAGTGTGGGACTCAATCCCAGGACCCTGGGATCATGACCTGAGCCCAACCAAGGCAGACGCTTAACTGACCGAGCCACCCAGGTGCTCCAAACCAGTCTTCCCTTTGCCACAGTTCTTTGAACTCTTTCTCCCTCTTTATTATGTGTGGTTTTCTAAACATCTCAAATCCTTTTATGGAACAAAGTAAGGGTATAAACGTATTCATTAAAAAACCCTCAAAAGTGAGTTGCTTCAAACTACCATAGAACTATCCTATGACCCAGCAACGCCATTTCGGGGGATGTATCCCAAAGAACTGAAAGCTGAGACGCAAACAGATAACCTGCACACCCATTTTCATAGTGGTTTTATTCACAGTAGCCAAAAGGTGCAAACAACCCAAATGATGTCCATCAACAGACGAATGGATAAGCAAGGTATATATAATGGAATAGTATTCAGCCACAAAACAAGGATGAAATTTTGATAGATGCTGAAACTTGGATAGATCTTGAAAATACGATGTCAGAAAATAAGCCCGACATGGAAGGGTAAATAGTGTCTGATTCCACACATGTGAGTTACTGAGGAGAGGCCAGTTCACAGAGACAGAAAGTAGAAGAGAGGTTTCTGGGGGCTGATGGGGCAGGAGAAGGAACAGAGTTCCTCTGTTCAGTAGGAACAGAGTTTCTGTTGGAGATGATGAAGACGTTTTGGGTACAGATAGTGATGCTGGCTACCCATGCCTGGGGGTGGATTTAGTGCCACTGAACTGTACATTCATAAGTGGCTGAAAGGATAAATATTGTCTTATGTATATATTAACACCACAACTTATTTTTTTACTTATTTTTTTTTAAGTAGGCTCCACACCCAACATGGGGCTCAAACTCATGACCCTGAGGTCAAGAGTGACGTACTCTACTGACTGAGCCAGGCAGGCTCCCCAACAAAAACATTTTTGGGGGGGCACCTGGGTGGCTCATTCGGTTGAGTGTCTGACTCTTGATTTCAGCTCAGGTCATGATTTCGGGGTCCTGGGATTGAGCCCCACTGGGGGCTTGGTGCTCAGCGGGGAGTCTGCTTCTCCCTCTCCCTGTGCTCCTCCCCCCAGCTCGGGCTTGCTCACATGAGCTCTCTCTCTCTCTCTCTCAAATCAATCAATCAATTTTCTGCAAAAAAGCAAAGGTTTTTAAAGAGTGAGTTGCTTTTTGTGCTTCTGTTAAAAACTTTATTTTTTGTGTATAAATGGGCTCCCCATAAAGTGAGACAATGAAAAGAGGTAGCTGCTTAATAATGAAATCTGACTGGAAATCATAGTGACCAAAACGTGAGCACTAGCGTTTGTGTGGATTTGGGAAGATGTGAGGAGGACATGGATTTTTAGGAAGAGGCAGAGAAAGAAAGGCAAAGAGAAAGCCGAAGCCCTAGTGCCGGGAGCAACTTTTCACTCAGCAGGTCTCCAGACTCCTCAGGTCATACGACGCCCAGTTTGCTCCTGACTCCGCAGCTGCAGCTGAGTAACACTTTGTCTCTCATCCTTCCCCGCCCCCCCCCCCCCCACCGAGAAGTTTGGTCAGTATTCTTCCAGAGTTTTTCTGCTCCCGTCATCCATGATAGGTTTTCAGATAGGCACATTTCTTTCCCAGATAACAGACTCTGAAGAGAATTGGGAGTGACTTCGTGTCTCAGCTTGGTACTACTGTGGTTTACGTCACCTCTGTGACTTGATTTCCCCAATAGCTAGGTCACACTCACTATTACCTTTGAATAGCAGTGACTCCTTCAATGTGCCCAGGGCGTGACAGCAGTGCGTGACAGCTTACAGAACACTCTGGTAGGCTGTGCCCCCCCATATGTCAGCTCCGTGGGGGCTCTTGTGTCCTCTGCTGAATTCCCAGCCCAGGAACCGTGGTGCTACACGGTCGGCACACAGTCAGGATTGCCCAAATACATGACGAGGGGTGTCTTATGTAGTCCTCGGGGCAATGCTGTGAGGTGCTCTTCCTCCTCATTTCACAGATGAGAAACGTGAGTCTCAGCAAGATGGAGGAATTTCCCCAACGATCTGGGATTATCAGCACAGGTTATTTGGCTACAAGTCTACGGACTAAGAGATACATCAAAATCAGCTTACTTTTTATTTCTTTTCCATTGTTTTGTTTCAGTTCAAGTGGGCTTTTATTTAAGATGTGGAGGTCATAAGTTTTATATCCTTAGGCTTGGTTTATATGGGTTTTAAGCTTACTTTTTAAACACCTAGGCAGTTACATGAAACAAATACCTTGAGCCTTTGTGATGATACTGTTGTGTCCTGTTTTTCCTCTGTCCTTCTGCTCATTTTTTCTTGCCTTGTGTTCTCCTTCCCTGTCCTGAGGCAGCTTCGTGTTTTGAGTCCAGCTCTTTGGTCTTCCAGTTGTTTGAGAATGCCCCTGTGGGGTCTTTCCCTGCTCCCCAAATGGCTGGGGAAGAACTCCTTCCTACCACTCCCGTTCCTTCCCTAGGACGAGTCTGGACAAACATAGCCTGTTCGGTCCTAACACCTTCCAGCGATATTGTTGTTCCCCTTCTAGACCGGGTCTGGCCTCTGCCCAGCTGGCTGCCCCTCAAAATGGGATTTGTGGAGCTGGGCGGTGGGGCGGGCATGGGAATTCTAGGCTCTTACAGTTATTTTCTTAGTATATGACTCCAAGACCTTGGTTAAAAGTCTCTCTGTGTTTATCAGGAATGGGGCAAATTGATGTCATGTGCCTCCTAATACAATACCCTGAAAAGAACACAGCACCGTTCTTGTGGTATTCCTGCCCCAAATGTATAAACCACGAGGAAGCATCAGACAAACTCAAGTTGGAGGGCGTGACATAGTGTAACCGGCCTGTGCTCTTCAAAAACTGTCAAGGTCATGAAAGATGAGGCATGTCTGAGGAACTGTTCTAGGTTGGAGTAGACTAAAAGACATGACAACTGAATGCAACTGGGATCCCAGTTTGGATGCTGGACCTGTAAGTGGCGTCATTAGGACAACCAGCGAAATCTGACTGGGAGCTGTGGATCACATGGTATTATTGAAGCAGTGTCAGTTTCCTGATTGTTATGGTTGTCCAGTGGTCACGGAGGAGCTTGTCTTGTACTTGGGGAGTACACATTCAGGGGTTAAGCGGGGGTCAGGATAACAGCACAGGGGGTCAGAGCGCAGGCTTTGAAATGCAGCACACCTTGACTCGCGTTGCAGGCCAAGTCTGTGTCCTCATCTGTAAAGTGGAGCAAATACTGTACCTACTTGAGAGGATATTTTAAGAATGTGATAAGACCATGTTTGTAAAGAGTTGAACCTGGTGCCGGGCACACGGCAGGCCCTGCATAAACTCTGGTTATCTTTATTGCCCGCATGCTTTTCAAGGGGATGAAGAACTTCTATTGTACTCAACACGGGCTTGCCAGCTTCGTGGCTGGGACCCTCCCTGGCTCCCTTCTGCTGTTCTGCTTTGAGAACATGTCACCGTCATCATGGGCATTGTTGTCTTTGGGACCAGCCACTGTCAGAATGATTTTCTTTGGCCCAGATTCAGATTCCCAAGTTAAGTGTTGCCGTGTGAAGGAAAGCTCAGGCGCGGAACCCTTGCTTCCCAGTCTGGGCTTCCTGTTCTTGTGGCGAGGGGGGCTAGCTTCTATCTCTTCCTGAACAGCCTGGGGCTTGATTGAATTTCCTCTGGGCCTCCAGAGGGCAGGACTCTGGACCCAGAGGTGATCCATCTAAATGCCCTGGTTTTCAGAAGATCAGGAAAGCAGCTAGTCAACTCCTGGTCAGCGGCTTCTTCCTCAAAGCTGGCCTTCGGTTTCCCTGGAATGTGGGCAGGCCCAGACTGGAGGTGCATGTGGGAGGCCAGACCCCTGAGGGTCTGGGTGGGAACTCACTGAGACAGGAAGTAGCATCTTTCCAGGCCAGATATTAGAGGGTGTGGTTTGGGCCTTACTCTGCTTTATCACCTAAAGCACCTGGTCAGGAAGTCACCAAGGGCAGGTGTGTCCCTAGACTAGGTAGGGTGTGCTCAATTTTCATAGGTTTGATAGCAAAGTCCTTATTACCATTTTAATCTTCACTCTTTAGGGACCCTATCTTTTCTTTTTCTTTCTTTCTTTTCTTTTCTTTTCTTTCTTTCTTTCTCTTTCTTTCTTTCTTTCTTTCTTTCTTTCTTTCTTTCTTTCTTTCTTTCTTTTAGAGAGAGAGAGAGAGTGGAGAGGGGCAGAGGGAAAGGGAGAGAGAGAATCTTAAGTATGCACCACACTCAAGTGCGGAGCCAGCGTGGGGCTCTATCTCACGACCCTGAGATCATGACCTGAGTGGAAATCAAGAGTTGGACGACTGAGCCACCCAGGCACTCCTAGGGGCGCTATCTTTCAAGTATCAAACCATTTAAATAAAAAAATTTTGAACTAAGTCTTGAAGTGAAATTCTTTAATCATTTATTATCTCAAGATTTCTATTGGTTAGTAATTCAGACCAAACACAGTGAGGATGGCTATGCTCTGCCCCGGGATGTCTGGGGCTTCAGATTACAGTTGTTGATGAAGGCTGGGGGCTGGTGTCTCTCACAGGCTCCTTTACTCACTCCTTTACTCACTCACTGGTTACTGAGCCTGGTTACCAGCTAGGTGCCTGTTGGCAGGAACATCCACACATGGCTTCTCCATGTTGCCTGGGCTTCCTCACAACATAGTGGCTTTTTTTCCAAGGCAAGTACCCAAAGGAAGGAGAGAGCAAGGTGGAGGCTGTATTGACTTTTATGACCTAGCGTATTAGTGTTCTTAAGAAAAACAGAACCAGTAAGGTATATATATATATATATATATATATATATATATATATATACCCAAATCTGTAATTCCTAAATGCAAGTTCGAAATCTGCAAAGTGAGCCAGCAGGCTGGAGACTCAAAGAGCCATTGCTACAGTTCAAGTCTGAAGGCCACTGGCTACAGAATTCCCCCTTTCAGTCTTTTGTTCTATTTGAGTCTTCAACTGATTGGGTGAGGCTCACCTACATTATGGAGAGCAATCTCCTTTACTCAAAGTCTACAGTCTTAAAGGTTAATCTCATCCACAAACACTTTCACAAAAACATCAAGAATAATGTTTGACCAGATGTCTGGGCAAGGTGGTTCAGCCAAGTTGACACACAAAATTAACCATCACACCTAGTTTCAGACATCACATAACATTACTTCTACCACATTCTATTGGTCAAGGCAGTTACAAAGGTCCACCCAAGTGCAAGGGGAAGGAACATTGCATTCCACCCCCTCACCTGCCATGCCCCACCCACCCCGCTCCAAGCTCAGTGGAGGGAGGAATATCAATGTCATGTTGTAAGGAAAGCACGTGGAATGGGGTATATATTGGTGTGGCATCTTTGGAAAATACAAATGTCTCAAACATCTAACTCTAATATAAGGGAAAAGGACACCAACTTAAAATGTTACTTTCAAAAATGTAAATTCTTGGGTGTGGTTGCACTAGAAGTTACAGCAGAGGAGTCAGACGTCCTGCACCCACACACAACACCACTAAAGATGCAGACTGCCCCAGGTGTGTTGTCTGGGAAGCTCAAAAAACACTAGTAGAGTTGCTGTAGGTAGTGTGATTTTCCAAAATGCTGAATACCGTAAAATTCGACACAAAGGGAAGTGCAATTTTCCCTCTGTTTCCGTGGTAATTGCATTCCTGGGAGGGGGTCGATAGTTAAACTGGGCTTATAAAAGTAGGTAAAAAATACATTGTGTTCATGTGTAAAATGGAGTTAGGTTTCAAGGCTCAAAGCACTGTAAGTAGATTGTTTTACCTATAGAAATGTCTCTATACCTGTGTACCTATAGAAATGTCCCCTATAGAATGGAACATTCTAACATCGTGTGGTCTATAGGATGATTCCTGCAGAACTCTCCAGCACATTGCAGGAGGACTTCCTGATTTCTCCCTACTAAAAGCCAGTAGTGCCCCTCCCAGCATTGAGATAACCAAAAAAAGCCTCCACAAAATTCTAAAACACCTCCTGGAGAATAGTAGCTCCCTTATTGAGAACTGGTGCTATGAAGGAAGGGAAGAGAGAAATTCCAAAGATTCCTATGGAGACAACAAGGAAAAAGTCTGGGGAGTACAGAAATGAAACAACCAGTGTTAAAACAGAGGATGGAAGGCAAACAGCCCCATGCCACATGTGAGGGGTAGGACCACTGTGTGTGTGTGTGTGTTGCGGGGGGTTGTCCACCCATCCCAGAGAGCCCCAGTGGAGGCCCCACCCTGCTCCTTTAGGGATCCAGCACCAGCCAGGATCAGGGAAGAGTCTTTTCTCATGTGTCCATTGTCATTGGTATCGAGGGCCCCTACGTTTTTAGGGCATTGTCCACACTGAGGGTGAAGCATGGGAACAAGAAGCTGAAGGGCTATCCAGTGTTCTCTTTCAGATCGCTGTACCCCAGTAGTTGGGCCTCTCTTTGTTTAGGGATGAAAGAAAAATCTTAGATCTTACTGGGACTATCTGATAAAAACTAGAAACTTCAAAGAGGCCTCATTTTTTTTTTTTTTTTTTTTTTTAATGAAGCTTCATTCAGGAACCTTTTTGTCAGACTTAACATATCCTTTAAATTCCTACCCCTGGGCCTTTGCCCCCACCATCTGCCATCTCCCCTGCTGGTAGCCTGTGTGTTGCCTGTCCCACTACCTTCCCCAAGCCTTGGGCTCCCAGCCTAGCCCGAGGGGAATTCTCTTCCTCCCTGCATCACTGTGTATCGTTCAGCTCCAGCACTCCTGGACTCACCTGTGCTGTGTGCATCCCATCTTAGTCTCTTCTCTCTCTCCGCACACTTTCTTAAGCATAGTGACTGATGCAGATGCTTGTGCTTTTTTTTGTATCTTCCCACAGCACTGAGCCCAGGACCTCGGTCAAAGTACAAATATTTTTTTAAGGATTTGTTTATTTATTTGAGAGAGAGAGAGCACAAGTGGGGAGAGGAGCAGAGGGAGAGGGAGAAGCAGACTCCCCACTGAGCAGGGAGCCTGACGCGGGGACTCGATCCCAGGACCCTGAGATTATGACCTGAGCCGAAGGCAGATGCTCAACTGACTGAGCCACCTGGGTGCCCCCAAAGTACAAATATTTTGGATTAATTCAACAGGAATAAAACTTTGTAAATTATGCCTCTTGAAATATGGCGACTTTAACCTCCCGAGGTCAAATCAAACTTTGACACCACTGGGAATTCATTGCTGACATTTTCAGGGCTTCCCTTCTTCTTGTAAGAGGCTGAACAATTAACTGCTCCTTTAAAAAGTAGGGCATTGATTTTGTTTAAGTGAATGTTGGGAATAGTTGCCAGGAAGGGGACACTGCTGAGGGCTGAGTCGGGAAGGCAGAGGGCCGGTGAAGAAGGTGGTCCCTCCTCTTTGGCCTTAAGGAGGCGTGGCCCTGAATCCCTCTTGAGGAGGAGGAAGCCAGTGTGAGAGTTTCTTCAACCTCTTGAAGGGAGACATCAAGAATTATCATCCTGGGGGCGCCTGGGTGGCTCAGTCGGTTTGAGCGACTGCCTTCGGCTCAGGTCATGATCCTGGAGTCCTGGGATCGAGTCCCGCATTGGGCTCCCTGCTCAGCAGGGAGTCTGCTTCTCCCTCTGACCCTCCCCTCTCTCATGTGCTCTCTCTCTCTCTCTCATTCTTTCTCTCAGATAAATAAATAAAATCTTTAAAAAAAAAAGAATTATCATCCTGAAACTTTGTAACCTGTTCCCTGCTTACATTTCCAAGTCTAAATATCCCTGTTAATCATTTCCGATGCTACCAGAGCACCTATGTGGAGTTTCTCTGCCCCCAGATGGTGAGAACTTTCAGGAACCCGCTGAATTACAAGAACTTTATTTTTGTTTTTTGAGAGGTGGTTTTGTTTTTTGGGTTTGTTTGTTTGTTTTTTTTTTGGTATCACAGATTTGATGTTTCAAGAGTGTCTGTATTCGGGCGCCTGGGTGGCTCAGTTGGTTAAGCGACTGCCTTCGGCTCAGGTCGTGATCCTGGAGTCCCGGGATCGAGTCCCGCATCGGGCTCCCTGCTTGGCAGGGAGTCTGCTTCTCCCTCTGATCCTCCCCCCTCTCATGTGCTCTCTCTATCTCATTCTCTCTCTCAAATAAATAAATAAATAAAATATTAAAAAAAAAAAAAAGAGTGTCTGTATTCTTGTCCTGTGACCTTGTTCAATCCTCAGGTGTGCTAAAAAAAATCTATTTTTTAATTATCTGTTTAATGCCTCCTTCTTTTCCTGGACTGTATGCTCCATGGGGGCAGGTGGCTAGGTCTGTTCACTGTGGGGCTGTTGATTCCTAGCCCAGCAGCATGGCAGGGCTCAGTTAACACATACTGAGTGGGGCAAATGGTCGGGCAGTTCCTCCAACAGTTAAACATACAGTTGCCATATGACCCAGCAATTCCACTCCTAGGTATACACCCAAGAGAATTGAAAACATCTGTCCACACAGACGCTTGTACGTGAATGTTCATAACAACATTCATAACAGCCAAAAAATTGAAACAACCCAAATGTCCATCAACTCAGGCATGGATGAATAAAAGGTGGTGTATCCATCCAAAGGAATGTGTTTCAGCAATTAGAAGGAATGACATACCGATACACTGTTACACACTGCAACGTGGGTATAACACGGAGCCTTGCAAACAGGGTGCTAAGTGAGAGAAACCAGACGCAAAAGACTGCATAGAGGATGATTTCACTTTATGAAATGTCCAGAATAGGTAAATCATAAAGACACCAAGTAGATCAGTGGTTGCTAGGGACTGGGGGAGGAGGTAAGGGAGAGTGACTTATGAGGTTTCTTGTCATGACGGAAATGCTCTGGAATTAGAGAGTGATGATGATTGTATAACATAGGAAATATACTAAAAAACATCGACTCGTGAACTTCAAAGTGGTGAATTTTATGTTATGTGAAGTGTATCTCAATTTTTAAAAATACTGCCTTAAAAAACATTTATATATATGTTTATTGAGTGAACAGTTCATCCCTGAGAAAGATGCAAACTCAGGGCTCTCTGGTTCACCTCTCGGCCTTTCTGGATTTTCCTGCTATGTGTGAGAAAAGTGGGCTCCAAAAGTTAGGCTGTTGGCACTCTGTGTGAGAAAAGGGTGTGGCTGTGATTCATCCGAGATTGTGTGTTGGCTGCCGGCACTCTTGCTGGATATGGTCCATCACTGACATTTTTATCAACTTCTAGAGAGGAAATTTGGAGAGGGAGGCTTTCACCCTATTTCCTTAAAACTCATTTCGGAGACAAGTCAGATTAACAAAGCATCCTAGATACCGAGGCCAAGCACATCGTCTCAGTCATACAGGGACAGGGACAGGTGGCAAATACTCGAGTTAGAATTTTGATGTATTTTACTGTAGGCTTTGGAAGTTTACATAAGAGGTGAAAAAGTTGGTGCTATCTGGGGCCATGCTTTAGAGCTGTCATGAATCCAGAAAAATGAGCAATGCCTGTAGTTCAGACCCTGGTGGAATGGGTGTAGACAGCGGGACAGACACTCCCTGTGTGAATATACTTAGGGGCCCCCGTCAGTTTGGCTGAACAAGAGGCATTTTTAGGGTTTGTCCTTGCAGCTGTATCTCCTCTGAATGAGAAGGGAGGACCGACCCTTCACCAGGTTCTCCCTTCTTGTCCAGAAAGCACAGAGATCCCAAGAAAAACCAATTTGGAAAAGGGAGAAACCATTTTTTGCAGTGCAGACACAGTTACAACTAGGGCCGCACCAAGTCTTTGCTCTCATCTCCAGGCCCTGGCCAGGGCCTCTTGGGGCTCAAGACTGACCCACAGTTTACATGCATTTTTTTTTTTTGAGTTATTTATTTATTTATTTGACAGAGAGAGAAAGAGAAAATGAGCAGGGGGAGGGGCAGCAGGAGAGGGAGAGAGAGAATCTTTTTTTTTTAAGATTTTATTTATTTATCTGACAGAGAGACAGCGAGAGAGGGAACACGAGCAGGGGGAGAGGCAGAGGGAGAAGCAGGTCCCCTGCCGAGTAGGGAGCCTGATATAGGGACTCGATCTCAGAACCCTAGGATCATGACCTGAGCCGAAGGCAGACGCTTAATGACTGAGCCGCCCAGGCGCCCCGGGAGAGAGAGAGAATCTTAAGCAGACTCCCCACTGAGCCAGGAGCCCAATGCAGAGCTCGATCTCACAACCCCGAGATCATGACCTGAGCCAAAATCAAGAGTCAGATGCTAATCAACTGGGCCGTCCAGGTGTCCCCACATGCATTTTTTAAAACTCCTAGTATAGGGGCCCCTAGCTGGCTCAATCAAACATGTGACTCTTAATCTCAGGGTCATGAGTTCAAGCCCCACATTGGGTGTAGAGCTTACTTTAAAAATAAATAAATAAAAAATAAAACTCTAGTATATGAAAAAAATGCACCTATCCCCCCAGAAATATTACTGAGAACTGTGGTATATTTAAAATGTTGACCTTTGACAGATTAATGCTTTTACCACAGAAAATTAAAGTAAAGGTAATGTGCTTTTGCAAGATAATTCCAGGACATGTTTTAAATATATTACACGAAGTGCTCTATAGACAGTGATGGAACACGGGTTTAGAGCTCCACCCTGAATGTCACCTTCTTCCAATCCTGTCATTTGGAGATAATGTCAAAAGCCAGAGTGTGGGACCCTTTGTCAATCGTAAGGCCAGAGCTCCTCTATCCCCCCTGAGTCAGCCCCACAGGCCCCCAGCTGCTGCTGTCCCCTTGGGTTGGAGTGAGATGGTGCAGGCTCAGAAGCTGTGTTTTGGGCTAAGGCCAGTTCTTATTAAGACCTTTCTCTTCAGTCAATAAGCAATTTGCTCTTTAGATATTAGTAGTCTTTCCTGCCAATCCCATATGCTTGTTTGCTGCTACCTTGCAGTGCCTGGGTGTCTTTGTGGATTTTATTTTTGTTTCATTTTAGTCAAAAGCAGGAGCATATTATACAGGCAAGGGCAATAATTATTCACTGTTCAACTGCAAACAACGCAAGTGGGAAGCAGGGCCCAGGTTGGCCTCCTAGGTCTTGCTTGTTGGGCTGGCTCCTGTAAAGCACATCAGCGAGGCCGTGGCCTGCTCTGGGCCCCCCATGCATCTCTTTTCCTGCAGCCTCAAACCCAGATGTGCTACTCTCCAAGGACTTGGGAGTGGCACTGTGAGCCCAAGGACCCACTAAAGACTCACCATGAGCAATGTGGGGAGGAAGGCTTGGCTTCACAGGAAGCCCTTTAAACATGAGCGAGGGAACACTGGCATTTCAGATCATTACAGAGGTCAAGTTGGAGTTCCCTGAAGGAGTTAGTTGGGTGCTAAATATCTGTGTGGAGTACTGATTATGAACTGCCTTGCCATTTCCCAGTTGTGGCAGTCAGGGGACATTCCAGAATCCCCATTATGTACCAAAATATTAATATAAGCACTTTTCATGGCATCATCTCATTTCATCTTCACTACAACCCAATGAGATAGGTACTATCTTTTGCGCATTTTACAGATGAGTAAACCAAATATAGAATGCTAATGAGTAGCAGAGCTAGGATTTGAAGACTGGTCAGTCTGATTCCAGAAGCCCTCTTCCTGGGATTCTAGAGAACTTTCCTTTTCCAAATCAACTTTCCTTGCCCCAGCATCTTTGTGTGAACAGGAGCCCAACTTTGCATGCCACACGGCAGTGAAAAGAAGGATCCTACAGTGTGGCTGTGAATGCAAACATCAGGGACATGCAAAGCTCTAAACCCCAGCTACTTCTAGAAGAGCTGTGAGCAGTGTGGCAGGATGCGGGTCTCTGCCCTTGTGGAGACCAACTCCTAAGCAGGTCACTCAAGGCTTCCCTGTAGCCACTTGACAGGGGGTTGAGGTCTGGCAGAGATCTTGGAGCAGGAAGGAAATTTGATGAGTATTCACCCTCTCATTTACAGACAGGGAAACTGAGGTCAGGGACATTAAGTAAAGCACACCCTGTCTGCAGGCACAACCTGGGTCTCCTGGCTTCCATACCAGTTACAAAATGGGCCATTTTCTAAATTAGGAAGCCAAAGCTCTGAGAGGTGATGTAATTGACTGAAGGCAGGGACCCATATTCAACTCCCCTGGAGTCTGCCCCATGCTGAAGTCATAATGGGCTGTATAGGAGGCATTCTTCCAACCCTTGTAGGATGAATGAATCATATGCATCTGTGTTTCCCAAAGACTTGCCTGAGCATAAGAATCATCTGGGGGCCGGTGTTAAAAATGAAATCTCCAGTCTTGACTGCAGGTCCCACTCTTGATAGGGTGTTCTCACTCCTGGTCCAGAAAATCCCCAACCTGTTTATCACCAACCTTTCATAAACTAAAGGGGGTTCTTTTTAGATTTGTTTCTTGCAGGCTGGACCTTCAGGTTGGGATTTTGAACACACTTTTTTAAACACTGCCTTCCGGTCTTTATTCTCAGTAGGGTAGGTTATGTCCTCTAGGGGGCAGAAATGAGCTACTTGGTCTTTCTTTGGGGCTGCGCCTTCAGACTTCCCAAAATTTATTTATTTTTTTTTTAAAGATTTTATTTATTTGACAGAGAGAGACACAGCGAGAGAGGGCACACAAGCAGGGAGAGTGGGAGAGGGAGAAGCAGGCTTCCCGCGGAGCAGGGAGCCCGATGAGGGGCTCGATCCCAGGACCCTGGGACCATGACCTGAGCTGAAGGCAGACGCTTAACGACTGAGCCACCCAGGTGCCCCCAAACTTCCCAAAATTTAAAGAGAAAATAAATACCAAAAGATGGTTGACAGAAGGCAGATCTTACACATGCTTTTCTCACTAGGTTGAAAGGTCCTCTAAGAGACAGAACACTGGTAAGAACTTAGGCTCTGAATTCAAACAGACCCAAATTTATGGATCAAATGTACAGTTCACTGTACCATACTGTATTTTGAAAATTGCTGAGAGATCTTAAGTGACTAAGATCTTAAGTGACACACACACAAAAGGTAACTATGTGAGGTAATGAAGGCATTAGCTAACCATACTGTGGTAATCATTTCACAATAGATCTGTGTATCAAGTCATCACATTGTATACCTTCAATGTCCACAGTGTTATTTGTCAGTTATATCCCAATAAAGCTAGGGGGAAAAAAACAAAACAAAAGAAAACAAAAAATAGATGCCAGTTCATATCCACTCAGTCATCTACTGTCGTTGTGATCTCAGCAGGCTATTTAAATTCATCAAGCCTCAGGTTCCTGTTCTATAAAATGGGAATAATACTACTAGCTTGACAGGATTGTTCTGAGCCTTTTTATCACAATTGATAAAAAGAAAAAAAAAGTTTACTGTTATTATTACCTCAGTTGTTACTGTTGCTCTCTGAATGGCATATGGTTTGGTTGTTAAGTATCCGGAAGGCAGGCTCCACTTTCTTCAATAGTTGGCTGAAGCTCTCTAAAGAGGCATTTGGCCCATTTTTTTCCAGGTTCTGTCCTAGGATGACATTTCACATCCTGGAAACCAATAATATAAACAACACAGAGTCCACGTTGGATGGAAGGAAACGTGTTGACTTCCTTAATAAAATCAAATCCGCTTCCTTCGAGGTTGGCTCTGGCTGCCAGGAGATTCTCCCCATGGGAAGGATGGCGGGATTTCTTGGCTCTGTCTCCCAAGATTCACCTTTCCCTGGAGGTTTCTCCTGCATCTCACTGGTGCCCCTGTGGGTGAGGAAGGTTGCAACCCTTCCCCACCCCTGTGAGAATTTCGCTTCCACCGCCAGCCTTGGAGGAGCTGGGTTCGATTTCACTGAGGGTGTCAGTAAGTTTCTGCACCCTGAGACTTGGCGATTCTCTTCTTGTTAACTTCACCTTGAATAGCTTGAGATTTCAGGATCCTTAGTTCCTAACTGGAAAAAATAATAATGCTCATAGCAGCTACCATCTTCTGAGCCGTTCTTATGTGCCAGGTGCATATGGATTCTCTCATTCCATCTCCATTGCAGCCCAGTTCCAGTGACCCCTCTCATTTTGCAGGTGGAGAAATTGAGGCACTGGGTAACTTGCTCTCAGCCTCAAGGGTAGTCAGTGAAGGAGCTCAGGACTAGAACCCGGCAGTCTAACTGAAGAGCTTGTTTCCAAATCATTTAGCTGAGCAGGTAGCTGAATGAACACAGAACCTGCCTTCCTGCCCCTTCTGTCTCCTGGAGTAGTGATTAAAGCCTGAGGTCTTTGATAATACCAGTTTCAGCAAAAGGCTTGACTATAGCCTGGACTCCCCTCTGGCTGCCTCTGAGTTAGGTGATGGTGTCAGGGACATCAGGGAAGAACTGTCCCACAGCACACTCTATTTGGGCACTTACACTTTGCCATACACTTCTGCCCTCCTCCCCCACAGCAAGTGCCCTTCCTGCTCGAGACACAGGAGGATGCTCAAAGGGCATGACCCTTTGCAAAGCTTGTGGCCAACGAAGAGGGGGTGTGTAGCTCCTGTGAGGCAGAGTTAGCTTGCAAATGTCTGGCACAGGCGGGAAGAGAAACACCTTTGAAGTCTTCTCTCTTGAGACAAATTGAGTCCCACCCCTAAGCACCGATGCTGTGCCCTCCCGCCTTGCCTTTCACCTCCTTATTTCTTCACCATGATGCAGGCAACACTCAACAGGGCACGGAGAGACACTGTCCCTGCCCCGGAGACTCAGAATTTGTCACCATCACTCTGGGGTGGGGAGGAAATTGCAGTGTTGAGGTTTCTTGCTTCTTCCTCACTAAGAGAGAAAAACCCAACTGTCAACAAACCCCAAACCAATGAACCAAATGGTGCTGGGAGGCTCTTGGGCAGCAGGCTGCGTGTGTGGCTGTGAGGGTCATGAGCTAGCCCAGGCACAGAAAGCAAGGTGACAAAGGACGGAGGCTAAGGAGAGGAGGAAGGCCAAGAAGAGGGATGCTTGAAGGTCAGAGAGGTGAGGCCAGAGTGTATGGATTCCCCAGGTACCCGGGGTGCCGGGCAGGGAGGACCCAGGGGGAGGAGGAGGAGAGGAAACTGTGAGGAGGCATCTAAAGAGGGGGATCTGTGTCCCAAGAGACAAAAACACCAAACCACCTTTAAAAGAATAGCAAACAGGGGCGCCTGGGTGGCTCAGTCGGTTAAGCATCTGCCTTCGGCTCAGGTCATGATCCCAGGGTCCTGGGATCGAGCCCCGCATTGGGCTCCCTGCTCTGCGGGAAGCCTGCTTCTCCCTCTCCCACGCCCCCTGCTTGTGTTCCCTCTCTCGCTGTGTCTCTCTCTGTCAAATAAATAAATAAGATCTTAAAAAAAAAAAAAAGAATAGCAAACATTTCAGAGAACAAAGATGTCTAGGATGGTAAATACCTAGACCCATGGACCCTGAGGGGCTGGGGTTTGCCAAAGGGTCCAGTGGTGGGTGGGGAAGCTGCAGCCACAGCTGCTGGTCGGGATTTGTCCGTATAAAGCAATTTGTAGAGAAGGTGAGTGGAAGAAGAGAAGGAAGCAGAGGTAGATACTGTTTAAAAGTTCAGTACAAAAGGCTACATAGTATGTGGTTCCACATATACAACATTCTGGAAAAGGTAATATTATGAGACAGAAAACAGATCAGGGCGCCTGGGTGGCTCAGATGGTTAAGCGTCTGCCTTCGGCTCAGGTCATGATCCCAGGGTCCTGGGATCAAGTCCTGCATCGGGCTCCCTGCTCCTTGGGAGCCTGCTTCTCCCTCTGCCTCTCTCTCTCTCTGTCTGTCTCTCATGAATAAATAAATAAAATCTTTAAAAAAAACCAAAACAAAAAACAGATCAGTGGTTGCCAGAGGCTAAGGGTGGGAGGACCTGACTGTGCAGAGGGCTACAAGAGACTTTTTGGGGTGATGGAACTGTTCTGGATGTTAACTGAGGTTATGATTATACAACTGTATACATTTGTCAAAATTTGCTGAATGTACAACTTTACAAATTTGTTTTTTATTTTATTTTTTTTTTAAGATTTTATTTACTTATTTGACAGAGAGAGACACAGGGAGAGAGGGAACCAAGCAGGGGGAGTGGGAGAGGGAGAAGCAGGCCTCCCGCCGAGCAGGGAGCCCGATGTGGGGCTCGATCCCAGGACCCTGGGATCATGACCTGAGCCGAAGGCAGACGCTTAACGACTGAGCCACCCAGGCGCCCCTTCTTTCCATTAATATTATGTGGGAGAATTTAAACTTGCCAACTAAAAGAAAACTAGCCTTTTCTGCTTTATTTTTTAAAAGATTTTATTTATTTACTTGAGAGAGAGAGAGATCAGGCAGCGGGAAGGGAGAGAGAGAATCTCAAGCAGACTGTGCTTGAAGCCCGATGTGAGACTTGATCCCACCGCCCTGAGATCATGATCTGAGTCAAAATCAAGAATCGGACACTCCACCGACTGAGCCACCCAGGCGCCCTAGCCTTTCTAACTCTTCTAACTACTTTAATAAAAGTCTAAAATTGTTTTATTAAAGTAGTTCAGCCCTTTTGGATACATATGCAGTCAATCCTGCTCTCTAGGTGTGTCCCTCCTGCCCCTTCCCCTGCTCCCCTACCCTGTGGATGGATCTGGGGCAATGGCAGAGGGTAAGTCTGGATGCTGGACCTGATGCTATTCTCTGGTCCTCAGTGGCCTCTCCGGGGCTGTCCTTCACCCATCTGCTCTGCTGGCGTCCATGGTGAGGCCCTGGCTGGTGGGGCTGGATGGTTCACTTGACTCATTGGTCCTGTTTCAGCTCTGCTGGTTCTGTCCATACAAACCTACACCTGTTCCATGTCTCTGCATGTTTTCCATTTCCCAAGGGAGGTCCATAGGCTCTCCACTCTCCACGCTCTTCTGCATTCCCTAGCAGCTCTAGAAACTTCTGGGTTTCTCCTGGGTCACACTCAAGCCAAGAGAAATTAGGATGGGGCAGGGTGGGGGAGGATATCTAAAGACTCTCCCAGACTAAACATACCATGCAGTTGTCTCTACTTTGCTGCAGCCACCCCAGATAGACATAGGGACCCATGGCAAGGGTTGCTGCCCCAGGGCTCCATTCAAGGAGCAGGGCATAAGTTGTTTTTGTTTCTGGCATGCTCTCAACCTCTGGGGACATTTTCTACTCCATACTGCCATCAAGGTTGGACATGAATGGGAGAGCATGGACTTTGGGTGTCCCCATCCCCTTCCTCTCTCCCTCCAAATACCAAAAGAGTTTGTACTTGTTCTTTATGTTTTTCAGAGACTTCTTTTTCATCATATCTTCCTCCTTTCCTGCCCTTTGGATTTTATTCTAGATGGTATCCGCCTTTCTCCTTCCCTAGGACATTAAGCCCCATGGTGCAGTGAGAGAATATCTCTCAACGATAATGAAAATGCCTTGGAAAGTATTTGAAGAATGTATCTCCATTGCTGTAGGATCTTAGGAATGAGGCAGCCGTTTCCAAGGGAGTGTTTCTGCTGGCATGTTAAGGAACTGTCTTTAAAATGATACAAGTTTCCCAAAAATGGTGGAATTCTCATCCAGTCAGCTATATAGGATGTTCTTCACCATCTTTGAGACTCCTCCTAGATTACTTGCTTCACACCCTGTGTATCGCTGTATGTTCTTTTCCCTTAACCTGGAAGAAGTCTCGTCTCTGTCCTTTCTCCCATCCCTATCGCTCCTGCCTTAGTTCAGGCCCTGGTATTTCTCACCTGGATTCTTGGAACGTTTTTCTGATGGATCTTTCTACACCCCCCAGACTTGTTACCTACTTTCCTCTACCCATCCTTACCCCTGGCATGATCTTTCCAAACACATATCAGACTGTGTTGTTCCAGGGCGCCTGGGTGGCTCAGATCGCTAAGTGTCTGCCTTTGGCTCAGGTCACCATCTCAGTGTCCCGGGATCGAGTCCTGCTTCAGGCTCCCAGCTCAGCGGGGAGTCTGCTTCTCCCTCTCCCTCTGCCTGCTACTCCCCCTGCTTGTGCTCTCTCTCTCTGACAAATAAATAAATAAAATCTTAAAAAAAAAAAAAAAAAGACTGTGTTGTTCCTCCACTTAGGAGCCTGCAGGTGGGTCCCCATGCCTCTATGAGGGGCAGAGGCAAAAAAAGATTCGTCTCCTTTTCTCGTGAACAAAATCTCTACTCCGCCCACATCAAACCACTTGTGGTGAACTGGCTGTGCTGTGCTGGTCCCCGCTCCTGTGTCTCTGCACCTTCTGCTCCCTCTGGTGGGAATGTCCCTCCTCCCCTTCTTACCATGCAACAGTCAGCTCAAAGATTTCCTTCTCTTGAATTCCTTACTTGTCCCTCCAAGCAAGACTCTACGGTTTGAGTCATCGTGATACCAACTTGCCTCTGTTAGGACACTTACCACAAAGAACTGCGTCGGAGTGCTAGGCTGTGAGCTCTTTGGGGCCAGTGATGGGCTGTTGTAATCTCCATTTCCCCAGCCTGTAGCACATTGCTTGGTCCAAGCTGGTGGAGTGAATGAGTGACAATGAGCATCAACCGTGGAGTGGGAAGAAACCTTGAAGGTCACTGGGTTCAATGTTTGCATTTTCCAGATAAGTCTCAGAGAAGTTAAATCACTAGGTTGACCTCACACAGGTAATTATTACATAACTAAACCTGGTCCAAGGTACCTGGCTGGCTCAGTTGGAAGAGCGTGCCACTTTTGATCTCAGGGTTGTGCATTTGAGCCCTATGTTGGGTGTTAGGATTACTTAAAAATAAAAATTTTTTTGGGGCGCCTGGGTGGCTCAGTTGGTTAAGCGACTGCCTTCGGCTCAGGTCATGATCCTGGAGTCCCGGGATCGAGTCCCACATCGGACTCCCTGCTCAGCGGGGAGTCTGCTTCTCCCTCTGACCCTGCTCTCTCTCTCTCTCTCAAGTAAATAAATAAAATCTTTAAAAAATAAAAAAATAAAAATAAAAAAATAAAAATTTTTTTAAGTTTATTTTTCTTAGTAATGTCTATACCCAAGGTGGGGTTTGGACCCATGACCCCAAGATCAAGAGTCACATGCTCCTCCAACTGAGCCAGCCAAGTGCCCCAAAAATAGAATCTTAAACACACACACACACACACACACACACACACACACACACACACACACACACATACATACACACACACCCCTAAACGTGATCCTTTGATTCCAGTATAGAGCTCTTTCTACTCCCTACAGGGCCTCTAGACACAGGAGAGGGGAGTGGGGGTGGGGTGAGACTGTGGGCAGGGGTCAGTGAGAAGACACCAAGGCCAAAATAACTCAGAGCCTGGTATAACTTATTCTCAAGCAGGAAGATAGGTCAACTCCACAGAGGGGTTTTGTAAAACTCTCACCTGTGCAGTTGGAGTGATGTACAGGGTCTCAGCGTGAGCAGCCTGCTCCCGATGTTACGATGATAGTGTTGTGAAAGAAATTTAAACAGAAGCCTTGCTTGTTCACTACTGATTTGTTTGAGGCCCAGCCTGATGACACTACCATCATCACAGGGATTTTATTGTTTCATTCCTTTAAAAACAAAAATTGTATTTTATGATTTAAAAAAAGCAGCCACAGGGACACCTGGGTGGCTTAGTCGGTTAAGCATCTGTCTTCGGCTCAGGTCATAATCTTGGGGTCCTGGGATCGAGCCCCACATCAGGCTCCTTGCTCAGCAGGGAGTCCGCTTCTCCCTCTGCCTCTGTGCTTTCTAGCTCTCTCTCAAGCAAATAAATAAAATCTTTAAAAAAGTTTTTTAGGGCGCCTGGGTGGCTCAGTTGGTTGGGCGACTGCCTTCGGCTCAGGTCATGATCCTGGAGTCCCGGGATCGAGTCCCGCATCAGGCTCCCTGCTCGGCGGGGAGTCTAGTTCTCCCTCTGACCCTTTTCCCTCTCGTGCTCTCTAGCTCTCATTCTCTCTCTCTCAAATAAATGGGTAAAATCTTAAAAAAATAAATAAAATTAAAAAAAAATAAAAAAGTTTTTTAAAAAATAAGGACGCCTGGGTGGTTCAGTCTGTTAAGCATCTGCCTTTGGCTCAGGTCTTGATCCCGGGGTCCTGGGATCGAGCCCCACATCGGGCTCCTGGCTCAGAGGGAAGCATGCTTCTCCCTCTCCCTCTCCCCCTCCCCCGCTTGTGCTCTCTCTCTCTCTCTCTCTGACAAATAAATAAATAAAATTTTAAAAAATTTAAAAAAAAAAGCAGCCATACATACTAAGCCCTTGCCTTGTTTTTTCCTGGAGACTCAGTGCAGGGTGATAGAAAGAGCTCTGGGGACACAGGCTCTTGGGTCTGTAGCTTACTTACGGCAGGATTTAGGGCAAGTCACTTAACTGCTTTGCACCTCAGCTTTTATGTTTCCACAAATAGAGGCCATCTAGTGCTCCCCATGGTTGTCATGGGCATGAGAAGAAGGCACCAGGGAAGTGACCAGCGGAGTGGAGAAAGCCTGGCCCTGGGGCCAGAGGGTCCGGGTTTGAATTTGGCTACACACCTTGCAAGATGTGTGACCTCAGACATGCGGCTTACCCTCTCGGCAACTCAGTTTCCTCTCTTTGGTACTTAGTATCCATGTGGCACTCAGATGGTGCCCAGTTAGTGAAAACACCCAGCCCTGTGCAGGCACATAATATGTGATCATTCCTTTCTTCTGCCCTCCCGGAGGGAGCTGTGTATGCATCCATCTGATGGGTTCTCAGGACCCTGGCCTGTGCCCTCAGACCACCCTGTGTCAGCCTGTGGTAAATCTGGAGAAACCAAGCCTTCTCTGTAGAGCTAACGACATATAAGCTTTTTTGTTGGTCCCTGGAGTCACCACCGGCTGGCCCACCCCGACCCTGTGGGTAGAGCCTGCTCTCTCCCCACCCTCCGGTGTGCATATCAGGGATGACAAGCACAAGCCCAGTCCAGGGCTGGCACCTGCTCCCAGGTCTAGAACCATGTGGCCTCCTGTCTGGCTTGACTCAGAGCACTTTGTTCAGTTCTGTGGCCTGGGCCCTGGCTCCTGAAACCTCCCTGAGGCTTGCTTGGACCTGTTGTTTCTTGGGTTTATTAGTCTCAGCTCACTTGCTCGCCTCTCAGCTCTGCATGCCAATGCCAGTCGCCTCCTCCATCTGGACACACCCCAGACTCTGAGAGGGAAGGCCAGCCCCAGCCCCCTGCTGCAGCCCTGGGGCTGGTGGAGGGAGGTGGCGGGGGCGGGGGGGGGGGAGCGGGGGGGGGGCAGGGGCTAGACCCTGAACTGGGAAGAGGAGGAGCCTGAATCCGGCTGCCCACAAGAAGTTGAAAACAAAGACAGTCCAGGTCTGCAGGTCCTGCTTCTGTGTCTCTTGGAAGCTCCTTTGCCTTGTGGTAGTTCAAGGCCCAGGATTCCAGAATTAGAAGAGATGTTAGAACTCCTCGAGGCCCGCTCTTGCCTCATCAGAAGCAAGAGGCTGCATTATGGCATCCCAGACAGGTGGTCTTCCAGGCCCTGCGTGAATGTGCTCTATAATAGAGAGCTCACTACATTTCTACCCTGCCCGTGCCATTGTCGAGCCCCTCCGCCTGCAGGAAATGCAGCTTCTGGAACTTTGACCCAGTGCTCCTAGTCTC
The DNA here is from genome assembly GCF_009762305.2 of Zalophus californianus. Lineage (NCBI taxonomy): Eukaryota > Metazoa > Chordata > Mammalia > Carnivora > Otariidae > Zalophus > Zalophus californianus. Next base: position 35,588,769 of record NC_045600.1, on the reverse strand, counting down.
TTTCCCATGTGATGGTCAGTTTGAGCCAATTATCTTACACACTCCATCCCCCTACCACCCCCTACTTCTCCAGGCTGAACACTCTCGTGGTTCCTCGCATAACATGATTTCTAGACCCTTCCCCATTCTGCCCATGATCACTGGGCTTCCCTCATGTCCACAGAAAAACAGCTGTAACAGTAAGAGCAAAGCCGCAAATATTTAGGGACCTATTGTGTGGCAGGCATCTCAGCAGGTGTGTGAGCGGTGGGGGGGGATGGTGGGGAAGCATCAGGTATGGCACCTAGTCTCTCTCCTCTGGGAGCTGACCATAGAGGTGAGAGGGAGATAGCTTACCCTCACATTTGCAGGCCAGTGGGGGCCACCTGCCATATACCTAATAGTAAAAGTTTAACAGTCCCGGGATCGAGCCCCACATCTGGCTTCCTGCTCCGCTCCGTGGGGAGCCTGCTTCTCCCTCTCCCACTGCCTGCCGTTCCTCCTGCGTTCTCTCACTCTCTCTGTCAAATAAAAAAACAATGATGGCAGTGAAGGTTGTACACATCTGTGAATGTACTAAAAACCGCTGAATTCTAGACTTCAAATGGGTGAATTATATAGTATGTGAATTAAATCTTGATAAAGCTGTTTAAAAATTTAAAAGGTTAACAGATAAGTAAATATATTCTATCTTCCTATCATGAAAGTATTCCTTCATAATCACCTGGAAAGCCAGGTTGGAAGTGAGGAGCTCTCAGAGTGCTTGGAATTCGGCACGGGAATCCGGCCACACAGGGAGAGCTGGCTCATTCCTCCCCACTGCCCCCTCCAGCTCCCCGTGCCAACACTGGCCTGCACCTTGAGAGCTTCAGGCACGCCAGTGGACTCTAGTTCTTGAGTTCCAGATCCACCCACAGGGCCCCCCTACCGGCCACTCTCATGAATAGGGGTGTGCACATTGGTGGTGGGGTCTGCTTTCGGGGAGTTAGACCCAAGGAAGACATCCATCATCACAGGCCCAGGGGGGCTAGTGACCTTCTGACCAGGAAATTCCGGAGCATGGTCCAGAGCAGTGCTCTATGATAGACCATTCTGTGTACTGGAAATGTTCCATATCTGCACTGTCCTATATGGTAGTCACTAACCTCAGGTGGCAATTGAGCCCTTAAATGTGGCTAGTGCACCTGAGGAACTGAATTTTTAACTAAAAATTTTTAGTTAAGTAACACAAGTTTAAATTTCACATGTAGCTAGTGGCTACCATATTAGGTAGCATGGGTCTGGAACGTGGCGGGGTGGGGTTGGCTCTGAATGGAGGCGTCCTGTTGACTCTGTTGACTTCATCCCATGGAGGGGAGGTGGGCGCCTGCAGGGGGATCAGAGCGGAGCTCCCAGGGCTCAGGAAGATACTGGAGAGGGAAATGAGATTTGTTCTCAAAAGGAAACTGCCATATGAGGCTGCATATTCCTGGCCAGTGGAGCTCTCTGGATCTCTGAGGAGAGAGGGTGGGTGACTTGAGGGCACCCCCAGACAAGTCCTCCTGAGATCTTTGCAGGGACCTGTTTCACATAAGAGGCCTGCTCTGGTAGTTCAGGCCTGCTAGTACTGTGGGTCTTGGCAGAGAGAGAAGGCTCTGTTATTTTTTCTGCTGAGGCCATGTGAACGGGGCAGGCCGTGTGCATAGTTTCCATGGCATAATCTGACTATAAAGCCCTGTGTGTCTGTGGGGGAGGGATGAGGAGAGGCCCTCAGCCCAGCCTCAGTCGGGACTGGGCATGGGCCCAGGAGGCACATTCCCTCCCGATTCCTGCAGGGTCCTGAGCCGTGCGTGATGCGGGGAGGGCCGTGCCTGGCTGGCCTGAACCTTTGGAAGCTCATCTGGGTGCTGACTGGGGTGAGGGTGTTGGCTCTTCCCGACGCCTGGATGTGAAGTAGAGAAAGATAATCTCCCAAGAACTGGGCCGGGTTGAGGCTCGGGCAGAACACAGGATGTGGATTCACTGGGAGGGAGGCAAGGAGAGTCTCCTTGTGTGCACTTGGCTACCAGCTCCCACCTGCAAAACGGAAGCTCCCTGCAGGCTGGCTGTGGCCCAGCCCCAAACAGGATAATTTGCCTTGAGCAATTCTAGGCAGGTTCGCTGAGCACCTTTCCCTTCTGGAGAAAGGAGGCCTCTTGTGAGGCCACCCGTTCGCTGCAGAAACCTGGGGCTTCTCAGACAGAAGTCAGGGGAGCAGAGCACGGGACAACAACATTTATTAAACAACTTTTAGGTACCAGGCTTCGTGCTAAGCATTTTGCACTTCTGATTTCACTTGGAACAATATAGATTAATAGGCATCGTGATAGCTAATAATTCTTGAGTGCCTACCGAGGTAACAGACATCCATTTATTTAATCCTCACAACCCCCCTGTCGACTGGGTGAGGGAAACCATTGCCTCATCTGTAATTTAGTTTTGCCCTATGTCACTTAGCCAGGAAATGTGCCAGTTGGGATTTGAACCCAGACTCTCTGACCCCACCACCCCCTGCTCTTAACCATCAATTTTCCCAACAGAGATTCTGAATGTAGGTTTTGTGAGGCTCCAACCTGGGGCCTTCGAAATGGTCCCTCAGCTCTGAATGATCCAGTTTGTCCCAAAGTTCCCTCTGCCCTTCCCTACCCTGGCTCTGTGGGGTTGTGAAGCTTGGAGTCTCGAAGGCGCCCTGTCCTGGGACAGTGGCTGTCCCTTTGCCGGCTCTGGGTTTGTTGTGACGTTCAGGACGGCAGCCCCAGGCCACAGAGGTTGCCGGAGACAATCCTGCCTTTCTGAGGGGCGCATCTCAGGCTGCAGCGCCCGCACACAATGCCCTCTGTCTCCACCGGGGCAGAAAGGCGCATTATTGCGGTCGGGTGACTCGGGCTCTGCTGGGGTGATGTCTGTGGTCTGCACATCCCCCACCCCACACCTCCCCACTCCAGTTGGTTGGCCAGAGGCGGGGCGGGGGGGGGGTGGTGCCCTCGGGGCCTGAGAGTCCCTTCTCCCTCTTGAGGCTCCTGCCTTGCCTGCCACGTCAGACTCGGCCCCTCATGGCGCCAGCCCCTCCGAGAGGCCCTTCCCTGGACGCACATCTCACACTTCCAGGTCTTTGAGTGCTCAAATTTAGATTATTCTGGAAAGCATGCGGCACTGTGCCTGGTACAACAGGCTCTCCCCAAATGTGAATTTTTCTTCTGTTTGGGAGATAATTTTGTCATCAGGAATTTTGACAGAGATACTGAAAAACAAGTGTATTCTTAATAACAGCCCTAGCTGGTGCCAGGCACCGAGCCAAACCCAAATCCTCACGACAGCTCCGGGTGGGCCGTGCTCTCTCCAGGCCCACGTTAAGTGTCAGAAATGAAGGCTCAGAGGACCGGAGTGTCTTGACCAAAACGGCAAAATGAGGAAATGGCACAGCTGGGAGTCAGACTCCGTGCCGACTGAGTTTAGGTACACTCCCTTAGGTACAAACACTCAGTGTTTGGCCGTGGTGTGACTGTGCCAGTCTTAGCTTCCCTGGGCTGCCGTAACAAAGTACCCAAAACTGGGTGGCCTGGAACAACAGACGTGGATTGTCTCTCCCGTTCTGGAGGCTAGAAGTCTGAGATCAAGATGCTGATAAGGTTGGTTCCTTTTGAGGGCTGTGAGGGAGAATCTGTTCCATGCCTCTTGCCTAGCTTCTGGTAGTTTGCCGCCAATCTTTCGTGCTCCTTGGCTTGTAGACGCATCGTCCGGCGTCTGCCAAATCCTCACGTGGTGTCCTCCCTGTGTGCATGTCTGTCTCTGTATCCCAGTCTCCCCTGATTGTTAGCATATCGGTTATGCTGGATGAGAGCACATCCTCATGACCTTATTTTAATTTGATCATCTGCAAGACCTCATTTCCAAATAAAGTCCCCTTCACAGGTACTGGGAGTTAGGATTTCAACATCTTTTGGGGAATCCTAATTCAACCCATAGCAGTGCCCTTCTCTGCTCCGTTCCCTGGTGACCCAGGCTTTTTTAAGACCATTAAAAGGAGGTGATGTTTCCGTCAGCTCCAAGGGCAAGAACATCTCTTGTCAGGACCCCCTTTTCCTTGCTCACGCAGTGTACGCCTATGCACGCGCGCGCGCGCACACACACACACACACACACACACACACACGTGCGCGCAAAGGTCAGGCTGGAGAGGACAGAGGCCGGACTGACACATTACCTTCTGGAGCCAGTGGTGCCGGTGGCACACGCGGCCGGGGTGAGGCATGGAGGTGCCAGGTGCTCTGTGGGATACAGAGGAAGGAGCCGGCAGAGCACTCAGCCCTCTGAGCCCTGCAGTTTGCACACAGTCACACCAAATCTGTTCTTAAAACATCCCCCTTTCCCCTCCAATCCCTCTGCCCTTCCCAGACTCATCCCCCTTCACCTCCCCTCCCTCGGCCTCAGGCCCTGCCTGCAGTCTGATTAGGGTGGAGGCAAGAGGTTGGGCTGACTCTGCAGCTCCAGCATTTGGTGCAGGAGTGACAATTTATGGGGCGTGGAGGGCGGAGGGAGGCAGCCTGCCTGAGGGGAAGTGGACTCCTCCATCTGTACCTCCAGCTACACCCAAGCGATCCGGGCCCGCTTACTGACTACTCCTGCTGGGTCTCATCCTGTTAGTGGGGCCAGGGAAACAGAATGAGGGTATAGGGATGTTGCTTCCTGGGTCCCTGGCTTGAGGGGTGCAGTGGAGGCCTTTCAGCTCCCAGGCGTGGAGGTGTTCTTGCAGCCCCCTGGCAGGCTGCCGTGGGGCCTTCTCTCGCAGCCTCTCCCCTCAGCTCCACGCAGGCCTGTCCAGCACATGCCCCCTGCCTCTTCCCACTCCCCACAGAGGCCTCCATTCAACTTTCTGTCCTCGCGGCTTCCCACCCACGTCAGTGACTGGTTTCCCCCGTGGCAGGCCTCCTGGGCCTCAGTACAATCACTCAGACACATGTTCACACCCCCCCACACACTTTACAAGTCACATGCTCACACACTCACATGGCTTGCACGCTCACACATGCGCACACATTCACACACGCCCACACACTCACACCCACAATACTCTCTTACACACACACACAGCCTCATACAAGCTCCCAGAACCTCCCTGCTTAGGACTCTGCCATGGCTAAGCAGGGCCTTCCTGGAGTTGGCTCTGTAGGGGGCATATAAATGGGCCCCCTGGGGTCAAGCACCCATTGCTAGGAGAATGAGAACAGACAGGAAGCGGTTGGGCCCTGAGATGGAAGCACAGGGGACGAGAAGCCTGCCCGACTTTCTGGTTAAACTCCAGCTCCACTGTTCTATGTCTGCAGGAACCGAGGTATTTGCTTTATTTCTCCAAGCCTCAATTTTCTTATTTGGAAAATGAGGATTAGGTTATGCATTTCACAGAGTTGTGCTAAAACTAGAAAATGCATTTGAAAGATACAGTCTGGCAGACAAGAGGCATTCATTATTATTTATTCAAAAATTTAATTGCATTTACATTTAAAAATAAGTAGCAGTTACATGATTTAAAATTCAAAAGGCAGAAAAGGGTATACAGGGATGTTTCCCTTCTACCCTGTCCCCAAACCACCTGGCCTCTTTTCCCCCAACCAGTGTTACCAGATTCTTATGTTTCTTTCCAGAAAGATTTTAATGTAATGAGTAACTATGTATGCATATATTACTGTTCTTCCTTTTTTCCACAAATGGTATGTACTCTACACACTGTTCTGTGCCTTACTCTTCTTACTCAACAATATATCTTGGAGGGGGACCTGGGTGTCTCGGTCATTTGACCGTCTGACTCTTGATTTCAGCTCAGGTCATGATCTCAGGGTTGTGGGATCGAGCCCCATGTCTGGCTCTGTGCTCAACAAGGAATCTGCTTGGATAGTTTCTCCCTCTGTCCCTTCCCCCACTCACTCACTCTGTTTCTCTCTCTCTCTCAAATAAACACATAAATTAATCTTAAAAAAAAAAACAACCATCCAATCTATCCTGGAGAATGTTTAGTGTCAGTACATAAAGGGCTTCTTCTCTGTTTTACGGCTGCCCTGAATTCCACCATATGGAGGTACCATCGTGTATTTAACCACTTCTCAATGGATGAGACATTTAGGAGGTTTCCAGTCCTGCTATTTCAAACAAAGTTGCAGCAAAAAAATCTTGTATAGACATCATTTCCCACAGGTCTGAGGCTATCCATTAATACTGTAAATACCCTCAAACGGACACCAAAAAGCCGCTTTTCCTCGCACGTGGGTCATTCCGCCTGTTACATAGGCAACTTCTGGGCTACAAGAAGTCTGATGAGCAGCCCTCCATGCGTGCCCTAGAGCAACCCAAAAGACCCTTGCTTTGGCTAAAGAGGCAATCCTTTCCTTTCCATTTTCTGCACTTCTATTGGATTCAATCCACAGGTAGTGAGCTAACACTGCCTGGAGGTGGAAGGACGGTGAAAAAGAAGTGCTATTATCTGCTGAGGAGCAGGGCATTTGCAAACCAAAGAGCATAGTGCTGGTGCATTCGCCTGTAGCTTCAGCCAGCATGTACCCACTGGACACACCACCTGCTATGCACTGTGCTGGGGATGATGAGACGTGTGCAGACAAGACAGGGCAGGCCCTGCCCTCAGGGAGCCTGCAGTGTGTGGTGGAGACAGATACAAAGCAAATAATTCTCACCCCAGCTGTGAAGGAAAAGTAGGGAGTGGAAAGAGCATTCCTCAGTTTGGGCCAGCCCCAGAATTCTGAGACAGGCAGGGCACCCCTTGACTTCTTTCCGGAAGCCCCTTCAGGTTTTCCCTGGAACCACCCCAGCGCCTCCACCTTCTTCCCTGGTTATCTTTCTATCTGTCCCCTCCTTTCCCTCCCTGGCTCTGGGCAGGTGGAGGCCTTGGCCTGGGTTGGGAGGTGCCTCAGGCTTCTCCACGGCTGCCTGACGTCGGCCTCCCAGGCCTGGCAGAATGGCCTGGGTCACTGGTGAGAGTGGGGGCTATAAAGTGAAGAGAGCTCAGCTGTCACCCACTCCAGTTTCCAGGGAGGGCTGGCTCAGGCTGCAGCAGCTGCTTGGGGCTGTCCTTATCGGGGCCAAAGCAGGCTCGCCTTCCTGACACACAGGAAAAGTGGCTATCTGATAAACTGGATTGCACCGAGGGGTCAGCCATTAATGTGGTAGCCCTCCCAGAAATATTTGCATAGTAGATGACACCAGGTGAGGACTTTGCTTCTTGCAAAGGAGGGAATTGCTAATTATACAGGCCATGCAGCCTGACTGGTGAGAAGATTTTATTTGGGTGGATCACAGGGGACCTTCCCATATTGGCAGCAGTTTACTTCCTTTAGGATGGTATACTCCATAATCTCTGCCCTGATTTCATTGTTGTTTTAACTGGGAGGAATCTGTAAAAATGAAACATTTGCTTAGGTGTGGGAGTCCCTCATCTTCAGAGCCCTCATCTGCACCCAACACCTTCCTAACCAGCTCTTCTCCACGCCTTTTAAAAGGTTCTCTCCATCGTGACACTGGACCCATGCAGTGGGAAGCATAGCCTGGCCACACGGAGAGAACCACACCCACAAAGTCACAATTCTGTAAGCACAGAGGGTTACTGTTCAACTTCTAGTATCAGTCTACTGGGAAAGAGAAAGATGCTATGAGATGCCATCAACTATAACGATATAAATGTAGAAATACAGCTGGTAGAAGTCGGGGGTGGAGGGGACATCTCCGTGGGAAGAGAGATAAGGAGCTCCTTTAATTGAGCAAGGGGAGTGTTGAACATGGATGGACCCAATCAGAAACCCAATGAGCTTTAAGCGCATTGTTTACAGTTACAAAGATAACCAATAGAAGAACCGACAATTGTAATGACTAAACCCAGGAGGATTGGGGAAGGAGGTGGGGGTTGGGTTAGGAGCTAAATCCTCTTGTTTCTCAGGCAGGAGTCACAGCTGAAGTTGATAGATAAAAGTTTTGCAGGAAAGGGGCAGCTGGGTGGCTCAGATGGTTAAGCGTCTGCCTTTGGCTCAGGTCACGATCCCAGGGTCCTAGGATCGAGTCCCGCATCGGGCTCCCCGCTAGGCGGGGAGCCTGCCTCTTTCTCTCTCTCTCTCTGACTCTCAAAAATAAATGAATAAAACATTTAAAAAAAAAAAAAGTTTTGCAGCTAACTGCTTAGTGTTAGGTTGATGACCATCTAAAAGCAGAAAAGTCTAAAACTGACTGTCTCAGGAAAGGAGGGCCGGAGTGGGGCAGGGATATGTTGCTTTTCTCTACAATCCCTATTAGGTCACGTTTCGATTATGGGCAGGCTTTACTTTCACAAAACTTAACAAGAAAAGCCTTCTCAATTTTCCGTATTTTCCCTAACGGGCATGTAGGACAACGATAATGTGTGGTAAGACAATACATGAAAAGCTTAATTCGTTTTTTAATTATTTATTTCAAAATTTGTAATTGTGTGAAAAACACATGACTGAAATTTACCATCTCAACCACGGTGTTGTGTACAGTCCAGCAGTGTTCACCATATTCACGTTGTCGTGCAACAACTCTCTAGAACTAACGCTATGCCCATCGAACAACAACTCTCCAGTTCTCCTGCCCCACAGCCCCTGGCAACCACCATGCTACTTTCTGTTTTTATGAATTTACTACTTTAGATACCTCATATAAGTGGAATCATGCAATATTTGTCTCATTTCACTTAGCATAATGTCCCCAAGGTCCATCCATGTTGTAGCGTGTAACATGATTTCCTTCTTTTTTTATGGTCGAATAATATTCCATTGTGTATGTAGACCACATTTTCTTTATCCATTTTTCTATGGATGAACATTTGAGTTACTTCCACCTCTTGGGTATTGCAAATAATGTTTCAATGAATGTGCACACAAGCTTAATTTATTTTTTAAAAAGGACACCCCAGGGGCGCCTGGGTGGCTTAGTCGGTTAAGCGGCTGCCTTCGGCTCAGGCCGTGGTCCTGGGATCAAGCCCCGCATTGGGCTCCTTGCTCAGCGGGGAGCCTGCTTCTCCCTCTCTCTCTGCCTGGCTCTGCCTATCTGTGCTCTCTCTCTATGTCTCTGTCAGATAAATAAATAAAATATTTAAAAAATAAATAAATAGGGCGCCTGGGTGGCTCAGTCGTTAAGCGTCTGCCTTCGGCTCAGGTCATGGTCCCAGGGTCCTGGGATCGAGTCCCACATCGGGCTCCCTGCTCCGCGGGAAGCCTGCTTCTCCCTCTCCTACTCCCCCTGCTTGTGTTCCTGCTCTTGCTATGTCTCTCTCTGTCAAATAAATAAATAAAATCTTTAAAAAAAATTAAAAAAATCAATAAATAAATGAAAAGGACACCCCAAATAGATGTGGAAGCCCCGAATTTGTTTAAGTCCCTCCTGGGCCAGAGCAAGCCTAGGGGCTTCCTGCCTTCCCTCTCCTGACAGCGGGGAAGTTGGTCGAGGCCTGAGCTCTTGGGATGGTCTACAAGTTGGAGGAAGTAGTGAGGTAAAGCCATGGAATAGCATGGAAAATGCACAGAAAGGCACCAACTTGGCAGAGGCCCGGCACATTGTCCGCTCTGCCATCCGCCCGCCTCTGCTGGGGCTCTTGCGGCCCTGCTGAATCCACCCAGGGCCCTGGCCTGGCTTCCAGGAGCTGTGTGCCCCTGCAATCTGAGTTCAGTGGGAAGACAAGTCTCCACCTGATTAACCGGCTGCCTTTCCCACAAGCTCACTGTCCTCTTTTGGTCTTGGGCCCGTGCCTCGGTTCTCCTGTGCGGGGCTGGTTTAGGTCTCTCCGGGGTTGGTCAGGACCGCTTTACCTAGTCCCTGACTATCCTGATAGCGCAGATTCCTTTCTAGGCTGGAGGCTGTGGGTGGGGCTGTGTCACCCCGCAGGCTCCTTGGATGGTTTCCCACTGTGCTAGGTGACAGATTGTTCTTGGACAGGAAATTATTTAAGTTCAGCTTTTCCTCTGATGATCTAGGAGGCATTCAGTCAACACATGTGGAACTGAGATCCCTTAGGGATCTGGCCATTTATGGGGTCCTTAGGCATAGCGTGAGATACTTTCCATAGTGGGATACGGGGTCTCCCATATCAATGGGGGGAGGGTGTTCCCTATGGGGCTATTGCGAGGTGTGGAAGTTATTTCCTTCCTCACTGGACTGTGGCTTTGGAGCCACCTGGTAGCCTCAGATGACCTTTTGTGAGGTTCTTTTCAGAGGCAGTGGCTCTCAGAGGGAGAGGCTGGGGGACAGTTGCCAGAGTTCAGGCAACTGATGTCTGTGTCTAGGAAGGAGGTTGACACCAGGGGTCTTCTTCATTTCCCAATTCTGCACCACCTGCCTTGCCTGACGTAGATCATTGATTGGGATGTTCCATTCCAATTTATCCTGCCTTTTTCCCTTCCAAGCCCCAGAGGTGCATGGAGGAAGGATGTTCTCTAAGACTTAGTATCTAATACATAGCCACTAGCCACATGTGGCTACTGAAATTTAAATTCATTTCAATAAAATAAAATTAAAAATTCAGTCTCTCAGTTGCACTAGCCACACTGTAAGCGCTCGGTAGCCATATGTGGCTCCCATAAGGGACACTGCAGATATAGAACATTTGCATCAACACAGAAAGGTCTTTTGGCCAGCACTGCCCTAAGCCTCCTCTCTCTTTTTCCCTCTATGATTCTGATCTGGAGTGTTGATAGCTGCTGGCCCCTGACACTGGGGCCCCCAGAGCAGGCTGCCTACTGAGAATTCAAGAGCAGAGAATGAGCAGGCTGGAAATGCCTTCAGTCTCCACTTAATATTGAGTCCAGGGCAGCCTGAGGCTCTGAAATCTTGCTCTTCCTGAGTAGGACACCTACTGGGTCCTTGCTCTTCCTAATATGACACCTACAGTCCTGAAATCACCACCCAAACCCTTTAAGGGAGTGCTGGCCTGCAGCGAGGATTCTGTTCTGCTCACCACCTAATCCCTTTCATGAATTTTCCACGGTGTAAAGGTATACCAGCCTAACCTGGTCTTCTAAGCTAGATCCTGCTCCTAAAGACATCTATATCCCTTTGGATGTTTATCCAGTTACTAACCCTGCCGCAGTGTCCTGTGATAGGTAGCTGTTGTCCCTGCACAAGCCCTCCTGGCAATTAACCATTTGTTTCCCTATGGAAAGAGTCTGGCTATTAGGGTTGGGAGGAAGGGGTCACATGTGTCTCTGGGAGTCCATAACAGGGAATGGGGTTTTTCAGAATAATGCAACACAGCCTTGCCTTCTTCCCCAGGTCAGCCCCATATTGTCCTTTTAGTCTTTTGGGTCTACCCCACAGCACAGGTATCTCCCCACATGACAGCTAACTTTGGGACCCTAGCAGTGAACCTATTTTGCCTCCTTTGTCAGGGATGCCAACAAGGGACTATGGAGAGGGAGTAGGAGGGAAACTTCTACTCTTTCCATTGGTGTTGATAAGTTCAGAGAATATGAATCTCAGGTGACTGACAGCCATTTTCCCCTGCCTCATTGTGAGAGCCAGCCTATAAGGTGGTTCTGAGTGGAGTAGAAAAAGGGAGAGAAAACAGAGCCCTGAGATAGTATTAGATCGCCTAGAGGCAGCTGTGCCTTAACACTCTTGCAAACTAATGTACCTCCATAGCTGGATTTTCCAGTTCTAAAGGACAAAGCCCTTTCTGCTTAAGTTAGTTTTGTGTTGAGTCTCTGTCACTTGCAACCCAAAGAATTCTAACTAATACAGAGTCATTAGATCTGAATATTTGGAAGGAGGAAGCCCCTACTTGATAATCAAGTTCAGGTCTTTGCCAAGACCCCTGAAAAGAATGACTAGACTGGAATACCAGTGAACCAGAGATAGCTCACATGTATACCAGCACCACACACAGACCAATCTTGACCAGAGGTTTGCCTTCCCAGCACTGTCTTCTGTTCCTCATATTTCCTCTCCTCTTCAGTTCCCCCAAATCTGCTCTGTCTCTCAAGACTCTGGTCAGAGGCCGCCTCCTCCAAGAAGTCTTTCCTGAACACTCTAGCCTCTAGCCTACAGTAAGCTCTCTGCCTTCTGGCTTTTAGTACCAATTAGAATTATTAAAAAATTGTAAACTGTCTTATACCATGTCTGCTTTCATTGTCTAGAATGGCACTTTAAATATTTTTATATGTTTATATATGTTTATAGTTTGTTATATGTTTAGAGTTTGTCACCCTCTCCCACTTGGCTGAGGTCAGAGATGGAGTCTGATGCTTTTATGTCCTTGACAAGAGCCAGCATAATGGCTGGCACATAATAGAACCACGATGAATGTCTGTGGTTGAGAAACTTGTGGAAACAAGTGTGAGAGCTATAGGAGTCAGAACAGCTTGTCCTCAGTGGGAAATAAGTACTCCACTTAAATGCCCAGGAGGGTGGGGGGTGGGTTGCATTCCCCTAGTAAGATGTGTGGTCTACCAAAAAGTTCTTTCTCGTGTCAGGGAGTGAGGATGGAGGGAGAGAAGGAGCCCGGGAAGGAAATGGAGAGGAAGTGAGAATGTAGATCTTTGCTTGATGGCTGAACCTCCCAGGGAAGGGTCCCTAGGTCACTAGAAATGACTCTGGGCCTCAGACTTCTCTCAACTTCTCTGTCCTGGGAGAGGAGAGCAGAACCGGAGGGTGGGTGCAGGTGGGGAAAGGCACAGTGGGCATCAACTCCTCTCTGGAATTGCCTTTAGAACTGGCTCAGGGGCCACATGGGAGAAACTAGGGTCCTCACTCCACTGTCACTTCTCATTCTGGATCCATTTTAATGCAGCTAGAGATTACATTTTCCACCTGACTTGGGTTTGAATGGGATTTGGCTATTTCCCAAACATCCTACCCCAACATTTGAAGCCCAGGATTTGCCAATATTAAAGCCATTATAATCATTTGAAGGATGATGCTCACCCACCCTGGGGAGGGCAATCCACTTTACTCAGCTGACCCATTCAAATGCTAGTCTCTTCTGGAAACACTCTCAGAGACACACCCAGAAATAACATTTAATCAGATGTCTGGGCATCATATGATCCAGTCAAGTTGACATATAACACTAACTACACAAACCCTAACCTTTACTAAGCATTTACTATTTCCCAGTCATGTGCTAAATACTTTACTGATATTATTTCATCCTTAGAGAGAGATGTATGAAAACAACCTAAGGAAACAATAGTTATCTTAGGTGACTTCTAGTCTATTCCAGTTGTAAGATTCTTTGACTTGATTTGGCATTAGAGAAACTAGGATGTTGAGGAGGTGCTTGGGAATCTAACACTAAGAAGCAGAAGTACAAATAGCATTATAAGCCACCTCCTTCCGTGGACTAGGAACTATGTGTTCCTTACAAGTATTTTCTCACTAATTCCTGGAAAACACCCTGTGAGATAGGTATCACTACTCACCCCCTCTTCAGATGAGGAAACTGAGGCCCTGTGAGGTTAATGGCTTGATTAAACAGCAAGTGTTCACGTCTGTTGACTCCAAAGCTTGTGCTCTTAACCACCCTGCTTGCAGAGGGACTGCCAAGCCCTCCATGTCTGGTCTGGATGCCTGAGAAGTCACCCTTCCTTGAGGCCGTGTGGGGGAGCAGGGGGGCGGGGGTGAGCTGGGGGAGAGAGAGGGCAGAGGAGTGTTGTCATAGGAACAGCAAGTTCCACTGTGAGGGCGGCTGGCAGGCAGGGCAGCTGGGGCTGGTGCAGGTTCTGGAGACAGTTCTGCAGGAGTCTCTCGGCCCAGCAGGAAGCCGACTGCCCACTCCCTTCAGCAGCACTTGGTAAACTTCAGCTTTGCTCCTGTTTGTCCAGGGGCAGGCAGGACGGGATGTTCTCGGAGTTCCAGCGGCCTGACGACTCCGAGGGAACAGGTGGCAGAGCCATGATTAGGGCCCCAGAGACTCTGCTTGCCAGGCAGACGTCCTGCCTTACCTTTTATGGCTGGCTTGCCCGAGATGTCACAACTCCTTAGAGATTTTTGCATTTTTCCCCTTCTCATCCTCTTTATGACCCTGAACCACATTCCTCCTTCTCTCTCCATCACTTGATTTACCAGCCCCTTGAACAAGTCTGTAACTCCCTCGTGAACCGAGTAGGCTTTCCAGTCAGTCGTGAGGCAATTCGCAGCAGTTTGGGCAGAACAGGGAGGGGACGTTTCTTTTCTTGGGTTTAATTTACTTAAGTTGCTCCCATCTGCTGGAGTCTAGTGGCTCCTAGGGAATGCGGTGGGGTATTTTGCTGGCAGGCTGCCAGTTAAGAGTATGCGTTCAGGCTGCAGAGGGGCCTGGGAACATGTCTTGGGTCTGCCGTTAAGAGCTACACAACCTGGAACATGTGACTTGACCTCTCTGAGCCTTGATGTTCTCACCTGGAAAATGGGAGAGAACTATTACTTGCCTCCAAGGACTGTCGGGAGGAGGGAGTGAGAATACTCGTGGAGCACTTAGCACTGCTCCTGGCACCGTGCTATCCCCATACTCTTCCTCGTAGGCTGAGCACAACCACAGGCCTGAGATAAGTGTATTCAGATTATGGAGTCAAGGGTTAGGAAGCCAGACTTGTCTCCCTAGTCAAGCTTGGAGGTGAAGAGAAAAGAGAGCTTGTAGCTGAATGATCAGTTTGGGATTCCTTAAGATGAGAGAATCCAAGATTTTTAGGATGCGAAGAAACCCTGGCAATCCTCTTTAAGACTGAGAAGAATGCAGTTACGTAGCAGGAGAGTGAAGAGAGTGGGCCAGGGTGACTGCCACAAAGCACCACCTGTGAGGGGAGGGGAGGTTTCCATGGGATAGGACTGTGGGGCTCCATGCGCTCACTACCCTGGTGGAGGAACTGTTACTCCTTCTACCCCTGGGTCAGGTCCTCATTTCTCCTGGAGGAGATGCTGGTGACTTAGGAAAGTAGATGGACTGGGTCCCAGTTGCCCTAATCTAGTTATTACCGACTCCTGTTTCCTATAGGGTCTGGCACAGAAACCAAAGAAAGAGTATGCCAGGGCGCCTGGGTGGCTCAGTCGGTTAAGCGTCTGCCTTCGGCTCAGGTCATGATCCCAGGGTCCTGGGATCGAGTCCCGCGTCGGGCTCCCTGCTCAGCAGGGAGCCTGCTTCTCCCTCTCCCTCTGTTGTTCTCTAATAAATAAAATCTTAAAAAAAAAAGACTCTTTCTCCCTTCCCCCTGCCCCTCCCCCCAAATAAATAAATCAATGTTTAAAACATAAAATAAAATGTAAAAAAAGAAAGAAAGAAAGAGTAGGCCAAACTGGGCCCCACTGGTTTCTTGGAACAACTGTTCTGTACTCTTTGAGCAGAATACTCTCAGGGAAGCCAGGGCAGAATCTACCTATTATAGGCCCCTGTCTAGGAGGAAAACATCAACAACAAAAATTACAGTTGGGAGGAACTGCTTCCATCTGCAAGTAACTGGGCAATTACCTCCTAATTAAGCTCTTATTAATTTGTTTTCCGAGTGTTACAGGATAGTACTTGGTAGGTGCACCCCGCCCTACTTGTCACCAAGGTGTGGAAGATTAGGCATTTCACATGAATCAAGGTAGAACCCTTTCATCTGATTAAATATAAGAGCCTGATTTGTTCCAACATCATGAGGTCTTAAAAGCCATACCCTTTCATCTTTGGAGCACTGGGTTTTGCAGGGTTTCTATTTTGAGTCCTTAGTTTCAGGGGAGGAAGAGGAAGCACCAGGAGGGGAAAAGACAAAAGGCAGAATTCAGACCACTGTTTTTCCAAGTGTGGTCTATGGGTCTCCCTTGCATCTGAATCATTTACTGTTAAAATGCAGATTCCTGGGGTTGGTTTCAATTGTGAGTCAGAAGCTTCCCAGGTGCTGCTTATGAATACCGAGGTCTGAAAATCTCCAATGGAAGCAGAAAGTCTTATGGGGGATATTAACAACATAGATAAAGAAGTACACAGACAACTCAACACCATTTCAGCTAATAGTTTCTGAACCCCCCCCAGAAAATCTTTCACTTTAGCATTAAGCTGGGGAAAACTTGACTATTCCACATTTATACTTTGTCTATCTCCAGGCAGTGCTGTAAATAGAAAAACGTCTGGCCAAAAGGCCAGAAGTCCAAGAAAGGACAGTCAATGTATTAACCAACCCCTAGACCATTAAAGGCTGATGTCTTAGTGCCAATTCTCTGGCCTCAGGTGTTGGAAATGCGGACTTACAGCCCCTTTATCTGCCGATAACGAAGGTGACCGTAAGTGGATCTCCGAAAATGGTTCACACGTGGCTCCCAGGGTCTTCAAAACCGCAAGTGATTGGCAAATGTTTCTATTGCGGACACAAACTCAAACAAACAGCTCATTTCCTTCAAGAGCTCCTCACAGCAGTGGCTGGGAGCCTGAAAGTAGTAAGGAGGGGGGGGAAGTCTTCCTCTTCCTTCCCCCATACCTTCTTCCCCTTTCTTTTCTTCTTTTTTTTTTTAAGATCTCATTTATTGGGGTGCCTCTGCCTGTCTCTGTCTCTCATCTTTTTTTTTTTAAGATTTTATTTACTTATTTGCCAGAGAGAGAGAGAGAGAGCACAAGCAGGGGGAGTGGCAGGCAGAGGGAGAAGCAGGCTTCCTGCTGAGCAGGGAGTCAGACGCGGGACTCGATCCCAGGACCCTGGGATCATGACCTGAGCCTAAGGCAGACCTTTACCGACTGAGCCAACCAGGCATCCCCCTTCATCCCCTTTCTGATGTCAGATTTTTTTTCTGACACTACGGAGTTTAGACTGGGGGAAAGAAGCAATTGATAAAGAACTTCAGGAAGGGGATTCCCATTCTCCCCACCCTCCCAATCCCCAGGCCTTTGCTCTCTCAGAATTACAGACCTTCCATTTCATTCATTTCAGGAAGCCCGGAGCCACAAGACTCTGAATCATAGTCTTGTAAGGCACGGTGTTAGGCTGAACTTCATTCAGTGTGTTCTGGGGAAATGCAGAGCTGGGGCCTGCCCACCAAAGATTCTGAAAGGATTCTGATAACAGCCTGGTAATTCTGAACAGTTAAAAAAAATAAACAGCTTTATTGAGATATATTGCACAAGGGGCGCCTGGGTGGCTCAGTTGTTAAGCGTCTCCCTTCGGCTCAGGTCATGATCCCAGGGTCCTGGGATCGAGTCCGGCATCAGGCTCCCTGCTCAGCGGGAAGCCTGCTTCTCCCTCTTCCACTCCCCCTGCTTGTGTTCCCACTCTCGCTGTCTCTGTCAAATAAATAAATAAATAAATAAATAAATAAATAAATAAATAAAATCTTAAAAAAAAGATTGCACATATCACACAGTTCACCCATTTTAAAATATACAATTCAATGTGTGTGTATGTGTTTGTTTTGTATAATCACTCTTTTTGTTGCAGGGTTGCAGGGTCCTTGTCTCACGGAGTCGAAGAATGAATCTCGTGGACACAAAAGGGTGAGGTGAAGTGAAGTGAAAGTTTAGTAAGAGAAGGTGAGAACAGGAGGGAAAGAAAAAACTCTCTAGAGAGGGGTCCAGAGCGGGTGGCCACTGAGGTCTTTTATGGTCGGTCTTTTATAGAAGACTGACCAGGGAACTGAAATCTTCTTGACGTCACCACTGATAGCACCATGATGACTTCTCCTTCGAATATCTCATCTCTGATGTTTAAGGCAAACGAGGTGGTCTGGTTCTGTTCCCTATCTCTGGTTTCCTTACGTGTCAGCATTTCTGGGATTTTTGGTGAGCCTGATCACACAGCCCCCTACCTATCTCTCCCTACCCGGCCCCTCCTGTCCCTTACTCATTTTTAGCATTTACAGCACTCCTAAAAGAAACCCCGAACCCATGAGCAGTCACTCCCTATCTCCTCCAACTTCCCTCCACGCCCACCCCAGCTCTAAGACAGCCAGAAATAGACTTTCTGTCTGTATAGATTTGCTTATTCTGGACAATTCATATACCTGGAATTATACAGATGTGGTCTTTGGTGGCTGACTTCTTTCACTTAGCACAATGATTTCAAAGTTCATCTATGTTGTAGCATCAACCAGTACCTCATTCCTTTTTATGACTGAATATTCCATTGTAGAGATACACATTTTGTTTATCCATCATTAACTGATGGACATTTGGGTTGTGCCTACCTTCTGGTTATTATGAATAATGATGCTATGAACATTCGTGTACAAGGTTTTGTGTGGACAGATGTTTTCCATTCTCTTGTATGTACATATATATATATATACACACGTACATACATACCTGGGAATGGAATTGCTGAGTCATATGTTCACTCGGTTTAATCTTTTATGTATGAGAGTTCTAATTTCTCCATAACCTCATTAATTATTATACGTTTTTGATTTTAGCCATCCTAACGGGTACACAGTGCAATTTCATTAATAAAAATATTTTTTTTGGAGAGAAAAGGAGGAGGGGCAGAGGGAGAGAGAGAAGGAGAGAGAAAACCTTAAACAGGCTTAACCGACTGAGGCTCCCAGGCACCCCTCATTTAAAAACTTTTTTTAACTTGGGCGCCTGGGTGGCTCAGTCGTTAAGCGTCTGCCTTCGGCTCAGGTCATGATCCCAGGGTCCTGGGATCGAGCCCCGCATCAGGGTCCCTGCTCTCTGGGAAGCCTGCTTCTCCCTCTCCCACTCCCCCTGCTTGTGTTCCTGCTCTCGCTGTGTGTCTCTCTGTCAAATAAATAAGTAAAATCTTAAAAAAAAATTTTTTTTAAACTTTTTTTTTTTAAGTAGGCTCCACACCCAACATGGGGCTTGAAATCATGACCCCAGAGATCAAGAGTCACATGTTCCACCAGCTAAGCTAGCCAGGTGCCCCTCATTGTTGTTGTCGTTTGATTTGCATTTCTGTGGTGGCTAAGGTTGTTGAGCGTCTTTTCATGTACTTATTGGCCATCTGTATATCTTTGGAGAAATGTCTATTTAGATTTTTTTGCCCATTTTTAAACTGGGTTGCTTTTTTATTTGGGTTATTTGCTTGTAGGGATTCTTTACATATTCTAGATAAAATCTCATCAGATTTATGATTTGCAACAATTTTCTCTTGGGTTTTTTTTTTACTTTCTTGATGCCCCTTGAGGCATAAAAATTTTAGATTTTGATGACGTTTAGTTTATTCTCTTGTTGCTTGTGGTGCACACTTTGAGAAACATTACTAAAATGCAACTCGAAACTCTGGAAGTTTTGAGACCTCAAAGCTTGGGTGGGTTTTTTAGGTCACCTTGGAGGAGGACTTCCTCCCCAACCCCAGCAAGCCCGGGTTCCTTCTCAGGGCTGGAAGCACAGAGCCTTAGGACCTTCTCAGTCTTTACATCCCCTCCCTCTCCTGAGGTCTACCACAATAGAGCAGCTGAAATGACAGTTTGGAAATGTCCCTTATTGTAAAAACTCAATGGTCTTTGTCTCTAGGATTTGAAATTTTGATGCAGATGTTGGCAGCCAAGAGTTAGGAAGGAGAAGGGGAAGGGCTGGGAGAAGAAACCCTTCCACTGATTTCCATAGTTGAGTCATTTCAATTCTCTCTGCTGTCCTGGTTTTCTCACCCATAAAATGGGGGAGAATACCTCCATCTGCCTATCTTAGTGGGGATACTGTGAAGATGCATTAATCTGTATTTGTTAAAACACTTTGAGATCTTGGATTAAAGGCATTACTGGAGCACAAGGTATTATTATAATAATAAATGATTTAATAGGGAGAGTGCAGCCACTAAAGCAAGGATCCCCGAAGGGGCAGGAAGGAGACAGGCTCTGATCGCTGAAGTCTGGGCCCAGACACAGGTTTTTATCCTTAGAGGTGAGATATGATTTCTCACAAACTGTTTGGGTTATTTCATCTGAATTCAGGATTGCTTTATAGAGTGCTTCCTATATGACTCTGCCATAAGGAAAGATTACAATCTTTTTAGGAAATAGGTTATGTACATTAAAACAATTAAGCAATGCAAGGCATTATAACGAAGTGCTGAATTGAATATAACAGGTGTCAAAAAGAAAGCAGAATAGATGGTGATGAAGATCAGCTTTGCCCAGGTCTATCACACACTAACTGCGTGACCTTGCCTCCGTCTCTTCCGTGACCATAACTGTACAAAGGGCTTAGAATAATGGTTAGCACATAGTAAGCACTCAAATGTTGGACTTCTCTGGAAACTTGTCAGGGTCTGCTTTTGCTGGTTATGTAATCTTGGTCAAGTTGCTAGGTACCTTCTGATCCTCTCTTATCTGTAAAATGGGAATAAGGATACTGACTAGCTCACAAGGTTAAATGTGAGGAGGGAGGGAGATAATGTAAATGGCATAGCACTGGGCCCTACAAATGGTAAGCATCCACTAAATGAGTTATTATTACTGTAATTGACACTATTTCCTGCCCGAGGAGTGAGGGGTGCACTCAGTAATGGCTTAGTTAAGTCAAGGGCCTTCTTTGGAACCTGGAATTTGAGATGGACAGAACGGGATAGGATTCAGGTGATCAGAAGAAAGCGGGCTCAAAGAAAGGCGGAAGTATGAGGAAGGACAACACTCCCCCACCCCCCCGCTGGAACACAGGAAGGGCCTTGGGGCTTTTCACTTTTCTCTTCAGTGGGGGGCCTGGCTGGCTATAGCGGGTGGAGCCGCGGCGGTTTACCCCCAAACTCCTTCCGCAATCTCGGCTTTCACCTTCCCAGGAGGCGAACGTAGGGCTCGGCAAGGCTGGAGCCTACCCTCCCTCCCCGAGGAATGTGGGTCCCGCTTCCGGGGCCGATGAGGCCCCGCGCTTACCTCTTCCCCGGCAGTCGGCAGCCAGGAGCCCCGCTGTCTCCACCCCACCCTCTGCCTGGATCCTGTTTCAAAGTCACCTGAAAGCCATTTCCTTCCGCGCCCGTTTCCCCCCCCCCCCACCGCCCCATGTAAATCACCTGGAGTTTGCATTTGCCTGGAGCAGGTTTTTTTTTTTTTTAAGCGTGTTTTCTTTTTAACAAGAACTCTGTTGGCCATTTACTATACACACTTGTCTACACAGAACCCAGTGATTCGGTATCAGTGTTCCATTCCTCCTCCCTAGGAACTGGCGATAATGCCTAACCAGTGGGATCTCTTCTGGGGCCCCACCCTGGGCTTCTCTCCTGCCTTGTGCGGGGACAGCATCTTTTTTCCATCTTTATTGATGAAATTATTTTGCGTTTTAAAACTTAACGATCTTGCACAAAATCCAGCCTGTCCTTATTCAGTGTTCGTGACCCCCTTCCAGGTGTGTACCTTCCCATGGGCATAGGATTACATACAGACATAAAAAGAAGAGGCAGGTTCTGTCTTCGTTTTACAAAAACGTGGTTCTCTATTACACAGGTTTCTGCATCTTGCTTTATCTCCCTAGCAGTCTTTTGGTGGGCTCCCGCCAAGTTACCCGTTTCTTCATCTCTTCAGCTTCCTCGAGGCTTGGATTTACATTTGTAAAGGATCACAGGGGCCGAGTTGCGGTGAGATATTCATGTAAGTGCCTTTCTGACTCAGAAAAGCCAAGATGACCTGCTCTGGTAGGATCGAGACCCCCAAAGCCGATTCCAACTGTCTTCCTAGAACGCCCCCTTTCCTATCCGCACAACGGGAGGTGTCTGGCTGTGACACCGGGGTGACCCCCACCACGTGCGTCTTTGTATCTGCGAGCACCTAGGCGGCGGGGGAGCGGCTCACGCGGGACGGTCACCGGCGGGGCAGCGCGCTCGCCCCACCTGCGGGCGTTAATCATTAGTGGCGCACGATCCCCTTCACCCCGGGCCCCGGCTCGCCGCGACGCGAAGGTTCTCCGGGTCCCCGCGGAGCCGCCAATTGCTGGATTCCAGCGGCCGGCCTGAGTCTCCACCCACTGGAAAAATTCCTGCCCCGCCCCTCCCTCTCTCCTCCCTCCCGCGGCAGCTCCGGCTCCGCTCGCCCGGCCCCGACTTCCTGCCGGGCGCTGGGAAGGCGCGCGCGGGCTGGGGTCCCCGGGGGCCGCGTCAGCAGCTGGCCGCGTCCCGGGCCGCCGAGGGGCTGGGCAGTGGGCGGGAGCGGCCGGCAGCCTCAGCGCCTGCCGAGAGCGACTTTCAAACTCGCGCCTGCGTCGCGGCCGCACCTGGCCAGCCTCGCGCGCGGAGCGTGCCGGACCCGGCGGGGCGGCGACCGCGCGGTGAGTGGCCCTCACTTCTCCCCTCTCCCTCGGCCAGTGGCAGCGCCCAGAGCCCCTCCGCGGCCCCCACCCTCCCGGGCCCTCGCCCCAGCCCCCGGCGGGGTGAGGACTCGGGGCGGCTGAGGAGGGCCCGGGGCTGTGTTGGCGCCTTCCGGGGCGAGCCCCCCGGCAGAGGACCGGAGCGCGGTAGGCTCGTGCACGGAGTCCTTTTCTGTCCTGTAGTCTCCACCCCGGAAACAAAAGGAGCGAGCGCTCCAGGTGGCTCCGGGAAGCTCCGTTTGAAAGCCGGGAAGCCCGCGAGGCTGCGCCCGCCCGCTCCGCCTGCGCGCTCGGGCGCCCGAGGGCTGGCCCTTGCCTCGAACTGTGGGACTCGGGCCGGGTGGACCCTTCTGGGGAGGGACCTCAGCCTCTGGTCCCGGGAGCCCAAGGGGCGCCAGCGGCGTGTTCCGGGTTGGTGCACATGGTGCTCATTCTTGGGAATCTCAGCTCTTGTCCTGGAAGGGTTAGAGTGGGTGCCAGAAAGGCGATGTCGGGAGCCGAAGGCATAGAGACCACTGCCTGCCACTGTCGGCCTCGACCTCGCCCACTCCTGAAATCCGTCTGGTTACTTTTCTCCCCATTCTCAGCCCTTTGGTTTGGAAAGCTAGGATGAGACCTGGAAATTTCAAGACATTTTAGGGTAGCTACTTTTACTCTTTGGAGCTGCTTTTGAAAACAAAGAACGGAGTGGGAAATGTAATGGTAGGAGGCTGGAGAGGTGTGGCCTGGGGGGGGCGGTGTTAGTGGCCGTGGTAAGAGTTTCTTCCTCCAGGTCACTTGCTAAACTGTTGGTAGATGAAGGAAGCTGTCTTCTCTGGAGCCCCTGTGGAGGCGACTCAGACTGCGTTCTCCTATATGGAACCCTAGACTAGGGGTTCTTAGAGTCTCCCCAGCCCTACCTCTTCATGCAGCCTAATCACATCGACCTTAAGAAATAATAAGTAGGGAGAGTAATGACAGCCCAGGAGGGCTTCCCTTCTGAGCACGTCGCCTGCTTCCTTTTAGGAGAGTGCCTTTCCAGCACCTCCCTTGATGAACTGGGAGTGGAATCCTGATTGCCTTAAGCTGGGAAT
Organism: Zalophus californianus; assembly: GCF_009762305.2. NCBI lineage: Eukaryota > Metazoa > Chordata > Mammalia > Carnivora > Otariidae > Zalophus > Zalophus californianus. Next base: position 35,565,501 of record NC_045600.1, on the reverse strand, counting down.
GACTTCATTCCAACCGTCCCCAGCAGAAAACCTAGAGAGTAAGAACCAAAGGAAGGTGTACCTTTGTCATTCACCCCTTCCAGTGATCCCCGGGTGCCTCATCTCTTCCTTCTAAGCCTGCTGTTAATGATCCTGCAGCTTCTGCTGAACCCATTCTCTTCCCCCAAGGGCTGGGCAACCCCCTGGCTCCCTGGTATCTTGCTCTGGGGATAGGGCAGGGAGTCAGCATGGGGTAAACCAAGTCCTAGAAGCAGAGGGAGTGGTTTAAGGGTTGTTTTGGGGGCTTTTCCACTTTTATTAGATGTGGCGTTTTATGATATGGCCTATCAGGAAGAGTGGAAAGAGCACGGGCCTGGGAGTCCAGCACAGGATTTTGCTTGAATTTTAATCCTGGCTCTACTGCATACCATTAAAGATTGGTAGCATCGCTAGTTCTGGAAGGCACCTCTGATTAGCCTATCTACACAGGAAGGAAGCAGATCCCAGAGATGTGAGATGATTTGAGCCTGGTCCCTGTTGGCCAAACAGGGACTAGAACTCAGATTTCCTGCTCTGGCTAATCCGTGTTTTCTCCAACATGACCTGGGTGAATCACATATCTTTCAGACTCCGTTTCCACCTGAGTAAAGCAAGGTACTTGCCTTCTCTTCCTTATAGAGGTTGTGGTAGGGATCAAATGAAGCCAGATACGTGGAAAGTGCTCCATAAACTCTTATACAAAATAAAGGGCTCACTGTGGCTAGGAGAGGCTCTCGAGAGCTTTAAAGTTTACTGGATATGTCCCACGTGTGCCACAGGAGATGGTAAATACGAGGATCCTGTGGTGGAAGTTTACATCTGTGGCCTGTGATATCTCAGCTCCAGAGTAAACATTTGGCTTACCAAATCCACAGCTAACCCAGGGTCACTGTGTTTACACCAGAGGAGGCCAAAGGCTATGGCCTGAGGGATGACCAGGGCTGGAGGGGAAAAGGGACTGTGTTCCAGATGTGTGGCTTGCCCCTTCACCTCCACCCCCTCTCAGAACCTTGTGAAGCCTCTGGCTCCAAGCCTGGAGGGGTTGCCACAAGCCCAGGCTGGGGCGCTGACTTTGGAGGGTTAATTGAGGAGCCATCTAGTTATTCTCTGTTGTGTTGGGGGTTGAGGGGACTCTGGGCTTTGGGAGCGTGTTGCCTTTGCAGCTGCACTGAGGCCCTTCTTCAGCTCCTCATTTGCCTCCCTCCCCACTACCCCAGGCTGCCGCTCTGGCCCTGGTCTCTGCTCTGGTCTGACTCTCTGGCCAGCTGTTTGTCCATAGGCCTTTGTTCCAAAGCTGCCTGCCCACCCTCCCCAGCAGAAGCCCTCAGGCTGGAGCCTTGGCAGCTGGAAGTCACTACTGTGCAGGAAGGCTCTAGTGGAATCCACAGGGGACCTGGCAGACCCTCATTTCCTCCTCTTGGGCTCCTCTTAGGGCTCCTAACTTGCTCCTGGCCACACTCTTTCTTTTCTCATCTCCTTCTTCCCCTGAATGGATGGATCGTCCTTTTTTTTCTTCCTACAATTATGCTTCTTAGTTCTATTTTTAAGTATTCATTCAACATTTATTTAGTGCCTACCGTATATGACTGTAGATGCAGTGAACAAAGTATACAAATATTGACCTGGAACTGACTTGTAGTGGGGGAAGCTGACAGACAGCAAGATAGAAAGTGAACTAGAAAGCATATCAGTTTAAAAAAAAAAAAGAAAGAAACGTCAGTGATAAGTAGAAACATGTGATAGGCAAGGAGGTGGTGGATGTGCATTGCCATGGAGGGGGTGAGATGGCATTTTAGATGGGGTGGCCTGGGAAGCCTCCTGAGCGAGGGATGTTGGAGATAATGCCTCAGGGAAGAATTTCCCTTCATCTCTTACCGCCTTTGCTTGACTCCCAGTTGGAGCAACCCAATGCGGGATTGAGGGGCAGGGTTTGGAATTGGATGCACCTGGGTTCGGATCCCAGCTTTCCAGCTTGCTAGCCCCTTGGTGCTGAACTCCTCTGAGCCTGTTTCTCACCTGTAAGATGGAGTTAGTCATCATACCTACCACGTACAGTATCTTGTGAGAATGAACAATGAGAATGTGTGTTAAATGCTCAGCAAAGCCCACAGAGGTGTTCAATAAATGATAGTTGTATTATTTCTCCAACCAAATTGTGTGTGGGCGGGGGGGGGGCGGTGGGAGGTAGCCCAAGATATTTCATGCCATTGCTAAGGACTCTGGATAAAAGGCTTTGCATTTCAAGGGTTGGGCAGGGATGGGGAATTGGAGGGAGATAAAAACAGAAACCCTAGTTAGTGCAGACTTCCCAGTTAGGGAGACTTTACCCTATCCTAGATTTCCAATGGTTGGTCTGAGTGAGGATGCAGGACTACCAGGTGTGGGCTGCTTGCCCCGGGGCAGGGCGAACTGGGGGCAGCCCTGACCTTCCCTTGCTCTGGAATTCCCCCAGCTTCTAACCAGCCCTGATGAATCACACCATGGTCCCTGGCCTCTTTGCTCGGCCTCACAGCAGGGAAGGCTATTCGCCCCTCTCCTAGCCTCCTGTAGAAAAGTTACCTTCAGAGATGGAGGGAAAAAGGGGTGGGGGAGATGAGAGGGGAGGGCTGGGCAGATAGCATAGGTGGCAAGAGGATTCAGATGGAGCCTTATCTCGGGTTCTGCCTGGACCTCTTAACTGCTCAGCTTTGTGCTGCGTCTGCCCAGCCAGTCTGTGGAGTCTCAGACTTCAAAGGGAGGGGCCTGCTCTGAGACTCCTATCAAAGCTGTGGTGATCGGTTTCCTGGGGGCCCTGCCCTGGCTCAGGAAGCAGGGATGGGCTGTGGAGGGTGAGGCCTGGGGAAGTGGTCATCAGCCAGACCACCCCCCCGAGGGCCCCGTGGCGCACGCAGGACAGCCAGGCAGGCCCTGTGGTGAAGGAACTTTTTGGGCCTGCCAGTTGGTGCCTAGAGACTGCATAAAACTAGTTATAATCTGGCCCCAGAGGAAGTTGCAAAGATGGCCCTGAACAGCCCCAGGCGTTTTGTTTTTGGGTGACCTTAAAGGAAGAGGAAAACGGCAGGGTCCGCTACCCTGTGATCAGAAGGAGGTTCACCTGGAGACACTTGGCAGTGCTTCTGGGAGTTAGCTGTTTGGAATGATGGCTGGTCTTGTTAACTGGTCTCTGCTCTGTGCTGCTTATTTTCTTTATTCATTCATTTATTCATTTAAAAGATTTTATTCATTTATTTGACAGAGAGAGACACAGCGAGAGAGGGAGCACAAGCAGGGGGAGTGGGAGAGGGAGAAGCAGGCTTCCTGCCGAGCAGGGAGCCCAAGGCGGGGCTCGGTCCTGGGACCATGACCTGAGCCAAAGGCAGATGCATAACGTAACTGAGCCACCCAGGCGCCCCTGTACTCCTTACTTTGATTAGAAGCTGTCTGAGGGCAGGAACTGTGCCGGATTCATCTGTGGTCCCGTTATAGCACAGAGAACAGTATGAAGTGTAACCAACAGGTGGGTGAGGAGCTTGTGCTGAGGTCCCAGCCTGAGAGTAATCTGGGCTTGGTGGTCTCATTGGCTCCCGCTTTTCTTCCATGGGAGCTGGGGAGGGGGAGGGGAAGAAGGCAGTGGTGGGGGTTAGGCCCCACCTGGGTGGGCTGTGGCCATCTGGGAACACAGGCAAAGGGAGAGCCAGGCTTTTTACAGTTCTCTTGCTGGCCTTTGGGGAGGGATCTCTGGTTTAAGCTCAGGGAATGGATTTTTAAGGACTCTTAAACGCTTGTTTCCTGCTGAGCAGATTGTGGGCCTGGACACAGGACCTGCACAAGGTTCTAATGGGAACGGTGGTGGCCATCCATGCAGCCTTTTGGAAAACCCAGTTTGAGAGTCCTCGAAGTTGCTGATTACTGCCGGGGTCTGGCTGAGAATGCAGGGAGAGATGCAAGAGGGCCGAGGTCTAGTTCTTACTGTGGTAACAGGATCTCAAGAGGAGAGATGGGTTCTACAGGTACTGGAAGCTCTTAAAAACGCATATCCTGTACTCTCCAGGCTGCAAGACTGTGTGTACGTGTGTGTTTGTGTTTATACATTGAAGGTTCTTGAGCAATAGTTGGCAAGTGTTTGTTAACAGGAAAAGGGAACCAGTATTCATGTAGCCTCTATCTGTCCTGCACATTGCTACATCTCCAGTGCTTGCTGCATAGTAGGATTCCAATAAATATTTTTTAAAGATTTTATTTATTAGAGCATGTGTGCGGACACATGAGTGGGGGGAGGGGCAGAGGGAGAGGGAGAAGCAGACTCCCTGCTGAGCAGGGAGCCTGTTTTGGGGGTGGGGGATTGGGGGGGTTGCGGGGCTCAATCCCACGGCCCCAGGATCATGACCTGAGCCAAAGGCAGGCGCTGAACCGACTGAGCCACTCGGGCACCCCTCCAATAAATATTTTTTGTGTAAATGAAACCCTACTGTGTGGTGAAACCTTAGGAATTCAAGAAATCCTCGCACTCTTCACAGATGTTCTATTCCTGTCTAAAGACGCCTAGGATAGTTAGGAAAGTTAACCTGTGGTCGGCTGCTGTGGCAGAGGGGCAGGCTCTGTATTTCTGAAGCCTGGAAAAGTGCAAGGCTGCTGGAGTCCCTGGGAGCAGTCCCACCAGGCATTCTGTAGGCTTCTGCCCCCATGCAGGTTGGGCCCAGAGCGGACAGGAGGGTGTGCTTGTAGTCTTGAGTATAGTTCATCTCATGCTAGGTCCCATAATAGCCGATCAAAGGCAGTGGTGGGGGGGGTCACCTTTTATGCTCTTCAGGACCTGTCCTCTCTGCAGCCTCACTTACCTGCGTCTGGCCAGCAAGCCTCAGATCCGCCGGGACGCAAGTTCCTAGGTTTTCCCCCCGGCTCCCGCAGACTGTTTACTTTTATATATAGGTGGTGCTATCCTCCTTCTGAGCTGGCAACTGAAAGGAAGCAGCAGAGGAGAGACGGTAAGGAGACGGGCACAGAGAGGAAAAATGAACCCTGAGGAGCTGAGAGTCCACAGGAAGAGTGGAGAGAGGTCAGAATAGTAGGAAGAGCCAGTGCTGGTGGAAGCTGGGGTCTCTCATTTAGGAGGAATGGCTCGGCACACCTGGGCCCTTGGGGGATTATCATTTTGGTAATTGATGCTTTGCTGTAATTGTGACCTTGAGTCATCCAGAAAAGGTTAAATTATGCTCCCTTGACTGTTTAGGAAGGCATGCAAGGAAGCGCTTACCGTATTTTTAAATGATTCCCAACCAGATTGATGAAAAGTTTTAAAAATGTTGATACTTAAGGTAGTATCACTGCTCCTCTCAACAAGGCAAAGTTGTGTTCCCCTGAACCACAGATAAGGAAGTGTAGTCCACACGAGGTTGGAAATTTGTCCAGGATCCCTCGCCAAGACTTGGCAGGAGTGAAATTTGAACTTTTGAATCACCCCAGGGCACAGGCGCTCAGCTTTACCCAAGACTGTTCCAAAACTCTTAAAAATGTGGCTTTTTGGACAGCCGTCTCCATGGGGAGTCCAGCCAGTGCAGTTTTAATGTGTTTCAGTACAGCATAGACGGGTCCAACCCTAACTCAGCTCCACCCAGGTAGATTGCCAGTTACCCCACAGGGCACTTGCCTTGGTAGAAACAAGAATGCTTTCAGTCCATTTACATTTTAAGCATCTCCCCGGGTGCCACACAGCACGCACCCAGCACTTTTCTTCTTCGGAGGCCAGAAAATGACAGGGAGGAGGTGCAGTTTCAAACATCGCAGGCCTCTTTCCATCAGGAGCTTTGTTCCTTTGTTTTGGTTCTGGATGCTGCGGAGAGGTGCTTTGGTGTGCAGTCTTGGTGCTGGTTGTTCCAGTCAGTCTCCAGCAGCCTGGGGCCCACCCCTGCCTAGGAACCCCGACCTGACTCCCCGTCCCCACTGTCCAGGCCTGGCAAATGGTAATGGTATCCTATTTGCCTCTCTCATTTATTGTACAGATAGAATGTTACACACGCAATTGAAGCTTCCTTTTTCTTGGGGAAACCTTTCTCTTCCCTCCCACCCTAGAAGTGGCATTTTCCTGAATATGGTGTTTATTATACCTTTGCATGTTTTTATACTTTTTACTGTTTGTAAGTAACATATGGTATCGTGTTTTTATTTTGACATAAATAGCATCATGTTCAATGTGGTCTTCTTGAACTTGGATTTTTTATCCAACATTGTTATCTAGATTTATCCATGTTGATGTATTTAAATCAACTGGCACATTCTCTCTCTCGCTCGCTCTCAAATTAAAAAAAAATGTAATTGCTATTGCCTTTTTCTTTTTGATTTTTTTTTTTAAGATTTTACTTCTTTATTTTGACAGAGTGCACAAGCAGGGGGAGTGGCAGGCAGAGGGAGAGGGAGAAGCAGGCTCCCTGCAGGACTCAAATCCCAGGACCCCGGGATCATGATCTGAGCTGAAGGCAGTTGCCTAAACCAACTGAGCCACCCAGGCGCCCCCTTTTTGATTTCTAGGAGTTAAAATATATATGTTAAATAACTGATCTTTGGTAGGTTATATTCATTACATAGAACTGTGGGTTGTCTTAACTTTATTAATAAATGTCATTTTTTTCATAAGGAACTTTTAATTTTAATGTCAGATTTACCAATCTTTTGTTTGTACTTTCTGTCTCGTTCAAGAAATCCTTTCCTACTCTGATTTTATAAATATATTAAAATATTTTCTTTTAAATTTAAGTTTTGCTTCCCATGCTTACATTTTAAATTTACCTGGAATGTATTTTCTTTATATGAAACTGGATCTCAACTCTGGCTCCACACTAAAGCCTTATGAGGAGTTTTAAAAAAGAAAGTACTGATGTCTGAGTCTCAGATCATACCAATAAAATAAAAATATCTTGGGGTGGGGCCCAGGCATGGTTATGAAATGCTCCAGGTGACTTTTATGTTCAGCCAAAGTGGAGAACCACTCAACCTTGTAAGATCAAACTGATTTTATTTTTTCCAGAGGAATAACCAAGTTTTCTAGGACCAGTTACTGACTAGTGTATACTTTTCCCACTGACTTAATACTTTTAAGATTTGATTGATTGATTTATAACTTTGAGATATATTTCATATATCTTAAAATTCATCCATGTAAAGTGTTTAGTGGTTTTTAGTATATTCACAGAGTCGTGCAATCATTACCACTATCTAATCCTAAAACATTTTTATCCTCCCCAAAAGAAACCCTATACCCATTAGCAGTCATTTCCTTTTCTTCCCATCCCCCATCCCCATGCAACCACAGATCAACTTTCTCTGTGCCCTGGGGCTCGATCCCAGGACCCTGGTATCATGACCTGAACTAAAGGCAGACGCCTAACGACTGAGCCACCCAGGCGCCCCAAATATGTAGTTTATTATGACTTCTTTCACTTAGCATGGTGTTTTCAAGAGTCATGCATGTTGTGGAATGTAATCAGACCTCATTCTTTTTATTGACAAATCATCCATCCTCTGGATAAACTGCATTTTGTTCATCTTTTCATCAGTTGATGGGCATTTGAGCTGTTTCTACATTTTGGTATAATGAATAATGCTGCTATGAACAGTTATGTACAGCTTTGTGTATGGACATTTTTTTAAAAAGATTTTATTTATTTATTTGAGAGACAGAGCAGGGGCAGGGAGAGGGGCAAAGGGAGAGGGAGAAGCAGACTTCCCACTGAGCAGGGAGCCCGATGTGGGGCTCGATGTGGGTGGGGCTCGATCCCAGGACCCTGGGATCATGACCTGAGCCCAAGGCAGATGCTTAACTGACTGAGCCGCCCAGGTGCCCCATGTATGGACATTTTTTAAATTCTCTTAGGTATATACCTAGGAGTATAATTATAATTGCCTGGCCACATGATAACTCTAACTTTTTGAGGAACTGCTAAATTGTTTTCCAGATAAGCTACAGTATTTTACATTCTTACTAGCAGTGTGCAAAGGTTCTAATTTCTCCATGGGCTCACTAACACTTGTGATTTAACACTGTTTTGATTTTAGCCATCCTAGTGGGTATGCTGTGGTATTAAGTGCGGTGTTGATTGCATTTCCCTAAAGACTTAGAATGTTGAGCATATTTTCATGTGCTTATTGGCCACTTATATATCTTTAAAGAAATATCTATTCAAATCTTTGCCCATTTTTAAAAAAATTTAAACAATTTTTTATTTTATTTTTTTAAAGATTTTATTTATTTATTTGACAGAGACACAGCGAGAGAGGGAACACAAGCAGGGGGCGTGGGAGAGGGAGAAGCAGGCTTCCCGCAGAGCAGGGAGCCCGACGTGGGGCTCGATCCCCGGACCCTGGGATCATGACCCGAGCCTAAGGCAGACGCTTAACGACTGAGCCACCCAGGCGCCCCTCTTTGCCCATTTTTAAATTGAGTTTTATTGTTGTAAGGGTTCCTTAGATATTTTAGTTACAGGTCCATCGTCAGATACATGATTTACAGCTATTTTCTTCCATTTTGTGATTTGTCTTTCACTTTTTTTTTAAAACTTTCTTGAGAGTGCCCTTTGGAACACTAAAGTTTTTAATTTTGATAAAGTCTCGTTTATCTACTTGTTTTGGTGCCTGTGATTTTGATATTTTAAGAAACCATTGCTCACCCAAATTCACCAAGATTTACTCCTCTGTTTTCTTGTAAGAGTTTTATAGTTTTAGGTCTTACCTTTAGGTCCATGATACGTTTTGCCTTGGTTTTTGCATATGGTGTGAACTAGATGTCCAGATTCATTCCTTTGCATGTGAATATCCAGTTGTCCTAGTACCATTTCTTGAAATTCTGTTCTTTCCCTATTGAATCATCTTGGTACCCTTGATGAAAATCAGTTGACTGTAAATGTAAGGTTTTATTTCTGTCCTCCCAATTCTATTCTATTAATCTAGATGTCTGCCTTTATGCCAGCACAGCCCGGTCTTGGGAAGTGTGGCTTTCTAGTTTTGAAATTGGGAACTGAGTCTTCCAATTTTGGTCTTTTGCAAGATTGTTTTGTTTATTCTGGGTCTCTTGCTTTTCCATAGGAATTTTAGGATCAGCTTGTCAGTTTCTGCAAAAAAAACAAAAAAAACCCAGCCGAGATTTTCAGAGATCGTGTTGAGCCAGTAGATCGATTTGGCGAATATTGCCAGATGAACAGTGTTGAGTGTTCTGATGCATGAGAACATAAGACAAATCTTCTTTAATTCTTTCAACAGTGTTTTGTGATTTCCAGTATAGAAGTCTTATACTTCTCTTGTTAAATGTATTCCAAAGTATTTTATGCTTTTTGCTGTTATTATAAATGGCATTATTTTGTTTCTTAATTTCATTTTTGGATTGTTCACTGCCCGTGTATAGGAATAAAATTGATTTTTGTGTGTTGATCTTGTATCCTATGTTGCTGAGCTCTTTCATTAGTACTAGTGGTATTATAGTGGTTTCCTTTTCTATACAGGGTTTTCTATATATATGATTATGTCATCTGTGAATAGAGATAGTTTTACTTCTTTTCAATCTGAATGTCTTTTATTTCTTTTTCTTGCTTAATTGCCCTGGCTAGAACTCTAGTACAGTGTTAAATAGAAATGGCATGAGGGGACATCCTTGTCTTGCTCCTGATCTTAGGGGAAAGGCATTCAGTCTTTCTCCATTAAGTATAAAGTTACCTATAGGTTTTTCATAGATGCTCTTTATAAGCATGGGAATTTTCCCTTCTATTCCCAGTTTGTGGAAGTGTTTTTATTATGGAAAGGCGTTAGATTTTGTCAAGTGTTTCTTCTGGGTCTACTGAGATTATCAGGTGGTTTTATACTATATTAATATCTTGAATTCTATTAATTGATATTTGGATGTTAACCCAATCTTGTATTTCTGGGATAAATCCATATGGTCATAGTGTATACTCCTTTTTATGTATTACTGGTTTCTATTTGTTAGTATTTTGCTGGGGATTTTTTGCATCTTTATTAGGGGTTTTAGACTGTAGCTTTCTTTTATTGTGATATCTTGTCTGGTCTTGATATGAGGGTAATAGGGCCTGATAGAATGATTTGGGAAGTATTCCTTCCTCTTCTATTTTTGGAAGAGTTTGTAAAGAATTGGTATTAATTCCTTTAAATGTTTGGTAGAATGTACCAGTGGGGTCATCTAGTCTGGGCTTTTCTTTATTGAGAAATTTATTTATTTATTTATTTATTTTTATTATTATTTTTAAAGATTTTATTTATTTATTTGACAGACACAGCGAGAGCAGGAACACAAGCAGCAGGAGTGGGAGAGGGAGAGCAGGCTTCCTGCCGAGGAGGGAGCCCGATGTGGGACTCGAGCCCAGGATCCTGGGATCATGACCTGAGCCGAAGGCAGACGCTTAACGACTGAGCCACCCCGGGCGCCCGAGAAATTTATTTATTTTAAACTTTATTTATTGGGGGGGGCAGAGGAGAGGATCTTCAAGCAGACTCCCTGCTGAGCATGAAGCTTGATCAATGACCTGAGCGAAAACCACGAGTCAGATGCTCAACTGTCTGAGCCACCCAGGTGCCCAGATTTTTCTTTTCTTTTAGCTCTTGGAGTACCAGTTTGTTCCATCTTTTTACTACCTTGTGATGGCTTATTTTGTTGTATGGTTAGTAATGTTTATACTCAGCCCCTCTTCAGTGGTTGCAAAGAGTGGGATGCTTAAAAGTAAGATATTTTAGAAGTCTGCACTTACTGGTGATAATGAGATCTAGGACATACGAAATGTGTAAGTGGATGGCTTAGGTAGAGTAGAGGAAAGGATTGTTGGAAGGCTCTTCCTGGGAACTTTGCATGTCTGCCTGCTTCTTAAACAGAACTCTGCTCAAGAGTCACTTCCTCAGAGCCTTCCCGGACCTCTTGACCAAAAAACATCCCCATCCCCCACTTACTGTTTTTTTTTTTTTTTAAGATTTATTTTTATTTTTTGAGAGAGTGAGAGCACACTGGAGCCTGGGGAGGGTCAGAGGGAGAGGGAGAGGGATAAACAGAATCTCCACTGAGCAGGGAGCAGGACTCGAGCCCAGGACCCTGGGATCATGACCTGAGCCGAAGGCAGACACCCAATGACTGAGCCACCCAGCACCCCCAAGATCTTGTTCTTACGTGTAGGAGGCTCTTACTGTGTTAAGAAGATAGAGCATTCACAGAAGACACTTCAGGTCCTTGCCAGTCCTCGAGCTGCTGTGCAGATGAGTACCCCTTGCTGTGACAGGGTGGAGAGAGGCAGCCTGTGCCCTGGTCCTTGGCCCATCCTTAATGGGCACATAAACCATTCCTGGAAGCTTCTAGAAGGGAGTTACACATTCCCAGGTGACTCCATTTTGCCCTCTTTCGGAGGTTGACCCCTAGCAAGAGAACTTGTTCTGAGCAGTGTTACTTGTAAAACTTAAGTGCCCAAGGGCGTTTGTACAAAGTGGGCTGAGGGAGTGCGGTGTGCATCTCTTAAGGACCCCCATGGGAGGCGGTGTTGAGGGATGGTGAACTCAGGAAGCAGGGATTCCAGGAAACCCTGGCTTTCCCTCCTACCTCCCTGTTGGGCCCTTGGGTAAGTGAGCACATGGCTCTGGACTTCGGGGTTGTTGTGAGGAGATTACAAAGGGCTTGTGTTCAGCACAATGCCTGGTGCTGCCTGATCACATGCTGGCTGGTATTCCAGTCTGCCATTTTGGGAGCCACTTGTACCTCAGTTTCCTCATCTGTAAAACGGTGATAATCCTGCTGCCCACGCGCCCTTCCCTGTGCTCCTGGCAGCCGGAAGGACAAGGGTTAATATCCTTGGGCCATGAGGGCCTGGGGTGGGGGAGGAGCCACATAAATGGAGTATTGTTGTGCTGGTGAATGAACTGGCTTTGTTCAAGTGTCTTCAGTGTTTGACTTCCTGCAGTCAGTGTCCCCTTGTGTTTAATGGCTCAGATATTTGCATGTCCTCGGTGGCTTGCAGTGCTCACCTGCTGGACTGTGCCCTGGGTCCTCATTCACCTGCTGAATTAGGGTGAGAAGCCTCATTTCCTCCGTCAGGGGCCCCCCAGGAATCAGGAATGAGAGAAATGCAGAAAGTATGACCCACACGCGGAACTGGTTCTGAATAGGACATTTATTGAAGAGGTTTTGCAGGAGGCGGCGGGCACTTTAATTCCCGAGGCTGTTGGTGGCAGTGCGCTGCTCGCCCCAGGCCTGTTAACTGCTCGCCTGCCAGGGCTGGGAGGATGCAGCCCCTGGTGCTCCGATGGGAGCCCTTTTGAGGAAAGCGGTAGGTACTCCGCCGAGGCCAGGCCAGGGGGGACAGTAGCGGCCTGACTCTCAGCTCTGGGCCTCCAGGCCTTTCTAAACTCCCCCGGCGAAACCTGGCCAGCCACAGGTTTGGGGGCAACAGGTAGGTTTCTCCCTTGGGGGTTCAGAAACAGGAACCCCATGGATGCAGGTGTAGGAGAGCTGTGGGTTTGTTTGTTTTTTTTCCTTCTATCCTGCCCTGGTCTCTTCTAGTGGATTTGTCAGTTGTGGCTGGGTAAGAACACGACAATCCTGTGTTCCTTTTTAGAGGAGACTGCAGACCGTTCTGTTGGGGGTTTCAGAGGGTATTCTGATTTCTGGACATTCAGAGTTGGGTGGTTTAGAGAAGGGGCCGCTGTTGGAGGGACCCAGCACAAAACGGCACACATGCTGGGAAAAGCAGAGTTAATCTCCTACTTCTTCCTGAAGTTTCTTTTTCCCAGAATCCACAGAGGGTGGTTATTTTGGATAAAATCAAGTGGTGACAGGTCAGCGAGTGAAAGGAAGTTCTCCCCACCCAGTTTCATCCCGGATGGACACTGCCAGGCAGGGGCTATGCCCACCACTTCCGGAGCTCTGGGCCAAAGGAGCAGGAAGGTCGGGGGGCAGGTTGCCACCCTGACTTGGCTGATGTTTTTTACCTTGAAGCAAGGCATTGCTTTTCCAGGAGCGGGACCATGCTGCCTGGGCTGTCCTGCCCCACACCACGTGCATCCCCTCACCTGAGAACCTGGGGTTTGGCGACAGCCTCCCCTCTCCACTGCGTTCTGGTCTCCTCACCTCTCAGCTAAGGGAGAAAGCTCCTTTCCTCCCGCCTGGGAACTGGTTGGATGAGTTTCTTGGGCCTCCCTGGTTGAGGCCCCTTAGAAGGCCACGTGAGGGACCTGGGGGGTGGAGGCAGGTGCTGTGGGGTGGAGAGCTGAGAGGCTCTGGGAAAGGGATCTGTGAGGGGGAGTGCATGAGGACTTGCTGTCTGAGGGCTGGCTGCCTTTGAGAGTTGACACTTGTTGTGGGAGTCTATGAAGTCTACCTGACTTCTCTGGGTCAGGCACCAGGCCTGAGATCAGCATCTGGGGCAAATATGGGGGGGGGGGGGAGGTCATCGGAGCCCTTTTGTCGTAATGCCCAAGAAGTGGGGCAGGCCAGGGTGGTTTGCCGGATGGCAGCAGTTCACAAAAGGGGGCTGCTCACGTTAACAAATGCACTTTTCTGGGTCTGGAGGATCATGCTTGGAATTAGGAAGTTGTGTTTGGGGGAGCTGTCCTGTTGGCAGCCTTGCCCCCTAATTCTAATTTGCTTGGGGAGGGAAAGTGAGAATTGGGGGAAGGGAGAAAACCCTCAGGTGAGATGTATTCTGACCGACCCCCAGCCCAATAGAGAGCCTTTGGCCTGGAATCCCAATGGGACATGGTCTTCCAGCGAAGCCCCCAGATCTCAGTTTTCTAGAGTCGGCGTACTCTTCCTGCTTTCAGAAGCATGTGATTTACACGGAGCTTGTTTCTTCACCTTTACTTGGATCCTTGTTGCTCCCCTTGCCACACAAGGGTTGGAATAGGTCTCGTTCTTCTTTCTAGCAGATGCTTCCCTGGGTCATTCTGTCTTTCTACTCCCTGATGCTTCTGTGAACAGTCAGCATCTTCTTGGTCCTCTGGATTCTTCCTGAACACTCTTTGGCTCTGGACACCTGCTGCCAAAGCCCCACGTGCCGTAGAGGGCCCATTCTCACGCCTCATCTCCTAGAGTCCTAGAGTCTCGGTAGTTGTTCGCCTAGGCGCGGCTCGGGCGTGTCCTTTCCCACAGAGCCACTGCCCAAGTGTCCTCCAGTCTGTCTGATTCCTTCCAGCCTGGCCTCTTGCTGCCCGCCGCCCTGGGTCCTGGGGAGGTCCAGGTCCTTTTGGGACTCAACTGTCGCGTGCTGCTGCTCTGCCCCTAGGACCCTCCTGTCTCTTCTTCGCTTGGCAAGTACAAGCTTATTCATCATTCAAGGCTCAGCTGAAGTCTCACCTCCTTTAAAGCTGCCCAGGTGCCCCACGTAGCACCAGCTACTCCCTCTTCTGTTAGCACAGTTTCTGTATTTATGCTTCTGTACAGCACTCAAGGCATTGCCTGGTAGATAATTTGTTAATAGGGCTGTTTTTCCTTCCAGAATTTCCTTCCAAAGACAGGAACAATGTCTTATGCATTTTAGTGTCCCCAGGGCCTAACATCATGCTCAGAAGTGTGGAACGAATTGCCAGACTGGAGGCAGCCTTGAAGTCCCAGACTGCTCATGACCCCACTCTCTACTTCCTTTTGTCATTGGGGCACTTGTCTTGCTTCTCCTGATAGAGGATCAGCTCTTGAGAGCGGGCTCTGTGTGTGATTCATCTCTGTCTCCCACAAGGCTGCCACAGTGTCTTTGTGCAAAGTGAGTGCTTGAAAATACTTGTCCAGTGAATGCTGCAGCTCACAACTTCGGCAGGGCAGGGACTGTTCTCCCCAAATGAGAGGGTGGACACTGTGGCACAGATTGCTCACTGCTTTGCTCCTTAACACCCAGCTGCTGAAGAGCAGAGCTGGGGCGGGTTTGGAGCAGTGCTGGCTGGTCTCCCCGGGCTCACTCATACTCATTTTGTCATTTTGCTGCTCTCCCCCCCCTTTGATATCCCCTGTGATTTAGGAAATGGGTGAACAGCAAGACTTTCCTCGTACCTTGAGTTTTTGTCTTATGTCCTGGTTCTTCACATGTCCACCTTGCAGCTGGGTTTCATTTTTTCTTTAAAACCCAAGGGCCTGTGTCAAGGATGGTTGTTACTGATCACTTATTTGTGCTTTGTGCTTTTGCCACCTTCCATTTCCTGCAGTTCTGTTCCTGCTTACGCCTGGTGTCCTCTTGTCGTTTTGTTCCTCTTCAGCTGCTAGTAGTACACGTTGTTTTTCCCTGTGGAGTCCGGAGGAATGTGCCCTGCCTGCCGCAGCAAAGGACTCTGACTCACTTAGACTTCATCTTCTGCTTTGCCCTTCTGTTGGGCATGGATATCAGACTGTTTTCCTTTCCAGCTGAATTGCTTTATATTTTCCCATATAAGATCATGGTTCGAATCAGTGTCGGGATTGTACATGATGAATGTCTGGCGGGCGAGGATTAGGTCGTGCTAGTTCACCAAGTTGAACACTTTTACCTTTATTATTAATTTGAGATGTGGGTAAAAATTATAGGCACAAATCAGAAAAAAAAGTCTCTTGTCCCAGTGCTTGTGAAACAAACAGTAAGTTACCTGTCCTTGTCATCCTACCACTTGGGGTGGGCTTACTGCGCGGCAGAGGTTGTGCACATCGCTCTGTGTCCTCTGTCTTGGGAGACCGAGTCAGGCGGGTGCTTTTGTTTGCATTTTGCAGATGAGGAACTTGAAGCTCCGTGAGGTCGGGTGGCTTGCCCAAGCCCACATGGGGCCAGTCAAGTGGAGTCGCTGGGGTTTAGACCAGATCTGCCCGGCTCCAGAGCCTGTGGATCCGTTTAGTGCGTGGACTCCCGTGCACCCACGTGCCTGCATATCCTGTCTTCTTCTGGGGACTCAGAGGGTCCTCATGGGACCCCTCTGTGCCCACTTGCTTCCTGCCGAGATTCTCCAGTGCCTTTGAACGTGATGCAACAGCAGATGCTGCAAGTGTTGAAGGTGTGGCTCACATTTCCTCGCTGCCCCCACCCGAGCCTAGAGGCCTCAAAACCAGCAGCCCCTGCTCCCTGTGGTGGGGATAAGATGGCTCATGTGCAGGGCAAGTTTCCTGGAGGTCCTGTGAGCCTTTTTTGGCCTGGTGATGAGAGACGGGGGGCTTCTAGGAACGCCGAACCTGTCCGTGATTTCTAGCCCCGGCTTTAGCTGCTCCATCTTCTGGGGACATTGTGTCATTTCCCTGCCTAATGATGAGCTGTGCTGGGAGCCACGTTGACCTACCCTGGCTGTGAGCAATAGCAATTTCTGATCAACAGTAATTGCTCTCTTGTGCCTTTAGTATGTACGTATACGAAACTTCCTGGTAGATAGCTTTTCCTGGACTCTTTGTAGGGGGACCTTATTATAGTCTCTTCTCCAAATTCCAGAGTGGTTCCTTGGCCATTTTTCCCTTCTCAGTTTTTTGTGGCTGGTCACTTGATATGTGGCATGATGGTAAGGCAGCAATGCCCTTGCTCTAGTCCCTTGTCTAGGGCCAAGTAGGACAAGCCTGCTAGGCTGAATGAGCAGTCACTGCTCCTGGGTACCTCACGGCAGATTGGAAACTTGCTGGTAGTGACTAATATGGACACTCATTAGTTTAGGAGGCTCTGGCTCAGCCCTTGGTTTTGACCACTGTTTGTCTATGGGACTGGTGAGAGATGCTGCAGCACCAGCCCGTAGACCTTCCACGGGTGTTTATTGAGCACCTGGTATGTACATTGCTCTCTCGGGGGTGAGGGGAGGGTACAAGAAAGCAGGCCCAGCCTCTCTGACCTTTACTGTCTAATCCAGAAGAAAAGTATGCACATAGGTACCCCGCAGAGACCAGCACTTTAAATGATACTCAGGGTCAGTAGATTTAAAAGTGTGTGTGTGTGTTAGTGTCCTATGGCTGCTCTAACAAACCCCACAAGCTTAGTGGCTTGAAACAACACATATTTATTATCTTACAGTTCTGGAGGTCAGAACTGAATCTGGGTCTACAGGGCTGTGGTCCTTCTGGAAGCTCCAGAGGAGGATTTGTTTCCTCCCCTTTTCTAGCCTCCTGAGGCTGCCCAGATCCTTTTGCTGGCTGTCCCTTTCCTCTCTCTCCAAAGCCGGCAGCCTCTTTCTGTCTGTCCCTCTGCTTTTGTTGGCACATCAGCTTCCAACTCCTGCGTCCCTCTTGTGAGGACCCTTCTGATTACACCAGGCCCACCCAGGTAACCTAGGGTAATCTCCCCATCTCGAGATCCTCGACTTGATCACATCTGCAAAGTCTCTCTTGCCGTATAAAACAACATCTGGGGGTGCCTGGGTGGCTCAGTCGTTGGGCGTCTGCCTTCGGCTCAGGTCATGATCCCGGGGTCCTGGGATCGAGCCCCGCATCGGGCTCCTTGCTCCGTGGGAAGCCTGCTTCTCCCTCTCCCACTCCCCCTGCTTGTGTTCCCTCTCTCGCTGTGTCTCTCTTTGTCAAATAAATAAATAAAATATTAAAAAAAATAAATAAAACAACATCTGTGGGTTTTTATATCCAGGGATGATTAGGATGTGCTTATTCTTTGAAGTGGGGGGCGAAGTCTACAGTAGTGGGTGTGTTGGATGTGCTGGAAGTGGCTGAGGAGGCCTTTCTGAAGGAGGAGATCTGACCGAATTTGTGTAGGGAAAGAGGGTCTGGGACACATCCCAGGTATGAGAAACCACATGAGCAAATGTTGGGGCTGTGGGGTGGTGGGAACAGTGAGGTGCGGGCAAGTGGTCCTCCCATCGAGACAAGATGCCAGGGGCTTCCCTTCCCTTGCAAGGCCAGGCTGAGGGAGTTTTCTGGACTTCAGGGTGTAGGCTCAAACTTCCTCCCAGGATTCAGGTGGGAGGACTTCACTGGCAGCCACGACCCCTTTCCTTCCCCGCAGCTGAAGTCCCGCTTCAAAGACCCAGCCACACTTGGTGGCCCCTGCTGCTCTGGGGTGGTGGGAAAGGGAATTCATGAGGGAATCTACATTTGTGAGGGGAAATGAGTTTGAGCCAGCTGGCCTGGGTTTGTGGCCCAGAAACCCTGATCACACTGTTTGCACAGCCTCTGTGACAGTCACGCCGCTCACATTGAACATATCGAACACAGTCACTCCCCAGGGAGCCTTCCCTTGTCCTGTCTTAGGGTGCTTAGAGCTCCTGAGTCTCCGGAGAGGGCTGAGAGAGGCCCGAGGGAGGAAACTGCTCCGGAAAGGGACCGTCCTGTGCCCCGGAAAGCCTTGGGCTGTGGTGAAAGGTGTCCTCCTGCTGGTGTGGCCGAGGCGGAGTGGCAAGAGCAGACCGGCCGAGCTGGGCATGGGGTGGCGCTGAGCTGTGGCTGGCAGCACAGCCCAGTGAGCTCAGCACCCCAGTTTGAGATCTCGGCGGCTGTTCCCCTTGCTCCTGCAGTGCTTGTCTGGAGGCGCTGTAGCTCTTCTCTATTGCTTCCTTCTGGTACCCTCTCAGGAGATCCTGAAGGGGGACATGGGGGCCATCGTTCTGGGGAAGGTCAAAGGCGGCTGGCTGCCTAGGTTTGGAGAGCCTTTGGAATGTGTAGGAGGTGTAGTTGAGAGATGGAAGAGCCCCTGGGGAGGTGTGCAGGGCTGGCGGATGTTGGAGCAGTTGCCTTTGGGAGAGCCCCCTGCTCCGTCCCTGCCCGCCTATAGCACAGGTGTGTCGGGCTTCCGCTCCTTGGGGGTGGGGGGAGGGGCGGAAGGTGAAAGGATGACATCAGCCTCCTCTGCACCTGGAGCCGGCCTCTCTGAAGCAAACTGTTTTCTGGGGCATCTCCAGAGCTGGCCTGCACAGAGGGTTGTCCGGAGAGTGCGCCTCTCCCTCTCCTGCCTTCTCCACAGCAGCCTGCTGGCCAGGGAGGGGAGGGCCAGAAGAGAATGTTGCTGAGTCCTGGGGATTCCTCAGGACCAGAAAAGGAGAGGTTCTCCAGAAGGTTCCAGGTGAGTGCCCCTGTAGGACCATCTTACTTTTCTTTTCTGTTTTTTTTTTAAGTAGGCTCCACACTGGGCGTGGAGCCCAACATGGGGCTTGAACTCATGACCCTGAGATCAAGACCTGAGCTGAGATCAAGAATCGGCCACTTAACCAACTGAGTCACCCAGGCACCCCTGAGACCATCTTTTCTGAAGTTGGGGGTGGGGGAGCAGGGTCCTTTTGCCTCAGTGACCGGGAAGCCTGAGGATAGAACATGGGGGCTAATTATATGGGTTTTGTCATTTTTTTCTGTTGGAGGCAGGGGTATGGGTTAGGTTGGGGGCATGGTGCTGAGCCTACTGAGGAAGAGAAGGATGTGGGACTTGACCCCAGTCAGCTGTGCTGGGAAGCCAAGGGGCCTGCTGCAGCCTGCCTCTCTGCCTGGGGACATTCAGGGAAGGTCCTCAGAAGGGCGGGCCGGTAACCTGGGGAGGTGTGGGCAGAGGAAGGGTGTGGATTGTGTTTAAATATAGAGAGAGTTAAAAAAGAAACATTCCTCTCCTGTCATAACCCCCCCCCCGCCCCCGCCCCTGCCAGACAGATTTGTGTCTGAGCCACTTCTTGCGTCCGTCAAAAAGAAAGGCTTGGGGGACCTTCACAGGTGTGGGACTGGAGATACCGAGTTTTCTAGAAGACTGATTCACTGCTTGATGATTGGACTGACTCATGTTGAGAGATGGCGGAGGTCACGGCTGGGGGAGACTTCGGAAAACTGGAAACTGGGTGCGGTAGGAGGAGGTAGGCGTGTGCATCTGGCTTGGGAGCTAGGCCGCTCTCTGCCTGTCTCCTTTAGGCTCCCACTTCCCCAGCCAGACTGTGTCTTCCGGATGAGTTTTGAAGACCCTGAGTTCTGATCTTGGCTTTGAGGAGAACCTTGCAATTTGGGGGATACTAGTGGAGAGGAAGGAAAGGTTGCCTCTGGCCCAGGACATGTGGGCGGGTACTAGTGCTTTTCTCTTTGGGAGTCTGAAGTACATACACAGTAATGGTTGGGCGCAGGCTTTTAGGACCAGGATGCACTAAAATTGAGTGCGATGGTCCTACCAACAGCCCCCGTGGACTCTGCCTTGTTGCTCTCACTGCCCCACGTGCTTGTCTTCCTCCCTTTTTGGGTCTTTGCATTCTTTTCCAGCAAGCCTGTCCTAGAGAGCCACGTGGTCCTGGGTCTTCTGGTCCCTGGAGATCTCGTCTCATGCAAGGAATTATAGTCAGATCTTGGTGACCTCGTGCTTTTTCCCTTTTCCATGACCTGCGACCCTTTGGCCTGGAATCTGTATTTTACCATGTTCCAACAGGAGGGTAAATGGCCAGAGGTCACAGAGTAGCAGGTCTAGAAATAGCTGTAAGGAATCTTCACTTTCATTCCTTTACCTCCACGGCCTTTGTAGGGTAAATGAAGTATCATGTTAAAAGCTATGATCTTTCAAGACTTAGTAAGTTCCCCACAGCTTAGGCTGAGGCGGAGCCATAGCATCCAGGCCTGTGACTAATCGTTTGCCTGTGGCCCCGGCTTGTATGAAATCCATTAGGGAGACCACAGGCAGGGGCAGGGCGGCAGGAACACTGAGCCTGTGTGCCCGAGTACACGTCCAGGCTCCACCACATGCTACTTCTGTGGCCTCAGGTTTCTGTGCCTGTAAAATGGGGGTAGCAGTGGGACCAAGTTCACAGAGCTGTTAGGAGATGAAAGCGGCGTGCTGTGCCATAGCACTTAGAACGCTTCAGCGCTCGGCTGGTATGCCTCGTCTCAGCCCGGGGGCTTGCTGGGCATGGCACTACTTGGACAATGTGAGCTTGCTTTGCGGGGAGACGGCTGCGTTCCACCAGAGGAGAGTTCTCCAGGGAGAAAAGATGCTTTCCGTTTGTTTCTGGGTTCATAGGGCAATGGGGTCCCCAAAGAGTGACCCTCAGAAGGCCCCCCTGAGAGTGGGGGGGGTGAAAGGGGGCTGTGGCTAATCTTTTACTTTAAAACTGACCTGGCCAGCTGTGAAATCCATCTGGGACTTGGGCCTTTGCCATTTAGCATCCCCGTGGGGGCTGACTGACCCCAGGTTTGATCTGGGAAAGGTCTTAGGTCGTAAGTTTCTGCCCCATTGTTCCAGCTGCGACTGACAGTGGGGGTGGGGGGGCCCTGACTGCAGCAGGGTTTGAAGGACACTGGAGTCCCATAGGGCTGGGGGTTAAGGACTGGGGTGGAGTTTGGATCTTTGTCTTTGTGCGGAAATGACACAGTGTTACCCTGTGGGCTGGTTCTGTAGAAAGGCCCAGCTGGTTAATTGAATTGAATTTAATTAATTTTTTTACTTATTTTAAGATTTTATTTATTTATTTGACACAGAGAGCACAAGCAGGGGGAGCAGCAGAGGCAGAGGGAGAAGCAGGGTCCCTGCTAAGCAGGGAGCCCCCCACGGGACTTGATCCCAGGACCCTGGGATCATGACCTGAGCCAAAGGCAGATGCCCAACCGACTGAGCCACCCAGGCACCCCATCAGCTGGTTAATTTTAAAGGCTCTTTTGAGGAGGGAGGAAAAAGTAACAGTGCTGCATTTCCCAAGGGGCTCTCCTCTGAGATGCTCAGAGTTTCACCAAGATGAGCCTGTTAATTCTCCTTTGTTGCACCCGGAAGGGAGGGAGAAGGCAGGCATGGCTTTAGCGCTGCCACTGTGTCCTTATCTGCAAAATGAGAGGCTCCTGTAGATCAGTAGGGAGGTGACACCCCTCCCTCTGCCCAAGCTGAGACCTGCAGTGGCAGGGTGCTGAGCTGGAGAGGGTCCTTGCTGGGCTCTTGACTGTTAGCTCAGTAGACGCACGAGTTTGTTCACCATCATCCATTTGCCAGATCACCCTTAAGGCCCCTGAGCCTGGGTCGCTTACAGTCTAGGGCAGGGGATCTCAAACTAGTCACAGTCACACAGGGAGTGGTAGGGGTAATCCTGGGGTGCTGTAAGAGTATGCAGAAGGGGGCATCCAGGTTTGTTTTGGGGGTAGGTTTCTAGAAGGGGGCTGGCTCCTTACCTGAAACCTGAGGATTGGGTATAAGTGACGGGTTGGGGGGTGGTATGGCTTGGGATAGACAGGGTTGGGAGTGGGGTGCGCGGGGACTTGGGAGTAATGTCCAGGCAGAGAGAACATTTGCAAAAGCCAGAGCCCAGGGCCCAGGGGTGCTGGCATAGCAGGGGCATAGAAAAGCAGGGGGAAATTCAGGGTTACTGGAGTGATGGCACCTAGATCCTTCTTGTAGCTCTAGCCTGTGGTCTAGTAATTTCCGAGCCCTAGAGCTAGGGGTGGAAGGCTTTGGGGCAGTGAAAGTGAGGGTGATGCTCTGGAACTTTGTTCCTTGTGCAAACAGCAATGAAATACACATTCTGGAAAGTGGTGTTGGTGAGCTGTGGTCTGCTGGGGTTGGGGTAAAGTGTCCCTGTCCTTCCCAAGAGGCCTTAGCCCCTCCCAGACTTACTGCTCCAGTTTCCAGGTGGGTCTACCTGTGAACAGCACCACCTGCTCAGGGACTAAAGTCCACCTGAGGCTGCGTTTGCCTTACGTGGGAGCAGTTTCCTGTCTGCTGGGCTGCCTGACCTTGCTGTGGTAAAGGGAGTTTAGAGAGACTCATCGGTGGCTCAGCCCTGGGACATTTCCTGTGCTCTGGGAGCTGGGGTGAGTCAGGGCCTGTACCAGGTGCTGGGGGTTGGGGAGCCTTTGTACTCTCTCCTCTGCCTCCCCTGTCAGTATCTAGAAGGCTTCACGTTCATGGTGCAATGGCTGGTGCCCCCAGAGATGTCCTAATCCTGAGGAGAATCTTCCCCCCTGGCATGTATGTGTGTCATCTTAGATCATAAGAGCAAGATATTCAGCTGTCCTTGCTGGTGACCCCAGCACAGGCCCCAACAAGTGGGCACTTGGGAAGTGCTTTTTGACAATTGTTATTATTATCACTGTTTTGACGGCTTATGGAGACCTTGCCCCGTGGCAGGCACCATACTCAGACCTGTTGCTGCAGCAGGTCGCTGCATCCTCAAGGACACAGCCCTGGGGTAGGTTCTGAGAGGCTGGGTGCTTTGCCGGAGCCACGGGGCTGGGCTTGGGTTTCCGTCCGAAGGCAGCCCGACTGCTGCTCTGGCGGAGATGTCCTCTCTGCTCTCCTGGGGCTCGGTTTTCTGAGCCCTTTATTGTCCTTGGATGCAGTCACCCTTTCCTCCTTGGAATGCTGGAGCTGTTGGCAGTCAGGAAGGGATGTTACTTGGGCATCCTTGTGCATACTTGTGGAGTCTGAGGGAAGGGACCTTCTCGACATTCAGAGTTGTGTTTAAAACTGTGGTGAAATATACAAACGTACAATTTCCATTTTAACCCTTTTTGAGTGTATAGTGTTTCAGTGGCATTACGTACATTCACATTGTTCCTCCTCTATCACCACCATCCATCCCCAGGACTTCTCTTCTCTTGCAGAATGGGAACTCGGTACCCATTATATACTAACTCCCCATTCTCTCCTCCCCCAGCAGCCTTTTACTTTCTGTTTCCGTGAGGATTCTGAGATTTAATTCTTTGTCCGCCTCCCCCCCCCAGAACCTCCCTGGAGTGCCCTCGCCAGGCAGCGATGCCAGGATGCCCGTCTCTGCCTCCCTCCGCCAGGATGGCGGCCAGGAGCGGCCGGTGAGCCTGACCTCGACCACGTCCTCGTCGGGTTCCTCCCGTGACAGCCACGGTGCCATGGAGGAGCCCAGTGGCTCCGAGGCTTCTGCCAAGAACGGGGCGGGCTCCCCGGGTAGTAGGAGGCGTCCCCCCAACGGCAGCAGCAGCTCCAGCGGCTGGCTGAGCGTGAGGGGGCCGCTGTCCCCGTTCAGCGGCCGGGCCCCGGCAGCCCCGGCGCACAAGCTCAGCTACCTGGGCCGAGTGGTGCGGGAGATCGTGGAGACGGAGCGGATGTACGTGCAGGACCTGCGCAGCATCGTGGAGGTGAGGCCCGCTGCCCGAGTGGCTGCCGTGCTGAGGCTGCGGTGGGGCTGGCCTCCAGCTCCGGGTGGCCCAGCTCACTTGTAAACCCACTGCCACCGCTGGAGGGAAAGTTCTCCCTGATAGCTTGTGTCAGAAGCAGACTGCTTCCCATGGAGCAGTGGGGAGGCCTCACGTCTCCTGCTCTTGGGGGAGCCTCAGGCTGCTCGTGCTGCCTCATTTTGGGCCAGCAGAACCTCCTGCAGACCCTCGGGGCGTGGGCATGGTTGGTGGGGACGGGCAGGGACCGCTGTGCTCACAGACACGGAGCACAGTGGGGAAACTGGCCTAGATGTTGCCCGACTGTGCCCAGATCCCTGCTCTGCTGTTTCCTGGCTATGGCGACTCGGGCTTCTGCATAAGCCTCTGAGCCTCAGGTTCTTCCTCTGTCAGATGAAGAGCCCCCCCTTCCCCCCCCCGCCTCCGCAGGACCAGTGCGACGTGCTTCACCCCGCGGGGCCCCTGGGCAGGTGGCTGGGTGGCTGCCACTGAGGAGACCCTCTGTTCGTGGTGGAGAGAGACATATTTGTTTCTTGGAGCCGCTGTAACAAATCACCACAAGCTGGGGGCTAAAATGCAGAAGTTTCTTCTATGTTGGGGTAGGAAGCCAGAAGTCAGAAATCAAGATATTGGCAGGACTGGGTCCTTCTGGAAGGTCTGAGGGGGAGAATGTGTTCCATGCCTCCCTCCCGGCTTCTGCCAGGTGGTTGCTGCTTGGATTTCCTTGGCCTGTAGATGTTCTGTCCTGGCCTCTGCCTCCATGTTCCCATTGCCACCTTCTGTGTGTCACTCAGTGTCCTTTCCTCTTATAAGGACACCCGTCATGGGATTTAGGGCCCACCCTAAAGCCAGTATGCTGTTGTCCTGAGATCCTTGACTGATTACATCTGCAAAGACCCTATTTCCAAATTAGGTCACCTTCTGAGGTTCTGAATGGATGTTGATTTTTGACGGGGGGGTGGGGTCGGGGGAGGAGAGCTCTCCAGCCCAGTACAATAGGCGATGTCTGTGAGGTTACATTGTCATTGTAAATGCAGGACAGAGCTGAGGTGTTCTGCGGGAAGTGGGGAAACAGGACTGCACCCGGAGGGGCTGGGTTCTGATGCCTCCCTCCACACAGGACTACCTCTTGAAGATCATCGACACGCCTGGGCTGCTGAAACCAGAACAAGTCAGCGCCCTCTTTGGGAACATAGAAAACATCTATGCACTGAACAGGTATGGAATGGGCCTAACACACACCGTGTTCTGCCTGTGAGGCCCATCTCGGGGCCTAAGGAGGAGCCCTGGATGTCCCCAGTCTCTTGGGTTGTGATATGTGGGCTTGGGGCCTGATCGCCGAGGGTGGGTAATGGTGGTCCATCCCTGTTCAGCGGAATCGTTAGTTCCCTGTAGTAGAGAGGGGGATGTGGGACCGTGTGCCCTGGGGCTAATGTGCTAGATCGTTTGAGGCCGTGTGCTTGTTGGGTCCAGCCTGGGCCAGCGCCCCCTCAGGGACCTGCTGGCCTCTGGCATGTAATGCTCTTCCCCCTGTACCTGTGTGGCCCCTCTGTCTCTCCCATCATCACTACCCACTTGCACATCTCTTTACTTCTTCTTCACCTTCCCACAGACCCCCTGGGAAGTCAAGTCTCCCTGGGGGTAATCTGACCCATTAGGAGAATGACAGGCCAGGCAGAATGTGATGGGGGAGGCTGAGCAAAACCTGGTGAGGGGCTGCTTCAGGGCACCAGGGGCTCCTCGAGGATCTGGTGTGTTGCTGCCTGGGCCCACAGATTCCCCAGGGAAGGGACACTGGTTGGGAGGGGCAGTGCCTGAGGGGACAGCGTCAGTAGTAGGAGGAGCCTTACCCTGGGCCCTTTAATGTGGGCCAGAGGGGCTTCCTGCTGGGCCAGCTGCAGAAGTCCGGGAGAACAGGTGCAGGGTGACTTGGGCTGGCGGGTGGTGGGGTCGGGAGAAAAGGTGCACAGGAGGAGGTGTCCGGGGAACATTGTGTTTAGGGTTCCCATAGCGCCCCATCTAAGTTTTGGGGGTACTGGGACTCACCCTGTTTCTCCTTTCCTGCATCCTTTTGAATTGGGGGCCTTTGTTTCCTTTGGGAGTCCCCTCTCTCTCTTCTTCTCCCGTTAATCTCTGCCTTTGTGTGTTTGACTCCTTCTGCCTGCAAAGGAGCTGTCTCCCCTCCCAAGGTGGGTACTGGTGTCCCCTCTCTCCTGCTTGCTGAGCATGTGGGTGTTCTTTGCTCCCCATCTTTGCGGCAGTGTGGGGTACTCTCTATGGTTGCTGGCCTGGGCGGGCTCACTTTGAGGATGGACGCCCCGACTCTTTGGCATGACACCTGGGGCTGGCTGTGTATCTGGGCACCAGGAGGCTGGGGAGGGGGCGTGTTGGTAGCTGTGGAGGCTGTGTGCTGTCCGGGGTCTGATGACCCCTCTCCCCTCCCCCAGCCAGCTACTCCGAGACCTGGACAGCTGCAACGGTGATCCCGTGGCTGTGGCCAGCTGCTTCGTGGAAAGGGTAAGAGGGGCTGCTGGGTCCTTGCCTCTTGTCCCGCCTTGCTGGGGGCTCTGAGGCACAGGAGTGCCCAGCTTAAGAGGATGTGTGAGTCCTGGAGGCCTCTGTCCAGGGGAAGTGCCCGGTGCCCTGTCTTGTGGGAAGGGCATTCTGGGGTAGAGCCAGGGGCCGCTGGGTGGATGGGATGTCCCAGACAGATGGGTCCAAAGATGGATCTGCAGGTGTTCAGGGAAAGGAGGGCCGAGTGTGCTCTGGGGGGTCAGGGCCATGTCTTTGGTATACCCAAGTTTAGAGTCAAATGGGAGTCTCCCAGAAATCACCATCTTTGTTTGGTCTCCTCTTAGAGTCAAGAGTTTGATATCTACACTCAGTATTGCAACAACTACCCCAAGTGAGTATTGGGGTGGAGGGGGAGACAGTTATTTTGTGGGCCTGGAGCACCCCACATCCCTATGTAGGCCTTCCCAGGTGGTGATGGCCCCTTCTCCCCCACCCCCAGCTCAGTGGCCGCCCTGACCGAGTGCATGCGGGACAAGCAACAGGCCAAGTTCTTTCGGGACCGGCAGGAGCTACTACAGCACTCTCTGCCCTTGGGCTCCTACTTGCTGAAGCCTGTGCAGCGCATCCTCAAGTACCACCTGCTGCTCCAGGTAGTCCAGTGGTCTTCCTGAGGATGTGGGGGGCCAGGGGAGGGGCAGGGCTGAGTCTGGGCTGCCTACGCACCTGTCTCCCACACAGGAAATTGCCAAACATTTTGATGAAGAAGAGGATGGCTTCGAGGTGGTGGAAGATGCCATTGACACCATGACCTGTGTGGCCTGGTACATCAACGACATGAAGAGGAGACACGAGCATGCGGTCCGGCTCCAGGTGCTCCAGGGCTGGTCGCTGGAGGGACAGGGCCGGCTGGTGGGCGGGGTGCAGCCACCCTGCTGCGGGGAGCCGCGAGGGTGGGTTTCCCTGCAGGGCGGCCTTCTCTGGGGGGGCCCTTGTGGCAGTGTGTGTCTGATGGATGCGGGTGGTGTCTGTGTCTGTAGGAGTTTCTGGGGTTCTGTGTCGTCCCCAGAGGGTCACGAGCAGCCTGACTCTGGGGGTCGGGGCTTCTCTGCTGTAGGAGATTCAGTCGCTGCTCATCAACTGGAAGGGGCCGGACCTGACCATCTACGGGGAGCTCGTCCTGGAGGGCACGTTCCGCGTGCACCGTGTGCGCAATGAGAGGACCTTCTTCCTCTTTGACAAAGCGCTGCTCATCACCAAGAAGCGAGGCGATCACTTTGTCTACAAGGGCCATATCCCGGTAGCCAGGCTGCTGTCATGGCCTCTGCCCTCTTCCCCCCTTGTAGTGGGCCAGGCTCCGTTCTTTTTTTAAGATTTGAGTATTTATTTATTTATTTATTTATTTATTTTTAAGATTTTATTTGTTTGACAGAGAGAGACACAGCGAGAAAGGGAACACAAGCAGGGGGAGCGGGAGAGGGAGAAGCAGGCTTCCCGCCGAGCAGGGAGCCCAATGTGGGGCTCGATACCAGGACCCTGGGATCATGACCTGAGCCCAAGGCAGATGCTCAACGACTGAACCACCCAGGCGCCCCTAAAAATTTTATTTTTAAGTAATCTCTTCACCCAGTGTGGGGCTCGAACTTAACAGCCCCGAGATCAAGAGTCTCGGGCTCTAACGTCCGAGGCTAGCAGGCGCCCCCAGGCTCCATTTCTTGACCTCTTCGTAGGCCCCGGGTTGGGGTGGATCCAGCTCCATCCTTCTGAGATTACTCTCCCTGTCTCCCCGGATGGTCTTGAGGGGCTGGGGCCCCAGTTCAACCCCCCTACCCCCACCCCTTCGTGTGCTTGACTGCGCTCTCCCTCTGCCCCAGGGCTCCTCCCTGATGCTGATCGAAAGCACCAGAGACTCCCTGTGCTTCACCGTTACCCACTACAAGCATGGCAAGCAGCAGTACAGTATTCAGGTGAGGGCGGGCCGGGAACACGGCCGCCACCTCGGCTCGCTCAGCTGAGCTGGGCCTCATAGTCTCCCTCTGCAAGGTAGGGATTCCTGTGGGCGTGTCTCGGGTTTGTGTTGAGGAGCTCAGGTAACCTCACAGAGGCGCCCTGGCAGGGCAGAGGCACTGGACATGGCCCAAGTCTGACGGCTTCCGGCCTGTGGTAATAACCCTGGTTCCCTCTCCCTTCGGTCCTTCCAGGCCAAAACAGCGGAGGAGAAACGGAGCTGGACTCACCACATCAAGAGGCTCATCCTGGAGAACCACCACACCACTATCCCCCAGAAGGTGAGTTCCCGGGGTGCCCCACCTGCCCCGTGACCAGGTGCAGGGAGAGGGTGTCCCTCAGCCAGCTCCAGGGGCCCACCAGTGCCTTACTGCTGGACGTTGGCTTCACTCGAGGCGGGGGTCAGTGCAGTAGGTGCCGTGGGCTTCAGCACAGCACCACGGGGTGTGGGGTGTCCCAGTGCAGCAAGAGCAAGTCGGTGGGCCAAGAGAGGTGCGTGCACAGCAACGTGGTAATTGTGTGTGTTTCCTTCCCTTCCAGGCCAAGGAAGCCATCTTGGAAATGGACTCCTACTGTAAGTGTGCTCTTTCTGCCTGCTTTCTCCCTGACTGGCCACATCTCTAGATCCTGGGAAAGCTCTGCCTGGTACTTCTATTCCAGGGAGCAGGGAGAATGGGGACGCTCCTTCTGTCAAGGGCTAGGGGTCTACTGCAGGATCCAGGGTGTAGTCCTGCTGGCAGGTGGGACCCCCCCACTGCCCAACATTTCTGGGTGGAAGCTGGAAGAGGAGGGAGCTCTGGAGGCTTCTGGCCCCTGGAGCTGGGGCAGGCAGCAGAGGTGGGGTCAGGGATGGTCAGAGTCCAGGCCCAGGCTAATTGTCAATCTTGTGGGCAGATCCCAGTCGGTACCGCTGCAGCCCAGAGCGCCTGAAGAAGGCTTGGTCCTCCCAGGATGAGGTGTCCATGCATGCGCGCCAGGGGCGCCGGCAGTCTGGTAAGGGAAGGGCTGTGTGGGCAGAGGCTTCCTCACAGGACTCTTGACCAGGACGGGGACTATCTGCAGCAGCATTTGGGGCTGGCTCTCCCCTCCCCGGACATCCCAGGAAAGGGCAGGAGGGAGGGTCGCCGGGCACATGTGGCACGTCATGTCCCCGTGCTTCTGCTACCCTCCCAGGCACCTTCGTTCGGGCCCTTCTTGCCCACCAGGGCCGAGCAGCCCACCTTTTCCAGGGCCCTGAGGGTGCTTGTTCACTCAGGCCTCCGTGCTCCTTCTTAGCTTTCCTGTGACCAAAACCTTGCTCCTTTGCCTCTCAGAATCCTGGGACTCAGCCAGGAGCAACGCTCAGACGTCATGGGTGATCCCCAGCCCAGTTCTGGAGCAGAACAGAGGCAGGACGTGGGGAAAACGAGTTAGACATCAAGTGGCACCAAATCCAGACAGGAAATATTTACTTTGGGTCTCAGGAAAAAGTTCCATTTTCCTCTGCTGGGTTTTCTTCCATGACTGGGCTTGCTACTATGTACTTGGGTTTATTGGAATGAATCGTCTGTTGCAAAAGAGAAAACCTTGCTTTTATTCTTAGCTCTGGGGTGATAAGGGTGTGTGTTTTCTACGTCTGTTTGTCTGCTTGTACTCTGCTCTTCAGTCTGAGGCCCAGGGACAGATTTAGCTTCAGCTGGGCACCGCCAAACATAGAGGAGGTGAGAGTTGGAGTGAGAAGTGTCTCAGAGACCGCTGGAGAGAAGATTTCGGGAGTGACTGGCCCACTGTCCTGGTGTGGGTCTCCTGGGTGCATTGGGCTTTGGCCATGACCCATGGGTCCCCTGAACGACTCTGGGGATTGACATGTGGGCTTTGGTCTTCTGGAGGGTGGAGCCAAGTGGTCTCTGGAAAGCTTTTGTGATTTTGTTTTATTTGGTATTACGCCCAGTGGACCTTGAACCCTAGGCAAATTTGTGATGGTTGCAAACATTTTATGACACCCTACGTGAAAAGCCCCCAGTTGGGGGGGTGTTACTTCGTAAGTTTCTGGCCCTTGTTGTTTTCCTTTCTCCTATGATGCTCTTCCTGTCCCTCTAGCCTTCCCCTTTAACCTGCCATAGCTTTGAATTGGAAGCTTCTGGCTCATGGAAGAGCTGGTGGTGGTGGTAGGAACCGCAGTACTGCCTGTCATGATGTCAGCACCCACACTGTGGCTATTGGGGCACGTGGGCAGTGAGTCATTTTAGAGCTCAGTTTCCACAGAACCAAGATTTCAGCCTGTGAACCCTGATGGAGTCAGGTTCCGTTTGCTTGTTTTTGTACTTGAGTTCTAACCATTATGAAACAAACGTCTATCTAAAACTTGCTTCATCCCTTGAGCCTCTTATGGTAGAGGATGCCGACCACTGTTGAACTTTGCCTTTTCTGGTGCAGGTGCGACAGCATCCGTTGGGCGTGTGCGCTGCTTGGGGCTGGGGGTCGCCATGGCGGCTGCACACCGGAGGTGTGGTGTCCACCCTTAACCCGGAGGCATTGGTTCTTGTCTGTCGCAGAGTCCTCGCCTGGAGCGGCTCTTCTCCCTGCTTCTGTTGTTTGAAATCAGTCGATTGAACTTGTGAGAAGTGTGGGTAAAGACAGGCCAGCAAGGGGCACCTGGCCGGCTCTGTCGGTGGAGTGTGCAACTCTTGATCTCGGGGTTGTGCGTTCGAGCCCCATGTTGGGTGTAGAGATTACTTAAAAAAAAGATGTTAAAAAAAAAAAAAGGCCAGCAAGTTGCTGAGAGGGAGATGGGGCCCCACGCAAGCTTGGAGTCACCCACTCTGCCTCCGGGCCTCCTTTTCCCAGAGAGCTGAGATGGGCAGAGAGGATGCTCTAGATAAGGGAGGTGCTGCTGTCACCACTTGTCACTTGTTAAATATTCTTGATTGCAAGTGTTAAGATGAAAGAGTAGAGCATTTTGTATTTCTCTAAAAACAATCGGATTCACAGCGTACTTTGGTTGTGCAGATCGGGTGCACGCACACACGCGTCTCAGTAGAAGAAACTTCTGCAGTGTGAATCCCTGCTAGAATTCCCTTACGCCTCTGAGTTTATAGCGGGCTCCCCGGTTAACACCAGCTGTGCAAGAACACTGTGGGCTAAGGTCAAGACTCTGTGGAGAGTCCCTGGACACATGTCGTCTTATCCCTGCCTGCCTCTCTCAGGTCTGTTCCCAGAAAGGCTGGGATTACAAGGGGTGACACCATCAGCCTAATGGGTGTGTTTTGTATCCTGTTCCCAGAGCCTGGTCAGTCCTCGTTCATCCGGGCAACACTCCCCAGCAGGCAGCGAGGCTTCATCGAGCCAGGCCTTAACGGCCGTAGGAAGTCGGGTGCGACCTCTGCTTTCCAGCTGGGGTGCTACAAGGGGGCTTGGCCTTGGGTGTAGCTAATGCGCTCATGTGCTTATTGCAGGGAGGGTGGGGCTTGAGGTAGAGCTGAGGTTCTCCAGAAATGTGGTGAGTTGGTCTGAAAGGAGGCAGCTTGGGACTATAGCTCCAGAACAAAGGGCCCTGGGCGGGGTGCACTAATGCAGGGATTCTGGGTGGCGCTGTTCCTAGGGGCGGGGGGTGCTGGCAGTCACAGCAGAGGTCTCTGGTGCTGGATGGGGGTGGCCCGGGCGCTGCCTCCCTGTGGGGTAGGTAGGAGGGCAGCCTCCCTCAGGCCCTAGGGCTGAGGGGGGCCAGGCTGGAGTGGACTTTGAGCTGGTGGTGGCGGTGGCGCTGTGAGCATGGGACTAGGGCCAGACACAGCTGTTTCCAGGCCCGAACTGACTGTCCACTCGCTTTCCTTCTCAGAGCCAACCAGACACCTGCTCAGGCAACTCAGTGAGAAAGGTGAGTGTGAGCATGGCCAGCCCTTCCTGGCAAGCTCTAGGGGAGGGGCAGGGAGGTGACACAGGTAACCCTCTGGGTGTTGAGGACAGTTTAGAGGGGACCCTGCCTCTCCCCCTCCCTGGAGGTGGGCCTCCCCCCTTGCTGTGTGGCGAGGGGGCTGAGCTCTCCCTCCCGCACACTCCTGTCCTCGGGTAACAGTCACAGTGAGGGGCACAGACCTGTGCTGCCCTGTGTCCCCCGGGGCCTCTGCTCTGTCAGTCATTCCTTTGAAAGCCCGGGAGACTGGGCGCAGGTTCTGGGAACAGGAGCCCCAGTGAAGCCTTCCCTGGGGGGCTCCTGGTCTCTGTAAAGAGGCTCTTTCTCCTGCTTACCGATCTCTTCTCCCCTCCCCGCCTGTGTGTGCTGGGACCTGGCCGTGGTGGGTGCAGCCAGAGCCGCAGAAATGAAGGTAAGGCCAGTGGGCAGAGAGGACTGGCCTGACAGAGGGGGTGGGACTGCCAGGTCAGTGCCCTGGCCCCTTCGGCTCTCGTCGTCTTCGCGCATTCGGCAAATACCTTTCAGGCCCCTACTGTGTGCTCGGCTGTCACAAGAGTCACAGAGATGAATAAGCCGTGGCCCCCTGGGGATCCTTCCATACCCTTTTCCTGGAATGGTACCCTGGTGGTGGCCCAGCCTGGATCTTCTCCATTTTCTCTCTCTGGGGCAGGCAGGCCTCTCTGGGTCTTGAGTTCCTGAGCAGGCCCCAGCCCCAGCTTTCCCAGGTCCCAGCTTCCCACCTTGAGGACGCCCACCCTGCTCCTCCCTGGGCCCTGGTGGAGACCAGGGCTTGGGTGTTTAGGCGCAGTTTTCTCTGTGTAAAGCCTCCGTACCCCGAGCCACTGGCAGGAGGAGGGGGCTTGCCCAGAGCCTGGTCACGAGGGGGTCTTATGCTCTGAACAGCATGCAGGCAGTGCTGGCGCTCTCCTGGACTTCGGGCGGCCTCCCTGTGCTCAGGGCCTGCAGCCGGAGGCCGAAGGGGCTGCCCGGGAGGAGGAGGAGGAGGAGGAGGAGGAGGTGGTGGAGGAGGAGGTGGTGGAGGAGGCCTTTCAGGTGTCTCTGGAGGACTTGGCAGGGCATGAAGGCAGCGAGAAGGGGGCCAGACTGGAGCCCCCAGGCTCGGAGGAGGAGGAGAGCCTGGCAGTGGCGGAGCAGGTAGCCGACTTCGCCAGCTCCCTGCTGGCCGCCCTCCACTGCTGGCACTATCGGGCCAACGCTTTACTTTTCTCCCGGGGCGCTATGGTGAGGTGTCTCTTTGATCTCCCCTCCTCCTTGCATGTTCCCTGGCGAGTGCATGCCTATCCGGGAGTTCTCTGCCCTGCCCTCCACCCCTCTGTCCTGTTCCCTCGCTCCTGCCATCAGCACCTAACCCCTTGCCCGCTGTCACGCCCTGGTGAGCCCTTGGCATGTGTGCTGTTCAGTACTGGGCGTGAACTAGTGTCCTACCCAGTGAGCGTGACTAACGGGGTGGGGGTGGTGGGGAAGGGGGAGAAGCCAGTGGGGCTGGAAGGGGCCAGCGGGTTGGGCTTTTCGGAGGCTGCACACCCGGCAGGGATTTCTGTATCCCCAGACCTGGCGGTTCAGGCTCAGGTCTCAGGCTGGCTCTCAATACAGCCCAGCCCCTTTAG
Source organism: Zalophus californianus (assembly GCF_009762305.2). Taxonomy (NCBI): domain Eukaryota; kingdom Metazoa; phylum Chordata; class Mammalia; order Carnivora; family Otariidae; genus Zalophus; species Zalophus californianus. Next base: position 35,531,477 of record NC_045600.1, on the reverse strand, counting down.
GGCTCAGAAGGTTCGCCCATGTTGGGCTGCAGAAGGGATGAGCTCCCACTTGTCCCAGGAGCTGACGATGGCCCTCTGCTTGCTGCAGGAGAAGGGGCACAGGGAGTCCGAAGGCCCCAAGAGCCGCAGAAGGTCCGGCGGCCGGTCTCCAACGAGCGCCGAGAAGCGCATGAGCTTCGAGTCCACCTCCTCTTCCCTGCCAGAGGTGAGTGGCCGGTGGGCGGAAGGGGCCAGTGCGGCAGTGCCCAGAGCGCAGGTCTGTGGGGGGGGCTTTCTGGGACGGGCTCTCCTCTTGGGCCCATGGGGACACAGGGGTCCCCCGCTCCCCTCTCCGGACTCTTGGCCCTTTAGGAAGCCTGTCTGGCCTCTGGGCATACGGTGGGGTGAGCAGGTAGCCCCTTTCTGTGAATTAGAAAAAGAAACCCCTTTTGACAAGACGCAGTCTCTTATCAAGGGCCATATTCGCAGAAATGACCAGATTTTAGGTCCCTCCAGCCAGGCCTCCTTGTATAGGCCATAAGGCCCTGCCCCTGCCAGCTGGCCAGACATTGCACTCACGACTGTGCCTCCCTGGGTACTGACATCTACTGGGCACTTCCTACACGTCCAATGTTTTATTTCTTCCTTCTATTCCCTGCAACAGCTCAGGCAGAAAGAGCCTCAGAGAAGCTGAGTGACGTGCCTGGTGTCGGGCAGCTTCTGAGGGGCAGAACTGAGATCAGACCAGAGTCTGTGACTTAGAAGCCCGCATTCCACTTCCTGACACCCCACGCTGTCTGTGGGTGGAACCGATACCTTTGTTTTCCCAAAGTTACAAGAAAAAGTGTATGAGGCCTTGACTCCAGGGCAGACCTCACAACCCGGGCAGGTCTGAGGATCCTGACACTGGATAGGAGTCTGGGGTGGTGCTGTTCCATGATACAGGAAGCAAGCCACATGGATAACTTTACATTTTCTAGCAGCCGTGTAAACAAATTATTTAATTATTGAATGTTAACTATAATTTCAACATGTAATCAATGGGAAAAGCTATTAATGACATTTTTTTTAAAAGATTTTATTTATTTATTTGAGAGAGAGAGAATGAGAGATAGCACGAGAGGGAAGAGGGTCAGAGGGAGAAGCAGACTCCCTGCTGAGCAGGGAGCCCAATGCGGGACTCGATCCCGGGACTCCAGGATAATGACCTGAGCCGAAGGCAGTCGCCCAACCAACTGAGCCACCCAGGTGTCCCGCTATTAATGACATTTTATACTTTGTATGAAGTTTTTGCAATCTGGTGTGTATTTTACCCTTCCAGCTGTTCTCAGTTTGGACTAGCCACGTTGCAGGTTCTCAGAAGCCACTTGTGGCTCGTCACAGTGTGGTGCCGGCCGCGACCATGGGTCCTGCTTTGCAGACTCTGGACTAGAACAGTTGGGGTCAGGTCTGGTTCCTCAGAATGGAGAGTGTCGCTCTTCTTCCTGAAGGCCCCTCTGGGAAGCTGCCTGTACTGGCTGGTTTCGTGGTTCAAATGACCTTCAAGGTGGTCAGGACGAGGTTCTCACATTGCCTTCCTTCCTTACCTGTCTCCTGGGCACAGGCAAACGTTGTGCCTACGGCCAGAGGCTGGCTGGTAGGAGCCAAATCCCTGTCTTCACCCGCTCTGATGGGACTCTATCATGTGGTCCTATTGCCCTCTGGAGCCTCGTTCGCACAGGAGGTCGTGGCCACTCGGGGTAGTTGGGTTTGAACCCAGAAAAACCCCTATGTGGTCTCTATAGGGCTTTAGAAAGCTGCCTCTCTATCAGGCATACCCTGTGTTGTGTGCTCCCACTTTGTCCCTGTAGCTCCCAGGCAGGCTGTCACTGAGAGCTGCCTCCACTCTACCCCATCTGCGTTTCTAGAATTTTCCTTGGGTTTTACAACCCAAGGCCACTAGCTGCATGATGACTGAGGGACATCACCACGTTCCTCTCTGTAAGGGCCTGCCTCTGCCACTCTCGAGTTGTGCTCATTCTCATTGCCTTTGGTCCTAAACTACATAATCTCCCACTGGGCTTTGAGCAGGCCATGCTGTCCCCTTCTCCTTTGGGTCTCATGAGGGAGGCTTTTGGCTCATAGCAGCTCTGTTATCCCAGGTTGAACCAGACCCTGAACCTGAAATGGAGCAGGAAGTATTTGCTGCCATGGAAGTTCCCAGCATTGAGGAGGTGCCCTCAGACACAGAGTCTCCAGAAGTCCTGGAAGCACAGCTTGATGCCCACCAGGAGCTGCTGGGGCTGGACCCCCCGGGTGACATGGTGGACTTTGTGGTGGCTGAGAGCACTGAGGACCTTAAGGCTCTGAGCAGTGAGGAGGAGGAGGAGGAGGACATGGGGGCTACCCAGGAGACCGAGAGCCTCCTGCCGCCCTCTGTGCTGGACCAGGCCAGCATCATCGCTGAGCGCTTCGTCAGCAGCTTTTCTCGGCGGAGCAGCCTGGCACTGGAGGACGGCAAGGCCAGCGGCTTTGGGAGCCCGAGGCTGGCGAGCCGGAGCAGCAGTGTGCTCAGCCTCGAGGGCAGCGAGAAGGGCCCGACCCGGCACGGCAGCACCACGGACGCCCTCAGCTCACAGCCGCCCCCAGAGGTGGACAGCACTGTGGGAGTGGCTGCAGAGAGTGGCCCTTCGGTCAATGGGACGGAGCCCCCGAGTCCAGGCTGCCCAGCAGAGCCCGACAGGTCTTCCTGCAAGAAGAAGGAGTCGACCCTCTCCACCCGAGATCGGCTCTTGCTGGACAGAATCAAGAGCTACTATGAAAACGCAGAGCACCACGATGTGGGCTTTAGCATCCGGCGCCGGGAGAGCCTCTCCTATATCCCCAAGGGTCTGGTGAGAAACTCTGTTTCCAGATTCAACAACCTTCCCAGGCCGGACCCAGAGCCTCTGGCTCCGCTGGGGCACAAGAGGCAGGTGGGCTCCCGGCCGCCTTCGTGGGCTCTGTTTGACCTCCCAGGACCTGGCCAGGCAAGTGCAGGGGAGCCAGCTCCTATCACAGATGCTGAGTTCCGGCCATCTTCAGAAATTGTGAAGATCTGGGAGGGAATGGAGTCTCCCGGGGAAAGCTATCTGCAGGGGCCCCGCCAAGGCCAGGCCAATGGTTTTGACCTGCACGAACCGCTCTTTATCCTGGAGGAGCACGAGCTGGGGGCCATCACTGAGGAGTCGGCCACTGCCTCCCCTGAGAGCGCCTCCCCCACGGAGCGGCCCAGCGCAGCCCACCTGGCCCGGGAGCTGAAGGAGCTGGTGAAGGAGCTGAGCAGTGGTGTCCAGGGGGAGCTGGTGACTCCGCTGCACCCCCGCATCGTCCAACTCTCCCACGTGATGGACGGCCACATGAGCGAGCGAGTCAAGAACAAGGTCTACCAGCTTGCCCGCCAGTACAGCCTCCGGATCAAGAGCAAATCTGTGACAGCCAGGCCACCTCTACAGTGGGGAAAGGCAGCTCCCACCGTTCCCTGCCTGCAGGAGGAGGCCGGAGCGCCCTCTGGCGGCAAGGGTACAACTACCCGGGTGGGGAGTGGGCCGTTCCTGCAAGTCTGGGGTGGAAGAGGCTTTTAGGAGCAGGTTGGCTCCTGGGGGAAAGTGACCCCTGTAGATCCATGACCAAAGAGAGGGCTGGACTCCACACAGGAGTGGTGTGAGCCCTGGCGGTTAGTCTTAACTACCAAGGCCAAGTGCGTGGCCCTGGTTGAGCCTCCTCACTGCCCTCCCCGAGCCCTTCCTGTGGAGCAGAGACCTTGGGAGGAAACGTGGCCATGGGCCCTCTCTTCCAGGAGACTAGAGGCTCTCATCTTTTCCTTAGACTCCTGACTCTGTTCACTGCCTTTTCTTCATTTTCTCATTGGTTTTTTTTTTTTTTTAAAGATTTTATTATCTGACAGATCACAAGCAGAGGGAGGGGCAGAGGCAGAGGGAGAAGCAGGCTCCCCACTGAGCAAGGAGCCTGACGTGGGACTCGATCCCAGGAGCCCAGGATCATGACCTGAGCTGAGGGCAGACGCTTAACTGACTGAGCCACCCAGGGCCCCCCCCCCTTCCCATTGCCCTTTGATAATGGGGCCGGAGATGTTGAATGTGATTTCTCTCCCCTCACAACCAAAACCCCAGCGAGCAGCCTTGGCTGGAGCGTGAGCAGAAGGCAGGGCAGAGTCCTCATTTGCCCTCTCCCCTCCCGCCCAGCCATTCAGTCCACTTACTGTCTCTTCACAGGCAAGAGAAAGCCGGTGCTGTCCCTCCTCAGCTCTGAGCAGACGGTGGCCCAGGAGCACAGCCCGCCCAAGCCCAGCTCTCCTCGGCATTTCTCCTTCAGCCCCCCTGCTGCCAGCCCGAGGACCACCTCACCTGGGGTCCGACCCTCCTCTCGAAGCCCCCTCAGCCCCTTCGACACTGAGACCTTCAGCTGGCCTGATGTCCGAGAGCTCTGCTCCAAGTACACCTCCCATGACGAGGCATTGCAGGCTGAGGGCATCCGGCCCCGCGGCCCGCCTGTCAGCCGCAGCCGCTCGGTGCCCGAGAACATGTTGGAGCCCCCTCTGGCGGGCAGGGTGGGCCGCTGCTGCAGTGTGGGCGCCAGGAGGGGCCGGGCGGGCCCAGAGGCTGTTGAGACCCAGCCTCCCAGCAGGGTGCCCCACAACAGGCCAGTCGGAGAGGAGACCCTGTACGTCACCGCAGACCTCACCCTCGACGACAACCGGCGGGTGATTGTCATGGAGAAGGGGCCCCTGCCCTGCCCCGCTGCAGGGCTGGAGGAACGCAATGGGCAGGGACCCAGCTCACCAGCAGCCACGGTGGGACAGGGCCTGGATTTCCAGGAGTCTGGAATTTCCAGGAGTCCGGAGTGTTGGCCAAAGGAAGAGGGTCCCAGGGACCCAGCGGACCCAGCGGACCCAGGCCAGCCGGGCCGAGTGAGAAACCTGAGGGAGAAGTTCCAGGCCTTGAACTCCATAGGTTGACTCTGAGTCCTGGGAGAGGGAGGAGCCGTGCAGCAGGGTGGGGACGCAGAGGAACCTTGGCATGCTTGCCCACAAGCCTGGGCTCCCCCTGCTCACGTGAGCCCCTGAAAGAATGCTCTGGTGTGCTCAGCAATGCTGGGAATGCCCCGGTGCTCCCCGGGGCTCATGGCAACCTTCACAGGCCCAGCTGAGCCCTTCTCCCCACCGAGGCCAGTGTGCCACTTCCCTTATATATAGTTCTTCCCTAGTAAGAAGCTGAATATTAAAGCTCTCCTCTTCCAGGGAGAGCAAGCCGTGCTCAGGCCTCTGGTGTTGGGCTGACCACCGCCAGGCTGAGGAGCCCACCCAGAGGAGACGTGGAAGTGGCGTGGGGAGGCTTTGCTCTTTAATTGTGCCTTTTCTTAGGATCCAGGCAGGAACAAGGCCCGTAATTTATTGCTTTCCATTCTGTGGTATCTTTGTATGTGCACGTGTTTGTGAGTGTGTGTTCTTCTGTTATTGATTCCTCTCCCATGAAGAATATAATGGACTCGGTTCAGGTACTTTTGTAGGTTGTCTTGCTGACCCTGTGGTTGTTGCTAATGTATATACATTTCATTATTTGCCAATGGTGCAATACCTGCTGCTCACCAACCGACCTGTGTGTGGCTCCTCACTGGGCCTTGCGGGGTGGGGAGAGCTGGCCGAGGCGGGCTGTGGGGGTGGTTGCTTCCACATTCCCTCCCTCGTCATCCGTGCTAAGAAGCATAAGGCACCAGGGTGCTTGCCACGTGCAGGAGGGAACCTGTTCTCCAGCCACCCCGGCCTGGCATCCTGTGCTGGTGGGGGAGCGGGTGGGGGGAACAACGCCGTGCCAGCCTCGAGCTCTTATCCTCAAGGACCAGAGTTGGACCGAAAAAGGTGAGGAAAATGAATGGAACATTTTTCTAATGGGCAGAAATTTCCAATGTCTGGTGCCTTTTCTCTCCCTCTCTAGTTCCCAGGAGACATTGTAGGAGACAAGGATTCTAAACTTGGAGACTAGACATGTCTTGAGGTGGCTTGCCGTGTCGTGTGAGGAGAGCAAATGCATTTTTTTCTGGGATGGAGCCTCAGTTTTCATCTCATTCTCAAAGTGTCTTTTCTCAAAAGGGCTGGGAGTGCCTGCCTATTTCTGATTGGGCTTTCTGCCCCTTCTCTGTGGTGGACCAGCCTTGTTTGGCCCTGTTCCTCCAGGCAAGTGTTCCCACAGGTCTGCTGGGTCCGGGCTCTATGAGCTTCTGATCTTGGAGGATGGACTCAACCTGAAGGCAGTTGTGCAAAGTCTAATGAGATCAGGGGAGGAGTGGAGGCCAGGGGAGGCCTCTCCTAGGCAGAAGCAGACAGGGCAGAGCTACCCGCTGTCCTCAGTGTTCTGTGGCCACTTCCACTCTTGCTGAGGATAGTTGGCTCCTACCAGGCTTGGGGTATGATGCTCAGGAGCCCTGAATGTATTGGAGCGAGAGTGAGGACACCCAGGTTCTGGTCCCAGCCCTGCCATTAGTTAGCTGGGTCACCTGAACTCTTGCTTTTTTCCCTCATCTGCAACTTGAAGAAAATAGATGATGCACTGCTTCTCAAACTCCCTGACTCAGACTTTTCAGGGGGGTAGGGCCTGGGAAGTTGTAGTGAGCACTTTCCCCAGGTGATCTTTAACCAGCTAGGTGTGCCTGGGAGCCTTGAACCAGCTCACTGGTTCTCACTTGCTACCACTGAGAGTAAGTGGAGCCTTTTGAAAAATGGTGATGCCGGTTTCATCCATCTAGACCAAAAGAAATTGCCCCCCTGTAGGTGAATCTCAGGCATGGCACTTCCAGTGATTCTGACGTCCAGTGAAGGCCAAAATCTCTGTCCAGAGCTCTGTGGGGAAGGGCTTGCCGCAGACCCTCAAGATGGTTGAATGCGTGAATGAGCAAGCTTCACTCAGGCTCTCAGGCAAGGCGCACAGCTGGATACGGGCGTAAGACTCTCCAGGGACAAACCAGAGACTGGCTCTCCCTCTGTCTCCATGGTGGTCCCTCCCTGCCCTTGCTCACTCAACTATCCCTCCTTGCTCCAATTCAAGGGGAAACAAAACTAGTCAAATAAGTAACAGAAAGATGGAGCATTGTCAATTTATTAGAAAAACTAGTAAATGGGTTTTCTCTGGTGGTGGAAGCACGTTTGAGCAGGTGGAGGACAAGGCCCAGCTGGCCCCAGGGCCAGTGCCAGATTGTGCAGTCTGTGCCCAACAGGGTTGCAGTCTGGTGGAGCTGCCTCCTCCCTTGTGTCCTCCCTGAGCTTGCTTGTCCAAGCGACCAGGCCCTTACGGTCCTCTGGGTCCTTGCCCCCTCCCACTAAAGGGAAGGGAGAGCGATCCAGGACCAACCTTGGGGACCCTAGTTGCCCTCCTATAGGAAAGAGAAGTGGTGTGGTGGGGATGCTGAGCCTTCCACAAGCTTCCTGTTACGGGTGCTGGTTGTGGGGGCTGGGGGGAAGCCTGAGGACCTTCCATACCCCCACCCCCCAGCCAATCAGTTGAGGCCAGGGGATGAAGGGGAAGGAGAGAGGGAAGGAGGACCACCTGACCATGCCCAGAAGGAGCTTCCTCTAAGCTGTTCTGGGGAGGAAGCCTGTTATGCTGGTGTGGACTGGAGCTGTGTCAACCTAGTTTGGGAATACTGTTAAAAGATTGCAAAGTAGAAAATGTAAGGAGGGGAAAACCCTTGCCAGGGCTCCAGGAGCTTAGCCCCGTGTGGCTGGGCTCGTGTAGCTTCAGTGCTGTTGGTGGAGGTCTTGGGGGCCCGTGTGATGTGGGCGGGATGCCTGGGGCACTGGCAATAGCTGGTGGGTCACATGCAGCTGGCTGCCATTGCCCAGTCTGGGGGACCTGGGGTGGTGAAATCCTACCTCTTCCTTTGGGGCCCTTTCATTCTTTGGACTATGGAGTTACTTGCTGGAAATTTCTCACCTCAGTGACTATTTTGGCACACATAGAATGGAGAGGGGAGTGCCCCTTGTCTCCCTAAAGACTGGTCCAGGGGAAAGAGTTGAGGAAGATTCTTGCCTCTACCTGCTCTTCAGTAAGGAGCGTGCTATTTGCCTCGGAGCAGGACATGCCCTCAGATGCACCAGAGGCCTTCTTCATTGCCAGGTGAGTGTGGTCACCTCACTGCCTCCTGCCTTGGTTTCCCCAGGTGGAGAAAGAGGCTGGTGAATGGTATATACTAGCCTCCCTGTAGATGCAAAGAGGGATGTAGGATTAGATGCATAGAGGCCAAGTGAAGACCCTGGCTAAAAAGTGAGCCCGCCCAATCTGGGGATGTCAGGCTCCGTTGGAGAACTTGCCTCCTGCTGTTCTTGTCTGAAGTTAGCTACCCCTTGACATGGTGGCACTGAGCGCTAAGCTGTGCCTACCTCCACTAGGGGCTCCCGGGAAGGCCTGATAACTCTGGATGCCTACCCTGTGGCTGCTACCTGAACCTCCGCCCCTTCCAGAGGGATCATCACGGTGTATCTAAGGCTCTTCATAGGGAAGGTGATGGAACAGCAGCTGTAGGCCCCAGGGACTTTTATGGTCTCTTCAGGGGGAAACACCTGCTGCCCCCAGTTTGACCCCTCTTTTGGACCTAAACCCAGCTGAGATGGAGGCTGGAGCTGTATTGCTTTCTGAGTGGTGGGGGAGATCTTTGTTGGGATGAGTGACCTCTTTCCTCCAGAAGTCTGACCTTAACAGCATGGGGAAGGCTGTCCCTGGGGGAAATAGTGTGCAGGGCTCCTTTTGGCTGTGCTTGGGGATGGGGGTGTTAGATGTTTGGTGGCCTTTGCACCCATGTGACTTCCCCAAGACCAGGACCTTCAGGGGAAGCTGAGCAAGGGGTGCCGTATCTTCATGGCCCAGGCCCCCGCATCTGTCTCAGTTGTCCAGAGGTGGTGTGACATGGGTGGTAGTACCCAGGTGTGGTTCCGTTTGCCACCCCAGAGGGCTAGGTCATGAACTTTGCTGTCTGTCCAGCCAGTACCCTCAGGTGGTAGCAGCTACAGACAGGACACATTGGGCCTTTGGCTTTGGGATGCTTTACTGCAGAAAGCTGGGGTAGCCATCTTCTCTCTGGGGAACTGCACTATCCCTAAGGGACCCGGGGTGTGAGTTGGGGAGGCTCCCAGAGTGGAGAGGCAGAGCCTTGGGTAGTGTCAAGGTCTGTCTGCCTCCTTCACGTCTGAGCCTTATGCTGTTCTGTTGTTTTAAGAGGACCCGCTTGAGAGCTTTTACCTCCCTTTTACCACCTGTGGTGGTAGCAGAGGGCACCGGAGGCAGCAGGAGGCCCTTGCATTGACGACCCATCAACCTTGGGAGGTGCCTCCCCTTTTTTTTTTTTTTTTTTTTTTGGTGAGAGGAAGAGGGGGGAAGGGATGTGGTGGCCCCTGAGGTGAGAGTCCTAGTTCTGAGGAGGCCCCATGGGGAAGAGGCCCCTTGTGTCCCCGGAGCCCCCAGCAGTCCCTTGGCCAGGGCTAGAGCCCTAGGCGCCTACCTGAAGCTCCTTCCTCACGCCCCTAAGGGGCAGGTCAGGCATTTCCAGTGTCCTCTTCCCTTTCCCTGGCTGTGACCAAATGGGAGGTGGCCCCAAGCAAGACCTGCTTTGGGAGGGGGCAGCATCTGAGGAACCTCTTCTGCTCCAGCTTTTGTGGGGTCTGGGGGCTGGAGGGCCCTCAGGAGGAGAGGCAGGTGGGAGAGGAGGGTGGGTGCCTGGGACACCATTTCCTGCCCCAGGGGCCCCTGGGCTGCACGGGGCGGAGGTGGGCATCAGCCGGCGGGCGGAGCAGGCAGGTGCAGGCAGCGGGGGGGGGGGGGAGGGGGGGACGGGCGGCGGGTTGCGGGCAGGACATGCCCTGGGCGCCCCGCCAGTCCCTACACAGCCCGGTCCCGCTGGCAGGGTGCCAGAGAGGCTACTTCTTTTTGGGGAAGAAGCTGAATCTCTTCTCCTTGTCTTTCTTGCCCAGGCTGGCATCGGGGCCGGTGCTGGAGGGCAGGGGCAAGCTCTGTGCCTTGATGCGGATGCTCTGGGACTCGTTGATGGCGGTGCTCACGCCCTGCAGCCAGGCCAGCATCTCCTCCTGCAGGGTGGGAGGGTCATGGGCCACCAGGGAGGGGGCTGCTCCTAGGACTTCTGCTGGGAGGGAGACATCTGCCCCTCTGAGGTCTTTTGGGGTCTGGGCGAGGCCACCCTGCACTTACCTCATCCTTGCCATGGAAGAGCCACTCACTGCCGTTGCTCAGCCTAAGACAAAAGAGGGTTTCCTGTTCTGTGGCCACCTCTGGCTGGAGAGGAGCCAGAACCCAGAGCCTCCCCAGGACCAGAACCCTCACAGGCAGCACAGCACCTGCTGAGAGGTGAAAATCTGGACTCCAAGCCTCTTTGATTTGAAAAGTCCCTGAGGGGCAACTAAGGCATGGAGCTGGTCCCCTACAAGGGACTCCCGGTCAGCCACTAATGCCAAACTGTGCGACCAGGGAAGGGGCCCTGCGGGGAGGGGGCCTCACTTCAGCTTGAAGACATGCTTCTTCTTCTTGTAGTTGGCCGCAATCTCACAGATGGCGTGTCTCAGGGCCAGGGGCTCCTCCCCATGGTAGGGCACCCCCAGTGCCAGGTTCTTGGCATCCTTGTAGAAGGTCAGCTCACTGTTCCGGAGCACACAGTAGAGGTTGTTCCAGGACCTGTGGAGATAGCGGCCGGCTCATCACACAAGTCTGGGTGCAATACCTCTGCAATCAATTCTTACAGCTTTGCCATTTGTTTTTTAGTTATACCATTTTTGCCCCAATAAATAGTAACACACTTTACAGTTAAAAAAGGAAATGAAAATCATCTGCATGTAATTCCACTACCGAAAGTTAGCTATTTTTGTCAACGTTTTATGTATTTTCTTCTAGTCTTTCTATTCACATATTCACATTTTCTTCTATTCACATATATAACGAAAATTGGGTTATATTGGATATTCAATTTCATAGCCTGCTTTGATTTTTTTCATATCCTGCTTTTAAGATTAACACTGTATCAGGGTGCCTGGGTGGCTCAGCTGGTTGAGCATCCAACTCTTGGTTTCAGCTCACGTCATGATCTCAGGGTCCTGAGGTTGAGCCCCGTGTTGGGCTCCAGGCTCAGTGGGGAATCTGCTGGAGATTCTCTCTCTCCCTCTCCTGCCCCTCCAACTCATGCCCGCTTGCTCTCTCTCTAAAAATAAATAAATCTAAAAAAAAGATTAACACTATATCATGAATATTTTCACATATCCTTCAAATCTTTCCTAAAAATAATTTTGAATTGTTAGATGGTGTCCCATCCTATATATAAATAATCCCTTTATTGGTGGGCCTTGTAATTACTGGAAATTAAAATGGTGTAATTTAAACAGCAATGTGAAACATTCATGCATAAATCTTTGCTATAACTCTGATCTTACCTTGAGATACATTTCTAAAAGTAGGATTAGTGAGTCTAAGACCAACAGTGTAAACTTAACTATCAAAGCCCTTCTCACCCATGAGTGTATGTGATTCTCACCACAGAACTGAAGTGAGCAGAGCAGCGTTTTGTTCTGGTTATTTTTCATTTTGTTGAGGAGATCTGCCCGGTATACTGTACAAGCACTTTTTAAAGAAACATATTTGTGCAAATCAAGGCCCAACTGATGTTTGGTGACAAGCTTATAAGCTCATGGTTTGGCTAACCTGAGCTCCTTGACCGACTCATGGGAAACGTGGTGCCTTTTCACCCTTCACAGGAATGAAGGCTGGGGAACAGGGCAAGGCTTTCCTCCTCCTCCTCCTCCCTCTGGAGGGCAGGAAAGTGGAGAGCTTGTTGGGCTCATAGGAAAGACTACAAGCTCAGAGAGAGAACTTGACCTGTACAGGACGGGCTGGCTGCAGAGCCATTTTACGGGGCCCAGGTTTCTGACACCCAGAGAAAGATCCTCCAGGAAAGCTCCGATCTTTCCCGTGGACCTCACCACCTTCTTTGAGCTTGGAGCCCAAGTCAGGCAGTCGCTAAGAAGGAGCTGGGTCCTGGAGTAAAATCCTGCCTTGAACAAATGACTTCTCTGGAATTCTGATTCTCTTTCTGGGAAATAGAAACCTCAATATCACAGGGTGGTTGTGAAGATGGTATCAGTCCTAACAATGCCTTGCACATAGCAGGTGCTCAGTAGATGCTAGTTTCCCCCTTTTCTGAAGGTGGACTCTATAAATAATAAACTTCTTCAGGGTGGTTGGGCCCCCAAATTCATTTTTGGGATTTGAATGAGCTTTAGCATGTTCCACCCCCCCCACCCCCCTCAGCCCAGGCTCTGTATGCTGCCACTTGGCCCTGAGAATATGGCTGGCTTCTTGATGCTGCCCAGTGTCCCTGCGAATGGAATGCTGCCTGGAAAGAGAGGCCCCCGGGGACCTTGGGTAGAAGCATCCCTGGACGGACGGAACTCAAGGACGTAACTGCCTCAGGGCCAGGAAAGGACATAGCCTTTGAATGAGTTCCTCAGGGTCACAGAGTTGCTGTAGGACAGCACTGGGAGGGACCACCAGAAGGCATGTATGCCAACCCCATTCTCTCCCATTTTACAGCTAGGGAAACAGGCCCAGATTGGTTAAAAAGTGGGACTTGGTCAAGGATATGTTGTTGCTGCCAAAACCTACCTACCCCGTTACCCAGCCCTGGGATAAGAATAACCACGAGTATTCACTGAGAACCTACTCTGCCAGGCTTGGGATCGGTACCAAAGAGGGAGGTTCTCCCCATCATCCCCATTTTACAAATGGGGAAACAAAGGCTGAGTAACTTGTACAAGGGCATAGGATTTGAACTCATCATGCCCAGGTGCCCGGGAGCTCTCAGAAGAGGCAGAAGGCGCCCTCTCCCCTCCCCTGTCCATGTTACTGAGGCTCTATAGGGGGAGAAGTCCCTGGGAGCCGCCCACCCCTCCCACCAGGTGGCCCGTCCCACACACACCTGTTGGATGCCTTCTTGTTGGGCCCCTCCAGGTCATGCTTGCGTCCCAGGTAGCCCTCCATCTGCACACTGTACCCGTGGTCCTGCTGGGCTGGCAGCGTTGTAGGCTCATCACCCTCGCTCAGAGGCGTGTCCAGGACCTTAAAGAGAGGCTCTGTGGCGGGCCTCTCATCCCCACTGGATTTCTCCTGCGGCCCTGGAGGGGGTGGCGGCTGCAGGTCCTGAGGCCACCGCCTCTCTTCTTCCCCCTGCTCAGGGGCATACGGAGCACACCTTGCTAGGGGTTCAGACCCAGGGGTGGCTACCCGGCAGGACTGGGAAGCCTAAGCGCCCCCCCCCCCCCAAGCCTGGTTCCTGTCTGGCTCTCCCTTGACCTGTGGTGCCACCCGGTCTGCTTCCCTCGACTCTGCCCATGCCTCCAGCTCCATCCCCACTCCCTGCCCCCTCGAACACAGTGAGGGAGGTTCTTAGAGTCAGCTGAGGGGCCTGGGTGATGGTTTCAAATGCCAGGGCTGCTGGGCAAGCCCTGACTCACTGCCTGGCTCCGGCCCCTCCCCCTGCTGCAACAGGGACTCCAACTGAGTTAAACGTGGGCTCTGGCAAGATTTCCTGTGAAGGGTTGTGCTGCTAACACAGCTGTGAAAAACGTCTAATAGTATGTTGAATGGGGACTTTGCTGGTACCTGCTTGTGTTTAAGGCCCCAAAGCCAAGGGCACAGGCCCTAAGTCTCCCCTACCACCTTACAAAGGGAGAACCTAGGTCCTCCCGGGTCACAGTGTAGGGCTAACTGGTCCTGCTCCCATCAGTGGACTGGGATTTGCTGGAATAGGGCAGTGCTTCCTAACCCCGGCTGCCTTTTACCATCACCTCAGGAGCTTTAGCAGAATACACCCTAGTGCAGGTCAGAACATTTGTATTTCTGAATAAGCTTTTCACACTCTCTAATGAGCAGCTGAAGTTGAGAATCCCCAGAGAAGGAGTCACTGCTTCCCTGGGGGGCGTGGGGTGCTCCGGCCCCGGCCCAGCCCAGTGAGGGGCCTCCAGTGGGGGCAGATGTCCACCTCCTGGTTCCCATCAGCAGAGGCCTTCGTGATCTGCCTTTGTGCCCACCCCCTACCACAGAAGAAGGCAGCACAGATGGGAGCAGCAGGGGGTAGCCAGCTTCCCACCGCCAGGTCGGCCAGGTGGGGCACAGGCGGGTCTTCTGTGTGCCAAACGAGCACCAATGAAGGCAGCCTAGCTCGAGCCAGCTCGTCAGAGCCCTGTCTCAAAGGCCTGCCTGCTGGAGACCTTATAGCACCAGGTGGGAAGGGTTTTGCAGGTCCTTGAGCTGGCCATGTCTGGACTGAAGGACCAAGGGCATCAGCCCAGGAGGACTAGGGCCACCCCAGGCAGGAGATGCCGACCCCTTTGCTAGTCCCTGCTGCTTGCCCCACAACTGAAGGTGGAGGCCTGGAGAGGCCAGAGAAGAGCAGAGACCCTGTGCTCCCCATTGTGGGTCCTTCAGACCATGGGTCAAACCTGAAATAGAGAAATGGAGGATGGGAGAAGGTGGACGTGACATCGGATAGTGGATTGAAGTAGTAAACTGAGACACCGGGTGGACCCTAACGGCTGAAGGTGACCGAGGACTGCCTGAGACGATAGTAAAGCAACGGCAGGAGAGGCTCAATGCAGATGTCTGATGCCATGGCTGGAAGAAAGGTAAAGCTGGTCATGTTTGGGTCCCATCAAATCAGGACTGTCCAATACACAGTTTTAAGTTGGAGTTCCAGTAAGATCTCTCTTAAAGAAAGGATAACAGGACTGAAAAGTTTTAAAACCACTAACCTAGTGTAATACCTTCAATTTACAAAGAAATCTATGCTCAGAGAGGTTAAGTGACTTACCCAAGACCACACAGCTAGGAAGTATCAGAAGTGATTGAGAGCATGCACTCCAGAATTAGAAGGCAAGGATTTTTTTGTTTTTTTTTAAATCACATCTTTAGGTCTTTCATCTTTTCCTGTCTTAGAGCCCCAGGAGAACTGTGGCTGGCTCACACTCATCTTTACTCATCTGTAGTACTTGTATCTGCAATTGTCTGCAATGAGCGAGCATTGGCCACAAGGATCTAGAGACCAGGATCATCCTCCTAGAGGGAGGAAGGGCAGAATTGGCAGGGGTGAGACTGGGAGCCTGGGTGCCTGGCTTTGGGCTTTTTCTGTGGACTTGATCAGGCCACCCTTCTGACTTGGGTATAAAGCTTGGTGGGGGGTAGATTATTAATGGAGGAAGTGAAGCCTCTTTTCATCCCCCACCTCTCCATCTGGCTGTACTGCTCCTCTTGGTCATGGGCCAGTGCTTTCCCTGCACCTGCCGGGGGTGGGGGTTCAGAGAAGACCCTCACAGCCGTGTGTGCCTCTCTTGCTCAGCCTCTGCCCTCCGCGGACTGGTTTTACTAGGGACTGTGTCCACATATTCTTCCCATACTGCCATTCTCCTTCCTTTTTGGAACCGTCCCCTGCAAATAAGGGCAGATTTTTCCAGGACTGCCTACCAACTTCATCTTAACCTTTCTTCTGCTTCCTCCTCCTGAGTGCCTGACCCCCACTCCCTAGCAGGGACGTTCAGAGGCCATGGCCATCAAGGTCAAAAGTTAAATGGCCCGGTCATGGGTTTTAGAAAATGGGGGTCCTCCAATGTCTGCAAAGATTTCTTCTGTGTTCTTGACTGTTCATGTGGAGACAATTTAAAAGCCATTCTGTCCCGTCTGCCCGGAAGGCCAAGGCCTAAGGAAGAGCTCAGAAAGAGGGCGAGAGAAATGTTTGGCAGCTGATGCCCACCCCCCCCCCCACCCCGCAGCCCCAGGTCTAGGGAAGCAGAACTGCTCTTCAGGGCTAAGGGAGGAGCCACAGATGAGAAAGATGGGGCATGGTTTGGCCAGAAGGACCTTCCTCTCCCAGGCCCCAGGGGTAAATGGGCTTTGTGCTCTCTTCTAAAAGAAAGCGGTGGCAGGGAGGGACAGGAGGTGGGGACCGTGTTCCTGCTGCCCCTGGAACGGTGCCGTGCTCGGATATGAAGAGTCTGCCTTGCCCTACCAGGGTGGGACCTGTGGAGAGCGGGACACAGGGAGGGGATTCTAGGCGAGGAGCTGGGGCCCAGGGCTGGCTACTCGTGTGGCTGTAGAGACAGGCAGGTTCTGCCAAAGGGCCCTGGAGAAGGGAGATCATCGAAGATTCCCTTCTACCCTCCACGTTGTAAGGCAGGGAGCCCACTGCTTCAGCTCACGAGGACGATGCACAGATTACGCCTACACTGCTGAGGGGGCCGAGCCTGAAGACACCACCCGGAGGAGCTGAAAGAGGGGGCCTGGAGGAAATTCTCGGTGGCAGGCTGGAGCAGCTGGGCAGTCTGGCTGGTAAATGGGAGTGACAGCCCGAGGGATAATGGCCCGCGGTGGGAGCTGGAATCGGGGGAGGGGCTGTATGCAGGGTGGAGCCAGGTTCTTCGCTTTGGGGAACAGGTGGCTGCAGTGGGGGCATCTGAGAGGGGGGTATGTGCGTGTGCCGGCTGCTGGGATCGAGAGGTCAGAGGAGGGCAGGGGACAGGCAGTACTGGCTGCGGGTTGGGGGACATCAGGGGAGGAGAGGCTTTTAGGATCTCACAGGACTGTAGTCAAACAGGGAGAGGCCTCAGTTCCTGGTGGGCAGGGGATGGCCACCTCTTTTCAGAGTCTTGTTAAGCTTGACTTTTTAGGGTCCTGCCTGGCTAGGAAGCTGGCTTGGGCAAAGTAGGCAGAGGGCCACAAAGGAGGTTCAAGAAGGGGAGAAGAAGGGGGGCAAGATGGGTACATTTCTGCTCTGGACCAAAGGGGCGGAAGGTGTACTTCCAGGCCCAGCCAGCTGGTGGTGCAGAAGACAGCACAGAGATGCGGGACTCCCACGAGAAAAATCACCTGGCTTGGGACCACAGGGTGTTTTGGAGGTTCTAGAAGGTGCTCGGTGAACCCAGATGTATTAACAAGCAAGGAAACACAAGTGAGGGGGGGCTTCTCTCTAAAGGAGATGCTGATACGTGAGAACCAGGGCACAAGGGTGCACCCTGCGAAGAGACCATTCCACCTTGAGATGTGATGGTTTTGCCCACTGATCTCACAGCAAGGACTGAGCCTGGAATGTGTACGTAGGCGGGTCAAGGGGGAGGCGCTCCAGGGCGGTTGGTTTGGGAGGGCTTTGGCATTCATACGGAGAAGGCTGCTTTTAAGAGATGAAGGACTGCAGTAAGGGACAGAGAAAAAATGAAGGGAAAAATGAAGGCTGGGATCATCTCCTCGATGCCAGTTCTACCTATGTTCTCTCTTCTGATACTCACACCTGTGAGGCAGGTATCATCCCTACCCCTATTTTAGAGACTCGGGAAAGTGGGGGTCAGGGAGAATGAGCAGCTTGCTCAGCCACACATCTAGTGAGTGGAAAGTCAAGGCAGCAGATCTGTCCCGTCCCAAACTCCAAGTTCTTCCTATGGAATCCTGCTGCACGAGGGGCGGGGACTGCTCCAGAGGAGAGCACCTACCCAGCGCAGTTCTTGGTCCAAATGAGCTGAGCCCGCTGATGTGGGATGAGTCAGAGAAACACCTGAAGGGGCTGGAGGAGGGGTGTGGGGCCACACGAGGCCTATGGCCGGATGCCTGAGGCAATCCAACAGGGCTCTGAAACGGAGGTGGGGGAAGCCGGCCACTTCTGCTGCTGAGAACTGCATGCTCCCCCAGTGTCTGATGTCTGGGCGCTTGTCCTCTGGGAAAGGGGTGGGAAGGACTGTGGGCAGGCAGCTTGGGAAGACAGTTCAGAAGACAATTGTTTACAAGAGAAGAAAAAGAGATGCTTTGTTGAGTTGAAAGAAGAAATGAAGAGATGGCAACTCAGGGTGAGCAGAGACAAATGCCTACAGAGAGAAGGCAGGCAGGAGTGGCTGGGGTGGAGGGCTCTCATGAGAGGTGGGACGGGGGGCAGAATGGCTCCACACCGCACCCTGGGGGCCGGCCATCCATCCAAGATGACAACTGGGACACCAGGGAAGATGATGGGGGTGGGAGGGCACCAGGTGAAGTGAGGGGAGAGGAGAGGGGAATGTGCAGGGTCCCCTCAGACAGGGATGGGGAGACCTGGTGCGCCGCCATCATGGGCGGGAGGAGAATGAGGCTTCCTTGGCAGCGGTCTTCACCATTCCTGCCATCAGTGGGGGCTCTTCTGGTCCCTCTGCCCTGGAGAAACTGGGGGCCGCTCCATCCCGTGGTGACTCTGAGCCAGCCACTCAGAAAAATGAGAGAGAGATGTCCACTCCCCCATCCAGATCTGACACCCAGTGGTTAAGCTGGCAGCTTCAAACCCCATTTCTGAGATCGCCTCCAATGTTAATGGGTTCTGTCCCGAGTCCGTCAGTATCTGGGATGCTCTGAAACACAGCTTGCAAGAAAGAATTTAGGGGCAGCCTTTGGAGCAGCGGGGCCTGGAAGATTGCATGTGGCCACAGCAGGGAGAGCTGGGTGGGGGACACAGGTCCAGAAGAAGCCTGGAATATCAGGGTGCAGTGCCAGATGGCACGCAGACCCCACCCCCCGCAACGTGGATTCAGGCATCCTGGGGAGACAGGGCCACGCCCAGGTTTAGGGGAAAACAGAGTCCTTTCCAGGCCCCTTCTGCTCATTATGAACAAATATGATTCGCATGGGCTGAAAATGCCTGAAGCGGCAGCTCTGCTGAGCCTCACAGGGTGGGGGAGGAAGGATCGGGAAAGTGTGCTCAGGCAAGAAGAAACACAGCTGCTCCCTCCACACACACCCACGTCCCTTCCATCCAAGGACAGTGGAGCCTGGCCTCTGGCCGCTGAGTAAAACTCCAGGCCGCCCACCAGGGAGGCTGCTCTGAGGGGAGCTGCCCAGCTGGCCAAGGGGGTGCCAGTCTGAAAGGTATCCTGGCGGTGACCCAGTGCCCGGGACCCAACGCCCCCAGCGCCTGGGATATGTCCCTCACATTTGCAAGGGCTGGTTATTTCCCTGAAGCCACAGCAACCTCTGAGACTATGGAAGGGAGAGGCAAGGGACCTGGGTGGCTCGACTCCCTTCCCTTGTCCCTGCTGAGATGCCCAGTCCTCTCCAGGGCAGCCAGGGGCAGGCAGTCTTAAAAGGTCACACTAAGAGTGACACCTGTGAGCTGCACTTGGGTGAGTTTTCCCTGACCACCTGATGAAGGGGACTGATAACGAACAGCACCCAGCAGTTGCTTTCTGGAGTAGCCTCATGTCCCTGAGGCAGGCAGGGCATGACTACCCATCCCGTGACCCTGAAGACGGACTCTTTCTTGTTGTCACAGCCCCTAGGAACACCAGTCCCTGTCAGGGATGTCTCTCACATAGTCCCAGCAGCTGCCCTGCTGGGAGAGTTCCTCAAGCAGGCCCCAATTCCCATCCCAAAGCCGAGAAACAGATGCTGTGTGCAGAAGACATCCCAGCACTGTTGGCTGGGGCCCCTCAAGCCTGGAGGGATTTGGATCCTCTGCAATACCATTTTTCCTCCGTGAAATCAATCACATCTCACCACAGATGTTACACAGGGGATTCTGAGGCACCCAGGGTCTGGAAGATGAGGATGCTTGACAAGACCCCCAAGCCCTTTCCAGAGCCACATCCAGGATGAAGGGGAGACACACAAGGCAGGGGGTATTAGGGTGACAGTGCCTCAGGAACTAAGAGGAAAGGGAATGGCTCAGCCTGCCACCAGGCCCCCATCCAGCACCCTGGGGCCATCTTCAGGGTCCAGACCTCTGCAGGAGCTGAGGCCCAACCCTGCCTCTCTTCCCCAAACAAGGACAAAGGCAAATATCCCAGCCCTTTACCTCTTCTTTCCCATCTCCAGCCTCACACCAACTAGCAGCCGACAAGCGAACAGGCTCCTTAGACTGAGGATGAGACCCGAAGAAAGTGGGGAAACCCACCTCTCCCAGCCTCTCCCTTTACTTAGGTACATTTTTGACACACAAGAATGTTCTGGACTGTCTGTAATCCCTAAGAGAGGGCTTTATAAAGGTGAGGAGACCCAGGAGGATTAGGTGGTTTGTCTAAAATCACGCAGGAACGCTCCAGCAGAATCATGGACTGGGACCCAGTGTCCTGACTTCCACTCCAGAAGTTTTGGCTTTTTTGATACCTTTTTTCTGCTTGGCCTCACACATACTTACACACTTACCTGTATGAAGGGATTTTTTTTTTTTTTTTTACCAGAACATGCTCTAATGTGGAAAAGTGATGAGGGAGACAATTCATTGTACGATGATGTGCTTGAGGAAAAACTGACGTGGAACAGCATGGACGCACCCGGGAAGGGGGGGCCTGGGCTGGGGCTGGTAGGCTGCCCCCACCCCCCGGTGGTGTGGAGCCGGCTAGGCAGGGGTTCAGGTGCCTGGTCCCCTCCCATCCACTCCCCCGAGCAGGAAGCCAGCATGCACTAGTGACGGGTTTCACAGAAAGCAACGCCACATGGATCTATTCTACAGGGCGCCCACACTGGACCACACACACAGGGGACAGACAGCAGGAGAGCCACCGTGCCCCAGGCCGGAGGGAAGGGGCAGCACGCTGTCAGCCCTTCTCGGGACAGGCCTGCGGTTTCTGCAAAGGTGTCCCAGCCTGCATGGGGCCCATTTTCCTCTCTTCTCAGACCAAAGACCAATTGGAGATTGTGCCCTCCCTTGGAGTTTTGGAGATCCTCATAAAGCCCAGCAAAGGGCTCAGAAAGGAGAAGTAGCAGCCTCGTGGTTGTTTCCATGAGGCCTCGGGCCTTGGGCCTGGTGTTCATTGGATTTGCCATCTGGTTTCTTCATGTACCAAACCCAGGCATTTCCCCCTCTGGCGCAGTGGCCGGCTCTCTGGGAAGGGTCTCCATTGTAGGCTCATTCCCTCATTCCAGAGATGCTCAGGCCCAAGATTTTATTCCCCCAAACCCAGTGACAGTCAGGTGCTGGACGGAGGCAGCTCTGATGCACGTGTCTTACATTCACACAGACGAACATGACAAACCACGGGAGTCGTGCAGGAGGTCACAAAGGAGCCCACAGACCCAGGACACCACCGCACGGAGACACACAGGGATGCACAGCTGAAGCGCGGGCCATGGGGGACAGTCCCAGCCCCAGCATCCACAGTTCAGGCCAGCCCCCAGAGTTCTCTCTCCTTCCAGTAGGGGCCGTCTCTGGGAAAAAGGGGCTGGGACGAAGTCCACCAGAGACCCCACATGCGACGGTGGGTGCTTCAGAGGGCACTTCTGGGAGAGGCCCTCCATCGGGAGCCCAGGAATGCCCTCTGCTGGACATGACGGGCCGGTGCAGCTCGGAAAGGGAGGACTCTGGCCAGGCTGGAGGCTGCAGAGGGAGCTCAGCGTGGGAGAGGGGGTGTGTGTGACTCTCAGAAGTGTGAGAAGGGCCGAAATACAAATCTGACAGAGATTCTGCACGGGAAAGACTCATTGTATGTGCATTTTTCTAGAGTGGCTGGTGTATCAGGAATTTCCACCTAGAATACCAACCTCCCTAGAGGTTCAGGCAAGCTCAATCGGGCAGCTGGACAGGTAGGGGTACATGCATTGGTGAGCCATGCCAGGCACATGCTGAAGTCTTGTCTTCTTCTTAGCTGCTCCCCAGGGAATTTCTCCAAAATTGGGGTTACAGCCTCCCGGGCTCCCTGCACGGGCACCTTGGGTCTTTTCAGCTAATAGACCTATTCCTTCCTGAAGCCATGTGTCCCACGCCTTCGGCAGCTGGTCTTGGACCCTCCCAACACTTCCGTCAGCCAGGTCTCTGATGCGCCCTCCTTTTCTACCAGGTGTGGGGGGGACTGGCCCTGTGACCCAGAAGCCCTGAGGCTCTCCTTCACTCCTGCTTCAGAGCCAGCTCCACCTTCAAACCGACCCACAGGCATCAGGCCCGGGGGAGGGGGGTTGGGAGCAAAGGGGAGGGTGCTCTGTGTA
This sequence comes from Zalophus californianus, assembly GCF_009762305.2. NCBI lineage: Eukaryota > Metazoa > Chordata > Mammalia > Carnivora > Otariidae > Zalophus > Zalophus californianus. Next base: position 35,509,500 of record NC_045600.1, on the reverse strand, counting down.
GGAGGGAGGGGTGGGCTAGAGGGTGGGGTGTCCCCCCTTCACTGCCCTGAATGCCCGTGGCTAGGGCAGGCGAGATCAGATGGTCTGTTTGTGCACGTGTGAGAAAGCGTGTGCGCGCGCACGTGCGTGCGTGTGTGTGAATGTGCGTGTAGGGCATGCTGTGTTAAGGGTGGAGTGAGAGGGAAAATGGGAGAAGAATGGTATATAAAAATAAGTCTTCTCTAGATCAACTGTTCCTCCTCATGTAGATGGTGATGTATTTATACAATAAAATTTATTAGACTAGATAAAATCAAACTAAAGAGTCATGTCAGTGGGCTGGCATGTCAGTTTCTTCTGGGTTGAAGCAAGGAGGGGAATTACTCTAGAAATTAAGGAAACCTAAGTAAAAAAGATGACTGATCTGAAGGAGGAGTCTGGAAGCAGGGGTGGTGCATGCCTGCCCTCGGGCTCTGCCCCGGCTGAGCCTAGTAGGGATGAGAGGGCTCTGGCAGCAAGGACTCCCAGGAGCCAGACACATAGGATAGGAAACTGACCGGGGACGTTCTCTCGGTAGCGGCACGATGTGGACCTCGGGGAGCCTCCCCTGCTGTCTCGCCTTCTTCCTCTTGAGGCCTATGGAAGACATAGTCCTCCTTTAGAAACCATCTCCCCGAGGCCAATGCCTACCCGCAGGACCTGGCTTCCCACTCTCCCCACCAGGAACATGTCAACTCTCTCCCGGTCCGGGCCTCCTGGCGACAGGCACTTAGCAAGGAACTGCTTAATCCGGGACGTACGGCAGACCCTTCAGAAATGGACATGGTTGGAGGCAGAATGGCCTCTGGGGCACGTGTTCAGGTGGCTCCCAGAACGGGGCGGGGGGGGTGGGGGGGGCGCTTCTGCCTGTACCAGGCCTTCAGGCCACCCGTGTTTTGGGGGAAACAAAAGCTCTTCTCCGCCTTCAGGCTGCAGGCACTTCAGATTTCTCTGGCTAGTGGCCCAGGTGTGAGAGGTATTACTAAGACGTCAGGGGGCCTGTTTCTGATGAAAAGTACCTTCCCTCCCCTTCCCACCCGTCTTCTCAGAACGCTCCTGCTAAATCCACCGCCTGGCCCTCCCCACACTTACCCACTCTCCTCCTCGGGTCTCTCTGGGGTCTGGCGTTCTTTTAGCTCAAGCTAAGGGGAAGGAAAGGCCCAGGGTATCAGGGTAGCCACAGAGAAGAGCCTGCTTGCTGTTAGACCAGCTTTCCCTAAAGATGCCTCCCCACACACCTGGTGTTTATTCTTTTAGAAATCACCCCTTTGTTTTTGGAATTCAGAAGTACTTTCTATGTCTCCTATTTCCTTCCCACGCTGCCCCTCACCAAGCCTTTTACACTGTCCGTGGGTGCCTAATGACAGGCTCAGAGTTCTTGACTTGAGATCCCCCACCCGAGGCGCAGCTGTGGGGCCTCCCAGTGCCCGTTCCCAGCTCACCGTGGTGGGCTTCTCCAGGGCGGCGAAGCGCTCAGCCCAGGTGGCTGTGGATTTCTCAAAAGCCTCATGCCTCTTGATAAGCTTCTCCACACCATCTACCGTGTGTCCAAAGTCCCGGCTGGCCAGGTAGGGCTCCTGGGCGATCAACCACGCTTCGGCCACAGAGGCATCCCTCGAGAACTGGCACACTTCCAGTACTGCCACGGGGAACAAGCCACAGACCCACCCACAGGGCCCAAGGGCCTGTTAGCACTCAGTAGTGGGCCACTCCACAGACAAGGAGCTGGCGGTCAGGCAGGAGGCCTGCACAGGGTCCCTGAACCACGTGGACACCCTGCTCAGCGGTGCCCTGCTGCCTGAGACCACTCCATCCCACGCCATATGGGGGGAGGGTTTTCTCATCCCTACCCATAGGTATATTGGAAAAACACATGAATTAGAACAAACACTAGTTTGAAAACAAAATATAATTCGGATGTCTCCTTTTGAGGAGCAGCCGTTTGCCTTGAACGCCCTCTTCCCAGCCGCTGGCTGCCTCACATAATCGTGCACAAGCAACCACGGGGCCGTCAGGCCTTCCTGGCTCGTGTGTAGCCAGGAGTGGTGGATTTTCCACCTCTCCTTAGTCTCCAGCTGCAGGAGACAGAGCTCTGTCTGTGCCTGACATGCCTCAGATCAAACATGTGGGAGGCGCAAGAGCCTTAAGCTGACCCCTCCCCAGGCTACAGGGACACCAGCCTGGCACAAGGCGGTGGTGTCCTCCCAGCAGAAGCCGAGCCACTCAGGTTCTGCCTGGACCCAGGTGGGGCAGAGGGCAGGCGGGGAGACGGCATGCTGGCTGGTCAGAGGTGGGCTGCCAGCAGTGTGTCCATGCGGCTCTTCTGTGCGGACCCCCGAGGCCCTTGGCCCCAGAACCTTGCTGGTGGGTAGCATTCTGGGGGCTCTTCTCTAGGCAGTGAAAATCACCTCTCCCCTGTCCCCACCTCAGCAGGAGTCTGCCCCCCTTCCCAAGGTCTGGGGCGCAGGTGCACTCACGCATGCGGAGCTGTTCCTGGCGGTCCTCCCACTTCTCAGCCATCTCCTTCCTCCTAGATAGCACCTGCTTCAGTTTCTCCCTAATCTGTGGGAAGGAAGGGAGAATAGCTCAGGCTTTTGGTAAACCTTCCTCTTGTCTGAAGGGGTGTGCAAATGGGTCCTGCAAAGCATGCTGGGTTTGGTCACAAGGACCTCGCTTCAAGTCTTGGCCGTTCCCCTTGCCAGCCGCGCAATCTCGGGCGTTACTTAACCTCTGAGGCACGTGTGCCTCTCCTAGGAAATGGGTGTTGCCAACGCCAAAGTATGCACACATGTGGGTGGTTAGGTGGGTTATGAGCCTGCTCTCCCCTACTAAGCTGTCAGCCTTGGGTGGGGTTGCTGGGGCTCTTGTCCCTGGGCCTGCACACAGCCCTGATGCTCCATGAGTGAAAGAAAGTCTCCTCAGAGAAACCATGGCCCAGGGCTCCCTCCCAGGAAGCCGTCTGGTCCGGCAGGAATGCAGGCAAGGACAGGGAGGGGCTCCTCTTCACCCCACTGTCCTCTCACCTCCTCCGAGGCCTGGTGCTGTCTCTCCAGCAGGGACTCTCCCAGCTCCAGGCAGGCACTAAAGTTCTTGCTCCGGGTGTCGATCTCTGCCTTGATGCCCTGGTGATACTTCATGAGCAGCTCCACCGAGGAGACATCCCTGGGGGGTGGGGGGACCATGGGTTGGGGAGGGAGTTTGGGGAAGAAGGAAACTTGGGGTGACTCTGGCCTGCCTGATGCCAAGTCCAGACCAGAGAGGGCCGCCCCCCACCTCCCTGGGAGTCTGACCCCACTTCCTCCTCTCTCTCTGGCCAGCCAGGGGGTCCTCTACCAGCCCAGCCCCAGCGGGAATGCTGATGCCCTAGTGTCTTCCATTGGTCAGTGGGCAGGGGATGGGTTGGGGGTTCAGGGACGCCAAAAGAAGCCTGGGAATATTATTTGACAATAAAAAGGAATGAAGTTCTGATGCTCGCTACAACATGGACAAACCTTAAAAGGTTCATCCTTAAGTGAAAGGAGCCGGTCACAGAGGACCACGTATTGTCTGAGTCCCCTTCTGTGACGAGTCTAGGACACAGGCAAAGTTAGAGAGACGGAAAGCAGGTTCGTGGTTGCCAGAGGCTGGGGAGAGCAGGGAATTGTGGGGCGATGGCTGCTAACGGGTACAGGGCTTCTTTCTGGGGTGATGAAAGTTTTCTAAACTTAGACCGTAGTGAGGGCTGTACCCGGTGATCATGCAAAAATCCCTGAATGGGACACGTTACATGGCTGAATGGTATGTTATGTGAGTCGCATTCTGAATCAAGATTGAAACTATAAAGTCTTGGCCATCAGGACGGGCACTCTAGGGCAGAGGGACAGAGATGGGACAGGCATGAGCCCCCTGACCCAGACAAGAAGCTCCTTCTGGAGCTTGGGGAGAATGGCCGCCTCGTCCCAGCACTGGGGGGAGATGCACAGGCTCGGACGCGTGCTGCTTTGGATGTGTGGAGCGCTTGCTCTCCCTGACAGCTGGAGCTATGGTCACTGCCATGCTGTCACGTCTGAACGGCAGACGTCCTTCTCGCCGCTCTCCGGGCTCCCGTTACTCTGTGATGGCCGGTCCTCCCAGGAGAAGCCGAGCTGTTCCGTTTCTGCCTGGACCCAGCCTCAAGTGCCCCCACAGTCCAAGACAGTCCCTCCAAGGAGGAGGCCCAGGGCAGCGGCCTGGTCTGCCAGGCCTGGGGACAGAGTGGCTGAGCGGGGTGGCCCCGAGCATGTCCCCCTTACCTAGGCTTCTCCTGGGTCTCGATCTGCCGGATGATGCCCTCCATCCAGGAGAGGAGGTCTCGGGCCATGCTGAAGAAGCGGAATTTGTCTGCCGTGTCTACCAGCTGTGTGCGGCGGCCGGCACAGGCGTCGAGCAGTGCTTGCCACGCGGCGGACACCTCCTGCTCCTTGTTCTGGATGGTCTCTGCTTTCTCCCCAGCGTATGCCTTCTGCAGGCGGCCGGCCACGTCCTGGAACTGCTGGACCTGTGGTTGTGCAAAACCAGACATTGTTCCCTAGAAAGATGTGTCCTGGGCCTCTGATGGGCAAGAGGTCTGTCTCCTCCAGGTCTCCCTCCCCAGGACTCTTCTGGAAGGCAAGATCTTCAGCCTCCCACCAATGCTGGGGGAGAAATCTCCTCATTTTGGCCTCTATGGACCCAAGCCATCTTTTGGGCTTTGATGAGGATATGGGAGTGAAAGGAACTCTCTGCCCTTTGATCTCCCCAGAAGTACTGTAGTAAGAGTAACTACGTGCCAGGCATGTTTCATAGGCACCCTATGAAAGAGGTACTATTGTGATCCCTGTTTTTGAGATGAAGAAACTGAGGCACAGCAAGCCTGAGTGAGTGGCCTGAGGTCACTGACACTAGAAGAGGGGTGCAGACTGGAGTCCCTGTTCTTAACCACTCTGCATGCTGCCTGTCAAGGAAGGGGCTCTACCAGATCCCCTGTTTGAGGCCGGGCCCAGTGCAATAAGGCCTCATTCCTGAGACTTCAGTGGGCTGTGCCCCCCTCAGGGGCTCTGACACCCCCAAAGCACAAGGACCGCAACAGGCCTCACCTCCAGCTGGATGACAAATTCCTAGGAGATCCTCTTCTGAGTGAACGAGGGCCCGACCCACCTTGGCATCCTATCCCTGGACCCCGCTGGCTGGGTGCAGGGCTCCACAGCCAGCCCGTCTCTCCTGGGCCTCTGGAAGGCTGCCAAGGCCCTGGAAGTGGGGGCCCCTTGCCTTCACCCTTTCCATCACACCAAGTTCTGTGGAGCCCTATGGGGCCACCCCATTGATGGGAGGAGGGAGTCTAAGCAGATCCTGGGGTCCCCCCAGCTCCCATGTAGAAAGACTGAACAGCCCGGTGGCCAAGGGCATGGAGTCTAGAGCCAGGACGCTAGGACACCGGATCTGAATCCTGGCTCCACTGTTCGTCCACACGTTCCGGGGAACTTGTTTACTCTCTGTGCCTTGCTTTCCTCATCTATAAAGTGCAGATGATGTTAGCACCTAGCTGAGAGTGTGGCTATGAGGAGTCAGTGACTAAATGTAATGCCGATACCAGTACTTGGCGCTAGAAATGCACCATATATGTGTTCCCTAGGAACCCTGTTGCACAACCAGAGACAGCATTTTAAGGTATTTTATGCCTTGGGTTTTTGTGAGGTTTCAGTTTGAAGAACTACTTCTGAAGCTAAAGAACGACCGGAGGCCACAGCTCCCGCCAGCAGTGCCGGCTGCTGCCTTTCTAAAGAGGCAAAATTTCCTGGTGTCCACTGCAGAGGGTGACACCCCCGGGCCCCTGGGGAAGAGGTGGATGGCAGGTCCCTGGAGCCTGCTGGAGCGCGGCGGGGGGGGGGGGGGGGGGGCGGGCAGCAGGGGACAGAAGGCACCTGCACGCTCAGCAGGTCTAGCTCCCGCTCAAAGGCCGTGTGCACCCGGTGGAAAGACTCGGCGGTGCTGGCGTCCAGCCCCACGTCCTCGGGCAGCTCTCGGAGCTTCTCGTCGATGAGGCCCAGGATCTCCGTGCCCGTGTAGAAGTAGCGGTGCAGGTCATAGGAGGCGGCCAGCAGCTGCATGCGCGTGTCAATGAGCTCCAGCAGGTCCGCCCACATTTCGTTCAGCCCATCCTTCCACTCGGCGATCGTGGCGGCTTCGCTGTGGCCTGCGTCGATGAGCCGCTCAATGATGACGTTCACGTTGTCCACCCGCTCCTGCCCAATCGCCCCCGTCTCCCGGGCAAAGTCCCGGAACTTGTCCCGGAGCAGCTGGACGTGGGGGAAACAGAAAGGCGGTTACCGGGGCCCAGGGGTGGGGTGGAGTCTTCGCCCCAGCGCAGACTTTCGCAGGGCGGGAACCACCACCCCCTGGGGCCACACCTTCCCAGGGCAGCCTGAGCTCACGCCCGCGCGTCTCCATCTCTACCCAGCACTGTGTGCCTGCGTGCGCCTGGCATGACTGCTCCTGCGTCTCTGGCATTCGAGGAGGACAGAGAGAGCAGTCACCGTGAGTACTCACTGTAACATGGTCAAAGTCTTGCCCCATCTCAGGGGAAGAGGCCACAAGCTCCTTTTCTGAAATCCACTGCTCCAAGTCATCTGCCTCCCTCTTCAGCTGGAACAGGTGAAACATGTTCTCCAGCTTCCGCCTGCGTTCTTCGGCTATGTCCTTCAGCCCTGCGTACTGCTTGTCCACTTGCCCCTGAAGTCGGATGATCTGCTCCCTGGAATTCAAAACCAGAGAGCACTCAGAGACGAAGTCAGAGAGCACAGAGCAGCCAGCTCAGAGGGGCCGATCTACTCCTTCCCAGCCCCATGGCAGGGAGAGCTGGGGAAAGGAAACTAGGAGAAATGACAACAGCTTTTCCCAGGAGGTGCTGGGTGGGGGGGGGGGGGAGAACCATCCCTTAGACCAGAATGACTCAGCGGATGACCGAAATGTGTCCCGTCCAGACAGGGTGCCTCCCACCATCATCTCTCACTCGGGGAAGCTCAGGGAGACAAAAGGGAACTCCATTATTCTCCCAAGGAGGCTGATGGAGCAGCACTGTGAGCCCGGCTCCAGAGGGAGCAGGGATGGGGCCTGTAGTACCAGGGGCTCAATTCTTGGGGCTCCTTGGGAGATATTGGGTGGCTGCTGAAGCCCCACAGCCGTGGATGCCCTGCAGGCAGCTGAGGACCGGGCCATGCCTAGGGGAGCAGCCTGTTGTGTATGGCCCAGGCAGACCCACCGACTAGATGGGTATAGGTTTTCTACCTTCATGCCTATATAATGATTTTTGCTGAGACACTGGGAGATCCTGAAGTACCTTCTGGACCATAAAGAGAAAAGCAAAGTTACTCTTCAGTGTCTCTTAGCATAATCTAATTCTTCAAAAGATTGGAGCTCTTGGTTCACCAAGAGGGTAGTTTCGCTATTCCATTTTCTGATCTTTTTGCAAACCAGGCCTTAGTTGGCCCTGTTTGAAGTTCCTCATGCAAAACCAAGGCATGAGATGGAACTGGGCCAGTCAGCAGTGCAGAAAGCAGTGGACTCAAACCCAGTTATCCCCAAGACTGTTGCTGTTTTCCCATTTGGACCCGAAGGGATCCTGGTTGGCAGGGCCCCTGGCCTGATGTCCATGACCTGGCACACGCACCCCTCAGGGTGGCCTGCAGACAGCAGGCTCTGGGCCCTGGTGGCCAGCTGCTTGATGTTCCTTCCATACTCCTCCAGTGCGTGTTGCTGCCTCAAGTGCCGCTTCAGCATCACGATGGCGCCCTCTTCATCCTAGGAGGCAGTGGCTCTCAGGGCACCTGCTCCGGGAGGTGCCTGAGACTGGGGTGGGGGCGGGGGCGGGGGGTGCAGCCAGCCTTGTGGGATCCTCCCAAGAGAACGGAGCACGAGTCCTTCCTGCTACTCGTTCCCGAACAATACCCTACCTTCCTCTTGATTCCTTTCTGATACCTACCCTCCCAGGCCCAGCTCCCATCTTCTGACCCCATGAAAACTTCCCTAGAGATGCCTCAGCTCATCTCTCCCTCCCTCCTGGCAGCCCCTCAGGACAGAATCCGTGGCACCAAAAAGGTGGGGAAATCTTGGGTTCGATCAGATCTAAGTCGGCAAACGGGGCACCTGGCTGCGGGACGTACGTTGTGGCGGGTGTCCTTGCATACGCGGGCTTACAGTGTGTCACCGCCCCCCTGGCTGCCCCGCCCCAGCTCTTCTTGGCCTTGTCTCCCAGCCCCGGCCAACCTTGGGGGTCTCGTCGGAGATGATGTAGAGCTCCTGCTCGCTGATCCAGGCCTCGGCCTCGCCTGCGTCCAGGTAGTACTGCTGGGCCTCGCTGGCGTCCTGCAGGCGCTGCAGCCTCCCGGCCGCCGCCTCCCGCAGCGTGTCCCATGAGCCCTGCAGGTGCCCCAGGCGTTCCTCCATGTCCTGGCAGTCAATCTCGGCTGCCTCCACCAGCTGCTGCCCTCTCTGCAGCACGTCCTCCACCCGCGGTGCGTGGCCCAGGATCTCATTCTGCAGCGTCTGTGGCCGGAGGGGAAGGGCTGGGAGGTGAGGGAGGGTGGCCGGGCCCGCGTGCAGCAGGTCACCCAGGGCCACCTCCGGCACTGCTGGCAGGTCCCTGCTCTGGGAAATGAGTGTGGAGCGGGCGGTGGCCATAAAAACTGGCCCTGACCGCACAGTGCCCCGCGTCCGTGCCCCCCCACCTTCACCCCCTGCAGCCTTCGGAGAGGGGTGGGCGGGAGGGGGCAGCCCACGGCGGGGTAATTCGTGCCCGGTGAGTGGCAGCGCTGGCCTTTGAGCGGGGCTCTACCTGCTCCCTAGTCCTCCTGCGTCTCGGCACAGCTTGCTTCTTAGCCGGACAGGTTGGAGGAACGGAGAATGATTGTTAAATGGCCTTTGATATCTTATTTTAGCACCTCTGGCTCCGTGGGAGACAAGAGTTGATGGTGGCTCCTTGCTCAGATTTTAGGATTTTGGCTTTCCGCCCCCCATTTCTCTTTCTTAAATTTTTTGTGAGCTCTGTATTATTTGCTGTTTAAGCATTTGGTCATGAAGAGGGCGTTTTCCTCTCTCTGGTGATGGGGTCGCCTTTTTCTTTGGTGGGCCATTACCCATGGGTGGCTCACTTTCGGGGTCCTAGAGGCCTGGGCCTCGCTGCTTCTTGCATGTGGGCTCTCGGCTCCTCACACCTCATCTCCTGCCTTTCTACAATGTCCCCACGGCCTTTAAAACCATCTGGAGGGCGGGGGCAAGAGAGAGTACACACAAGCCACACAGGGACTGTCAGCATTGCAAATACACAGAACCAGCGAGACCCACAAGTCACCTAACTTGCTGAAATGCCTTCTTACCCTTTATACTCAGAATCTCAATCCTGACAATTTTTCGTGGTCCGTGCAATTGAATTCAAACAACCCACGGTGTCAGCTCTGTGTGCCTCTTTCTTTCCCTGGGATCCTATAACCTCTGCAAAGGATCCTAAAAACTATTTCTCTCTCTCTTTTTTAGCAACTCCTTTCTAGGGCCCCATGCACTGTGCTTCCTCATGATGTATTCTTCCTACATCATGTGTCCAACACAGAGCTATGAAGTTATTTCCTAGGTCCTGGGTCTGGTTCTAGGCTCGAGGAACAACATGGAAACAAGATCAACAAAACCCCTGCCTTCATAAAGCTTACACTGTCATGGAGGGAGCCTCTCCAGGTGATTCTACTGTGCAGCGCAACCCAAGAACCATTCATGTGGTACCTTGCAGGAGGGGTTCTAGTTGCAACGGATAACCATTAGAGCAGTGGTTCTCAAAGTGGGATCCCACACCAACAGCATCAGCGTCACCTAGGATCTTGGTAGATGTGCAAGTTATCAGGCTCTATTCCCAGAGTTTGAACCAGTAGACCTGAGATGGAGCCTGGTTGACTGTGTTTTAACAAAGCCCCTGGGTGAGTCTGGCGCATACCAAAGTTTGAGAACCCCCGCAATAGAGGGAATGATAAAATGAGATCTAAGCTGTAGCTCGTCTAGCTTAGAGTAGTCTTGGCTAGGGCAGCCATGCTCTGCCAAGAGACTATCTTTCCCTTCTTGGTTAGGGGAAAGATACTTGTCTTGCCCTTTTCCTGAAATAGCAACCTTCATCTGGGGGAGTTGAGAGTCTCTTGGCAATCACGCCGAGGCCAGACAGAGTCAAAGTCTTTGGTGTTGGAAGGACTGATGTCAGCTCATTTTACAGTTGAAGAAACTGAGGCCCCAGGATACTATCTTCTACCAGTCTCCTTCCTGTAACTGCATTAATTGAACCCCTACCTACTACCTTCTAGCCCAAGACCCTGCCTGTGCACACTGGAGCCTTTGTGACTAGGTCATGTCAACTAGAAGCAAAGCTCTGAGGAACTTTTCGGACACCTCTTTGAACATAACTCAGCTGTGTGCCCAGTCGCTGGGCTCTGTGAGCAGATGTCAGCTGCTGTTATTCTGAGGAAGTACTGGCTGCCACGGCCTTTCTTCCCCAGGGAGCTGCAATGCTGCCTGGCGTGCTGGGACACACCGCTTTTCTCTGGGACCAGTTCACAGGCTCTCGTTGCCCTTGGCTGTGGTGGCCCCCACTTCCTGACCCAGAGAGTAGAGCTGGCAGGAAGAGCGACTCTCTGCCCAAGAGCAGGGCACCATGAGCCCATGCAGCTGGCCTTCTTGGAAGATACGAGAGGATCCTTGTACTCCTGATACAGGAGGAAGTATTTCATCTGCTCACTTCCAGGAGTCTGACCGGGGCCTCGGGAATGACCCATCAGGCTTAAGAAAGAGCAGAATAGCAAATGGATGTTGCTCCAATAGGCTCAGGAACCAAGTTCAGTGGCTTCCCATGAGTATCCTCATGTGGCAGAAGAAATGGGGCCTACCTGCCCTGAGGATACCCAACCGGCCAGGCTCAGTCCCGGAAGAGGGGCAAATCAGTCTTGGGAAAGAAACCAGGAGCTAATGGGCTTCCTTTCAGGGAGGCCACGGATACAGAAGCGATAAAGCGCATGACACCCCAGGCCAGGGTCCTGCACTCACCGAGGCTCCGATGGGTCTGAATGGCTCCAAATCCCAAAGCATCTGGACACCCCCCTACCAGCACTGGCCCTGCCATGGGCTTCCCATAATTCTCTCTGCCATCACCAAAGCTGCTCTTTTTATGGGGTCTGGGGGCCCAACAGCTACCAACAAGAACAATAATCTGCTGGTGCTGGCCTTCTGCAGATCAGGGCAGGGGCAGGGAGGGGGCGGGTGGGGGGACTAACCAGGTGAAGCAGGACTCACCTGATTCTTCTTCATTAACAGCTGCACAGTTTGCAGATTCGTGCCATAGTCGGCTGACTGGGCCAGAGGCAGCCTCTCTTCCACCCAGAGCTATAGAGACCAGAAGGCAGGAGTAAGCCGATGACAGTCGTGGCCACCCTCTTCCAAGCACTCACCCTGGGTCAGACAGAGCTCTCCCCATGTTACAGATGGGGACACACGGATATTTTGAATCGAGGTTCCAAATAACTTGCTTCTGGTCATACAAGGGGAAGGTAATAGAGGTGGATCTTGAACCCAAGTCTGTCTGTCCCAAAGTGTGTGACTGAGTTACCGTCCAAAAAGCACTGGCTGCACGTTCATATTTAATGTAATCATCACAACAGCTCTGCGATCAGGAGGTGAGAGGACCAGACATGTGCTAAGAACCGCCCTGGGCGGCAGCCAGTCATCGCGACGGCAGCCGCCGGCTCAGCTGCTGGGCGTGAGGTCTGAGGCCAACTCACTGTCTCATCCTCCAAGTCCCTGCTGATCTGCAGCTTGGCTCGGGACGATTCCAGCTGCTTCCTTCGCCTCTCCAGGGGTTCCAGGAGGGCCAGGAACCGCCTCTCGATGCTCATGTCTGTGTCTCCTGCCTCCTCTCCCAGTGAGGGCACCTGGGCAAGCAGCTCCCCCAGCTCCTCCTTCCGCACGTTCACTTGGTCCTCCACACGCTGGCACACAAGGGGACAGGGCCTGTTAGTAACAGCCTTGGCACCTGGCTAGTCCCACGTCGTCTTCATCATCTGTATCCTAGCCATCCTTAAAGGCCCAGCCTCCCCCAGGAAGTCTCCCTGGATGACCCCCACTCATCCTTCCCACAAGCGCCTGTCCTGTACTTCTCGTGCATGCTTTATTTGTAACCCGAGATCCCTCTCTTACCCACTGCAAAGGGGTAGGAGATGGGTTATGAACCAGGAGACATTTTTGCTCAAGCCCGGCTCCGAGGAACAGAAGGAGTACTTTCAGGTTTCAGATTTGCTCCCCCAGATCTCCTCGTCCAACATTCCCAGTCTACAACCCACTCACTTGCCTTCAGCTTAGCCAGCATCCGGTTGACGCTGGTCAGGTCCTTGCCCGGGTCATCAGACCGCAGCTGGTCCTCCATAGCGCTGATCCACTTGTTGAGGTCGGCGTGAGTCTGTGAGCGCAGGTAGGAGCTCCTGGCAGCTGAGAGGTGCTGGGCCCTCTCCTGTGTGGTGGCCTGAAGCTCATCCCAGAGCCGGTGCAAGTCTTCCAGCCTCTGGGACACCAGGGCTCTATACTGGGTCTTCTCCTCCATCAGCTGCTTTCCTTCCTGCGTGGGGAAGCGGGAGGGCTCACCTCTGAGCAGCCTTGGAGCAGCCCTGCTCCGTGTGGTTGCCGGGGGTTCACCGAGGGGAGGTCACGGAGGCACAGAATCTGCCTAGAACTCAGGTGAGGATCCACTGAAAGACTCTGCACCCTCGGAGTTATTTGCAAGAGAAGGTGTGACAGGGAGAGGTGTGTTTGGGGCAAAGGACTCAGGGAGACTGTAGTATGGGGAGTTGTTGCAGACCAGGATCGGCTGATGCTCAATTATTTTTTAATTAAAAAAAAAAAAGATTCAAGATCCATCCAGGTACAGCCAGCTTGGAAAGGCCTCCACTCTCTCAACTCTCTTCCCAGAGGCTGTGCACTAGCCTTATGGTGATATCTTTTCGTTACTCAGTTTGTCTTACCAGGTTTTCACCTGCATAAATGTACCCCTTCAGGTGGATACAGTATGATATGACTTGGGCCTAGGAATATATGTTGCTAATAACAATCAATATTTACTGGATTCTCCATAAGTGCCAAGTACTATGTATGCTAAGTGCTTTAATGTCCACAATTCCCTTGGGTAGGTACTGTTATTATCCTCATTTCTCAGATGAAGAAACCGAGGCACAGGGAGGTTGAGGAGTCAGACAGTCTGGCTCAGAGTCTGCATCTTCGACCACGATGGATGCTGCCCCATGTGGAACCTACGCCCGCTTCTTCCTGGGCAGCCACAGCAGGGAGGAGCAAAGGTAAGGGATTCCCAGATTGAACGCCAGCTACACTTTGACTTGGGCCTGGAGCAGGCCTGTTATAGGGGTCATCCTCTTAGGGTCCCCCATCTATGAGGGTTGTGAATGACCACTCCCTGGTGGTCTTGCCCATCCAAACGATGAGGGCCCATGGTCCCCTGGACCATTCTGCTCATCTCCCATAACCCCCTGCCCTCAGGCAGGACAGTGCTGGGGCCCTGGTGAGGATAATGGGAGGCACACGGACATAACCGGTGTCCTGGCAGCAGAGGCTGAGGCACTCACTCAGGTATCCTCAGTGTCTGGACTGTCTCCAGACTCAGGTGCCCTAGAGGACGCACCACTTCTGACCAGGCCTAACAGGACTGGATAAATCAGGAGCTCTGAAGGTTGGACTACTATTTAGAGAAGTTTTTCACTTGCAGGTCCTATACTGTCCAGTAAGGTCAGACGGCGCCTATGCCCCGCGTGAAGCCCCATTCAGGTATGCACATCTGAGCAGAGAGCCCCCAGCACTCACCACTCGCTTCACTTACCGCATCAATGCTGTCTAGCCACCCCTGGTGGGAAGCCAGGTCTGCCATAAATGCCTGGTGCTTTGCCCACTTGTTTTGCAGGTTTCTTGCATCGTCATAGGAGACATCCTGAGATGTTAGCAGCTTGTCATTGATCCAGAGAGTGAGCTGTGGACAGAAAGAGGGAGTCCAACAGTCTCTGAGTGGACCTCTTTGGCCAGGGGCTCAGGGCAGGACCTGCTGCCCACCTCTGGCTGCAGGAGGTGGCCCAGGGGAGGAATACAGCAGAGTACTACTCTCCAAAACTCTGGGTCCCTAACTCTCAGCACAAGCAACTTCACCTGTCTTGTCTCAAGGCTAAAATATCAGCCCCTGAGTGTCTTCTCATACACTCTAGCCAAGTGTATGCAGTGTGACACCCAGGATATTTATGCTTCTCTCCATTTTTCCAGGACCTAGGACAGGGCCTGGCCTACTGTAGGACGTGTTTACTGGATGGATGGATAAATCCACCCTTTGCCAGTAGGGTGAGAAATCATTAATAAACACAGAGAAAATGTTATCTGAGGAAGAAGCCAAGGGCAGAACCTGTAATTAACAATGAGGGAAGAACTCTGATGAGCATCCAATGTTTCCAAGATGAGCTGGCAGCACACCAAGCCTGGATGGTGCCAAGGGCAGAGGCAGACGGAAACAAAGTTGTTTGGGCCGAGAGGAAAGGGGTATGAGGATGGGAGAGAGAAAGAAGTCAGAGAAAGTACCATTCCACACAGAAGTACCACTCATGGAGGGACTCTGGAGTGCAGGTTAAAAACCTTCCTCGCACAACTCATCCCAGGCTGAACAAGGACCTTCTGAGTCAGCTCTCCAACTGGGAGGCTTGTCAAAAATGCTGCTCTCTCTCTCTCTCTCTCACTCACCCCTTGAGGTTCTGATTCCTCTGGGCCTGAGTGGGGCCCAGGACTTTGCATTTCACAAGGGCCAGGACTGGCTCCATAATGTGCAGGGCCCAGCGTAAAATGGAAATGCTCAAAATTATTAAGAATTTCAAGATGGCAACCACAGAGCATTAAACCAAGCATGGGGCCCTAGATGAATGCACAGGCGGTATGTCCTTGAGGCCAGCCTTGATCAGGGCCCTAGGGGACTCTTTATACAGATAGCCCTCAGGCCACTCTTTGGGAAACCCTGCCATGGAGTAGGCAAATTAAAATTTGTAGATTTGGGGAAAAAAATAATAGAACCAAAGATTCTAGAGGATGACCTAAGCTATCAAATACCCAGAGTTCCCCTCATGAAATTCCAGACTCCCAACTTAGAAAAGATCTCTGTGGACTTGTGTTCCCTTCCTTTCCCTTTCCCTTCCCTTTCCTTATTTTTTTAGTAATCTCTACACCCAACACAGTGCTCAAACCCATGATCCCGAGGTCAAGAGCTGCACACTCCTCTACCTGAGCCAGCCAGGTGTTCCCCCCATACCCGTGAACTTTCTACCTCTAGGCCACTTTGCTCCTAGAAGGGAACCTCCTGCAAAGTGTCCTGCCTTGCTGGAGCCTCACCTCCTGGCAGTTCTGGAGGAAGTGCTGGAGCTCCAAGTTGTCTTTCAGAATGATGGAAGTTTCCTCAGCCTTCTCTTTGTTTTTCCTGTGTCTGGAAGGGAAGCCGGAAGCTGTCATCACCACAGGGCTATGCCCGGGGACCTTGAACAACACCACCAGCCCTACCTGGGTCTGGCCCCGTGACCTTGGGGGCGGAGAGTACCTGTCCTCGATCAGCTGCACCTTCTCCAGGATCTTGTCTGAGTAGAGGTTTTCTTCAGCTATCAGCTTGTTTCCGGAGTCCACAGGACTCAAGACCTTTTCCTGGTTGTTCTCCAGAGACACCAAGAAATCCTCAAACTTCCGGATCCCCACCTCTGCAGCTTCTAGGGAGTCTGGGGGCTCCAAGTGAGCCAGAGTATACTCCTGTTGAAGCGAATTTCCAGACAAGGCATGAAGACAAGCTGGGAAGGCAACGAGGGCACCTGCCAAGCAGAAGCACCCTGTACAGCCATCTAGGCTACAGCATGACTGGTGCTCCCTGGGGCTGCACAAGGAAGAGGCACCCTAGGCCGTGCCCCCATCCCCACCCCAGAGGTGCCCAATTAACAGTGAGCCTAAAGCCATATGGAAGGGTAATGGCTCAGGGGAAAATTCACCTTTCCAGCCTGTAACTGACCCAAGAACAAGGCATAGTTTAGGAAACAGGGCTGGAAAAGGCATGTGGTAAGGAAGAAAGAGGATTTCCCCCCAATTCATGGCTAGAGAGAGTCCCCAGAATGTAGAATTTGAGGAGCAAGGGGAACCCTCCTACACTGTTGGTGGGAATGCAAGCTGGTGCAGCCACTCTGAAGAACAGTTTGGAGGTTCCTCACAAAGTTAAAAATAGAACTACCCTATGATCCAGCAATTGCATTACTAGGTATTTACACAAAGGATACAAAAATACAGGTTTGAAGGGGTACATGCACCCCAATGTTTACAGCAGCAATGTCCACAATAGCCAAACTATGGAAAGAACCCAGATGTCCATCGACAGATGAATGGATAAAGAAGATGTGATATGTATATATACACAATGGACTATTACTCAGCCATCAAGAAAAGTGAAATCTAGCCATTTGTAACAATGTGGATAGATCTAGAGGGTATTATGTTAAGCAAAATAAGTCAGTCAGAGAAAGACAAATACCATAAGATCTCACTCATATGTGGAATTTAAGAGAGAAAACAGATGAATGTATGGGAAGGGGGAAAAGAAAAAAAGGAGAGAGGGAAACAAGCCATAAGAGACTCTTACCGATAAGAACAAACTGAGGGTTGATGGAGGAAGGGGGATGGGGGATGGGCTAGATGGATGATGGGATGAAAGGGGGCACTTGCTCTGATGAGCACTGGGTGTTGTATGTAAGTGATGAATCACTGAGTTCTACTCCTGAAACCAATATTGCATTGTATGTTAACTATTTAGATTTTAAAAAAAGGTAGAATTTGGTCTCTGGGGACATTCATGGATTCACCAGTGCTATTGCCCTAAGAGACAACACCCCCCACCCCCCAGCCCTCTCCCTACCTGATTGCTGAGGATGGCTTCAGCTTGCTTGGCATCTCTCTGGAACTCCCGGAAGCCGAGGCACTGGGCAAGGGAGTGGTTGCGGCTCTCCCACATCCGGCACAGGGCATCCCAGCCAGCATCCAGGCCCTCGAGCCTCTGGCCCAGGAGCAGGTACTCGGGGTCCGTCTGATCACGGATCACATTCTCCCCGGATACCTTGACATTCTGGAAGATCTCTTGGTGCCTGTCAATGTCGTCTTTGATGGCCACGTGCTGCTGTAGGAGCTGCTCGGCCTCTGGCAGGGACTCAGGCATGTCCTCGGAGGCCACGGCCTTCTGGGCCATGGACAGCCAGGCCTGGAAGTCATCCAGATTCTGCAGGAAGGCCTGGAGCTGGCTGGCTTCCCCCAGCGAGGCTTCCTGCTCCAGCAGGGCTTCCTGCAACTCCTGCCACAGCTTCTCCACACATGCCTGCCGCTGGCCGATGTCCTCTCCCTGCTCGGGGTGTGAGGCCATCAGCTGCTGCGACTCACGCTCCAGGGCACCCACCCGGTCCCGGATGGCGGCCACGTCGCGCTCCAGCCCCGAGAGCTTCCGCTGGATAGCAATGATGCCTGCCAGGTCCTGGCCTAGTTCCTTTGTAGTCTGAACCACCTGCATCTTGTCCTCGATCCACTTGCTAGTCTCTTCACAGTCCACGCAGTAGTTACGCACCCGGAGGGCTGAGTTCACTGCCTCCCGCCGGTCTGACACTATGGTCTGGAATGCCTGCCACCTGCCAAGGGGGACACAGAGACGCCCTCTTTCGTGACACTTCCCACAGGACCTCCCTATATAGATTCCCACCAGAGTCTCTCCCCATAGATCTTGCACCCTCAAAAAAATCATCTACCCAACACACTGTGATGAGTAAAATTCATTTATCCAATTTTACCCAAGACAATATAAACTGCCAGTCAGATCTTTCCATCAGCCGGGGGCGAGCGGTGATGTGATTCCAAACATAAGTAAAGAAACGAAAATGACTCTTAGCTTGGCTCTGTATGTAGTCAAATTTTGGGCAAACATAAAACTTGCCCAGATTTTTTGAAATGCTGGAAATAATTAGAAAGCTTACATTTATCGACTTAAAGACAATTTTAGGACATAGGGTCCCAGTGGCCCCAAAAGAACCATAAGAATGCCCACGACCATGTTCAAAGTACCCAAGGCCTAAAAACGTCACCTTGGCTCTAAAGGAAAAGAGGCCTTATGAAGGAGGAGGAGGAGGGGGAAGGGAGAAGCTGGGGTTATAACTGAAATGGATAGCATAACCTTAACCTTCAGATGCAGTGCTGGCATGGGAATGAGAAATATGCAAAGGTCTGGCACATGCTCTGGGGTCTGGGGTCAGTCGGCAGCTCCCAATCAGCCTCTCCTAAAGAGCTGTGCATCAGCCTGGGCCGAGACCACAAGGGACCCTTTCCTTGGATCCAAGCTGACTCATTCCAAGTGACATGTAATATGTAAGTAACATGTAAGCACATAAGAGTGTGCTGACTGCTCATTTGCTGAGCCCATCTTTCCTGAACACCCACAAGGTATAAGCATTATGTTAGCTGTTGGGAGGATATAGTCATAGCTAGACTTTGCCTTATGGAGTGTATGATTTAGAGAGAAATTAAGACAAGCTCACAAACTAGCTGTAGTATAAAGTGTTATGTATATAGCACACACCAGGCAGAGAGGATTAAGGGAGCTGTGAGGGTGACAAGGGTGATGGGGGCAGGTTTTGTGGTGGCCATCTGAGCGGGATCTCAATGAGCACCTCTCTGCCACTGTAGTGATCTATTTAAGGATGGGGCCCTGAGTATCTCACCCTTCTAGGTCTTTCCTGGTGTGGCCTCACTGCAGCCACCAGCAGAGGCTACAGAGAGGACGGACTGGGAATTAAGTCTGGTCCCCCTGCTGCACTGTCTCCAAGATAAAAGAAGTTGAGAGAACCACTCCAGTCAGCCCTGACCAGGCCATGTCAGAACCTCAGGTTTGGTCCTGGGCCCAAGATTATTAAAAAAAAAAAAAAAAAAAAAATGTTGGTCAACTGGAATGCATACTGTGGAAGGTAATCACTTATTCAGTAAGTGTTTGAATGACTCATACGTGCCAAGCTTGGCAGAAGATATTTCAGTCTTGTCCCTGTTCATTCACTTCACTAAGCAATTTATCATGCAACTATCACGTGCCTGTGCCAGGCACTGTTCTAGGCTCTAGGAAGGTAGCAACGAACAAAGCAAAGTGCTTCCTCTCATTTGAGTGGGTAGAGACAAATAAATAAGTCCATAATTCATCCAAGTGGTGAAAAGTGCAATGAAAAAAATAAAGCAAGGTAATGAGATAGAGGCACAGTGGCTGGGTGGGAAGGAGGCAGTGATGTTTTCAACCGGCTCAGTGAAGACTGCTCCAATAAGCTGACATGTGAGCTGAGATCTGAATAATGTAAGGGAGTAGTCATGTGGCTATCTGGGAAAAGAATATTCCAAACAGAGGAAAGCTCAGACAATTGTGTGCTTGGTGCTCAAAGCACTGTGGGCAGTAGATAAAGATATTACTTTTCATTTGCTTATAGTCTAGTAGGGAAGTTCTTCAGGATAGAAGTCACTATAATACAAGGTAGAATGTAAAGCTCTAAACCAGAACAAAGGAGGGAAAGAAAGTTTTTCATCTTGGACACAGGGAGAAAGAGGAACCTGAATGGCCCAAAGGAGGGGTCTGGGGGAGAGAACAGTGGAGGCTCGGAGGCAGGACTTTGGGCAAAGGTGAAGAATGATTGTTGTTCTAAAAAAAATTTGAAGAGCTATCACATGGAGGAAGAATCACAATCAGTTTTTTTCTCTCTCAAGGGCAGGGCCAGAACCAATGTGTGCAAATTGCAAGGAGGGAGATTTCCATTCAATAGGAGGTCAAATCTTTTAACCAAAAGGAGTTTCCTCCATATGGGATGGGCTGCACCGTGAAGAGGTGAGCTCCCCACCCCTGGAAGTGTTTGTATGAGACACAGCAGTCTGGGGGTATTTGGCTGGACTCGATGACTTCTCAGGTACGTTTCAACTCTCAGGAAAACCATCTTACCATTTCATGCCCCCAGTTCTCTCTCACCTAAGGATGGCAAGTGCCTTGATGTATTTCACTTAGGATGGTACAAGGCTTAGGGATCTGTAAAGACCATTCTCTGACTATAGCTCATTAAGGCAACAGACATATAGCTACCAAGTTTTTCCTGTCTGTCTTGCAAATGCACACACTCACATGCACACTCACACACACACACAACGACTGCCCCCATTACCTCCAAGCCTAAAGAAGAACAAAGAGGCATCTTCCCCTTCTGCATAAACCTCAGATTACAGAGGAATCTTCTGAACTACAGTACCCATCTCTGGATGCTGAGATCATCAGCCCCGTTCTAGTGGCTCTGAAGTATCCTTATCACCCTCTTGCCTCCTGCTGGGCCCCCATCAGAGTCTCTACTGTGCTGACCCCCCTTTCTTCCCCCCACACAAGGGGGTCTTGCCTAACTCCACCTCCCAGATCGCTTCAGGCGGAGCAAGGCTCAGACACAAGTGTGGGGAAAGGAGCTGGGGCAGCAGGGAGCTGGTGAACACACGGTGTTGTGTGCACGGGGCCCCGGGTAACAAACAGGAACACAGAAGTGTGTGCTGTCCTCAGAGATCCTTGAGGAACTCATGGCAATTACGCCTCGGACTGAAAGCACCCCCTCTCAAAGGCTCCTCAGGGCCTGTTTTTTGTTCCAGCCACAAAGAGTGCTCAAGGCTTCCTGCTAATTCTCCTCTGCATTCAAGCCAGCCTCATTATCGATGCTGCATTTTGGCACAGGCTAGAGCTTTCTTTTATGGACAGTACTTAAGAGCTCTCAGAAAGCAATTTTCCCGGCCTACGAATGCCTGGGGAAATGTGGCCTGAGTAGCATATGGCCTGATTCTAACTACATGTGCACTCAGAGCAGCTCCTCCATCCCCCAGGAGATGCCCACCCCCCCCCCCCCCCCCGCCGCAAGCCCAAGCCCAGCAGCATTCACCACTCTGTTCACCACGCAGGGCCTTCCACCTTGCTGCTAGTGCTCCAGAGTCAGAAGGAGACAGGCTGAGAAAGACAGGAACTCGGAAAGGACAAACTGGCAGTGCACAGCAGACATCCTGATGTCAGGGCCATACCCCAGGGGTTGTTAGTTGTCAAGAGAAGGCGCCCTCAGCCCCCAGCCCTACCCACGCCCCACCTGTCATTCAGGTGGTTCTGGTACTGTTTCACTTCCCCACTGCGAGGGTGGCCGCTGTCTACCAGGCTATTGGCAGCGAGGTTCACTCCGTCAATCTGCGTCATCAAGGTCTTCATCTCCTGGTCCAGGACGTCAAACCTGATATGGACAGAGAAGATGACTGGGGAGGAAGCATGGGCACTTTGCCTACTGCCCAGTCTCTGGAACGCTGGAGCTCTTGCTTTCTCCTTCCATCTCCAGAATACATTTGACTGGGGAAGGGGGCAGAAAGGAAAAAGATATGCTGACATACCCTATTTTCTGGTTCATGGGTCCAGTTTCATGGTTTAGCATTTCTTGGACGAGGCTAGTAAAGAGCTGGTTGCTTATTCCATGGGCTACTGGCTCAATGGAAAGGCACAAGGGAACGAAGAGGTGTGTCTGGGGGGAGGGAGGTGTTGATCACCTCAGAGAACACCCGCCATACCTCCACAGCCATAGCTGCTGCCCTTGGACCCTAATTCCACTGCCTTGACCTTGCCCTGAAGGGTCCCCTGCCCAGTCAGGTGCTCTGTCCCTGGCTAGGAGAAGAGGACGCTGCCGGGGTCTGAGGTATAGTTCTAAAAGTGGACCCTTCCCTCCGGCAGCCTGGGCCCACCTCAGCATGCTCTAGGGAGTGACCTCTCATGCTCCTCAACTCTCTAGTTCTGTACTTAAGAGGGCCACGTGAATGAGGGGCACGCTCCCCCATGCCCGAGCATGGATGCAATCAGAGTACTGGAAAGGAGCGGGCCTTGTAGCCCGGGGCTTTGCAAACTGGTCCCTGGGGTCCTTCAGGGTTCTGTGGCTGAGGGGCTGCCATGGAAAGCTAGAGCTGGTGGGGTTCTGACTTCTTACCTCCTACTTCACTAAACGGTTCTGCTTTCCTCTGTGTTCTATGTCAGGGGTTCTGTCTACAATTCATTTGAACAAAGACCACTGTGGCTGAGAAGGAATTGAATAACTGGACCAGAAAGGTCCCCTTCTTATTTTAAGGAAGGCCCCACAGGGTAAAGGACCCAAAACCACAGAGCCTGATTGAAACCCATGGCTCTGGTGTATGGCCTCAGCCATAAAGGGCATCCCATCACCTCTCAAAGAGAACCTTGCTGATCTAGAGGTGGTTTCCCCCCCTCGGCGGGGGTGGAGTGCAGGCCATAGCGGAGGGAGGGGAGGAAGACAAAGTCAGCCTCTGACCTGTGCTGTGCCACCTCCAGGTCCTCCAGTGTGTCTGGGATCTCCATCTGGGCTAGCCACTTCTCCTTCTCCCCCATCCACAGCTCACAGGCGTCTGTCTCCCCGAACACCGTGTACAGGTCCAGGGCGTCCTGTAGCCTCTGCCGACGCAGGTCTGCCTGGGCCACCACCTGCTGGTAGAGCTCCCGGAGGGCCTGCAGCCGGTTGGTCACATCTGGGGAATCCCGAAACTCTTGGGGGAAGCCCTGGGCCTGCTGTTCCAGATGATCCATCACCCCGCGGCTCTCCTCCAGCTCCGCCAGGAAGTCCTTGTGCTTCTTCCCCAGGGCCCGCGTGGCCCCCTCATCCTGACCCACGTCTTCGCCTGAGAGCAGCCGGTGGGCGTCTTGCAGCCAGGCCTTCAGGTCGTCAGCATCACCCTGGAACTGGAAGAAGTTCTCAGCGTCCTGGAGGTTCTTCCTGCGAAAGGCAGCCAGCTCCTTCAGCTGGTCCCACTGGGCGGACACCTCCTTGATTCGGGCCTCAATCTGCGGGTGCCCAAACTGCTTACGTGCGACCATGCCCTCTGCCTCCTGGAAGATCTGCTCCAGGTGGGTGTCCAGCCCTCGGAGCTCATCCTCAAAGGCCTTGTGCTTGCGCTGTAAGATGAGCACGCTCGTCAGGTCTTTGCCATAGTCCAGGGAAGAGTAGATCTGCTCCTTCTCCTTGATCCAGCTCTCAGCCTCATCCATCTCCCAGAAGAACTTCCAGAGCCGCTTAGACTGCTCCAGCTGCGCCTTCCGCCCAGCTGCCATGTTGCTCAGCTCCTCAAAGCACTGCTCCAGGTGGCTGACCCGGTCCTGGATAACCTGGGGGTCACAAGGCTGGTATCCTGGGAGGAATGAAAGAAGGGAAGACAAAAGAGGTAAGGGCTTTGCTTGTGGGCAAGCTTCAGGTCAGTTGCCAGGCTAGAACCACATGATCTAGAACCTGCCATCCTACGGGGGCTTTGGGATTGCATATAGGGGGGCAGTTGCTCAGAGGGCAGGTCAGGTTCTTTATAATTCATTACCACTAACACTTCATGAATAAGTTGGGTCAGCTCTCAGGAGAAATGCACAACAAAAAATTATTTTTTTAAAAGGCCCAGACACCAGGGCGCCTCGGTGGCACAGCTGGTTAAGCATCCGACTCTTGGTTTCAGCTCAGGGTCGCGAGATTGAGCCCCATGTCAGGCTATGTGCTCTACACAAAGTCTGCTTAAAACTCTTTCCCTCTCCCTCTATTCCTCCTCTCTCCCTCTCTCTCAAATAAATAAATTAATCTTAAAATAAAATAAAAAGGCCCAGACACAAATTTCAAGATGACTCTTCAAGGAGGCAACAGGGTCTTTTATTTAAGACCCAAAGCTAGAGAGGCGCCTGGCTGGCTCAATTGGAAGAGTGTGGGACTCTTGATCTCCAGGTCATGAGTTTGAGCCCCATGTTGGGTGTAGAGATTACTTAAATAAATAAAACTTTATTTTTTAAAAAAAGTCCCAAAGCTAGAAACCTAAATTGTCTCTGTTGTATCTTGACCTAGCAGAGTGAATGAAAGGCAGATGATGTGTTATTGGTGCTTATAGACACCTTCTGAGTATAGATTACCCAAGCAGCTGCCTGGTCTCTGGAGAATTCTACTATCCTTCAAGCTTCTTTCTTGTACCATCAGTTGATGGGAGAAGTGGAATTCTAAAGCTAGGAGACTTATCCAAGCTGGGGTGCTAGAACGCTGAGCCAGAGGATGGAGAGACAGCTGCGGCCTCACCTTTCTCCTCAGTGAACTGCAGCGTAGCTGCGGTGATGGCCTTCACTTTGTCCCCTTGGATGGCGATGTCAGCCTCCATCAGCTTGTGCTTCTGTAGCAAGTCCTCGACCTCCAACAAGTGCTTCCCGAACTCAGCAGACAAGAGGTGAGCCTGGCAAAGAGGAAAGACCAGGTAGAGGGAACGAGGAGAGCTGAAGACATACCTGCTAGGAGAAGAGACCCCTCCAAAGGGAGTGTCCATCGTATCTGGGCCAGGGAGTCAGACGCAGCTGGAAAACGGTCGCTGCTCAGCATGGGAGCTATAGAGCAGGACTTCCTGCTGGGAGTGCCTTGCAGAGTAGGCATGGAACGTTTTTCAGAAGCTCAAGCCTCACACTCGATCTCCTGCATCTGTCTCAAGGTTTGGGGCCTGGGCATGTGCATTTTTAGAAAGCTCCGTGGTCGGTCTGCTGGGCATCTTCGATGAGACCCACTGCAGTAGAGGGAGAGGAGATTCAGATTTCTTGGTTGCCCCTGTGGCTGGGAGGTCTGGATTCTAACCAGACTCAAACTGTGATTACTCAGAGCCTGATTTTCCCGGCTCCTGATTCCTATCATGTCTAGGTCCTGTAGGTTGGCGCCTGTGCTACTGTGAACCTAAGATGTCTTGATCACCCGAAATACAGAGGACCCGGGCTGGTGACTTGTCTGGAGCAGAGGGAACCAAGCAGGTGGAGCAGCCAGGCACCGTACTGCCTCAGTATCTCCATTCTGGCTCAGGGTCGTGCTTGGCTGGGAGGCATCTAAGGAAGTGGAGCTAACGGCACCGCCTGCACCGAGGTGGGCCTGGGGGGGGGCGTGGGGGATGGGCAGCCTCCAGGGGCTCACCTTGATCTCGTCCATCCAGTCGATGCTGTGCAGCATGTCCTGGAAGAGTTTCTGCAGGGCCAGCGTCATCTCGAGCCTCTGGCGCCGGGACCTCAGCAGCTCCTGCAGGTAGCTCCACAGGCGCAGGATGTTGTCCTTGCGGGCAGTGATGCGCTTCTGGTCATGGTAATTCTCCTGTTCCAGCTCCTGGGCCAGGTCCTCCAGGGCCTTCACCCGCTCCTCGTAAGCGGCCGTGTCGGTCTCAATGGCCTCGTGCTTCTTTTTGGCGGCCTCCACGGCTGCCAGGTCATACCCAAAGTTATCCTGGCCCACAGGGAGAAAAGCGGGCCACTTAGTCAGGCCGCCCCGGCTAGTCCCCTTAAACACAGAGAAAGTGGTCCCTTCAGAACCACTGCTCGCTGGGAAAGCCCAGTCCCAAGGCCCGATCTGCTGTCTTTAAAAGCAGCTCATAATGTTATTCCTTGTGCCACACGTGTGGGTGCGCTGTGTGTGAATCACTCCCAGCGCCCTTCTGCGGCCTGCTGGTGCCCGCCACCCTGCCTGGGAGGGACCTGCCCGACTGTGGGCAGGAAGGTGCTGCTCCTCACTCAGGAGCCCCACAGCTGTAAAGAGAAGGCTCACCCCCACGCCATCGAGTCTGCATGCACACTCTCCAATCCTCGCAGAACACTGGCTTTGCCCCGCCTGGACATTTGAGTCCAAACTCTAAGTGGGAAGCAATAGATGCTCTTATGGAGCATCAGCCCCGGGGTCAATTTTTAGCTAGTGAAATCTGACGTGGCCCTAGAGGCCAGAATCCACGGAGAGTTCTTCCTCAAATGTGAATCCGAATCTACCCAGTCCTGGGCAGCAGGTCTGCAAGGCCTGTGGAGAGGCTTATCCTGCTGCCACCGAGAGACCAGCGGGGTCTGCAGCCCAGTTGCCTGCCAGGGGCTCTGAAAGGCTTCTGCCTCCTGCCATGCCCAGCGTATCTCCTACTACCTGAGCCACGAGGCGCTGGTTTTCATTGAGCCACGTCTCTCTCATGGCGGCCTTTCGGTCAAAGCGCCGGGCTACCTGCTCCAGCTTCTCTTGCCGAATGAGCTCATTTCTCAGGGCCAGCTCCCGCTGATACTCAGCCTCCTCCAGGCTTTCCCAGGCCTGTGGGGGGGGGGGGCAGAGGGGAATTCTTGGGGCACAGGGGAACGCCTGTGGGTTTGGGGGTTCCATCTCTTTCACCCAACACTGAGTGATTTCAGGAATCTAGGCAGAGCCTAAAGTTCAGTAAATCTTTTGGCTACCAAAGATTTGGGAAGCACTGGTCCTGACCACCCCCCCAGTTCCCTCCTCCCCTAAACCTGCCTTAGACTCTTGGCCTAATGTTACTTGTCTCTGTGGGTGTTCAGTACATTCTCACTGACTCAACGGCTACTTTCATTCTGTTAGAATGTCCGAGTGGTGCTAAGCCTCCAAATCTCTGAAATATCGGAAGGCATTTCCCTTCTGTCATAAGCAGTTAATATTCGTTCCATAGTCAGAAAAACTCAAGAATGTATAGAGACTAAGCTATAAAACTGGCTCCCAAAATGGACTCCGGGCATCTGAGCAAGGGGCTGAGCTAATGGACAGTGGCTGGCGTCAGACCTCTCAGAACTAGGTTCAGAGGGTACCCCCAAATAGCCAGCATGTGTAGTTAGTTAATACCACCACAGAAAGTGGCTTGGTTTAACCCTGTCCAGTAACCATTCCCTGCACCCTTGTCAGAAACTCAGCCAACCCGCTGGCTACGTATAATGGAAAACACTGCTGTACCCGGTTGATGTCAGACACTAGCTTCCCGTCGTGAGGGGTATACACTTTCTGATTGTTGGCTCTCATCCGGGACTGGATGGTAAAAAGTAGGACTTCCAGATTCCCCTTCTCCTGGAACCTGTTGTGAAAACAGAGGTAGGGAGATTAGTGTCGAGGTCCCCGTTGCCAAATTTTTTGCTAAAGTCAACATGGAACCCTGGCATCTTGGAGCTTGGATAGTGAAACATATTCTCCTTAAAAACAAAAAGTAAAGAGGATATCTAGGCCAACTTACCTGTTAAAACATCTATCATACTCACCAACTGTGATCTACTAGGGGTTGAGTCTTTAAAATACAAACCAGAAAAAACACAACAGCCACCACAGTGTTTGCTTATCATCTGCTTCCACAGGGGAATGGCTAACTGGAGTATTCTAGTCATTCCTGCAGATACCAAGAGTTTTACCAATTGACACAAAGAAAGCTCTTCCCTGTTCTGCGAATGACGAAGGCTCTGACTAGCTCTTCAGTCATTTTTTAGCGAGTGAGCCACTAGCGCCTTAGAAGTAGCATTATTCACGTAAGAACATATTGTATTAAAAGCAACTTTCACCTGAGTACTAATGAGCCAGCCCTCCAGACAAGTCCAACTTTCACCTGAGTACTAATGAGCCAGCCTTCCAGACAAGTCCTAAAGGCCCAAAAGGCCCACTGCCTCTGAGGGGAGAGGAAAGAGTGCGCTCCAGGAAGACAGCAGGTGTAGACGCGGACTGGCAGCAGGGCGACTGTCTAGAGCCCGGGGGCTCAGCTCAAGGGAACTGCATACTCTTACATTTCCGCACGGACACCAGTATCTACCTACTTCTTCATCCTCCATGTAGCAGCCAAAGATGGGCTGTCAACCAGGTCCCCACCCTGAGGCCAGCCTGACAGAGCTGACCACTCACAGTCGTTTAAAGAGGGCTGGGGCCCAGAGCACCATCTACTCGGCCAAGAGACCCAGAGCACCATCTACTCGGCCAAGCGATAGCACCCTTGTGGTGCTCGGCCTGAGAGAAGCCCAGGGGAGGTTATCTATACTGAATTTAGGACTTTAAAAGTGGGTTAGTGTCAAACTGAGTGTTGCTGGAGTGGTGGGGGATGGGAGGGATGGGGTGGCTGGGTGATAGACATTGGGTAGGGTATGTGCTATGGTGAGCGCTGTGAATTGTGCAAGACTGTTGAATCACAGATCTGTACCTCTGAAACAATGCAACATATGTTAAGAAAAAAGAAAAAGAAGAAGATGGCAGGAGGGGAAGAATGAAGGGGAGTAAGTCAGAGGGGGAGACGAACCATGAGAGACGATGGACTCTGAAAAACAAACTGAGGGTTCTAGAGGGGAGGAGGGTAGGGGGATGGGGTAGCCTGGTGATGGGTATTAAAGAGGGCACATTCTGCATGGAGCACTGGGTGTTATGCACAAACAATGAATCATGGAACACTACATCAAAAACTAATGATGTAATATATGGTGATTAACATAACA
This sequence comes from Zalophus californianus, assembly GCF_009762305.2. Lineage (NCBI taxonomy): Eukaryota > Metazoa > Chordata > Mammalia > Carnivora > Otariidae > Zalophus > Zalophus californianus. The sequence continues at coordinate 35,481,074 of NC_045600.1, read as the reverse complement.
ATAAAAAATTAAAAAAAAAAGTGGGTTAGTGTCAGGCCAGAAACGTGATACTTGTTTATAGTACATTCTAGACTCTGTGTCTCACCTTTCCCTGTTTGAGAGTCATGAATGAAGAGTGTGGGAGATGAGGGGGAGGAACAAGCCGAGGGTACCACCAATGAGCCAGAGATCTGTTTCAGAAGAGCTGGACAAGCTAAGGGCAGGTGAGCCGGAATGCCCCCTCTCTTTGCGTGTCCAAGCGTGCATGTTTGTACGGGTGCGTCTGTATGCGCACGCACACGCATGAGTATGGCCGTGCAGATGTGTGCGCACATGTGCACAGACCCTGCACACACTGGGGTGAAGCAGAGGCCCCGAGAGGTCCCCAAATGCTCTGCTGATGAGCAGTGACAGATGGGAGAGAAACAGGATGTACCTGATGATCCACAAGACCCCACACAGAGAGCTCTGGGACTGAGAATACAGAGGTCATTACCAGACGACAAACGCACAGCTCAGTGCACAGAGGAGAGAGAAACTTTCCAGTACTTTCTCTGGTTACTCATCAATGCCCCTTTCCTGCAGGCTGATGGCTTGGGAGCAGGAAAGCAAGGTGGGGGTGAAGGAGATGACAGATGTGAGGCTCTCTGGCCTCTAGGCTATACCTCCTGGATGTACTTCTCAAGGCCCAGTGCCTGGCTCTACCTTTGGCAGTCAGTATCCTAGCCACGGACGCCCAGCCTCCCAGAGCCCAGGCCCTTACTTAGGGGGCTTCTCCACGGTGCGGTAGGTGCTGAAGGCCTGTAGCTGCTGCTGGACGCCCGCCAGGGAGTTGGCAAACCTGCGGCTGTTCAGGACGGTGACAGTCTGCTCGATCCAGGTGAGCAGCTCTGAGGCCAGCCCACTGTACTTTTCAATCATCTTCTCGGTCTCAATGGCATGGTCAATGACCTAGGGAATCACTTTATTACTTATCCTTATCAGAAGAGCAATGACACCAATGAGGCCCCCGGTGGGGACCACAGTGAAGGCGGTCCCCCTCTCCAGTCCTGGAGTGTTCCATGGTGGGTTTGTTCCCTGAGCCCAAAAGCAGTGCTAAGGCAGGAGGAGTGGACTGGAAGTGGACTGGCAACATTAGCAGGGAGCTAGCTCTGCTAGGGTTCAGGGGCAGCTCCACCCTCCCCCTAAGCCTATAAAACACTGGTAAACTTGCTGTGCCAGGACATCAGCCACTAGAAGGGCCAAGGTCTTGTTTATTTTAAAATGCATTATTAGGAATCCAGGGCTTCTAGGCACTGCCTTTGCTAACCACCAGGCACACAAGGATGAATGAGAAATGGTCTCTATCCTTGGGGAGCTGTGGGCCAGCAGGGGAAAGGCATCCGGCAGGAGGGTCTGTACAGTGGGATGGGTTCCTGATACACCACGGAGTGAAGAGGCTCAGAACTACAACAGACCAATACATAAAAGCCCATCATATCCCGTGGAAATGTTCATGAGATGGGGAATAGGGGTGAGGACGTTGGTCAGGACAGACCATCAACTTGTTTTGGAATTTAGCTTGGGAGCCATTATGGCAGCGGCAGTGCTTGGTTTCAGAGGAAGTTGGTGGGGGGTGATCTGTCCCCCCCCCCCGCCCCCAACACACAGCTGGGGCCCAGACTCAGACCTCTCGGGATGGAAAAGGAGCGTCGCAGTGTGGCGAACAGGGAAACGAGGTGACACTCCGTGAAAGTACCTTGCCCACGCGCTTGCCTTCCACCGCGAGCACCTTCATCTTGGAGAAGTAGTGGTAAAATGCCACCACATAGGTAATGATGGATTTCTCATCAGGGTTTTCCGTGAAGACATCTGCAAGGGGAAGGAGTGCATGCTCAGGACCCAACTGGAAGCTGGAACGGTCAGGCTCAGAGGGTTTATCTCCCTGTTCCTCCTCCAGCACGAAATTCAACTCCAGGCACCGAGAGACAACCAGAGGGGTGAGAATGAAAGAGTGTTTGCGATTTTCGCAAGAGGATGAAATCCATATTTGGACCACAGAGGGAGTGAAAGGAGTGAAAAAGAAGAATCCAGAGACTACAAATGGGCCCCCGGTTGGGCCAGGTGAGGGTCAGGAACCGCCTTGGATCTGAAGAGCAGGCCCGGAGCAGAGCGCTGGCCCGTCGCTGTGTCTGCGACTGGCCCGGCACTGGGCCTAGACTCCTCTCAGTGTCCTGACAGTCTGGGGCTCCCTCTGGCAGGAACGTTACCTCCCTCACAGCAGCAAAGGGCTGGAGCAGGTGCAGCTCACCTTCGGGGTCGAGGAGCGGGATGATGCCCAACTGACGCTCAGCTACCTTGAATGCATGCTCTAGGTTGTGCCGCGCGTTCGAGTCCTTCAGCTTATCAAAGTCGATCAGGTCAGGCCTGGGGACAAGGCCAGACTGCTAAAAGGCGGTGGCCACAGCATTGCCCAACTACAGGGCAGCCCCGGCACGAAGCAAAGACAGTGGACAGACAGCTGGGCAGAAGTGAAAGGAGGAGAGAGAAAGCAGGGGAGGGGCAGCTGTGAGCACCAGAATGTGGGGAAGGGGCAGAGGGCATGCCCGGAATTTCAGGGAGGCAGGAAGCTGCGGGTGAGAGAAGGCTTGAATGGGGACCTCCACGTTGTGTGCGATGTACCCAAACAGCCCAGGGGCTCTGCCCTCAGCCCTGCCCACCCCGCTTACCGGTGCCTGTGTATCAGGGCATTAAAGGCCAGGCCGTCCTTCCAGCTGGAGGTAAAGTTGGTGACATTGACCTGGGGGTAACTGCAGCCAAGAGAAACATTAAGACCTAAGAAACAGATTATTCTGGGGTCCTCAAAAGTGTATGAACTGAAGGACCAATACACAGGAGAGAAATGGATCTGTCGTCCCTTCTTGAGCCCCTTCAGCAACAGACGAAGAGGTTCCTCCATAAGGTGGGCCCAAGAGACTCGCACACCCAACAGACACCACGGTCTGACCCAGGCAACTCTGGAAAGGAATCCCGAATTCCAGGCCTCCAAGAATCAGGTCCGGATACATTTTGCATCGGTTACGCCGAAGCTGCTATAGTTCTGGGTGATGGCATGTGTGTCCCTTGGCTGTGGCAGTACGTGGGGGAAGCAGGAGGGGAGCGGGGACCAGAGCAGCGAACGGGTTCCCAGGACATACCCTGCTGTCTTCATTTGACACCACAACAGTAGCGCATCCTTGGCAGAGCGCGTCTCACGACCTTCTTGAGTTTGCACGACAATGTCCTGAATCTAGGGGTGTGGGAACGAGAGAGGGAGAAACGAGATTTGCATCTGGCTCCGTGCCTTCCTGCTCTCCCTGGGAAGCTCCCTCCCTCTCTCTTCCTTCTTAGCCATCCATCTGCCTCGCCGGCCCTGCACCACCACCACAGTGCAAGGCCCTGGGTCCCCGTGGCCTGTTTCCCCGCCTTAGTCAGCTGTAACGGGCCAGGGATGGCCTCCTCGTGTCAGAGGAGACAGCCCTAACTTGATAACTAATGGGACAGTGAGAATAAACAAGATGCCCCAAATCCTCCTCTAAGGAACAATGCCCTGAAAGGGACAACATAAATATTGAAAGGTATTCTGTTTTGATTAGTAGCGCCTCTTTCCATTCTTCCCAATTCTGTGGGCACTACTGTTTCATTGTACACACCCGCAGAGTGAAATTGGATCCCCAGCACCCCTCGGATGAGAGCTTCCATCTGTGAGTTGTTTGCTATCTTCTTTCTCCTTGCTCTCCCTGCCCTCAGGACTTGATTCTTCTTCTTTTTTTTTTTTTTAAGATTTTATTTATTTATTTGTCAGAGAGAAAGGGAGAGAGAGACAGAGAAAGAGAGCACAAGCAAGGGAAGAGGCAGGCAGAGGGGGAAGCAGGCTCTCCACTCCACGTAGCGAAGAGCCCGATGCGGGGCCCGATCTCAGGACCCTGGGATCATGGCCCGAGCCGAAGGCAGCCGCCCAACCGACTGAGCCACTCAGGCGTCCCAGGACTAGATTTTTCCTGTCCCCAAGCCAGCAGGTGGAAGGCCCTGCTTTCCTTCCCTTGCACTTTCTAAATTCTCTTTACAAATAACGACCCTTGAATTTCAGGATGGGAAGAAAAAAGTTCCTGATTGAAAAACTTAATATAGATCTTCTGTATTGTTTTTGCAACTTCTGAATCAAACGATTTAAAAAAAAACCAAAAAGTTACATAGGTGGGGGGAAAGCGACAAAAGCAGATCTCCCGGCCAGACCTCACCCCAGCTACTAATTTCTATCTTCTCCCTCAAAAGACTACACTGCTAACTGAACAGCTCTCCCTGAGCTTCAGCAATTAGTCAGTGCAGAGGATGGTCACTTCTTCCTATAAATACTGCCCCATAGGACAGGTTTCTAGCCTCCCAGAACGTGCACAAATACACGTCATTCGCCTTCCTGACCCAGGGAGGCTCCCTCTGCTCCCTCAGGAACCCACCTGGAAGCGAAGGATGATGGTCCAGATGAGGCCCAGGACCAGGCGGTGGTTGCCATCCACGATGTCATGGGAGCCCATGTTTTCCAGGTGCACACGCTGCTCCTTGAGGAACTGTAGGGCCTTGTCCACATTCTCCAGGCAGTGGATGCGCATCTTCCCCTTTGTGGGCTTTGGCTGAGGGACGGCATTGACCCCATGGGCATGGAGGGACCTCACAGTCACCCCAGAGGTGACTGCAGCCTGGGTCAACTCCTGTCATCAGCATCCACCCTCACCCTCCCAGCCAATCTCCAACTCTCAGGTTCACTCCTTGACACTTTTCAATCCCATCCTTTCTGCAAAGTTCAGACGCTCCCCCTTTCTTGGGCACCCAGAGCTCTGTAATTGGGCTGCATTGGTATTATTCCTGGGTTGGAACAAAGACTTCTGAGGGGGTAATAAATGCCATTCAAAAGCACTGACACAACAAACAGTTGAGCACTTATTCTATGCCAGGCACAGTTCTAAGCGCTATTAACTGCCTGTGCTAAGAGTGGCTTTTTGTTTGCGGATCGACAACGCGGGCCATCCCACCATCCAAGCTCCTCCCTCCCCACCTCTGAATGGCCCCAGCCAAAACTTAAGGGGCCCACCACCGAGAAGTAACCACATCATGTGAAGGGTTCCCAATGGTAACTCTTTCTATAAGAGGCAGCAGCCTGGAGTTGAAAAAGTCAACGGAAGAACATGGTATGTTTTCACTCAAACCCCGAGGATCTTAGTACCTCATCAGGTACAGGTATCATTTATTACTTAGGGGAAACAAGGAAAAGAAGGTCCTGACTGATAGACCCAAGGTTATGATGGAAGTGACTGAGCAAAACTTGAACCTTAATCTGGTTCTCCCTCAGAGACACCATTACTGCCAGGTGGGTCACGATGGAGAGGGCCTATACTACATTTCCACTTGTAAGAGTGATAGGACACACAGGAAAATATCTCCCATGCTCTTCTCTTGGTTCCAAGAAGCGTGTCAATTTCTCCAGCTGGGTAACAGAATCCATCTTAGCCTGCGTGAGGAGGCTGAGGGCGGGTCCACTGCAGGCCAGCCACAGATGCCTTGCCCCCCAGTGGAGGAATCAAGAGCTCTGCATGGCTTCTGGGAGAAGCATGAAGAGGTGGGAATGGCCAAGAGGCAATACGTTCTGACAAGAGGTCAGAGAACTCAGTAAGCCACACGGACATCTCACATCAGTAAGTAATGAAACCTCCCAAAAGAAGAGGGAGAAACCTTGAAGGCCGTGAGAACTGGAAACATCCCCAGTCATGTCTATTCTAAAGAGGGGGCACAGCACCAGCCACAGGGTTCGGGGAAAGGGGCTTTTACCAGCATCTCTCCAGAGAGCACCTCCAGCAGCTTGATGAGCATCCGCCCATCCCGCAGGTCCTTGTAGAGGTCAGTGATGCGGCAGGGCACGCGAGCCAGATTCGAGTTCACCCATTTCGTGAAGGTCTTCTTCTGAACAACTTCCCGCTCATCTGAGTGGGGAGAAGAGTCTTGGGTGAGGTGCCCAAGGTTGGCAGTGTCAATGTGCAATGGGCTGAAGGATTTTCTCTTAATTCCAGGGTCCCCTGATCCTTGGCAGGGGAGGCAGATGTGTCTATCCCACTCCCGGTCTAGGAACATTTGTGATCAGGGTGTAGCCTTGGGCAACATGGGTCCATGTGCCATGACTGGGGCAATGAAGAGAGAACTTCCACCACCACATTCTATGCACAATGGCTATGCACCCCTCATGCAGCCACCTGTTTCCTGTGCCTGACAGAATGCTGTCCCACTGTAGCGGCAAGCTCGGATTTTAATGCAAGGTTCACCCATCTACCTATCCGACCAACATTCCCTCTGCCTAGGATGGTCTCTCTTGCCCTTCCCCTCTCCAGCCCCCTCCACCCAACTCCTATTTGTCTGACGGGAGTCAGTGCTTGTCCGAAAAGCTTTTCCTGACCTCTTGGCTAGGTTAGGCCTCCCCGTGTGTGCCCTCGTCCCTGCATATGCATTTCTTATTAAGATCTTGCTTCACATTCATAAGAGTTGAAAGCCCATCTCTCCTGCAAGAGTGTAGGTATCTCGAGCCCAGCGAAGTCTTGTCTGGTTCACTTCTATATCCCTAAGGCCCAGAGCCTGGTATACAGTGAGTGCTCCAGAGCTGTATTGTAGTCGATTGCACATTTATTCAGCTCCTGTTGGTGGCAGGCTTGGGCTAGGTCTGATAATTCATAAAAGTCAAACCAACTGCCTGCCCTCAAGGAGCTCCTGGTAGGCAGAGAAGAATGATGAGCAAGGCAAGGGGAATGTGTGATCCACACGAGGTTAGAGATAAGGGAGGCTTGGGTTGGGGGCTAGCCATTGCGTTATGCTGGATCTCTCACCCCCAGAATGGCAGAGGAAGGGTGAACTCTTGTTCTGTTGGCTTCAGTGAAGAGTTTGTGGCAAGAGGCTGCAGGCAGTCTGGTGCAGGAGCTGACCTGGCAGTGGGGCTGGGCCTCTGGCCACGGAGGATCCCTGGGGAGGGTGTGTGGGGGGTCGGGCACAGAGAGGGCAGACTCAGAGCAGCCCAGCCAGGAGGGATGCCAGCACCCTCGGAGCAGACTAAACGTCCGCTTGGCCGAGCCCAAACCGTGGCAGGGTTGGCTTGTTAAATTATTAAATATCTGATTGAACAACAACAAAAAGAGGAGCCCAGCAGCGTGGGCTCAAGGGTATAATTTTTCACGGTTCCTGAGGTACACAGCGTCCAATGCCTTCCTATTGCACTGCTATTTTGGTGTTAGGAACTCAGACATTTTATTCACTTCTTAATTCATTCAGCCAATGTTTACTGTATAATGGCGAGGTGCCAGGCTCTGGGGGGAGGTGAAACTCAAGGACAGGAAAGACAGCCCTCTCCTTGAGGCAGACACACTCTATTATAAAGAAGACGAGCCCTGGTGTCCCATATAAAGACTTCAATGGCAGCCGTCTAAATAAGACTTCCGCAAAGAGGAAAAATACCACTACTGACTCTCTAAGTCTCACATATAAAATTAAAATGTCAATCCACTCAACCGGGACCTCTGGGCAGAGTTTCAGGGGGAAAACTCTCCTTACTCTTTTGTTGGCAGCAAATTAAACCACTTTCCTGATTTCAAGGACTGTTCAGTAAAATGTAACTGAAGATTCAGTGATGCACTGGCATTTATTCTGGGGCATGTGTGGATTTAGCAGTCAGTCACAACTCCATGGTGCCTTCCCTAGAAACTAGATTTTAATACTTTATTTATTTATTTATTTATTTATTTATTTATTTGAGAGAGAGAGAGAATGAGATAGAGAGAGCATGAGAGGGGGGAGGGTCAGAGGGAGAAGCGGACTCCCTGCTCAGCAGGGAGCCCAATGCGGGACTTGGTCCCAGGACTCCAGGATCATGACCTGAGCCAAAGGCAGTCGCTTAACCAACTGAGCCACCCAGGCACCCTCGAAACTAGATCTGTTTAAAGAAGGCGCTAGCTCTTCCAACTGATTGTGGAGCTTTGACCAAAGGACTGAAAGTTTTAGCCCCTCTAGAGATCAGTGTATCAAAAACCTAAAGTGCTTTCTTCCTTTTGCCTTTTCCTGTTTTTAAGAATCCAAAAATTTCATTACACAGGTGCTGAAACCCTTTTATTTGTGCTTGACAAAGGGTAAGGAAGTGCTTTTAGCCGGGGATGTGGGATTTAATTCTTGGCTGCTGGGCTGGCACACAGATTTGTACTGATGTGTCCTAACTGACCCTTAGACCTCCCCAGTTTTCAACATACAAATGAAGCCTCCTAGACCCCAAAATGTTGGAGCCACAGTTTAGAGCTCAGGGAGGCAGCTTCCTGGCTGCCTTTTACCTGGAGGCTAGGGTGAAATTGCCCAGAATCACCAGGACCCTGAAACATTCTGCAGTGTAGAGACACGGGAAAGATTCTGAGAAGCTAATGATAAGCCTGAGGAGAGAAAAGGCCCAGGGGTGGGAATTAATTTCCATTAGCTGTTTGCTCTGGCTGTCCCACATCGGCATGCTCAGCACATTCACTCCTAGCATGGCCCAGGCGCTCATCGGGAGCCCTCCAAGTGCAGGAGAGGCGGGTGGTCCAGGGCCAGCTGGGGTGGGAACCCCAGTCGGGGCAGTGGCCATGCATGGGGCTTGCTATCCCCAGGGAACCTGGGCCAGCTTGCAGTGACCCTCTGTGGAACGGAGGCTCAGCAAGGTCCGGCTAGGGGTCAGACCTTATTCCGAGACTCCTAACCCTGCCAGTGCAGGAAAAGGGAGCAAATCCACCAGCATGGCTTGACTCAAAGCCAGAGCCTCAGAAAACCCTGGTGCTTCTGCTGCCTTCAAGCTTAGGGCATCTCCATTCCTGCCTGTTCTTCTCCCTCTTTCTTTCCTTCCCAGGCTGTGGCCATCCTCAGTCCTCCCCTAAATGTCAGGGCTTCTCCTAAAAAACTCACCCTCTTCTCTGAACAGCCAGCTAGAACTGTCTGGATATTGTGACTGGGTGATCTTTCTTTTACACTCTTTTTCAAAGGTTTGGTTTGAGGTCAAATAAACCCACAATACCAAAACTCAAATATTTATCCACTAGTAAGTGAGTTTATACATGCAAAGTGTTTAGAACAGTGCCTGGCACGCAGAAAGCTAGCCGTAAACGTGCTCATCACTGTTAACATCACTACTACTGCGATTACAACATGTAGGGTCCTGTCCTGGATGCTGTGCAGGGCACAAGGCAGGCTCCCTTTCCCCAAGGGGCTCATGATCTCGTCAAGGAAACAAGACAAAAACCCACGAGCAGTTAATTTTGCAACCACACAAGAGATAAAAGGCAGTTCATTTTAATAATACAAAAGCTGTCACAAGGTGATACTGGATTAATTACCAGATAAATGGTCATGGGCCAAAGAGGAAAGAGGTCATTTCTAATTGGAATAGTCAAGCAGTAGGCGGTGGGAGAGGGGGTGGTCTCACGAAGAAAACCACTTTGGACAAGCAGAGGAGGAGGGGAGCCAGGGAGGCAAGACGTTCCCAGACAGAGAGGCATGGAAGGATGGAACTTTTTCGGGGGCCGCTGGGTAGCTACAGGTAAGCCGGAAACATGTGGAAAATAGGTTTTTAGCTGAATATGGAAAGCCCGGAATGAAAGGCTAAGTTTAGATTTAATCCTAGAGGCAAAAGATACCACTGAACGGATGGCAGGATCTTTTTCTGAAATACTCGTTTATAAGGCCCTCAATGATAATTTAAAAAAACAGTGTTTCAGGGGTGCCTGGGTGGCTCAGTCGTTAAGCGTCTGCCTTTGGCTCAAGTCATGGTCCCAGGGTCCTGGGATCGAGCCCAGCATCGGGCTCCCTGCTCCGCGGGAAGCCTGCTTCTCCCTCTCCCACTCCCCCTGCTTGTGTTCCCTCTCTCACTGTCTCTCTCTCTGTCAAATAAATAAATAAAATCTTAAAAAAAACAAACCCCCAAAACAGTGTTTCAGCCTAAAAAGAAGTGTGTAAAACCTACATAAAGAAAACCTGAAAAGGCTCCTGAGGCATACAAAAGATTTGAACACGTGTGTAGAAAGGCACATCTGATTCTTGAATAGGAAAACTCAATATCACAAAGTTGTCAGTTTACCCTAAATTAATCTATATATTGAATATTATTTTAGCTATATTTAAATTATATAATTTGGGGAAAACTAGAGGAGCTATGAGAAATTCATTGGGAAAACAAAAACAGCTAGGAAAATTCCTAAAGAAGAGTAACAGACCTTCCCAAGTGCTTTTTCTATCAGATAAGTAAAGCACAGCATAAAGGTACAATGATAAAACTGTGTGCTACTAGAATATGAATAGACACATCAATGGAACAGAAATAGTTCCAAGCACAGATAGGCATTTGATATCTGATAGACATGGTACTTCAGATATAAAGGGGAAAGAAGGATTATTGGATAAAAGGTATGGACAAAACTAGATGCCATCCAGGAAAAATTAACTTAAATATATACCTCATGCTCCAGGATAATTTCATTTGGATAAAAACTGAAATGTAAAAATAAAACCATAAAAATACCAAAACAAATCATGGTTGAATGTATTTTTTTAATAATGCTGGTATATAGGACACAAAATTCAAAAGGCATAAAATAAAATATTGAAAAGTTCAACTACATTAAAAAAAACTTCAGGCAAAATTTCTGCTCCTCTTAATTAAAAAAAAAAAAAACTTGTGTGGGTTAGAATACTGTAAGCAAAGTCAAACAAATGACTAAAGATATTTGTAACTCACATCACAAAGAGCCAATTCACTTAGGATATAAGGAACATATACAAATTAATGAGGAAAAGGACCCACAATCCAATAGCAAAATGGACACATGTATATGAACAAAAAGTTAACAAAAAACTGTAAAATCTCTTAAATGTGTAGAAAATTGTCCCAGCTATTCATAGAAGTACAAATTAAAAGTATAAACATATATAAAAATTTTAATAAATGGTCCTTAGTCTGAGCACATTAATTATAAAAGACATTTTTGAGACAACTGGGAAAATTTGAATATTAAGTGGGTATTAGGTTATATTAGAGTTGATGTTAATTTTATTCAGTCTGCATTTTTTGCCAGCACATAGCTTTAAGCTAGGGGTAAAGCTAGGTGTAATAGTGGTATTATGGTTAGGTGGGAGATGTTCTTGTTTTTCAGAGGTACATATTAAAGTATTAGGGGTAAAATGTTGTGACAATCTTCAATCTACTTTAAAAACACTTCAACCCCCTAAATGGACAAGCAAATACGGCAAAAAGTGAACAGTTGTTAAGTCGAGGTGATGATTCATTATACTTTTATCTGTATTTTTTTGTATGTTTGAAATTTTTCATACTAAAAGCCAAAAAGTACAATGACAGTACATCAAGACACTTTCACTTATCGGGTGGGCACAGATGCAAAGTCTGATAAAATACAGTGTTTGGTTAAGGGTGTGGGGAAAGACAACATTCATATGTTGCTAGAGAAGGTATAAGAGACAATTTTGGCAAGAATGGTCAGAATTATATATTCAGTAATTCCACTTCTAGGAATATGTCCTACAGATAAACTCATATATTGGGAAATAATCAATATATAAGTTTATTCATTGCATTTTTAAAAAGAGACAAAGACTGGAAGCAATGAAAATGTTCACCAATAGGAGACTGGTTAAATTAAAACTGTATGTCCATACACTGGAATACTTAATTGCTATTAAAAAAATGAGGCTGTTTATGTATTAATATCAATAAAACAATCTTCAATATATCTTGGGTGAGGGGAAAGCACATTATAGAACAATGTATAGTAAAAAAAAAAAAGCTGGGAGAAATAATATAGACCATTTGGTAATATATGCATCAAATATTCCTGGAAAGTTACATGAGAAACTGATAACACTGGTTATGGGAAAAGAATTGGGTATCTGGGGGCGCCTGGGTGGCTCAGTTGGTTAAGCGACTGCCTTTGGCTCAGGTCATGATCCTGGAGTCACGGGATGGAGTCCCGCGTCGGGCTCCCTGCTCAGCAGGGAGTCTGCTTCTCCCTCTGACCCTCTTCCCTCTCGTGCTCTCTCTCTCTCAAATAAATAAATAAAATCTTTAAAAAAAAAAGAATTGGGTATCTGGGGGGACCAAGGTGGGAATAAAACTATTTTATGCATCTTTTGAGTGTTACCCACTGGATGTACATATTATTTATTCAATAGAAAAATACATTTTTCCTTTTTTTAAATATTTTGTTTATTTATTTGACAGTGAGAGAGGGAACACAAGCAGGGGGAGCGGGAGAGGGAGAAGCAGGCTTCCCGCGGAGCAGGGAGCCTGATGCTGGGCTCGATCCCAGGACCCTGGGACCATGACCTGAGCCAAAAGCAGATGCTTAACGACTGAGCCACCCAGGCGCCCCCATTTTTCCTTTTCTAAAGAAAATATTAAACTGTTTTTTTCTCCTCCTCTCTCCAAGATAGCCCAGTTGCCTTTTGTGTCTTGCCTCAGGACTTTTCACCAGACAAAAATCACAAGCATGGTTAGCCAGCTGAGCCACAAGAGAGGGGTAAGGGAGAGAGGGAGAAGGTTTACAAGGTGAGGAACACCCCCCCCCCCCCACCTCCTGAGAACAGAGCCCAGGAGGGAGAGTTTCCCTCTGCCTCCCTGACCACCACAGAGCTACTCTCTGAGGTCTGGCCCTCTGAATATCCCCAACGGTTGTTTTAAAGCACAGAGCTCTCCTCCTGGGGTCAAGGCTCTTTCCCTCTCTTGTGAGATAGCTTCTCTAGGCTTCCTCTCGGCTCTTCCTTCAACTTCCCTCCTCCCTTGGCCACAGCACATCTGTCACTGGCCCCACCTACTCCGGTACCTGCTTCACTTCCTGACATCACAGGCATCTGGCAAGTTTGTTATCGGAAGTCCCAGGTGGGGCTGTTTTAAAATAGAAGCTTTATTACACATTGGCTGTTCTTAAGTCAAATGGTAAGGTTGAAATATCTTATCTACCTTAATCACCCAGGTCTAGGGCCATCTAGTCATTCCTGCCATAGCTTCCTATAAAATTCCTTGAGTGCTTCATCTCTCTCCCTCTTTTGTCTGTTAAAAATCTGCTCTCAAGAATAGAGAATAGCAACCTAAATATTCAAAACAGGATTATCATGATCATTTTGGTACTTATAAAGATATTAATAGGTTGTAGAAGACCTTTCAGTGGCAAGAAAGGATATTAGAATACATTTTAAGGGAAAGTTCAGATTATAAAATTATATGCATAATATGACCCTGGTTTTGTAATTTTTAATATCCATTTAAAAATGAAAGCTTCAGCTGGATGTTGTTACAGCTGAGCGGTAAGACTGTGGGTGACTTTTCTTTTTGCTTGTCTATAGTTTCTAAAATTGCTGCAATGAACATGTATGTATTCCTTTCATAATAAGAAACAACAGATGTCATGGAGAAAAATAGGATATAAAGCTCATAAACCCTGAGGAATAAATGACTGATGAAAAGTTACAAAGGTTTTGTTTTTGTGTTTTTGAGGAAGCCTGCATTTTTGCCAGCACCCAGGCCTAAGGTATAGGTAAGGCTGGGTGGTCGGAAAGACAAGAGGGCGAGGAGGCCCCATGCGAGGCCCATGGACCACCAGCTTGGGCCTGAAGCCAATCATTTAACGTTGAGCCTTTTGTAGGTTTACAGCCTCAGAGTTCTCTCCTTCTCATGCCAGGAAGCCAAGAGCTTTGGGAACCTGAGTGAGTGATACTTGAACTCCCATGAACTTGTGACAAACCTCGAAGATACAGCTGGCAATCCTATAAAGCCTAGCGGAGGGGCAGATCCTCAGGGACACATCATAAATGATGTTGGTAGCACAAATTCCACCCTGTAGTTTAGTTTGGAGAGGAACTTTTCTTTCAGCCAACCAACTTTCATGACACTAGTATTGTGAAAGGCTAGAACAGGATTCCCCCACCTACAAGACGTAAAATCTAGCTAGGGTTGATTCCGAGAGAGAACTCTAGGATGCTTATTACATACGTGCAAAGGCAAGAATACAGCACATAAGACTGACTTTAAAAGTGAGCAGAGTTGGACACTAAGATGCTGGTTAACTATACTGGTGTACAGTAATACAAAGGAAGACTATATGGCCATGAAAATTATAATCTGCATGTTTACAGACATGAAAAGATATTCACAGTATACTGCTCAGTGAGAAAAATTCTAAGATTATAATATAATGTTTAAGTACTTACACACTTTACACAGAGTCATGTATTTATAGGCATTAAAATATCTGTATGGGTCATTAACAATGTCCCTAGTTTTCCCTTTTTTATCTATTTTTCTAATCTTTTCTATACTAAATATATATTTTTGGGTAATAAAAATGTTTAAAGATATAGAAGTATTCATCCTATTTTTTTAAAATAAAATAGGGTCTTTACATATAGTAGGAAAAGAAAGCAAGTTATTATATCAAATTTAGTTCTTAAAAAAATGTTTCTGAAGAAGGTTAATTTGGATGTGAGGTTTGAAGATGATCATGGTTTTAGAATGGCAGGGAAGGAAGGGGGGGGTCTTGTTCAAAGGCCTCAAGGTAGACACTGGCAAATGTGTGTGTGTGCATGTGTGTGCAGGTACAGGAGTGCACGTACAGGTGTGCATGTCTGGGGGTGAGGGTGAGAAGCAGTGAACTGCCCCAGAGCAAAGAATCTGAAGGACAGTCTAGGGAATTTGAACTTTATACTCCAGGTAAAGAAAAGCCCGGAGGTTCTTTTTTTTTTTTTTAAGATTTTATTTATTTATTTGACAGAAAGAGAGAGAGAGCGAGCACACAGGGGAAGCTGCAGGCAGAGGGAGAGGGGGGAGAGGGGGGAGAGGGGGGAGAGGGGGGAGAGGGGGGAGAGGGGGGAGAGGGGGGAGAGGGGGGAGAGGGAGAAACCGAAGCTCCAGGGTTCAGGGTAGAGGCATATGGTCAGCAGTACTCTAACAGGTGGCTTCTTCCCGGGAGGCCAGAGCTGGAAAGGCCTTGTGCATCATCTGGCTCAAGCCCCTTGTTTTCCAGGTGAGGAGCAGAAAAGTGACTTGGCCAAGGTCACCTAACTCGGGAAAGCCCATGATGGCAGCAAGAGCAGAAGGATGACAATGTGATGATGGGCCACTTCTCCCTGTCGATGGCCCCCAAGCTGGCTCATGCTGCCATCTTCCCAGACTTTTGCCCAGCCTCCCCATAACCTGTTCCCCCCACTGAAGTCAGAGTGATATTTAACAACCCAAATGTAAGCATGCCACTTCCCTGCAAGAACCGTTTGATGGCTGTAGGAGTGGCTCCGTCCTTCGTCCTGAGAGCCTCCAGCTCTCCCTGCTGCAGGCTCCCACCCTTTGGTCCTTCGACCCCGCCACTCCTTTGCAAATAGTCCCCCTCAGTAAACTCCTCAGCCACCTTTCTGAGTTGCCAGCTGCTTCCTGCCAGGACCCTGTAAGGCCCCTGTGATGCGGCTCCTGCCTGCCCCTCCCATCTCCACCCCTCCATCCCCCCCATGCACTCACTCCAACAAGCCCCACTCCTCCTTGGGTGAGTTATAGGCTGTAGGTTATGTTAGAAACTCATAGTTCTCAGTAAATCTTTATGGAATTCATCTTAATTCATCATCATGCACATACATCTACATGTACAGAGACACACGTGTGATTATTTGATCTACTTCCTTCTCACTGGACTGTAAAATGAGATCCCCTGTTGATCCGGTTTCCAGAGTCTGAAGGCCAAAGGGTTTAGAGACAAAATGCTCCCAGAGACTCAGCTGCTACCAGCTTCCCTGTCATTCTCTCTCAATGACACGATAAAAAGGGAAAATGAGCAATCGCTACAGATGCTTGGAAACAAACACCACTCCTGGCACCTCTTCAGCCCGGCAGCATGCAGGGGGCTCCCAGATGGAGGAGGGGGAAGCGGATACCAGCTGCCCTGGGAACCGTCAGCACCATCAAGGGGTCACGGCCTGCCCTTGGGAACGAAGCGGACAGCCCACAGGAATGTCCCAAAGATGGAGGAGGCTATTACCGTGGCTCACTCAGACTGCATGGCATGGGGAGGGAAGAGTCTTATTATTAACCTCGGTGTATTAATATTTGAAAACAATCTTCACGATGATAGATAGCAGTCACCCAGAAATGGGGACAGCCTTGGTTCTGCAAAGCATTCTCAGAGGAAGAACAGCTTTTCTGGAGAGGGGAGGGAGGCCAGTGGGAGAAGGTGTTATGTCCTGGGCCGGGGAGACTGCCCCAGAGCACACAGCAAGGGGGCGGTGGTGGTGGTGGGGGGAACGACGCTGGCCTCTCGTGGATTTGTCTGCATCGGTCACCAGCAGGTTTATCTGAGCAGTGGCGTCTCAGGAAAGGAGGGGAAACTCACAATGGCTGACCTCCCAGAAAAAGCTGCTGAGCTAATTATTTTTTCTTCTGACAGTATACTAAAATGATTGCTGATGATTTTACATATTTCTATGAATAGTATATTTTCCCAAAATATAGTCTCTCCACAGAACTCCAACTCATGTTTTGAAATCTGAGAAGAAAACATTTTAAAAACCCCTCATTAATGACACCATCTTTGTTCTCACAGGTAGCTTAAGAGAGACATTCAGACCATTAACACCTGATGCCGTGGTCTCCAGCAGCTGCCTGTGAACTTGTCAACTTAATAGGCTGCCAATAAGCTGCTGAATCCCTGTGCCTGTGCTCCACCCCCCCTCCACACACACACACACTGTGGTGAAATCCTGCTCTCTGAAAGGCATCATTCACCCTCTGGACACAAGGCCCTTCTCAGGCAACTGGGGCACCTCTGGGGTACCTGGTATCAGTGTGATCCTGGTGCAGGTGGGGAAGGAGGCCCAGGGAAAGGCCATGCATTACCTTTGGCTACCAAAGTCAGGAAGGAGCCCATATCACCCTCTCTCTGTGGAGTTTCTAGGGAGCCAACATGGGTGGGCAGGGAGCAGCGGGGTCTGAGGGCCACTGTCCTAAGGCTCTGATGGACTATCTGCTAGGCACAGAACTTAACCTTGGAGCCTGGGCAAAGTGGGTCTGGAAGACGTTCAAGGTTCAAAGTGGCAGCAACTCTGTACTTCAGAGCAAGGGACACAGCCCGCTGTGCACCTGCTGCCCTGCTGTGTTCTCTGAATTGTCCTCAACCAACCTCACCATGCGACCTCACCTCCTATCTAATAAGGAGGCTACAAAGACAGAATGCAGAAAGGAAAAGCATCTCTAGTTTGAAACATCACTTGGACTCCGATTTAAAGGCAAAACCAGGGTGGGCTACATCAATTTGTGCCCTTTGTTTGAAAAGGATGACTGTGTTCAACAGGCCACAGACGAGGACAAAGGGCATGTTTGGCTCTCTCCTTCTCACAGAGCATCGCAAGAGGCCCTGGCCTGCTCTCTGTACTGCAACCTTCCAGACACCTCTGTGCTCCGAGGAGCTGGAAATCCTGCAGTGGGTGGCACGTGGGGTGCCCAGATGCCTACCGAGTGTGTGGGCAAGGAGGGGGGAGGCTGATGCACAAGGTTTCTCTTTTGGGGGGAACCTTTGTGTTGCATTCCTCCTCTCCCACTTGGGCCACATCCACCCTGAGGCAGTGTCCTCACCTGAATCAGTGGGGTACCCAGCCAGATGTGAGGGGACAGGCAGGCAGGCAGAGGCCGCCTCTGGGATGAGGAGAGAGCACAGAGGACGGGCTTTTCTGGCTGGTAAATTCCCTGCAGCCTGCAGTGCCTCATCCCTCATCCCTCATCCAGACAGCCACAAATGTTTACCGAATGGCTCCCAGGACAAAAAGGGGGAAGGACAGGAAATGGGGAGAGAGTAAAAAGGAGGGTGGCTCTAGGAAGACACTGGAAGCCTTTCTACTGAGACGTGAAGGCTGGAACCTCTTGGCGGGGGGCAGAACTTGAGCTTTTCAACTGCTCCCCTTCCCCTAATCTTTCAAAAAAGTAGGAAGGTGCTAGAGGCAGTCATCAAAGCAGAGAACAATACCTGTTCAGGCTCAGAAGCCTCAGGGCTACCCAGCACTTAACCTCATGAGGTGCTGTCAGCTTTAAGACGCTGATGCTGAGAACTAACATCTGCCCAGGGACCTACTGGGCAAATATTCCTGCTGGACCCACCACCCAGTGCACCCCTGGGCACTGCTAAGGTCAAATCCATCCCTGTACATCCCCTTCTGCAGCATTTTCTTGCCCACCTCCCCCTTCATTTCAGTCAGG
Organism: Zalophus californianus; assembly: GCF_009762305.2. NCBI lineage: Eukaryota > Metazoa > Chordata > Mammalia > Carnivora > Otariidae > Zalophus > Zalophus californianus. The sequence goes on along the minus strand of NC_045600.1, from coordinate 35,462,800 downwards.
GTGATCCACAGTGTCAAATCCAGTGATTCAATTGGACAGAGGTCAGGTATTTGTATATCACTGTGGCAGTTTCCACACGGAATAACCAGATGGCTTGTTCATTTCAGTCCAGGGAGGAAGAGCTAGGAACGGTCTGAAAGGCAGAATAGGGAGTATTCCTTTGGAACTGAGAGGAAGTTGACTTAAGAGGCAGAAAAAAATGGAGCCCAGTTAACCAACTGCAAGTCTTCTAACCACAGGTCACTAAGTGGAGAAGGACCAGAGAAGCTGACACATGAGGAAGAACATCTAACAAGCCCCATCATTCTTTGGTTTCTCGGGCCTTCTGGGTCACCTGGCTGATAGCAGAGACGTGCCTGGGCAGCCTTAAAAGAGAAACAGCTACAAAGCATGGGGCTTCATCCCTTTGCGTACTGGGTCTCTGGGGACGGAGCCAAGTGCTCCAAGCACAAGCATTAGCAGAATTTTCCCTGCTCCCTGGCTCCTTCTTCCAACCGAGGCCTTCTAAGACAAAGGAGGGTGGGGTTAAGGAGGAGGAAACAGGCCAAGATAACTGGGGCACTGACTGAGCTAATGATTCTGAAGGTCTGAAGTTAAGAGAAAGAACAGAAAGATATTACTAAGATTTCCTGTAAATCCTAACATTCACCTAGTATTTTATTACTAATAAAAAACTTTCATAAACTTTATCTTACTTGACCTTCACAACACCCTTGGGAAAGTACTACCATCCACATTTTATAAAACAGGAAATTGATTCAACCTTCCTGGCAGTAGCATTTGAGGTGGAACCTGGGTCTTGTGACATTTTTCTCCTCACCTCAAGACCTTCAATTTCAGAAAGAATCTCTCCAACTTTGCCACACACACCTACAAAGCAAACGACCGCCATCTTGTAAGAAACACAGGACTGAACGCCTTCCTTGCCAGAATGCTCTTAGGCATGGGGGAGTGGCTGCAATGAGAGGAACCAGAGGCACTTCCGATTCCTCAGCCTCAGTCAGTGGAAACACTGACCCCCGCCTAGGCTGCCAAGGCAGCCCCGAAGATAATACCGCAGAGAAAAAGGTCAAGAAATCTGGTGGAACCTGACAGCCCCTTCCTCTGCTCTGCCTACCCACCAGAACGGGTTCATCTGACCTCTCTACTTTGGACCCTTCCAAAGCTTTGGCTTCTCCCACAGGTCACTCAGAGTGGATTCTCAGGAAAGTCAGTAGACTGCTTAGGGTTGTTTTTCAAAATCCTGAACGGACCCCAAACTCCCAAACTGCCATGGTTACCTGTTGGTCAGATGGGTCTAGATCATTAAGGTCCAGGCATTTAGTTCTATACTCCATGGTCCCCCACCCGGGGGGTGGGGCATACAGATTCTCTGTAGATGAGCAGCAACCTCTTGGTGAGACACAGGCAAGGCGGGTGGAGGCTCCTTCCCCATCAACCTGATCAACTTACCTTCACCGGTTTCCCAACCTGCTCATCAGACCTTGCTGCCATTCACACTGTCCAACAGGATGATGCTGTGTCCCGCCTGCGTGTCACCCTTTACTTCTGAAGGCATTCTCCACACACGAGTCCCTGATTCTCCTTGTGCCTCCTCCTTTGCTCTCTCATTGCCATTTAATTATGTGACTTTCCTATGGTTCTTCTCTAATTCTACTTGTGCTAATTATGAACATTGTTCATTTTCCCTAATAGATCATAAACTCCTTAGAGACAGATACTATGTTGAACTCATCTCTGTGGTTTCTTCTCCATTTTCATGTCTGGTCAGGGGTTTTAGCTTTACACATAGTAGGAGTATAATAAATCACTGTTAAAATGGAATTTACCGTGGTTTCTTAAAAAACAGGGTATCTGTGAAACTTATCAAAGGATCCTTTCACAAAAGACAGTCCCGTTCCTTGTACTGTCCTTTGACAAGACTTATGGAATCCCTCTCCCCCTCTATCACCAGGGTCACTGCAGTCAGGCTCAGTTGGCTCTGAGATCTAAAGACGGTAAAACCAGACTGGCAAAGACAAGGGTTCCCAGTTGGCTTATTTAAAGAGGTTAAGATTACATAAGCAAAGCAAGGGATTGGTGCCGTTATCTGTCCTCAAGGAAAACCAAGAAAGGACTTTTTAAGGGTAGGGAATGGGGAGGAGGGGATGAAGGAAGAAGAAAGCGAGTTTCCTACAAAGAACAAGGACACAAAAGCTGATGGCTGAGCCCTGAATGGATTCTCCATCATGACAAGGGAATGAGACACCCCATTCCTTTTACAGAATGGGAAACCCAGATACTCCTAAGATGAAAGGCCATTATGGTCCCAGAGGGGCCGAGGGCCCTGCTCATGACTCAAGGTCAGCTGGAGACTGAGGCATCTGGGAGCACAGTGGAGGGAGAGAAGGTAGAAGAGTACTACCGGGAACTTTGGGTAGGGCCACTGAGTGATGGGGCCGTGGGAGAATCGCTCTAGAAAGTGCTTGTGGGAGAGGCTGGGTCCTTCTTACAAAGTGAAGATGGGGACAACTGATGATGGGGAAACAAATCTGAGTTGGGTTCATGACTGGTGGAGCAGGTGATGGAATCTACCCCCAGCCCTTCTATGCACACAATGCCCCACAGAACTCAAACTTTCCTTATTGGCCAAGGACTTCATGCTGGAGCACAGCTACCCTTGGCCAGGATCCAGGGCGGCAGTGGTCCCGGGGTTGGTAGGAAAAAAAATCCCAAGAATCAGATCTCAGCCAGCAGGGTGGAGGAGAAATCATTTCTGCTGGGAATTTAAGTGCGTGCTCTCTCTCGCTCTCGCTCTCTCTCTCTCTCTCTCTCTCTCTCACACACACACACACACACACACAGAAATCGATTATAAACCTGCTAAGTAAAAATCTAATTCCAGTTTAAGGATAAGAGGTTTAGTCCAGAAAATCCGGCTTCCTGAGCCACTGTGGGGAGGATGTTATCTGTTCTCAATTTCCTATCAAATCCATCTTTTCTTTTGGGACCACAGCGAGGATGATGATAATTTCTCTATCTCTGCCTAGGGGACTGAGGTGCATCATGAAGCCCCATGCACCTCTACCTGGCTGTCCAGCCCCTCAGACACTCCTTCACCCAGATTTTCTCTTCACTCTTTGGCCACAGGTCATTCAGGACAGAGGCAGAGGGCTGGGCCTCCCTGGCACCACCTCCCACCTGGGATGAGGTGAGGCATGCTTGAGAGCAGAGGCTCCCTGAGCCTGTGCTCCCTTCCAACAGGGCCAGGTCTCTCTTGGAGCCACACAACCGTGTCTCCATCATGTCCCTGCCAGAGCTCTCGCCAGTGCACACATAGGATTGACCACAGGAAGGGAGGGGACTGAAGCTTGGGATTGTGAGACCAGCTCCTCTAACCCCCACAGCCCCAAATGGTACCTGCCAAGGCCTTGATCCGGGACCTCTCAAACAGCCTGGCTGAGCTGTTGTCATTATCCAGCTCATCGTCCGGGGCAGCCCAGCGGGCATTGATCCGGCTGTACGGTGGCTGGTTGCCCACGTTTTCAAACTCCGTGGCCGATGTCATGTCAGCAGGCTCTCAGCAGTTTCGCCTGCCTCAATCTTCATGGAAGGGTCCCTAGGGGGGACAGCAACACAGTCAGAGGGTTAACCCCCTCCCTTGGACTTTTTTCAGGGGAAACTTATTCAGAGCATCCAACAAGGGGAGGTCCTTACAGGAGCGGCACATCATGCCAGCTGCCGGGCCATGCTTCCCCACCCCCCCGGGGTCTCTGGGTTAGAAAATATTGCAGCGGCAGCCGCGGCAGCAGCAGCCCCAGGAACGGCGACAGTGGCGGCAAGGATGGAGAGCTGCATGCAGAAGGGGTCAGGACGGCCAGCAGGTGGAGACGTCAGTCGCAGCAAGCCCGCTTCCTCCAAACCTGCGGCCACCACAGCTGCGGGGAGCTCGGGAGGGATCAGGGAGAGGGGGCGGCTCTTCTGGGAGCCAGGGGGCTGGGCAGGGTGGGCGACGGCGTGGGGGCTGGGGGGGGGGGCGTGGGCAGAAAAGCAGCTCCGCCCTTTGGACTGGGGCCAGGACCAAACCTGGACGGAAGGTGGGGGCAGGAAGGAGAGGTGAGAAGCTGGAAGTTGGCGGAGTCCCACTCAGATGTGAATCAGTGGGGAGAGAGACGAACGTGAGACGCCACGGATGCCACCAGCCCTGGCAGCTGCGCTGGGGAAAGTGGGCTCCTCAAGGGCGCTGCCCAAGATCCCTCCCAGGGCTTTCCCAGCAGCACATATTTACAAAGCTGAGCTCTTGGTTTTGTCTTCTCTGAAAGGCAGTCAGGTACGTCGACAAGGTCTTCTGTTGAATCCCAAATCAGCCCAAGGAGCCCAGATGACCTGCTGTCCCGTCAGGCTCATCAGTGTGATGTGGGGGTGGTGGTGAGGGGACCTATGTGTGTTCATCTGTGCAATGCACGTGAACACTGTGTTCTCACTTGCCTGGCATTTATATTTGCTCATTCATTCGTGATAACTTCAAATATGTACTGAAGCCCAACCAGAGGGCAGGCACTGTGCTAGGCAGTTAGGAGTAAGACAGGAAGGACCCTGTCCTCATGGAGTTTACCCTCCGGCAGCAAGACACCCCATTAAATAAGCAGCTCCAGTAAGGCATGGTGTGTGCCACTGCTGGGAAAGAACGAGGAATGGTGGCGGACTCATGGCCAGGCCGGGATGTCAGGGGGAGGGAAGGGTAAGCTGGTTCCTAAAGGGAGCCTGGAGGCATTCTGTGAGGGGATAAAGAGCAGGTAGAGAGTTCTGAAGGTGAGAAAGAACATGGCAAAATTTCAGAACATGACAATGTTACTAGAGGGTGAGAGCAAGGTCAGGGAGAAAAGGGGTACAGGAGCTAGAGATGCGGGGCTAGGTCTTGAATGTCTTGGGCCTTCGGAAAATGACTAGCTTTCCTTCAGCCTTAATTTCCTCACCAGTACCTCCCTTTCAGGCATCTCCCCAGGAAGCTAAAGAGATTCAGGAGATCAAGTCTATAAGACTCAACAGGGAGCCCAGAGCCTTGGATCCAAGAGAACAAAAGGGGGTAGAGGTGGGGAGGCCATGAGGCAGAAAAATGACAAGTGTGGACAACCAGTGAGCTGTGAGGTAAACCACTCCCTCCATGAATGTGTGCACACACACACACGTGCACTGACATTCCACACACAGACACATACGCACACACCCAAACAGGCATAAGGTTGAAGAAATGATACAAGCTCACCAATCCAAGTGTAAATGCAGTGCTGTCGCCCTTATTTTTCAGACACAGAATCACTTCAGACTCCTCTTTCCCCAGGCTGATTAATCAATCCCACCACATCCCTTTGAGGTGAGACAGGAGCCAGAATTATCCATCTTAATTGCACAAGGAAGAAAACCAAAGGCCTCACATTGGATGAGGCCTCCCCAAGGTCATCTAGGGAATTCTTGCTACAGCTAGGGCTAAAGGCCAAGCTGTAGCCCGTTTATCCCCCTCTACTAGGCAGATTTTAGGGAAGCAGATTAGATTTAGGAGAGGAACACGGCACATGAGGACAGAGGGCATTCCGCAGCTTCCAGGACCTGGCAAAGGTGTTTGCTTCTCAGCGAAGGGGAGGCGTAGGGTAGGGAAGCCAGTCATCACCCCACAATGCCAGGCCTGTGCCCAAGAACACCCTCATCCCTTAGACAGCCTGTCGTCTTCCACAAATGGACACATGACTTCCAGGGCTGAGATTTCGCATTCAACTCGTTGGGCAAAGAGCGGGGAAGGACACCCTCCTCCCCATGCTCCCCCCAGCTTCCCTGAAGGGGAGCTACTGCTGGCTCCCAGCTCTGGGCAGGAGACAGGCTGACAGCCTGACCACCTCCTGCTGGGCCTCAAGCCTGTCCAGTAGCCCCCCCACCCCGCGAAGGGCCGGGCTGCCAGACACAGGAAGTGAAGTAAGATCATATCCTGCTTGCAGGAGGTAACTGGACCCTGGCTCTCCTTCTTGTCCTGGGCTATTTTTAAGAGCGACTGAGAGAGGCCCAGGCCACGGGCCGGTGGGAGGGTGGGGGTGAGATTACCTTTGCCAGGGCTCCGTAAATAAGTCTGCCCCAGAAAGATGAGCCTGAGCAGGCACAGCAGCAGGCCAGCATTCAAGACAAGATTGATGGCGCCGGGTGCAGAAGAGCAGCTACTAGACAGCAATTCATCCTGCTTAAAAACACCATGCCTGGGGCGCCTGGGTGGCTCAGTCGTTAAGCGTCTGTCTTCGGCTCAGGTCATGATCCCAGGGTCCTGGGATCGAGCCCCGCATCAGGCTCCCTGCTCTCTGGGAAGCCTGCTTCTCCCTCTCCCACTCCCCCTGCTTGTGTTCCCTCTCTCGCTCTCTCTCTCTCTCTGTCAAATAAATAAATACAATCTTTAAAAACAAAAAACAAAAACGCCATGCCCCCTGCTGCTGTGGCTTAGAGAGGGCAGCGGTAGGGCAGTGGCTTGGCTGGGAAGTGATAAAACACATGTATATGTCTAAATACAAAAGTCTAAGGTTTTGGGGGGTTTTGTTTTGTTTTTAGGATGTCAGGTCCCTGAAGACAACCACCAAAGAAAGAAGATTCAGAAACTAAAGGAAAGCCCTCTTTCTCCTGCCCCCAGTGGCCTGCCAAGACTGCATTCCGTCAGAGCCAAGGGAGGGGGTGCTGGTGGTGTGTTCAGTGGGTCAGCAAGGGGGGAATTGGAGAATCAGGCGTGAGAGACAGAGGAAAAGAAAAATCTGAAAACAGGAAAGCTACGGATGGTTATTCCAGGGAAACAAAACAAGAGCAAAAATAAAACCCCAGATGATGCCTACAACCAAATTTGACCCAGAGCTTTCCCAGGGTCACCCATGTCAATTTTCACTACTGTCATAATATCCCTTTGAAGGCTGGCAACAAAGAAACCAACATGACTGAAAAGAGCAGCGTATGGTGGGGGTTCGTGGGGGAGACACCTAACCAAACGGGGAGTCATGGAAATGATACTTAAGTTGATATCTGAGGGGAACCTGGAACTCAGGTAATCGGTCACATTTGAAGGATATAAGTCATCTATGCACCTAGAGTGGCCTTCCATTAAGTATGAAAGGCAGCAAGCACATGGCTAACATTTGACCTTAACCTGCATCTCACTCCCCTGCCAGCAAACCCAGGAGAAAGGGCATAAGAAGTAGTTCCTTGTCCTTTCACCGCCCCCAATGAACCCTCAAGCTCCTAAGAAGTCCTTCTCCCAACCCATGAGACCCTTGTCAAAGTGTAGGTGGCTCCTCTCCAGCCTGTGTGACTCTGCGCCCAGGAAAGGCCACCTTCTCTGTCCACCTACCTGCCTATCGCAACGGGATAGGCCTGTCTCCAAATGCACAGGCCCGAGGCTTACCCTCACCTGCTGAGCTTCGGCCACCCCCTAGTGCCAGGTTACCTTTTGATCAGGATGGGTTCCTAGAAGACTGGCCCACAGCTCAGGACAGAAAAGCTCATCTGATTGTACAGGGCATTCACTCATAGAAGGAGCGCCTGCTTGGTAAATGGATTTCACAATTTCACGGCCGAAACCCTTAGCTCCACCCTTCACAGTGTGCCCAGGACCTCATCCGCTTTTTTTTTTTTTTTTTAAGATTTTATTTATTTATTTGAGAGAGAGAGAATGAGAGATAGAGAGCACGAGAGGGAAGAGGGTCAGAGGGAGAAGCAGACTCCCTGCCGAGCAGGGAGCCCGATGCAGGACTCGATCCCGGGACTCCAGGATCATGACCTGAGCCGAAGGCAGTCGCTTAACCAAACCACCCAGGCACCCGACCTCATCCGCTTCTGAGATCAGGTGTGAGGTCTCAGAATCTCAACCTCATGCACTATGCCCTCCTAATCCCTGGGGGGGCGGCGGCTTCTCTCCCACCTGCAGGAGCCCAGCTAGCACTCGCTTCAGCCCTCCTGTGGGCACCGAGGAGCAGAGGAGGGATGCGAGGGATGCGCTGCTCTTTTCTTCCCCACCCCGTCTCCTCTTCCCGGGTGGCATAGCACCAGAGAAGCAACAGAGCCCGAAGCTCTACTTCAGGAGGGGGAGATGGGGAAGGAGATACAGGGCGATGCTGCTCTTCCTTCGCAGGGTCACAGGTCACAGGCTGCTGCAAAGGCTTCGATGCGCAATTCCTTCAGCAGAGAATTTAGACCCCTCCTACCTTTAGTTTTCTCTCTAGCTGTAAGGTTGGACTCTTCCTCTGCTTTCTATTTTGTCCTGCCCCTTTATGCTACCCTAAACCTGTTTTTAACATATTTTGGTACTATGGTAACCCAGGTCAGGAGATTAAATCCTGAAGTTTCCCTGGTAACTTTTCTGCCAGTGCATTTACTAAAACAGAACATCCTCCTACTCCCTCGGGTGGTAATCTCACTGCATATTCACAGATACCTTACAGAACAAATATATACTAAAATAGCAGGAGAACCAATGAGACGCCCAGCACAGAGTACACTAACTCTATCTCAAACCCTAACCTCCTGCCCACCCCCAAGCTCTAGTCTGGCACCTCCATCTGTCTACCAGATATCGCCACCTAGAAATTACAGCTCCGTCTCAATATGGCTAAACCTGAGCACATGGCTCCCAGGACAGAAGAGGGGAGTTTTAGGACCAGGAGCTGACACTGAGGCCCAGTGAGGTAAGCATGCCATCTGTGGGTGACTGTTCCAGCAGATGGACATCAGCAGCAGCACCTGGATCAAGCTGCTTCCCCTCCCCAGAGCACACTCTCCTTTTGCACACTCTGCAGTTCCCATCCTGAATGGCCCTGGCTGCCAGGCCCACAAGCAGCAGAGGATAGTTAGGTGTTCTTCAAGTGTCAAGATGCCTATCCGTGGTTGCCACCATCAAGGATCCCCATGCATTTGCAATACCCTGGCCATTCTAACCCACTGCTTCCCCAGAGCCTTCTGCTCCAGTTTCTTTCACCAGGCAGGAACCTGAGGTCCACATGTCCCAACTTGTCCACTCTCATCATGGAAAAATCTCCTAAGAACTGGCTCCAGTTAAGCTGCAGCTGTGGAATGGGAGTGGGGGCATGGTGGGATCATGACCCTAGTAGTTCTTCTAGGGATTTGGTTGGGGAACAGGTGCAGCTCAGCGTTGATATAGAGAGGGATTGCCACCTCAGTCCTCTATCTTAATAGCATCTATCAGCACCTCACGTCCTACACAGATGCAAATGTCCACTGGGAATGATTAAAGGAGACAGGAGAGATGATACTCTTAATATACATCATTTTCAACAACTATCCTCTATTGGGATTCTTGGGCTCAATATCTACATTTACAGAAAGCTATTACAACCCAGTCCTACCTCTTATCTTTCCCAATTCACTTCCTTTCAGGATAGCTACTGGCCTCCCCGCCCAGAATAAGTAATATTCTCTGGTAGTTGAATTAAAAGTTGAATGCCCAAGGGCGCCTGGGTGGCTCAGTTGGTTAAGCGACTGCCTTCGGCTCAGGTCATGATCCTGGAGTCCCGGGATTGAGTCCCGCATCAGGCTCCCTGCTCAGCAGGGAGTCTGCTTCTCCCTCTGACCCTCTTCCTTCTCGTGCTTTCTATCTCTCATTCTCTCTCTCTCTCAAATAAATAAAATCTTAAAAAAAAAAAGTTGAATGCCCAATTTCTCTTCTTCCATGAAGACTTTTCTAGAATACCCACAGTGACTTCTCTCTTCTCTGATGAAAATTGTTAGGGAGGTAGTAAGGTCTCAGTGTTGGGAGGTGGTTAAGAATAAGTTGAAATAATTGATTTGAAATAACTGTTAAGATATTTCTAATGAAATAATTGATTCAGAAAAATATCATCAAAAAATAAAATAATTAGATAGGTAACTGGAGAACTACACAACAGAATCAAGTTCCCAACGCTTGAATTCACTGACGAATCTTAGTATCACTAACAATAGATACTGGGTGTCTCCTGATATGATGCAGTATGAAGGATATCACAACCAATGACATTCTTGCCAAAAAGGTTGAACCTCAATCTGATCAATCTTTAGAGTTAAGTTCCCCTTATAGGAATTATAGGAGACCAAAAGACAAGTTAAATGACAATATGAGGAAGCAAGAGACAGACCCACAAGTTGGGACATTCTGCAGACAACGGACTCCATTTCTTCAACAAGTCAATGGCATTAAAACAAACAAACAAAAAGGAGGCAAAGACTAGGGACTGATGTAGATCAAAAGAGACTTGGGAGATGTAATAAGTAATGTAATGTGTACCTTGTTCGGATCTTGAATCAAACAACTATTAAAACACATTTTTGAGACAACCAGGGATAACCGAATTATAGACTCAATACTGGATAACCAGAAATTATAGTCCATTATGTTAGGTGTGATAATGGCATTGCGGTTATCTAAGAAAATAAACCTTTTTTAGAGGTGACGAATGTAGTTGTGGGGGAGGGGGTGGTGGACAGGACAGGTCATCTGGGATTTGCTTAAATATGCTACAACAAAGTGGGAAGCAGATGAAGTAGAAAACCCCTAACTGCTGACTTGGGATGATCTACACATGTGGGGGTTCATGATACTATTCTCTCCACTTTGGGTATATGTTTGAAAATCTGTACAATAAAAATGTTCACTTACCATTAAAGTTAAATTTTATCAATTTTATTATAAAAAGTCATATGCCCTAGGTACAACTGGAACTTAGAATAAAAGTCAACCCCTTATCATGGCCTTGATGCCCAGCATGGTTTGGCTTCTGCCTCCCTCTCCAAGCACATCTCCCCATACTCACTACCTGCAACCTGCAAGCCTTTCAGTTCTTCCAACTTGCCATTTCTTCCCCAGTTCAGGCTCTTGTGCATGCTGTGCCCTTGGCCTGGGACACTTTCTGGAGTATCTCTGCATGTCTGGTCCTTTAGGTCTCCTCTTATTTTTTAAAAATCTTAATTAATTAATTAATTAAACAGAGAGCGAGAGAGAGCACAAACAGGCAGAGTGGCAGGCAAAGGGAGAGGAAGAAGCAGACTCCCCACTGAGCAGAGAGCCCAACGTGGGGCTTGATCCCAGGACGCTGGGATCATGACCTGAGTTGAAGGCAGACGCTTAACCAACTGAGCCACCCAGGTGCCCCCGGGTCTCCTCTTAGATATCATCCCCTTGTAGAAGTCCTCCAAGGCACCCTATCTCAGGTAAATCCTTTGTCAGCTTCGATCTGGGCACCCTGCCTGACCCCTTCCTAGCACTCATCATAATAATAATTACTCTTACATCTGTCAGTTTTTGTTTTTGCTTCTCTCTGTCTAGACTATAGGTTCCTCACAGGCAGCAGCTGTGTCAGTCTTATTCATTATTATATTCCAGGGTCTAGCATTGTCCTTGGGACAAATGGACACACAATATTCTCTTCCTCTTAGGGACCTAAGCTCAAACTCTAGAGCCTCTTTAAACCCTTCTGTCCCACCATATTCCTTGATCTACTCATTGTTATCACGCTTAGGTGCATTGGGCATTTATTCAATATTTATTCATCATCAAAGCCAGTCATTCTGCCCTCTAAAGTGTCTTCCTTTCATCATTCCTTTATGTTCTAAAGCTTCCACTTCACTTCAGGCCCTTATGACTTCTCACCTGGACTTGTGTAGTGGTCCATCTCTGTCCAGACTTAGCCCTTTCAATCCATCCTGCATGGATGACATGCCTTCTACTCTGTAACAAGTCTATCACACACAGTTTACCAAAGCCCCACACTGTCCAGTGCTGAGCTCATACTTCCTTTTATGCTAACTCTGCTCCAACCAAGAGGGTACCCATGTCCCCCAACCCCCACCGCTGTGTTAGGTGCCTCTACAACTTTATTTGTGCCACATTCCATATGCTGAAATTTAGGCATCTTTCTTCTCTCCTGGCAATTTGAAACAATTTCCAAACACTTAGAATCACAATATACAACATTTTCCTAGAATCTGAGTGAGGTCACCTTTCCCCTCCTTTCCCACCCCATGGACCTCCCCCGCCTCTACATCCAAGTGTAGAGGACAATGGAGATGGGCTCAGGGAAAGCTGACGGTGATCTGTGCACAGACTCTCCCTGGTCAGTCCCACATCCTCCCAAGTCTCATGGGTATTTTCAGGTGAGGCCAGATCCTCACTGTCTTGCCTTCTGTTCATCCTGCCAACCTTGGGAGGAAGATGAGTCTTTAGCTTTTTCTCCCTTCCATTTTCATTTTAACATGCTCAAATCTTTCCCATCTTAAATAAAACTCCTCCTTGCCATACTTTCTCTCCCCTCTCTCAGAGCTAAACTTCTTGACAAATATTCCAAGAATATGAACAGGTGACTGACAAAGAGGAAATACAAAAGAATAAACGTCTATGAAGAGATACTCAAGGTTACTAGGTAGCCAAGAAATGCAGATTAAAGCAAGAAGGAGATCCTATAGGCAAACATTATCAAGCTGGATAATGTGAGGTGTAGGTGGTGATGTGCAGAGCAGAAACCTTGGGCACTGCTGGTGGGAGAGTGGATTGGCCTAGTCATTCCGGAGGGCAGACTGCCAGTTCTCATGCAGGTTACATATCTGTAACTCTGTTCCTGGGCCTAGAGACCAAAGAAACTCTCATGCAGGTCTGAAAGGGGACATAGGCAAGGATGCTCATTGCAATATTGATTATGGGGGGAGGGTGAGCAGGTGGAGACAACTTGTGTGTCTGTCACTGGGGGATGAATGATAAAATGTGGTGAATATATACATGGAGGACACATGGCAGCACTGGAGGATCTTAAAAACACAGTGCTGGATAAAATAAATAAGAAAAAAAATGAGATCTATAACACACCACTGACATTGTATGTATTTTTTTATTATGTATGGCATGTATTTTTTAAATACATGTATATAAAACAATATATATAAGAGCACATTATAAATAAGAGAAAAACTCTTAAACACATGAAAATGGCCACTTCTAGGTTGGAATGAGGAGAATGGAGAAGGAAAATGAAAATAAAAGAAAACCAACACCAAAAAAAACAAACAATCTGGTTAAAAAAATGGGCAGAGGACCCAAGTAGACATTTTTCCAAAGAAAACATATAGATGGCCAACAGACACATGAAATGATGCTCAACATCACTCATCATTAGGGAAATGCAAATCAAACCCATAATGAGATACCACCTCACACCTGTTAGAATGCTGAAATCAAGAAGACAAGAAACAAGTGTTGGGGAGGATGTGGAGAAAAAGGAAACTTGTGCACTGCTGGTAGGAATGTAAATTGGTACAGCCACTGTAGAAAACAGTATGGAGGTTCCTCAAAAAATTATAAACAGAAATATGATCTAACAATTCCACTATTGGGTATTTACCTGGGGGAAAACAAAAACACTAACTCAAAAAGATATATGCAACCCTATGTTTACTGCAGCATTATTTACAATAGCCAAGACATGGAAGCAACCTAAGTGTCCATCAATAGGCAAATGGATAAGGAAATGTCTCTCTCTCTCTCTCTCTCTTTCTCTCTCTCTCTCACACACACACACACACACACACGAATATTACACAGCCATAAAAAGGATGAGATCGTGTCATTTGTGACAACACGGATGGACCCAGAGGGTATTATGCTGAGATAAGTCAGATTGAGAAAGACAAATACCATATGATTGAATTCATAAATGGAATCTAAAAAAATAAACAAACAAAAAGCAGACCCAGAACTATAAATACAGAGAACAAACTAATGGTTGCCAAAGGGGAGAGAGGTGGGGGCTTGAGCAGGATGGGTGAAGTGGAGGGGAGGTAGGCCTCCAGTTATGGAATGAGTAGGTCACAGGAATGAAGAGCAGAGCGTGGGGAGTGCAGTCAGTGATATTGTGACAGCGATGTAATGAGCCAGATGGTGGCTATACTTGTGGTGAACATAGCATAATGTATAAACTTGTCAAATCACTGAGCGGTACACCCAAAGCTAATATAACATTGTGTGTCAACCATACTTAAATTAAAAAAGACTCATTAAAAAATAAAAGAAAAGAAAGAAAAGAAAAGGAAATCAATCAACCATCAACCAACCAGGAGAGGAGCCTTGCCCAGAAACTGAGATGTATGATGACCTCTTCTCCTAGGGTAAAAATAGATGTAAATATTTACATTCAAGAGAGCTTCCTCATCCCATACCAAACTCACTCTTCAATTCATTGAAATCTGGTTTCCCCAATCACTTCATGAAACTATTCTCTCCAAAGGTCACTGAAACCTCCCTTCCTTGTTGATTAAAATCATAGATGCTTTCCAGGTCTTATCTTGACTTCTCAGCAGCATTAAGCTCTGTGGGCCATTCAAAAATTTCCTGAAATCTCATCCTTTGTCTTCCAGGACATGCTCCTTGTTCTCTCTTAACTTTCTGGTCCTTTCTCCTTGGCCTACTCTGTGGGCTATTCTTCCTTTACCTGTCCCTTGAATGGTGATGTTCCCCAGAGTTCTACCTTGGGCCCTCTTCCCCTTCTTCCTCTGTCTACACACTCTTCTAGGCTATCCCCTTCACACTCATGACCTGAATTTCCATCTCAAGCTAGTGGCTTCTGAATCTATCTCCTCAACTCCCATCCATCACATCCAACTGCCTTCAGAACATCCACCTGGAAGACCTACAGGTCTCTCACACTCAACATGATCCTTAATTGACTCTATGACCATCCTTGTTCCAGTCTCTCCTGTCATGTTTCTTGTCCATCAATATCCCAATGGTCCAAACTAAAAGCTGGGGTCATGCTCTACCCCTCTCTTTCTTTTCCAGTATCTCACCAACTCAGTCCCCTCAATATCTCCCAAATCTCTATTCTCTGTCTACTTTCCTTTCTGGCCACCATCATCTCAAGTCTAATGGTTTCCTGCTGATTTCTTTGGATCTATACTTGCCATTTTGTCTTTTATATCAACCCATCCTCTATACTGTAGCCAGAAAGATCATTTTAGAATACAAATATGATGGTGTTACTTCTATACTTTAACAGCTCTTCTCTAGCACAGAAGAAAGGTTAAAACCCATAATAAATTGTAGTCAAAGACCTCCACGATCTATCACTTAACTGCACACCATTTCCATCCAAACCTTCCTCCCAACTTCCCCAGTCTCATATCCCCACCATAATGAACTTTAATCAGATCCCTGGCTCTCTCTGGTCATGCTCTTTGCACATGCTAAGCCCAGAAAACCCTCCCTCTTTTTGGGAATAATTTCTTTTTTTAAAGAAAGATTTTATTTATTTATTTTAGAGAGAGAGAGAGAGCATGAGCAGGAGGGGCAGAGGGAGAGAGAGAGATAATCTCAAGCAGACTCTGAGCTGAGTGCAGAGCCCGACATGGGGTTTGATCCCAGGACCCTGAGATCATGACCAGAGCTGAAACCAAGAGTCAGACACTTAACCAACTGCGCCACCCAGGCATCCCTTAAAACAATTCCTGGTCCTTCAGAACTATCTCAGCCATCATTTCCTTCAAGAAACTTCTCTACTGGGCGCCTGGGTGGTTCAGTTGGTTGAGCATCCAACTCTTGATCTCAGCTCAGGTCTTTATCTCAGGGTCATGAATTTGAGCCCTGCATTGGGTGTGGAGCCCACTTAATAAAACAAACAAACAACAAAAAAGAGACTTCCCCATTTCTACCACCATCCCCTGCAGCTGTGGGAGGCAGGGGTGATTCTTCTAGGTTCCCATCACACTCAATGCTCATGTTCATCAAAGCGCTTAACTACATTGTAGGATAATAATCTATTTCTCTTCTTTCCTAATAGACTCTACTCTACTTGAAACCAGGGACATCCTTATTCATTCTTTTTGTCTCAATTAGCCTAGCATACTGCCAGGTATGTGAAATTTGAGGCTACAAAATGTTGAACAAATAGATGAACACTAAGAAATGCAGAGCATTGCTCTTTAAGAGCATAAGAGTGGCTCCTGCTAAGGACACACCATTTGAAGGCTAATTTGGAGGTGAAGGTGGCGAGGGGGCTGGAAACATGGCATGAAGCAGCAGTGCCATGGATTCAAGCTGGGCATCAATGCCCTGATGTTTGTCACTGTTGCCCCTGCTGCCCCACCCACACATTTCTGCCATCTTCTCCTTTCTGGCTGGACTGTGGTGGCGCAAGGGATGGGCAATGGCAACAGGGCCCAAGCTCCTACAAATCTTGACACCCTTTAGAGTAGCTCTGACTCAACCATGCCTCAATTTCCTCACCCAAAACAATGATGAAAGCAGCAGCTTCTCACCCAGAACTCCTCTAGACAGGGAACCATACCCCACTTAGTTGAGAAGTCTTTTATTTATTCTTTCTTGCATCACAGAAATGTCAAAGAATGGTTTCTATCCATACATCTCTGCCATGCAAATGAAAAGAGCTATTTTAGAAGTTGAACCTATAAATAATATATAAGTTATGGGTGCCAATTTAATTATTCATTCATGTTGGAGCTTTTAAAGTAATTAAATAAAAATTAACCTTTTAAAACTTGCTCAGGCCCACAAAGACTCCTCAGGGAATAGATGTTGGCCAGAGGATTTTCCCATCCTTGGCCAGGACACAAGCCTGATACAGTGGGAATGTCCTCTGGGACATACGGGAAGTTGCCTGCAAGGGGCAGCTCCAGTCTTGCAGCAAAAACAAGTGCAGCTGCTTCAGGCCTGGCAGTTCCCACCGTGCATAATCTCCCAGGCCTGCAGAAAGAACACCTCTCAGCCACTAGAGTCTATTAAGCCCCTTCCCTGGGTTCTGCTGATAGGTAAGCACCAGCCGCTAGATCATGCAGTCACTCTGCTGCCCACAGTCTTCAGGAAAAATGCTTGGCTCTTGATAGGACTGTGTAGCAAAGCCCAGGGCTAGGAAGGGAACCTGGAATTTATTAAGATCTTTACGCATATTTCTCCATTTAATACATATCCACACTCACAACTGTTAAATATTATAATTATTGTTATTATTATTGTTCCTGTTCTATCAAAACAGTTGAAATCCTAACTCCTGTAGTAATGTATTCTTCTATAAGTCACTTAACTACTCTGTACCTATTTCTCCATCTGTAAAAAGGGGGAAACACCCTGTGCATTTGTGGTGGAGACTGCTTGGGTCTACCAATGTCTGATTTCTATTCTTTCTCCAGACAGCTTGGAGGCATCTTCCTGTCACCTTGGTGGCTGGGTGTGGTTGTGTGATTAAATGAGCACATTAAATGGTCTAAATAAATGGAGAGATATACTATGCTCATGGATTGAAAGATTCAAAATTATTAAGATGTCAATTTTCCTCAAATGGATCTAGAAATCAATGCAATACCAGTCAAAATCCCCATGGAATTCTGTTTTTTTTTTTTTTTTTTTTTTTTTTGTAGAAAAGGACTTCAAGGCCTTAGCCATAAAACTTCTCCCATAATTGTCTTATTCTTCCCTAAACTCCTAGAACCTAGACTACTGGGCCATGATGGAAGGAGTCTGACAGCCTGGATAACTATGGGGAAGCAAAACTTACTTCTGCCTCACTTTATCCCATTTACTCATATATGATGTGAGAAATAAAATTTTATTTTATAGTTATTTGAGGAGTTAGGATACCCTAATTAGTATACCAATCACTTACCACACAAAGCTCTTATACAGATTAAATGAATTTATATGAAAATTATGTAAAAACTCTATAGTACGAAATAGCCCCAAGGTATTATTATTTACAAATAATATACAGTTTCTCCTTGTATCAGATCTGTGGGTCTGCTCAATGTGCATGTTCTCATAGCAAAAAGGAAAGTGTATAGTAGGTGGAGTCTATGTCATTACCCTATAGCCCCTTCTGCAACTCTCTTTCCCTTGTCACCCCTGTCTTAAGCATCCACGCTCTCCCAATCTCCCTTGATGCCAGGTGCTCCCATTGAATTGAATGATCCAAATGGAACTCCTTCTTCAGACCTACTTCTATCTCTACTTCAAAACAAAATAGACTTTGACAACTGAATTCCCTATCATTGTAAACTCAAAGGGAAGGATGCCATTTTCACCTTGGAGGTCCTTGCACTTGGTAGGTACTCATTTGGTACATGTTACTTGGGTGAAACAGATATATCTAGCCTCCCAAGGTGCCAGACTATCCCTCCCAGGGAACACATCTTAGTATGGGCCTTATGGAAATATAATATCTTACCCAAAGGAGGGGTATGAAAGAGACAGTTTAGGAACCAAACCAGGCCAATGGGTAAAATGAGTAGCACATCTAAACCATGCAAGAGAATCAACTGTGTATTGTATCTTTGGGACAGACTGCTCTTCCTACAGAGTTCCTGAAAAGTATAGACTTAATTCAATATAAAACTTGTGCTAGGAGGCAGATCCTGGGCAGAGAGAAGGAGCTGTCCAAGGTTAAAGATTGTGGAGAAAGGGTCAGAATGAAGCCCGTATTTCCTGCCTTCTAGTGTTATACTCAGACCTCTTAGCCTCACTGCTGTCCAGGCCATAACCAAGGGCTTTGATGAATTTCTAATCCTATTCTAGCATCTTGTATTTGACTACAGCATCAAGGCAAGCATTCACAAGTAAGTAGAGATTGTTTATTCATTAATTCCACAAACTTTTATTGAACAAAGCTCTTTACAAAGCTATGAAATACTTAGGTACAAATAGAACAAAATATGTGCAAAATCTTAGGCTGAAAATACAAAATACTAATGAAAGAAATTAAAGATCTAAATAAATGGAGAGATATACCATGCTCATGGATTGAAAGATTTAAAATTATTAAGATGTCAATTTTCCTCAAATGGATCTAGAAATCAATGCAATCTACCAGTCAAAATCCCCATGGAATTCTGGTTTTGTTTTTTTTTTTTGGTAGAAATTAACAAGCTGATTCTAAAATTTCTATGGCAAGGTAAAGAAAATAGAACAGCAAAGTCATTTTGAAAAAAATAACAAAATTTAAGGACTTACATTACCTGACTTTAAGATTTACCACAAAGCTACAGTCATCAAGACAGCATCGTATGGCAAAAGGATAGATATATAGGTCAATGGAATAATGTCCAGAAGTAGACTGACATATATATGGGCAAATGATTTTCAACAAAGGTGCAAAAACCATTTAATGAAGAAGGATAGTCTTTTCAACAAACGGTGCGAAACAACTGGACATCATATGAAAAAGAGAACGAACCTTGACCCCTACCTCATACCACAAACAGAAATTAACTCATAATGGATCATAGACCTACATGTAGGTCTGAAACTTCCAGAAAAAAAATAACAGGAGAAAATCTTTGTTATGTTGGTTTAATATTTTAGATATAATACCAAAAGTATAAAAAAATCAGGTATCCTAAAAGAAAAAAAAATGATAAATTTGGCCACAAGTAAAAATGTCTGCTCTTCAAAAGACAGTGTTAAGAGAATGAAAATATAAGCTTCAGACTGGGAGAAATTATTTGCAAAACACATGTCTGATAAAGAACTTGTGTCTAGAATATAAAAAGAACTCTTGATAAAAAAATGCTTTAAAAAAAACAAGACCTCAATTAAAAATGAGCAAAAGATTTATATAGATGTTTCATTAAAAAAAAAGATATGGAAGGCAAAAAAGCACATGAAAAGATGCTCAATCTCATTTGTCATTAGGGAAATGCAAATTAAAACCACTATAAGAAACTACTATATACCTATGAGAATTTTCTCAGTGCTATTAAAATACCATTGACTATATTCCCTATGCTGTACCTTTCATCTCCATGACCTAGTCATTCAATAACTGGAAGCCTGTACCTGACACTCCCCTTCACCCATTTTGCTAATCTTCCTACCCTCCTTCCCTCTGGCAACCATCAGTTTGTTCTCCATATTTATGCCTCTATTTCTGCTTTGTTTATTTATTCTGTTTTTTAGAGTCCACATATAAGTGAAATCATGTGGTATTTGTCTTTCTCTGTCTCATTTATTTCACTTAGCATAATATCCTCTAGGTCCATCCATGTTGCTGCAAATGGTAAGATCTCATTCCTTATGGCTGAGTAATATTCCACTGGATATATGTACCACATCTCATCTTTATCCATTCATCTATCAATGGGCACTTGGGTTGCTTCCATATCTTGGGTACTGTAAATAATGCTGTAACAAACTTAGGGGTGCCTATGTCCTTTCAAATTTGTTTCCATTTTCTTTGACTAAATTCCCATGGTGGAATTACTGGGTCACATTGTATTTCTCTTTTTAATTTTTTTTCATCATGGGGCTTGAACTCACATGACCCTGAGATCAAGACCTGAGCCGAGATCAAGAGTCTGACGCTTCACTGAGCCACCCAGGCGCCCCCATCTTTTTAATTTTTTGAAAGAACCTCCATACTGTCTTCCACAGTGGCTGCGCCAGTAGAACTTTTTTTTTTTTTTTAAACTGACAATAACAAGTGCTGGTTGGAATGCAGAACAACTAATCTCTGAAACATCACTGGTGGGACTACAAAATAGTACAGACACTTTGAAAAAGAGTTTGGCAGTTTCTTATAAAATTAAACACATATTTACCATAAGACCCAGTGATCCTACTCATAGGTTCACACAAAAGCTTCTTTATTCATAATGTCCAAAAACTAGAAACAACCTAAAAGTTCCTTAGCTGGTGAACAGATAAACTACGGTACACAATAGAATGTATTCAGTGATAAAAAAGAAAGAATTGATATAAATATAACATGAATGAATCACAAATGCATTATGCCATGTGAAAGAAGCTGGTCTCAAAAGGCTACATACTGCATGGTTCAATTTATGTGACACTCTGGAAAAGGCAAAACTATAAGCACAGAAAACCAATCAGTGGCTGCCAGGGTTTGGGGCTGGGGAAAGGGCTGACAACAAAGGGGTATCAGGGAATTCTCGGGGGTGATTGTGGTGCTGGTTATATACTGCACATGTTTGTTAAAACTTACAGAAATGTACACTGAAAAGAGTGAATTTTACTGTATGTAAATTATACCTCAGTAAACCTAAAAACAAATTAAAACTAAAATTATAAGTTTCAATAAAAATACTAAAAACATATTTATTGAGTATGTACCTACTATGTACAGGTCCACTGTTATGAACTGCTTTGATAATAATGATGTAGGATAATTACTACAATTTATTTTGAAATGAGAGGTTTTTCTCAAGCAAGGTACTAGAATGGAGGATATAAATATGGTGTAGGCATGGATTCTGCCCTCAGGTTGCCTAAGATATGGATATGAGTAATGATACAATAAGACAGAATTGGGTAAGTATCAAAAGGGAGGCATAAATAAAATGCCATGGGACTTCAGAGGCAGGACAGAACACTGAATGCTGGAGAAACAAGAGAAGTTTTCATGGAAGAGACAGCATTTAGTTAGGTACTGATGACAGGGAGTTACGGTTTTCTTTTTGGGGTAAACAATGTTTATCTTAAAGTTTTCTTATGCAATTTCTCTTTGATCCTCCTAACAACCCTGTGAGACAGGTCGGGGAGGCACTATTCATCTCAGTTTCAGTTAAACAAACTAAGACTTAGAGATCAAGTTCCTTGCCCACACTTGAGTGGCAAAAAGTCAAGGCTTGAACTTAGGTCTGAGAGTTTGGTTCATGCTCTGCTCCACGCTATACCCATCCAGAAGAAAAGCTCTGCCTTCTCATATGAGAGAGAGAGAGAGAGAGAGAGAGAGAGAGAGAGAGAGAGAGAGAGAGAGAGGGAGGGAGGGACTGCTAATGGCCCATTTCCACCTTAGGATCTCTCCAAGAGAATGGGCTACTTCTAGCCTTTCTGGACATTGAGAATACCCTACAAGGTTAACATGCTTATTCGGGTTTACTGCATATGAATGAGAGCCAGCAGAGGGGAATTTTCTATGGCATTTGTTTAAATTCATGGTTTAAAGGTCTCAAATATCCTTTATAAACACTAAAAAAGCAAGAGCTTTGAAAGTTACAAAGATAATATTGACTGCCTCAAATGCATGACCATATACATAACCCTGAAATTGTTTAAGATGTGACCCTAGACCTTGTAGGGCAAATTAAGAAAGCTGTGCTCACTCTTGGAGGGGATCAGCTCCTTGAAAGAATAAGGCCATCCCAAGAAGCCTCCTTGCGACTTGAAGGAGAATACCTGTTCACACACTTCACCTGGCTTAGCCATGACCCACAGAGCCCTTTCTTCATCATTCCTTCACACAGCTGGGAGTTCATCCGGCACACACCTACTTAGCTCCTTGCTTTATCTATGTGCTAACCACTGGGCTAGAGATCATCTTTCTCTAGGGAAGAAACGTATTACCGGGGAGATGTATATGGCCTCGACATAAAGCTGTCTCCATCTTTTTTGTCCACTGCAAACTTAAAAAATAACAAGACAGTGCCACTATGCACATCAAGTTAGCTAACCAAAAATTTCCTGAATGGATACTACATAAGTGCTCATAATGAGATGGTCCTTGTCCTAAAGTTGCTTACAGGTAATTTAAACATTCCTCCTTGGCACAACTGGAGAAACTGCTTTCTCCTTTCCATGTTCTAGTTTTCTCACCTGGATAGGAGGGAGTGAATTTCTCCAGCTGTAAAGCTGCTGTCATCAAATATTTATTGAGAGCGTACCTGGCGCCAGGCACTGGACTTACAAACACCATCACATCGAATCCGTAGAGCAAAGCTGTGAGGCAGCCACTCTCCTCCCCATTTTATCGGTGAGAAGACCTAGGCTTAAGAGGGATCCGCGATCACCCCAGTCCCTTAGCCAGTAAGGGATGGAGCCAGGATTCAAACCCAGGCAGTCTGGCTCAGAGCCCCTGCCTGACCTGAGCCCTCTGCAGGAAGGAATGTGGACATCAAAGGAGCAGGGTGCTGGGGCGCCTGGGTGGCTCAGTTGGTTAAGCGACTGCCTTCGGCTCAGGTCATGATCCTGGAGTCCCGGGATCGAGTCCCACATCGGACTCCCTGCTCGGCAGGGAGTCTGCTTCTCCCTCTGACCCTCTTCCCTCTCATGCTCTCTATCTCTCATTCTCTCTCTCTCTCAAATAAATAAATAAAATCTTTAAAAAAAAAAAAAAAAGGAGCAGGGTGCTTATAAACACTGTTTAAATCATCCGGGACTGATTCTTCCGCAACCAGCTCAACACAAGGCAACAAGAACATCAAGAAAGGCAACAGGAAAGAAAGATGATCTATGTTGGGAGGCCAAAGGGGCCCCGCAGGGTCACAGATAATTCAACTTTGAGATTTCAGAACATGAATATGCCTGGTTTCTAGCCTGCATCAGACCCACATTTCCTCCGGGGATCTCCAAGCACCTCCAAACCCCAAATCATCAGAGACATAGAAAAGACAGGGAAACAAGGTAGGGTAACTTTCCCAAGACAAACAAGCGGCAGAGTCAGAAGGGAACTGTTCATGTCTAATTCCCCAGCTCCCCTCCTAAGTCTCACTCTATTTTTAGGGTCCCTCCTTAACACCGTACACATCTATCTATTTACAGAAGAAGGGAAATTCCAATGTGTGCAACTGAAAAGGGTTTCTTGCAGAAGGTTTCCCAAAGTGCCCTGGTTTGATAACACTCTCTCATCTCTGTTAAAGAGCGCGGCAAATGTTATCATCTGAAAGCACCTGGGGCAAGGGTACCCCAGTTCTGAGGATTGTAAATGGGCTACCCAGAAGCTTCCAATGACAGCACATCAGCGCCTCACCCTGTAATCAGGCTGAGCTGCTTGCAAAGTAACTGCTCCCACATTCCTCTCTTAAAGAGGCCTGACTCCAAATAGCTTGGCTAGGGCCGGGGCAGGAAGAGCTGCTGAGTGCCGGCCGTTTCTAGGGAGGTGTGTGTGCACGGCCAGGTCGGTGGACACATAAGCCAGGGTAGGTCATCTGAAAGGTGCAGAGAAGTGAGTGGTCATTGCTAAAATAGTCGGCAAGCAAGGCCGAAAAGCTTGCCACGCCTCAATGTTCCCTAGTACGTGGTGGCAACACTCCTCCATTCAACAAGGACTTGAGCCAGCTTCCAGAAAGAACCAGAGGGTGACACACAAGGGATTTAGTGCCAGGAATAGTAGACTAAGGTGACTTTGATCTGGGGAAGTGAACCAGGCAGTGTGGCCTAACGGTTAGAGGCATCCGGAGTGACACTACCAGGAAGGACTCCGGACTTAGCTGCTCCCTGGTTGTGTGGCCTTTGGCCATTTATTTCAACTCTAAGCCTCCCTTTCTTTATGTATAAAGTGGAGTTAATAATAGTCATCACTTTACAGCACTGCTGTTTGGATCAAGTGAAATAACATATTTAGGGTCCTTCACAGAGCACCTGGCACAGAGTGCAGCCCTGAATACGTGCATGCCAACAGCACTGTGCCCGGTCTCTGGCTGCTTCCACAGCTCAGAAGAATGAATTCTTAGCCCCTCTTTGTGCTCCAGTAAAAAAACAGCAATTAGTACCCCCCTGCCCCCCCTCTTGTGGCACTTAAAAGCTGGGGACATGTAGAAATTGAGTTTTGTTTTGTTTTAATTTAGAGAGAGAAAGAGAACTCGCATGCGAGAGTGGGGGGGGGATGGAGTGGAGGGGCAGAGGGAGAGAGACAGAGAGAGAATCTCAAGCAGACTCCACGCCCAGTGCCGAGCCCCACACTGGCCTCTATCCCACGACCCTGAGATCATGAGCTGAGCTGAAACCAAGAGTTGGACGCTCCATGGACTGAGCCCCCCAGGTGGCCCAAAATTGAGGGATTTTTAAAAAATTATCAGAAATGTTACTCAGTGTTTATATGGTATCTACATGGGTACTGGCCATCTTACCCTTTTGGGGTATCCATGTAGATCCTCTAAATGTTGGGTGACAGATTTCTGAGTAAAACAAGCAGGCAACACTTTTGCACTTCTCAAGGCTTTCATGGTGCCAGGAGCAGGCCCAAGAAAGCAACCATCTCCCAGGAAGTCCCAGACGTGTGTAGAAGAGATACTTGGGAAGGATGAGGAGCAGCTGGGCTGTTGCTGCCCCAGATTTGTCATGGGACACCCCCTCCACTCCCTTCCCTCCAACAGAGGGGGCAATGGTTTTACTCCACTGGGGAGAAACAACACATCAGGGCCTGAAGGTTTGCCACAATTCTTCACAACAAACAAAGCAGTAACTTCCTTACTTTCTCATTTCTTCGTGGTCACAGCCTCATCTAGCTTCTCATCCTAGAAAAAAGGGGTGGGACTGGCTTTCTGCTGAGAGTTAGTATAGGCTGCCTTCTCTGGATGAAGGTGCTCAGCTCTCAAGCAACCTGAGCATCTGGGCTCTGAGAGAAGAGTGGGGGTGCATAGAGGGGAATGCTGCCTGGCTCGTCTTAGCAGCTTACCCTCCATGGTCAGTGGCAGGCTCAGAAAAGAGCAATATTGACCTTCTTACCTTAACATACAGACGCTCATGTGCCTTGCCCCAAACCACTCCACAACCACCCCTTGCCTCCCATCCCAGAACGGAGCTGTTTAGCCTAGGCGGGACCCTTATTAATTAGGTGTATTTCCTTTTAGCCAACCTAATATGTTTTATTGGATTCTTTTGAATTAGAAAAGTGATGTCTGCTCGGCTTTTAGAAGATCCCAACAGAAAAGCCTGCCGTGGAGATCCAACAATAGTAGAGTGCCCCTATCCTCAAAACAGTGCATCCAAACCGAGCAGAGAATCCTCATGTGAATAGCTGAATGCTGTGCTCGCCAAGCGGGGCTCAGCAAGAGTCCCTCTGTAAACATCTTGGGCTAGAAAACCCAGCCTTCCCTGATTTCTACAGCGTCCCCTGATCACCAGAGAACGAAAGCCCTCAGGTGTGAAGTGTCCACAGCTATTCTCCTTCACACTCTTGCCCTGCATTCCAGGCAGCCAAACCACTGGCTCCTCACATGTGAAGGGATCAGGTCCCAACACACAGCAGACACTGCTGGATCTTCAACAACAGACATCTATAGAATGTTATCACAGAAAACAGCAGCAACAACAACAATAATCGGCTTTGTGAGGACTCAGTATATGGCAGGCTCTCCGCTACATGCCTAGTACACATAGCTCATTTCATTATCAATAGACTCCTAGGAGTGAGTTTCACTTCATTTTATAACTGAAGAAATGTAAAAAGCTTACAGAGGGTCAGGAACTTGCCCCAGGCCACAGAACCATGAGAAGCAAGGGGTGAAGTGGGACCTCCACATGCCTGCTACGAGTCCGACAGCATAACTCTTGGATGAATTGCTGCTAATGATAAATTTCAATTTTCTTAACAGTCCACTAATTCACATCGACATTTAGCATGGTTTCAGTTGAAAAGAAACATGAAGATGCTAGGGTTTCCCAGAAGCATCTCCTGTTTATAAAAGTCAGATTTACTCTTCTCCCATTCCCCAACCTATTTCTTCCAAAAATAGCCAACCACTTCTGGAGCTCCTGGGTGGCTCAGTCATTAAGCGTCTGCCTTCAGCTCAGGTCATGATCCCAGAGTCCTGGGATCGAGCCCCACATCGGGCTCCCTGCTCTGCTGGGAGGCTGCTTCTCCCTCTCCCACTCCCCCTGCTTGTGTTCCCTCTCCAGCTGTGTCTCTCTGTCAAATAAATAAAATCTTTAAAAAAAAAAATAGCCAACCACTTCCGAAATATATCCAAACTGTGTTCTAGGGGTCCCACCTAATCTAAGACGTCGGTGTTTAGAAAGCCATCTGGCTTCTGTGTTCCCTTTGTGACCACAGCATGCTACTTCAGAATGGAATAAATAGCTGCTATTTCTAACAGGCCTGAGCATTTCGGGTCATTAACCCACCCAGAAAGAAGACCTGCAAGTCCTGAGTCCTTGAACTGTTGCTCTCACTACGTATAATAAAAAATCCCGCCTTGTTAAAGAGAGAGACAGATGGCTAGACATACATGGAAAACAAGCAACACACTGGAAAATGAAAGATCCAAAGTAATCCGTAAAGCAAGCCAACCCAGGACGGCCTGTGTGAAAGAAACCCGTGAGCCCCCACCCATTATCTGGGCATGGCAGAACTGGCCCGCTCCCCTCACTTATCTCTTTGGGGGCCCTACACAGTTTGCTACACCCACTGCATGTAGACACCCTTATCAGAAAATAGCCACTTAACAAGTGCTTGCCTTTGAACAGAAGTAGATGTTTAGCCCGCCAAATGTCAGTAACTCGGTGCAGGCTTCTTGGTATGTGTATTACAAACGCACACGTGGAGCTCATGAACTCGGCACAGGCACGGACTGCAGGGCCAAGGGGCATGTGTCTTTGGGAACTGCCCACCTACTTACAAGCTGCCAATCTGAGCCCTTCAACAAAAATACCTGCCACTCCCCTCCTCTCTGTCAACTAGAAATTGCAGAACACAGAAGTTGCTGCTCTGTGAATAATTTGCATTCATTCATTCCACAAATATTTTCTGAGCACTGTGCTGCACTCTTAAATTTAAAATTTTACCAAACTGTAGGATTCTGGAGATGAAAAGCTTGTGACACTAGTCTTAGGAGGCAGCAGGATCACCCATCTTCCAATATGTAACAGCCTTTGATGACATGAATTTATCATTTTTTTTAGGAATCAGAGCTTCCCATCCATGTATCTAACATTGTGAAATGATCACCTGGATGATCAGCAATAGGTTTATCTACTGTCTTCATTTTTGAGTCAAATTATTTTTTACTCTTTTTAAAGTTTATCATTTTGATATATATGTATTTTTAAGACTTTTTTTAAGGTAAACTCTGTAGCCAACATGGGGCTTGAACTTACAGCTCCGAGATCAAGAGTCGCACGTTCCACCGAGTGAGCCAGCCAGGTGCCCCTCATTTTGTTTTTATTGTGTGTGTTGTTTGTTGAATATATTTTGCGGTTAGATATTTTGGGTCAATATTGATTTCTAAAAAAATACACTCTGTATTTTATGTATAAAATACATAGACCATGGAGTTGAGATAAAGTTTTTAATGGCTTCATGGTTCTTAAAATATTGAAAACCATCACTATAAAGCAATGTTGCAACCTAAACAGCCTAAAGCACCTAGCAAAATACGAGACGCTACGTTCCTGTATCACCTGCTGTGATCAGAACGAAAGCAGAGAACAGTTACTCCGGACTTGTGGTAAGTAACTCGATTATAATGCATCAGGATGACTGGAATTCCCTTCTCCCTACACAGAGAAGCCTGATCTCAACAAAAGAACAAAGCCTACATGGTAATTAAAAACCCTGCCCCAGAAGTGGAGTGGGGAACGGATCTCATTCTCCTTAAGCCTTTGGAAACATCAGAAAACAGTGGGGGTGGGAGAGAAAGAGGGAGTTGTAAGGACCCACAAAGCTGGGTATATGTATGACAAAGGCCATGTGTATAAGGGTTAGCAGGCCTCGTACTGAGCAAAGCATGTTTGGCTAAAGGGGTCGAGACGATGCACAGCTGCAGAAAGCCTGTGCAGGTACGGGGTGGGGGAGGTGTAGAGCCTATGACCCTGCAAGGGCAGCTTAATGCACAGGTTATATTTGTAGCTGGATGAAAACACAAAGCAGATAAATGTGCGCACCTGTGTTGTAGCAGCTGATTAATTCAATTAATATTTATTGAGCACCTGCAGGGCTCATGGCGCTATACTGTGGGGGAAAGGAAGTATCCTCTGTCTTGAAAAAAAACTCATGATCTTGTTACAAGAAGACAATGATGGGGAGATGATGTAACTGAATATGCTCAGATACTGTATGAACCATATATATGCATGGCTTGTTTAAATTGGGTCTAAACATGTCAGAAATGGCCTTTGTCTCACTGACCCTTAACGTTCTTGAATGCTGGCAGCAAGAGGTCAACTCAACAATTAGATTCCAATCTCCTCCAGCATTTCGCTGATGAAGTGAAAGGGACATCAAGCACTCCGCCATAGCCTCAGAGCAGAGGAACCTGTGTGTTTGGAGAAAGAAACACTTGCCAAAGGCACGGATGTCTAAGTCCAGGCTGGTCTGCAGCCAACCTACTAAGCTACCAAGAACAATCACCCATGAGTAGATCTATATTCTGACATTACCTAACAGCCATAAAAGCCACTTGTCTGTGTGTAGAATCACTTCAGAGTGTGATCTCCCTAGTTTTTCACAGGCTTTGCAGTCTTGAGCCTAACCACTTTTGAGACAGGCATCCAGTCCTCAAAGCCTCAGAAACTTAAAACAGAAATTCCTGAGGAAACAATGGTCCAACAGGCCTGTGAAGAAAGCCCAAGTTGGCTGCAGGTCGTCAGTCCTAAAAAACATCCTGGCCACATGAGGTGTGTTCTGTCTGCATGAAAGAAGATGGGCAGAACATATTTGCAGATAGCCCTTTTCCCAGTATAGGGTCTTGCTAAGAGGAACCTAATGTGGGCAGCTAGGGCAGACTTTTTCAACCTGTGTCCAGTGGGCACTGGGGAGCGGGTGGAGGAGTAGGGAAAAGCCTATTCATCTATCCTTCAGTACCTTGCCCAGGTTGGCTACAGCTCCAAGCCGCACTGGCTTTGAGTCAGAACATCAACTCAGAAGTGAAGATCTGGGGTTGGGAGGAACTGCCAAACTCTTCAGCCCAAAGAGCAAGAAGAGTCTATGATGAAAGCATTTACTTCCATGAGATAACTGGCCAGCTGGTGGGAAATACTGACCTATTATATTCCCTTCCTTTTTAGGCCAGATTCTAAATAAACCACTTGAAACTCACTAAGGCGTTCATGCCTAAGGGGCCGTCCCACCCTCTGATATTGTATCAACAACACAGACCAGCTCTTGAAAAGAAGTGTACCTCATTTTCCTTACTACTACCCTCTCCATGGCTGAGACAAAGGGAGGCACTCCATAGCGCCCTCACCCCTCCATCCGGTCCTCAGTGCCTGACCAGTGATCATACACATCCTTTCCCTTCCAAGCGCTTTCATCCCTCTCATCTGTGTCCTCACATTGATACTGGTCAAGATAAGATATTTAAGGCCACTCTTAAGCCACGGAGGCTTCCCATGACACTTTTTGATGATGTCTTCTGGTGACTCACAGCATCTCATTTATGTTTTAGGTTTTACTTTCATTCTTTTACTTGCCATTCAAATCTCCTTTTTAATTTTTTTTTTAAAAGGCTTCATTTGTTTGACAGAGAAAGAGAGAGAACACGCACACAAGCAGGGGGAGCAGCAGAGGCAGAGAGAGAAGCAGACTCCTCGCTGAGCAGGGAGCCCGATGCGGAGCTCGATCCCACAACCCTAAGATCACAACCTGAGCCAAAGGCAGGCGCTTAACCGACTGAGCCACCCAGGTGACCCTCAAATCTCCTTTAAAAAAAATAACTAGGGGCGCCTGGGTGGCTCAGTCGTTAAGCATCTGCCTTCGGCTCAGGTCATGATCCCAGGGTCCTCGGATCGAGCCCCGCATCGGGCTCCCTGCTCGGCGGGAAGCCTGCTTCTCCCTCTGCCTCTCCCCCAGCTTGTGTTCCTAGCTATCTCTCTCTCTGTCAAATAAATAAATAAAATCTATTTTTTATTTTATTTTAAGATTTTATATATTTGACAGAGAGACACAGCGAGAGAGGGAACATAAGCAGGGGGAGTGGGAGAGGGAGAAGCAGGCTTCCCGCCGAGCAGGGAGCCCGATGCGGGGCTCGATCCCAGGACCCTGGGATCATGACCTGAGCCGAAGGCAGATGCTTAATGACTGAGCCACCCAGGCGCCCCTAAATAAAATCTTTAAAAAAAATAACTCAATGATGGTTCCTCCAATTTTACCTTCAATACAAAGATAGAATTATAGGCACAAACTTAAGTCACTTTCACTCCTCTTGTCTTCCCCCCCACTCAAGGCCTTTTTTTTTTAAGAGCAATTTTAGGTTTATAATAAAATTAAGAGGACGGTAGAGATTTCCCATATGCTCCTTGCCTCCACACATGCATCTTCTTGTTTTTTAATACCATAATACAAATACCTTCACAGACTTTTATTGTGGATTCCATTTTAAAAATCACATTCATTTTCTTTGCTCTTGTTAACACCTACTCCCAATTCCCCTCCTTTCTCTAGAACTAGGAGCTCCCAAATGAGACTCAGCCCTGCATAAAGAGTTGGCCAGATGTTCACAGAGGATGACCTCATTGTTGGCAATGTTTTCAATATTGTTAGTACAGCACTTAGTCATTTTCAGTTCATGGTTTAAATAAGTAGTTAAGGCTATGGCACAATGAACCTTCTCTGATATTAAACTTCATCACTATTGCTAATAAGCTAATTATTGTGCATATTACAGTTACTGAGTTATAAAACTGCAAGACACCTCCACAAATTAGCCAGTCCATCATCCACTCACCCACCAAGATGCACAGAGTCTAACGGCTTTGACTTTATTTATACTTTCTAACCTATGATCCATCAGGGCAGCTTTTGGTTTAACTATAGCTTATAGGAGAAGTCCAACATTTTTGAAAATACATTTTGAAATTAGAAAAATGGAAAAATAAGGGCTAGTTGTTTAACAGTCACGCAACACTCTTGACTTATATCATCATTTCCTGTTAATCAGGAAAAATATAATTGATTTTTAATGAGCACCTGCTATGTGAATGCACCATACTAGGTAGGCATTGTGGAAGATACAGTCTCTACACTCATAGAGCTTCTAGTCTAATTTAAGAAACATGGTATGGATCATAAACCTTTATGCAACAATTCTGAAATTCAAAAAGTTCTGAACACAAAGAGATTTGTAATTCATTTTGTGGCACTATTCTGAGGTTAGGCTAATTTATAGCCTTCATTTATCCTTCTTCATGTAAATATTAGCTTTGCTGCAAAAATAAAAACATGTTTGATTATAGGATGTTACCCCACTGTGTAATGTTAGATCTAAAAGATTCTGAATTCAAAACATATTTTCTAATGGCTTCACATAAGTTGACCATAGACCTGAAAACTCACACGAGAAAGGAAACAACACAAGCCAGTTATTCCATCCATTTAGTGAGGGATTAGGCAAAAGGCGGGTTAGACTGACACTCTCTTAGCTCTCAATACCGCTAAAAATCTACTCTGTGACAAATGAGTGTCAGGCAATATCTAAATTAACTTAGTCCCTCGGAAAGAGATAGGGACAATCAATGTAATTGGAACTTTGGGCCCCATTTTATTAAAACTTAGACACCTGGACCTAACTCAATCCAGACACAGAAATATTTGTGCATCTCCTTTTTACGAGATCTTTGCTTTTTCACCTAGAATCTCGGTCATTTCAAGTCATTTGCCCTCCAATGTCAGGGATTCCCATCTCAGTCACTAAGATTAGAGCCATTCCAAGTATGAAGTCACCCTCAAGTAAAGTGGGACCTTAGCCGTTTTCATTAACCAAATCTCCCCCTTGTTGCCACTGTAATCAGGAGGCCTGCAAGACGGGCTTTGTGGTCAATATCTCCCGCTCACTTTCAGCACTAACTAGAAGCCCGAGTTCCGGTCTGACTTGTGGTGCGGTGATTTGCAAACCCCTGGTCTACAGTACTAACCCAGCTCATGCCGTGAAGGCTCTCCCACTCAAAGTTTAACATAACCTGGGCTCTCTTGGAGCACTCACTCTGTACACGGCAGAGCCTGAAGCTAGGTTATGATGCTCGACCAGGAGATATGAAACAATAGCCTAGATCTAGCCTGTTTTTGGACAGTCCGTGAGCTAAGAGTAGATTCTACATTTTTAAAGGGCTGTAAAACAAACAAGAATGTGACAGAATGTACGAGACCCACAAAATCAAAAATATTTACAGAAAAATTTGCTGACCCCTGCTTTCTCTCCCGCGAAGAGGCCTGGGAGAAGGATTCAATGTCTGAATGCTAAGTGTCAGACACCACGTGTCCTATACATGGCAGCAGGAAAGGGCCTCCCCGACCCTGTCCACACACACCTGTGAATGATTTTTTTTTTTTAGAATCCCACCTTGGAGCTCTCCAGCAGGATTTCAGAACAAACTGATTCAACCTCAGATTTCTTTTTTCTTTTTTTTTTTTTTTAAGATTTTATTTATTTGAGAGAGAGTGCGAGAGAAAGCACAAGCAGCGGCAGGGGGAGGGGCAGGGGGAGAGGGAGTGGGAGAAGCAGGCTCACCGCGGAGCAGGGAGCCCGATGTTGGGGCTCGAGCCCAGGACCCTGAGATCATGACCTGAGCCGAAGGTAGATGCTTAACGACTGAGCCACCCAGGCGCCCCGAACCTCAGATTTATTTTCAAAACAGCCTTTTTCTTATCGTACCTTCCCCCCCATCACACCAATACAGACATAACACGGGCAAACATCTCCAGGCTTCAGGTCCCTCACCAAGGGCCCACCGACAAACCAGGCTGCATTCAGAGCCCAGGTGTGAGCCGTCACCGCAGCCTGGGCCAAAGCGCTGGCGTCCCCTCCCCTAAGTGAAGGTTCCGATTGTTGGGAGAAGCCAGACAGGTGGAACACCAGCACTTTGTGTTTCCTTCTTATTCTTTAGGTTACCAGTCTGTGGGAAAATATAAGTAAATAAAGGTTTTTTTCTTTTCTTTTCTTTTTAATGGTGCCTCCGGCCTTCCCTTTTCCTCAATGACCTCCTTTCCCAAGGATGCCGTCAACCTTTCTGCTCCCTCCCCACCTATCCTATCCTCCAGTCAGCCTCTGTTCTGAGGGACTAATGACAGTCGGAGTTTAATGTGCTTCCACCCTTATTCAACAACACGGCAGAGAACCAGATGATTAAATGTGGTCTTTGAGACACTGGAGATAGAAGAAATATTAAACATGGGACCCAGCTGGCTCTGATTTGGTCATCTTTCTCTCTACCTACATGTCATACTCCTCATGAACCTGACACACTGCCCTGGTAATAACCTACTTCCCATAAAAATGTCCCGAGAGACCCTGTGCTTGCCCCGCTGACCACTTTTGGATTCTTTTTCCCCTCCGAGGACAAAGAACCCTACCAGACTTAGTAAGCAACACAAAGAGTTAGATGTAAATTTTTTAAAGTCCTTAGATGTTATCTCATTAGTGGAAAGGCCATACAGTGACGAGATTAAGAGCCAGGGCTCTGGAGCAGGCTGCTGAGGTTCAAGTCTTAGCCCTGCCACTAATTAGCTGTGCAACCTTGGGCCTTGGTTTCTTCATCTATAAAGCGAGGATGCTAACATTACCGAATCTACAGGGCGGTTGTGAAGATTTATATATGTGAAGCTTCATATATGTAGAATACCTAGGGAACAATGCTTAGCACTTAGAAGGAGCACAGGAAATACCTATTAATATCAGTAGCAGAAGTCTGTCCCTCAATCCCATTGTTTTGAGCTCATTCTTTTCTTACAAAAGGCATGATATGCTTGAGGCGGCTGGCTGGCTCAGGCAGTTAAGTGCCTGACTCTTGATCTCAGCTCAGGTCTTGATGTCAGGATTGTGAGTTCAAGCCCCATGCTGGGCGCCATACTGGGCACGGAGCCTACTCAAAAAAAAAAAAAAAAAAAAAACCATGATATATGCCAGGGACTTTGCTAGGCATGGGGGTTACAAAGATGATTAAACCTTGTTCTTGCCCTCAGGAGCCGACAGTCATAAAAACAGGCTAGGTCCTAACGTGGAGAGAGAGAAATACCCAGGGCCTTCCAGGAGCACAACAGGGGTGGCCTTCTGCCAAGGTGGGTAGGTCAGACTCAGAGTTGAATCTTATAGGAAGAAGAGGAGTTTTTCAGGTATAGTTGAGGGAGATATAGAAGAGGTAAGCATGGTAAGCAGGGGTATTTAAAGTAAGAGGAAAGTATACACAAGGCACGAAAGGAAGGAAGGAAGGAACAGCCTGTTCATGGGAAAACCTGCCGGGAGCATGGCGAGGGCTGGGAGACAGACAAGGGCCACATCCCAATCAGCCTTTGTGTGTTGTGCTGAGGAAGCTGAGCAGTGAGGAGTCAGTGAAGGGTTCTAAATGGACAGAGTGGCTAGATTTGCCTTCTAGGAAGCTCCCTTTGGCAGGTATATGAAGGAATCAATTTAAAGAGGAAAGGAACACAATTACAAGCAGGGAAAATGATTAAGATGGGACTATAGTAGTTGAGGCAAGAGATGATGTGGGCTGTGAACTAGGGTGTTGGTAGTCAAGATGGTGAAGCTCAATGAGGTTACAAAACTAGGATATTCGTGGGCCGGTGCGAATGGCAAGTTAGAGGAAGGAAACCATCTAGAATGACTCCTCCATGTTGGGTGATGGTGGATGGTGGTTTTATCGACCAGGAAGGCAATTACAAGAGAAGGAGGTTTAGGGGAAGGAATGATGATTTCAGTGGGTCAGAAATATTCTGTGATAGCCATGGTCTTATAAGTTGGGTATGCAATCATGAAGCAAAACGGAGAGGCTCTCTGCTCTCATGGTGCTTCCAGCTAGTGGGGAACACAAATAGTCTAGGAATTATTACAAATAATTTATAATTTACAAATTGCAAAGTGCTGCAGAGGAGAAGATTGCATATTAAATGAAGGTTAACAGGGAGGGCTCACCTAGCCTGTGGGATATGGGGAGTCTTCCAGAGCAAGTGGCCTTTAAATGGATACCTATGGGACAAATATGATTTAGACAGGCCAAGAATGGGGAAGAGCACGTGAAGGACAGCAGAAGGAGTCTCAGACATCCTGTGGGATATCTGGGTGGGAACGCTTAGCTTAAGGGTGGGTATCCAAGTCCTGGGGAAACAGTCTAGGGATATTTGAAGTCATCAGCAATAAATAGGTGGCAGCAAAAACACCAGAAGTGGGCAAGACTGTTCCGAAAGAGACTGGCTGAGGCTGAGGATGGACCCTCCGCAACCCCTTCCTTGGGACATGCTAAGAAAAAGGAGCAACAAAGATCAAGGCAAGTCAGGAGATTACGACGCCTGGAAGCCTCAGGAGAGAAAATTTCCAGAAGCAGGGAGTGAACGACAGTTTTTAAAACCCCACAGAGCTTTAGCTATTCACAACTGTCGACAACACTGAGAACAGTTTCTGTCAAATCATGGTGGCACAAGCCCAACTGAAGTGGGAAGTTGAATAAATGAGGGCAAAATAATGTGTAGCACATTCCTTCAAAATATTTGATGGGACTTTGACAGGAGGTAGACAGAGATGCAGGGCCAAAGGACAGTTTTGCCTAACGGGAGAAACCTGAGTTTGTCTCTAGGCTCTGGGAAAATAGCAAGAAAGAGAGAAGGATGGAAGACTCAGAAGAGCTTGGGATCTCTCACACAGTGGGAGGAATTTAAAAGAATTTAACACTTACCATTGGGCAAAAACATTCAATAGCTTTCCAGATCCTTGATTGGATATGGCTCTGTCTCCCTCCCCCAGAGGGTACAACACTGGACTCCCTAGACCAATTATGCCTCAGCTGGTCCCATAGAATTTCCACTAGCTTGACCAGGCCCAGAAAGCCACATGGATGGGAGGAAACCTCAAATTCCCATCCCATCCTCCAGGATGCTGGGAGACTCACTCCCTCCTCCAGGCCAAGGCCTTGCCCTTCATTAAGGGGAAAGCTGAGAAACTCAGTATTATTTCCTGGTGAACAAAATAGCACTACCTCAGCCCAGAAATTTTCCTACGAATGAGTTCTCTGTGAACACAGAGAGGCTGGCAGAGAAGGGCTGCTGATACCCTCAGATGGGCCCGGCTCCGTGATCACTCCTTTCAGGAAGTGGCGCCTGCCTGCGATCATCTTTGGGGCCCTTGCCCTTAATTTGCGGCAACTCACCAGAAAGCAGGCGCCTCTCGCAACCACTCTGTGGTCAAATAACAGCAGGGATGCCTGGAACCAGTAGCCTCTGTAGAAGACAAGGGCAGCCCTGATGCTCCACTAAACAGGCAAAGGGCTTCCCAACCAGCAGAGAACACTCTGAGCAGCAATGAATAAACCCCCAAATCACCAGCAGCTTGGAAAAAGCTAAAAAAGAGGGAAAGAACTTGCATCTGTGTGTGTGCATGCATGTGTGACAGAGAGAGAGAAAGGACAGACGGACAGCCAGCCTATGAGAAGAAAAGTCTGGGCAGTTCAGTAGGGGTGCGCTAACATAGAGACCCTGGCCTATCACCAAAAAGGAACTTACTCTCTTACTCTTTATGAAATATGAAAATAACATTCTAAAAAGTTATTCTTCATGGTTGGAGGAGATAAAAAAAGAGATAGATTATATTAGATAAAATATTTCCATCACGAGACATGGTCACCCCTTGTATTCTAACATGACATAATTGGCTGAAGAGAAATGTGAGCTCTTCTTAGAAAGTAGCCTCCAAATTGGATTTTCCACACAATTCCTCTTGCAGCCACTGGGACCACAAAACACACACACACACACACACACACACCCAGGGCAAGAAACCAAGGGACTGCGGTGAGTGCTCCCCAGCAGGGGAGGAGATTCCAGAGCTCCTTCCCCACCACGACCCATGACCCACCACCTCAGAGGGAACTGCCTGAGCCCTACCCTTTCCTGTCTCCTCCCAGGAATACTGCCCTGCAGGGCTGGAGCAGGACCCTGGTAGGACACCTGCACAGGGCCACTGAGAGGCTTGAAAGGGCTGGGGCGCTGGGCAGAGCTGCGGAAGCACTGGCCGAAGCCCAGGCTCCGGCCCAAGAAGTGTGGCCTGGCAGATGGCAAGACACACTCAGCCCAGCTGGCTTCGGAGCCGCCTTGGCGGTTCAGGGGAGGGAAGAAAAGGAAGCCACGTGCTAATGCTGGGGTCTGTAGTTGCCACCAGCTTAAGCAGGCAAAATGCAGTAAAGCCTCGGAGGCTGTCTCTCTAGGCATCCTGCTTGGGGGGCGGGGCAGTGGAGAGACAGGACTGCTGTTTTACAAGGCAGCTTCCCCAATGAGAGAGGAGCTTCCTGATGCTCATGTTATAAGGTTGGGCCAGGAGCCCTTCCTGAACCTCCTCACCTGGGCTCTCCACAGTTTGCCATCAGAAAGGGAAGATCCGGTGGGAGGGGGGCAGAGTCACCGCCAGGTTCTTTCCTTCAGCACCAGACCATCCAACTTTCTCGACACTGCTGACTGACCTGCCTTTGAGCCATCTGCTAAACAAGCTCAGCAGGACGTCCCTTAGGAGGCTTAGCCAAGTTCAGCAAGGGAGCAAGAATTGCCGGGTTTGGAAGGGAAAATTTAGTCCTGCGAGTAACGGGACGCTCTGGGCAAGTCATTTCTCTTACTCACAAAGCCTTCTTTCATTTGGAAAGAAAGGGATCATACTACCCAACCTTCCCCAAAAGGATTAGAAGGAGCAAACTTTGCAAAGAGAATGCCTTTGGTTTTCTAATCCCTCGATCCAGGGTGATAGAAGGTTCCTAGTGTTTATACCCATCCATACAGGAGTTCAAAACGCCTTTGAAGAGAGGGCTCTGCCTAAAGGGCAGGAGTCCTCAAGAACGTGTTCCCTTGTGGGCACAGAGGAGGGAAAGATGGCCCCAAGTATGGGAGAGCCACTGTTGAGAGGCCACAAGGCATAAGAGATGAAAAGCAAGTGGTAGCAGTCGATATGCTGTGGGATCTTGGACAAGTTCACCACTTCTGTGTGCGGGGAACAAAGGTCTTAGTTTTCCTTTGGGACTCAAAGAAAAATTGAGTCCATGTTCTAATTTCCTCATCATTTGTCCATATGGTCCAGTACATCACCTTGAGGGATTAGCACCAGAAACCAGTAAAGGAAGGCTAGACTCCAAACAAGTAACTCCGGAATGCTGAGTATGAAACCCAAATATGCGGCATGCCTTCGGCAGGCAACCAGGGTAACACAGATTTCACAGAAAGCCAGAAAACCACAACCATTACAATCTATGACAAACCCACAAATGAATGGAGAAAAGTCTCTGCTTAGAAACCCTTTGCTGCACATTTGTGGCAATGATCAAACTACAAAGAGTTTCCCTCAAC
Source organism: Zalophus californianus (assembly GCF_009762305.2). NCBI lineage: Eukaryota > Metazoa > Chordata > Mammalia > Carnivora > Otariidae > Zalophus > Zalophus californianus. The sequence goes on along the minus strand of NC_045600.1, from coordinate 35,423,843 downwards.
TTAGTTGCTAGACCTCAGAGAAAAAAAGAATCCAGATTCTAAGAGCCATTTGGCATAAATGAAGACAGCTTTTCTCTGGAAAATATAAATTATTTCTAGCATGAGGGACTTCAAGGAGACACCTAAAGTTTGGCCTAAATTTATGTTTATTATTTTATTTACTATTGCCAAGAATAAGAGACGTCAATTGGCAAAATATTATGTTCAGAATTTTACATTATAGGATTCCTTTCTAATAGGACATTTGATGTATTGATTCTTTGACCCCTTATAACATGAGAGTAGCTAAAAATGAACAAGTTAGCTAAAGAGAAACCAAGCAGTAACGACAATAGTACCTCTCATTTTTGCTTACCGACCGTGTGCCAGACACATGACACATACTTTTGTCCGGTCCATGGCATCAATCCTATCTGCAAGGTGGGTATCACTATTCCGCATCTTACTGATGAAGAAAATGAAGATCTAAAAGATGAAATTATCTGCTGAGGTCACACAGCTAGTAAGTGTTGGAACCTGAGTTCGAAGCCAGGTCTGACTGTAGCCAAAGCAGGTGTCTCTCTGCCCCACCACAGGGCAGGAGTTTCCACTAGAAATGAGGTCTCCTGGCAAGGAATGGAAATTTACTGTTCTCAGGACAGTGAACAGAGGGTGAGGGTAAATACCAGGTAACATAAGGCAAAGGGGCAGCTGTATTAAGCTTGGTTTGTATTTAAATCCTTTAAAGGGTAGGGTAAGTGATTTGGGGAAGTAGATATATTTTGCAGATGAGACTACAGCGGAAGCCAGCAGATGTTAACAAGGGCACCATCTAGAGAAACTGGAAACTCGAGCAGGGGATAAAATGAGATCAAAGTCGGGAGCTGTGGGAGGCCCTACTAGGGGAGGGGAAGGCTTGCAGAGCGGGAACAGTCAGAGGTGACTGGAAATGAGAACTAGAGGGGAAGCTTGCAACTGGACACCAAGTTAGTGGAAGGAAGGAAGGAAGGAAGGAAGGAAGGAAGGAAGGAAGGAAGGAAGGAAGGGAGGGAGGGAGGGAGGGAGGGAGGGAGGGAGGGAGGGAGGGAGGGAGGGAGGGAGGGAGGAAGGAAGGAAGGAAGGAAGGAAGGAAGGAGAGAAAGGAAAAGGCAGAAAGCAAAACAAAATGGCAGTGTAATTTGGTTTAAGTATGCTTCATGACAAAAGGTTGGTGCCTGGATGTGGCTTGGGAGAAGGCACAGGGGACTTCCCTGGGCTACAGGAGATGTCTTTCCCCAGCCTGTCAGGAGAGAATGGAGGGAGTCAGGGAGATCAGCTTTCCATTTCCCAACAAACTTGACCTCATTTTACTAGCTCCCTTAGCTTGAACACACCATCTACCCTAGCAGTTTAAAACTGGCTTCATATTATTGGGTAGAGCAGAAACACACACACACCCCAATCTAATTTAGCATCACTTAAAAATTGGTTAAATAAAGTATGATTCTTCCACACAGTGGAACAATTTTGAATGAAGAAAATCTACAAGTGTGTATGTGTGGAAAGATGACCTTGTGTATTGACGAGTAAAACAATGTAAGTTATTAAATAGTATTCATAGTGTAAATCTTTTTCTGAAAAATAAAGAGCAATCGCATGTTTTATTAATATATGTATTTTTTTAAAGTTGAAAGAATATGCATCGAATTGTAGCGAATGATTATCTAGGGAATAATGAAGGGAGGTGATGAAGAACCTTCATTTTCTATGGTCTGTATTTCTGCAAAATTTTACATTAGTAAAGCTTTGTATTATATTTGTAAATAGGAAAAAAGAAAAATTTAAGTGTCCCTGAAAAGACTGAGTAACTCTCCCTCCTCATCTCAATGACAAAAGGTACAATTGCCAAAAACATAAGTCAGATACTTCCTGCTCATTAAAATACTTCATATGGCTAGAATCTAAGATAATTACAACTATGGCCTGATCCTTGGGCTTCTACCCTTCCCAAAAATAGAGTTTGGAATGCCAGGAGCTGGACTTCCTAGCAAAGAGCCCTCTCATTCATTGGGCAGGAAGGAAATCTCCCAGTGACATGAACCAAGCAAAGAAAGTACATTCACACCCAGCGAGCTTTCAGGAAACAAGATCCTCTCTTATCGCCGTCAACAAGGAGACTCATCTTTCACCAGCTCATTGAATGAGCCCCTTTGTTTCCCCTAAAAGATCATCATATATTCTCTCTCTCCTTCTACAGAAAGTCCAAGTGCCCCAGAATTGGGCACTGAGAGGCCGAGGAGGAGTCCTAATACAAACTTACTTGTCCACATTTTCCAAAGAAACAGGACCTGAGATGGCAGGGCACAGAGAAAAGGGGAGGAGCATGCTGGTGGCTGCAAAAGTGTGAAGGCAAGAATGTTTGCTTTATAACTGCTTCCAAACTTACCTGCCTGTCACATACCTATGTCCCATTAAAAAGGAAGAGAGAAAGGATGGAGCCTGCCTCGGGATGTTGCAGGACAGGTGTGGCAAATCTGCCAGTGTCTTGACAAATATGCACTGATGCATCATCCTCTGTGCCAGGCACTTATTCAAGGCACAGAGAATAGTTAACATAAAATCCCCATCCTTGAGGAGCACAGAGTCACCCTGAGACCCACAGAAGCGTGAGACGCCACCGTGCCACCTATCATGGTGTCTGAATGCGGTAGATAGTGACAACTGTTCATCAGCACACAGGCATGACTGTGCTGATTGGCTCCCCTGCCACCTGATGCTTTCCAGCCTCCCAGAGACTCCCATCAGCCACCAATCCTCTCTTACCCCGTGTTGACTTCTCATGCCAACTTCCGTTCCAAGGGCTCCTCACCTGCTCAGCCCCGAAACCCAGCTCTCCACACACATAAAACTTCCCCTGACCTGTCTCAAACCATCCTTTTCCCATCAAGTTCTCAGACAAGCTCTGAATTCACTGCTTTCTCCTCCTCACCACGGCTTCACTCTAATTCCTGATAATTGAGTTTGACCCTCCACTAAAATTGCTTTCTTGAGGGTCACCTGAATCTCTTACAAGGCTAACAGCCTCCTTTGATCCCTTCCCGTCATCCTTCCCCCACGTTAGATGCTACTGAGCATCCTTTTCTTGCAGCTGGATTCCCATGGCTTTGGATTCTCTTGGTTCTTCACCCACAGTATGTTGTTACATTACAATCATTCTGTAGATCCTCTACCTCCAACCATACCCTCAATGTAGGATTCCCCAAAGTTAAAGTTTGTTCTCTTCCCTCATGCCATCCTCTCTCCTTTCTGCGGGGAGTGAGGCTGTCAGATCGACAACCCCCCCAGGCCCAGCCCCTCCCGGGCTCCCCATCAGCTACAGTAGCACCACTGACCCCTCCCGCTTGACCTGGTCAACACTGAGCTCCTTCTTTGTACCCCCTCCCCACCCTGAGTTGCTCCTTCTTTTAAGACTTAAATCTCAGTAAATTAGCAACCACCAGCCTCCCAGATGCCTGAGCTGGAAAACTGTAAGTCATATTCAACAGCTCTCTTCCCCCCACTTCAATGCCACTGGGCACAATGCACCTACAAGTGGATTTTAAGGACCTTCAAAATGCTTTAAGACTTGAAAAAAAAATGGTGCCAATTAAGGCTATAAAATCAAAATTAAGAATAATTCCCAAATCCCTTCAAATACTTTTGATGGCAAAAACATTATACTGAACATGAGATACTGATACTTTTAATATGTTTGGTCCTTTATGTGGTAGGGTCCATGAAAAATGACAATGGGTCAGTCCTACCTCAGACAGAAAGTCTAGATACTCTGACTTCTCTGAATCGCTTGGATTAACCTCCTCCCTTCCATTTCCACTGCCCTGGTATAGACCTTCTTGAGCCTTTCATTGTATTTTGGCAGGATATCCTAAAACACACCTGACAGCACATCATTCCCCTATTCAAAATTTTGATAGTGCCCCCAGGACCTGACCTATAAACTATAAGCTCTTTCTATGGCACTCAAGGCCTGCTACAACCTACCTCCAACCTACCTCTTGATCCTCTCCACCACTATATACTCCCATTCGTCTTCTGCTGCAGCCACACCAGATTCCTATCCCACATGCCCTATTTGCCCCACGGGATGCCCTCTTCCCAACTTGGCCAGTGAAAAACATCCTTGTCTCAAGGATCAGTTCACGTGGCTGCTCCTCTGTGAACGCTGCCTTCCCAGGATCCCTGGCTCAGACCAGTTTGAGCTTCCCAGAGGCCCTGAAGCAGTGTGCAGCCCCACGGGGCACCTGCCTCACTCTGCCTTGCCCTACACTCAGTCTCATGTGTGTGTCCCCACTGCGAAACCATAAGCCTCGCAAGAGCAGAGAGCTGTGTTGTAGTCAGTCTCCTGTGACCTGGCCACACAGCCCAGCACAAAGCAGACAACGATGCCTCCCGGAGAGCGGCCAACTCTTGCCCCTCCTCCCCACATCACTCTGTTTTTGCTCCGCCACTCCTTGGCCCTCCGCGTCATTGCTGTATATGGAGTGGACACTCAGCCAGGTCTAAACCAACACACTTCGGAAGCTATGAAAAATCCTGAGCTTCAAACCCACCATGACCATTCTTCCTCGTGTCCTAGATTCCAGACAGTGAGAAAAAGACTCTGGGGTCAAGGGGCTTCAAATCTGAAGTCTGGCACTTAATTGACCATGTGACCCTTAAGCAAAGGTAGCTTAACTAGCTTCAACCTCCTCACCGGTACAAAGGAAAGCACATCTAACTCAGTGGACTGTTGGCAGAATGAAATGAGTTAAGGCGTTTGAAGTCCCCGGCATGGCAACCAGTATCTGACAGGCACCTGTAAGTAAGTAGCAGCAGGAACCAGAAGCCGGGTCTCAGGCTTCACAAACCATGTGACCTAGTCAGCAGTCATTCCCCTTCCTGGATATTCACATAAAATAGAGATCCTTACATCAGCATTATGAATTCAGGACACAAACTTCATGGTGCTGCTTATACATCCTAAAGTCATCATGGAGAAATAGCAGCATATCTTAGGCTACTCGAGATGATCAAGAGATCATCTTGATCTCAGGAAAGAGATCAATCTCTATGTCCCGATGTAGAAAAACACCCAAAGTGTTTCATTATTAAGTGAAAAGGGCAAGTTGCAGTACGGAATGAAATATAACCTCCCGTAACATACGTACCTCTATGTATGTATGTCTGTGTGTGCCTAGAGAATCTCTAGAAGGATACATGAGAAATTGTTAACAGTGGTTACCTCTAGTAATGCGTCTAGGAATGCCATTTACACTCTTCTGTACTGTTTGAATAATTTTTACCATGAGTATACATTCATGTTAAAATTATTTAAAACCAGTTTTTAAAATCTGCTGGAGAAGGAGGAGGAGAAGGAAGGGAGAGGCAGGGAGGGAAGAAGGACTGGGCCATGGACCCAGAGACCTAGGCTCCGTTAGAGTCTCATGTTAACTAACTTCCCAGCCTCGGGCAAATCACCTCCCCTCTGCAGACCTCCCTTATTGGTAAAATAGGGGCGTTGAACCAGGAACTCTTCGGAGAAGATTTCTAGGTTATTAGATGATGTCTGCAAGGTCCTCTGAGTACATTTTACTCATAGAACATCTCTGTCTGAGATGTTTTGATGCTTTAAGCATCAGGTTTTAACAAAGGAAAACACACAAACGATTTCGTTTTGACCTCCTTCACATTTCAATGAGAAAGCATTTCCACCATTTTACAGGCAGAGAAACCAAGTATATACTGTAATGATCATTTACTGACCAAATCCACTGCTCAGTAGACTCTGCTGTTTGCCAAGAATTATGAAGCCAGGAGTTTTATAGCTCCCAGTTCATTCGTGCCTCTTCTGCAGAGCAGAGGGGGCACAAGGCTTATGCAAAACAAGCAGAAGCCACTCTGCTGGTGAGATGTAAAAGTGACTTCCTCTGGGTCAGAGCATAAACAAAGCTCACTCCCAGTACACTAAGGAAGTAAGTTTTGAACCCCTGGGACGGACTCCACACCCCTCCCCCACCTGGACCGGCAGCTTCACCTTGAAGATGCATTTCACTGCAGTCATTTTCTGAGAGTTTTCTGGGTCAGAAGCAGGGACAGCGGCTAAACCGAGGCTGCTGATGGAGTTGCTACATTGAGGGCACGGTACTGAGTTACCTGCTCTACCACGCACCCACCCAGCTCATCTAGCAACCCGCCTGGAGAGTATTTTTCCAGTCTCCTGGGCAAAGTGACTTCACACAGCTTTGAATGCAAACAATCTCATTTGTCCTCACAGGTATGGGTCTCCGTCTTGCAGAGGGCACTGACTTCCTCCTCCAGGGCAGCTCACTTTGGTTCTACTATAGAATCTCACTCTCTGTGCCTGTAAACACCTTCCATTCTTCTGATAACTTCACACTGTGAGGGACCCTCCTGCCTGATGTTTGGGCAACAAGATTTCTCAATGGCTGCAGAAAGCACATACAGAATGCACATAGCACCTTGCAAAGAGAGGCAGAGACTGACCCACCGACCCTACAAGCAGTAGCCTAGATTTGGAATGTGCAAAACCAGGACCCAAGCACGGCTAAAATACTCCAAAGTAAACCATCCCCCAAAATGAAAAGGATGGTTCATTCAAAAAGTGTGCAGCTGGGCTACTAACTAGTAGTCAGCCTGCTGGTAACCTTTGCTATGGCACCTAGTAATCCGTGAGACAGGATAATGATCACCAGCATCTGTGCCATCCTAGAGCTTCTAGAAGCTATTTGTTGACCCCACTCTTGCTGTCACCTCTGGGTCAAGTTTCCTCACTGTTGCCTACCTACCACTGGCTTCACTGTGCCCCTTAGAACTCACTAAGGCCTTCAGTTGTCCTGGTTGAGCCCCTTCCTTTATCTCTCTACCTTCAGGTCCCCTGCACAAGGCCTAACTTTGTCCTCTGCCCTTCTTTATCCTGGACACATCTTCCTAAGACCTTCTGAAGGCCTTCCATTCATCAGTTCATCTCAGACCCACCTAAATATTTATAAAAGCCTAGCAGCTCCACTCACTGCCTTTGGAAGCTAAAACCCACCTCCTATCAATCGCTGGGCACAGAACACAGTAGAAGAAGTGAGCAGTTGGACTGTAGTGGGAGTGTGTCCATGACAGAGAGTTTTGTTAAAAGAAACAAAAATGCTCTCAAAGGCCTGAGCAAGCAGTATTCTGGTGAGTCTGTCCATTGGTGAAACTCACTTTTTGTCTGGGTAAGGCAAAAATGAGGGCAGAACAAACCAACTAATAGTGCTGTAATATTTTACAAGGTAGTTTCTACTCTGACATACCTTAATGACAACAAACAAAAAAGGTTATGTGCACCCAGAAAAAAAAAAAAAAAAAAACACCAAACCTCTATATGGGAACTTCTGGTCTCTTTTCTGAAATGTTTTTCTTAACTCTTCACCATTATAAAACAAATCTTGTGTATATCAGTCTGAAACACCCACTCAAAGAGCCTTTCATAGCTGCTTTCTGAGGGTCAGACTCAAACATTTGCTGAAAAATGAGGTGGGAGTGACTGGATTCTGGATGAATAACTAAATTTTTCTAGCAATAGACATATTCTGATGATGTAAGTTAAAAAATCAGCTGTTACTTCTGCGTCCGATAAATGGAAAGCAACTGTAGAATACAGAGGTGGGAAGACAGCCTCCACGCAGGTCTAAAACATTTCTCTTCACTCCTTACCCCTATGCCATCAACACTGAGCGTCGTCTGTGAACCCTTCTTCATAATCTGTTATGTGGATCACCATTTCGGGGATTATTTTCAGTGGCGAACATTCTTGAAACTTGCCCTGTCACTCAATTCAATCCGCATTTCTTGAGCACCGACGTGAGCCAGAGGCTCTTAGGCACCAGTGTGCATATAGGCGCCAGACAAATGTCCCTTCTTCAAGGAACCCATAATCTAGAAAAGCGTCAGACCTGTACACAACCCAACCAGGGTGCGATGTGAAAAGTGACAACTTGAGGGCTCACACGAGTGAGTGGATGTCTTGGTGCGTTAGGGAACAAGGGGAAGCATCAGAGGGGTACCGTTTGAGTGGGGCCTTAAAAGATGCATGAGAGTTCACAGCTACAGAAAGGGAGAAAGACACTGCAGGCCTAGAAAACAGAGAAGTCAAGTCATGGAAGTGAAAACGCACCCTGAGCTGACACAGTCACAAGCATCCGATGTAAAGTAAATAGGAAGGGAATGAAGCCAGAAGGGATGTTGGAACAGACCTCCTGCCTGTTTAAACTTTATTTTGGGGCAATGGGGAACCATTGAGGTTTTAAAGCAGTGGAATGACTCACAATCATGTTTTTAAAAATAATTCTGAGGTCAGGGTGTAAGATGGGATACAGAGAGACTGAAGGCCAATTATTCAAACATGAGACAGTGAAAATTGAAAGGAAGAAACCAGTTTGAAAATTTTGGAGGAAAAATGAACCGGCAGCCAACTAGATGCACAAGTGTGAAACGAAGAAAACCCAAAAAAGTTGATGACGCTCGTACTTGGGACAATGGCAACCCAACAGGAACCTAGCTACGAAAACAGGGAGAAGAGCAGGTTTGGGGGGCGGGGAACTGAGAGGTCCTATAGCTACATAGGGAGTTTGACACATCTTGTTACAACCAAATGAAGGCAGAGATTGGGGCTAGAGATGAGGATTTAGACACACGGGCAACCCCAGCAATGAAAAGCTGGTAGAGAAGAAGGAACAAAAAAGAAAGAAAAGAGAAGGCAAGAAAGAAAGAGAAAGCAAGCCAGCCTGCGGTTTAAGCAAACTGGGAGTAGAAGAAGGAGAGAGCCTGGATCCCAGGAGCCAAGGGAGGGCTTACGTTCAAAGCAAGAGTGGTTAACAAAGTCCAATATTGCAGAGAACTTGGTACCTGGGTCCGGAAGAAGGCTACCTCATTTGACAGTATCAGACCTCTTTTGAGGCAATTTTAGCAGAGCTGTGGAGAGCTGTCTTATGGCTGGGTATATTGTACAGTACTAATTAGCATCTTCATCCTCAGTTGTCAAAGAACTATGTTGGAAATAGGATTCAGAACATTATTTATTAAAAGCTAATAGGGGGATTCAAGCCTATTAGGTTAAATCATTGCAAATATAAAGCAACATATAAAGGTATACAACTAATTACCTCTTTAATTTCAGGACATTAAAGATGCAAGATAAAAGAAAAAAAGAAACTCTTAGAATTAAGAGCCATGGAATATTGACCTCCCCCTCAATATGGTGGGTACAGTGATTCTAAGCAAGCACTCTAGAATAAATACATTAGGGCTCAAGTTCAGCTTTGATCTCAGTGTATAATTCTGGGTAAATAAACTTCTTTAAGCCTGATATTTTTCCTCTGTCATATTAGGATAACAACAGAAATGACAAACACATATAAAAGCTCTCAGCATATCTCTCTCTGAGAGACTTATAAATGTTGACTTCTTATAACTCATTATAATAATATTAATTTCCACTATACATATATATATATATATCTCAACCATATATAATTTCAAACATTCACTTGTTAATTTTTTAATCAATACTATTTTGGGGACTGTGTACCAAGCATGACTCTAGGTGCTGGGAATGAAAAAAAAAAAGAGACCTAGCTCTCCATCACAAGAAGCACAGTCTAATGATGTAGAAGGCAAGTTGACAATTTCAAGACAAGATGATCCATCCTCTGAGAAAGGAGCAAGAAAGGTACTGCAAAAACCATGCAGGAGAAAGGGTCCTGTGCTACTCCAGGACCTGGGAGGGAGAGGGGTTGTCAGGCAAGGCCACGAAGAGGAGACAACACTTTAGGCATTACAAGGAACTCTGCAAAGACATTTTTAAGGATAATAATAAATATTAAGGTGCCATCACACACACACAAATCCCTGAAAAAAAATGTTAGAGAAAGAGGAAGCTCTTTGCCCAAGGGCAAACAGCAAGAGAAAAGGAGTTGGAAGCAACCCAGACTCTTGTCATCCAGCTCAAGGAGATATTTTGGTTGAAATACATCATCACATAATATTTACACCTTTCCCCACCTGAGTTTGGGTTACAAGTTTTACAAAGCAAATTAAACATCTCCTGCCTGTCCTCTAAAAGTCTACAATTTTAAAACAGGCAAACTAGTATGTGGACAAATGCAAGCACTTTGATGAAAAACTATCCCCCAAAGACAGTGTTCTCAAATAAACAATTCTCAAGTTCAGTTTGGTTCCAAAGGTGAGGATGTTAATAAATTTTGCCCTTCCCTTCGGGGAACCAGGGAGAAATATTAAAATGGCATGGTTTGGTTCCTCAAAAAATTAAAAACAGAATTACCATATGATCCAGCAATAAACTGGAGACTATAGTTCTGGGTATATACCCAGAAAAAGTGAAAGCAGAGTATCAAAGAGATATTTGTATATCCATGTTCATAGCACCATTTTTCATAATAGCCAAAGGATGGAAGTGACTCAGGTAGATGGATGAATGGATGAATAAAATGTGAAAAATACATACAATGGAATATTATTCAGCCTTAAAAGGGAAATTCTGACATGTGCTGCAACATGGATGAATCCTGAAAACATTATGCTGGCTGAAATAAGCCAGACACAAAAGGACAAATACTGTATGATTCCATTTATATGAGGTACCTAGAGTAGTCAAATTCATAGAGACCGAAAGTGACATGGTGATTGCCAGGTGCTGGGGTGATGAGGGGAGTTATGTTTAATGGGTACAGAGTTTGAGTTTTAGAAGATGACAAAAGTTCTAGAGATGGATGGTGATGGTGGCTACACAACAATGTACCTGTACTTATCCCACTGAACCAAATACTTAAAGCTAGTTAAAATGGTACATTTTGTTATACATTTTTTAAAAATCACATGGTTGCCTTGTCCATTAAATAACTATACTTTGTCATTTAGGAGCAAACGAAACACCTTGTTTCTGACATTGAGATGCAGTGCCATCTGAAGAAGGGACAAGGGTATGAGACCAGGCCCCTTAGAAAGTTCTACATCTAAAGGAGCAGAGTCCATTTACCATTTTCTGGGAATGGACCCCTATGTAACCCCACTAAGGAGATGACTTTGTTGGCAGCCATCATTTGAGATTTTTTACTTAATATAATCCCTGTGCATCGGCACCACCTTGTTAGGGGATGACTGTCAAAGCACACATTCCAAAAATTACTAGTTGAACTTCTATGTGAAAAAGCATTATGCAGGGCTTTATGTAAGACCTGTGACTGTAAATCATAAATCAGTTCTGGCCTTTAAGAGAACAAGTGGAGCAAGTAATAGACAGACATAAGTTAGATAATAATAATAGTAATAAATGAAGTCTATGATTATGTAACTAGACCTTTAACAAATCTGTAGAAGGGAGAGATCACTAGGGGCTGGAATGTTCCAGGAAGACTGATGGAAACCTCTCCAAATCTGGGAGAAATGTTCAGGACTGAACGAGTAGAAGCAGACAAACCTGGCTCAAATAAAAGGTCTGTGATGGGAATTGGTAAGAGATAAAGATAGAAAAAGAGATTGGAGCTAGATTACAATGGCTCTTAAAAGTCAACATTGTAAGTTTGGATTTCCACCTCTACCACTGGAGGTTTTTGAGAAGGGGTATTACAGGACAAACACAGGGTGCAGGATGGCTTGGAAGGAGACCCCTAATTGACAGAAAGCTGGACTCCAGGCCTAAGGGCTACTAAGTCACAAAAATGAAAACAAACATGTGCTTTTAGTAGGTTAAAGCTAGGACTTTAAAATATGGCCAAACGCTTACATATGCAATGAATTTTTCTTGAAGGATATGCAGGAAACTGTTGACATTGGTAACTTCCTAGGAGTAGAACTGGAGGTAGGGAAAGGAAGACTCTTACTTTTCATCGTATACCCTTGTACAATGTGGATACACTTCTTAATCATGCACATGAATTCATTTTATAATTTAAAATAATTTTTTTTAAATATGGCAACCAGGAAGTGTTAGAAGATGTTTAGGCTGTAAAGAACACATTCAAAACATTTCTATTTATAAAGTGAAATATATTTCAATCCTGTTTGTATTATATCTTAATCTCTATCACATAGTAGAGATGTTGTAAGAATACCCAAAAAGTAACAGTACAAAGTACACAGAACTAACTGCACATCTAAGGCTCTACTTCAAGACAAACAGATATCCTGAGTCACTCACCATAAAACACCTTCTTTCGGGTGTATTTCAATGAAAAGTCTGCCTGAATCTAAACCTATTCCAAATAAACTCCTTGATAACACCAAAAACAAAAAAGAATAGCCCACAGTACACTGGACAAGATATATCCCTTCTCGGTAAATGGCTTTTTCATTCTTAAAGTTGCTCAGGCCAAAACCAATGGAGTCATCCGTGACTTATTCTTTTTCTCTTCTCCTCTATCCCCAAATCCCACGAGCTCTGTCTCCACCTCTATCCAGATGCCAGCTGCATTTCCCACCGCACCACCATCGTGCTGGTCCATCCTCTCTAACCCAGCCCCACTAGAGTAGCTTTCATCTTACTCCCTGTTATCCACTCTTGTTCCCTACAGTCAGTCTTCCACAGGACAGCCGGAAAGGTCTTCCTAATATACAAATCTGAACACATCACTCCTCTGACCACAACTTCCGGTGGCTTCCTGTTGCACGGCTAAAACCCAAAGACTTGCATGGCTGCAAAGCCTGCATGATCCAGACCCCATTTCCTCTCTAATGTCACGTCCTGCGCTCACCCCTTGTCCCTCCTCTTCAGTCAGGCTGGCTTCCTGCCCATTCCTTGGACATAGCGGTGACCCCACTTCAGGGCCCTCACCCTCGATCTAAATCTCTTCCCCCAAACACACGCATTCCCCTCCCTCACTTGGTTTGGCTCCCTGCTCAAATGAAACCTCATCAGAGAGGCCTTTCCCCACCATCCTACCTCAAATAGTAGAATCACCTCTCTTTCTCTTCACACTGCTTTTCCTTTACAACAAATTATAATATATAGTCTTCTGTTTGTTGATTTTATTGTTTATTCCTGTCTCACCCAACGAGTATGGATACTCCATGACATTGAACTTTTTTTTTTTTTCCATTTTCACTCCTCTATCCCCTGGACCTAGAATACGTCTGGCAAATAAATGAAAGCTTAATAAATATTGGTTGAAGATTGTACAAATCTTCAAAAAAAACAATTGATTTTTTTTGAAGATTTGTACAAATCTTCAAATCAAATCAGAACACCTAAGATACTGGACAAAAAGAGGTTTTCAAAGTCCAAAATGAGGCATAAGCATAATAATGCCCAGTAAATTTGGGGTAAAGGAATGAAAAAGCCAACACATCAATTGACAGGTATGTAAACCTATCATTTATCTACAGCATACTGGGAATCCACACGCACGCTTGATGTTAATTCATACTTTGGGACATCATCTGCGTACAGGCTGGAGGGCTGCTCTTGAGGTTTTGCACTTAAATAGTAAATACTGCAACAAGTTTCCTCCTCCCTCTCTCCAACGAACTGAGACTGATAGTTCTGAAGAAAGAAAGCAATCACTGTCTCAACCAGAAGGCCCAGAATATTCAATTACTCCATTGAGGAGAAGATCTGGACAAAGCCCCAGCCTTGGAACTAGGAAATTGGGTCGAAGTCAGGTTCTGTGATACTACGAGAGGGAGCTTGGGCAAAACACTGTTTGCTTCTAATCCATAAAGCTTCCTCACGTGGTCGCTAAAATCAGATGACGCATACACACAGGCATCCTGGAAGCCGAGTGACCATATCTCATCTGTGTGACGTCGTCCTGTGCTAATCTCCAGTTTACCTGCCCTTGCCTGCCACCGGTGAGCTTTGTCTAAGCAAGGATCTGATCTGGTCCCTCCCCTGCTCAAAAATCTTTACAGATTTTCAACTTGAACCTCCAGTGGTTCAAGCTTCTTCACAAACTGAACCCAAACCACCTTTCCAGTCACATTTTGGCCCATTCCTGGGCTGTGCCCTACATTCCAGCCACACAGAATTGCTCCGCATTCCCTAATTTCATCGCCCTTTATTGCACATCTGTGTGGGCAATGTGCCTAAGGCCCTCCCCCATCCTCCCTTCTTCTGTTAGAGAAACCCTAGGCACTCTCCAACCTGAATCAGACTCTTCCTCCCGTGGGCTTTCTCTCAGGCACCCTTTTGAATCACTGCTTGTTTGCAAGACTCTTTCCCCACCAGACCAGCAGGTCTCCATCTGATCCTTTTTCATGTCCTCAGCATAGAACGGTGTAATGCACGTAGATGTTCAATGCTTGCTCTCAACATTTCTCAGATGGCTCTCTCAGGCCTTTCCAGCTCTTTCTCTGACTTATGGCTTGGAAGCACTATTAGGAAGGGGCTTCTCTTACTTTTCTACTCCTGAGGAAATATGCTGGAAGATGCCACTGACTGACCACTCCTAGGGGCTTCTGGAAACAGGCCGGAACTAAGCAGAGGGACAGAATGAAGCTAGGGACCTCTCTCCAGGCCTCATAAGTTATATCTTTAAAGTGCACTTTGTTTTATTGGAATTGCTATGAATTCTCAAATGAGGCACACCCTAATACAAATGGAAATGATTTTCAACTTATCCATTTTCAGGATTATTCAAGTTTCTGTTCTTCTTCACGATGGTGGAAACTCCTGGATTGACTATAATTCAAAGCAATTATTGTTCTTTAGCTGCCAAGGTGCCCTGTTATTCTTTTCATAACTATCCTGGATGATCTGAGCCCAGTCCAATGCAAAGTCTTTTTTCTTTTCTAGCTCTGTACCTTTCATTTGCTAAATTTACAGCATTCACATGAAAGGAAGAAAGGAAGCCCCACTTTTGCCCCCATTGGGAACATGATATATGGGTTTTAATTGCCCTTGTAATTATACCCTTGTCCAGCTCTGCACAGGTACGGTGTAGAAATTAAACGTGATAGCAAAGCCTGAGAAGGCCTCACAGAGGTAGGAAGATGCCGGCTTTGTAAGATTTCCTGCCCCCAGGAGAAGGAAAGAGAAAAATGAAAGGTGGTTTGGGAATGTCATAAACTAGCCAGCAATCTCCACTGAGGAAGCATTTTCTGTCTATGACCACCTCTAAAACTGTGTGAGCTGTAAGGCTGGGGATCCCCTGGTGGTTTGATATTCAGCTAAGGCTGGCTGAAAATGGCAGAACTTGGATTGCTTGGCTGCGAATTAAGAAATAAGCACAGTAACAAAGGGAAACATGCTGTGACATTTTCTAAATATTTACCAAGGGGAGTTGACAATTTAGTGGCTGCAGCCAGATCTGACAGTGAATTCTGCCTGCCTCCTATGCCTTCCCTCGATCACCATCTCCATCTCCAAAACCAGGTGACCTTCACCTCTTGGGGTTGGCAGAAACAAGCAGCTTCTTTGTGAAAACCCGGCAAATGCTACATGGTGATTCGGGCACACGGATCACGGCATTTATCCCTCCTCCCAGATCTCTTATCTGAAGTAGAGGAGTAACCAAAGAGCTATCTATAAAAACAACAATACAAACTACTTCTAAGATAAAATACTTCTTTGTACAGCAATTTCTGGCTAGTAATATCCGTATGGTTTCAGAACCCAATATCCATGAACAGTCCCTGCCAGTCCTCATCATAAAAGCAAATTTCTCTTCAGCCCACACATTTGCATTTCTGATCCTCCCAGGTCAATTGGTAAACATCAATCTGCAGGTCTGAGGTTATAAAAAAAAAAAAGCATTACGGATAATGAAGAAATGTACTTTATGTCACTTTAAACCTCCTGCTGGTCATGTTTCCTACACTTTCAAGTCTTACACAGAGAGTATAATTTTGCCTTTGCTTTTAAAATCTGAAATAACATACTTCAAGAGCAATTTGGTGAGTGGGTTTAGATTAAAACAGGTATCTGACAGTCCCAATGATTCCCCAAAGTCCTTTCTTTCCCCACTGCCCCAGAAATGCTACATAATTATTTATCTTAAGTCAAGACAGTAATATGCAAACCTATTGTATAAAAAAAATGCATACATCTCTATGTCTAACAAGCAATGGGAAAGTTATGGAACAGTTTAGAGTTTAATGCTCACTGACGTCTTCTCACCTGTCTCCAAAACCTGGTTTTTTTTTAAGATTGTACTAAGATTAAACTACATCCTCTTGCAAATCTCCCTCAAAGGAAAGAAAACTTCAATGGTTTGGTTAGGCAGAACTTCAGGAGATAAACCCAATATTGGTCTTGAGAGAGAGAAAGGAATGAAACGAGCAAGAATGATAAGAAACATGGAAGGCACGTACCATGTCTGCACAGAGATGACCAGGTAAACTGCACTTAGGTCTCCCCTTTAGGCAAGCAGCCACACAAACAGAAGCTGGACTCAGTGACCTCTAAGGTCCCTTCCCACTCTAATAGCGTTTGCCTCATGAATTTTTTATAGTCATCCTCTGTCCTATCACACTGTCCCCATGCATCATCAAGCCCTCCTGGCCACTTCCACGACTGAAAGGAAAATCTGTTTTAAAAAAAAAAATCCATGCTTTGACTATTGCCAAAATTATAGTTCTGTCCTTGAAACAATGACCTGAACATAATGGGCCAGGCTAAACACCTCTGAGCAAAGAAGTGCTCAATACCATCTTCAGGCAATATTTTTTAAAGCTTCTCTGATATATGCAGAATTATAACCCAAGGTCTTGGGAGTGAAAGACTGTGAAGCTAATAGACCACCCTACAACCAAATCTTTGCAACTTGTACTCTTCTATTCCCTGCCAAATGTCTAACCTTAAAAAGCAGGTAGGAACCTAACAGCTGAGTTTGAATCCAGGCCCCCACCTCTCATCAGCTGTATGATGTGAAGCAAATTATTTAATTTCCTTGAGCCTGTTTCCTGACTTGTAAAATGCTGGTTATAGGAACAACATTGCAGAGTTACTGTGACAATAGGATTAAAAACAACAACAACAAAAAAGCACCTCTGAGCATTCATTTGTTTGTTCTCTCATTCATTCAACAAAGATTGAGTGTCCACAACCAGTCAAGCACCAGTACATAAAAGATGGGAAAAAAGTGAAAGCTATTATTACTTTTATTTACCCAAATAGTCTGTTTCCAGAATTGTGGCAGAACCATCCAATTTTGACTTTAGTTCAAAACTTTCATGACTAAAATCGTCATTTGTAGTTTATCAGATATGATCCCACATGGGAGTGCACCTACCGCCTTACCTTTACACACCCCAAAGCTAGTCACCTAGCAGGTGTTCGGCCAGAGGACACCTTCAGAACGCTTGGAAGCAGCAACAAGCAGAGCAAAAGGTGGTATCCCAGCTCTCAGCTGGATAAGCCACTCAGGAAAACTCGATATGCCTGCACTACAAGACACGTCCTGGATGCCTTGGAGTTTTTGGGTGCTTTCAATTCCACGATCGGACTCTGAGTCTTCCGAGAATTTAGGATTAACAGCTCTGGCTCATCCCTGGTCTTTGTGACTGGGCCACTGATAAAGCTAAGAGCAACAGCGAAGGGGTCTAAAAGCTATGTTTTCATAATGTAGGGTTTATCGTTTTCAGCTGTGCTTTACTCCAGAGTTTGATAAAGTTCTGTATAAGTGATCCACCTCTGAGGAGTCATTTGGTTTCAAGGCTGTAGGCTCTTTTTCAGTGTGAGCCCAACATTCCTTTTCCTAACTAGCCCAAAGCCTCCAGGCAAGTACAAACCTAGCTGTATGGGGTGTTGGGCATTCAGTACACTTAACATTTTGCACTTACAAAAAAACAGTTTTCAAAGACTTTCTGGAACCCAGGGCTCCTAGCAGAAGAGTCAAAGTCTGACCCTGGAATAAGAAATAACCTGCCCTGGGTCATAGGGTGGTCAAAGAGGGAATTCTAGAATAAAATTCAGAGCCATCTGTGAAGCTAAGGATAGGTTAGTGGGCAGTAGAGAGATGCCTAAAAATTTTGATTTGCAGACTCCTCTCATTCAGGAACCACCTGAATCATTTTCCCTAGAAACTGCAGTATAGACCAGGGCTACCTCAAGGCTCTGCATTTTGCATTGCTACCTCCTACTTGGAGGCGAAGGCCTAAGGTCTTCACAGAAGTTACAGGTACAAAAATACTGTCACTGGGGCGCCTGGGTGGCTCAGTCATTAAGTGTCTGCCTCCGGCTCAGGTCATGATCCCAGGGTCCTGGGATCGAGCCCCGCCCGCATTGGGCTACCTGCTCGGCGGGAAGCCTGCTTCTCTCTCTCCCACTCCCCCTGCTTGTGTTCTCTCTCTGGCTGTCTCTCTCTGTCAAATAAATAAATAAAATCTTAAAAAAAAAATACTGTCACTATCTCCCCCCACCCCCAATCTGATGCATCAAATTTTTTCTAAAAAGTGGATTTTCATTTCCCTTCAGCCAGTTTAGAGCGTTATTATCAACTCCTGGCGCCTCTAATTGCTCACTGAAAACAGTGGTTTGGATATTAATAGGTTATAAATCAAGGCCCGACCTGGGGCTCGTTGTCACGGAAACTGTACTCAAGCTCACAGCGACTTGGCCACCCTCGGGAAGTCTGGATGAGTTGGTGGGAGCTGGGGATGGTTTTAAAGCTCCTGCTGTTTCTCCCACTTTCTGCTATTTCTCAGAGCCAGGTTGTTGGAGAAAGAGGAACTGGTGAGGCAGGTGAGAGTAGAGTGGACCGTAGCAGCTTGGAGCACTCTTTGGGAGGGGAGGGCAGGAGATCCTTGGAGTATGCCTCGGGCATTCTGATCTTTCCTCCTCGGGTCTGCACCCGGCCACTCTCTCCGCGTCGCTCCCAGCGTCCGGGGATCAGGCCCCCTTCGCTGACCGGTCCTGTCCTCCCTGCCTGGGCTGCCCGGGGAGCGCGCGGACAAGTTCCCCAGAAGAAAATCTGAGCGGCTCCGGGCTGAGAAGCCCGGCGGCAGGAGGCAGAGAGGGCAGGTCCGACAGGCAGGAGGCAGAATCCCCTTTGCCCCCAAGCCGGGGTCCTGGAGGAGGTGGCCCGGGACTTGAACACGCACCGCCCCCCGCCGCCCCCGCCCTCCCAGAACCCCGGGGCGACGCTCCAGGATCCGGCTCTCCAAAGCAAAGCGCCCGACTCGCCAAGTGTCTCCGAAGCCCACGCGGATTCCCGCGCCCCAGGATGTTCGCTGCCGCAGCCGCCAGGGCCTCCCGGGCCCCACGCCCCGCACCCAGGGCCGAACCCCCACCCGGCCCCCTGGGCTACGCGCGTCACGAGCCCCCTGGGCCCAGCGCCTCCTCTGCGCTCCCGCCGCGCGCCCCAGCCTCGCGCATCGGCACCCGCACCCAGCCCCCGCCGGCCGCTGGGCCCTCCCGGGACTCACCTGCGCTGGGGCTGTAGCGGCGGCCCCCCCGAGCCCAGGGGCGGCGGCGCAGGGGGAAGAGGGCAGCACGGGGCTCCTAGCACAGCGGCCGCCGGGCGCCTGGTGCTGCCGAGCCGCGGACCCGCCCAGAGATATAAATAACATTATCTGAGGAGGGACATTCCTGCCGGGGGACATCGCTGCTGCCGGGACCAGATAGTCCCGCGGCGGGGGCGGGGAGGCGGGGCCGCAGCCTCCCGCAGCGCCAGGCCCAGCCCTCGCCTTCCCCACCCACTCCCGCACCTGCCAATCAGCCTCCGCGTTGGGGGGCACCTGCCAGGCCTCCGCCCCGGCTCCCGCGGCGGGCCTCCGCCTCCTGGCTGGCCGCCTGGGCCCGGGACGCCAGAAGCTCGAGCCGCCCGCAGCGCCCCCATCGTCGTTCACCTCCCCTAACCGCGCGCTACCGCAAGCTCCCTGCGGCGGGAAAAGGGTTTCACTCCGCAGCTCGGGCCTAATTCGTGCGCCCTGAGCACCGAGCCTGGCCACGAAAATGAGCCCTCCAGCCTTTCCCGCCCCGCGTCCCCACTGTGTACTCTCCGGTTTTTAAAATATATTAAAACACACGCTTAGACCATAGGGTGGGCGAGGCGGGCGCCCTCGGCCCTGCGCCCCCGCTGCGGCGGGTTTGGGAAAGAGGATTGTTCCCCGGGGCTGGTGTGTTAGAAAGCACGCTCCGGGGCGGACTTCACTTGGCAGGCAGTGTGAACAGACGCTGGGAGGCCCCCGCCCCCAGCCCACGGGCTCAGCGTCTCTGTTTCTGTCTGCAAACCTGGTGTGGTCGGGGAGACCCGGCACTGCTGACCTGGCGCAGCCCACAGTCCCAGGGCGCTCGCATATTGCAAGGATTGTAATCAACAGGCAAACTGCCACACCAGCCCACCTGCACCTCCTGTCCGGCCCCGCTTTCCAGGCGAGCAGGGGCTTCCTCACTGCAAGCCTGGATGGGGTGGCATGCAGTAGGCCAGAGAAAACACTAGAACCTATGGTGCCAAAGAGGAAAGACAAGGCATCTCTGAGTCACCCGAGAGAGATTCATAGAAGAAAATGGGCAGCTTGCAAGGCTGTCCATTTTCTTGACTTAAGATACAGGTTATTGTTCAATGACACTTAGTGGTACGCTTCACTGTTGCCTTCATCTCCTTTCTCCATTGGTCGTTTCCGGGACGGTGTCTCACCCAGGAATCAGCCCAGGTGATCTCAGGTATTATGGATGACGGTGGAGATTAAAAGCACAAAGATGTAGAAAAGAGTTGCAACTTTGATACCGCCGGTATTCTTAACAACGGAACAGTCTTACTCCTGAGTTATTTGCTTCCTATAATTATGCTGTTTTCCAGAATTCACCAGGAAAAGGGTGTTTAATTGCCAGATGTGCTTGCTTCATTTATATATTGAACAGATGCAAAGATATTTCACTTCCTGCTGCAGCCACACTTCTTGAGAGTGGGCATTTAGACACTGAGATGTGCTAAGTGGGGCAAACTCCACAGATATTACAAAGCCACAGAACTCTCCACCCCACCCCACCCCAGATGTCTGGGTCCTTATTAACCTCAATTTCTCAAGAGACACTAGTAATATAAGATGATAGCAGAATATTCGTGGTCATCCATTAGATTAGCAATGATGCCCGCTCTTCTGATAACATTTAAGAATCCATTTGTTTATTACTAAGTTAGATACAGAAAGATCATTCCCATTTAAAAAATCATTTAAGAACCAAATTCTGGCAAGGGAAACAAGAAAAACAGGCCAGCTTCAAAAGCTGAGTATATATCTCAAGCAGAAATCCTTGCTCTGTTTTTGAAAGGAAAAAATGGTGAGAAATTATTTGTTTTTTAAAAGCCTTGTGTGAATAAACTTACTAAATAAATTCATGATTCCTGAGGATTGCAGCTCTGCAGCTACATAATTGTATACTACATGAAACAGATAATTCCTTAGCTATAGGTCTGTGGCACCGAACTGAAAAGTTGAACACATATTTCTTTGTAGCCTTAGAATTTATCATTTTCAACCATGAAAAGAAAAATTAATATGATAAAAGTACAAAATCAGCGGACAGATTACCCTAGGATTTTACAAACCAGCTCAGCTGCTTTAGTTATCTCCACTTTAGCTGAAAGCTAAATAATTCAATACAACCTCATTTGCTACAGAGCCTGTTATCCTGACAGCATCCCCAAATGCTTTACAGCTAATAGAGTTACAGTGAAATGATAAATCAGAACTGAGGGAGAGGGGAAGTTTAGAAGTACACAGGGAAAGGGCATTGTCAAAGAAGGAGGGGGAAAAAATAGCAAATCCCAGAGAGTGGGAATGAGAAATTAGGGAGAGGTAAGAAGGAAAAGCTGAATATATGGGTTCACAATCAAGGTCATTGTTGTGGGCAACAGGGATTAATTCTGCAGGAATTTTCTGAGAAGAGTATGTAATGCCTCCTGAACTGTCTAAAGGGTGGGAGATTGGCCCTCATTATCTTTGGTCCAGGGACAGCACCTCCTTTACCCCCATCCATGTTGACACTTCACATTTCCAAGCTACCCAGCAAGCTCCCAGTAGGTAGTCTGCTGTGCTGGGACCAGAAGGGAAGGGGTGCATTTGAGACTAGATCCTGTCAGTCAGTAAATCAGAAAGCGAGAGGAAGCACTCACAGAATGGCCTACCCAGCTCCAGCTAATATCAATAGGTGAGGACAAGAAGATGTAAATTGGGGCAACAGAAGAATCTGACACACAGGGACCTTTCACTTTCTATCTCTGTATTCTCTGAATTTTTCACATTGAGCTTGTATTATTGGATCATCAGTGGAGATAATAAGGACAATAATAGGTAGAGATTAGATCGAGATGGGTCCAGCCCATGCATTTACCTTTTCTTCCATCCCAAATCTCAGAAAGGGATACGTCTTACAATAAGAATTTAACAGCACGGGGAAATAAGACAAAGGCTGATCAACTCTCTAAGCATTTTTAGGAAATTCTGAAATACAGAAAAGAGAGACAGGATCTAATCTAGAGAGAAATATAATGAGAGAAAGTCAAAACAGGTCAGGAGAAGGACTAGCTTAGGGAAGTTCCAAGCAAGAGTCAAAGGATACAAGAGAAGGAGGGGCCCTAGGACAGAATTATTCATTGAGGAGCCTCCTCTCTCTGCTGGCATTGAGTATCAGATGTTTACCTGTGGGATAAGGAAGGGAGCAGACATCCTGGAACCGGAGGAAATGACAGGGAACCTTCTCTCTCTCCTGATAGCGTGTGTGCCCTTCCTTCACAACCCCTAGCGAGACTGTGGTAAACAGAACGGGCAGGCAAATGAATCTCAAATGAAAGATCATCAAACAACCCAAATCACCAAAGATTTTGTCAGGGTAGCGGAACTAATACCGTGAAAGGGAAGCGCAAAACTCAGCTAACAGAAAGAAGTCATACCAGAGGAAACTAAGTTAATAAAAGGAAACGGATAGATTTAAAATGAATTTAAATTCTATTCAACAAGATTTGAAAAGGATATTGCATCCATGACAAGTAAGCAATAAGAAAACAAGGAAATTTAAAAAGTGGTTTCTGAAATTGAAAATTTATTAGCTGACAAGCAGAACTGACCAAGCTGAAAGGCAGATTAGTGGGAACAGAAATTCTCCCCAAACACAGAGCCAAAAACAAGGAGATGGAAAGTTTGTGAGAATGGTTGAAAGCCATGGAAGCAAGATCCTCAAGGTCCAATATCCATCTAATAGAAGTTATACAAGGCAAGAGAAGAAGTAGAGGAGATAATAATAATGAGAAAGTAGAATAAAATTTCTCAGAATTGAAGAAAATATGATTTTCATATTATAAAATCCTAAATTTAGAAGAGGATGAAGAATTTTAAATATAGTTTACAGTGTTAGGACAGTTTAAAGTATATGATTTTATTTATAAAATCCAATAATTTGAATAAAATTAAATGAAAAACCAAAAACTATAGTAAGTTAACTTGCTGTGCCTTGAATTAAGACTATTTTTACTGAGGGGCACCTCGGTGACTCAGCTGGTTAAGGGCTGCCTTCGGCTCAGGTCATGATCCCAGGGTCCTGGGATGGAGCGCCATGTCGGGCTCCCTGCTCAGCGGGAAGCCTGCATCTCCCTCTCCCTCTCCCTCTGCCTGCTGCTTCCCCTGCTTGTGCTCTCTCTCTCTCTGTCAAATAAATAAATAAAACCTCTTTTAAAAAAGACTATTTTTACTGAATCACAGAACTGAAGTTATTTGTTTGAAATTTAAAACTATTTTGACTTAGAAATGAACGTATATATCGGAAAGCTACTTACAAAAGGAAAAGCCAAACCAAATAAACCTGAACCTACTTGTTGTTCCACTCATTCAAACCCCTGCTAGCACCAGAGGGATCGAGAGGACATGGTAATGTACAGAAAACTTCAAAATAGTGCCTAGAGTTCAAAAAAACATTAGTTCTCCTCTTTACCCTTCCACCAAGAGATGTAGTTCATGAAACTAAACTAAAATTTCCATTCCATTTCTGGAAACATTTAGGGGAACAATGCCCTCTCCAGCTCCCAAAGACAAAGCAGCAGCAGGACCAACTGGAAAAGCCCTCCATTTATGATATAGAGGATGAAGGACGAAACTTCTCCTTCAGATGCCTCAAACAAAATGGTCACTGTAAGGAACCTGAGAGCCTGTAGCAGGTGTGCAAATACCAAACTGACCAGCCTCTGAAGGAGCAGGTGTCATCAATTTCAAACTTCCCTCCACCAATAATGGAAGGGAGCCGAAGAACAAGGCTTACATACTGTCATCCACCAGTCCATGGAAGCCCTAGCCAGGCTTTGGAATAAACGAGCATCTTTCCTTCTATAGTTGTTCCTGAGCTTTTCCTCCCTTTTCAGGATTAGATTGTCACCTAAGGGATGCCAGCTTGCACAGATGTCATAGCAGACTTCTCTTGGGGTGTGCCTGGAGGTGCTTAATGTTCCTCTACTGTTGCGCTGTAGGGCTGTAGGAGTTTGCTAGGGCTTCCGTAACACCACAGACTGGGTGGCTTAAACAACAGAAAACTGTTCTCACAATTCTGGAGGCTAGAAGTCTGGGATCAAGGTGTTGGCAGGGTTGTTTCTTCAGAGGCTTCTCTCTTTGGCTTGTAGATGTCCATCTTCTCCCTGTCTTGGCATGGTCTTTCCTCTGTGCCTCTGTCCTAATCTCTTCCTCTTCTTCTTTTTTAAAAAAGATTTTATCTCTCTCTCTCTCTATTTAAGAGGGAGAGAGCATGAGCAGGGAGGAGGGACAGAGGAAGAGGGAGAAGCAGACTCCCCGCTGAGCAGGGAGCCCTAAATGGGGCTCAATCCCAACACCCCAGGATCATGACCTGAGCCGAAGGCAGATGCTTAACTGACTGAGCCACCCAGGCGCCCCCTAATCTCCTCTTCTTATGAGAACACTATCATATTGGATTAGGCTCAATCATACGACCCCAGTTTACCTTTATTACGTCTTTAAAGGCCCTATCTCCAAATATGGTCACTTCCTGAGGTACTGGGGGTTAGGATATCAACATATGAATTTGGGGGGCACATAATTGAGTCCATACCACAGGCCCCATCTTTTCTCACATGAACTGCTTCTGTAAGCCTCCTAACTGCTCTCCCATTCTCTAGTTTCATTCTCCTTCAATTCTTCTTCCAATATAGTAGCCATAGTATACTTTCTAAAAAGGAAATCTGATCGTGTCACTCCACTACTTTAAATCATCCAGTGGCTCCCCATTGCTTTCAGGATATAGTTTTAAGTTTTGCAGCACCTAGCACGGTTCCTGATTAGAAGATGTACTTCATAGGGGCGCCTGGGTGGCTCAGTCGGTTAAGCGGCTGCCTTCGGCTCAGGTCATGATCCCAGGGTCCTGGGATCGAGCCCCATGTCCGGCTCCCTGCTCAGCAGAGAGCCTGCTTCTCCCTCTCCCTCTGCCTGCCACTCTGCCTACTTGTGCTCTCTATCTCTCTGTCAAATAAATAAATAAAATCTAAAAAAAAAAAAGAAGATGTACTTCATAAAGTCCTGATGAGTAAATAAATGAGCTAATGAGCAAACAAATCATGGAAACTAAAGGAGAGCTGCAATTGTTGAGATCAGCCAAAGAAGTAGGTAATTCAAAGTCTTTTCTATTTGGCTTAAAAATATGTATTTGTGATTTTTTTTTTCAGGAGAACTACTTTCCTATTTATGTTTGAGTAAGGTTATTTAAATGAATTCACGTTCTCTGAGAAACAACTGGCAATATTTGTGCCTGAATTTCACCAGCTCCTCAGCCACCATGGCACATTCATACCTAACTTATTGTCTGTCGGTGAGAAATGGAGCCAACTAAGTAGGTTTTATGTTCACACCTACCACCAAGTTCACCTACAGGGGAAAAGGCCTGCTGTCTTCCAAAGTCTCATTCATAATGGGGACAGCAGATACAGTGGGGATTGGTCAGCATGGAATTTTGTCTCTGTTTGCCCTACCTCTCAGTGATATTTTCAGACCTCATCCTTGGAGCAAGGCCACGCTCCAATAGGCCAAAGCCTTGAGTGCAGATTAAGAATGCCGGAAGTTAGATCAAAAAGCATTATAAACAGTGAATTGATGCTGTTTTGACGTTAACATTCTTATATTGAATACTCCACAAAGCGTATAATCTGTGTGTGGATAATTTAGAGTGCCTAAACCTGAAACTTTGTTCTCTTCCTTTAGATATTTATCAAGCCAGGAACTCAAATCAAGCAGAGAAAATATAAATTAAAAATTGAGTTGGTTAATAAAGAATGACAGCAAGAGTTACAATTAAACAATTTTTTTATTTATGTGATGATTATTGCCAGCATAAATGGTCTTAATTGCTTTTATTTGTTAGTGAGCAGTTTCCAAATTGAAAATATTGTTTTCATAATATTAACCAAGACCTTTGGGAAAATTTCAATAAAGTTTGGAAAGATATTGCAATAAAAGACTTCATTACCTCTGTAAATTAATCTCATTTTCTATTCTGTGGGATATTTCTGCAGCTGTTTAACTTCTGTTTGGATATTTCTTCAATGCTTTAAAGTCTGCAAGAAACTATGATTCAACTCAAACATGATTTATTTTGTAGAATAACTACTTCTTATCAAAAACATCATTTTTCCTCATTTTCCTTTGTGTAAGGCAAATTCTATTTTTAAAGGATTACTTATCATTTTCTTTTTACCAAATGCCATATAATCATTTTTATCCAATTTCATGAAGTAAATTGCTATCATTATCCTTATTGCTAAAGAAACCAAGAAACTCAGAGTTCAAGTAATTTTCCAAAAACATCACATAGAACTCCAAATCCTTTGCTTATTAAAGACTTATTTATCCAGGAAGCACTATCTCATGGTTTTTGAATTAACACATTCCCATGATATTTAATGTAGATTATCCATAGTATAGACTAAAATATTTTTAAAAGATTTTATTTATTAACTTGAGAGAGAGAGCAAGGGAGAGAGAGAGAGAGAGAGAGCATGAGCTGGGGAGAGGGGCAGAGGGAGAGGGAGAAGCAGACTCCCCACTGAGCAGGGAGCCTGACATGGGACTCTATCCCAGGACCCTGGGACCATGGCCTGAGCTAAAGGCAGACGCTTAACCAATTGAGCCACCCAAGTGCCCCTAGACTAATATTTTAAGTCAGTAATTAAGTCAAGAATTTAGCCCCAAATTATGCTGAGCATGTGCAAAGCAGCAACTCCATGTTGCTTATTCTAGTCTATCATCATCTTAATCATCAAGATACACATAATGAAGCATACACTCTGGACCTTCCATAGCAGAAACTGAAAAAAGCAAAAGCTGTGGACCCTCTTTTGGAAGGGTTTCAAAGCTGTGCCTGAACATCAGTATCCCATATCTGACCCCAACCCCTGCTAAACCTTTCTCAACTCCCACTCCGTACCTCTACCGAATACTGCCAGAAATTGATAAGTAGGAGCTTGCCCCATATGATTTCAGGTACTTGAAACTATATGGAATGCCCTCATTCCAAAGATTATATAGGAATCCGCAAACTTATTTCATAACTAGCCACAAATGTTAAAATGCACATGACCCTGGGAAGAGTTCACTTTTAATGTACAGCCTTTTGGCTACTGGAGTAAGAAAAAGTCAGTGCTGCTTAGTAGTACTTCAATAGCTCAGCAATTTTTTTGAAAAGAAGTTAGCAGGGTGGAATGGAAAAATCAGTAGACATGGTCAAAAGACCTGGATTCTACTCCCCCCTTATCTTCTCTATGTCTCAGTTTTTCTTCTGTAAAATGATGGCCCTGAACTAGCTAGTTTCAAGGACTCTTACAGCTCTAGCTCTCTATATTTTACACCTACAGTAAGAACATTCTGGATGTTCATTATAATAATGTTCCTTAAAATGAAAAATTGGAAATCCATGTCCATCAAAATGGAATTCGTTAAACCAGGTATGGTGGACACACACTACATATAAATTCTATGTCGTCAGTTAAGCGGTGATGTGGTTTTATATTTATTTATGGGGGAAGATGCCATGACATACTGCTGAATTTTTTTAAAAGTAGGCATCAGGAGCACCTAGGTGGCTCAGATGGTTGAGCGTCTGCCTTCAGCTCAGGTCATGATCTCCAGGTCCTGGGATGGAGCCCCACGTGGGCTCCCAGGTCAGCAGGGAGTCTGCTTCTCCCTCTCCCTCTGCCCATCCCGGTGTTTGTGCTCTCTCTGTCTCTCTCTCAAATGAGTAAATAAAATCTTTTAAAAAAATAAAGTAGGCATCAAATAATTTCAATTTGACTAAGAAAGAATTTTGTATCAGAAAGGATACTCCTAAAAATGTTATTTCTAGATGGTGGGATTAAGAGTAATTCTTACTTTTTCTCTATTTTTGTATAATGTTTGGATATTTTATAAGCAGAGAAAATTTTCATAATAAACAACAAAGTTATTTTCAGTTTAGGAAAAATATAGTAAAACGTAAATAGCAAATATTATATCCTTTCCTGTGAGCAAGTTTTGATAGATAAGAGCGCCAAGGCAAGAACAAAAGAGCAGTGACCTAAAGGAAAACAATGCCTAAATATTTTCATCAACACTCAGATAATGAAATAAATATGTGCCCTGAAAGTAAAGAACTGTCCTTGTTACACAGAGTGGGTTCAGCTGATCTGGTTTCCTTAGTTATCTCAGTGATGGTCAGTGTTGGGAGTTGGATTTGCCTGACCTGTGCTTGCTCCCCTTACCAGGTGATCCCACGCCCAGTGAGAAGAGTTGTCAAGCCATCAGAATGGCCATTGGATCCAATCCAAAGCTAACCATCTTAGGACGCGATTAATCCCCTAACTTTGTGTTCTTTACTCCTCTGTACTTTAATTATTTAAGTTTCCTAATGTTGCCTAATCAATCTTGATAATTGTCACTTATCACTCAAATTTGAAAACATGCCGAATTAAATATTTGAAGGTAGATTAAAGCAAACCAAATAGGGAGTCATACATAATTCAGCAAAGGAGGAAGAATTAAGCTTTCTAAATACAAAACGATAGTTTTGACCCAACTTGAAAATTGGTAGGAAAACAAAATGTTGCAGAAGGCTGTAAATTAAATACAGACCTACACTGTAGCTGTTGTCATTCAAAAAGCGTGGGGTGTGACTGCAACAGCCAGCAGAGATCTCAGTGTGGGATGAGGTATCTGTGAGTCCGAGCAAGCTAAGCCTGTGCTGTGCTGTGCTATTCCTGAGGGAGCCTTCTGTTGACAACCAAAATTACTGGTTCTATATTATTTGCTTGTCATCATCAGTCGTATCATGTATCATGCCTTATATGCTAAAATTAGTTTCCTTAATTCTCAGTTTGGGGGCCATTGGCTATATGGGTTAACTATCCAGGAGCTAGGCACCTGGGAGAGGAACTATGCTCACACAGAAGAGAATTTCTAAAGTTCTGACCCACAGCAGCTCAGGAAGTCAACCGGTATTTGCCTGCTGGAAGTGCTGGAGGTGTTTAAGGACCACAATGGGAAACTGTAAGTGGAATCACTTTAAGTCGAGGACAGCCTATATGTAATTAGGAGTAGTATTTTTTACGAATTTATTCATCATTTATTTTATTTATCATATTCTGTTTCCTGAGAGGATTTTGAGGAGGTTCTTGCATTTTATTTACCAGAGCAGCTTCATGTATTAGTCTTCTCTTCCCAGCTAGATTGCATAATGCCTGATACTTAGAAGCATGTCTTCGGTTTCTTTTCTATTGCTCAAGGTGCCTGGCATAATGCTGGACAATGACAGATGGGCATACATAAAAATAATACTGAAGAGTAATGAGCAGAAGTACATAGTTACTACTGGTTAATTAGGAAAGCCGTGTTACAGATTCTAGCTCTTCTCCTTGATCCCACAAAAGACGTGGTGATCATAGGGTGACCATATGTCCCAGTTCACCTCCGGCAATCCTGGTTTACACTGGTCATCCTGGCAGAATCATTAATTCTCTTGCGCTCTCAAAAGTGTGCAAGTTACACAATGACCCTATTGATCAGGCATCACTAAGGGGCCTCCTAATAAATTCCAATATACAAAAGGCAATTCAGCTTTAGCAGTAAACAAAAGCTTTGTGGCAAAAGACGACCACAAAGTATAAAGTTAAGATTACATTATTAACTACTTGCTATTTCCTAAGACTGGTTATCTCTATGTAAGTTTAAGTCAACTCTGCCCTCTACTGTCTTATGACAGTATTATGACATCATGAAGTTAGCACTGTTTGAGCTTCATCGAAGCTGATTGTGTTGGTCCTGTTGATTACTTTAGAGGCCTGGTCCTCAACCTTGAGCTGCTATATTAGTTTTTTAAAAATCCCCACTGCCTATGCTATATTCCTGATCAATTAAATCAGAATCTCTGAGGATGAGACCCAAGTGTCAATTTTTTAAAAAGCTCCCCGGTTGCTACCAATGTACAGCAAAGATTGAGAACCATTGCCCGGAATGTCAGGTCAAATACTGTGTTGTGGCTCACTTAGTTTTTTTATTCCACAGCCCAGACTATACGATACTTCTAATCATATCTGGAGAAGCCTTGGAAGTTAGAAGAAAATGATGAGTGCATCAGGACAAATCTACATCACTACTGAAAAAAATGCCATTTAAAAAAAGCCATTCTAAGGGATGGTGTCTTCCTTGGGTATAAAAATATATTTTTAATTATAGTGATGACGTGGACAGTACTTACTCAGAAATGATTCTGTTAGGCCATCAGCTTTGATGCCACATCTCAGCCCTAATTCTCTGTTGATGGAATTATGTGCTGAAGAAGCCCTAAGATAGCCAAGAAAGTTGGACCAGAAGATGGGGGCAAATGAGGTAGAGCCCATCGCATTAAACAACTGCTTCCTTTTTTGTGAATGTTCAGAGACTTGTTAATGGAGTTTATCATATGGAAAAGCACTGATGTGAAAGCCCAGGAAATCTGCTGGAGTAGAAGTTGCACTAATTAGAACATTAACTAAATTAAGTCACTGGGGGGGGGGGGCAGTGAATCCCAAAGGGAATAACAGAAAGGAGAAAAATACAGAAAAACCATTAATAATCGGCAAGAGACAGCTTTTGCAGAAAATTAACCAAGAAGCAGGCTTTAAAAAAAGTTTTATTTATTTATTTGAGAAAGAGAGAGCAGAGAGGGGGCAGAGGGAGAGAATCTCAAGCAGACCTCTCACTAAGTGGGGAGACTGCTGTGGGGCTCCATCCCACAACCCTGAGATCAAGAGTTGGACATTTACCTGACTGAGTCACCCAGGAGCCCCAGGCTTTTAATAATAAGTGAAAAGTTTACTTCCCACTCCTTTTTTCTAAAGTTCACTAGGAAAAGTGATCTCATGTTTGAGACTGGCCCTGTTAAAAGAGGTCTTATTCCTCTTAAACTCTTAACCAAAAGTGTGGGATCAGCCAGAGTGTTGGCATGAGAAACAAGGGGTCACTTGGGAATTTTGATAGTGAGCATCAGGGTAAAAATCCCCTGTGAAAATGGCAGAGGCCTCCTAATACTAAAAGGAGGGTAGAGGAAGATGCATGTGACAGATGGTGATGTCCTTATATACCACATCTGGGATTACATTATTCAGTTCTTCAATCCGGCCAAAGGCAATACTCTTAGCATAAGTGGGGACAGAGTAGAGGTTTGGAAGCAGCATCGGGAATTATTCTAAATGATTCTATCTGTGCTGGTTCTATTGTTGTGGAATATCTCCTGATACTTTTAAAAATTCCTTTGCAAGAAAGGAATGGGGAAAAAGTAAAAATGTTTCCATACGGTATTGTTTCATAAGAATGGTTCTTACTCTTTTCTGGACAACAGACCCACGTGAGTATCTGATGAAGGTTATAGGCCTTCTCCCCAGGGAAAAATGGACATTTTTAAAATTTAAGTTCAATTAATTAACATGTAGAAGATTATTAATTTCAGAGGTAGAGTTCAGTGATTCATCACTCATATAATACCCAGGGCTGATTACACCACATGCCCTCCTTAATGGAAAAAAGTACATTTTAATACATAATTTTACATACAGTTCCATCCTAGTTTAGGAACACTAGACATACAGATGGCTACAGTAAATGAAAAGGTGCTCAGCATCACTGATCATCAGGGAAATGCAAGTCAAAACCACAATGAGATCTTACTTTATACTTGTTAGAATGGCTAATATCAAAAAGACAAGAAATGACAAGTGTTGACAAAGATGTGGAGAAAAAGGAACCCTTGTGTACTGTTGGTGAGAACATAAACTGGTGCAGTCACTGTGGAAAATAGTGTGGAGATTCCTCAAAAAAATAAAAATAGAAATACCATATGATCCAGTAATTCCATGTCTGGCCATCTACCTAAAGAAAATGAAAACAATAATTCAAAAAGATACGCAACCCCATGTTCATCACAGCATTACTTATAATAGCCAATATATGGAAACAACCTAAATGAATAAAGAAAATATGGTGTATATACACAATGGAGTATTATTCAGTCATTAAAAAAATTGAAATCTTGCCATTTGCAACAGCACAGATGGACCTTGAAGGTATTATGTTAAGTGAAATAAGTTAGAGACAAATACGATATGGTCTCACTTACATGCAGAACCTAAAACAAACAAACAAAAACAAGCTCATAGATACAGAGAACAGATTGGTGGTTGCCAGGGCGGGGGGTTGGTGAAATGGGCAAAGAGAATTAAAAGATACAACCTTCTAGCCATAAAATAAATAAGTCATAGGAATGTGATACACAGCTTGGTGACTGTAGCTAATAATACTGTATTGCATCTTTGAAAGTTGCTAAGAGAGCAGATCTTAAAAATTCTCATCATAAGAAAAAGAAATTATGTAACTCTATGTGGTGATAGACGTTAACTAGACTTATGGGGTGATCATTTCACAATATATACAAATTTTGAACCATGTTGTATATCTGAAACTAATATAAGGTTATATGTCAATTATATTGTAATTTAAAAAAAGAACCCTTGATTTATAAAATCACCTTCTACAAATGGATATCATTAAAATTATTATAAAACATTTATTAAAAACTTATATACACAAATATTTTAGCATTACATACACATTAGGTTAAACAATAAAAAGTTCCTGTCTTCTAGTTAGTTATAATCCAACATAAAATGTCATTATAGCTATGTAAAGGACATGCAGTTGCTACATTGAAAAATAAAAACATTTGCATCCTCATAGGAAGGGGTTAAGGACATGTTGAGGGGGGTAGGCAGAAGCAGAGTTATTTAAGGGTCCACAGCCTCTTTTCAGTATAGTCAGGGATTTTTTTTTTTTTTTAACGTATTGAATGTTCTCTGTGCAAGGTATAGTACTAGATGCTGGAAGGGATCAGAGATGAGGACCATAAGGTCTTTGTTTTCAAGTTGCTTTCACTTCAATAGAGTAGAGATAGGAGAAACACACAAATGACTCTAATAGAATACAGAATTTGGTAAATGCCATATAAAAATTACAAAGAAAATATTTGGGGAAAGGGTTCAGGCAGCAAGATCATATTTAATAGCATGTGAAATATGACCCCCATACCTTCTTTTACCTTCCTTTCTGTGTGAATCTCCTGTTGTTTTCACAGGAAAATTTCATGTGGCCACTCCAGATAGAAGGACCAAGTGACTCCCTCTTTTTCATGCCTGTAAATCAGTTTGAATATAAGGAAGTGTGGAAATTAAGACAGAAAAGATAAACCAAAAGTATGTTGTGGTTGGCTTTGAAAAGCTAGGGTGAGGAGACTGTACCTAATTCAATTCCCAATGGGAATTTATTGATGGCTTTTAAGCAAGGCACAGATCGGATCAGAACTGTGCTTTAGGAAAATTAATCTGGTAGCAGTGGGTAGGATAGCTGGAGTGGAGAGAGACAGGAGATAGGCTATTACAGTAGCCAGGGTGAAAAGTCAGATGTAACTGGGGCCTAGAATGGTGGTCAAGGAAGTGGAAAGCAGGATGGATCTCAGGCTGGAAAATCTGTAGGCCACCAAAGGATTTTTTTAACTGCAGTGGTGGTGGTGGTGGTGGGGTGATTAGGGGACTTAGAGAACCCTCAAACAAACAAACAAACCCTCCTCCGTATTTTAGAGATGTCCTCTTGTAACCTAAATGTCTGTCCCAGATATAAACGCATATAATTTCTGCCTGAACAGAAAGGAGCCCCAGCTACATGGAAAAGATTAGGTCCATTTTAATCACCTGTTGATCACTAACTGTTGAATCCTTTATCAGTTCTTTTCTTTCCTAGCTGTATTTTTTCCTCCCTTGGAATTCAGAGGAAAAAAGGTAGTATGAGCAATTTGAAGAATCAAGATTTATTCTAAGCAAATAAAATGATAAAGTGTTATCTATCTACAGTCTAACACAGAACATAAATTCTTTTTTTTTTAAAGATTTATTTATTTTGAGAGACTGAGAATGAGGGAGAGAGAGAGCGAGAGCACATGAGAGGGGGAAGGGTCAGAGGGAGAAGCAGACTCCCCGCCAAGCAGGGAGCCCGACGCGGAACTCGATCCCGGGACTCCAGGATCATGACCTGAGCCGATGGCGGTCGCTTAACCGACTGAGCCACCCAGGCACCCAGAACATAAATTCTTTATCATATCCTTTAAAAAAAAGTCTCCCTTAATCCTTGCTATTCCTTGAATTTTCATTATATTTTTTTTCCTCCCTTTACTGACAAATTTCTTACAAGATCAACCCTCATTCATTATGTCCCTTGAATCACCATCTCTCATTCCTTAACTCCTGTAACATGGAGCCCACCTCTACAACTACAAAAAAATCATACCTTCCAAAGAACCCATGTCACCACCCAAAAACTATGAATTTTCTCAGTTTTAGTCCTCCTTGACTGCTTTCCAACATTTGGCTCTGTAGGTTAACTTCTCAAGCTTGAGACTTTCTTTTCTTTGGTCTTCTTGATTATACACTGTCTGCCCTATTTTCTTCTACCTCTGGAATCTCTCTTCTGCTACCCTTGCAAGCTGTATTCCTTCCTACTCTACCAAATGGAATTGTAACCTAAGCCATAATCTTGGGCTGTCTACCATTTATGATCTTATGATATTTATGAACACTCAGTATTCCACAGAATCCCTAAATCCACATCTCTAGCCATTACCACTTGTCTCAGCTCCAACTTAATATTTCCTTTTGGACATTTCCAAATGATGTCTCAAATTAATCATATCTGGGGGAGAGCTCATCTATTCCCCCCAAAAGCTAACTTCTCTCAACTCCCCCACATTCATCAAAGATACCATCCTTTTCTTGGTACTTGGTTTCTAAATCCCGAGTCATTCTTGATTGTTTCCTCTCCTTGCCAGTTACTGCGCTCTATCAATCCTGCCTTTGCAAATTCTCTCAAGTCTGTCTCTTCATATGCCTTATTACTGCACTACTGTAGACTCTTATCACCTCTCTCTTGGGCATTTTCAACACTTTTAGAACTAGTTCTTCCCCTTTCTTTCCTTTCAATACACTGAACACTTCAGTTGGGAATATTAATTTTCCAAAGCCATTTTGTTGTAAGTATCATTCTCTGCTCAAAACTCTTCAGTTACATTCCATTCCACTACGGGATAAAATTTAAATCTTATTCTGGCATTTAATAGCCCCCAATATCTGTTCTATGCTTGCTTCTATTCTCACACAAATCCTCTACACAAATTCTCTTCTCCAGCTAACGTGATCTTCCAATTGCTCCCCAGATATGACATACTTAGAGCCAACAGTTACACAATCCAAGGGGCACCATTCATAGAGAACATAACGGGAACGGTGTCTCCTGGAGCTGTGCCATGGCTGTCTTTATTCCCACATCCATTTTGGTCTTTCTGTTCTTGATATACTCCTGTAGAATGCTCTCCTCTTCCTCTGCCCTAATTCTTCCTTCGAGGCTCATCTCAAGTTCTATCACCTCCATGAACTCCCCAACAACTACCCTAGCCATTAATAAAAAACCTCTCTCCCCTTAATTCCTAGACCTAATTCCTAGGTCTGTATATATTGAACATATAATTTATAATCCAAACTGTGATGTTTGAGAATTACAGGGGGCATAATTATTCTGGAATGAGAGGCATAAACTGGGACTCTCCAGGACAAATTGCAGCATTTAATCAGCTACCTATATATTACTCATTTGACATTCAGTATGTGTTATATGGCCGTTTTTGTTTGTTAAATGTATGTATTTAAATGTACATGCCTTATCTTCTTGAGACAGTAAATCCTCTGAGTACAAATCATGCATTCTCCCTCTTTGTTCACCTGGTGCCTGGCCAGTGTCCTACACATAATATACACTAAAAATTATTTGTTCATCATGATGATGTTTTTACTGTTTAGGAATGAAACCTAGGCTAGGAATAAACTTTCAAACTTCTTTTTACACCCAATTGTCATTCTGATAGGAAGAAAAATTCTCTATGTCCCTAGAAAGAGATCTTGTCATCCAAAAATCTCCTCACGTTTTTGGTGGGGGCTGGGTCTTAGCCTCTGGCACATGGTTGTGCCTTGCTGCCTTGTTACTTATAATGTCCTTGCTCTCTGTCTTGACAGCATACACTTTCCATGGCTTTGCTATGACACCACACAGAAGAAAGCTGACAGCCCCAACCAGAGGTTTTATGTAATTCACATCAAAATAAAATCACATCTAAAAAAATGCTACTGTGACTAACCTGAAACCAAATATTTGGAAATTTTTATTTGCTTGACTTATTTTGCTTAATTAACATCTGGCCCCAGCTTAGCATTATCCCTGCTAAACTTTCAGTAATCAAAGGAGAAGGAAGAAAGCCTAAAAACAGAAAAAGACAGCAGGCAGTCTTGATGGCTTAGGCTCCGAAAATAAACTAGAACACAAACTGAAAAATGAAAGACACGTGGGAAAGAATTAGGACAGAATTAGGACATCTCTTGGGAGTAAATACTTCACAGAGAGCCATGCTACCAAAGAGCATCAAGTCAAAATCAAATGGGGGTTTGAACGGCTATTGGAAAGCTCTGGGAAGGAAAACCACTGTGTTCAAACTACTGACGGGTCTCTCAGCAGTTTCTGAGCCCCTCATGATATCAGCAGTCTTTTTTTTTTTTTAAGATTGATTGATTGATTGATTGATGTATTTATTTATTTACTTGAGTGAGGGCGCATGCAGGAGCAGGGGAAGGGCGGAGAGAGAGGGAGAAGAGACTCTCCAGCACGCTCCCCGCTGAGCATAGAGCCTAACTCAGGGCTCCATCCCACCACCTTGAGACTTTTTTTTTTTTAAAGATTTTATTTACTTATTTGACAGAGAAAGACACAGCGAGAGAGGGAACACAAGCAGGGGGAGCGGGAGAGGGAGAAGCAGGCTTCCCGTGGAGCAGGGAGCCCGATGTGGGGCTCGATCCCAGGGCCCTGGGACCATGACCTGAGCTGAAGGCAGACACTTAACGACTGAGCCACCCAGGCGCCCCATGACCCTAAGATCTTGACTTGAGCCAAAATCAAGAGTCAGATGCTTAACTGACTGAGCCACCCAGGTGCCCCCATCAGCAGTCTTAATAAACACAATAACCTATCTAGAGATTTTCTAAATATTCTCCAGAGTTTGACAAGGAACTCCTTAGCAAAAAATGACTCCCAAACATCCCCAGAGACGCCCTTCTTCCTTCTACTTGAGATCTTTTTATACATAGCCCTCTCTGGGACAATTGAATATATGACCTCTGAGAGTTCCCAAACCTTTCATTTGGTTCTTTGTATCTTAAATAAAGTCACCACCTGCTTTGAAAGATTTAAGCCACAAATAGGCGACTAAAGGTAGATGTGCCACTGAAGTGTATTTCTTATCCCCTTTGTCCGAACATTCTGCTTCCTTTTCTCTTTATCTCTTGTTCCCTCTTTCTGCTTGTGATTTTGTTTTGTTCTTTCTCCCAGCTCTAACTTTCTTCGGATATACCTAGGGCCCTTGGGGGGCAGCCAGGGCCAAGTGCTATTGATTTAAGCACTGATCTTCTTAGATGCATAGGCGTATATTAGATAACTTCTCAAGAGTTCTTCTACTTCTGAGATTCTCTGGGGCTGCAGTTATTTACCACACTTTGATTACCGCCCACTTATATCTTTATTAGATTCTCTGACTCAATTTCATCAACATAGCTAACATTTATGGAATATTTATTTATTTACTTATTTTTTAAAAAGACTTTATTTATTTATTTGACAGAGAGAGAGACAGCGAGAGAGGGAACACAAGCAGGGGGAGTGGGAGAGGGAGAAGCAGGCTTCCCGTGGAGCAGGGAGCCCGATGCGGGGCTTGATCCCAGGACCCTGGGACCATGACCTGAGCCGAAGGCAGATGCCCAACGACTGAGTCACCTAGGTGCCCCCATTTATGGAATATTTAATATGTATATCAGATCTTGTGCTAAGTGGACTATCTCCTTTAATTCTCACAGCAACTCAGTCCATTTTGCAAATGAGGGAAAAGCCACAGAGAAGTTAAATACCTTGCCCAATATATCACAACTAATAAGTGATGGAGCTGGGATGTGATTCATATCTGTGTGTCTCCATACAACCACTGCGGTGGAAAATGTGATGCTGATACATAGTAGGAAGAAGACTGTGCAATTTGTAAGTTCATCACATGATAACTGCCACCACACCTGGGTGTAATTATGAAATTAGCCTCCCTGACACAAAGGTCAAAATTTTATCCTTCTCATGAAAATACTGGACATTTCTTAGATCTACACTACTCTATGCACCAGCCTTCCAAATTTGTTTCCCTGTGCCTCTGTTTCCCTTCCCAGAAGTGTTTCACTTCTGCACATGCTGTACCCCTGTCTAGGGAATACCCTTCCCAATATCCTCTAATGTCCACCAGTTCTTAAAGTCTGAAGTATCAAATTTTTGGAAAATTTTTGCTGATATTGTATCCCTCCTTTCTCCAACCTTTCCTAGGCTGACATGCCTGCCCTTTCTCTGGGCCCCAGTAACATCCCTAAGTGTAATTATTACATTCTATTGTGATCACTGGTTTTTCTTTCCCCCTAGATTATAAGCTACTTGAAGGCAAGCATGGGGCAGGTACTCCAAACATTGTATGAACTGAATCAAATTGAATTACTGAGCTTTAATATTCTCACATTACCTCTTCATTTACCTTTTGGGCACTGTTTTAAATTTTGTAATGAAAGACTGTCTGATATAGGCATCTCAAGTATTAACTGAGTTGGAGATGACTAAGAAACCATCCTGGTAGAAGAGTCATCTACTCCACTTCAATCCAAATCAACAAACCATTATGGATTCAATTAATCTATGAAAGAAAAAGACAAAGTAGTATATAGAACCAACTGGAGTCAGGAAGTTGTTGCTAAACTTCCAGGAATAAGGTGACAAACTGAACTCTAAGTTTACAGATCATTTCCTGGAGAGCAATGAGGTGTTAAATTGAATGATATTAGGGTACTTGTTCTTGCTGAGTCATCCATGCCTTA
Organism: Zalophus californianus; assembly: GCF_009762305.2. Taxonomy (NCBI): domain Eukaryota; kingdom Metazoa; phylum Chordata; class Mammalia; order Carnivora; family Otariidae; genus Zalophus; species Zalophus californianus. The sequence goes on along the minus strand of NC_045600.1, from coordinate 35,384,367 downwards.
GGCAGAATCTTTCTTTCGGTGAGCACAGCATGAAGACATGACTAAGTAATAGATTATTGGTGCATAAAGAAGAAGATATTGGGCTTAAGACAATTTTTTAAACCAAAACTCCTTCTCCTAAAAGTTTTTTTGTTTTGTTTCGCTTCTCAAATATTAAAATCCTCTAAAGCAATGGCCTAGAGTGAATAGGTCATGAAAGTGGGGAGTTAGGGGTAGGCTGGAGGGGTGAGTGAAACTATGTGGTCAGCTTATATAATCAATCAAAAAGCATTCCTGAGCATCCACTATGTGTCAGGCATAATGCTAAAAGCTGGGAAGCAAATATCACGCTAAAGGAGTTTGTAGTCAATGGTGACTGCATTCCATAAAAGGGGAAAGAGTAGTGTTATTACAGGAGTTTCAAATAGGAAACTAGTGTTTGGTCTTCATGGAAGCAGTGATCTTGGAACCATATCTGAGAGACTGAATATGATCTCAACAGGCAGAGAAAAGGCATTCTGGGCAGAGGGAACAGCACACAAAAAGCTAGTAAGAAGACTTGGAAGAACTTGGTGAGGTTAGGGCCATAAGTTGTTTGGTGAGGCTACAAATAGGTAATGTGTGATGACAAGGAAAAGTAGCAGAAGGAGAGAGGGGGAGCAGCAGGACTCAAGGTGAGAAGAGTAGACTGGGGCCATATTTTCAAAGGCTTTGAATACTGTAATAAATTGGTCTTTTGGTCTTTTTCCTGAAGGCAATACGGAATCGTGGAGCTTTTAGGCAGTGACAACATGATTTATTATAACTGTTGCATTCTTGGCACTGTCTTCTACAGTCGCTTTATAATATGCCTCAGTTCCCTCAAACCTTGGTGTGTACTTTCTCATTAGTTCTCAAAAGTTTCTCTTTTGTCAAGAGAAAAAAGTACAAGGAACTGGAAGGACTGGGAACCGGGGCACCTGGGTGGCTCAGTTGGTTAAGCATCTGCCTTTGGCTCAGGGTCCTGTGATTGAGCCCCACATCAGGCTCCCTGCTCAAGCGGGGAGCCTGCTTCTCCCTCTCCCTGTGCCCTTCCCTCCCACTTGTTCTCTCTCTCAAATAAATAAATAAAATCTTTTTTTAAAAATGAAATTAAAAAAAAAAAAGGACTGGGAACCTGCAATTCAGTAGGAGCCCAAAGTAGGGGTCCCTGCCTCTTGGTGCCTTTGGGATATTTTCCAAGTCAGCTTCCTAGAAGAGCCTGGTTTTTTGCTCTCTCTCTACCTCATGCTTTCCCTCCCTAACACAACTCTTTCCCCATGGTGTTCTCTCTACGACAGCATGCTCACTCAGTCTTTTCAAATGCACAAAACCACCTTATACAAATTAAGGAACACAGTCTCAAAATATCCAGTTCAGTAGACACAGATTCCCACCCTGGGCAGGCTATTAGCCATTATTACCAATCCCCTTTTCCTAATTTATTTTCTACCCTTCGGTGGTAACCTCATGCTTATGGCCAGAATTATTTTTCTTAGCATCCTTGAGTCATATGTATATACTCATATATCTAAAACATTGGGTATTATTTCATAAAGCAACCCTGAGAGATAGGTATATTTATTATTGTCATTACTTTACAGATGAGAAAATTGAAGCCCAGCCAATAAGTGACTTGTTTATGGTCCTCCTCCTGTTACTAAGATACAATTAGGATGGAATTTTTAAAAAAAATTTTTAAAGATTTATTTATTTATTTGAGAGGGGGAGGAGGGGTAGAGGGAGAGGGAGAGTGAACCTCAAGCGGACGCCCCACTGAGTGCGGAGCCTGACGCCCGGGGCTCGATCCCACGACCCATGAGATCATGAGTCTGAAAACAAGGGTTGGAGGCTTAACCAACTGAGTCACCCAGGTGCCCCGGAATTTAAAATTTTAACTTTAAATCACCAGACTATTTCCCAAATATTCCTTGCAGCTTCTAGGTAACCTTTCTCCATTCCAAGTCATACTACTCTTTTCAAAACTACCCAACCTTCTTGATTCCTATGGATTTTGTGCCTGAATTTCCTTGAAGTAAACCTCCCTCTGCTGGCCATTCTCTAGGACAAAACAGGAGCTTCTTAACTTCCATTTCCTCACTCTGTTGTTGGCTTCTCTGAAAATTCCAAACTCCTTCACCTTTCAGAGTTGATATAGACAGTAGAAAACAAAGGCTGCTCTGAGTTTTACTATATCCTTTAGAGCACACATTAGACATGGAATAAAATAAAGTAAAAGTATATCTAAAACCCAGTTATATTTGGATTAAATCTATCCCGATCCATATAAGATTTGAAGGATAACATTTCCCCCAAAGAAAATCAGAGATTTTCATATATGTTATGAAAATCGTATATGGAAATAATCATCTGTATATTTCAGCTGGATTTTAGCTGGAGGAATCAGAGGCAAAGGGGAACAGTAGCAATTCTCTTTTTTTTAAATGTCATGTATTTGGAAGTTGGAGCTTAATATCTGAATAGCCATGAGAACCCTGAATAAAAGAAAGTCCAACTTGGCCACTGAACTAAAAGAAAAAAAGAGAAAAAAAGAAAAAAAGCTGGCTCTGACCTCTTAGGTGCTTTGGTGTACCTACCCCAAATCAGGCTCACCTGTGTTCACAGTGAAACGCCAGAATTGCTGCTAATTCATTTCTCCCCAGGCAGGTGAAACCAGGTAAAGACAACCACTCCTGTTTCACACTTCCCTTGAGATAATGGAAAAAATAACACATACCTTCACAAGGCAGATGAACTTCTCTTTGGAGATAAGTTTCCCACTATCTGTGAAAACTGGTCTGACGGTGGTACCATAAAGGCTCCAGGGTGCTTCCTTACCCCTTTAAACAAAGGATGAAAATGATAGGTATGCTCTAGGCACTGCATCCTTCCAGCCTCTTGGCTTCAGGCATCATAAAAGACAAAAGGGACTAGAAAGAGGGTGTTAAAAGAAGATTCAAACTGCACTCTTAAGGGAAAACTGTAATCCTGCCCCAGGGATGTAGTTTAGCATATGTAATCGAACCGTTTTAACATCTAGTTTCTTAAACGGATTCTTTTTACCAAGAAACAAACTCATGCATAAACTGCAACACACGGCATACTTCATATACATTATTGACATCATATGTTTACTAAAGATTCCTATGGGTACTGTCCCAGAGAAAATTCTGTTAGAAGGTAATCCTTAAATGATTCCTACAAACTTTATTTTTAAATAATTACCTATAAGAGAAAAGAAAATAGATTTTTTGGTAACCTTTTTTTTACTTATTTTACACCACTACTTGGTCATTCCTTTCCAGTGCTAATCTCCTGCTTTGTAGCCTCTATTTTCCTTTCTTCCACCTGTCAAACTCAGAAACCTTCATATTCCCTTAAGGAATAATCACACTTTGTGGGGCCTGGGTGGCTTATTCGTTAAGCACCTGCCTTCAGCTCAGGTCACGATCCCAGGGTCCTGGAATTGAGCCCCACATCAGGCTCTCGGTTTGGCGGGAAGCCTGCTTCTCCCTCTCCCCCTCCCCCTGCTTGTGTTCCTTCTCTCACTGTGTTTCTCTCTCTTCTGTCAAATAAATAAAATCTTAAAAAAATAAAGAAGAAGAATCACACTTCAATTTCTGATGCTGCCCACCTCCTCTCATCTCATTTGCTGCCTCTCTGCCCTGGATATTTTTAGATTTGAATGGAGAATTTCATTGGGTGAATAGCCATTAGCTCTTGAAAGTTCATACCTAAGCATAGATGACCTTTTAATTCAGGTGCTCCTTTTAATAAAAAGATACCATATCACTCTGCGAAGTTAAAAAAAAAAGTAAACATGTAGATTGTCTTTCATGCCAAAGAACCTACTCTTTGAGATCTTTGATTGCACTGTATTTTTAATTTATTTAATTTTTAAAATCATTATTGTTCCCTGTCAGTGATGAGGCAGAAAGCTATACATCTCCCCCTTGTGGTTTCTGTTAGTGTTTGCCTTTCAGTGTCCAATTTCTTCTAGTTCCAGTCATTCCCAATAAAACACTGTTAAAATGATCTTCCTAAACCACAACTCTGATATCACCCTCCTGCTCAAACTTCCAGTGGCTCACTATCACCTGCGGGATAAAATCCAAACTCCTTGCCATGGTCCACCTGAAATCCCTATATTAAAATTATCTGCTTTTTGAAATCCTGTACATTCTTCAAGGCCCAAATTCCTCTTCCCCAATCCCCACCTAGAAGCAGTCTCTCCATTTTGTGCTCTTAAACCACAACTGCCAGTAATTATAGGTATTTATGCCCATCTTATCTCTCACACTCTATTGTGAGTTTCTGGAGAACAGGAAGGGACAATGTCTTTTTCATCTTCCTGTTGTCCACACAGTTCCTTGAGCAAAGGCCTCAACAAATGTCTATAGAATTGAATAAAGTAGATACAGCTGTTAGTAAAATTAAAAGTCAGCATTAAGTTTTTTTGTTATTCTTTTTTTTTAAATTTTTTTATTGTTATGTTAATCACCATATATTACATAATTTGTTTTGGTGTAGTGTTCCATGATTCATTGTTTGTTCATAACACCCAGTGCTCCATGCAGAATGTGCCCTCCTCAATACCCATCACCAGGCTAACCCATCCCCCCACCTTCCTCCCCTCCAGAAACCTCAGTTTGTTTTTCAGAGTCCATCATCTCTCCTGGTTCGTCTCCCCCTCTGATTTACTCCCCTTCATTCTTCCTCTCCTGCTATCTTCTTCTTTTTCTTTTTTCTTAAAATATGTTGCATTATTTGTTTCAGAAGTACAGATCTGTGATTCAACAGTCTTACACAATTCACAGCGCTCACCGTAGCACATATCTTCCCCAATGTCCATCACCCAGCCACCCCATCCCTCCCACCCCCGACCACTCCAGCAACCCTCAGTTTGTTCCTGAGATTAAGAATTCCTCATATCAGTGAGGTCATATGATACATGTCTTTCTCTGATTGACTTATTTCACTCAGCATAACACCCTCCAGTTTCATCCACGTCGTTGCAAATGGCAAGATCTCATTCCTTTTGATGGCTGCATAATATTCCATTGTGTATATATACCACATCTTCTTTATCCATTCATCTGTCGATGGACATCTTGGCTCTTTCCACAGTTTGGCTATTGTGGACATTGCTGCTATAAACATTGGGGTGCACGTACCCCTTCGGGTCCCTACATTTGTATCTTTGGGGTAAATACCCAGTAGTGCAATTGCTGGATCGAATGGTAGCTCTAATTTCAACTATTTGAGGAACCTCCATACTGTTTTCCAGAGGGGTTGCACCAGCTTGCATTCCCACCAACAGTGTAGGAGAGCATTAAGTTTTAAAAACAGAGGACACATTTAAAAATGGATCAAGAGAGAGAATTGTATAGATCAGCCTTGTCCAGCAGAAATACAATACAAACTACTTGAGTAATTTAAAATTTTCTAGTAGCCAGATTTTAAAAATCAATGAAATTAACTTTAATAATATATTTTAGCCCAATTATTTTAACATGTAATCAATATAAAAATTACTGATGAAATATTTTACATTTTACAATTTTTTACATTTTTTTTTTACCCCGTCTTCTAAATCTAGCGCGTACTGACGATACATCTCGGTTCAAATTTGCCACATGTAAAAGTGCTTTATAGCCACATGTGACTACTGGCTACTGTATTAAAAAGAAGTTGAGTCCGGGATAGGAACCAAGTCCTAGTCCTGGGTGACTGTTAGCAGTTTTGTTACCACAGATAAAACCTTTTCCACTGTTTATTTCTTGGTTTCCTCACCCGAAAAGGGGAGACATTTTTCTTACCATTCTTCTAGGGTTGTAAAGGCATAAAATTAGAAGCTGAAATGAGGACACTTTGGGAGGTTGAAAATGTCATACAAGTGGAAGGCATTGTAATTATTCCAAGAATAGAGTGAACTTCGAAATAGTTATTAATCTCTTCTTTAAAGAATCTGGATCCCACAGTCTCCTATGCTCCCTGATTTCTTCACTGACTTGACTCCCTATTAGGCAGGGTTAAGGGAGGATGCTGTCGCTCCTATTGAATATCTTCATTGGAGTAGCTGGGTATGATGAAGACAGGTTGTTCAGAAACACAAAGACAGATTTTGGATATTCGTATTCAGGTTAATTATGTGATGGTGAAAAGTAAGTTGCTTTCAATACGGAGGAAAAGGAAAAGGCAGGGGCTCCAGTCAAAAGCATCTCAGCTCTGCAGAATCGACCCGCCATTTTCCATTTGCATAGTGTGTGCATGCCCCGGAGGGGCTTCTGTGAAACAGAAACACGTTTCCCACCGCTAATGGGATAAATAATGGTCATTTATTATTAACATTTTAAGTGTTCTTTTGAGGAGTTTTAGGAGATTTTCTGCAGAGCTGTAAGTGCCTCTTCCCCAACGCTTCGGTTATTGCTTATTCACCTGCCGAGAGCTGATTTATCACTCTCACTGATATGGAAAGGTATATAAATTATTATAACTTCAGTTTTATGTACGGGGTGAGCCGAGGCAGCGCGAAACAGTTCCCTTTCGTGTGTGTTGTGACTCGCCCTTCTGTCAGCCTAGACTCAGGAGGGCGCCTATAAGAACTCTGCTCAGTGGGAGCCCCCTTTCGCGTTCCCGCCGCAGGGTCCACTGTCCCGCCCTTCTTCCTCCATAGGTTTCCGGCGTCCCACTCTGCGCCCCGGCGTTGTTGCCTAGGAGACCAGGCCCTGCCCTAACAACAGTGGCTAAGGGGCGGAGACTTCGCGTCGGCTCCCGAGAGCGAATACTCCAGGGCGGACTGCTTCGGGCGCATGCGGCAACCTCCCCTTCGCTGTCGCGAGGTTTCGTCTTCCCGGAAGCCCTGGAGGACAGTCTTCGTGAACGGCGTCGGCATGTGTGGGGGATGTGTGGAGAAGGAGTATCCCAACCGGGTGAGCGAGTGGGCGCCGAGAACTTCTCGCTCCCTTGGCTCGGGGCCAGCCCCTGGGGCTTCTTGTAGCCCTCGGCTGGCCTTCCCTGAGAGGCTGGCCGCGGGCCGACCCAGCCGCTCTGCCCATTCCAGTGACCCCGTAGCTGTAGTTAGGCACTTGACGGCGGGGGCGGCCTGTGGCCGTAGGTCCCGCCGGTCCCCGCCCTGGCGGCTGACGTCAGCCGTCACCCCGCTTCTCTTGAGCTCCGGGGGGACAACAAGGGAGACCCCCCCACCAATCCAGTCCGACGACAAAGGGACACCCCCCCCCCCGGTCTCATTCTCAAGCTTGATTTGGTGAAATTCACTTTTCTTACTGAACTCTAGCGCTGGCAGGGACATCTGAGGCCATATGTTATAACCCAGTTTTGCAGATGAAACTAATGCCCAGAGGGGAAATCACTTGCCCAAGGTCACATTCTCTTAACAGGAGAGCCAAGGCCAGAATTCAGGTTTCGTGGCAGTTACTTTTTGAAAAATCTCGGCTCCTCTCAAGCTCGGGAGGTTGCCGAAGCTTGTTTACTCTCATGCATTGAAGGTATGCTTACTGAACATTTATGTGTGTAGCTAGATTACTTTGCTAGGCCAGAAAGGGATACCAAAGAGGAAATAGGCAGCTTTCGTTGCCTCCTGCGGAGTATGTGATTAACAAAAGATGAGTAGTACAGTTCATAAATTCTGTTCGAATTCTGAGAAAGGGGAGAGAAATAGCGCTGTTCTCCCAAAAGGAAGGTGAACTTCCTTTGGGACTTGAAGGCTCGCTGTGACTAGGGTAGAAAAGAAGGAAAGGAGGAGCCAGAGGCTTGGGGAATATAACAAGAACAAGAATTCTTGTAATTGGAAGGTAGAAAATCTCTAGTTGTTTCTGTCTCTTAATATCCTGAGTAGTAAGTAGTCTTTGGGGAAGGATATATAACAAGAACACTCATGGTACAACCTCCTTGGAAAAAGGATTAGCAGTATCAAATGAAGATACGCATACTGAATGACCCAGCATTTCCCATTCTAGAGAAGTAAATGCGTTACATATGTTCCTGGAGACTTGTATAAGAATGCTCATAACAGCAATTTTTGTAGTTGTACACTGGAAAAGTGTGATACTGTCACAGAATGGAACACCATGAATAAATAAAGTGAATTAATTAGAGCAGTGGTTCTCAACTAGGTGAGATTTTGCCTCCCAAGGGACACTTGGCACTATCTGTAGACGTTTTTAGTTGTCACCCTGGGGGTACTACTGACATCTAGTAGGTAGAGGCATTACACTGTGTATTTATGTTTCATATACTTTATTATGTTCTATTTCATACTTTTTTAAAAGTGTAAAAAATTTTTATGAATCCAGTAATGAACACTGCACTTTCCAGAAACCACACGTGGGAGGTGTTTGTAGTGAAGAGTATTAAAGGGATTAGGTTGGATTCTTAAGAATTGAGCTAATCAAAAGACTTAAAAATTGTATTAAGTTTAGATTCTACACTTCAGGCATTGGGCATCCATCAAGAAAATCAAATAGGGAAATAATTCTGAAATCTGTTATTTAGGAGAATGAATCTTATGACTGTATATTTAGGTTATGGTAGGGGGGAAATGTAAAAGGGAGAGCCCTACAGAATATTTGGGGAGCCATGGCAACAGTAGTGTAGGCATGAGATAATGAATACCTTATCTCAAGGAAAGAATTACTAGAACTCAGCCAATTTAATGGAGGGAGGAGCTATAGGTGACCTTAGGGTTTTCAATCTACGTAATTGGGAAATTGGAAGTATCATTACAGAAATTGGAGGCATATGGGAGAGAGAACGAAAATTGGGGTGCACATGGTCAGATTGTTTTTATCATGTTTCATCCAAGATTGAGAATGTAACATCCAGGGAGTCAAGTGAAAATACAAGATTGCAGTTTAGGTGTGAAATTCAGACAGATGAGTTAGAAAAGGATTGAGGTGATTGGGAAACCAGAAAAGTGCCTTCCATTGGCACTTCTTTCTGACTTTATTCTGTTCTAAAATAATTAAAGGGCTGTCATTCTGGAATTTCAGAAGGCAGATTTAGAAATCATTGGTGGGTGGATGTTATTGGGTTGTAGGCTTTGAATCAGAACAAAGAACTTTCTAACAGATTTTCAAAAGTGGAATGGGCAACCCTTGGAGAAATTGAACTCTCTTCCCGTTGTTCAGTAGAGACTGACCATTTGAAATCTGAAAGGTCCTTCCAACTCTGGGAGTTTTCGAAGTCGTGATATTTCTGAGGGCAGTAAGAACAGAAGCCACTTGGAGCTTAGCAAAGGAAAGGACAGTAAGATGATGGTAGCAGGTATAGTGTATTCATCCAAAAAATTGTCAGAGAAAAATAATGAATTAGCATATCAACAAGTTCTAAGTGTGGAATGAGTAGGTAATAAATAATTACCTTTGGTTTCATAAAATTTTCTGGAGATTTGTGGTAGATATTTTTCACAGATGAGGAATACTAGTCTTAGAAGACAAACACAAATAGTGAAAGAAAAAGTTTGATAAATTGGACTTAACAAGAATCAAAACTATCTGCTCTTCAAAAGACATTATTTAAGAAATGGCACACCGATAATAGGGAGAAATATTTGTAATACAAATCTGACAGAGGATTTATATCTAAGATAGATCAAGAACTCTTCCAACTCAATGACTCTTACAACTCTTACAATTGCTGTTTGGCAATGAAAAGCAATGAGCTACCAATACAACAACACAGATGATTAATATGGACAGAACAAAAGAAACTGGATGCAGAAGAGTATACTGCATGGTTCCATTTATATAAAATTTTATAGGAATCGGATCAAGGGGTGCCTAAGGTGAGATAGGGGTTGGAGATAGACTGCAAAGCCTGAAGGATGTCCTAGGAAGACAAAATTTTTATATCTTGGTTGGGATAGTGGTTACATTGATACATATATCTTAAAAAAGTCATTCACCTATACCCTTACATTGTATTTTACTATATAGAAACTGCACTTCAGTGATGTTTATTTTTAAGAAAATCAAAGCCAAGCACCTGTTCTCAATAGCTGGAAATTTATACTTTAACCCCAAGGCCTTTTTTCCCCTTTAGTAGTTAAGTTGATGTGCTTGTGATTTAGTATCTCCCAACTATATAGTTAGTTTGATTTCTTCGCTTCCACCCACCCCCGCCCCTACAGAGTTAATCTCTTCCTTAATATATAGCATCAAGGAGCCACTCAAAAGGGAGAGGTTAACTGTGGTGCTGGGAATCCAGGAAGACTTCACTGTGGCATCACTTAAAGCTGGTCTTCCTGATAGTTCATAAGCTCCTCGGAGGAGGAAAGAGGTGACTCATCCTCTGATCCTTCACAGTGCTTTTGCACAGTATCAGGCACATAGCTGCATTGGAGAAATATTGATTTGATTGGTTTTTAGTCACATCAACTGTTAAAAATACTCTATGTATTGGTCAGAAATGAGGTTGAATTAGATTATTTATAAAATGATTTTCTGAACAATTATTAGTAAGCCTTTGCAAAGACCTCCCTTGAGCTAGGAGCATAAGTTGTTTACAGTTTCTTAGTGATGAAGCAAATCCCTTTCTCTTTTGAATGCCATGGTGTCAGTCTCATGAATTGCAGAGCTTATCTTCTCTGCCTGAATCACACATACCCTTGAGGATTGGCATCTGTAGAGATGAGAGTTTATTCTTGTTTGCTTATTTTGTGTTATTTTTTAAGGCATCAGAAAATGCTATTTCAACAGTCAACTGAGCATCACATTGTAAAAGATCATTTTTATCATTAGTTCAGTATTTCCATTTTGATTGAATTTTAATTCTAGTTTTATGCTATGCCTCATTTAATATTATTGGCTATTAGATTTTTCTAATTTTTCCTTTTCACATTTTACATTATTAAAGCTTCATTAAGTTTCTCAATATCCATTTGCATTTAGTCCTCTCAAACACAGTTGCAATCCTCAGAGACTTACAGCTTAACACTGCTTCAGTTTTATTTGCCATAAATAGCCTTCTAGAGGAAAGCTAGTAATTTCAAAAATTACTTGGTACAGACTTCAAGCAAGTAAATTCTGGCCATGTTTTTTTGCCTTTAGAAATTTTTAGTCTATTAATTATTTTCACTAAGGGTTTTGAAATAGAAGAAAATTAAATTCCTATTTTTAATATTTTAGGGTAACATCTGCCTGGAGAATGGATCTTTCTTGCTGAACTTTACAGGCTGTGCAGTGTGCAGTAAGCGGGATTTTATGCTGATCACAAACAAATCTTTGACAGAGGAAGATGGAGAAGAAATAGTTACCTATGATCGTAAGTAGACTTTTTATTTTCGTGCAAGTCTGGGAGCAGATACCAGCTTTTGAAAGCTAATAGGTTGTACCTACTGATACGTTGTGTTTTATAAGGCCATTTCCATATTGTATTGCAACAGAGTTGCTAGTTTGGTTTTTAAGAGGAAAATAAAGATGATGCTGACATCATCAGACTGCATAAGTGACTTCTGTAGATAACTGAAGCTAATGATTCAGGGACCATTTTTTGTTTATTTTAAAAGTCTTTATGCCTTCTGAAACAAGAGAGACTTTTTTTTTTAACCTTAGGATCGTTCATGTTAGTTTTCTTTTTTGACCGTAGTCTAGTACAGTGTTGTTCTCCAACAGCTCCTGAAGTGTTTAGGGCTGTTCGCTGCCATACTACATGACCCTGGGCTGTTATGGTGTTTTAGTTTTGTTTCTGCTCTCGTAACCTTCTTTGTCTCCTGTCTCATCATCCGCCTGTTGTGTCTTTTGCTGTGCTACCTTCATCTGCTGCTCCTCATCCTCAGTACTGGGGAACCAAATAAACTAGGTATAATAAAAATGAATTTGTTCTGAGGTTGGCACTCTAAGAATTTCTATGAGTAAATTAAGTATATGTACATTTTAGTCCCCAGGTACGGTGACCAGAAATTAAACTGTTCACATCCCCTTTTTGCTTGTCTCCTGGTTTGAGTATGTTGGTATGTTCTGAAATAGGAATAAATGTGCAAATAATGATATTTTAAAAAGGAATATGAAAGATACTAAGCCTTTAGAATTGAGTCAGACTATTGAAAATGTTCTAAAGTAGAATAATCCTTTTTCTTTATTTTAGGCATAACCCTTTAAACTCTAGTTTAAAGAGGTAGTAGGACATAGCGGTTAAGAGCAAGAGCTCTGGGGCGCCTGGGTGGCTCAGTCGTTAAGCGTCTGCCTTCGGCTCAGGTCATGATCCCAGGGTCCTGGGATCGAGGCTCACATCAGGCTCCCTGCTCAGCAGGAAGCCTGCTTCTCCCTCTCCCACTCCCGCTGCTTGTGTTCCCTCTCTCGCTGTGTCTCTCTCTATCAAATAAATAAAAAAATCTTTAAAAAAAAAAAAAAAAAAAAAAAAAAGAGCAAGAGCTCTGGAGCCAGAATGCATGGGTTTGAATTCTGTTTCCAACACTTCCTACCTCAGTAGTCGTGCTAATTACTTAACGGTGTGTGGCTTTGTTTCTTTATCTTAAAAAGGTGGTAACAATAGTATCTACCTCTTTGGGTTTTCAGAAGATTAAGTAAACAGATAAAAAGTATTTAAAAGGTATCTGGCACACAGTAAGCACTCAATAAATCATAGTTATTATATGTTTTTACTATAGTCTTTTGTTACTATTAAATTCACTTTAATGTCTAGCATTGCTTTTTTATTTATAATTGTTTTTAGTAGCACAGTTTCTATAAGTCCTGAGAATGGGAATTAATATATGTCTGTTAAATCTCTGAGTTGAGGCCCTTCATTATGTAGTGTTGCTATGTGATGGATTTTGGATTTCTTATCCAGGTAGATATTATAATGGGTTTCCCACTGCTGCGTTAAATAAATCAGTTAAGATTCTTTTAAAGCAATATCATGCTAAAATAGAAATTTTACTGTCTTAAGACACCTTCCAAGACTTAATAACTTAAGTCTCTCTGTGTTTCGGCAGATCTGTGTAAGAATTGTCATCACGTAATAGCCAGGCATGAGTACACATTCAGTATCATGGATGAATTTCAGGTAAATGTATAAATGTGGTATGTTATTGTGGGGGAGGGGGAATAATAAAAATACTTTCGTAAATCTACATATAGTTTTAATAAATGAAGTACTAGTAAATATTAAAGGAGACCATCCTTCTCTTCTACTTGTGTACGTTAAGAGAGACACTTTAGACCTGAGTGTATCTGTTCAAACCTGTCTCCATAAGAGTCACAAGTCAAGATGCATGCCTTACAAATGATATCTCAGGCCTGTCCTGTTTGTTTATGAAGAACAGCACATTGTGGGCTCTTAGGTTTTTTTCCCTGCCCAGTTATGTAATTGCACAGTTTTTGGTTTTATAAGTGTTGGCCTGCCCACTGCCCCCATACTTGCTGAGCATGGAAATTCTGATAAGGAGGTTATCTTTGTCTTCCCCCGCAGATATATAGACTCGAGCAACTCTGTAGTCTCAGTTGTGGTAAGACGTTTTAATATAATTCATTAAGTGAAATGACAGGATGGATGTATCAAGGTTGGAGGAAAGAAGCTGGACCACCATAAGGGTAGAGAATAAGTATTGTAAGGATGAGGCCTTGTACAATCGTGAGAGCACATGAAGAATTGTACAGAAGGCTACTGTATGCCTGAGTTGTTGAAGATTCACAGATCTGGTGGTCGGGAAGAAAAGCTGGACAGTGGGGCAGAGCCAAGGGTAAACTGGAAACCATAAGGACACACTGGAACCTGTGTCTGTCCCTTACTGCCCCCATTTTCAAGCTTTCAGATTGAGTTACTTACTTAGAGTGAACTGTGTATTCATCTATAGGATATAAATATCATGTTAGAGCTTTTAACAGATGGGAATTTTTTTAAGTCCTTCAAATTTGGGTAGGATTTTAATGAGAAAAAAATAATAATCTTCCATAACAGAATCTTACAATGTAACCACTCTCATTCATTCATATTTTAGTGTAGAAGAAAGCACTTATTCACCTGTCAAAATCTGGTCTGATACGTTGTGGTTAATCTGTACAACATCTTGACCACATCTTCTTAGCATCCAAAAATTATGCCTCGGAAAATGTTTATATGTTATGTGTAACTTAGGGCAAAAATCAAGATCTCAGTGAATGAGTAGTGGCTAAATAGGGGAGGGAGCATATCATGGACTTAAAGGAACAGCTCTGTCCTTCCATGAGAGGAAAGGGGGGCTTAGAGCCATTTTGCAGAAGCTCCTGAAGCCACCGTGAGTTTTTCAGAGCCCTAAATGGGTATTAAGGTTGCCGTAATGAAGCCATCGTCTCTTACTGCTGGGTGAGCCAAGTCTAGCTGGTTTTCCTTTATGACTGAATACAGCCATTTTCAAAGCTGCCCCAGAAATGACTCTGGGGTAGGAAGAAGAAGATAAAGGAAGATGGCTTGTATTCACGATGCCTAGTTAGTGAAATTCTCTTGGAAAAAAACCCAACTCTTAAACCGGGCTCTACACTTCATCTTCTCTCTCAACATCTGCTTCCCTCCACCTGTATTCTATATCCCTCCATCAGATTCATTTCCTGGAAGTGATGCTTTAGACCACTGCTTTGGCCTTTCCATAGCTCATTTTAGCTACAGTGTAATATCTGACCTCATTTCGGGGTTATCACGGGGCTGGCCACCTTCCCTTTCTCTTCTTTCCCACTAGTCTCTTTGGCTCACCACAGATAGCATTGTCCAACCTCAGACTTCTCTCCGTCCCAGTAGAGAGGAAGACTTATTCCTTCCTCTCTAAGGCTACCCTTTCTGCCTTTCCTCACCAATCTCCTCTCTACCCAGCATCTTCTTTGTGTCCCTGGGATTTAAAATATTTCTTACAGTAAATATACTCGAGTCTTCTTTTGTTAAAAAATAAGTTAAAAATCCTTTCATTTCACTCAGCTCCCTCTGTGATTCATCTTCTAATCATCTCTGTCCTTCCTTTTGCTTCTTTACTTGAATAAGTCTTTACCCTGTTCTCCTTATTTCCCTGTGCTGCTCTTAACCACCTGCAAACTGCTTTTCATTTTCACTTTACTGAAACTATTCTCTCAGAGGTCTCCTATCATGTAACCGAATGCCATGATCTTGCCTCAGTTTTTAGCTCTTTTAACATCTCTCGTGGGTCTGGTTGTGTCAACCATTGTGGATTTTGAAGGATTTCTTCCCTTGAGGTCCATAGTGCCAGACTTTCTTCTTTCTTTTTAAGTCATTTTGAGTCCTCTTTTGCCTTCTCCCTGGTTTCCTTTACTATTGTTCCCTAACTGATTTCCCCTGAGCTTTGGTCTCTGGTCCGGAACCTTCTCTTTACTTTCTCAGATAGTGAGCACACACACACTCAGGCTCACTTGAAACCTATCAGCTGTCTCCCAAGTGTCCTTCTTTAACACTAACACTCTGCCTGCCCTCCTTTCTTCCTTTGTTTCTCTTGCCTTTTTTGGCCTTGCTGCCACACCTCATGGCAAGGACCATACCCACTCAAACCTAAATTACTGCAGCAGCCCCCAGACTCTAGTTCTATACACTGCCGTCAAATGAATCTTGCTCAGATATGTCATACTGCCACTCTCGCTACTCCAAATGGGATACGCTTGCTCTCCCCCTATCCCTGTCCCTATTCGTGCTTTTTCCCTGACTTGACTAGTCCCTTTCTCTACCTTCAAGTCAACTAAATCTTACCTCTTTGAAGCAGAACTTAAATTCTGTCTCCTCCTTGCTCTTTTTTTTTTTTTTTTTTAAGATTTTATTTCTTAGACAGCAAGAGAGGAAACACAAGCAGGGGGCGTGGGAGAGGGAGAAGCAGGCTTCCCGCGGAGCAGGGAGCCCGATGCGGGGCTCGATCCCAGCACCCTGGGATCATGACCTGAGCCAAAGGCACACCCTTAAGGACTGAGCCACCCAGGCACCCCTCCTCCTTGCTCTTGATAGTCCAGCCCATACTGCTTTCCCCCTTTCCTTGTACCTACAGCGGCCCCTGACTCATGTGAATAGCCCCTTGGGAACTTCCTTCTCAACCTGATGGGCACAAGAACTCTTTGTTCTCAGCTTGGACAACCTACTTCCTCGTCCCCACCCTACCCCAGCACCTATTTCACTTTAGCAGTAGTTCAGGTTCAAGGTGGAATTCCCCACATTGGTAATGTTTTGTTTTAAACGTCTTATGGGCAGAAGTAGGCAGAATAGTGTTTTAACCTCCACCACCCAGCTTCAGTTTGCTTTATTTTGTATCTCACCATTCCCATGTCTCCCTACAGGATTATTTTGAGTCAAATCCCAAATATATCACTCACTACTTCTGTAAATATTTCAGTACATATCTCTAAAAGATAAGAATTCTGTTTTTAAGATAACCACAATATCGGGTGGCTCAGTCGTTAAGCGTCTGCCTTCAGCTCAGGTCATGATCCCAGGGTCCTGGGATCGAGCCCCTCATCGGGCTCCCTGCTCTGCGGGAAGCCTGCTTCTCCCTCTCCCACTCCCCCTGCTTGTGTTCCCTCTCTCGCTGTGTCTCTCTCTGTCAAATAAATAAAATCTTAAAAAAAATAAAAACTAAAAAAAAAAATAACCACAATATTATTGTTAAAGTGAGATTTTCTGATGGCATAGGTCGGCGGGGGGGAGATAGAAGTACAGAGTTTAAACAGAAAATACATTATAAATGATTATAGATATCCTTTATTTTTTGTATCACCCTAAAAGCCACTGAAAGGACTATGTATTTGCCTCAGGAAACCAAAGGGGAACTGTGAGACTGCCTTCTGTTCCTCTGTGGACTAGGGAAGGAGAGGACTTGGGGTCAGAATTAATAGGTAGTAATAGAAGAAAAAGGCTGTGGGCCCTTCAGAACAAAGCAGAGGATCTGGTCTTCCCAAAGGTGATTCCAAACACTCCACCCTTCCTTCCAAATCTCTATCCCTGTGCTTTGCCCATGGAGCCTTTGAGGTTTTCCATGAATGACTAGGGGGGGGATCTTTTTTTTTATTATTTTTTTTAAAGATTTTATTTATTTATTTGACAGAGACACAGCGAGAGAGGGAACACAAGCAGGGGGAGTGGGAGAGGGAGAAGCAGGCTTCCTGCGGAGCAGGGAGCCCGATGCGGGGCTTGATCCCAGGACCCTGGGATCATGACCTGAGCCGAAGGCAGACACCCAACGACTGAGCCACCCAGGCGCCCTGGGGGGAACTCTTACTGTCCCAACTTGGCCAGTTTTGATAAAAGGTGTCCTGATCTTGGCGGCACAGGAGGATGTGTTCCTGACATTCCAAGTTAGAATTCTAGACTTGTTTTCCCACAGAAGCACTGCGATGTATGGTTAGATTCTATAGTACTTGTACAGTATGAGTTTGAAAGACTCCCTGGAATTTCCTGGGGAAACCTAACTGCTGTGTACAACATTGCTTCTATGGGAGACTGCTTTTGAATTACACATAATTGACCTACAGTGAAATTTGGATTCCAGACCAACTATAAAGATTTCAAGTGTAATAAGTCTTACTTATTTAATAACCTTTTCAGATTATACCACATGTTAGGTTTTTTCTTACTCTCAAGTTAGATTGTAAATTTTGCAAGGTCAGACCTTGTCCTTGCCTTCTCTCATGTCTGCCAGTGCACCTAGCGCATTGCAAAGCATTTAGGCACTGAATAAAAACTTGTCGATGGATAGATTGGGTGAAAACTCAGATGTTTGTCTAGCTTCACACGTTTTCCCGTTTTGACTTCATTATTGTTTTCTTCTTCATTGCCAGTGAGAGGTTCACATCCTACTAGTAATGTCTGGCAGGTGAAAGCAGAAGTATTTGAGAGCAGTAAAAGACCTTGTAGAGGTCTTTTAGAGGGTGGATTTTTATTTCATTGTTTTAGAAAGATTTCTTTATTTTGGGGGGGAGGGGCAGAGGGAGAGAATTTTCAAGCAGATTCCCTGCTGAGTGCAGACCCTGTTGTGGGCCTCGATCTCATGACCCTGAGACCATGACCTGAGCCGAAACCAAGAGTTGGACACTCAACTGATTGAGTCACCCAGGCGCCCCTATTTCATTTTTTAATTTATGAAACCTGTATTTGTTCTCTGAGCTTTAGCCCCTATTTATCTCTATTGTGTGTGTAGTGTTCACTTCAGCAGCACATATACTAAAATATCTCTATTGTGTGTGTAGAGGAGACCTTGAAATTAAGTGTGGTCTTTAAGAAACAATCTCTCTCTTGCCACAACTAAGCTCCCCCACTGAACTCACTTGTAGGAAACAGAAATGCACTTGTCTGGGTTCTGAGTCTTTGAGCCATAGTCATTGTTTATCTCTGTGACCCTCTGTCTAGTGACTATCCAGACTCATGAAACACAAACTGCCTTGACTGACCAACTCCCAGACAGCTAACAATCTCAGTTTGAAGTGTGAAATACTAATAGATTTAGCATTAAGTTTGTTTTCCTAAAGAAGATAAGAAAATTTCAAAGCAAATCTTGAAATATGTGTGTATAGTTTATGACCCATATTAAATATTCTAGAAAGGGTAACTATAAAAACAGAACTTTGCCATAGGAGTTTTCCCTAAAACAAAATCTCTTCCATCACCAGCCTGGACATTTTTAAAAATCTTAATTCCAGTATCATTAACATGCAGTGTTAGAGTAGTTTCAGGTGTACAAGATAGTGACTCAACCCTTCCATACAACACCCGGTGCTCATCAGAACAAGTGCACTCATTAATCCCCTATTCCTATTTTCCCCATCCCCCTTTCCCCCACCCACCTCCCCTCTGGTAGCCATCAGTTTCTTCTCTGTAGTTAAGGGTCTCTTTTCTTGGTTTGTGTCTCTCCCTCTTTTCCTTTGCTCATTTGTTTCTTAAATTCCACATATGAGTGAAATCATATGGTATTTGTCTTTCTTTGACTGACTGACTTCACTTAGCATGATATACTCTAGGTCCATCTGTGTCATTGCAGATGATGAGATTTCATTCTTTTTTTTTTTTTATCAGCCTGGACATTTGTTAATCCCAAGAAACATAAATTCCCGAAATAGATCAAATCCAGACAGCTAGCTATCTAAATATGAGGCATGACATACAAGTAGATTTAACTTAATTGTTTATTTTCCTGGAGTAGATAAAAATAGTTGTTTTAGTTTGGGATCTTTCTTTCATTTTAAAAAATCATTTCTGTTGCTTAGTAGTCTTAAATAATCTAGAAAGGAGCAACTCTAAGAATAGGAATTTGTCCTTAGGGACCCACACTCATTGCTTCACTACTTTATTTTATTTTAAAAAATTATTTATTTAGGGCACCTGGGTGGCTCAGTTGGTTGGGCGACTGCCTTCGGCTCAGGTCATGATCCTGGAGTCCCGGGATCGAGTCCCACATCGGGCTCCCTGCTCAGCAGGGAGTCTGCTTCTCCCTCTGACCCTCTTCCCTCTCGTGCTCTCTCTCATTCTCTCTCTCTCAAATAAATAAAATCTTTAAAAAAAAATTTATTTATTTATTTGACAGAGAGAGAGCACAAGCAGGGGGAGAGGCAGAGGGAGAGGGAGAAGCAGGTTCCCCACTGAGCAAGAAGCCCGACACGGGGCTCAATCCCAGGACCGTGGGATCATGACCTGAGCTTCTGAAAGCAGACGCTTAACCAACTGAGCCACCCAGGCGCCCCATATTTTATTATTTTTTAAAGATTTTATTTGTTTGAGAGAGAGAGAGCTAGCACAAGCAGGGGGAGTGGGAGAGGGAGAAGCAGGCTCCCTATTGAGCAGGGACCCCGATGCGGGGCTCGATCTCAGGACCCTGGGATCATGACCTGAGCTGAAGGTAGATGCTTAATTGACTGAGCCACCCAGGTGCCCTGCTTCACTACTTTAAATAGCAGCACTAGGGGCACCTGGGTGGCTGTCAGTTGAGCATCTGGCTCTTGGTTTCGGCTCAGATCATGACCTCAGGGTGGTGAGATCGAGCACACCCCACCCCACCGCATGGGGCTCCATGCTGAGTGTGGAGCCTGCTTAAGGTTTTCCCTCTCCTGGGGCGCCTGGGTGGCTCAGTTGGTTAAGCGACTGCCTTTGGCTCAGGTCATGATCCTGGAGTCCTGGGGTCGAGTCCCGCATTGGGCTTCGTGCTCGGCAGGGAGTCTGCTTCTTCCTCTAACCCTACTCCCTCTTGTGCTCTTGCTCTCTCTCTCAAATAAATAAAATAAAATCTTAAAAAAAAAAAAAAGATTTTCCCTCTCCCTTTGCCCCTCCCCCCACCCCCATTAATGTGCACATGCACACCCTCTCTCAAATAATTAATAGCACTAATCAAGCCCAGTATGTGTTTGGATTTTTTTTTTTTTTTTTAAGAGAAGGAAGGTGGGAAGGGTCAGAGGGAGAGGGAGAGAGAGAATCCTAAGCAGGCTCCACGCCAAGCACTGAACCTGATGTGTGGCTCTATCTCACGACCCCAAGATCATGACCTGAGCCGAAATCAAGAGTTGGACCCTTAACTGACCGAGCCACCCAGGTTCCCCTAGCCCAATATGTGTTTTAAGTCCAAGAAATAGCCATGCATTTCCAAGATGACATTCTTGTGTACCTAGTAAATAGAGTATCAGCGTGTATTCAGTTTACATGAACAAAAGACTCCAGGATACACAGAATAAACCTAAGACATCCCTGATAGGTGTTGAAGAAATGGATCTAATGTGCAGAAGGAATATCCGTTCCAATTTATAGAGAATAGCTTTACCAGAGTAAGTTATGAAGTGTCTTTCTCCTGTTCCTCAATGTAATTATGCACTTTATCTTATTCTAGGAGTACACCATGCTGTGTCTGTTATGTGGCAAAGCTGAAGATACTATCAGTATTCTCCCTGATGACCCTCGACAAATGACTCTGTTATTCTAGGATCTTTCTGCAGTTCTGTAGTAACTATGTTGTATTGGTTTACAATACAGCAAGCCTCATGGTTTGTCTTACTTTGTTTATAATGGAAATTATTTTGCATATTTTTTTCTGCTTAGACTTAACTATCCTTTGAAAGAAAAAGTAATTTAGGGGATTATATTCTTCTGCTGAGCTCTTCTGCTAAAGTTCCCAGTTCACATCAAAATGAAGACTCTCTATTAGAAGTTATGTGGCTAGAAAATAAAACTAGAATGGGAGCATACCTAATGCCCAGGTCTTAGTCCCAATAAAAGGAACCAGGGCTCCTTGGAGAAATGATTGATTCTAGGACTGGGGCAGTAAATATACACGATGAGCTTGGAGCATTTTGTGCCATAAGGAAAGTGCCAAAAAACCCCCCCAAAAAACCAAACCAAAACAAAACAAAACAAAAAACCCATAAAACACAATGATTGGAAGTATGTCAAAAGGACAAAAGAGCCAACTGAAGGAGCTCCCAGTGACTGAAGTTGGAATAGTTTCAGCAACAAAATAAAGTAGTATTGAATTATAACCTAAACACTAAATATTCATTAGTCATTACTGATAAAAATAAATGATTGAAAAAATAAATACAAAGATTGGAAGAATAGACATGCAGAAGAATTTCAAATAATATATGTAGATACTTCCCACTCCTTAAGGGTGGGTTATGCATAGCAGCTTCCTTCCAAAGAGTAGAGTAGGGTATGCCAAGGGAGAAAAGTGACTTTACAGTGGAAAAATCTGACAAGCACTAGCTCCACCAAATGACCAAGATTAACATCCTCAATGATAACCCTATCGATAATAGCATGTACCCTTGATAAGATGTGATGAAAGGATACTTTACCTTTGTGGTCTTCCTCCCCCAAACCCATAACCCCAATCTAATCATGAGAGAAACATCAGAGAAATCCCACTTGAGGGCCAGCTTACAAAATAACTGACAAGTACTCCTCAAAATTGTCAAGGCCATAAAGACAAGTTTGGGAAACTCGCACAGCCAAAAAGAGTGTAAAGAGATGTGACAACTAAATGTAATGAAGTGTCCTGGGACAGAAAAAGGACATTTGGTTAAAACTAGCAAAATCTGAATATGGGCTTTAATTAATATATGTAAATAGAATGATTTCAACTGCTCCAAAGAAATCTTAGACTATCTCACCTTGTATAGTTGAAAGAACACTGGCTTGGGTATCGGAAACCCTGGCATTTAGGTCTCTCTTCCACTTGGTAGCAGTATAACCATTAAGCAAAGCATAACTCTGGTCTTTATTGTCCCATTTCTATTAGATTGGGCTGATAAAAATTCACTGTATTGTTCAAAGATCAAATGAATAATGAATGTAAAATGCTTTAGAAAGCATATAAAGTACTATATGCAATGAGATGGCTTTAGTTAGTTCTTCTAAGACCAAAACTTAAAGGGTCAGACATTAGAAACAAAATTATTTCCTCTTTATATCTAAGAAATTTGGAAATTCTAAACTAAAGCTTTGCTTGTAAGGGAAAAAAGTGAGTAAAATGTCCATTGTTGATACCAGGGAAGTTTTGTTATATAACAGGAATAATAATAATGCTGAGGTTTAGGGCTCCTGGGTGGCTCAGTTGTTAAGTGTCTGCCTTTGGCACGGGTCGTGATCCCAGGGTTCTGGGATCGAGCCCCGCATTGGGCTACCTGCTCAGTGGGAAGCCTGCTTCTCCCTCTCCCACTCCCCCTGCTTGTGTTCGCTCTCTTGCTGTGTCTCTCTCTGTCAAATAAATAAATTAAAAAAAAAAAAATGCTGAGGTTTGAGTACTTACTACGTGCCAAGGCCTTTTTAAACACTTACTTTATCCTCATTAACAACTCCAGAAAGTAGGTACTATTGTTATCCCAATTTTAGAGCCAAAGAAACTAAAGCACAAAGAAGTTAAGGAACTTAAGGTCACACAACTAGTACAGTGACTCCATCTCAACACTGTTGTTCACAACATATGAAGTATAAGGGTCTGGCAAGGTGAGGAAGAAGTTGAGAATGTCAGCGACAACACTCAGGAATCTAGGCATGTCAGACCAAGATTTATTATTCAGAAAAGTTAAGTCATCTGCTCCTTAGGGATCGGTTGTGTTATTCCTGGAAAATGTTTTCCACTTTTCTGCAAATCTATATCTGACCTGCTGAGGAAATCGTTTGGTGAAATGGATCCAGAAAGCAGAGAAAATGCTTCATTACTTTAAATAGCAGCACCAAGCCAATTATAGCCTCTGAATTGTCCCTTCTTGGAGTTTGCTAATGCTTCCAACTTAGTCATTTGGAGCTCAAGAGTATGATTTTATAAGCCCC
Organism: Zalophus californianus; assembly: GCF_009762305.2. Taxonomy (NCBI): domain Eukaryota; kingdom Metazoa; phylum Chordata; class Mammalia; order Carnivora; family Otariidae; genus Zalophus; species Zalophus californianus. The sequence continues at coordinate 35,361,144 of NC_045600.1, read as the reverse complement.
AACTGATACCTTCGTCTATTATAGACTGTATAATTATCTGTTTTGGACTATATATTACAAAACTTAAAAGATAAGATCCTATCTACATTTGTCATTATTAAACCAACTTTATGCAGTATTTTATGACACTTTATTTTTTAGAATTCTTCTATGGATCTAATCAAATAAAGACCTCTTGAACCCAGTTCTACTGAATCCAAATTTTTCTTTTCAAATAAAGGGGAGCCAGGCAAAAATATCAGTTTACTTTCCTTCCTGGGATACAAGAAAGAAAAGGAATCATCGATAGATGTAATTGGGAAAGGGGGCTTGTCCTCGCTCCTCGTTCTTTGTCTACTTGCTCCATGATGTATAGATCTGGAGTCTGCATACTTAGGCTCTTGGAGTTAAAGCTCAGCATGTTTGTTTTGTTGTTTTAGCTGGCCCAGTCTTTCTCAAATGGTCTTGGCTTCTCCCAGTACTAATTAATTGATATATGATATATTGGGGGCACAACCAGATATGGTTCGTTACTTACAAGGAATTACTAAGAAATGTATGTTCGCTGCTCTTTATCAAGAATTCTTTGTTTCATTTTTTTTTTTTTTTTGTGAGCAAGGTTAAGTTACTTCACTGAATTTGAGGTTCTCCCTTTTAGGTTGTGTGTTTCTTGACTATAGTACAGTCTCTATTTTGAGGTACAGTATGGTTGTATAGAAGGAAAACCAAGAGACCTAGGTCTAAAATGAGCTTTGCCACCTGCTCATGTTGGGACATTGAGCAGGTAACTTATATGCACCTCGGCTCTTCAGTGGAAAAATAGAAATAATCATGCCTCCTGCACAGTTTTTAAATCAAATGATATAACGTAAGTGAAAATGTTTTTAAGTTGTGCAGTGCTGTGTACAGGCAGCTATCAGTGGTCTTTCTGAAGGAACTATTGTGTTGTATTTAAGAGTACAGGCTTTGGGGCGCCTGGCTGGCTCAGTCACTTATGCGTCTGACTCTCTATTTCAGCTCGGATCATCATCTCAGGGTTGTGGGATCAAGCCCCATGTTGGGCTCTGTGCTCAGTGGGGCGTCTGCTGGAGAGTCTCTCCCTCTCCCTCTGCCTTACCCACCCCCCCAAATAAATAAATAAGTCTTAAAAAAAGTACAGGCTTTATAGTCGACTGACCTGGGTTTAACTTTCAACTCTGCTACTTGGAGCCCTTTGTCCTTGGCAGATGTCTTGTTCACTTACCTTTAAACAGAGAGAAAAATTCTTCATAGGGTCAGTATGAGAATTAAGTAACCTAATATATATAAAGTACTTATGCAGTGTGTGAGTGTAGTAAATAATAAATGATAGTTTGGATGACAGTTGTGATGGTGATTATAAGAAATCAGATTTGAAATCACCAATTAGATTTTGGCTCAGTGCTTCTGAAACTAAGGAGGTATAGCTGTGGGAACATAGTCATAGAAATAATAAATTTCAGTCTGTGTACCTTGGTTCCCTAAAATCATTTACCCCAAGCTTTATTATTTTTTTTAAAGATTTTATTTACTTATCTGACAGAGAGAGAGACAGCAAGAGAGGGAACACAAGCAGGGCGAGTGTGAGAGGGAGAAGCAGGTTCCCCGCCGAGCAGGGACCTCAATGCGGGGCTCGATACGGGGTTTGATCCCAGGACCCTGGGATCATGACCTGAGCTGAAGGCAGACGCTTAACCACTGAGCCACTCAGGTGCCCCAACCCCAAGCTTTATTTTTAGTTAGAACCCTCACAGAAGTGATTGTCTCTGTCCCTCCTCTAAATCGAGTGGCATTCTCAGCTCTCTGGAAAAGCTTGTTGATGAGACACCTTCCTACTTCCTGAGTGCCCTAGGGAAATTTGATTAAAAGATTGAAAGTGGGTGATTATATTAAGCTTTGCCGAGTCTGTTTATGACCATAAGCTGATACTGCTGAGGATGTAAAGGGAGACAAACGAGATGAGGAATAAAGGAAACATTTCTCACTTCTCTTCATTTTAACAACAGCACAACCAAAGATTTAGTAAAAACGAATGTCCTTGTAAAAGAAGTTCCTCCAGCCCTGTCTTCCCTGTTCCCTCCTGAGCCAGACTGGTCAGGTCCCTTCTGAAGCATGTAGCATTTTCCCTGCCCAAGTGAGGAGCCCTTTTCCTAGCATTATGACCCTTATTGACTCTCTGCAAAATCACTTAGACTGTTAATTCCTGATCCTTTGGGAATCTTTAAATAATTCCTTCATCTTGAGCCTCATGGGAAAGACCTAACACATCGTACTGGCATATCAGCCCTAAATTGCCTGTGGCATAATGCCAACATCCAGGACAGCTGCTCTGTTATTAGACATAGCAACAGCCTTTAGCACTATGGAGATGATGAACAAATCATGCTAGCATCCAGTATGAATTCTGTATTTCATTTCTTTAGAGAAGTGATTTGTCTCTGCAGTTACTGCTCTAAAATCAGTGCTTGGTCCTGCCCTCCAAAAACCCATACCCCAGCTGTTGGCTTTAAGAGCAGGAATCTTGAAAGGCTTGAGTTTGTGAGAGTCAAGTGAAGGGTAGCCTTAATTTAGCGGAAGGCCCTGCAAAAGGGTGCCAGGGGATTCCCACTGTAACGCTCAGGTTACTCCTTTTGAAATAAAGCACCATGGAAAGCATAGCTTTAGTTGAAGGTCAGACAAGTCTATTCCACATTGACTTCTCAGATGATGCAGGTGCTTGGAAAATAGTTATAGGAACACCACAGGAAAGGGATCTCCCCCTCAGCATTGGGGTTCGTAATCAGTGTGTCCAGTTTGGAGAACTGTCCCTTCAGGGCTTCAGTGAGGAAAGTTAAAATGTTCCAACTAATGGTCAAAAAAGGAAAGGTGAAGTGAGCAGTTTCCAGGAAGAGTTTATGAGGCGAAGTGACAGGGCAGTGGCCTCTCAGTAGGTGTCTTTTCCAGAACATGATAGGACCTGGCCTTGGTGGTGTTGGTGCCTTTGGAGTCTGCCTGTACTTGCTGAGGAATCTGGGTCACCGTCCTTACAAAGCCGTTTGGCAGAACCCTGTTCTCACAGAGAAGGGCTGTCCTGTTGGCAGGTTATGAATAGTCGGACTATCTAAAGGGAGGCCCTCTTCCATTCCCACCCTCATGGAAGAAAAAATGAAATCAATCGTTCATGCCTACACTGATTTGTCTTGTGCCTGGATCTGTGAATATGTGAGTTTGGGAAAGATAAGGGTAGCATGTGAACTGTGAAAAGGAGGGAGTCAGTCTAGCAAAGGATCAAAAACAAATGTGACTCAGCAAGGTGACCAGGAAAATAAGTACTCTTTGTGTTTCCAGGAACTGCATCCTCCATGCCCTTGCTGTCAGTTGAAGTTGACCAAATTTATGTCCCAGCAATAACTCAAAATGCAGTTAATGCTTGGCTGGCCCAGTACCTGCAGTGATAGTGACATCTTCCTGGTTGGAGTCCTCTAACGAACCTCCCAGTACTCTCCACTGAAAGGCCCGCTGTCTGTTCCCTCCTTTACCTCACATTACCACCTCCGAGCAACCCCCCCCCCATCCTCCGTTCTGGAGGAGCCATCAAGTAATAATACAATTCACACTTCCTGCAGCTCCACCCACCACCACAGACCCTAGCCAGAGCCTGCTCTCAACAGTCATTAGGGTGTCCCCCGATCAGAGCCTCCCTCTATCAAGCCTTTGTGTGCTGCCAGCTCTCTGTCCCACCTGTGGTTTTGTACCATCCCTCTACCCTCCATCAAGGAAGAAGACACAGAGAGCCTGGCCATTTGCATACCTGCCCTTTATTGGACACATCTAGCAGGCTGGCTCTAAGCGCTTCACATTTCTCAGACACCGCCCATACGGTTTAGGAAGGTGCCATCATTCCGTGAAGGCCCAGAGCCACCCAAGTCTTGGAGCTCCAAGTAGAATCACCAACCGGAAGGTTGGGGGAAGGAAGGGAGACAGGGGGACTGGAAGGGCAAGGCTCTTCAAGGGGAAGCTTTGGTCCAGCAGTGTCTCCTGCGGGAGACACTGACCCTAAGGAAAGATACCAGGGGTGGGATGGAGTAGATATGCATGCTGAGCAGCTTGTGTCTATATGGCAACTTTGAGGAGGCGTTTGATGTCAGGCTCAATGTTGATGGTAGGGAAGGTGCGGCTGTAGCGGCGGAAGGGCTCCCCCTCGGGCCCAATAAGGAACTTCTCAAAGTTCCAGGCCACATCTGAGCGGCGCACCGGGCTCCAAATGATGAACTTGGGATCGGTCATGAGGGAAAATGGGTCATCATCAGGGTAGGGGAGCTTGTCCTTCAGGTAGGCGAAGACAGGATGCTCGTTCTGACCATTCACCTCACACTTTTGGACAAGGGTAAAGGTGGGCTGGAATCCACCCCCAGGGCGGACATACTTGAGACTGTTCAGGATCTCCTCATTCTGACAGTTCTCCTGGGGGAGGAAGAAGACAAAGAGCATGGAAGAGGGAAGGGGGAAATGAAGGATCCACAAAAATCTTTCACCCTCCCTTCCCAGGATCATTCTTTTCTGTGTAGCCTCCCCCCTCCCCTGACTCTGTTCTTTCTCTTTCCTTCTTCACCAGCTTTGCCTCACTCTTGACTTGGAGATTCCCCACTCACAGCTATTGTTTAATGGTTTCCTAGGCCATTCCTGAAAATTCTTGTAGTTCCTAGCGTGGCTGTTCTTACAGTGGATGATTTAGCACTTTTGACCTGCTGCTTCTCTCTCTAAACTGCCCTGGACAGTTCTTGAGGTATCTGTCTGAAACTTCAAGGAACCTTGAGTTCAGGACAGTAGAAAGAAAGGGAAAGGCGGCTCAGGTGATGCCACCTAGAACTCTCCCTTCCATTGCCCACACGCACACTCACACATGTCCAGCCACAACCTTCTTTTCCCTCTGCCCTGATTTTGCCTCCATTGCTTCCGATTACACGTAAATGTTGCGTATAGCCTCTGTCTCTGTTCCGCTCACTTCCTCAAGCTAAGGGTGAAATCGAGGACTGGAGAGATAGGATTGACAGCTCTTGCTGTCGTCTTGCCTCGTCCTAGATCTGAAGTGTAAGTAGGAGGAAGCGTTGAAGAAGGAAGACGCCATCCAAGGAAGCCTGGCTTTCAGGTGCCACAAAGGCAAAGTGAGTTAGAGACGACAGTGGATCTACTCTAAATGGAATTGCTCAGTGACCAACAGGGATGGATTAAACAGGGTAGTGTTTAGGGTTCTGGAACAGGCCAGGGGCAGGAAAGTTAAGTGCATGCTAAAGGTTGTGAATGTGTAGTTAGCATTCCGTTTACTTCCAGACTGCTCTCCCAAGACTCCTCACACTCACTCACTGGACTCAGCTGTGAAGGCTTTAGCTCTGAGCCTGTTAGCGGTCTTTCCCTCCCCCCTGCCATCCCTGTCCTATCCCCTCTTGGCATTCTCCACCCCTGACAACCCCCAAAGGCCCACGGAAACCCTTATTTTCCATCCCTCCCCCGGGGTCTAAGAGTCAGATATCTCCCTGTGGGAGAAAGTTCTTGCCTCTGACCTACTAGAACCAATCAGTACAGTCAGTTCCAGGCCATCATGACATCTTGAGCCCAAAGGTGATCTCTATTAGACTCCTTATCTCTCAATGCAAATGGCCGGCCAGCTACTGGTAATGGATTCCCTCCAGCCACTAACTACCCTGATGGTGTAAGGGTGGAGGCACCTCTGGGGTTTCGCCTCTTCTCTCGCCTGCCCTGGCCAAACCTAGAAACAGACTGACGGTGACAGCAGGGATTGTCTGGGCTCACGTTTGTCACAGCCAATGACACTTCAGGCTTGCTGCTGTCTCTCTGCTAACCAATTCCTTGCCTTCATGCCACTGTGAATTGAACTGAGGGCGTTATAATTAGAGGGTTCACTTGAGGACATTCTGTCTGCTGGTGCTGTTAAAATAATAAGTGAAAACAGAAGAATCCCTAAAAGACAACTTGAGGTGTGTGGGCTGAAGATCTAGAACTTGACCCAGTAATCAGAGACAGAGATTTGATCCCCATATGGGCCACACACACACACACACACACACACCCAAAAAAGGAAAAAATCAGAGACAGAGCGGTGCGTTTGAGGCCCGGAGGAGATCCGAGCACATTGTAAACCCTGAGCCTTCCACCAAAATCACTCTCCCCTCAGCTGATTTAAAACAAAGTCCTTCAACCTAAATAATACAGTTGCTTTTGCTTTCACTTGCATATTACTTTATATTTTTCAAGTTATTTTTGTGTATCTTACCCTCTGAACCTCACAATTATCCCATAACTGGCATTGTCCCCCCATTTACAGATAAGGAAACTAAAACAGAGAAATCAAGGGACTCTTCTGAGGGCACAGAGCCACGGAATAGCAGAACCACGTCTAGCTGGAACTAAGGTCTCCCGGGTCAGTTCCATCCTAGTTTGATTGGTGATCTTCTATTTCCTCCACTCATCCACTCAGCGGATATTTAACAAGCACTTTCTCCACAGTGGAGAGAAAAGCAGACCGGGTACCAGCCCTCATGGAGCATAATGGGAAGACAATAGACAACAAAACCCCACCCTTGGTGCTGAAGCCCAGACAGTTAGAACCGTACGTCCTTCCTCTTGGGATTCACGTGTACCCAAGACCTAGATTAAAAAAACATACCTACGATTCCAGACGCTCTGACACACACAGTCCCTCTCCCCCTCCCCTTAGCCGACCAAAGCTTCGGCAACCCAACTCCTTGGGCACACTACAAGGCACCCCTCACCTGATGTCCAAATTGGTTGCAAGGGAAGCCAAGAACCACCAGGCGCCTGGGAAAGCGGCATTGCAGCTCGTTGAGCTGGGTGAAGTCCCGGCTGGTCGTGCCTCAGAGCGAGGCCACGTTCTCAATCAGCACGGCCCTGCCTCGGAACGTGTTGAAATCTACCTTCTCCCCGTCCAGGCTGATGGCACTGAGGTCGTAGAAGGACTTGGCTATGTAAGCCATGGTGAAGGGGCACAGCGAGGCCTGCAGAGTGGCGGGAACCCACGCTGGGTCTGTTATAGGGGTGGGGAGGAAGGAGGAGCCTGGAAGGACAGGAAGGATTTCACAGTGGGGCTTTGAGCATCCCCAGGATGACTTAGCAAAAAACAGTCACCCACCTGTAGGTGCTGTTTCAACAGGGAGGTGGCTCCTCCTATTTACAGACTCTAACAAAGCCACCTACCTGCCCCACCCTGCTGGCAACCTGGGAAGGGCCAATTTGATATCTATGTACAAACATGAATAATTCACTACTTGCAGGAAACTAGAGCCCCAAAGGTCAAATGGGGAGGAAAAAAGGGAGGGAGGGATGCAGGATTGACTCCGACCTGCCCCAGCAAGTCGTTCTCACTTGGCACAAACGTGTATTGTTGGCTGAAGGCCAAGCTCTGATCTGTGCCATTGAGAGGTCAGGGTCTGCCAAGATCTGAAGGATGAGGAAGAGAATTGGGGGGCATGTCCCCTTAACTCAGACCATAACCGAAATATACATATGACTGTGCACATAGTTTTCTTTGGCTGTTGTTTTCCACAAGTATACAATCAAAGGGATCCTTAGGAGGACAGTGTGATTTTTCTAGAAATAATGGCTTTCAGTGGCTCAGCGTGCCCCAGGCTGCAGAGATGAAGTTTGTCGTGAACAGTCTTTCGGTAAGTGATGTTACTTCTTCTGGAGAGCACCTTTGCCCTTGCCCCCCAAGGTGCCCTTGCATGGCACCGACTCCAATATTATGGGTCCTCCACTCTGCCTCCACAGGCTCAGGAGGATGCCGTCAGTCGGGGACAGGGTGATGGTGAGGAGTCACAGAGCAGGGGAGTAACTCCCAGGGCATGAGCTACACCTGCCTCCTCTCAGACAAAGGCTCAGTCCCAGAGACTTCTCCCAGCAGGCTTGTGCTGCTCATTCCGCGCCCCGCCCCGCCCCGCCGAAGGCAGTGTGCAGGGAGTCAAAGCTGCTATGGTTCTAAACCCAGCCGAGCTGCCCAGGTTTTCAGCACCAGCCATGGAACGTACTGCGGGACATCTGAGGACCTAAGGAAAGGCCTAGTGCTTCACTTCATTATTCCAAACGCCACCAGCTCAATAAATCCGATTTAAAAAAAAAAAATGGCAGAATTTCTCCATTAGGAAGACTGGCAATCAGGCTTGACCTGGCTTGGGGATTTTTGGTGTTATTTCAATAACAATGCAACTGTTTACTAGAGAGTGTTTTCACAGGTTCGAGTCCACTGGGAACTGTCTTCTAGAACAAAGAATAAGCAAGGCTTGGGAGCAGCTGGTATTGAAAAATCTGATTTGCTGAGAAGATGGAGGAACTACTCACCAGAGAGTGCCCAGCTTTTCTGTCTTTTGTGGCCTGTTCTGTGGCTGTTCATAGCACGTGGGAACCCATGTCCCCACTGGCCGCTCCCTCAAAACAAGCCTCCATTACTTGAGAGTGAATAGAATCTTTGGCCATTAAAAGAGGTGGTGGGAAATGCAAATGAAGTGTGTCCCCCAATTGGACTGGGTAGAGTTCCTAGAAACAGCCAATAAATGTCCCTACCAGGCCACTGAGTCAGAAGAACTTGGCCCTGACAGTGGGCTGAACTTCAGCGCGAACTTGCCAGACTCACCTGCATGGCGAGAGCTTCCCCAGGACTCTCAGGCATCTGGACACCTCTTATTGGCTGCCCTTCTGGGGCCTCTGTCCAGGAAGACCATGGAAGTTCCTGAGCTGGGGGACCAAGTGGGGGTTCCCTCTTCCTCAGGGCCACACCATCCCTTTTCTCTAAGAACAACTTAGGACCCTCTGTGATGCAGGCTCTCGCCTTTCACGATTGAAAAAAACTGATGGGCTCTCTTAAAATACCTCTGTCTCCAACTTGACCTCAAACTAGCCCACTTTCCAGAACCTTATTACTTTGGACATGCACTAACAGGTATGGGATTCCCGTGGCTTTCCACAGGGACAGTTGTTCTGGAAACTGCACTGGCTTAATAGGCAGAAAGTCTAGGTAGGTGGTTCTCAACTCTTGCTACAAAGGAGAATTGCTTATGGAGATTTTTTTTAAAAAGTACAGACGCTAAAGCTTTTCCCTCCAGAGATTTCAGTTCTGATGTTTCTGGCCATGACCCTGCCACTGTTACTTGAGGCCCTTAGGCACATTTCCTTGCCAGCTGAATTTGTGTAATCACCCTCCTTATCTCGCACAGATATGAGTGTTAGGGTGGAAGAGGTAAAGTATTGCAAGTTCTCCATAAACTGTAAAGTGCAGGTTAAGATCTTAGGCTACCATTGCCCCATCTTGTTTGACTCCTTCCTTTATCCTGACTTCCATTTTCTGCCTCTTCCATCAACTCTGTGCCCCAAAGTATAGTATTTGGCATCCCCCAGGCCCCTGAGATTACAGTCTGCCTTGCTTCCCTGGAGTACCTGATCACGGGGCTAGGACAAACTTCTGAAAGATTTAATCCCTCCTCATGACTTCAGGGAGACCTGTTCCTGTTCCATCCCACATAGAGGACAACCTTCTTGGCTTTACAGACTCCCTCAGACATAGGTATTCAGCATTCTCCCAGCGACACAGGCTTCTTCCTGCACTTGTAGGCCCACCGCAGAGCACTGGGGGCTTTGCTGGGGCTCCCCTGCAGGTGGTGTTGGGAAAGGTACAGTAAGGAGGATGATGCTTTGCTGCTTCCATTGTCATCCTTCTGCTGTTGCTTTATAAGGTTTTGGAGCCTCCTCTCCCAGCACTGCCTCTCCCTCCCTCCTTAACTGTCAAGGTCCAAGTGAGAACTCCTCCTGGGAGCTCATATAGGCAGCCACACCTGTGGTTTGAAATATTTTTTATTTTGTAAACATCTGTGTTTAAAATAGATGAACCCTGCTCACAATTCATATATTGGACCCAAGACACGGTACACGAAGTTCACCCATCACAGGGAGATGGTGGGGGCCTGGGAGCATGTGGAATGCCTGGGGCTGTGCTGAGTCTCAAGACAGCAGGTGCAGAGGTGGTGAGGAGTAAACAGGCAGGAGCGCCTGCTCAACAGTCTGGGCCTAAGGCCAGATCCCAGGCCACCTCCCGGACTGGAGAAGTTTAGGGGTGAGAGGCTGACTCCGATACCCGGTGGGCGTAGCTGACCCTAAAGCTCCAACCCTGCTGCTCCCATACCTCTCCCCAGCTGTGGCCCTGGTGGATGGGGCTCATTGGTTCATAAAATCTCCACTCTGTGTTTTCCCTTCCAGAACCCCTAGGTATAGTAAAAATTAGTCCCTCTGTCCCGAGGGGGCTGGAAGAGAAAGACACATGTTCTGCCTGACCTTCAGGGAACACTGCGATATGGGTCCACAGGTTGGAGCCAGTGCCCAGCAAAACATCTGCTCTCTGAAGCCCCTGGCTGCCGGCACCCCGAGGGCTGGCGTTACCGTCGCCCCACCCCTGGTGTGATGCTGTGTCTTGACACCCGAGGAGTCAGTCCTCAAGGAAGCATCCCAGCCATATCATGACTTCATCCAAAAGAGTCTGCTATCTAAGTTTCTCATCAGCTAACAATTTATAACTATCCCTGCCCTCCTCTTCCTTCCACTATGTTAGCCTATCCCTGGTCCTACATCCTGAGCTACCCTCTCCTACTCTAAGAGTCAGGAGGAAAGGCTTGGTGATTTCTTCCCCACCTTTTTTTTTTTTTTTTTTTTTTTTTTGAGGAATAAGGAAGCAGGGCTCTTAATCCTTCACACACGTGGGCCCTGGACTTCGGCCCTTCGTCGGTGAACGTTCAGTGCTCAAGTCCTTGTTTTAGCTCCAGCCCGAGCCATGTGATGCAGCTAATATGTAGCTTAAGAAGGAGCCTCCAACCCTGGGAAGGTGGGGAAGAAACCCACCAGGGCCCGTCACTGACTTGCCCCTTCTTTAAAGCGCCTCCTTCAAGCCACCTTTGGGCCATGTGGGGTTAAAGAAACTTCTTCCTGAACAAAGAGCTCTGGAGGAAGGAGTCCACTTCCCTCCCCCTGCAGCCACAGTGCAGGTGGCTCCTCTTCAGGGAGCTAGAGGGGCAAGATGAGCACTTTGTCTAGAAGGCTGAAGAGAACAGCACCAAGCATTTCTACCCGGGGCCTTCCTTCTCTCTCCCCAGGAAGCCCCTGCCCTTCTCCCACAGACTTTGAGTCTCAGGAAAACCTTGAGCACGGAAGGCTGGGTTCAGTGGTTACATCACCTCTCACGTGCCGAGGGGTCGTGGGGAAACGCCCTTCTTACACAGAAATGGAAGTTGCTGCCATATTCCCCTCTGGCCTCCTCTCCCTCACTTTCACCTGATATACAGGGGCTAGTACTTTATGTCCAAACACTCCCCTTTCTGGGGTGTGTGGTTGGCTCGTCAGCATCAACATCACTGGCCTCGCCCCCTCTTTCCTTCCTTGCCTTTCCTGCAGTGCCCTGAGGCCTTGGTACACATCTTTAAACTCAGGAGCCCAGGTGGAGAGAAATTGTGTACACACTGCACGGGAGGTAGAGAATGGAGGTGACCTTTATCCCTGCCTCCTCTCGACATTTTTTTTTTCTTTTCTGAAGCACCTGCTTCTGAGCTCACTTTCCGCAAGAAGCAGGTGGGCAGGCGGCCAAGCAAGGCCAAAGCTGGGAGGGGGGGACTTGGGGGGCAGGCAGGGAAAGGTGGGACAGCCCCAGTCTTGAGAACCACCAGTTTGGTGTTTCCTTCCTACCTTGATGTTCCATTTTCCCCGATCACTGGTGAGGCAGGCCCACAGCACGGGAAGGGGCGGTGGGGTGGGGAAGATAGGAAGAAGCACCCCGTAGGCTTTGGCCCCTTCACAAAGCAGGGTGGGGGGTTCTCCCAGAAGAAGCGTGTGGAACATCCCCATGAGCCTGAGTCCATTCCCTTGGACAGGGTTAGGAAGAAAGGAAAGGAAGAAGCTGCCCCGGCAGCCACACAGCAGTACGGTGAGGGAAAGAGGTGTGAGGGGCTTTGATACAGAACACACTGGAAGGGGGAAGGGGACGAGAAAGAGAGGTGGGAGGAAGAGAGGAAAAGCAGCGAGGAGACAGGATGCACTGAGAAAGAAGGAACCTTGGAGTGGCCTCACTCCAGACGGGGCCACTGTCCGGGCGCCTGGGGCGGTGAGACCGCGCCCGCAGCATACCGGGGGGGCTCGTGGCAGGCCTGTGGCGGGCAAACAGGCAGGAGGGAGCCCCTCCAGGCTGGAGGGCGGGGGCAGAGGCTGTTCTGAGATGACAGCGGGGCTGCTCTCAGGGCCAGGCAGGGGAGTAGCAGCTACTGGTATTCCACAGGGTCACCCGAGTGAGAGGAGAAGCAGGGCAAAGCCTGGACTCCCTGTCTGCCACAGGCCTCCCGAGGGGAGGGGGATCGGTGGGTGCTCCACGCAGGACCCTCAGCACCAGCAGGCTTTCGAAGAGTTCACTGGGCCCTCAGGTTTGCCCTCTTCCTCCTCCAGCTCGGCCAATGCCAACTCGTTGCTGGCGCGTGTCCGGAGACCATCCAGCTCCTTCCTGTGGGCCTGCAGCACCAGCTCCGTCAGCCGCGTGAAAGACTGGGAAACCAAGGGCGGCGGGTGAGTGGGGTGCTGCCTCCTCTTCCCCCTGCAGCCCGGTGGCTGCCCCGGGGGGCGGGGGGGGGGCTCGTCCTCTGACCCGCCGCCTCCCCGCTCTGTGCTACTCCTCGGGACTGGGCCACAGAGGCAGGGCTGCGGGGCTTCGGGGCTCTCACCTCTTTAATGTTGAGGTTGGTGCAGGCACTTGTTTCATAGAAGTCCATGCCATACTCCTTAGCTAGCTGCAAGAAAAGAACATTCCTGAAAGGGAGTCAGTGAGGGAAGGGAGGTGCCCACAGCATCTGGCACACACTTGTGCCACAGCCCTCACGGCCCGTGCTGAGCTGTCACTTCTCAGACCAGGCGGGAGCTCCTTCCAAGACACAGGCCAGCCGAGAATGAGAGGACACTCCACAAAGCCCCACCCACACCCCCAGCCACCTCCCGGCGCACACACATACATTGGGAGGCAAAGATCCCCCAATCTTGTGCAGGATGTGGAATTAATGACAAACCCGGGCTTTGGGGTCAAAGAGACCCAGTCTTAAGAGGCCAGTGCCGCCACTCAGCAGCCGGACGACCTTGGACAAGTCACAGACTCTAAGCCCGGCGCTGCCATCTGTTAAAGGGGGATGAGGGTGTCTATCAACCAAAGTCACGGAATGACTGAAAGAGGTCATGCGTCTCAAAGCATTTGCTTAGTGCCGGCCATCCATACAGTGCTCGATAAATACTATTCTAGGAGGGTTTATTCTAGTAGGGTTTGCCTCTACTTTCAGATTTTTCAGTGATCCTGCATTATTTTTGTATACCAAAAAATCCATTTTATTTTAAGCGCTATGGACAGAAAGAGGGAGAAAAAAGCTCTCGAGGCCCTCAGAGTGGGTGGATGACTCCCGTCTCCATGGTATCCATCCTTCTGGCCTCTGGGAGGGCTGGGTCCCTCGGCACCACCTTGCTACCCTCCCTTCTCCGTGGCTTCTCCGACCGTGAGCTTTTCCTCCCTACCCCTTCCCAGTATCAGGACAGGGGTGGGGTACCTGTAGATAGCAGCCGTGCCAGGATGCTGCTGGGGAAGCCAGCGACTCGGAGCCCTTCCTCCCCATGAACACTGGAATGACCTCTTTAGCAGAGGATAATCCTTCTCTGGGGCCCTTAGAGTTGGGAGAGGGGCTGCCCGAGAGGTCTTTGTTTTAGGATGGGCCCCAAATCACTGTCCCAAAGGACAGAAAGCAAACTCTCAAGGATGGCAACTGGCCCGGAGCCTCGGGGAACTGTGGGAGGTGCAGGGTGCCTGAGGACGGGGACAGAATCCTGGCTCCCAGCTCTCAGGACTGGCCCTGGCCGCAGGAGACGTGAGCGACGGGCAAGGCCAGCTTGCTCCACTTACCTGCTGCCCTTGCTCCCTTCCCACCTGCCGCTTCTGCTCTTCATCAGCCTTATTCCCTATAAGAATCTTCTGGACACCTTCTGGTGCATACTGGGGACAGAGGACAGGCAGAACCACCAGTGAGTGCTGTGTTTCCCCCCCCCCCCCCCCGCCGGCCTCCACCATAGAGGCTTCTGGCCTCCACACCAGCACCAAGATCCAGAGCCCTAGGGACAGAGCAGGCTGACTGGGTGCAGGCGCGAGGCTAACCCCAGGGGGCCCAGAGGGCTGTCACGGGACAGCTTAGGGTGGGAGACACTCTGGCTATTCCTGGTACTTCCTGGGGTTAGATAGCTGGTATCTGAACTGGCAAGGACGTTGCACTTAAGTCCACCCCCTCATTCTACAGGTGAAAAACTGGGGACTCCGCAAATTCATATGGCTTGCCCAAGGCTCCAGAGCCAGGACTAGAACCCCAGTCTCACGATTCCTCCTGCTCCTGAGATTTCAGGAAGGACAATGGTCACAGGGTAGGTTCTGACCTAACTTATTTCCAAGGAAGCAGCAGCCATGGAGGCCTGGCTGGGCGCAGGGCATGGATGGCGTGGCAGCTTGGGCTTCTTCCCCATGTCTTACTCACCCACAGGTCTTCATCCAGGGCTGGGAAAGGCAAGGTCTCCTGGGAGTGTTTGCTCACCAACCCCGAGAGCTTCGGCCCTTCCCATCTGGCCCTCACTTCGCCTTCCCCTCTGAGGCACCCTTCCCCCACCCCCAACGGTGAGGCAGCATCTCCTACCTCATCCACATCACTGACCCACTTCATGATGTGCTGGTAAGAGCGCTCGCTGCTAATGTCGTAGACTAAAAATATTCCCTGCGAGGGAGAGAAGGAGCGAGAGATGGGGGAGGTAGTTGCACACAGAGACAGTGTACAGGCATGGGTCCAGAAGCACGTGTGGTACCTTAAATGCTGGGTCCCACTCTCCCTTCTCCCTGCTTAGCATAATGAGGATCCTTCGGCACCCAGAAACTTCTCCTTCTCTCTCATACCCCCAAAGCTATTGTGCCCTAGGCCTATCACAGAACTCTCTGAGGTAGGAAGGCACCAAATCTTCGGACTGGGGTCTTTGGCCCAGGGTGGAGGGTGGGGATGAGGCTGGGGGACTTGCCTGCGGTGTGTGCTCAGAGAGTAACTGATGAGTGCGTGATGGCGGCCCTCCCCAGCAGGCACTCCGAGGGCCCTATTCTGGGAGTTGGTGGCACAAATATCTCAAACGCCCAGAGCTGGAAGTGTGGATGCCAGCGTCCCACCTCCAACCCTGAAAATGGTGGCTCACCTGGGCCCGTCGGTAGTACTGCTTTGTGATGGTCTGATATCTCTCCTGCCCCGCTGTGTCCCTGCCGTAGAAAGCCAGGCCATCAGAAGAGCAGGGACCATGGAGCCGGAGGGGAAGGGGTGAACAGGAGCTGGGAGACCCTGTGCCCTTGCAGGAAAGACTGGGGAGCTACAGTGTGAAAAATCAGGAGCTTTGATCCCCAAAGGGGTCTGAACATACCCGACTCTGCAGGAGAGAGGCCTGATTATCTGGTGCTGACAGGGCTTACGGGGGCCTTGTCAACTCTATCAGGGCCAGGAGCCCCAAACAAAACTGGGCCTTGGGCAACTCTCTTTAGAATTGGGCCATTGTGTTCAGACAGGTTGGACTGCTCCACCTCCCGTCCCTGTGGGGCCTCTGGGGCCTCTCAAGGCAACGCCCATAGCATTCTCCAAACTGGAAGCAGCTCCAAAGGCTGGCGAAGGCTGCGCTTGCAGAAACCTCAGGCTAGAGAGCCACAGCGGCCCCTTGTGGCTACTGGTGGGAAGTGTACCATGCCGTCCTGGGGATCTCTCCCCAGGGTCCATCCTCAGTGTGGGGTGTAACTCTCCCTCCCATGCACTGTGGCATGGCCCAGGGGCAAAGTCTCATCCTAAAACAAACCCACACTCGTTAGTTTGCCAATTCCTTCTAATTCCTGCCTTTGGGTGACTTGTGGCCAATCCCATGCAGTTTCCTAAGAAAAAGAGATTAAGGCTCATAGGAGCATGAGGTGGGCTTTGAGACATCTGCTTCTCTCGGTAGAAGAGGCGGCCTGTTATCCCAGATGCAGCCTCGGGATTTTCACACATGGCAGTGGTGGCCAGGGGAGCAGCCCCATGTCTCTCCTCCTCCCCGACTCACCAAATCTGTATTCGTACTTTGATGCCATCTACCTCTATGGTCTTCATCTTAAAATCCACGCCTGGGGAAAGGAAGACAGCAAGGAGGTTAGGAACAGTACCGCTGAGACTGAATAGTAAAGGCCCAGGGCGCTCGTACTGGAAGGGATTCCCTATGGCTTAATATGGCAGAAAGATGGCATGAGGTAAAGGCCTTCTTGAGCCAAAGATTGACCCTAAGGAAGTATCTGGGGCTTTGAAGGGGGCTTCCCTTCCTCCTTGGCCTGAGAGTTGCCGCCAGTAAAGGGCAGGGGTGGGAGGGGGAGCGGGTACAGGAGGAGGGCAGAGTGAGTACGGGGGAATCCACTCCATCTACTGCCTCACTCAACCCCCAGATGTGTCTCCCTCTCCTCAGTGTGAGGTCTTCCTATTTACACTTCTGGAGGGAACTGCGGGTATTTATTTATCTCCCCCTGGAACTCAAACCCCTAGGAATAGCAACCTACCTAGTTGGCCTGTTTTGTCTTTTTTTTTTTTCTCTTTCTCTGCCTTATTAATAACCAGGAGGGGATGTGGTGCTGTCGTGAATGTGGGGAAGGCGCAGGGACCCTAGCAGAGGCCCACCAAGAAGGCCTGGTGGCTCTGCTGTTAACTAGCCCCCACTTACTGGAGGAGGCACTGTACTCCTTTATTTAGAAGGAGATGGGCTTTGAAGCCAGGCCTGAGCTTGAATCCTGACTCTTGCCACTTTGGTCATAGCTATGACTTCGGGCACCTTGCTTCTCTGAGCCTCCACTTCCTCATCCGCAAAATGGGGAAATCACCAATCATTTCAGAGGGTGGATAAGAAGACCAGATGAGATACAGGGCCCAGGACCTGGGAGACACTCCGTTGACTGCCAGTTACCACTATACCCTAGTACAGTCCTGGTCTGTTGTGGGTGCTTGTAAGTGACGACCAGCGACCGGAGGACCAGGCAGTGACGCAGCATGCTGCTGGGGGAGAGAGGGGAGGACAGACAGGCTTCTCAGGCTCATGGGCCCAAGGCTCAAGGAACTCAGCTGCCGCAAGACCCAGGAAACATAAGGCATTTGGTAAAGCGGCCCAAGGCAGAAACGTATTTGGGGAAACTTGCAGGACGAGTCAGCAGCAGCTGCAGCAGGCAAGCTTGAATCTGAGTGATGACAGAGAGGAGAGGAGACATTTTCATCACCACGCCTCTTCCCAGCTCCAACTGTGCCCGGGCACTGTGCCCAGTGAGGCAGGAGCTCTATCGAGTAGCTTAATTAAGCTTAAGTCTCAGTGTACTCCCTGGAAACAGGTCAGGAATGGGCAGCATTAACCCGTTTTCAGGTGGAGAACACAGTCAAGGCAGAGTTCCAGATGGACGTAGTCACCAGGCTGCACGGCCCAGCCCCAAAGGGCCCCCCCCAGGTACCAGAGTCCCCACCACCCCACTGTCCCCCTCAGCATTAGTTCTTCACCACTGGGGGTGCTTCTCCCCTTCTCTGGCTTCCACAAATACAGACGGATCCAATTCAGGCTCTTCCCTCTCCCCGTCAGGACCAACCATCGTTTAACCGGAGGGGAGAGAAAGATTCCGAACGGGCAACCCAAACTGGACCAGGGTGGTCAGACAGGAATCATTTTCCGCCTGCCCGAGCTGACTCATGGCTGTTGAGCTGCACTCTTCCAAATGGGCAATGTCTGGCCACCATTCTTCTGAGTGTGCTGAGAAAGCGAGGGTGAGGAGCACCGGGCCTTGGTGGGGGCAGGGGCGTGCTCACCCTCTCCTCAGACAGACAGTTGTCAAGAATTTGCTTCTTGCCCTCCCCGGCATAGAAGGGAATCAGGAAATTCTTGTTCTTTCATGGACAGTGAGAACCAGCAATTTGGTTCATCTTACAATCAACCTAGCTCATTATCATACTAGTCCAGCAGGCCTGGTCCAGGACAGTGCCTTATGCAGAGGGGTCACAAGGTGGCAGGGAGGGAGACAGAAGGTTCTACCTTCCCTTTATTCCATACACTTCTATGGGAACTTACTATGTGCCCTGCACAGGACTAGGTGCAGAGTGGTAGAAAGGACATAGGATCCCTGACCTTACAGAGCTGAGTGGGAAGGAGACAAAGGCCCAGAGAGGTAAGATAACTAACCCAAGGTCAGCACAGCAGGCGGCAGAGATTCGAACACAGGCCTGTTAGGTCCCAGAGCCCGTGCGACCCCCAGCACTGCTTCTCAGGGCAATGAGAGCTGTGTATTAATGAGACGCGGAGACTTATCTATGCTGATTTCTCTGTAGGTCCTGAGGCTCAGCCAGGGAGGAGCTCCCAGCACTAGGGGACTCCACCGGAGAATGTAAGCAGGTGTTAGAAGAGGCAGCTACCCTGGGAGTGAGCGCTGGGCTTGGATTCCTTCTCCTGCTTCCCTCACTTCTTACCGGTGTGGCCAGGGACTGAGGCTGAGGGATTTGGGGGGCCCACAGCACCCCCACACCCATCCTCTCACAACTTAGGTCTTCCTGACTGACCACCCAGTAAAATCTGTGGAGCTTGAAGAAAGTGCTTCCATTTTGGCTATTCACAGGTACGAAGCAAGAAACAGGGTAAGTCTAGGCCTTTTGAGGGATTTTCTTTCTCCCACCCACCTTTTTTTTTTTAAGATTTTATTTATTTATTTGACAGAGAGAGAGAGAGCGCACACAAGCAGTGGAGGCAGCAGAGGCAGAGGGAGAACCAGACTCCCCATGGAGCAGGGAGCCCGATGCAGGGCTCGATCCCAGGACCCCAAGATTATGTATGAGCTGAGCCGAAGGCAGACGCATAACGACTGAGCCACCCAGGCGCCCCCACTTTTCTCTAATAAAAAAAAGATGAACAGCCCAGTGATCTTCTAGTGGACTCTATTCTTTCTACCCTCCCTGGTCCCATAGCCTGGATCTCCCACTGTGTCCACCTACCAGTCCATAGCCCACCATGCCTTTGCCCACCCGTGGCCCCTCCATCTGCGTGGCTGTTAGTCTTCTCCTGCTGTTGAGCACTGCAGGTCAGTCAAGATGCTGGCCTGGATGGTCGCCCACAGACTCCTGCGTTCTCACCGCAGTGGGGCCCTTGTAGCTGCTGGTTCCCCGTTTATAAGGGAGTGCCCATACCCCTCCCCACAGCCACCGTCGCCTCGCTGAAGGCCTCAGCCCTCGTGCGCCCCCCTCCTCAGGGCCACTCACTCAACAGGGCTCCTTCTCCACGCTCCAGGGGTGAGCCG
This sequence comes from Zalophus californianus, assembly GCF_009762305.2. Lineage (NCBI taxonomy): Eukaryota > Metazoa > Chordata > Mammalia > Carnivora > Otariidae > Zalophus > Zalophus californianus. The sequence continues at coordinate 35,341,739 of NC_045600.1, read as the reverse complement.
AACGCGGCCTGATGAAGCCGGTCCTGAGGCCCACCTCACTTCCTCAGAGTGGGCCTCTGTTCTCTCCACCTTCCTTGGGGAAGAGACCTCTATCCTTCTCAAGCCTCAGCTCTCAGCTCCTCATCAGCCCCCTCTGGGTGCTCGTCCTAACGGTCCGGCCCCTTTCTGCTGAGGAGGAGAGATACTCTCCCCCCACCTCCAACCCCTGTGTGTTCTCCCTCCGGCTCCTCCAGGGTAGCCCTCCTCAAACGCCAAAGTGCACGCAGACCACTCGGGGACTGTGTTAAGATGCAGCTTCTAGAAAGTGGTTCTCAAAGTGTGGTCCCCCGACCTGCAGCATCAACATCAGCCGGGGATTGGTAGAAATGCAAATTCTTGAGTCCCACCTCAGACCGATGGAATCAGAAACTCTGGGGGCGGGGCCCGGGAATCTGCATTTTAACAAGCTCTCCAGGTGATTCTAATGCATGCTGCAGTTTGAGATGTGGGCTGAAGCTTTGCACCGGAAGTGCCAGCTGAGGCGGCATGGGCGCGCTCCCATTCTCCCGCCATTCTCCCAGCGTGCTTTGCAGGTGCTCAGCTTTAGAATCCCCTGGGCTGATTGTTTTTTAAATGCTGCTACCTTGACTGGCCTAGACCCACTGAATCAGAATCTGAGGGCAAGGGCCAGAGACCTATATTTTTAACAGGGTGGCAGGGGATTTTTAGAAGAAAGTTTGAGCTATGATATAGTGAAAGAGCTATCCGTCAGCCTTGGAATCAGAAAGACCTGGGTCTGAATCCAGATTCTGGCACTTGCTGTGTGACTTTGGGCAACTTTCAACTTCTCTGAGCCTCAGTTTTCTTCCTGTGGAATGAGAATACCACTGGCCTCCTTGGGGCTGTTGTGTGATGTGGATTAGGCCATGGATGTGAAGCACCTGTGCACAGTAGGAAGCTCTCCTCTCCTTCCTACCTTCCCTCTGCTGAATAACCGCTTCCCAGCGAGCGGCCAGGCAAACCAACCCAGAGAACCTTGGATGTGGAAAGGGTTACCCGAACGCCCTTGCTGGTCCAGGGACCGGTGGCATCAACATCATCAGGGAGCGTGTCAGAAAAGCCACTCTCCAGGTCCACCCAGACTAGTTTGAGAAGCACTGTCCAGCCCATCTCGAGGCAGAACCACACCCAATCTATGATCCTCTTAATTATACTTGCCTCGCACCCCTCAGCTAAGGAATCCAGAGGCCTCAGTCCTCGTGCCAGCCCTGTGAAGCAGGGAAGAGTGGTGATAACCACTGGAGGCACAGGGAGGCCAGGCAACTCCCTCCTGCTCCCACACCCAGTGGCTGAGCCAGAACCAGAGGAGGACTGGCCTCCTGACAGCCATGTGGGTGCCGCTCCCTCGACCAGCGGCTGCGGAATCTTACCGCCTTTCCTGTCTTGCCCTGGCATGCCCCATACCTGTTCTGCTCTGATAAGGCATCTAGAAGCGAGGCCCTGGGCACTGGGGGAGCAAGCCCACCATAGGCTAGTTTCAGGGGACCCCTGGCTCTCTGAGACAGGTCATGATTGCACTCAGCCCGGATGCATCACCCTGCAGAGAGCCACATCACTGTCCCCAGGCACAGGGAACACTGTGGTGTGAAGAAACAGCCTCACCGCCTCCACACCGCTCCAGCAGACATTCCTGAGGACACGGGGGGCCCTGGCGGAGAAAGTCAGGAAGAGGGGGCCCTCTGCCAACCAAGTACTGAAAGCACAGTGGGCCGCTCACCATTTTTCTCAGCACCTTGGATGTGCCAGTCATGGTGTCTCTTCCGGCTGCAACTGCCGGGCGCAAAGCTGCTCAGGGAAGCAGGGCTGGGTACAGTGTGTTCTCTGTGGCAAAGCAGCTCCTAACTGGACCAGAGGTGGATATCTGACCACAGAAGGCTGGTCCATCAGTGGGCTTGCTGGGGACCCCCAAGGGGACCTGGCCAACATGGGCAAGGGGATCTAGCTAAGCCGATCAGACCAACCCCCTCCAGACGGTGCTGAGGGGATTGGTCAGCTGGTAACAAGAAGAACATGAGGCAGACGTGCAGAGAAGCACAGATGCCGAAAGACAGAACACGGTGGCCAGAGTGGGGGCTGGGGGCGCTGGATCCTGGCACAGACTCCACCTTCCAGCCCCTGGGTATCCTCAGAGCACACCTGCCTTCCCTAGGGAAGCCCGAAGGCACCTCAGGATTGCCTGAAGATCCACAGCCTGTGTCTGCCCAGCTGCACCAAGGCCGGCGGGCAAGGGGTTTCAACTTTGGGGCTGGGAGGGAAACACCCCCAAATTCCCTGCTTGTTGCTGCCTCCTAGTTTTTGTCTTCTAGCCCCAACCAGGTGTAAAGTAGCTAAGGGCCAGAGAGTATATTTTGTATTTGACCATATTTTTTGTTTTGAAAAGCTCTGCCTCCAACCCAGCAGAGCGCCGGGCCCAGAGCACGAGGAGGGTGGGCGCCCGTGGCCCGGGTGCAGGGACGCGCGTCCTGCCACATGAACGCCTCACAGGCATCGGCAAGGAAAGCTCCTCAGCGCCAGTGCCTCCCGCTAGGACTGTGGACGCGCTGCCCTCGCTGCACTGGCGGCCTCTGGCTCTTCCTGGCTCGGTGCGGACAGCCTCTGCCTCTCCAGCAGCCACCCCCGGAGACCACGAGGCCGCGAGCAGAGCGTGGAGCGCGGTGACGGGGCCGCTGGCAGAGAGCAGGAGGAGGGGCCGAGGTTGGCCTGCGGGTCCTGGGGGCTGGAGCAGGACAGAGGCACAGGACAGCGGGGATGGCTCACCGGGGGCGGTAACACCGCAGCTCCCTTACCGCGCCCTCAGCCTGGCGGTGAGGGGCTGAGACGACTGGGAAGAAGGGAACGGGGCACATTCAGGGGGAAAGAACAGCCCTTCCCATCACCGTGTGCCTCCAGAGAGAGCCCTGGGGAGCATGGAGGAGGAGGGTAAGAACACAACCGTGTGGTCAGAGTTCGCTTCCCATCCCGCCTTTCCCACGCATTGCCCGTGGGGTCTTCTTACCCCCTCTTGGCTGTTTCTTCACCTGTAAAATGGGAGTGACAATCCCAGTTGTGGGAGAAGGTGCAAAGCCCATGACACAGGGCCTGACACACAGAGTTTTATGAAATGTTAGCTGAAGAAGCTGTCAGCTCCTGAGGGGATGAGGAGATCAGGCAGCCCAGGGTCACAGTGCGGGGCACAGACAGACAGAGCTCTGGGAAGGAGGAGGGGCTCACACTGGGGAGGGAAGAGGGGGAGGAGGGCAGGGAGGTGACACAAGGGGCCAGCGCTCAGCCACAGTGTTCCAACAAAAAGAGAGAATGCCACCCACCGTGGAGCCCAGATGTCCCCCTTCCTACAAAGTTCTGGCAACGTTCGGGTGTGCCCACTGGCAGGCCAGCACCTAATGGGTTAATGTCAGGTGCCAGCTTGCCTGTCTGCCAAATGCTACATGTTTCAAGTGGAAATAAGTTTCTTTCTGGGTGCCAAATGTTATCACTGTGATCAACCACAGCCCAAAGGACCAGCAGGGAGACTCGAGCCTTTTCATTAGCAATGAGACACCACAACAAGAACAACTTAATACACCTGAAACTCAAGGCAGACACCTGATCCCTGGAGCTGTGCTGGCTCCAGTTACCAAGCCCAGGGCCCAGGAAGGCCCCCTGCCCCTTGCTGGCAGGCAACCAGCATGTGCTGGACATGTGGGGCTCACGCGGGCTGTGGCAGGAGGTCACCTCCAAAGAGGTCACCCTGAGCAACCCCAAAACAAGCTTTGGGGAAAGGCAGACCCTGTGGGGAGATGCCACCCCAAACAAGGCATCAGAGTGATCCCCATTTCAAAACCCACTTCCCTCGGCAGGGGAGAAAACCCGTAACACCAAGAGACCAATGACACCATCATCCCCCTAACTGAGGGCCAGATGAGGGGAGGAAGGGAGACAAGAACAATACAGAAGGTGAGCTAAGAGACAAATCTCATGAGAAGATTCAAGACAAAGGCTCCCGGCACACCAAAGTCCCTCCTACCACGTAGGCGCGGAGAGGGGAGAGCGTCGTTGCCCCAAACCTGCTACTTGCTGTGTTCCTCTTCCTTCCGTCCGGGGACAACCGCCTCACTCTCTGCTGGGCTGCACGCTGCCACCTGACTCCCTCCTCTTAGCCACTTGCAGACTGACTGTCCCTCACACTGGCCTCGCTCTGGGGAGAAGAGGCACCAGGTTCTCTCAGCAAATGCATTAGTCAGCATTTGCACCCGCTCGCTCTGGGAGGGGTGAGAGGCAGCAGTAAAAGCAGCAGCCCTGGTGTTTGGCAGACAGAATCCTGATCCTCGAGCTCCAAGGCCGTGTTTTAACCTCCAGGACCCTGAGTCAGTGGCTCTGATTTGGATGCCACCCACAAGAAAGACTGCAGATTTCAGAGTGATACTCTAACCCTCCTTTCTTTTTTAAGATGCAAACAAAAGCATGCACACACACACACTCTCTCTCTCTCAATGTGATCAGAGGTGACATGGGGACCAGGACAACTCTAGAGATTACCACCTGCAATAAAATCTTGAAGGGCCAGTCTTTGGAAACCCAGGGCCCAGAAACCCAGGGGCTATTATCACGGAGAAGGATTTTCCAGTCGAACACGGAGTCCCATGAGGCTGGAAGGAATGCTTGTCCCCAGTGCCTGAGCCCTAGGTGCTTCCCACTCCAGAGCCCCTGGCAGTGGAGTGGTCCTGGAAGTCACTCCAGCAGCCAGGCTGAGCTGATGGGAATTGTCTAACACCCCCAGTGACTCCGAGCGACAGGCAATACTGACCTTAGTCTAAGCCCCGGCCCCCTCATCTCTGCATTCATCAAAGAGTACCCCGCTCATGCTTTCTGGCTGCCTGCTATGTCTGAGCTTCCCCATAGGACATGTATCTGAGCAGAAGAGCTAGACGCTACTGGAAACTGCTTGCCCTTTGCAGAATTCTCCCCCTCTTCTCAGTCCCAAACACACAGGTAGCATAGTGAGTTTCTCGTTGTCTCTGAGTTCCAAGACACCAGTACTAGCTGCAGCTGCCCTCGGGAAGAGCAAAAGTCCTCGAGGAAAATGCATGCGTGCATTCATTCATTCATTTATGCCTTCATTCAAACACGCTGTTATTGAATGCCTACGATGTGCCAGGAACTGAGCTAGGTACTAGAAGGCACAGCCATGAAGAATACAGAAAGATCCTTGTCTTCAGAGAGCTTCCATTCTAGTAGGGAGGACAGATAATAAGCAAATTAATCAATACTTTCAGAGTGATGTTAAGGGGCAAAAGCAGAATAATGGAATAGAGACTGAGGAGATCCATGTGAAAGCTGCTTTAGATTGGCTGGTCAGCGAAGACCTTTTAAAGTAGGTGACATCTGAGCTGAGACCTGAGTGACAAGAAGGTGCTATCACAAAGATCTGAGAGACAAGGGCCCCAGGCAGGAAAAACAGCAAATATCCCTCAGGCAGGAACATATTTCAGTCAAAATTGAAGTTCCTCAGAAAAGGAAGAGGGATTCACATTACTCTTTCCTTTGTTATAAAGCCTGGGGCGGGGGGAGAAGCACAGCAAGACCCTTCCCTTCTCTGGGATCTCAGAGGGATCCAGCCTCATGTGTGCACATGTGTGTGCACGCACACACACATATACACACATAAACATACATATACACCTACGCCTACATATACACATATACCTACATATACACATATACCTGTATATACACATACAAATGCACATACATATACACATACACCTACATATACATATACACCTACACCTACATATACACATACACACCTACACCTACATATACATATACACCTACATATACACCTACACATACACATACATATACACCTACATATACATATACACATACACATACATATACACATACAAATACACATACATATACACATACATATAAACCTACACATACACCTACATATACACATACACCTACATGTACACATACAAATACACATACTTACACACCTACACCTACACATACACCTACACATACACATACACCTACATGTACACATACACCTACGTATATACATACACCTACATGTACATATACACCTACATATATATGTACACATACACCTACATGTACACATACACCTACATACACACATACACCTACATGTACACCTACACCTACATGTACACATACATATACATATACACATACACCTACATATATACATATACATATACACATACACATACACTTGTTTGGAGGATCTAACCTGAAGAATGTACCAAGAAACTTCTCAAACTTGGGGCCAACTTGGGGACTCCTTGCTCCCCACTTTATGATGGGATCTCTATATTGAATGGCTCATATATGTAAAGCACATCTGTTCTATGCACATAGTAGGTACACTGAGTAGGTACTCAGGGCAAGCCAGTTCCCTTCCCACTGCCACGTGCACAAACCTACACAGGGCCTCTGGGACACATGCCATGTACTCCAGCTAACCCTGGCCTGCTCCCCTCTGGCAGACCCCTGACCTGGGCCTTGCCTCCCTGAGCCTGCTCCTGAGTGGTCAGTGGGCACCACCGAGGCAGCCAAGACCTGCCAAGCTACGGACCACTCACCCTTCCGCCCTCCTCCTGAGCCTCTTCCTAGGCAGGGCCACGTTGACAGGCAGTAGAAGGTCCCCAGAGAAAAAGACTGGGGTTGGGAGCCTCAGGAGCAAGCGTCTTGTAGGGGGCAGGGCCTCCAGATGTGTCTGCCTTCACACAGAGCCAACAAAGCTAACTCTTAGCAAAGATCTAGTTGAACAAAAGCTGGTACGACCATGGCCCGCCACTACCAACTGGCCCAGCCAGGCAGAAGGGTAGAAGCCCCAAATTATAGGTGTTCTCCACAGCACCTCCTCCCCCACCCTTTGCCCCCTGAGGAACCACCCCAATGCCACTTCTTCTGTGAAGCCTTCACCAACCAACCCAGGAGGAGTTTATCACCTCTCTGTGATTCCCAAGCGTCCTGACGTTGCTTTTGCATACTGCTCTGCTTGTCTGTTTGGATGCCTGACTTCCCAACTGTCTGCACTATGAGCTCCCAGAGGGCAAAATAGCCTCTTACTCATTTCACTTTCCCATTGCCTGGCAGAAGGCGGATATAATAATACATATTATTCAATAAAATGGAATAAAGGAAAGAAAAAATGGATGTGTGGGTGAGTGAGAGAATAAATGAGTGAATGAATGAAGTCAGTACATCCCAGGAGAAAAGATCAGTGAGAAAAACTTTTGAGAGTGATCGGGGGATGACCCACATTTTGAAGCCAACTGTCAGCCTTCTCTACAGATTACGGGGCCCCGTCACTGAGTTCTCAGTAAATATGTTCTCAAAATAGTAATATGGGAGGGCAACACTCAGATCTCACCCTCCAAGGTCCCCCAGCCAGACTCCCCAATCCTAGCCCCTGACAGTTCCCCAGTGGGTCATGTCAAGGAGGCAGACTTGGCCGACAGCAGAGGCACAAATGTCCCTCCGTCCCAGAGCCCTTGGTGCACTGGAGAGAAGTTTGCTTGGCAGCCTGTGGAAGGGTCTTCTGGGATGAGCAAGGGCATGCCCCAAGCTGGTCTGGAGAAACTGCAGAGGAAGTGGTTCAAGTTTGGGCCACTTGCATGCAAGATGTGAGCCATCAGTGTTCTTGGGGCCTTTGTTTCCCCTGTTATAAAACCAGGCTGATGATCAATCCTCTCTTCCTCAGTGGGAGGAATGAAAATGTCCAGGAAGCTCCATGGCCCCCGACAAAGCACACTGCCCAGGCAGGAGAGCCAAGGAGAGGTCACACGCCTGTGCAGAAAATTGGCAGTTTTACAAGGAAACGGGCACAAATATTAGATTACAGAAGAAGGCCCTCTGAGAAGAACTGGCAATCAGGGTAGAAGGGTAATGGCCAAATATCGACTTTTGTGCTATAAAGCTCATCACCAAGATGTCTGGGGAGCGGGGGAGGATGGGAGGAGAACAGGAGGAGAATGGGAGTGGGGAAGGGGCAGGCATCTGGGCCCTCCAAGCCCGGGGGGCGGGGGGCGGGGGGGCGGCTGTGGGGAGCCGGGAAGGCCAGGAAGGTGGTACGGGTGTGCAGAGCAGCTGAAATAAAAGCGTCTGAGGGTTTCAGAGCTGTTCTCAAGGATCACATCCTTGGGGCGCGGGGTGTGCCAAACGGGGGCCTGAGGCAGGGTGACACCAGACAGCGCCCCCTGTCCTATCCTCCCAGGCCACCTGTCTCCCCCCTCCTCCCCGCTCCTCCCCACCTCACCCTCCCGTCCCAGAGCCTCGCACCGCTCGGGCAAGGGTGGGGACCTGGCACGGAATCGGACATGAAACCCGCAGTCTACTCCTGTGACCCCCGGAGGGGAGCTGGTGCCCTGACTCCTGTCGGTCCACCGCTGGTCCCCGGCTCCTCACAGGCACCTAGCGCAGGGGGTGTTCAGTAAATAGTGCCCAAATCCCTGGATGCATGAGTGATTGGTCTCAAAACGTGTTACTGACAGTATATTAATCTCTACAACTTTCTTATGAGCTAGGAATAACAAATAATAAGAACAAGAATGGTCATAGTAATAGAATCACAGCGGCTACCATTTCATTTGAGGGCTCGGCCAAGCGCTCCATTAGCCTCTGTAATCTTCACAAGGACCTTTAAGAAAGAGTCTGTTACTCTCTTCAGTTTACAGATGTGGAGACTAAGGAAAGAGCTGTTAATAAGCGTCTGAGGGTGGCAGAGCCCGGTAAGGCCATGGGGGATCTCCTGCAAGTCTGCTCTCTTTCCATTCTCCCCATGGCTTCTCCCCTTCCTGCAGTGAGGCGCCCCTGGGCCCGCAGCGTGCACAGCTCCCCAAGCTGCAGGGGGGCAGCGCCCAGTGCCCAAGCAGGTGGATCCATGCCCCTGGGGCCTTCCCTGGCTCTGGCCCTGCCCCTCAGTCACCCGAGGCCCTAGCCCCAGGCAGCCCAAGCTAGCTCAGACTGAACTTTCCGGAGAAAGGGGATCCGGCAGCAGCAAAGCCAGCCCAAGGAAGCAGCCCTGAAGCTACAGCGGTGGTTCAACCGGTCAAACCAGAAAATCACCAGGCAGCCACCTTGGAACCCAGGTGGCCTCTAAAACAAGAAGGTCTGGAGGCCATGTGACACATGTACTCCAGGAAGAGCAAGGATGGTGTTCCTTCAGCTTCGTGAGTGGCTCACATGACATTCCTGGCCACCGTGCAGAAAGGGAACCAAAGGCCCCCTGCACGTAGATGTCCAGTAGGCTGGGACACAGTCTCCCTGCCAGGGCAGGCAGCCCAGGACACATGAGGCCCTTTCAGAAGTTGCCAGCTTGACTGGTTCGAACGGCTCTCCACTTCCGGAGGGAAAGGAGAATTGGGGCCGCTGTGGAGTTTGGTGTGGCGGCCACAGGAGGGGTGTATGGCAGAGAGAAGAACTGAGCTGCTACCGCAGCCCTTGACCTGTCTCCCCGCTGAGGGTCTTAACCCCCACTCCCAGCCAGGACCCTAAGTGCCGCTGTCACCATGTCATTCCCCGGCCCAGGAACCTTCTATTCCACTGCGGAGGCCCAAGGCCCACCTCCTTAGCCAGGCCCTCAATGTCCTCTGCCCTCGTTCATCCATTAATTCAACAACATGTATGAAGCTCGAGCCTGGCCTCATACCAGGACGATGAAAACGAAGAGGACTAAGATTTGGTTTCACCCTCATGCCCTTAAAGTAGAGTCTGGGAGACAGAGAGAGAGAAACAGAGGAATGTTCTCACTCTTCCCCTAAAAACTCCCTTCTGTTCTAGCCAGACTGCCCAGAATCCCAGGAACGCCCCCTGGATTCCCACCTCTGTCATCTCTGCTCCTGTTATCCCATCTGCTCCTTCCCCTCCAGGAACGGAAAAGCAGCCCACACTGCGAGGCCTCCGCTCAGCCTCCCTTCCTTCTAGAGCCTTCCCTGCCACTTCTAGTCAGCGGGGCCTCCTCTTGGCTGGCCTCCTCTAGCCTTTTGTCACAGCAACAGCACTCTCGGTCCCCTCCCCAGTCACTGGCTGCCTCCTGCACCCGGACATCCTTATCTAGCTGCTGGTAACGCCCCCCAAGAGCTCCGGAACAGTAACAATGATCCGGATTGATCCCCCACACGTGAGGAGTGCTTCACCAAGTGCTTCCAGATCTTGTTGTGGCCTTAGCTCTTTTTGCCTGTGTGCAGGAAAAGGTGGCCTGAATAGGTTGCTAAAATGCCTGGCACAGTGCTTTGTAGTGAATCCTTAATTAATTAGCTTAACAGGTGAGGAGGCAGCAAAGGCCATTAAGGCACGGGCTGCCCACCTGCACACGACCCCTGTCCGGGTCGGCACAGCCGCGTGGCACAGATCCAGCCCACGGCCACCTCTCTACCTGCGGACTAAAAACAAGAGGGGCAGTCAGTGCCTCAGCCGACCTGGGAGGTCTCCTCACTGCTCCTGGCAGGCCCTTCTCCGGAACGTCACGGGCTCTTAGACTAAAGGGCATCAACAGTAAGTCACAAAGGTGCCAGCCTGGGTCACATCAACATGATCCAAGGATCTGAACTCCGTCTTGGCAATAACTAGTGAAATGCCTTGTTTTCCCCATTTCACCAAAGTCACTCCGGAGAAAGGTGCCTAGATCAGTGTCCAGCATGGTAAAAGAATGTGTCTGAGACATGGAGCAGCTTGAGAGAGGTGACGACGTGTCTTATTCATCTTGCAGTCTCCAGGTCTCAGCCCTGAGCCCAGCTACAGCACCTGTGCATTTTTTTCTGAATGGATAAATTAATGACTATGAATTGGTAGTACCCATTTTCTTGGCTCCTTGATTTGCCTTCTGGCTGCCCTTTCCAACTCTGTGGGACACTCTCTGGAACCCTGCAGGGAAAGCTTTCCTTGACCATCCAGCTCTGTCCCTACGTCGTAGTTCTTACTGAAAAACATGCCCAAGACCAGGTAGAATCACAAGTGCCTTAGGTAGTGTCGAATAGAATGCAGTCAAGAAGCCCAGTGGGCAGATTTGAAAAGGCCAGTGGGAAGAAAGACAGGTTTCTTTCTTTCCCATGGAACCCAAACTCCTAAACAGTCCTCTGCGTCCTGGGAAAAGGTGGACCCAACCATCAGAAGCAGAGGAAGCCCTTGCTCAGGTTTTAGGTCAATACACCAAGGGCGTTGAGGGGATGGGCTGGGGAGTGTGCTACTGAGAGACCCCCACTCAGTTCGCTGACTCACCACCTCTAAAGTGGTCGGCCCCAGGGGGACCCTGAGGACGTCCCTGTGACCTGTGAGGGGAAACTGCACATTTGCCCCTTTGGCAGGAAGGAGGTGTCCAAAAAGGGAGAAGAGGTGGAAGAGACAAAAGGAGAAGGGCTGGTGGTTAGCAATTTGAGGGCATGGGACTTAAGGAAAACACAAGCCTCAGAAGGGCCATCTTGGGATTTCAGAAACATCGCTTCCCTCATTCGTCTGTGGGAGAGGGAGACACATTTCCTAGGGGAGGCTAGCTCCCCTAACAACACTGAGCAGGAGCCCAAGAGCCTCTGAAATGAGGTGGATGAATAAAGTGCTCCAGGGAAAAAACCTAGGTCACTCCTTGGACTTGAAATGTGGGCAGAACACCAGGGTGCAAACAACTGCTCATCAGCCAAAGTCTGGGGACCAGCAGCAGCCCACAGCCCTCTGTGATACCTCAGCAGTTCCTGGCGCCAAGCCCGTCCATAAAATAGCCACTGAAAGTTTCCTTAAGTGCTAACCTGCTGCCCTTCGTCCCCAAGCCAGCAACCTGTCCCCATATGCCATCTGGTTCCTCAGCCCCTCCCCTGCTCGCTCCCAGGCCTTTCCCCAATGCCTCCTCTTCCCTGAGCCTTCGCGAGAGGCATGCAGTCCTCCCTTGGCTTCCGGTCCCCTGCCCATCCCTCCCAGAGAGATAGCCCACGACCAGGCAGCGGCCCAGCCTGAGCTCCAGAACTCCTCGTAGCCTGTATGAATGGATGTGTCTGTTCTCTCACCTTAAGTCCCTTGAAGATAATGAAGCAAAGAGAGAATGAGACCCTGGGAACTCAAAGACAATGGCAACAGTAATAACTAGTGTTTATCCAGCTTCACACGTGTCCAACTTTGTGTTAAGTGCTTTTACAAACATAATCTCATTTAATCCTTACAGAACCTCACAAGGTAAGTACTGTTATTATTCCCATTCTACAGATGAGAAACGCAAGCTCCAAAGCTTAAGTGGTATTCAAGGTCACACTGTCCCAAAGTGAGGTCTCCAGGTCTATGTGACCACACAGACTGCCTCTTAACCACGGGTCTCTGTCCCTCCTGGCTCTACCTGCTCCCTCTTCTCTCTTGGCAGGGAAAGTGCGTTGGGAGGGAGGGTGGAAGCCTCGAGTGGGAGCTGAGTGCTGGGGGCGGTGGGGTGGGGGGAACCTGGGCGGTGCTGAGGCTCCTCCAGGGCAACAGTAGGGGAAGCTGTTAGATGTGGTGGAATTCCCTCAGCTCAGGCCTCCCAGAGGAGGAGGCCCCTCAGGGCTCAAGGGGGAGAACCCCCCCTCAGAGGGGGGCCACCCACGCCCTCCCAGAACAAGAGATGGCATCACAGTCCAGTCTGGGAAGCCACGAGATCTTGTCCCTCTAAAGCACAGGCTCCAGCATTGCCAGCTCAAAGCGATTTACTGGAAGGTGGGTCCTATCAGCCATCTGACCCAAGGCGTGGACAGTAAGGCCTGACCTTCCCCATCCTCCTCAGCTTCCTTCAAAACGAACCTTTTGCCAGCTGTTTTTCTGGAGCTGGTTAATAAGTGTCCCTTTCCCATGCAAACACGCTCACCGAGTCTCTGCCCTCCTCCAGGTGTCCCACCTTGTGGCTTACCTTCACAACTGTGCTCTGGAAACTCAGTCCCTTTGGCCCCTCCCTTCCTCCTGTCTTCCCCCTCCTGGCTCCACACTGGGTCACCCCTGAACTGAGCGTACCCAGTGCCTCAGTGACGCGGCTCCCCACCCTGAACCCCTCTTCCAGAGCACAGGCTTTACTTCCCCTCCCCCTCTCCACCTGGGGGTGTGGGGAAGTCATTTGGGTGGCTAGGATTCTCGCTGCCCCAGCTCGGGGTACCCAGGCCTACACTCGCCCCGGTGGTCTCGGCTCCGATGGGCATGCTCCCCCAGTGCGAGGCCGGAGAACCTATCCCTAATCAGGGACCACAGCAGGGACGCCCCCACCTCCAGGACCCGCGGCTCAAGTCCCTAGGCGGCGGCCCCTCACCGGGATTTCTCCCCTGGTCCTGGCCTCCCGCGCCAACGCCTCCAGCCGGAGAGGCGGGCAGTTCTCCCGGGCTGGGGCAGGGGCCGGGGGCCGGGGGTGAGGTGGCGGGGGGGGGGGGGGGGGGACGACGCGGGCCAGCTGTGGCGGTGGGGAGGGTGGGGTGCCCCTCCGGCCACCGCCCCTTACCGATGGTGGAGATGTGCGAGGAGTGGAACTCGTTGTCGGTGAAGCGGCACAGCAGGCAGGTCTTGCCCACCCCGGAGTCCCCGATCAGCAGCAGCCGGAACAGCACATCGTACTGCTTCGCCATGGCTGGGGCCCGCGCGGGCCTGGGGGCTGCGGGCGGGCGGCGGGCTCAGCCCCGCTCGGCCGCTGCCATCGCGGCGCGCCTCCGCCGGGGGGACGCCGCGGGCTGCGAGGAGGAAGCCGGGCCGGCCAGCTCGCTCGGGGCCGGGGAGCGCGGCGCGGCGGGAGCGCGGGTGGGAGGAGAGAGCGCCGGCGGCCCCCGCCCGCCCCTTCCCCTGCGCCGCCGTCGCCGCCAGCCCGCCCGCCCGCGTCCCGGGAGAGGGGGCGGGGAGCGCGCGCCGGAGCGCGGCGACCCCACGGCGGGGGCCGGGCGGGGGCGAGGCGGGCGCCCTCCCCGGCCCGAGGGTGCGCCGCCGGGGCTGGAACCCGGGCCCTCCCAACCCCCGTGTGCAGGACCCGCGAGCCCGGGGAAACGGTGCGGGCGTTCTGAATGCGGGAGTTGAGGTGAGCTCCCACCCGGCCCACCTCTACCAAACTCGGCTTTCGGGTCTCATCACTTCTCCCCTGCTGGAGCCGGGTCGGGCCTCCCAGAGTTGGTCCTCACTTGGGCTCACCCCGGGTCGGAAGGCCTTGATCGGGGTCTGCTTTCAAACTCCCATCTATTCTTGAAGTCGCTGTCTCCAGAACACTCGAGAGTGTTGCTAGAATTCTCTCTCTCTGCCATCTGGCTTGCCTGTAACCCTGTGTGACTGTGTCTGCCCTCCTCCAACCCCTCATCCCAATTTTAATTTAAACGGGTAAAATTTCTGCTGACCTCCTCCACTAGGGTGAGAGCATAGTGATCGTAAAAACATTTACGAATGCACCATCCTTCAGACAGGCAAAAGTATCTGTTTTGGGTCTAAGCGGCTTAGATGCCAGGATGCTCAGGATGCCATTACATTATTTCAGACCACTAAGTATTTCTGCCGGTATACGCCCATGACACCAAAGAACGCATGGGCCTCTTTCAAGACTTAATTTACTACCACTGAATGTGTTAGCACCAGAGAGAGGCAAATGCATGTTTTCTGGAGTCTAGAAAATTGTGTATTCCTTAAAACAGTATTAGGGGTGAACAAGCCCAGCTCATTAGATCTTTTAAAAGTGGTGAAAAGTGTGTATCTGAGTACTGGATAGAGAATATATTTTTCAGTAGTAGGTTAAGGAAAGCAGTAAGTCCATCTTCTTGACTTGAAGAGTTGTATTTTAGGCAACGTGTCTAAATTTATAATAAAGAAAAACTCCTGAACCTGATAGCTACTTTGATGACATGAAAAGTTGAGAAAATGGATCCTGTGAATTCCATTAACATTTTTAAGATTTCCAGGTGTATTTTTCTTCACTGGATTCAACTGGGCTTCCGGTGTGTGCTGGGGTCTCTGGAGTTGGGCACACTGGGTTCCAGCCACAGCTCCTCCACTCACTGGCTGTGCAACCTTGAGCATGTTACTGTATGCCTCCATGCCTCAGTTTCCTCATCTGTAAAATAGGGATATCTTCACAGGATTGTTGGAAAGATGATATAATGTGTGGAGAGGACTTAGCACAGCACTTGACAGTACTCAATAAGTGCTGAGGGACAGAGACCACGTAATGTTTTCCCTATGCATACATGGGTGGTAAGTGTATCCCACAGATGGTCAGGGATGTTTTCCAGGAACTCGAGCCATCCTGCTGTGATTCTTATCCACACTACTACACACAGTATGGAGTGCAGGTTCAACTCAGCCTGACCCCCTCTGGGCACAGCCAGCTGCCTTCCCATTGATTGGCATCTTAGTGATAAATATTCTCTGCAGGCCTGCTTAGTGGGACCATTAGTGGCTCTCTGTTTGCTTCTGTCCAAGAAATAGGAAAGAAGATGCAACCGGAGGTAAGTGCCTAGTCCAAGAAGAAACTTCACTTTGAAGGAAATGGCTTTCCCTAGGCAAGACAGAAAAGGAAGTGAGGTTTCCTAAATGACTCTGGGGAAATAAATACTCATACTCATAAAAAAATTAAGGATATCTCATTATGCTTTATTCAGTAGCTTATATTGTTTTAAAAGCAGAAAAGCAAAAAGGAATCATCTAGAAGTCCAAGCTAGACATCTGGATTGTCCATTCACATCCTGGCTCAGCTGCTTTCAGAAATGTGTGTGTGTGTGTGTGTGTGTGTGTGTTTCACACACTATGAGATGGAAGAGCTATGATTTGGGGACAGTGTTAGCAAAAGAACTATATAAACTAGTGAAGACAACAAGTTTGCTTTAACCAGGGACTTTATAACTGAAATACCTAATTCCACCTCCTTACATCAGCACTCAGTGGGACATTCTGGCATCCTCCCCAGTTGAGGTCAACTTGGACTGGGACAGGTTTCAGTAGAGCTGGGAGACGTCTAAGAATGGTTGCTGGATGTCTCTCCCACAAGAAGCCTCCAAGAATCAGTTTCTCAGTTATGTTATGCCCATTCTTTTACCAGGGAGACAAGGGCCTGCCCCTGCTTCCTGCCACCCCCAGCCCAAACACACTGAGCATCCTCCCTGTTTAAGCAGCCAGCAGGATCTGCCATTGCCAGAGCTGAATAATGGGAGAGATGTCCTGATAGGACATCCCACTGCTGAGACCAACATAGCTGGACCATGGGGCTCCTCGTTAGCAAAACTCCAGGTGTCTTCCAGATTCATACCCGTGTTTCCAATCTTGACTGACATTAAGTGATATGCTCACCTTGTAGAAGGAGTCCCACCTTATCTCAGGACTAGACTAAACAGGACAGAACCCCCTTCCCCATCATCTCAGTATCCTCTTTCCTTTCTTTTTTTTTTTTTAAGATTTTATTTTTAAGTAATCTCTATACCCAACATGGGGCTTGAACTTAACCACCCCGAGATCAAGAGTTGCATGCTCTACCTACTGAGCCAGCCAGGTGCCCCCATCCTTTTTCCTTTCTATCTCTAATAAACAGAGAAAGGGGGGAAGAAAGACTGAAATGACAAGGGAAGAAGGGGGGAAGGCAAGTTCTCAGAGACACATGCATTTTGGGGTTGGGGACCAAAGGAAACAATCCTGATGGTAAGTCAAGCTAACACAAAAGGACCCCCAGTACCACTTCAGGTTGTCCTTGGTATCCTGGCCACCACCTTCAGGACTGGATTAGCTTGGGCTGCCATCACAAAGTACCACATACTGGGTGGCTTAAACAAGAGAAGTTTATTTTCTCCCCGTTCTCAAGGCTATTAGTCCAAGGTCAAGGTGTTGGCAGGGTTGGTTTCTTCTGAAGCCTCTCTCCTTCCAGCTGGCCATCTTCCTATTCACATTCTGTGCCTTCCTGTGTCCAACTCCTCTTCTTACAAAGACATCAGTCAGATTGGATTAGGGCCCAAACATATGACCTCATTTTACCTTAATTACTTCTTTAGAGCTCCTATCTCCCCACATAGTCACATTCTGAGGTTTTAGAGGTTAGGACTTCAACGTATGAATTGGGGGGTGGGGAGAGACACAATTCAACCCGTGATGAAGAACAAATCCAGGAGCCTCATCAGATATTTCCTGTGCACAGATAGTTTTTAGGAATGATTTCACTATCTTGGAATAGGAAGTAAAAGTTAAACCTTTCCTGTGGCTTCCTAATAGGTGGTCTAGACTGTCGATGGGAGGATTTCATGATGGGAAAACCTCAGAAGATTCTTCCCTTTATGAGACTAGAGTTGAGAAGACATAACTAGTAACCACGAACCAGGCAATGTATGTCATATCAGACTTTTACTGTCAAAGTTATGTTTGGGGGGTGGGGTGGGGACCCCATACTTAGGAATCTATGTAGGAATAAAATCATTCCTACAAAGATTAGGATAGTGGGGACCCCATACTTAGGAATCTATGTAGGAATAAAATCATTCATTATATGTATTAGTTAAGGCAATGTTAGATACTGTAACAGATAAACACTTCAGTCTCAGGCACTCACATATAAAGACTTCCCTCTCATGTGAAGTGTGTTGGGCAGCAAGGAGGTGGGAATGGGGGTGGTTCTGTGCTACAAAGTCATTAAGGCACCCAGGGTGGCAGAGGCTCTGCTGTCTTCAATAAGGACTCCCACTGTGGGACTCAATTTAAAAGCAAGAGATGCTCTTTATAGGCTCTGCTTTGCAGGAAGGATCGAGGAAAGTGCCCGCCAAGCAAGGATTGGGAAATACAACCCTCCAGTCCCTCACACTTCAAGGTTACAGGCTTTCTTTTTCTAACTATACCCCTGAGCCCCCCCTCTAAGACTGCCTTGTACACAGCGGGGGGGGGGGGGGGGGGGTGGGGGAAGGGGGCCTGTGACACTCTCTAGGGAAGATGAAATTTTGGGACACTGAACAGGGGAGGGGAAGGTTTACCCTGTAGTCTTAAGTTAGCAAACTTCCAGGGCGCCTGGGTGGCTCAGTCAGTTAAGCATCTGCCTTCAGCTCAGGTCATGATCTCAGGATCCTGGGATCAAGCCCCATGGGCTCCCTGCTCAGTGGGAAGCCTGCTTCTCTCTCTCTCTCCCTCTGCTGCTCCCCCTGCTTGTGGGCGCGCGCTCTCTCTTTCTCTGTCAAATAAATAAATAAAATCTTAAAAAAAAAACAAGTTAGCAAACTTCAAAAAGGCTATTTGAAGTAGTAATAATACACATTTGAAAGAGATCACAATATTTGCCCAGAAAATAATTGGGAATCTCTAAAGGGATTATGGCCATTTGTCCAGTGGAAGAAAACACTGAAGATCTCTTTGTCACTTGAGATTTTGAACTTTTAGAACGCGGGGCATGAAGTCCTTTTGAATACGGAGGGCTGCCCTGGGCACTGACATCCTGCTGGGGGAGAGAGGAAATAGATGATCAAGAAGGTTTTGAGGGGCCAGGCCTGGATTTGGTAGATATCACTTTTGCCCATGGTCCACTGGTCAGAGCTCAGTCACCAGGCCCTGCCTAAATGCAAGGGGCACTGCTGGGCAATCAGCGCCCAGCTGCGACTCCCTGCTCTGGAAGGGGAACAGAACTCTGGTGGACAGCCAGCATTTCTGCTGTGCAGAAAGATTCCTGGCAGCTCTCAACCCTGTGTATGAGCATCACGTGTGGTGCTTTAAAAAAACGCGGGTGCCGGGTCTCTGGCCCCAGGGATTCTGACTTGGTGGGCCGGGGCTGGTGCCTGGGAGAATCTGTATTTTCAAAGGCACAGACTGGGTTGAGAGTCTCGGGGATGCTCTGGAGTGTGTACCCCTGACATTGTCTCTCAACAGGTTTTAAACTAATTTCTCAGCCTTCTCATTGGGAACAGTGCTCTTTAAATTGGCTTCTATTTTGTATCTGCTGGTAAAATAGTTCTTGCCATGATCAAAGGGGACTAAGAGTCAATACTTTGGACAGGTTTACAGTAATGGAGTATCTGTAATGAATAATACATAATTTGATAAATTTTATATCAACATATGACACAATAAAATAATGCAGGTATGTGTGATTGATGATTTGTTGATTTCTGAGGAGTACAGTTTTTCCCTGTGCCATAAAATCACTGTATTCAGAAAACTATTCTTTGAATGATTTGAGACTTTATATTTCCTTTTGTGTGCTACAGGAAATAAGAATAAAAAATAAAATTTCACAATTTCCAAATTCTAAATGTAGTCATTTAAAAATATTACCAGAGAATATTTATTCTGTTGAAAGTATTACTAAATGGGCGCCTGGGTGGTGGTGTCAGTTGACCATCTGACTCTTGGTTTCGGCTCAGGTCATGATCTCAGGGTCGTGGGAATTAGCCCTGTGTCTGCTTGAGATTCTCTCTCTCCCTCTCTCTTTGCCCCTCCCCCCAGTCCCCTGCTCTCTCCCTCTGTGAAATAAAGAAATCTTTTAAAAAAAAGAAAGTATTGCTAAGCACAAATATTACATATTAAGGTGCTATCCTCATTAAATAGATTAAAATTAATTACTCCTTTCCTGTTCTCCCACTGCATTTTGCATATATGTCTTATTTTGTTTGTATGTATTTAAATATTTTATTGTATATTTACTCAAATACATTTATTTATTTTGTATGTATACAGTGTCTGTTTTTATTAGCTAGTGAACTCCGGATGAGTAAGGCCAGTATTATGTTCATTGTCTTTATCTTCTACAGCGCGTTCTAGAAACGAGTCCTCAAAATGTGTATTACAATGACTGGAAATCACTCACATCATTTAACCGACTCAATGCCTGTTATGTGCCAAAGAATAAG
Source organism: Zalophus californianus (assembly GCF_009762305.2). Taxonomy (NCBI): domain Eukaryota; kingdom Metazoa; phylum Chordata; class Mammalia; order Carnivora; family Otariidae; genus Zalophus; species Zalophus californianus. Next base: position 35,321,916 of record NC_045600.1, on the reverse strand, counting down.
CAATGACCAGTACAAAAATCTCTGCCCTGAGAGCTTACATTTTGGTAAATAAAATAAATACATTAAAGGTAAGGTCTGTTAGCTGGTGATAAGTGCAATGGAGAAAAGTAAAGACAGCGTGTTGGTGTGAGATGGTGGCATTTCAGCTTTGTAGGGGGAGCTCAGGAAAGGCCTGAAGGGAAAGGAATTTGAGTTAAGCTAAAGACTTGAGTCAGACTTGAAGAAGTGGGTGGACAAGGCTTGCCTGTACCTGAGGGCAGAGCATCGCAGGGAGGGGGTAGCAAGCGTAAGCACTCTGAGGCCAGCATGGGGCCAGTGCGGGGGGGGGGGGGGGGGGGGGGGGACAGTGTGAGCAAGCGGGAGAGTACAAGGAGTAAAGGCCATGTTGTCGGGGCCTTCTAGGCCATGGTTAAGGACCTTGATTTTGACTTTGAGATGAGAAGAAGCCTTTGAGCAAAAGGGTAACTTTGCTTATAATGAAAAGGTTCATTCTGGCTTTTGAGCTTGTATTTGGCTACAGAGAGGCAAGAGCCGAAACATGGAAAACAGGGAGTTAAGAGATGAGTGTAAGAATCCAAGCAACATGGTGGTGGCTTGGACCAGGACACTAGCGGTGGAATCAATAAGCACTGGTCTGATTCTGTGTATGTCTTCAACAAGATTTATGGGGAATGAGAGAAAGAGAGGCATCAGGGATGGACTCCAAGTGGAGGGATGGAGTTAGCACAACTGAGATGGGGAAGACTGAGTGCAGAGGCTTGGAAGGGAAGGCCGGCAGCTCTGGTGTGGAGATGCCTGTTAGACATGTAAGTGGAAATGCAAACAGGATATTAGATATTAGATATGAACTCAGAGTTCAGGGGATCCAGGCTGGAGATATAAATGAAGGAGTTTTCAACCCAACGGTAGTATTTAAAACATCAAGACTAAATGAGCTCACAGGTGATGAGTGTAGACAGAGCCCTCCAAAGTGAAGGTGTCAGGAAGATGAAGAAGTAGCAAAGGCTAGTACTGGACACAACAAGAAAATATTTCTAGAGAAGGGAACTGCTAATAAGAAATATTGCTAGGAAGTCAAGCAGGAAGACAGATGAGGACTGAGAACTGGCCCTTGGATTTAGCAACACGGAGTTGAACAGGGACTTGACAAGAACTGATGGGGAAGCCAGATGGGAATGGGTTCAGGAGGTATTTGGAGGAGAGGAATTGGAGACACTGGGAGGAAATGAGTGATGGGAAGGTGCTGAAAGAGGGTGGAATCAAGAGGGTTAACAATGTCTTTTTTCCCCCAAGAGTGGAGAAGTAGCCTGTTTGAGGGTGATGGGCATAACCAAGTACAGGGATAATGTACTTGACGTTTTAAGAGAGACAAGGGAGAATTGCTGGAGTAACATCCACGGGTTGGGCATGAGGGGAGGGGGTGGGGCTGGCCCTCAGTAAGGGCAGTCATTCTGTCCAGAGAAAGAGGAGGGACAGGGAAGCCAGGATCGGAGGCCACAGCTGTGGGTAGACACGTAAATGTGGGCAGGAAATTAATTATCTAGCAGGATAATGGATGAGTTCTTTCCATTTTCTAATCTTTACAAGATGTGTACTTGAATATTATATACTTTCAGAAGATATTAAAAGAAACAATTCATGCCGACATATGGGCTTCTGTGAGTAATGCAGTGAGAGCGGTTTTAAAAAAGGCCTACTCTGTAAGCTTACTCGGGGTCAGGAGCGACCTCTAGTGGTTCATTTAGGTCACTATTTTTTTTTCTTGTTTTCTTGCTCTTCAACATACAAAATAGTACTCTCTACATTTTGTATTATTTTTAAAGAAACAATTACGACTCACAGCTCAATTTAGAAAAATACCAGACATTTGAGTAAAATAAACCCAAACCATCTGCAGTCCAAGCTGCAGTTGCTATTATTTTCTCCTGTAAGTATATCGTTCTTTGCCATACTGCCAATATTTATGTTCATTCTGCTTCTTGAACCAGTGGTTTTATCAAACCTAGAGGAAGGACAATTGGTGGGCCATTGCTGATCCAAGACTAAGCAGTCCTCTCTAATGCTACACAGAGTACAAACTCCTCATATTTTTCATTCCTTGTTTCCCTTGACCTTTGGTTGTCATTGGGTTTCCTCTGCCTGGGATGTCCCCTCACCCTGAATTAATTAACTCATTTCCTTATGTGAGTCCTTCCTGATCTTCCATATCGTAAATTTCCCTGTTATATAATCTCACAATGGCCTATGGGTCTGCCATTTCCCCCAACTGTAATGAAATAGTCAATTTTGTAACGATTTTTTAATGTCTTGTTTCTTCTGGTAAATCATGAGCCCTCTAAGGGTTGAGACTGTGTCTGGCTTTTTCACCAATGTCTCCTCAGCACTTAGCTCAGTGCTCAGCACATAATGGGGACTCAATAAATGCCTATTGAATGAACAGACGGTATCCTGCAGGGGACTCTTGCCATGCTCCTTTTAGATCCCAACGCAGAAGAGACTGCATTTCAGAAATGGATTTCCATTTCTTGAATACAATTTGCAATTGCTTTAGGTGCACCTGTAACAGATATAACAACTTGTTACAGAACTGTTCCAGCTACTCTTTCAGTAGCTCAACTTAAATTTCTAGCCAGCAAAGCAACTCTTTACAAAGAATCCTTAGATGTGACTCAGACCTTATCAGACCTTTTTTTCCCCAAAACAGAACCAAGGGAAAGACAATAAGATGCAAATAGAGAGGGAAGTACAGTGCAGTCATATCCATGACCCTAACCCACACAGTGTCACTTATTCTCAGATTTAGAAACATTCAGCCACCTACAGGACTTAACTCAGCAACAGGACCACTAAAATGGACATGGTGATAGTGTTTACCTGCCTTTAGGGCATCCCAGCCTCATCTTTAGAATCTGAGAGCTTCTATTTAACACCAGAGATGCGTAAGAGGAGAATGGTTGGTTGTGAAATACCACAGCACAGTTCCTTGGGTTCAAGACATGTGCCTTGGAATTGAGTGGGAACAGAGTAAAATACTCTGAGCAGGAAGTTGTCCAAGTCTCTCCGGAAAGCCCGTTATTATGGTATCTTCTGTCCCTCTGCCCCAATTTTTGGTATACAATTTTGATGTAGTCCTTTCAGGACCCTGGAAGAGATTCTCTTCTATTTCTTGTCCAAAGACAGGATTTTCCGAAAATCACAACTTTAACATTTTTATGTAGGCATATGTGATGGTTAACCCTGCTCAATGCGTTTACTTATTCTGAACACCTTCAGATTAAATCATCAGAATTAATACACATACATACGTATATCTGTAGCAGTATTCTCTCAAACTTGCTGTTCCTTCTTCTCGTGGAGCTCTTCCCCACATCGTTCGTGTGGACGGCTCCTTGTCGTCCTTTGGGTCTCCGAGAGGCCTCGGAGAGGCTTGGCCTGACCACCCAATCTAATGAGTCCCTTCCTCCTTTCCACTCTCTCGTAGACCCTGTTATTTTCTTTCATACCGTTTATCGCAAGTCTTCACATATTCATTGTGTTCGTTCATTAATTCTGTCTATTCCACTGGACGGTAAGGTTCCCAAGGGCAGGGACCTTGTTTGTTTTGTTCACTTTTGTATTTCTGGAGCCTAGCACAGCGTGTGACGTACAGTAGGGGGCTCCCTAAACAACTGCTGAATAAACGACTTTTCCCTTTGTCGTTGCCCTTATACTTCTTCCTTCTGCTGCACTTTAGTTCCTGCTACTGCATGCTAACTCCCTGGGGGATAGGAGACAGCTACAATGCCCCTTCCCTCCATCAGGGAGTACCGAGAAGGCAATTCCCTTGTTGAGAAGCCAAAGGCTTCTCCTGGGCGGCGGTCACGCAGCACCCAAAGGTGCACAGTAATTCTATTAGCGACAGCGTGTGAGTCAGGAGAACTGTCAAAATGTTTTTACAGTTCCACTCACGGTTCTTGGGGACCCGAAACTGCGAACTACTGCCATTACAATTAGGTGACAATTAGCACAATGTTGAAGTGTGCGTGCGTTAATTTGCATAACGAACCGAGGCGTCCTACACCATCTCTCTGAAATGAAACCCAGATGGAGAGACACATCCTTCCTTCGTCCTTCCTTCCTTCCTTCCTTCCTTGCGCGCCAGGAAGCCGAGCCTCCTGCAGCAGCTCCTATGCCCAATGGGGGGCGGCAGCATCCTAGTAACTCGCTCCCTGAAGATGTGTAGGCGGGTGGAGAGAGGCTCGCGTTCAAAGTCTTTTTGACTCTACCCGCTCTCCGTAGCTACTTAGCCCGCTTGAGTTTCAATGCGCGTTGTTGTTTGACGAAGGGAGTCCTATACACCGCCTGCTGCTCTCCTGATTATGGCTTCTCCGAGTTCCTTCACCTACTATTGCCCTCCATCTTCCGCCCCTATCTGGTCAGAGCCGCTGTACAGTCTGAGGCCCGAGCACGCGCGGGAGCGGTTGCAGGACGACTCGGTGGAAACAGTCACGTCCATAGAACAGGTGAGGTGGCCGGACTGAGCGAGGCGCCCACGCGGGGGCTTCTGGGAGCGGGAGTTCTGTCCGCAGGGCCGTAGGCGTGCGGAACTTACCGGGGAACTACTACTCCCACAGTGCACCGCGGCACCTTTCCTCTGGGAAGCTCTGGGCGCCCAGGCTTGGTTGGGTTGGGGAATGGAGCATTTCATTTGTGGGGCCAGGTTGGGGAGGGGTCGTTGTCAGGGCTGGGTTTGGAGGGGAAGACAGTACCCGGGTCCTCTCCGCCTAAGGAAGCGAAGAGAATCGTGTTCTGTGCCTGGACGACTGAAGCAGCCTGGGCGGGTCAGACAGCCGGTTTCATTCTGCCGGGACATCGGGAGGTTTTCAGATGGATAGTGCACTTTCCTCACCCTGCTCGTAGTTTTGGGACATAGAGGGGAAGAGAAGCGGCCAGACGGCGTTCATGCCATTCCAGGATCTGTTTAATTTCTGACCTACAGTGCTAGGTGTAGGGCCTGCCTCGTGGGTGGGCATTTTAGTAGTCATGCAATCATTTGAGCACCAGCAAAGTATTGGACACAATGTTAAACGCTGGAAATACAAAGAAATAAACCAGTTTCTGACTAAGAGCATGGCACAGCCAAGTTGAGGAAAGCAATACTGTCTGGAAAGCGCTATAATAAAATTATACATTTTTAGATGACTTATCCTTAATTCACTGAGGCCTCGAACCTATCACTTTGAAAAGTGCTTGAGGAATGAGTAGTGAACTCTAGTTTTGTTTTTCTTTTCATTCTCCATTTGGAATTGTTCCCAAGTTATTGTGGAAATGTTTGCCCATCCGTCACTAGAGGTGGTTGAGATGATTCTTTTTGGTACTAACAAATTAGCATCAGGCTTTAGTACTAACAAATAAAATAAGATCTCTTAGTAGTAAGATCAGTTCCCAGGCTTAACATTGGAGGGACTTGCTTTGACTTTCATACCTGAACTTGAAAGCCTGCCATTTAGGCAAAATTAGTAGTGATAGTTATCATATTTTATATTTATGACTATGAATATAATTATAAATGTATAACAAAAAACAAGGACTTGAATACACAGTTATACACATAGTAGCAGAAAGAATATTATAACTGGAGATTTATGCTACATGGGTTTTAGCCCTTACCTTTTGAATCTAGCTCCCCAGCTTAGTTAGCCCACCACTGTGTCTTTCTACAGAAGTCTTTTGCAAAAGATTGCAAAGAAATCTCCCATCAATGAAAAACCTACAGGATCTTTGTAGTATTCCTAAGTGACGGACTGTAGAGTTTATTCAGGTGAAGCCTTTTCCTTTTTCCTTTTTATGTAATTGACTGACCCAGCAGATAAGGATATGGACAGAATACTAGTGGAGAAAAGGGGATCAGAAGCTGGTCTGTTAATTTAGAGACCAGGACAGAGACTTCCATGGTTAAAGGGGCAAGTCAAAAACAGGAACATTATCAGGAGTTTTGCTGATCTGCTCTCTTTTTCCTGTACTACTTTATTTTTTTCAGTCGAATGCCCCTGCTTAGTTCCTGCCAGGAAATACTAGCACTTATATTTTAAATGTCTAGGCATAATAAGTGATGCAAAAATGGAGGCAACAAGATTCTGGGCTGCCAGAAGGTCAGCCAGGGCCAAGGCTAGGCGCTGATATGGAACACTGTTATTATAGGGTGTCTTTCAATTGTAGACCCAACTATGTAGATAGATAGTAAAGCATCTTGTTTGTCTTTTCCATGTCATTCTTCCAGTTCACATTTTAAAAGTCTGGGATAAACAGTTCCAGAGAGTAGGAAGATGATGTAGTATCTCATACAGATGGTTACCTCAGTGTCAACACTACTAATAATCATAGTAGTGTCCATTTACTGAGTCCCAGTTCTGTGCTAAATGCTCTCCATACATTGTATCACTCAATCCTTTTCCATTTCACAGACGAGAAAACTGAGGCTTAGAGGTACTAGGTGGGTAGGATAATAAGGATATATATGCGTAAGAAATACCAACCTTGTTAGGAGGAGTTGTCTACAGAAGATACTAGTTATTCTTTTGGTTCTGTCCATTTATTCATAGGGATTTACTGACAGGGTTTAGTTTTGTGCCATTGCCAATAAGAACAAATGCTTATCTCCTGTTTCCTGTCTGATTATCAGGAAACCTTATTTATTTGTTAAGCAACAATTTGATAATAGGAATTAAACCTATAAACAGTGGAAAGAGCCCTTAGCTATGGATTCTTCTGTTCTATTCATTCACATTTTTATTCGTTCAACAAATACTTGAGGGTCTTCTATGTGCCAGGCTCTGTTCAAGGCACTGGATATAAGGCAATAAGCAAAAGAGGCCAAGTTGGTGCCTTTATGAAACTTTTCTTCTAGGCCAGGGAGACAGTCAACAAAAAAGGGGGGAAAAGCTGTCTATCTGTCTATCTATCTAAATATCCATCTGTCTGTCTGTCTAATTTTAATGAGAAGTGCTGTGGAGAAAAACAGGATAAGAGAGATGAAGTATGCCAGGAATGGGTGGGGTCGGAGCAGGAAGGGTTTTTATATCAGGTGGTAAGGGAAAACGTCTGATGATATGCCTGCCGCTTGAGCTGAGACCCGAAGTAAGTGAGGGAACAAGCCATGGGTGTGTCTGGGGGAGAAGCATTTTGGGCAGAGAAAGTGGCAAGTGTAAAGGACCTGAGGCGTCCCTAGTGCCTGGTAAGTGAAGGGTCACTGTGAGGAGAGAGGTTAGTAAACAGGAGAATAGGAGATGAAGTCGGATCATGTAGGCCCTTACAGACCATTGTAAGTATACTTTCAGTTGCCCTGATTGAGATGGGGAGCCATTTGGCTGGATGGCTTCTTTTTACCTCCCCAGACCCGCAGTATCCTTTTCCACGCCGCTCTGCCGATGTGCCGTAAGAGGTGGACAAGGCTCCCTTGCCTTATGGCTTCTAGGTGTATTTGGCCATGGGGCGTACTGATAGGGCATGAGAGAGAGGGAGAATGAGATCAGCACGTTTACTCCTTTCCTGACAGATTGCGTGGTCTGGAGGGTCTCTAGACTTGAGGTCACAAGTCTTCTCAGGTGCCTTTCACTGGGGTTCTTTGGCACCCTCTCCACTCCTTCTCTTCACACTTTTCAGGCCCAGGAGGAGATCGAGCACGCCCATGTTGCCTGCCCTAGAGTTCTGTACTCTCTCTTGTGGTTTCCCTACATCTACCTACACCTCTGTAACTAGTTCCTTTAGAAACTCTCCTCAAATCCCCCACTTGGAATGTGCCATCTGTTTCCTGCCAGGAGTCAGACTGATCCATGATCCGAGAGTTTGGACCCAATCTGACTAGCATTCTAGCAGGCCCGTGTGGGTGAGTGTTGGGATTGTGGGGAGGTGAGGAGGGGTGCAAGGGGACCTGTAGGAGGCCTTTGCATCCATCACTGCAGGTGATGGATGATGGCAGCATAGCTCAGGGCTGTGGTGGTGGAGGTGATAAGCAGTGGTCAAGTTCTGGGTATTTGTAAAGATTTCTGCCTTGACAAGCTGTTTCCCTGATGGGTTGGTGCGTGGAGAACCTTTTACAACTCTAGAAAACAAGATGTGGTTGTCTTCCTTTTTTGTGCCATCTGCACTCACCCCTTTACAAATGCGCTTTGATTCAGGCCAGTAGGTTAATACCAGCACAGTCTCAGAAGAGGCAGGTTTGCCAAAAACAGTTGTTTACAGAAGGTACTCCTCCTGTTTTTCTTTTAGTTTGCCCTTAGAAACAGGGGCAAAAGCATCCTCCACTTGAAATGGCATGAGGTCATTAGACAGCGTTCAGTCAAGTGACAGTCACCTGTGGGGAGGATCTGGAAGGATTATCAGTCTTAGTTCCTGCCCTCAAAATTCTTTTCTCTTAGAAAAAAGAACATGCCTGAAGCAACCACAGAATAATTTACAAGAGCATGGAAGTGCTAAATTATGACTGCATTGCTCGAGGGTTTGGGGGAGCAGAAGCCATATGTTGTGGACTGAGGTGGTCAGGGCAACTTCAGGGAGAGTGTCGGGTTATAAAGGATGGAGTTGGGGGGTAGCCATTCCAGTCAGAGGAGCTGTTAGGAGGGAAGACTCCACCCTCCCGGGCATGGAGGAGGCCCGTGGGCTGTGCTAGGAAATTAGGTCAGCTGGACGGGTGAAGCCAGTGGGATTCGGGGTGGGGCGGGGAGCGGGATGGAGACAGGCTGAGGAGCTGGCTTCAAGCGTTGAGCATTGTGCCACTGCAGCTCCTGACCGAGGGAACATCAGGGGTCCAGGAATGAATCCTGGACACCTGCGGTTGACTTGCTTCAAGTTATAATCTCTGAAAGATTATTAAATGGAGGTGAAACAAGTCACTATATATGATCAAACTTACTGGTTTTTTTGCGCTCTGATAAAAGAGACCAGAGCTCTGCTTGGTTACATGGTCAACAGGCTAGCTATGGTGAATCAGTTTTGCTTTATTGAAATTCAGCATGTATCGTGTTGCTCAACTCTAAGACAATTCCAAATATCAAATTTCACCCAATTTCCCTATTAAAAAGTCCAAAAAAACCCGTTTTTTGGTCAACTTGAACATACATATACTTTTAAGTACATAGGTGAACAAATCAAATCCCTACTTACAAAATTTACATTTTAAATTTAGGTACATGTACCTGTTTAGAATCACACACTTCATAAAATCACACTAATTTAGAAATATTGTTTTTCCTCTTTGTTTATAAAAAAATTTTCTCCAAAATCTTCACGTACAACTTTGACCTTAGTATTTTCATCTCGCTGGAGCCACATTTTGGGTCAACCAGTATATTTTTCCAGATCACATTTTCAGTTTTTGAGATAAATCCCTTTTCAATATGGGTAAGAATATTTTATCCCAAGTTACAGATACCCACTTGTGTAACATTAGGATCCTTTTACAACATGTCCAGTTGGTGTATATCTGTGATCACCACAACTTAACTACTATTTACTTTTTTAAGTGATCTTTAAAAGGGTTTACAGGGCAGCTTAACCTGTAGAAGTGTGAGTTCATATCCTCAGGAATAATTGCTAAATCTGTGCTTAATTTGTCATCTTTCCTTGGTTCCATCAGCTTACCTCTATAAGCAGCCAAAACAAACTTGACTGAGTTTGTTTTCGGCTGATTGTGTCAACCCCAACTGGCATTTTATATTTAAAATAAAGGATTGAAAGAACTCCCGTATAGGAAGAGGCACATTGTAAGGATTGCTTATAAAGTGACTTGTTTTTCCTAAGGGTATTTTTTTTTTTTTTAAAGGGAAATCCTTGCCTTACATTTAATCTACTAATGATTCTTTTACAGGCTCGTAGACATTTATAGCTTCTGGGACCATAGTTCTTAGGTATAAAATAAGCAGATGTGCCAACTTAATTCTTTGGATTTTAAGGAAGCCATTCTATTGTTATTAATTTATTATTTTTCTTTTAGTTAAGCCTTTACTTCATGTGCACATTAACAGAAACCAACAGTACTGAGGAAATGGAAATGTAGACACCAGCAGGAACCAAAGAACTAGGGACTGGGGAAAAGATTGAACCAGCAGACCTCAAAGAAGGGGGACCGTGGATTGATTCCAAACAAAGGGAGAACTGCAGCTGCAGTTCCCAGCATGGAATCTGAAGACAGAACTGAGGGCTGGTGTTTAGAAGTTATTTCAGATTGGCTAATAGAAGGCCCTGTGTGCACCACCGGCAATTTCCAGTGTGGATTAAACTGGCAGACTCCGTTAATGGGGACTGTGGGCTGGAACTGGGGAAGGGATTCCAACGGGGAATTGTAGATTCAACCAAGAGCTAAGGACTGGGGCTAGACCGACCAGTAACCCTAGACTGGAAGACCAGTCAGATGGGGAGCTCCACCGAGAGGAGCTCACCAGCAGCCCTCAGAAATGGCGAGAAAGACCGTGAACTCAGAGGGGTTTACAGGGCACCACATCTGTTTCTTGTTGTCTCCAGATGCCACCACAAGTTTGCTTTGGATCCCAGTGCTGCCACCTAATCTGTTAAAGACCAAAATTCAACTGAATAAATTTGAAGATCTAATTGGCTTTATTAAACAATTCATTAATCAGGCAGCATCCCATCTAGCAAGTAGAAAGGAACTCCAAAGGGGTACAGAAAGGGAAAGGTTTTTAAAGGCACATAGAAGAAAAGGTTTATTTTGGGTGAGTTACCCCTTCCCATGATCATGTCCATAGAGAGGGCCCATGGGACAGGTTACCTTATTGGCACTGACCAGAAAATTCTTGACTGGTTAAGATTACATTTCCAGGGGAGGTTGAAAATGCAGTTAGGGTTAGGTATTAAGCTCCAGTTTGGTGACCTAGCATAAGTGACTTTATTATGGGCCTGTGGTTTTCTTTTTAACACTGTTGTTGATTTTTTTAATCCCTTCTCCTCTTGATGGACAACTGAGCTATTTCTAGATTTTGGATATTAACGGCTGTAAATGCTACATTCTTGTAGAAGTCTTTTTATGAGCATATGTTTTCATTTCTGTTGAGCGAAGACCTAAAAGCGGAATTGTTGGATCATAGGGTGGGTGTATGCTGAGTTTTATAAGAAACTGCTATCCTTTTCCAGAGTGGTTGTACATTTTATACCCTCACTTGCATTGTATATTAAGAGTTCTGGTTGCTCTACATCCTCGCCAACATTTGGTGTTGTTGGTTTTTTCAACTTTAGTCACTCTGCTGGCGGTTGTGGGTGGTATTGTTAAGGAAAAGTTATTTGTGACATTTGTCAAAGGAAGTCTCTATTCAAGACTTTATTACTACAGTGACGTTTGCAATAGGGGAGAGAGATTGGGCTGAACTCTGAATACGACAAGGGAAAGTGAGAATTTATAGCAAGGTGGAGGGATTGTTGGATGGAAACTTACTAAGAGGAAGGGTCAGAGGAAAGGAGGAATTCTGGCTAAGCCAATTTAACAGGCTTCCTCCTAAAGGCAGGCCAGTGTGAGCAGACATCACTGGGGGATGATGGAGGATGAGGAACCCAGTCAGATACTGAGGATGATCAGATACTAAGGATGGGGGATTCTAGCTAAGCCAATTTGGTAGGGAGATTCTTGCTAAAATTGGGTGATGCAAACATGGCCACAGAAGTACAAAAGTCAAGGCTTAGTTAGGATATGGATGCCTTGTACGTGTATCTGCAAATGATTTGGCTTTTCAGAAATCTTTCTTATGCCTAGATACAGTAGTCATGGTGAAATTTGGGTATTAAGTGTTTTGTTTTGATTTGATTTCTTAATAATTCCCTCCAACATTTTATTATAAAAAAATTTCAAATATACCAAACAGTCGACAGCATCTGTTTACCTTTCACCTAATCTTTATCCTTCGTATAAATATAAACTGTTAAAGGATAAATTTTACAAGAGGATAAAATCAAGACTCATACAAATATAAAATGAACACATCAAAGATTTTATTTAACTCACGGAACTGATAGGATATAACTAATTCAGAGGAGAACTCAAAGTGCCACACATTCACAGTCTGGTAAGGAATGCTGAGGTGAATTTACAAATGCATGCAAAACTGGTCAGTATACATACAGTGATCATTAATTGCATTTTACCAGATATCATATTCATATCTATGGGTAGAAATTATTTGCATAACTATCAGTTTTCTACAAATTAACTTCTACATCTACAGAGTGTGAAACAGCCTAGTTAAGGGCAAAAAAGGAGATAAGCCAATGGATCATCTAGCCAGGATATAATTTTTTCTGTGTGTATGTGTGTGTGTGTGTGTGTACACATGTGTATATATGTATATGACTAATATTTTTTTCTGAATCTTTGACAATAAGATAATAAGCATTCATCTCTAAAGAATAACATTATTCTACATAAGGACAATAGCATCACACCTAAGAAAATAAAAAAATAATTCTATAATATCATCTAATATCCCATTTTAAATTTTTTGTTTTCCCCAATTGTCCCAAGAATCTTTCTGTCTCTTTGTGTGTGTGTGTATGTGTGTGTGTGTGTGTGTGTGTGTTTTTTGAACTAGTCAAAATTACTTTTTTTTCCAGGCTGTTTAAGAATTCTGAAGAGCTAATCCCTTGGGACTAAATCTTCTGGTGACTAATCCTGGTTGCCTTTCTTATAACATTTCATATAGCAATGTTTCTGAAACAGATCAGATGCTTTAGGCTGTCATCTTCCTCCCAAAAGAGTCATATCATTTTGTTAACATGGTCATGAGCTGTGTGCCCTGTACCCAAGGGAAATGAACCTATGGACCCTTTGGTATTTATACAAAAGAAAATTATCTGTTGTTATGGGGCTGTTAATCAGCCTTTGTATTGTACCCGGTTGATGACTGCCTTGCCTTGGGGTTCTCATGCTGAAAGGAGAGATTGACTAGAATATAATAGTCCGTTCCTTTGGGATGGAAAGGAAGCATGGAAATCCAAGATAAAATGAGAGCTCAGGGAAAGTGGGCATTGTTTACCATCCCTATGCAGTATTGAAGCTGATTTTTTTTAAAAATTCTGATTTGAGAGCTATATAGTGTTCAGAGTTTTCCTGACTGAGGTAACTTTGTTTTTTTAATACTTAGTATCAGTTCTTATATTTAAAGTGAGGGTTTTGATAAATTTTTAAAAAGGAATTTAGCTATAGATCTTGCCTATAGATATTAAGCAGTTGTTATGACTGTTTCTCTTAATTCTATCCCAAAGGTTAAATTTCTAAGTCTACTAATGTATTAGATCCCCAAGACCACCTCTAGTTGATTCATTACAGGGATTCAGAGAACTCAGCTTGTAGTTGTACTCATGGTTATAATTTATTACAGCAAGAGGCTACAAAGCAAAATCAGCAAGTGAAAGGCTCATGGTATAGTCTGGCGGAAACCAGATGCAAGCTTCCAAGAGTCCTCTCCCAGTGGAATCAACATAGGACATACTTAATTTCTCAGACATCAAATTGTGATAACACATGCAAAGTGTTGTCTACCAGAGATGCTCCTTAGAGACTTGGTGCTCATGGTTTTTACTGGGGTTGGTCACATACGCACCTTCTGCCTAGCATGTCTCAAAATTCCAGACTCCCAGAAAAAAAACTGTTTAGCGTAAACAAGGTTCTTTATGCAGTTTCAGCACAGTGAGCCACGCATCAGTTCTTGGAATGGTGGGGACCCTCCCCAAATTCAGGTTTCTAGACACCAGCCAAGGGTCAACCGTTCAAGCTGGCCTTTCTAAGGACAGCAGTCTCACACTTGGTATGGTGACTCCTTTGTATACAACTAGCTTTTTTCCTTTCCTTCTGCTATACAAATCGGAGCAAAGAATGCTTGTGTCTTCTCAGTAACAAATTTACTCAGATTTTATATAACATTTGGCAGTCCATATGGGGAGAAGGGAAGGCAAAAAAGGATGTTGCATGTTTTGAAGATGACTTGGATTTTCTCTTTGCCAGATGAGTTCTTTTTAATTTCTATATTAATCCATTACTATTTGTCAAAAAAATTGCAGGCTTATTGCTAAGTATTATTTTTAAAGTTGTACTCTAGAAACCATTCTCTAAGGTGATCTTTTTCTAAAATATACCAGTTCTTAAAGACAACACATAGAATGGGAGTAAAATTTTTTTTTAAAGGTTCACACATCCATTTTCAAAGAGAGAGTGAGAGTGGGGGGAGGGGCAGAGGTAAAGAATCTCAAGCAGATTCCCCGCTGAGTGGGGAGCCTGACCGTGGGCCCGATCCCATGACCCCGAGATCATGACCTGAGTCGAAACCAAGAGTCGGTAGCTCAACCAACTGAGCCACCCAGGTGCTCCATAAATGGGAATAAATTTTTGTAAATCATGTATTAGATAAGGGACTTGTATCTAGAATATATAAGAAGTTACTACAATTCAATAATAAAAAGACAACCCAATTAAAAAGAAGTATCTGACTAGACATTTCTCTAAAGAAGATATACAAATGGCCAATAAGCCCATAGAAAGATGCTCAACATCATTAGCCATCAGGGAATTGCAGTCAAAACTACAATGAAATATTGCTTCACTCCCACTAGGATGGATGTAATCAAAACCACAGAGAGTAACATGTGTTGGTGAGGATGTGAAGAAGTTAGAATGCTCATACATTGCTGGTGAGAATGTAAAATGCTATGACTGCTTTGGAAAACAGTCTGATATACCTTAAAGAGTTAAACATAGAGTTACCATATGGTCCAGCAGTTCCTCTCCTAGGTATATACCTATACTTAAGTAGAAATGAAAACATATGTCCATCCAAAAACTTATACAAGAATGTTCATAGCGACTTTATTCATAATAGCCCCCATTTGGGGACAACCCAAATGCCCATCAACAGATGAAAAATAGATTAAAAATGTGATATATCTATAAAATGGAATATTACTTGGCAATAAAAAGAAATGAAATAATGGTTCATGCCACAACATGTATGAAGTTGAAAAGATTATGCTAAGTGAAAGAAGATAGTCACAAAGGACCGCATGTTGTGTGATTACATTTATATGAAATATCCAGAATAGGCAAATCTATGAAGATAGAAAGTTGATGAGTAGTTGACAGGGGCTGGGGAAGATGGAGGGTTGGGGCTGACTGCTAAGGGGTGCAGGATTTCTTTTGGGGGTAGTGAAAATGTTCTAAAATTGATTGTGGTAATGGATGCACGACTCTCTGAATGTACTAAAAGCCATTGAATCATACACTTTAAATGGATGAATTGACTAGTGTGTGAATGATATCTCAATGAATCTATTCGAAAAATATACCAGTTCTTAAGAGAAGATAAAGGGAATTGTTATTTGTCCATTTTTATGAACAGCTGACCTATGACACTCAGGTATTTATTAGAATTCATAACTTAGATTTTCAGACATGAGTCCGTTACTAACTGCATTGGAATATCGCTTGTTCATTGTGCAGAAGAGTGATTAGGAAATCCGAAGAGAAATGACACAGTGTTGGGAATATTTTAAGCACTTTCTGCCTTCTGTCTGTCAGGTATCCTAGTTTAGCAGTAAAACTCCATTTTCCTCATCTAGTACTTGGCTGCTTATGTTGTCCGAGGGGGAGCTGAAGGTGGGTCTCCTCATGAAGGAGTTCTTGGCTGGACCCTTTTCTCTCTAGGGGTCTCAGTGTCAGAATGCTGAGGAGGTGATGGGCTCCTCCATCAGCCTTGGAATATTATTAAGTCGTGTGGATTTGAATCAGCTTGTATTTGGGTAAAGGAAGTGAGTTTTCCTCCCACTTGATTTTGTTTCATTCAGAATTCATCAATTCACTTAGCTCTAACAGAATATTGTAGGCAAATCTTTATTGCATGATCTTACTGACGTATGTTTCTTGTATATTTTTCTGTCCCTTTCAGCTTACAGCTGAGGAAGGTGTAACTGAGAAATTCAGTCTGTCTTCCATTTAGGCTGGTGCTTTATGTTAGTCTTGTGTGAGAGTCTGGAAAAGAAAAGAATTGTGAAGAATCGGGACAACTTCCTTAATTCCTCCTGAGTCAGATTCTGACAGTGACTTCAGTCTGTTTTTTGAAGTATTATGAATTCTTAGCCAGATTATCCCTCAAACTCATGTTCAGAGGCAAATACCAGAGTATATTCTGAAACCAAGTATAAATGAATGTTAGATTGGCTGCCATTTTGGATGATTCACATCATTGCTCCCCTCATCATCACAAATAATTCTTGCACATACGTCAAGGGCCCTAGACACTCTAACTCAGTGGGTGATTCAGAAATAAAGAATACATTTTGAAATTCCCAAAGAGGACATTATTATGTATCTTGAAATCTCAATGAGGACATACCTCACTACAAAATAGGGATGCCAGTGAAGGAGAAACCCTGTCTCCTGTTAACCAATCCACTTCTGCCTTGCTGTATCTTTTCCTTACAGAAGCTGAACTGTGTGACCACATTGTGGTAGGTCTTCAGAGGAAACAGGTGGTCTGGATTTTTTTGTGACCTGGCTTTCTGAGATCCTTTGTATTACGGGACGATGGAGTCCTATGTGTGACATAGGACCAATGACCAGATGTGCTATTTCATAGGTGTTTCAATGATTGATGTTCTTGTAAATCCCTTAGGGAATTTTAATACTGTTCAATCTGTATTTAAACGATTCAGTCTGACAATAAGAAGTCTGACCCTTAGCAGGAATTAATTTTGTATTTGTGAATGGCCAGCTAAGTGAACACCTAAACAACTTCATAGAGCAAGCAAGAATAAATCTCTCAAGCAAAATGCCTTGTTTGCCCCCTAAGTAACTGGTTTCAGTGAGCCAAACTCCAGGACTGCCATTAGTTTGGATATGGATAGTTTACTGGAGGAGTAGATTATAATGCCAGCATGGTACAGGACCTTCTCTCTTTTTCATCTGTCCTGAGCCTGCCATCCTGCAGAGCCCCTGGATTGAGTCTTACAGTCCCATGAAGTACAAAACCACACCAAGCAACTGTAGCCAGTGGGCATTTGTGACAACAGAAAGAAAAAGTTGACAGAGGACTCATCTGTATTTGTTTTCTCTCTCCCATCTCCTGCATTCTTACCAGGCAAAAGTAGAAGAAAAGATCCAAGACGTCTTCAGTTCTTACAAGTTCAACCACCTTGTACCAAGGTAAGCTGTGGTTAGGAGTTTGGGGGGATCTGGGAGACACCACATCCTGTGCGAGCCCTTCTTCTTTCCTCCTTGAACCTATTCACCTCAAGGGATAAGTCTGTTTGGAGAAGGGTTTCTTGACCTTGTGGCCACCAAGTAAGCTTATGACCCCAACTCCTTCCTCTATTAGAAAGATGTTTAGAGGAGATGCTCTCCTCAAACTGAACCATCAGGTGGTACATGGGGAGACCCCTCAAGGCCTGAACTCTGAGGTCTGAAGATGGGGAGAGGAAGTTTCTGTTGCTTAGTTGTGACCTGCTGCTCTGGTGTTCAGATCAGAACTCTCAAGGTTTTCTTTGTCATATGACACTTTGAAACAGATGTAGCATCCGGGGGTGGCAAAGGATGGATTCTTTTGGTATATATTGTAATTTGACTGGGAAGAGGTGACGAGTTTGAGCTTCTCCCAGCCTGGCCCTCCCTTGTTGGTAACTGTGGAGCCGCTCCCAAGGATGAAGTCTCCAGGGAGAAAATACAGTGCCTTTTATTTTCCCTGGCACTTAGCAAGTTGAAGTTTCTAAGTGATTTGATGTCAGAAATTCCATAAAGGGGACTATAAGCAGAAACTTATTATTTAAGTTGAACCTTTATTTTATCTTTATTTTGTAGTTTATAATATATCACACTAGGATTTCAAGAGGATATTTCATCCCTCTATTAGCATGTTTCTCCCAGTCCCAAGTTGTTTCTCCAGAACCATCCTGTGTCATATTTCCAGCCATCAGAATGGATTAGGAGTCCAAAACTGTGTGTGGTCATGGTTTTATCTTAGTGATACAGCACTCTGCCTTGACCCCCTCTGGACCAAGGGCCGTTGGGCTGCTGGCTGATTTGCTCTGGCTGAGAAGTGGCGGGGGGGGGGGTGCTGAGGTCCTGCCTGAGCCCTGAGCCCCGTGCTTCAGAGACTGAACAGAAAACCCCAGGCCAGTCAGGCTCTGGGTGCTCTGATTTACTGAAACATCACACATGGTTTTAGCCTGAGTTCACTTTGTGTCTTTTTTACCACCATTATATTTTGCCACTATTTCCTTGAAAAAGAAATTTTCTTCTGAAAATTCTGATTAGCCAAGGCAGAAAACAATTGGAAAAAGGAAAAGGCAGGTGGGAAGGTCATCTTCATGTTTCTTCCCTGGGAAAGGAAAGAGGGAAAATATGAACTAACTAGAGGAGTCTTTCCCCAAACTGCTGAACTAAATGTCTGTATTAACCTAAAGCTCAGTCTTCAATAAATGAATTATTGCTTGTCAGGAACCACAGCTGGAGATTAGGAGCTGAAGCCATTTGTTTCAACAGCTCGAGGGCTGAAACTAACATAATAGTGTATGTCAACTCTACTTAAATAACATTTCTACAAAATAGGTTTTTAAAAATATTTATTTTCTTCCAGGTTTTTATTTAAACATGGTTTATATCTTAGAATAATCCCCAAGATATATTAAATGGAAAAATAAAAATACGGAAAAATATGTCATACTCTGCCAATTGTGCTAAAGATAAAGCAGAATGTTTTTACAAATCAGTCAACAAACAGCTGAGGGGGTTGGGTGGGCACCACCTCTGCCCAGTACAGGCGAGGCTTCTCCAGACCTGGCGGGACCTGGTGGTAGTGAGGGGTATGATTGCTTTAGGAAGGCCTTTGTGCCTAGAAGTTGCATCCCCGGTGACTCACCTGACTGGGCTCTGAGTCACTGTCTGCTGTCTGGGGCTCTGTGGACACATGTTCCCTGTGTTTCCAAAGGGACCTTCGATCATTTGACATTCCTTTTCACCCACCATCAGAATAGACCCTTGGACCTTTCTTTTATTCTTACTGAGATGTGAGGGAGAGTGGGAGTTTACATAGTCTGGGAGGAAGAAGTGGTGTTTTGGCAGTGGTGGTAGAGGACAATAAAAAAATTAAATCCCTTGAATTCGTAGGTCTTAGGTCAGGTGTAGGTGGAAGACAAAAATGTTCCTCTTGGGTTTGGATCCTTCTGGAAGTAGAATATATCAGGGCTCTGGGTTTATTTCAGGAATCTGACATTTCCCATTTTATCATTGTTGCCTATTGAAAGTGAGTGTTTTAAAGGATGCTAATAAGCATCTCATTATGTCACAGCATGCTAATTAATATTAGAGATATTACACATTTTGGCAGAAAGGCTGAGTGAGTGGCTGATATAAATCAACATATCAATGTAAGGCTGAAGCCAAATATCACCATCATAGAACTAACTTCTAGGATAGAAGAATAAACCTGAAAATTTATCAAAGTTTTAAATTATTATCACAATTTCAATATTTAACATTTTAAAAGTCAAATCTTAAAAGTCTGACGTAATGGAGGAACAAACCTTCATTTTTAGCTAAAGTGAATATTCAGATACTAGCAATAAATCTAAATAACATAGTGTGTTTGTTTTTGAGGTTATGATACTGATCAGTGTGATAGTATCACACACACGCCCAGGACCACTGACCGCGCATAGGTCCAGGGATGCCAGGAATGATGCTGAGGGAGGCATTTGCCTCTTGAACCTTCCAGTGCCACAGCCAAATACCAGATTTAGCTGAAACTCATGGCTGAAGCTGAATGTCAGTACCTTCTACAATTATTCCCCATTCCAGAAATGATTTCCTCTCTCTCTAAGACCGTGAAACCTGCATCCTTTCCTGGAGTAAGGTAGTCCCTCCCAAAGGACCTGTTTGACCGTGATTTTAACAGTTTTGTCAGTAGCCTGCTTTCCCATGAAAGCTAATTTTCCCTTCCCTGTGGTTATTCCACACACTTAGGAATTTACCCTTTTCCATTTATTACATTAGCTTTAGTAAGAAATCTGAGATGCAAAAACTAAACTCACTCACTCCCTCTCTCTCTCTCTCACTCTCACATACTCCCATGTCATTTTCCTCTTGGGAAGCAGAGTGATCAAGGCTAACCCAGGTCCTGCCCCTCCTGGACTCAGTCTCATGGGGGAGGTAGCCATTAGACAAACAAATGCAAATACATAGTTACCAATGGGATGGGTGTCAAGGAAGGGAATGGGGTGCTCTGAGAGAATAATAGGGAGGATGTAATTTAGGTTGGGAAGTTAGGAAATATGTCTCAGTCTGTTCTGGCCGCTACAACAAATTACCATCGACTGGGTGGTTTAAATAGGAAACATTTATTTCTCACAGTTTTGGAGGCTGGGAAGTCCAAGATCAAGGCACCAGCAGATACGGTGTTTGATGAGGGCCCACTCCCTGGTTCCTAAATGGCCATCTTCCCACTGTGTCTTCACATGGTAGAAGCATCGAGGGAGTTCTCTGGAGCCTCTTTTATAAGGTCACTAGTCCCTTCGTGACCTAATCACCTCCCAAAGTCCCCACTTCCTAATACCATCACACTGGGGATTAGGATCTCAACATGAATTTTGAAGGGACATGAGCATTCAGTCTCTAGCAGAAGGCCTCTCGGAGAAAGTGGCTCTCAGGCTGAAACCTAGGGGGTGAGTAGGAGTTGGTCACAGTGTTCCAGACAGAGGGAACAGCATGAGCTCAAGTCTTGAGACTGAAAAGAACAGACCACAAAGAAGGCAGTGTGACTGGAGTTTAGCGAGGGCATGAGATGAGGTTGGAGAGAAGTAGGTAGAGGCACATCACAAAGGGTCTTGAAACCCAAAGGGATTCAAGTCACAGTAAGAAATTACATTGTATTTATAATTTACATTGCTGCCTAGTACATATATATATATTTTTAAGATTTTATTTATTTATTTGACAGAGAGACACAGCGAGAGAGGGAACACAAGCAGGGGGAGTGGGAGAGGGAGAAGCAGGCCTCTTGCCGAGCAGGGAGCCCGATGCGGGGCTCGATCCCAGGACCCTGGGATCATGACCTGAGCCGAAGGCAGACACTTAACGACTGAGCCACCCAGGCGCCCCTAGTACACATATATTTCAAAGTTCCTTTTCAGATAGTGGAGGTGGACTCCCAGTATCCTTAACATATTTACTTACTTGATCCTTTCTCTTATGACTCCCCATCTTCCATCCCCCTCTGCACAGCCACATAGATGTCCTCTCATCCACTCGAGCACTGATACCCTGCACTCCCCGCCCCACCGCCCCACTCCTGCACAGAGCCCATGTTGTTCTGCTTCACCTAATGGCATGGCTGTAGGGCTGCATTGTTCAGCAAAGAAAGGGAAAGAGCTCTAGCATTTCTATTTTAACTCCTTACACAGAAAAGATTTTTGGACAGAGGTGCATTGAGAATAAAGGAATAGTAAGGGTATTAGTTTGTTAGGGTTGCTGTAATGAAATACCACAGGTTAGGTGGCTGAAACCACAGAAATTTATTTCCTCCCAATCTTGGAGGCTGGAAGTCCAAGATCCAGGTGCTTGCAGGGTTGGTTTCTCCTGCGGTCTCTCTCCTTGGCTTGTAGATGGCGTCCTCCTCATTGTGTCCTCACATGGCCTTTCCTGTGTATGCTCCTCCCTGGTGTCTCTTCCTCTTCTTATAAGGTCACCAGACCTTGTTTAACCTTAAATAACTCTTTAAAGACTCTGTCTCCAAATACAGTCACACTGGGGGATTAGAGATTGAACGTATGAATTTGGGGGGACACGGTTCAGTCCATATCAATAAGGCTCTTAGTGCAGTTTCTGCTGACCAAAAGAAACTGGATATTTGTCCCTTCAATTTAAAAGAATCATAAACCTCAGAGGAGAAGTTAAAATTCAGTCAGCATTGTGGTCCTTGAAGCTCTACATAAACAAAGAGACCTTTTGCGAGATTTTAGAATAACCTAATGCTAATATGCATATATATATATATATATATAGAGAGAGAGAGAGAGAGAGAGAGAGAGTGTGTGTGTGTGTGTGTGTGTGTGTGTGTGTGTGTGTGTGTTTGATTAAGTGGGCAAAAATGAAAGCTAATAGTTTCCCTTGTGGAAATGCTGTCTGTGTAGAATTTCTGTTTTCTTGCCTATGGCTGGTCTTCAGATGAAACTAGCTAGAGGAACTTATTAGTTCCCTCCCGGCAGGGCTGCTAGGGCCTGGCTGTGAGTGAGGTTCATCCAGGAGGGCGCTATGGGGGAGCCTGCCCATAGGGCCCAAGCCAGAGCTGCAGCAAAGGTGACTGAGGCCCCCTTCAGTTAGGGGTTTGTTTCTGGACAGGTGAGGTGCCAGGTATCCTGAGGCAAGATCTCTTACCCACCTCGAGGCAGAAAAGCATTTGCCCCTGAGGTCAGTCACTTTGCAGTGACTGAAAAGCCCCTTGCCTGTCAAGTGAGAGGACTGTGGAGAAGACAAGGAAAAGGGTTTCTTCTCCAGGTTTCTTGTTTCTGTTTTCCCAGTAAGAGGCAAGGTTTGCTTAGGTGTGTAATTGGGGTCTCGCAGAATTCTCAGTCCCATAGGGGAGGGCAGCCTGTGGCGGGCGGGTCTCCTCAGCATGGAGGGTGTGAGCACGTGCGTGAGAGCTGGAGGAGCAGACCTCTGAGCTAGTCCAGTCACCCCTCCCCATGCCCTCTCCAAGTGAACCTGAACTCCCCTGGAGGTTTGTCATTCATTTAAATCGAAGGAACATATATCCAGGGAGAACAGTCTCGTTAGGTTGGTCAGAAACTGGCCTGACTTTGTGTTCCTTTTTTCTTCCTTCTGTTCATTTGACGAATAGATGTCAAGAGCCTGCTCTGTGTGGGGCACAGATGTGGAAGCCAGGCAGGAGCTCTCCTCAGAGTGGCAAGGTAGTGGACTAGGGAGGCAGACTGGCCAGGCGGTTGCAACAAGTGCACCCCCCTTCTCACCTGGTCCCTTTCCCTAGCATTGTACTAAGGATCACAAATTCTTATTTACAGGACCCCTTAACCACTGTCTTGCCTCATATTTCCAAATGAGGTGGCTAGTGTTCTCTTCTGTTTCTCCCTTCTCTGCTCTGTGGCTTAGCCTCTCAAGGTATTTGGTGTATTCAAATTCCTTTGATTGTTTCTTCGATAGGAAAGAATTGACCTATAGAAAACCGCACTGTGAATGGGTCCTTTCAGAGTTAGAAGTCAGGCGATCTGCCTCCAGATTCTGTACTTGCCCTCACCTGGCTTGGGTTTCTCAGCCTGCCCTCACTGACGGTCTCGTGGACACCCCTGGTTCTCCTCGTCTGCACTCCCATCTTGGCCGCCCCCAGCTTCTCAGCCTGCGCCCCCATGGTTCACCAGCTATTTGTCACCAGTTCCCGGTTCTCATTCAGGTCGCTCCCGCCTCCGCCCTTCTGCTCTTCCTCTCCTCCCAGTCCTTAACATGGCATCCCTATCCCTGCTTCTGCTGAAGGATCCCAGCAAGATTTCCGAGGAGAAAAGCCATGTGACGTTGCCCGCTGAGTGGCTACACCAGAAGTTATACTACAAGCTTTATCTGGGCCTTCACTACTGCTCTGTGCTCCCCTTCCTCATCTCTTGTAGATTCTCTAACACACTCGCCCCCGTGACCCGTCTTGCCCCCTACCTCCTGAGAAACTCCAGGCTGTCCCATGTGAGCTTCCTTCTTCCCCACTTCCAAGTCCTATGTTTGTCTAACTTCACACTTTCTCCCACTGGTTCCATCTCTGAGAATGGAGCATCCATCCTTATTGCCAGACTCATCTCTCCTACTGAACTCTCCACCCCAGCCCCCTTCTTCCCTCTTCTTTAGGGACCGTTCTTGGTGGATTTTCTCTGGGCACTTGTATTTTCAGCGTCTTTGCTCTCAGGCAGTTTTTACCTGTCCTCTGCCTTCCCCCCGGTGCCCCCTCAGGCTGCCGGTCTGTTGTCTTTCTTCCCTCACACACATCACAGACACGCTTGGGTTGTGGGTTTGGTCTCCTGCCACTAGTCTTATCCCCGCCCCAACCTAGTCAGCGTGCTGCAGCTCCTGGGATCTGGAAAATGCAGATCTGACCATGTCTTTCCCATGCCTAAAATACTTCAGCGGCTGCCTCAAAAATTTTTTTTTACTTGCCTTTTTTTTTTTTTTTTTGGTAACAGCTTTGAGATACAATTCAGATATCATACAATTCACCCATTTAAAGTGTACAATTTAGTGATTTTTAGTATATGGACAGAGTTATGCAACCACCACCACAGTTAATTTTAGAGCATTTTCATCACGTCACAGAGAAACCCTGTCCCCTTTAGGCATCACCCTCCCATTCCTCCATTCCTACCCAGCCCCTGGCACCCACTTCAGCTACTTCCTGTCTCTGTGGATTTGCCTCTTCTGGACATTTCATGTAAGTGGAATCATACAACATGTGGTCTTTCTGTGACAGCTTCTTTTACTTAGTATAGACTTTGCAAGGGTCATCTGATGTTGATAGCACAGTGACTACTGATGCATTTAGAAGTCCCGCGTGATCTGGTACCTCTCTGCCTCTCCAGGCTGACTTCTCACGGCTCACTACCTTGTACTTCTGCTCTGGCTGAACTAAACCTACACAAATGTGCCGCGTCGTTCCCTTCCTGAAACACCCACCCCATCCCCTCCTTTTTGGCTGGCTAACTCGTGTCCTTCTGGTTTCCTTCATTCCTTGACGCAATGCTATGTCCTCTGGGAAGTTTGTTCTGATCCTGCGTGCCTTGCCGTGTGCTCCCAGAGCCACCACGCTTCTCTCTCGGCTGAGGCTGTCGCTGCCATGGACTTGTCTGTGTCCGCCTCTGGGCCGCAGCTCTAGGGAGCGGAGTCAGCATCCACCCCACTGCGGGACACTCAGCCTGCACACAGGGGGCGCTCAGAGTCCCAGCCCTTGGACCTCCTTGAAAGAGACATCGAGTCTGGCCGTCTCTTCTTTATGCTCTGGAGTCTGCTCACGGCTCCCTGAACTCTCTCGAAGGTCACCAGCCACTTTGTCATTTGTTCTCTTTTTCCTCAGTCTTGCTACAGCATTTGCGATGGTTAAATACCTCCGTGGAGTTCTCTCCGGCTGTTTTGCCTGTGACACGGTATTGCCTTTGTCCTTCTCCCACTTACGTGACATTCTTTAATTCTCTCCTTTGGTTCCTTGTCCTCTAAGCCCGGAAGGATGGGTCTTCCCCCAGCCCAGCATTCAAGCTCTTCTCTCTGCTTTGTCCTCTACTCTTGCAGCTTCATCTGTCACCTTCATCTGTGCAGATAAATGACTCCTAGTCCGTCTGTGTCGCTTGGGGCCCTCTCCTGAGTCTTAACATGTGTTTCCAGAGGTGCGACTGACATCATCACCTCAGTATACTTCCTGTGCCATACAGCCCACCTGCCCATGGGTCACCGTGCTAATTTGAGCCCTAAGTACTCGAAGTACTTCTGCCCTGGTTGACTGTGAGCACCGCCTTCCCCGTCTTCCCACCTCCCCTCTCTCCACACTTAGTGTTTTCCCTTGGCCCAGTTTGTAAACACATATTGAATACCTACTGCTGCCAGATAATCTTTCTAAAGCGCAATTTGGGTCACCTTTTTTCTCAGCTCAAAACCTTCAGAATTTCACCTTCCACCCGTCAGAATGGCTAGAACCAGAAAGACAAGAAATAACAAGTGTTGGTGAGGATTTGGGAGTAAAGGACCCCTCATGCACTGTTGGTGGGCACGCAGACTGTCGTAGCTGCTGTGGAAACGGTGTGGAGGTGCCTCAAAACATTACAGATAGAATCACCATATGATTCAGTAATTCCACTACTGGGTATTTCCCCGGAGAAAACAAAAACACTAATTTGAAAGGACACATGCACCCCTGTGTTTATTGCAGCATTACTTATAATAGCCAATATATGGAAGCATATGGTAGATGAATGGATAAAGATGTGTTGTAGATATATACAGTGGAATATACCTAGCCATAAAAAAGAATGAGATCTTGCCATTTGCAACAACATTGATGGACCTAGAGAGTATTATGCTAAGTGAAATAAGTCAGACAGAGAAAGACAAATACTATATGATTTCAGGTACATGTGGAATCTAAAACACAAATGAACAGACAAAAAGCAGAAACAGACCCATAAATACACAGAATAAACTGGTGGTTGCAGAGGGAAAGGATGGAGGGAAGGCAAAATGGGTGAAGGGAAGTGGGAGATTCAGGCTTCTAGTTCTGGAATGAATAAGTCTCAGCAAAAGGAATATTGTTAATGGTATTGTAATTGCATCATATGGTGATAGGTGGTAGCTACACTTGAGTGAGCATAGCTTAATGCATAAACTTGTTGAATGACTAGGTTGAAACTAATGTTAACATTGTGTGTCAACTCTACTTCAATAAAACAACAACAACAACACAGCTTAAGTGGAAAAAAACCCGAGAAACTTCAGGGTCTACCTTTGCCTACTAAATTGAGTAGGAAATCCTCAGGTGGCATTCCAGACTCCTATAAAAGGGCTTACGTTGCCTTTTTGACCACTCTTCTTTCATTCCTAATGAATGAAAGGCCAGATCCCCACCTCTTTTGCACACTTAATACTTGCACTGCACAATACCGTGGCCATGTGTCTCCTGTAGCTATTTAAACTGAAATTAATACAAATTAAATACAATTTGAAATTTAGTTCCTCGGTCACACTAGCACATTTCACATGCTCAGTAACCACTCATGGCTGGTGTCTGCCTACTGGACAGCACAGATCCATTTCCATCATCGAGGAAAGTTCTTTTGGACAGCGCTGGTCTGAACCTTTTTGTTTTTGTTCCTTCTGGCTACCGTCTCCTCCCTACTCACCATCTCTACCTGTGAACATTTTCTCCCTCTACCAGGGCCACCCACCTCGTATCCCCCTCTCCCGCACAGCCTTTCCTGATCATTCCTTTCTTCATGAGATCCCCCCACTCCTTCCCTTTAGAGTCTGGGTAGTATTTTATCTGTGTTTCCTTTATGAAACCTACCCATTTGTTTTTCACATTGTAGCCACTTGTGTCTTTAACTCATTTCCAGTACTGAACTGGGAGACTCTTTGAGGTAAAGACTACATGAATGATCTTACTCTGAGCATAATACAGAGGGAGTTCAATAAATCGTTTTTGAACTGATCACCTAGAAAAGAGAATGGTTCTCTTTTAATTTGTGGAATTAGTTAAGCACGGGGACTGTCTGGCCACTCTTTTTGCCTTCCTCCCACAATCACACAGGCCTCTGCTGTGAGACCCAGCAAGAAGTGCAGCCCCTGTCCTTGGCCTTGCCCGTGCAGGTGGCCATGGGCGGCACATTCCATCTTACAGCCAAATTACAGACATGAGTGCCAAGGAGACCAACTGGCTGCAGCATACAAATAAGATCCTGCGGCCAGGGCAGTAGGTCAGCACGTAGGAGGTGGAATTTCAGGGAGGGAGTCACAGACACACAACTGAGGAGCAGGCAGGGTACAAACGACCCACCTCGGAGAAGTAACCCTAGAAGAAATGACTGGAATGACAGAGGCTCACCAAGTCAGGGAAGTGGTGAGGCTCAGATTGGAATTAAACTCACAGGATGGGGAGCCACAAGGTGTCTGTTCACAGTTAGACCCTGGAGGAGCTTTCTGGATGGTTTGTCATCGCCTGGCTGTGTGTGTTCATTGTGGCTTTTTGCTTAGCCCAAAGTCACCTACTACGAAGGAGAGGAACTCACCCAAAGCATTGGCCAGCACATTTTTCAGACACTTTAGGGACAGTCAGGTGCTGGCCTTTTCTGTCTGGTTTAGCTGCCCTTGGGAGCTAAAGAAGATGCTGGTTATCTACTTGTTGACCATGGAAGGGGGGGGGGTGTCCTGAAGCTGAGAGTGTGTGCACGTGCACACGTGTGTTCTCTAGTGGGGCTGAAGCAGAAGCATAAGACTGGGTTTTCAAGCTCTTTGTCTCTCCAGGCTGATTTTGCAGAGGGAGAAGCACTTCCATTATCTGAAAAGAGGGCTTCGACAGCTGACAGACGCCTATGAGGTAAGCGTGCTGCCAGGAGCTCAGTCGGATGGTCAGCCAGATGGTCCTTTTTTCTGTTAGAATGTGAAACACTCAGGGGCCAGACCTGCTGCAGAGTCACTCTTTGATCCCTGTGGCTGCGGCAGGAGCCAGGTACGCAGGAGCCAGCGCTCCCACTCTTGAAAGGGCAGAACCAGCTCGCTAGTCGTGTCCTCCCCTGGGACACCCTACATGGGGTGGGGCTTTCTTGTACCTTAGATTGTGGTGAGGCGTTCGCGTGCTTTCTCCTGGCCACTGCTTGTCACCTGGCTAAAAGGCAGTTCCTGTCCATCCCTAATCCTTTGCCCTGTAAGCGGATCTAACTCCTATGCCGGCCAAAGGATCAGTGTATAAATCCCAGTGAGGACTTCCACAGTTGAACACTGTAAAAATGCCCACATTTAGAGTGCATTTTAAATCACATTCCTCAGAGCCCTGGGCTTCCACAGAGGGGCCTCAGGGAGGGCAGTGGTGGTGGAGGAGGGGGTACGGTGTTGGGAAGGTGGCAGGCCGGGGATGCATGTGAACAGGAGGGCTCCAATCTTCCTGCCTCACCTTATACACAGCAGCCCTGCTTTTAATTTGCTTTTTATTTGGGGGTCTACATTTGATTATTTACAGCAGGGATTGGCCAGCTGAAACGCCTGTAGACCCAAGCAGGTAGCGTAAATAAGAGAAGTGGGCAGGTGGGAGGGAGACGGAGGCACACCCGAGGCCCTGTGCTTTCCCTCTGTTCCAGCAGACCCAGGCTGGCCAGATCTCTCTCTCGCTCGCTTTTTTCAAATTAAGCCAGAAATCCAGGTTCCTGTGTGACTCTCCCAATGCCTACACGTTGCAACTAATTCTAATTTAAAAAACAAAACACTACAGGGAACAGGTAGAACATGCCTACGGGCTAGACTTGGCTTTGGGGTCAAAATTTTCAACCGTTGACGGGGGTCCTCACTGATTAGGCTGCAGTGAGCCCCGATATGGTTAATACTGTACCAGCTAACAGTTGAATGGAGTGCTGCAGCTTGCTATGCCCTCTCTCCCCTACTTATCTCACCTACTACTTGACGGAGGTCAGTCGCAGGATTAAGTCATCTCGGAAGCGCATGGCGGGATCCACATGCACAGCTCCCCAGGTGGTGGCCTAGCGGCAGCTCGGGACGGTCAGCACATTCATGAAGAGGGCAGCTTGGGCCAATGGAAGGAGCGCTGGAGTGCGAGTCCAGAAACCTGGCTTCTTGTCTCGGCTCTGACATTTGATGGTCTTTGTCGTCTGGAAAAAGTTAATCTCCCTGGATCTCATTTATATACTTTTACTCTGGAAAACGGGAGCAGGACGACTACCTGCCTGCCTGCCTTGGATGCTCTATCCATGTTTATGGGTTGAATTGGGATCCCAAGCACCTCATGCGTCACCTTGGGAAGCCTTTCCCAGCCCCTGAGGCAGAATTAGGCTCTTCATGTGCTCTGTCTGGACTCTGCTCCTGCCCATTGTAGCGCATATTGTTATTCGGGTTCATGCATGCGTGTGTTATGTGCCATCTTGTTCCAGAAAGCCGTAAGGTGACTCGTGTTTAACTGCACCTGTCTAGAGCCTTCTTCCTCTACAGATAAACACACACATTCTATATCCCAGGCATCTCAAGAGTAAGAACTAAATTGTATTCATTATTGTGCCCCCCGTATCTAATACAATGCTTGGCACACACAAGAAGGTACCAAATATTTGTTGAATCGGTGGATGAGTTAATCCAGGAAATCGCTGTCTGAGAGCCTAGATCTCCTTGGGTCTACACTGAGAAAGCAGCATCACTTAGCTTCCTGGCGTGTGGGTACCCCTCTGCTGAGCCTTCCTGAGGCGCCTATCAGGGGAGGACCTAGTGGGCTCAAGGTGAACTTCTTTGTCCCATTGTCCTTTCTGCACATATGGTCACTTCAGCTGCTGACTGGGGCCACAAAGCAAAGCGTCCTTCATTCACTTACTGTTCATAGGGTGCCCTCCTCCCCCTTTCCAGGCATCTGGGGTGAGCCAGATGTCGCCTTGTCAGCAGCATCTTGGGATGATTCTGAATAAGGGGTGTGTTCTCTCCCTGTGCCTTTCGCAGTGTTTGGATGCCAGCCGCCCGTGGCTCTGCTACTGGATCCTCCACAGCTTGGAACTGCTAGATGAACCCGTCCCCCAGATGGTGGCCGCAGAGTGAGTCCAGCTTCAGGGAATCTGGGCTGTTCTTTGAAATTCCATTTTGAGTCGGGGGTTCTTTTTGTTTTGTTTCTGTTATATTGATTTTGAATGAAAAACACATCAGGCTACAAAGATACCCTTGCCCTCCCCTTGACCCCAGTAACTTCCTGAAACTCCTCCACTTTAGAAGCCTATTGTGAGCTCGTGGGTAGAACAAGACTTTGAACTCCCAAGAGAAGGATTCTGGTTTCTTCTATGGCCTTTTCTTTTGGCTCTTGCTCTGGTCTTTGAGAAAATTCTTCATCATCAATTCTGAGAGACATGATTTTGCCAGAAAGTACAGTATGAATTTGAATAGCTTCTGTGGGGAAGCATGTGCCAACCCAATGAACAAAAACGCCTTTTCCTTCCCTAAACACCTCCATAGACCTCCCTCCCCACCAATGCCTGGGGGACAGTGTAGCTCTTGATGGTATTAGATGTGTTACACTCTTGGTGTGCAGATACTTTGACCCACAATTTTCTTAAACTTCTGATTTATGAGTAGAAATCTAAGCAAATGAGATTCTCCCCGGACTGCTGGTACAGATGGTGTTCTGGGGATGACTGTGGCACCTCATCCTTAGAAGCTCATCACAATTTATATTTTAAAGCAGAACCTTACCCCCTTATCCTCACTTCAGTCTTAGGGATACCTGGGGTAGGGAAGGGCAGCCAGGGACAGATCCGATGACCCAGTTCTCACGGAGACGGAGAGAGAGAGCACATTCCCTTGGAAACATCTGGAGTTCATCTGCTCCCCTGGTCCTCCTGAGGGAGAGGAGTCCGGGAGGGAACGCCCGTGAGCCGGGGTCATCTTCCCGAAGCACACAGCGCCGGCCCCATGAGGATGCTGGAGGCTGGCCTGGGCCCCACCCCGGTCCCAGTGCCCCTGCCTGGGTCACACTGTCAGGTCAGAAGAACAGAACCACACATTGTCTCATTCATTCTGTCTTAACAATAACCTCTCATTCTTGCCTTCCTGGGCAGGGTGTCTTGTGATGACTGTGGATGGGGAAGATAATAAAGAATTAGGCAGTTAACCCTTGTGATGTGTACGTTGCTTTCTGAGGGAGAGGAAAAATATGCATTGTCCTTATTACAACGCTGCTGCAAGCCTAATTGCTTCTAGCTCTGGAAGTAGAATTGGACCCAGTTTCTGCAATAACAGGAATTTAATTGTCAAAGGCCCATGTGTTTTTGAAATACCAGTTGGGGGTTGTGGAGTGTTTGGGAAATTTCTCCCCCACAGATACACTATCAGGATGTACAGCAGGGGAATGGGAGAGGTACACATGAGAGAAGAAAACAAGAAATGGAGGATTTGGGGGCGGGGAGGAGCAGGTGTGCCCTAGGAGGACGTAGTTCCTGAAGAGGAAGACCGCAGGTCAGACTTGGGTCGGCTTCGGTCTGGGGTTTGTTCTAGGTTGTAGACTTGGTGTGGTATAGGTAAGGCTTTGCTGAGGAAAGGAGTGTCGGAGTGGCTTCCATGGCAACGTCAGACAGGAAGAGAGGACCCCCTTTAAAGGGCTTTTCGCAGTGAACACCTGGACCCGACCCCACTATCCACAGGAGGGATGTGTTAAAGTGTGTTTGCAGCTGAAGTAAAACATGGTGCAGTGCATACGGTGAAATACTGCGCAGCCATTTAAAAATTGCAGTTAACAGATGTTAACTAGATTTGCTGTGATCATTTTGCAATATATACAAATACCGAATGACTGTGTCGTACACCTGAAACTAATAAAATGCTATGTATCAATTATACTTAAATAAAAATGGATACATAGGAAGTGCATATTTGTTTGTAAAAATGCATACGGACTCCCTGCCCAGCGGAGAGCCTGCTTCTCCCTCTCCCTCTGCCGCTCCCCCTGCTCATGCTCCCGCCTCAAATAAATAAATAAAATCTTTAAAAATGCATACATTTATGTAGAAAGGTGTTCATGATTTAAGTGAAGAAAGGTAGTTAAAAAAATTCAACTTCTGTAGATTAAAAATATAGCCAGTTACATGCATAGAGAAAACCGGAAGATATGCCCACCTGGTAGTAGTTTTCTCTGGATGGTGGGGTATTTGCATGTTTTAAAATGTTATTTATTTTATTGTTTTGTATTTAAAAGAATGCTTTAGAACTAAAAAGCTAGTTGTTCTAATTTCAAGAACCACGTGATAGTGAATGAGAATTTCTGCTTCCCAGCTGCCTTAAAATCTTTACTTGTGGTTCTTCTGAGCATTGATTTAACAGACTTTTAAAGAATTACTTAGACTTTCCAATAATGAATTTTGTTTTGTGCCTAGCAAACAGTTAATTCTAGGTGCAGGTAATATCTGTTATCAACGAGCTTAGTAGCTTTGACAAATAAGGAAATAAATTATTTTTGGTAAGATACAGAGAAATCTTAATGACTTCTGTAAAAATGTGGGATTTTTTAAAAAGACAATCTGATATAGGATATTGCCTTTTTGTTTATTTTGCACAAAGAAAATGTGGTCATGTTTCTGTTCACTTCTTCATTAAGGTGCAGAATTTAGGTCTGGAGTATTATTATTTTCCTGCCCCTTTCTTTTCCCACTCCGCCACCTAGTTGCAGGTGACACACACACACACACACACACACACACACACACACGCATACACGCACACACGCACACACACGTTTCTCTTTCCTATTTTGTTCAGTGTTGTGCTTCTATTTGTTTAGGGAACAGTATGGCAGGCTGAGTTCCCTCTAGTGGACAAAATCACTTTTTCAGCTGCTGTGACTGCCTACTGAAGCCAGCAAGGCCAGGTTTTTACTGCTAGTCTCAGACCTTTCAAGAATAGTATATTCATAGGTAGGAATTTAGCTTGCTACTCTTGAGAGACCGTATCCACAAATTTGCGCGTGTTTACCCGAAATAAGTTAATATCTTGGAACTGGACTAAGTACATTTGTTGATGATCTAAGCCCGGAAGGAAGCATCCTTCAATGACAGTCCCATGTTTTGTTATTGAAAACTACTTGAACGTAGCACACAAAGTAAAGTGAAGTCTTAGGGGGACCACTGCACTGTTAAAGTTAGGTTTTTAGCTTCTGTAAGATCTAAAAATGGTCTTTCACTTAATTGTTTTAGGACTTCTTTGCTTACCAAGTTTTTCAAAGTATTAAATTTCAATTTTCGTGTGTCAGTGTTTTACTATTTCCCTTTCAAAAGGTTATTAGTAGCTGATCCCCTGGGTAGCTCTTTAAATACTTTTCCTTTTAATTTTTAAATATAATTTGTCTGTTTCCTTGCCTTTCTATGAAGATACCTCATCTTGTCCTTTGTGTCCTAGGCATTTTTTGGCCAGGCACCGCTGGGTAGTGGGTAGAAGTTGGGGTGCTGCCAGATACCCTCCATAGGACAGTTCTCACAACGAACAGCTACGCAGTCCAAATGTCAGTAGTGCCAAGGTGGAGAAGCCCTGCTTTAAAATGACCAACTTCAGCTTTGACCATAGTTCCAGAACAGCAGCATCCAGCGGATGGCTGCGCTTGGTGAAGTCAAACAACGTGTCAGACTCTCCAGGCAGCACTGGCCTCCTGGGGTTGGTTGCAGAGCCCACCTGCCTTTCACCCGTTCGCTGCCAGACTCCGCTCGGGGAGGACTTTCTCTCCCTGGCGCTAAGCTCAAGTTGTTTTATGGTATGAAATTGGAAAGACTTCGTCCTAGAGGAAGCCCAGTGTCCACACATCCGTCTTGTATTGGCCTCCCCTCCCAAGCCATCCTGCTCAAGGATGACTGTTGCTATTTCTAAAGCTTTATCTTTGTAACTTCTAGGCCGTCAGTCTGTCCACAGTAACCTGTTCTGGTGCTGAAGGTTTTCTTAAATCTGACCTAAATTCTGCTGCTGTGGTTCAGCTTCCGTGTTCATTTCTTTACCAGAAAGTTTGTACAGTTACTCTTTGCGTGCTTGAGGTATTTTTCTGGGTAGCTTCCTCACTGTGCTTGCCTATAATATTAAGCCTTTTAATATTTTTAATATTTAGCCAATTTTACAACTCTAACCTAAACTTCCTTTGAGTTAGAAAATGGAGGCTTGAGCCAGATACCGTTGTGACCAGCACTGTGTTTATTTTATTTAGTTAGTTAGTTAATTTTATTGTATTAAATAATTAATTTATTTTTGAAGATTTTATTGATTTATTTGAGAGAGAGAGGAGTGAGAGGGGAAGAGCACAAGCGGCGTGGAGGGGCAGGGGGTAAGAGAGAAGCAGGCTCCCTACTGAGCAGGGAGCCCAAAGCGGGGCTCAATCCCAGGACCCGGGGATCATGACCTGAGCCGAAGGCAGACGCTTAACTGACTGAGCCACCCAGGCGCCCCCAGCACTGCATTTATGATGCTCTTAACAAGTGTTCTCATTTTTGTTCACAGCTCACGGGCTCTACCCTCTGGTTCTTTTTCTCCTATATTCCCAGTCCTTTCCCATCATATATTTATATGCTTTACTCATCCCCCACTCCTGCCATCCCTAAGTGTATTATCTGTTACTTGTCTGTGTTTTATTTGTTCTATTCTTATGTGCTTCTGATTTCTTTAATATTCTGGACTTTTAATTCTCACCTTGGAGGTGTTTCTCTGCTCCTTTGGAATTACTAGTTTGTTCACTGTACATGCTTTAGAGTACTTCATCCAAGTTGGTGACAGAGATGCCCAGAATCAGCCACTTTAGGTCAGTCCTCAACCATCACCTCAAAGTCCAAGTAAATCCCTTATGAGGCTGACGGTAAATCATTAATACTCTTGCTTTGAACTTGATCTTCTTACAGGTCTCACATACTTTTTAATAGTTGAATGAGAGAGCGTTGATGTTCGATAGAACTTTCCACAATAATGGAAATGTTCTCTATTTTGTGAGAGCCACTGGGGACATGTAGCATTGAACAGTTGCAGTGTGACTTCTGTGACTGAGGAGCTAAAGTTTACATTAATGTAATTAATTTAGTTTAAAATTTAAATAGCCTCATGTGGCTAGTCACTACCTATCGGACAGCACAGATCTTTCTCATTGCTCCCCAAAATGTGGTTCCCCAGACCAGTGGCATTACCATCACCTGGAGTTTGCTGAAAGGGCAGATTCAAGCCCATCTAGCTCTTCCGAATCAGAGTTGCATTTTTAACAAGATTCTGAGGTGATTTCCATGTGCACTCAAGTTTGAGAGGCACCGATACTTGGCTGTATATTGGAGCCACATGGGAATTTTAAAAAATATGGCCACTTGGGTCCCAGCCTCAGTGATTCTGGTTTCATTGATATTAGATGTGGCCTGGGTGTTGGGTTTTTAAAAAAACATCCCTTAAGTGATTGCTCAGCTAAGACTTGTGATTCTCAAACTTTGTGTGTGTTCACATCATCTGGGAATTTGGTAAAAATATGGAGGCCCAGGCTTATTTCTTGCATCTCTGTTGTCTCTACTCGCTCTCCGGTGATTGTGATACACACATTTTGGGTTTGAAAATCCCTAATCGTAAAGATAGTCCCCCACTTTGTTGGCAGCTGTCACGTCAGCTAGAATGAAACGCCTTGCTGACTTGAAAGCAAACAGGTCTCCTCGCCCTTTCAGTCATATGACTAAACGAATGATGCACGAGAACTTGTTCTTCACAAAGTCTGGCACTCTTGGTATTTGCACCATGTTTCCTGCTTGTGATTTTTTTTTTAACTAGTTGGTAAATTTCTGGTCTTTAAGATAAGTTTTTCCTCCCCCTTTTTATAGATAGAAGTCTCAATTCACATTTTGCTTTTCAGAATTGCTAAGAACTCTGCTAATGACGGCTCATAGCTTCATGATCAGTTTGCCAGTTCCTTAAGGTGTGAGTTGGAAAGCCTTTGGAGCAGAATGTTCTGTAAAATGGAAGCGTCTGAGAGTCCAGAAAAGCCCAGCCCTGCTCCCCAGCATAGCCCCATGGCCAGTCAGATGCTGCATGTCAGCTGAGGGAGGTTGGCATGGAGGGATGATTTAAAGGTGTCTGGTACATTCAGATCCCGGCTCTCCAGACATGAGGCTACAGGGTCAGGGGTGTTGTATTTGGCACGATTCTATCTTGGGAGTTGGGAAAGAGAATGGATAGCTAGGTGGCTCTTTTTCTTTTCATTTTTTTTTTTTTTTTAATGTGCTGTTAAGTTCTGTATCAACTAAAACTTTTGTTTTTGTGATACAGAAAAATGCCAGTGCGGCCAGCCTTTGTCAGGACATGAATTTATTAGCTATTTGTTTCCAGGACATAGGCTATGAATTGATGAAGGTTTGGAAAATATGTTAGGAACAAACTCATTTTCTCAGTGAAAATTAATTGCTATTACAAATATGACACAGTACCGTCTTCCTTCTCTGCTGATCAACTTCCACTTCAATCCTCGTGTTTCCTGCAGTAAAATCAGAGGTGCAGATTGAAGGGAGTGTGTGTGTGTGTTTTTGTTTTTTTTTTTAACCTGTGAAGACTTCAGAACTCCAGTAGCGAGTCAGCAGTGTTTTCTATTGCTATCCCTGCGAGATAATGGAAGGTCTGAAATCAAAAGCCATCAGATATTATGTGGAAAAGCAATAATAAGCTTGTGCCCTAGGGGAGATGAGCTAGACTCTATGTGGTTTCTCTGTCAGCGGTAGATAAGAAAGAATGAGATCAAAGAGTCCAGGGGAAGAAGGCTGCCTGAGCACCAGGGCAGAGATTTGCAGCTTGTTCTCTTAAACGGAGGCTTGTCCGAATTGGAAGCCTGTGATCCCGGTTGAGTTGTGGGGAAAGAGCTCAATAACCAGGACTTTCCTGGGGCACCCCTTCCTGGTGAACTTCAGAGGACCTTGGATAAATAGGGGCTCCCTTGGTTTGACCTCAGACAAGAATGTAACTTCTGGGCAACCTGATGCCATGCTTGGAGGTTTCCCTCAGTGGGGGACCTGGAGCCTCTGTGGATTAGTGTGAAAAATTCTCCAAAAGCCTACAGGCTGCGATGCATTTTTGTGATGTGAGTTAGCAGTGCTGACGTTTGCCACAACTGAGGTGAGCGTGATAGAAGTCCACTTCTCTTTTGTTCTCCTAACCATGGAGGCAGACTTCATTAGAAGCTTCTTTTTTTTTTTTTTAAATTAACATATAATGTATTATTTGTTTCAGGGGTACAGGTCTGTGGTTCATCAGTCTTACACAATTCACAGTGCTCACCATAGCACATACCCTCCCTAATGTCCATCACCCAGCCACCTATCCGTCACCCCCCTGCACTCCAGCAACCCTCAGTTTGTTTCCTGAGATTAAGTCTCTTGTGGTTTGTCTCCTTCTCTGGTTTCGTCTTGTTTCATTTTTCCCTCCCTTCCCCTATGATCCTCTGCCTGTTTCTCAAATTCCACATATCAGTGAGATCATATGATAATTGTCTTTCTCTGATTGACTTATTTCACTTAGCATAATACCCTCTAGTTCCATCCACATCACTGCAAAATGGCAAGATTTCATTTTTTTGATGGCTGCATAATATTCCATTGTATATATATACACCACATCTTCTTTATCCATTCATGTGTTGACGGACAGCCAGGCTCTTTCCACAGTTTGGCTATTGTGGACATTGCTGCTATAAACATTGGGGTGCACGTGCCCCTTCGGATCCCTACATTTGTATCTTTGGGGTAAATACCCAGTAGTGCAATTGTAGAAGCTTCTTTCTTGGTGGTAGTAGGAATAAAAGTCAGAAACCCCTGGGGCTTAGGTGACAACAGGAGTAAGAAGACATCTCTTTAAATATCCTGGGTAGGCCTAGGTGGTGGCTCCAGACCAGAGTGGTTAGCATGGGCAGAGGTTGGACACCATCACAACTTAGACAAAACTCAATTTAGGGACCTCAGAGGCAAGGAGAAGGGGCTGGGTCCACAGATCTAGCATGGCAAGCTGAGGGGAAAATATGGGAAAGATTCTGTCAAGAGGCATGAGGCTTACTCCCAATTCTATGAAAAGCTGTTGGTCTCTGCCCGGATTTCTCCTTGCTTCACAGCTAGGTGGGTCCTTAAATGCAAAACTCAGAAAGAAGGGCATTCAAAATAGCAGGGTAGAGATGCCCTTTTCAGAGGTTATATTCAATATATGTTCAGTAGTTGGGAGGAGAGGTTTTTTTTTTTTTTTCTCTTTTGAGGGAAAGTCATGGACTCTGGTGAAATTTGATGTTTTGAAATGAATGCTCTCTGACTTTGGTTTTCCCTTTGGCTGTGTACCTAGCGTGTGTCAGTTCCTGGAGCTGTGTCAAAGTCCAGAAGGTGGCTTTGGAGGGGGTCCTGGCCAGTACCCACATCTTGCACCCACGTATGCAGCAGTCAATGCGCTCTGCATCATTGGTACTGAGGAGGCCTATGACGTCATTAACAGGTACAGCCAAAGCATCAGTACAGGACACCCAGAGGGCCCCCGCCTGCTGACACTGCACTGACCATTGCTGTCTCCTGCCTCCCACCTGTTTGTTCCTTAGAGAGAAGCTTCTTCAGTATTTGTACTCACTGAAGCAACCCGATGGCTCTTTTCTCATGCATGTTGGAGGTGAGGTGGATGTGAGGTGAGTAGGGTTTTTCTCAGGCTGCCCCATTAGTAGATTCTGGAGTTTATCTGCCATTGGAGATGCCAAACCCAAGGAACAACACGGA
Organism: Zalophus californianus; assembly: GCF_009762305.2. Taxonomy (NCBI): domain Eukaryota; kingdom Metazoa; phylum Chordata; class Mammalia; order Carnivora; family Otariidae; genus Zalophus; species Zalophus californianus. Next base: position 35,282,949 of record NC_045600.1, on the reverse strand, counting down.
AAATCTGTTGCTTTGTCTCACAGAATGACACATAGAATGACATGTCAGGGACACAGTTCATAATCATGGCAAACATGAGACAGATGTCCTCAGGTGTCACTGTCCCTTGACTTCTTTGTAAATGTCAAAATATAAGACAGGAACAAAATCAAATGCTTTTAAGAATCAAAAACTTATTTGGTTGGTAGAAAATGACATACCATAACATACAATAACTGTATAGTGTAATATAATCTTTCATCTCTCTGGGATAGGAAGGGAGAAGGAAGCCCAGTAGGGACCTAGTAAATATTTTCTGAATGAATTTGGTGAAATCATGAGAATGTCTATCACCTGTATGAGAGTTGCTTTAGGAGGTACAAAAACCCTTGGGGGCCAGTAGAGTGCAGGGAAATAGAATTTCAATAACTGATTAGAACCGGTTGGCTCAAAATTATTATTTCACTCTAGAATGATCTAACGTACCTAGCAAGTAGCTCACTCATCTGGCAGGAGATTACTGAAGCATATGGGGAATTCACTGACTAAGTCATTTCTCAAAGGTTGTGGATCATTGAAATTTTATACCAAATTCTGATTATTTAGTCAGAGAAATATGTTTTTTCGAGCTTTCTATAGCAAAGCCATCTATTACCTTGTTTGTAAATGTGTTTAGCTTCTACACAAGTTGGTTAATTTTCTGGCTTAACTATTGGTTTGAAAGTAAAGGGGGAGAAAAAAATCATGTAACGTGTCTATTCAAACCAAAAATCTGTTCTCCACTGGAAAAATGGTTTCTTAACAACACTTCCAACACCAAACGTGTGTTTTTTTTTCCTCATGTTAAACAATTCTGACACCAACTAACCAGATTTAGCTCAGATTTCACAGGTTAAGGGCTCAGTCCCACAAGATCACCCCCACTTCAGATGCTTCCCCATGTTACCCACACTTCTGTCTGACTTGGCTACAAATCAGAGGTTCCCATGACCCCTCTTCAGGTTCAACAATTTGCGAGGAGGGCTCACAGAACTCAGGGAAACAATTTACTTACTGGTTGATTACAAAGGATATTATAAAGGATATAAATGGCCAGCCAGATGAAGAGGTATATAGGGCAAGGTCTGGAAAGGTCCAGAGGGCAGGAACTTCTGTCCCCATGAAGTTGGGGTATGACACCCTCCGGGCAGTCACCTGGATGCATTCACCAACCCGGAAGCTCCCCAAATCCCGTCATTTAGGGTTTTTATGGAAATTATCTTGTGTAGGCATGATTGATGAAATCGTTGGCCATTGGTGATTAACTTGATCTGCAGCCCCTCTCCTCAGGGGAGTGGGGCTGAAAGTTCCAACCCTCTAACCATGTGGTCAGTTCCTTTGGCAAGCAACCCGCCCTCCAGGAGTCACCTCATTAGCATAATGCGGGTGTGCTTCACCAGGGCTTGTTCTGAATAACTAGAGACTCTCCTGTCACCCCTGTCACACAGGAAATTCCAAGGGTTTTAGGAGCGCTGTACCAGGAATCTGGGAGAAGACCAAATATATATTTTTATTATATCATACTACCCCAGTATCTGGTGTTAAAACATAAAATGAGGCATATTTAAAAAAATGTAAGCATTTGAGCAAAAATCTATTCAAACTGGCAGCATCTAACCCAGGAGATAGAAAGGTGCTCCAAGGAGCTACACAAAATAGAAACTTTTATAGGCAGAAGGGACCAAGAACAAGGAAGTTATACTAGGCAAACAGGTGGGTTATTGCGAGGTTACTTTCCTTTAGGGGACAGCGGGGTTCTATCAGGCAGATGACCTAACCAGTGCTGATCAGGTGCTTCCTGATTAACTGGTTTAAGACTTCATTTCTGGAGAGCTGAAACTATTACTAAGTTTCAGTTTGGTGAGGTGGGGCTTAGCATAAGTGACTCCATTTGGGGCCTGTTGTTTTGTGTTTAACCCTGTAAATGCCAACAAAGCCAATATAACTAATGAAGAAAAGCAGTATTGTGTTCACTCTTCTTAAGGAAAAAGTTAAAAGTTTTTCCCCCCCTCACAGACACTAGATTTTCATTTCTCTTCTACAGATAGTCCAACTGAATATGCACAACCTCAAAATTTAGCTTTTTAAAACTTCTGACATTATGAGGCAAAGGCAGGTTGCTTTGGCATTGTATCACATACCTTTTTCAGATGTGATTATTCTCTAGCTTATTAGTTCCAGCATGAGTTTTTTCTGTGTTCTTATTTATATCTGCTAGACAAATGCTAGTAAACTTCTCCAGTAAAATCGATCTGTACCACCCAAGAGCCCTGCAGCCACATCGCACCTGTACTCACCTGTATCTCACCTATAAGCTCCTCTGGTAATGTGCTTCCTTTCAGCCATGCTTCTGATTTGCATAGGATCACAACGCCTCCTTGCTTTGCCTGGTTTCTAGTATCCCAGTTCCATCATTTCTTGCTTGGTATTTAATTGTCCTTTGCCGGAAAGTGTCAGCCAGGACTCCAGAGTGCTTATTGAGTGGGTTTGACCAGGAGAGAAGCAGCAGTGACAGGTGGGGTGTGTGTCTGGGGGAGTGCATTTGGGCATCTGGAGGCTAGCAGGTCTCATTCTGGGTTAGACAGAGTGGCCTCTTGATCTTTCCTGTGTGTCACGATTCCTGATAGTTTCTGGGATGAGCTTGTTCAGGGGTTTATGGCACAGGTGATCAGACCGCAGTGAACTCCTAGCAAGTGCCATCCTTTCTCAGTTCTCAAGAAAGGAGGTTGTTTATTACTGACCTCCTAATCTAGGTTATAGAATCTGGAGCATTCTGTGAGGGTAGGGGGGAGACAGAGACCCAGCATTTGCAGAAATTGAGGTGACAGGGCATAGAGTGTGTTCAGGAAAGCAGTTTTGTGTTGCTAAAGTATAGAGGGCCTCGTGGGCAGTAGAAGTGAAGCTGGAAGGACGGGCTGGGACCAGACTGAGGGGTCCTGAAATCTTAAGAAGTGGGAGTTTAAGAGCAATGGGAAGCCACTGACCAGTTTTAAGTAGGGAATGATGTGATTTGATCTGCATTTTATTAGAACTTCTCCTAGTTGCAGTGAATAGATTGTGGTGTTTTAGTCAAAGTCCTCTGACTTCAGGGCCGGAGGGAGGAAGACCAGGCAGGAGCTTGATCCAGGTAATGGTGACTTGGATTTGGGGGACAGCAGAGAGGATGGAGAGTAGTGAACAAATCTGAGAGATGTGATGAGCAAATAGTAGGAGAGAGGAAGAAACTGCACAAAAAAGATGTGTTTTGTGTCCCCCCCCCGCCCCCCCCCGCCCCGTGAGATCTAGGACTAGTGGCTTCTGGCCTCACCTCTCAGTTCTTCCGTTTGTGAGAGGCAAACTACATGGTTGGCCGCCTCCCTACCTCAGAAATTACGTTAAGGTTCAAGAGCAAATACTGGGGAACCCCTCTGAGAGGCTCAAAATCTGAAAGAAATGAGATCAAACCTCTGAGGTTAGCTTATGGTCAGTGATAATGTTTGGCACGCAAGACTCTTGCATGCTTCTGATGCCTGCTGGAATAACTCAGCATCTGCCGTTCCGTGTCCAGTGTGAGCAGGCTGATAAAAAGGCTGCTGGAGCATAACAACGCTCGCAGCTTCTGTGGAGATTTCTTTGGAATACCTCGTAAGTTTGGCTTTGTAATTATGTCCATATTGAACGACGTGGAAACTAGGCCCTCCTCTTTCCTCCCTTTTATATTCCTTAGGAGCCCTTAGAAAAGGGATCTGTAAGCAGAATTAGAACAAACAGTTTTTGTCTTCATCGTAAAATGGAGCTGAGATGCTGGATATTTGAAAAGGGTGTAGAAGGAAAGAAAACACAGTTTGTAGGTATATTCTGTAATAGAGGGAGAAGCTGAAATAAAATGTGTCCTGAGAAGAATTAGGGCTGGCAGGATGGAATGGCAAGAATTGTACCAAATCAAGTAGGATAAGGTTAAAAAAAAAAAAAAAAGTTCTCTTTCTTTTTCATTTAAAAGTGTATGTGTGTGTGTGTGTGTACACGTACTGGTGGGGTGCTGGAAATCAAAGCTCTTTTCTCCCTATAAAGGCCTAAGGAAAGTGTCTAAGTGGACTCATTGATTCCTGTTCCTCTCTTCTGGACTAAGCAGCCATTAGGGTCTAGTGCTCTGCTTTGGAGTGTTTGTTGCAGAAAAAAATATATAGTTGACCTTTAATGTGTCCATGCTATAAACAGAAATCCTGGATCTGAAACATTACTGACATCGAATGAATGAGCATATCAGAAATAGCCAAATGACACTGCAGAAGTTTGGGAACCATGATAGGTCTTTGAAAGAAGAGCTAAATTCACTTTGGACATGAATTGATGTGGCTGTTATTTCTTCTGATGTAGATTTGACCATGTGGAGGTAGGGAGACTAGAATGTCATGTTCTTTCACTGAAGTCACGCTGTGAGCAACTCTATCCAAACAGAATGTCAAAGCTCTCAGTCGGAGACCCAGGAGCACTGACCAAGTGCCAAGAAGGGATTACAGCTTACCAGGCAGAGAGAGAGCAGTCTGCCCGAGTTCAGTAAACCTTATTTCAGCCCTTCCTTAAAGTTTAACACTACCCACCTCTGTTTCTGTCCTTCCAGAAGTGCATACTGTGCCGCCTCCGTAGCTTCTCTGACCAACATCATCACTCCAGACCTCTTTGAGGGCACTGCCGAATGGATAGCAAGGTGAGAGCTGCCAGGATTTGTCCTGGCCTCTTAGAAAGCAGGTGGTCAAGATTCTGAAAATAAAGAAAATGAAGAAGGAGTGGAAGGGAATATAAAAATTACAAGAGAAGATGGATTGGGGTTGTAGCATTGTGCATTTCAAAAATACTTCAAAAGATTTCTTTTTTTTTCCAAACTTTCTTCAGCGTTGTATTGTGTAGATTGGCAAGGATCAAAACCTTCCTCCAACAGTACTTGTTGGTATCTAAATGGATTTAACCAGTTTGGAGAGCAACTTGGTAATACCTTGAAGATGCCCTTGCTAATGACCCAGTAACCCCACACCTACAGAAGCTCACACACCTGCATGGAAGAGACAAACATACGACTTGTTTGTAATGGCAAAAACCCAGAAACAGGTTAAATGTTCATAAGCACAAGATGGAGAAGCAAGTTGTGGTATAGTCACATTGTAGTATAAAATAGCAGTTAAAATGAACGAACCAGAGCTGTATGTATCAAGATGGATAAATCTCAAAAACAACACTGAGTTAAAATAAAGGGTGTTAAAACATGCAGATTAGCACATTTACTTAAAATTTGAAAACATGCACAACAATTCTATATTGTTTATGGAAAGAATCACATGTGGTGATATAAAAACATGCATGGAAAGAACAAGCACCAAATTCAGGATAGTGGTAACTTCTCGGGGAGAGCAGAGAAAATGAAATCAGGAGATGTCTATCCATCTCCATAGGAGACTTCAGCTGTATCTGTAATGGTTCATTTCTTTAAAATAAAAGAAAGACCCGAAGTGTTTATGACTCAATTAAAGCTAGGTGTTAACGTACATGTACGTTCTGTATATTATTTGCTATACTTTCCTAGATGCTTCAAGTATCTTGTGACTTAAAAAAACAAAAAGGAAAGGTATAGTAGATACCTTTGTACTATTACGGAATGATATCTGAGCTTTATTATTTTGTTTTTTACATTTTTATTCTTACCAAAGTAGTACCTATTACTATGAAAATATAATTTACAGGTAAATCAGATGGTAAACTATGATCATATTTACTTTCCTATATAATTTTTATTTCCCTGGAATTAATCATCACCTCTTTTTTAAAATGTATACATCATGAATTTATTCCCAAATTTTCTGCCAGAGCTATAAAATCACTTTCAAAACAGTCAAACACTTTAGGTAATGTATCAGTTCTCGTGTGTGTGTGTATTTTGGGTTTTCCTTCCTGGAGCCCCCTGCCCTCCTGCTTCAGTCTGGACAGATTGCTCTCAGCTTGCTGCACTGCAGGCATCCAGAAGCTTCCTTTCAGCCTGAAATTCACTTCACTTCTCTCCTTTGTTGAAGCCTCTGCCCTCCTTTTTCTTGGCTTACTTACATGTTTTAATGAAGCACACACTCCAGTAGATCCCAAAAGAGAGCACTTAGGAGGTGAATTTTTAAGATTGTGCATTATAGTTATTCTAGTCTCACATTTGATTGAGATTTTATTTGGTTAGAGATTTCTAAATTGGAAACTGTATAAACTGTATTCCTTTGGCATTTTTTAGCATTCCTCCATTATCTTTTGGCTTCCAGTGTCATTGTGGAAAAGGCTAACAATAATAATAACCAACATTTACTGAAGACCTGGCATGTAATTCTCACTGGTAAGGTAGCTATAGTTTAGAGATTGAGAGTATAGGTTTTTGAGCTAACCTGCTTGGGTTTGGATCTTTATTATACTTTCTGTGTCTCAGTTAAGAATTCCCATCTTTTTATTCATTACAAGTGTATTTTTTTTCAATCTTCCTGAGGTAAATATATAGTTATAAAATCTGCTTTAAAATTCTTGTGTGGTAATTTCAACATCTGGGTATCTTGGAGTTGGCATGTCACATTTTCCTGATTCTGCATATGTCAAGTAATTTTTGGTTGTATCTTAGACATGGTGGTGTTATATTGTAGAGACTGGATTCTGTTAGATTGCTCTAAAGAGTGTTGATGGCTTGGTTTTAGCAGCAACTCAGTTAGACCCAAAGTGTGGATTGTCGCACGTGCACTGGGCATCGGTTCAGCAATTTGATCAGTTCTTGGGTCACAGGCTGCTTTCAGTTTGCCCAGTGCATGTGTGCTCCGGAGTCAGGTAGAAACGTCAGTGACGTTTAAACACGGAATTTGGAGTTTTCCTTCTCTGGCTCTCCTCTTTTTGGTATTCCTCCCCCATTTCTGTCAGCCTGGTTCTTCTTACCAGAAAAATGGTGGGCTGTCTATTTGTTTCGGCTGCCCTCCACTGACCCGGCGGACCTGGTGCTTCCACTGCTGGCTGACCGCGGCCATCCTCAGGGCTAGCTGGGAAGAAAAGAATAGGGTGGGGGAGGGAGGAGCCTGCCTGCCTGCTGTTGTCTGCTCCAAACGTTAAATCCCCACCAGAAACTGCCTGCCTCTTTTCAGTCTACTGAGACCTCGGGAAAAGTTGTTTCTGTGTGTTTTGTCCAGAGTGCGTAGCTAGTATTTGCAGGAGGTTTGGTTTGTTAGGCACTTACTAGACACGGAACTCTGACTACCTGGGTTTGAATCCCAGTTTTGTCACTTTTAGTAGCTTTGGACAAGTTATTTCTCTTCTCCATGCCATAGTTTCCTTGGATGTCAAATGGTGGGATATTGAATTTGATGTTAAGCTGAAATGCAAGGAATTTTTTTTAAAGATTTTATTTATTTATTTGAGAAAGAGAGATTGAGAGAGAGAGAGAGAATGAGAAGGGGAGGGTCAGAGGGAGAAGCAGACTCCCCGCTGAGCGGGGAGCCCGATGCGGGACTCGATCCCGGGACTCCAGGATCATGACCTGAGTCGAAAGCAGTTGCTTAACCAACTAAGCCACCCAGGCACCCTGAAATGCAAGGAATTTAAGTGGCCAAAACCTGTTATGGTAACCACTGCCTCCCAGTGCCATTGTATTCCCAATGCATTGTGTGTGTGTGTTTAAGATTTTATTTATTTGACGGGGAGAGACAGAGCGTGCACAAGCAGGGGGAGCGACAGGCAGAGGGAGAGGGAGAAGCAGGCTCCCCATTGAGCAGGGAGCCTGATGCGGGGCTCGATCCCAGGACCGTGGGATCATGACCTGAGCCGAAGGCAGACGCTTATGTTTTGTTTCTCTTTTTCTCTGTCCCACCTTATCCCCCTCCCTAGAAGTTTTTTGGAATCTTTATTCTTGCTGTTTAGAAACTTCATGCTGATGAACCATGATATGGATTTTTTTTTTTAATTTCTTTTGGCACTCAGCAGGTATATTCAATCTGGAATTGCATATACTTTAGTTCCAAGAATCTTCATTATATTATTTCTTTGATAATTTCTTTCCCTCCATTTTCTGTGTTTGCTGTTTTTATAATCTCCTATAAGTAGGGTTGGTCTTTTAATTTTTCAAATTATTTTGCCTATCAAGACTCTTAATCTTTCTTTTTTTAAAATTTTTTATTGTTATGTTAATCACCATACATTACATCATTAGTTTTTGATGTAGTGTTCCATGATTCATTGTTTGTGTATAACACCCAGTGCTCCACGCAGAACGTGCCCTCCTTAATACCCATCACCAGGCTAACCCATCCCCCCCACTCCCTTTCTTATTGTACTTTCTGAGAGATTCCCTTACCTTTTATTTTCTAAACCTTCTGTTGAGTTTTTATTTCTGCAATTCTATTTTAAATTTTCCAGAGCTTATTTTATTCTCATTTATAAAAGAAACACTTTTTTATATACTCTCCTGTTCTTGTTTCAGGCGTATTTTATTCTTGAAGTATTTTTATCTCATATAATATTTTATCTAAAAAGTTTCCTTCTGTTCCCTATGTTATTTCTCCAACTTATTTTTGTGTGTCTGTTCTGGTCTCTCTCTTTAGTATTAGAGACTGCTGAAATGTCTGGTGTTCGTATTTAGGAGCCAAGTGCTAAAAAGCTGATGGAGAGCTATGTGTGCCAGGATTCAGCCTTTCACCCCATTGGGGTTTTTCCCTTGGGTTCATCAGCTTCCATTGAGGAGGATCTTCCAGATTCCTGGTTGGGGTAGGAGTTGGCAGCCAACTTTGTGAAATACTAGGAGGAAACAGGGTGGGGGGTGTTTGTGTTCCGATTATAGATTCTCATGCAATCCCCTGCTCAGTGTGGTGCCTCCCTCCTGCTCTCAGCTGTGCTGGATATTCTGGAGTTCAGACCCTCTTGATTAAACCCCTGAAACCCTGATCTTCTGCTGGGTACCTGGGGGTCTAATTGATTCTTACATACATTTGCAGCCAGTTAACTTGTTTCCACCTCATGCGGCTTCTCGAGGTGTCCTGTGCCTCCAGTAGGTCCTGGTCCTTCCACAGAGCACATCACCCTGCTTTCTGTTGCCGCCTGCCCTGGGCTGGAGGGCAGGTCTCTCTAATCTGTTAGGTCCATTACTTCTTCTCTCTCTCCTTTCCTGGCTTTTGAAATTTTGTTATCTCCTGTCTGTGTTCATATCTTCTCCTATGCTTTTTACCCTTGTGGGTTTATCCCTTTTGAAATTCCTTTCCTTTCCTTTTACTGGGCTCTTGTGCTCAATCTGTTAGATTTAACTAGAAGACACTCCTGAAGAATTTTACTAAATTTACTAATTTACAATGATTAAAATTGCTCCCATGCATATAAAGGGAGGAAAAGCAGAATGTAAGCCATGTGCGTTCGTGTGTGTGTGTGTGTGTATGTGTGTGTGTGTGTGTGTGTGTGTTTGGAGAGAGAGAGAGGCAGAGGTGCAGAAACCAACAGCGGTCACTGCTGGTGACAGGGACTGGGGGCTAGGGTGGGCAGGAGATTTACTTCTCATTATTTGTTCTTTAACACTATCTGTTTTTTTTAATTCAAAACGGTTTTTGAAAGATAAGTTATGTTAAGAAAAATGCTAAGAGGTCCCCAGCATGTCCCTCACTCATCAGACTCTTCACAACTATTACTACACTACATGCGGCCAAACGTGAGAGAAGGAACATTCGCCGCTGGGGGGTGGGGGGGGTGGGGGGCAAGCGCCAGGGTCCTGGGACAGAGGTGCTGAGGAGTCAGTGCAGGGAACAGTAGCCTGTTTTTGGCTTGGCACTCTACACTGTGATGTCCCTGGGCCTGGGGACTGCTCTGAAAAAGGCCTTTGAGTTCCCGAGATGCCAGGCCTCTAGGGAGAGGTGCCTGGAAGACGGGCAGGATTACTGCTTCTTTTCACTTCCGTCCGGAAGTTCTGCCAAGTTTTGGAGTAAGCGCTCCTCCCCCTGTGCACCTGTTCTCTAGCTGGGACTGGGATGCGGACACACCTGCAGAGTACGAGCCCGTGTTCATACATGGAGATCACGGGAAGTAAAGTCCTGCACTGTTATAGGAAACTACACTAAGAAAATTTCTTTATTTCACAGATAAAACATTTATTACAGGCAAGCAAAAAGAAGAACATCCAAACCACTTGGAATCTACCATCAACCACTCTGTTGGTGTATATCTTTCTAGAATTCCAGAAAAATTATATAGTACATTATTACTTTGTAACTTTTTGCATGTGATATATTTGGAACATCTTTAAATATACTTCATAGCATCGTTTTTAAATGAGTGGTTTTCTATTGTACAATATGCCATAATTTATATAACTGGTCCCTTACTGTTGAGCTCCTGAGTTTCTAATATTTCACTGTTATAAATGGGAATGGTAAACATTCTTATAATCTGCTATTTGAATACATTTTTGCTTATTTTGTAGGATTAATTCCTAGAAATGACCTTCTATTGCTGGTCCAAAGATCAGGCATGTTTTTATGACTAGAGAAACACTATTAATATACAGTGTAACCCCAAATAATAACAATTATGATAATAAATTAGTAATTTAAATATATAGGAAGTTATTATTTTAAAAATAAGTTTATTTTGGGATGCCGGGGTGGCTCAGTCGGTTAAGTGTCTGCCTTCGGCTCGGGTCCTGGGTTTGAGTTCCACATCAGGCTCCTTGCTCAGCGAGGAGCCTGCTTCTCCCTCTGACTGCCACTTCCCCTGCTCATGCACTCTCTCTATCTCTGACAAATAAATAAAATAAAAAAGTTTATTTTGATAGTAATATGGGTATTTATGTTCATTATAGGAACTTGCTGAAAATACAGAAAAGAGGAAAAATACCAGCAATAGATACAGCATTTAAATACCAGTTGTCATACTATGTATGATTTTATAACTTTTTCCTTAAAAGTAAAGATTTGAGATACTATGTTACATAACTAGACTATTTCTGAGCCCCCCCCCCTTTTTTTGGAGGGACGGGCATTTGCAAAAGTTAATTAGCTGGCATCTTTCCATTCCTAGCTGTGACGGTTCATGTGGTGACCTGAGCAAACTTGTTCTTTGCCGTCCAGGGTGGTTCCGCACTTGCACCGCACCGCCTCCCCCCTGCCGCCTGGCCCACTCCGGCTGGCCGCTCGTTGGTTGACACTGACCACTCAGCCTGCTCTTCTTGATCTCCTCCTAGGTGTCAGAATTGGGAAGGTGGAATTGGTGGGGTGCCGGGGATGGAAGCCCACGGTGGCTATACTTTCTGTGGCCTGGCTGCACTGGTCATCCTCAAGAAGGAACGTTCCTTGAACTTGAAGAGCTTATTGGTAAGTGTCTGTTGACCCCTCTTCCTCTCAGGCCCTAGGCCCCTGGTGATGTGACTGCTCAGCCTCACAGGCTTGGGGACGGTTCGGCTGTGGGAAGGGCCTAGAGTTCCTGCCCTGAGCCCATGAACTAAATGACCTGTAATGAAGCTTTTCAACGCAGTTGTTGGGGCGCTTAGTACTTTTCCAAGAAAGCGGGAGGGGTGAACGTCTGCTCTCGGCCTTGGCTCCTTTCTTCCTGTCTTTCCATCTTCCTGCCCTAACCTTTCTGTGGTGTGTTAGGCCAACTCCATAGTCGTCTTGAGTCCCTCACACATCTGGCATGAGCCAGAGTACTTTGCTCATACTTCAAGACTGTAGCTTCAATCTCTTAAATTTGTGTGTCTTAGAACTAATCTCCTAAGAGAAAACGTCGTGAGAAGGTCTCTCAGGCCTTTTGAAGCCAAGCTTTTGTTACTGACTGCAATATGTGAACATGTAGTAACTACATTTAAATGAGCTGGGCAGAGCAGGGTGGCTGCATTGAGCAGGGAGCCCTGGCATGTGTGTCTGGACTCTAGCTAGGCTCCTGACAAATACTGAGAGGAATTCAGGAAGCAGTCAGCTTCAGGGAGTCACTAGATTGTACTGAAATTATCAGAGGCCTAGTGTACAAACACACACACACCCAGTGCCACCATCTTCAGGGAAGCATTTACTCCCAACCATGACCTCAAAGCAAACCAGCTGCAACTGACATTCACCTCCTCTCCCTAAGTTCAGATGTCAGCCTCTCATCATAGGAACTGTCGTGAGACCCATCATGAGCTTGCAAGAAAGTTTCTGGTAATCTCTGTAGATACATGACCAGCAGTATTTTGTCCTCATCTTTAGGAAGCCTCCTATAGTATACTTTCCTTGAAGGTTCATGCTGAAATAGCCAACTTTGTGCACTGGACTTAGAGTTTGTTAGACATTTAAAAGTCTGATCACCAATAAGGCATGAAATATGAAAGTCCCATTTCCCAGGCAGAAATAAGGAATATAATTAGCAGAAGCCTCAGTTACAATGGCAGTATTCTAGATTGGAGCCCTGTCTCTACCACTTCCTAACCATGTGACCTTAGGAAATATGTCTGTTTTAGCTTCCATTTTTTTCTCCTCTATAAGGCAGAGATAACAGTTTTTTGAAGCTTAAAGGAGAGATTAGCAGTTCGGACTCTGAAAGTTAAAGGAGAAAAAAATCTATAAACCAGCCCGGCATATAGTAGGTGCTCACTAAATGCCAGTGTCCTTCTCACCCAAACTACTCTCTCCCTTCTGTTTACCCAGGAGACCTAGGACCCATCCCTGAAGGATTTTATGAATTCATATAGCCAAGGGAAACAGAATAAACCCATGGGCTTAGACATTGGAAAAAATTATTTAGTCTGACTTAAAAACCATTAGTCTGGGGAAAAAAAAAACAACCCTTAGTCTGTAGGGTAAGTAAAAATGAAGAATGGACTCCCCACCGTAGTACCTGTTTTCTCTTTCCTTGAGTGTTACTTCACCTACTTTCATTAAATGGCATCATCCCTAAAGCACTGGCTCATTGAAACCTCACCGGGGACATATCAGTACCTGCACCTGCAGTCTAGTTTTTATGTCTGTCTTCTGAGAATTTGGGACTTGACCCTTATGGGTGAGTGTTGCCTTGAACAGGGATATAATCTAAACTCCACAACTACTAACTAAAAGCACGCTGGACACCACCACCCCCCCCCAATTCTAAAAAGGGCCCTTGGTGGCTCCTTTTGGGAACTCAGTCTAGCAAGAACCTAGGGACAAGGAGATGCCCTATTCTGCATCGTTCAGTTCTGAAAGTCGGTGGCTGGTGGCTGGAACTGCCTGGGAGGCAAATGGAGATGTCATTATCTGCTCAGCCAGTTGGTTCTGCTGATTCCTGGAGGCCAAACCCACGGCTATCTTGATTTTGGTAGCAGCACGTGTTTAGGAGACTTGGAGATAAGTGGGAAGGGCGGCATCATGGGTGACTGCTAAGTGACATCAGGAGCCATTTTCCAGGGTCAGAGTGAAAGATTTTCTTCTGTTAGGCAGCCAGGTTCCCCTGGAGAAGCAGAGGGTCTAGACTGGACAGAGCCGTCATTGGTGGTTAGGGTAACGGCTTCTGCTTCCAGTCCTGCAAGTGACTTGCTAAGAAACCTTGGATGGATTTCTTCAGGTGCCAAGTCAAAGTCAGGAACGGTTTGAGATCATCTGACGAGACATAGCACAAAAGTCCACTTAGCTGCTTTTAATAAACTTCCCTGAGCAGGGAAAGTGGTTAGAAACAAGCCCCTGGTGGTCTTGCTTTACATTTCCTAGTTCAGCCTTGTTTATGGAGAGACACTTGCAGGTCTCCTTACAGGCCAGCCCGGCCTCTTCATCCTGTCAGCACCAGAACCCATCTGGAACCCAGGAAGAGGTGGTCCGTTGTCTGTTAGGCACGGAGCCGAGATGCATTGCCCTGAAGGGGTCCAGCTGAAGTGCTCCACGCTGCATTTGCAGCAGTGAGGGGGAGGAAAAACAGCCCCCACACGGGGACTGCCGGTGCCAAGAAGCCAGGGGACAGGACCTTCGCCTACAACTGCCTCTCCCTTGTCTGTGTCATTCTCAGCAATGGGTGACCAGCCGGCAGATGCGCTTCGAAGGTGGCTTTCAGGGCCGCTGCAACAAGCTGGTGGATGGCTGCTACTCCTTCTGGCAGGCGGGGCTCCTGCCCTTGCTGCACCGCGCACTGCATGCTCAAGGTGAGCCCGAGGGGTGGCGGGGCCGGGGGGTGGCTGGCGGGGGTCTGGCCATGTCCCGCGGCTGCTCACCAAGTCAGGAAGCCAGAGTGCTTTTTTAGGGGGGCAGAAATGAGCTCTGTCTGTCCTGGATTTCGAGTGCCCGGTGTGGAACCTCCTGCCTTGGGCATGCATGCGCAGACCAGGATTTAACTCCAGTGGTTCAGTCGCGTTATGGGTACTGCTTCAAACTGGCTGTGGCCGGCAGGAGGTGGGTGTGCGTCCTGGGCCCCGGGGTGAGTGTCGCCTTAGCTGGGTGTGAAGCCACAGTTTCCAGTGCAGAGTTCCGTACCAGTCATATCAGAACTGAGAACCCGCGCTCTGCACGTCACGGTCACAATAGTGACCACAGAGGCACTTTCAGAAAGGGGCAGAGAAACAGAACCCATGCGGAAAAGATCCACCATGTCTGACAGACTTTGTAGTTGCCCCCATTAGAAATGTAGTTGCGGCCATTAGAAACATCTTAAGTTCACTGGAGAGTCCTAAATGCAAGTTTGTTCCCCCCCACGCCTGGAGTGGAGAGACCTGTGTTCATTTCTGTGGAGTCTCAAATGGGAATTCCAAACCAAAGCACTTAGAGAGCAAGCAAAATTTCTGGGAGCCTTCCTTTGTTATCTCTTGAAATCTCAGGTTGCCTGCGGACTCCCAAATCATCCTAATTTATTTTATGTGAGAGCAGGGTGTCCCTGAGGAAACCAGTGGGAGAGGGGGAGTCATGGCTGCCCCCGTGGGTACTGATCTGTTCTTGGAGTGAGATCCCTTGGCCCAGAGGGAAGGTTTTCTTTGGACTTAGTAGTTGGGTAATTACTTGCTCAAATGTGGAAGATGAGATTCCTCCCTACTGCCTTGCCATCCCCACATGCCTTTTCTTCTTCTTTGGTTGTTCTTTCTGAGCCCCTTTCTTTGGTTTCTTCATTTCATGTGAGTTGTGGCCACTTTGGATACGGACTCGAAGTAAACAGAACCTCTGCCTATCTTCCCATTCTCCCAGTCGTAGTCTGTCCTGAGATTCCTTGCCTGGGGCTGCAGAGCTTTCGGTTTCAGGGCGTTAAGATATATCATTCCCCTGACTCTGGAGCCTGCACTGTCTCTGGCTTGACCATTGTAATAGAGAAGTCAAGAACTCCCCAAGAGTCCAATGTTTTCAAAGCAAAAATAGCTTGGAGTTTTAGTGATTTCTTTATCTGGAACTGGTGAGGTGAAGCCCCTGGTAAAATGGTCAGCCTTTCACAAGCCTGCCCCTGGGGGGGGATGCGATGCAGTCCTGGTGCTGTCGCCAGGAGCATCCCGGAGAGAGCTGTTACAGGAGCGGCACCTGCCAGTGTCTTCGGTGGGGGGTGGGATGACGGGGGGGGGGGGGGGCTGACATTTTGTTTATTGTAGCACACGCTCTGGAGGCCTAATCGCATGCAAAGCTTTGCCTGAGGAAAAGGTTGCCTGTGAATCTTGGGCCTTGCAGCTTTTTTCAGTGCTTGGGAGAAGCCCTGGGTTGGGCTTGAAGCTCACCCACCTCTCAGCAACAGTGATAAAGGAAAAAGGGAAATGTCTTAAGCAGTGGGCATAATACTGACACTGGGAGTCAAAAGGAGACGATGTGTAGAAAGATACTCATAATATACTACGATCAAAGGTTTCAAAGCAGTATGTATATAATTCCATTTTTTTAAAGAGAGAGAGAGTGCAAGCATTGGGGGCAGGGCAGAGGGAGAAGGAGAGAGAGAATCTTAAGCAGGTTCCACGCCCAGCGAGGAGCCTGACAGTGCTCGATCTCACAACCCTGAAATGGTGACCTGAGCCGAAATCAAGAGTCTGATGCTTAGCTGACTGAGCCAGCCAGGTGCCCCTATAATTCCATTTTTTAGTGAAGAGTTGACTCCAAAAAATTACTAGAAGGTATCTGGG
The DNA here is from genome assembly GCF_009762305.2 of Zalophus californianus. Taxonomy (NCBI): domain Eukaryota; kingdom Metazoa; phylum Chordata; class Mammalia; order Carnivora; family Otariidae; genus Zalophus; species Zalophus californianus. The sequence goes on along the minus strand of NC_045600.1, from coordinate 35,266,895 downwards.
TTGTGAAATGACAGGTGATATTTGTTTTCTTTCATGTTATTTTTATCTTCTGATTTTCTACAATTAATTTGTATTTCTTGTATAAAGAAAAATAAATGTTATTTTACAAAAGAAGAGAAATTCTATAAACAAAACAAGTAGCAAGGTGGGAAAAATTATTTGTGACAAATGACAAAGGGCTAATTTCTTTAATTTGAGAGACTCCTACAAATCACTAAGAAATAGCTAAACAACCCCCCTGAAACCCAGGCAGAGGATCTGAACGGGGAGATTCCGAACAGGCAGGGAAAGAACTCCTGGTGGTGTTACTTCTGCTACCATTGCCCCTCCTCCTGGGCGCTCAGCCTCAGCCTGGGACTCAGCGGAGTCCTTCACTCGTATTTTCTCATTTGAGCCTCAGAACAATGTCATGAAACAGGTACTCTTGTTACCCCCATTTTGTAGATGAGGAAACGAAGAACAGCAAGGCTCAGTGACCTGCTCTATGATACCCGATCGCCACCTAGGCCGGTGTAACCGCCGCAGATGGCATAAATGGAACAAAAAGATGACAGTGAAAGACATGCAAATAAAATCAGTGGGACACTGGTCGTTTTTACTGTCAGATTGCCAGAGATGAGGAAACGTGGTGCCCAACGTTGGGAAGAGTGTGGGAAAACAGGCACTCTTGTACTGTCAGTGTGGGTGTAAACAGCTGTTTTGGTTTTCGGAGGGTAGTTTGGAGACTTGTTTAATTACTTAAATCAGGCTAGTGCATGGTCAGGGGAATTTACCTGCAGAGATATTAGCAAAGGATGTGTATTGAGGTGGAGTTTAATGGCGAACAACCGAACTGCTCATGAAAAGGTTAATACGGGTTAAGCGGTTAAGCATCTGCCTTTGGCTCAGGTCATGATCTCGGGTCCTGGGATCAAGCCCCGCATCGGGCTCCCCGCTCAGTGGGGGGTGTGCTTCTCCCTCTCCCTCTGCCCCTCCTCGCCGCTCGTGCTCTGTCTCTCAAATAAACAAATAAAATCTTTAAAAAAAAAAAGGTTAATAGTTAAATATATTACGATTTCTCCATACCATGGTTACATGCAATGGGCTACTATGGAAAACTCTCCGGAACCCAAGATAAAGTGTAAAAAGTGTGGTCTGTGTGCACACAGGCTGACAGCCCCACAGCTTTTCCTGGAAGCGAGTAAAACCCCTTTAACAATGGGCACCTTTGGCAGAAGGATGGGAGTTGAAGGGAGGGAGACATATATTGAATTTTTTTTTCCTTCTGGACCATACTCTGCTTTTTTCTTAACCGTGTGCATTCCTACTTTTATCTCAGTAAGCGACCCAATACACTTTTTAAAGGCGATGATCCTATTACTAGTTAAAGAGATAACAAGGGGCCAACCCCTCGCGGCACACACACCCAGTAGGACCTCACTGGCCACCTCCACATAGGTCGCTGGTGTGTGGGTGTAGAACACAGTGGTTGAAGAGAAGAACAAATTACTTAGATTTTTAAACTATAAAATGCTGACTAAATGAGAGAGTTCTTTGGTTTCCTTGGAGCCGTAGGAAAGCAGCAGGCCTGTGAGCGTGTGTTTGGATTGGCAGTTACCGGAGGCTCGAATGTTCTCGGAGGCATACTGCAGGCCTGTTTTTGTCCACCAAAGTTGAGCTACATGTCACTGTACCTGTCCGTTACTGTTTGGGAACACTTTTCTAAGAGAATCTTTGAGATGCAAAATGACATGATGGGGATTTGTAAGGTGAGGGAGAGGCATGAAGGATTTAGAAGGCTGATCCCAGGGCCGTCAGCAGCACCCTGTAATCCCGTCTACCTTCATCTGTGATTTGTGTGGTGCTGCGCAAATTCCAAGATCCCAGGAAGCTCCTTGTTGGGTTTGTGAACTTTGAGCTTGCAGACTTCCGTAATACAGCACGTCACTGACCCACTCCGTAATCTGTCTAATAGTAAACGTAGCCGTTGCTTTTCACATTCTGATTTTAGTGATAGGTGAGCACTTACCTTAAAATAATAGTCTTTTATTTCTTATAAGATATAGAATAAAGGTATATTTTGTACAGATGTTTAATGCAGTTTAAGACATTTGCTTTAAAAAAAAACAGCTTCCTTGAGATATAATTCACATAACCGTACAATTCACTTATTTAAAATATACAATTCATTGGTTTTTAGTGTCGTCACAGATTTGTGCAACCATGACCATAATCAATTTTAGAATTTTCCTCACCTCCCCAAAGTCCCTGTACCTATTAAATAGGCTTCTTTAAAGAAGAAATCACAAAGGATTGATTGATTACAGCAGAGAAAAATGTATGCCTGTAGCATTAAATGGAAAACACAAAATACAAAATTATAATAACTATATAGAAAAATGCATAGAAACGAAAAAAGACTGGAAAAAAAATTAGCTTTTAATTGCTATTTACAAATTGTTTGCTATCTTTGTAGTAGCCCAGGGATCAAAGTATAAAATTAATCAAGGACTGAATGCACGTGTGTAGTTTTTTGTTTTTAAATTCTTTTTTTTTTCAAAGATTTTATTTATTTATTTGACAGAGAGAGACAGCGAGAGCAGGAACACAAGCAGTGGGAATGGGAGAGGGAGAAGCAGGCTTCCCGCTGAGCAGGGAGCCCGATGCGGGGCTCGATCCCAGGACCCTGGGACCATGACCTGAGCCGAAGGCAGATGCTTAACGACTGAGCCACCCAGACGCCCTCATGTGTATAGTTTTTAAAAACCAGTTACCATGTAAGTGCTTCTGCAAACATCCATCTGTTGGCAGTCTGTCTCTCCTCCCCACTTGATAACTGTACAGTACACAGAATTCTCTGACCGTACGGATTCAGCTTCAGAGTGTAGAAGCCCAGTTGCTTGTCCCTACTTTAGTATTATTACCACAATTGCCAGTTTCTGCTGCTACCATATTAGATGATGCAAGAATCCTGGCAGTTACTAGTAATGCTTCTTAGGAAAAGTTTTTGAGCCAAGAGAAAAGTTGGAGGACACCCTTTGGAGATAGATTAAGTTCAGGCTTAGAAAACAGAAGGAACAGACATCACTCCTGTTGCGGGTTCCCTTAGCCAATTGGAGTGAGACATATGCTAGACGAAGTGTCTTAGGAAGCCCAGAGCAGTATAGGGCACCTGGCTGGCGCAGTTGGTTAAGTGTCTGACTCTTGGTTTTGGCTCAGGTCATGATCTCAGGGTTGTGGGATCGAGCCCCGTGTCGGGCTCCAAGCTCAGCACGGAGTCTGCTTGGGACTTTCTCTCCCTCTCCCTCTGCCCCTTTCCCGCCCCTCAAATAAAGAAAATCTTAAAAAAAAAAAAAAAAGAAGAGGAGTAGGGACTTGTGGACTGAGTCAGGGGTAGTAACAGGGCCGATCTGGAAGGCGGAGCTACCGAGCCACCTTCAGGGATGTGGTTTCGGATGGGCACCCACTCTGCACCGCTGCTCTGACTCGAGTCGAAGGTCAGGAGAGGGACATATCATGGGACTTGTGTGAAGGTGTTAAGTGTCCTGAGAATGTAATTTTCAAAATTAGTCCAGGAAGAATAGAGGGAAACCTTAACTGTCCCCAGTGGGTAATAAGATATAAAGATATCATTGATACCGTGTTGGCTGTTTCCCTGGCGTGGGCCTGCCCTGATCCTCTGCCTTCCTGCAGGCGACCCTGCTCTCAGCATGAGCCACTGGATGTTTCATCAGCAGGCCCTGCAGGAGTACATCCTTATGTGCTGCCAGTGCCCCGCCGGGGGGCTTCTGGATAAACCTGGCAAGTGAGTGCCTTCTCTCAGGAGAGGGAGGGACGGGGAAGGGAGAGAGGGTGGGCCACTCAGGCCTACCTCTGCAGAGGTGTGTGTGGGTGGTGGTGGGGGGTCCCTTTCTATCCAGCTGCTTAGTACTAGGGTGAAGCACCCCCATGGGGGCACCCCTTCTAGTTCCATCCTGGCACCTCCGAGCTTACATGCACTCCCCTCTCCAGGTAGGTATACAGATTGCCGGGGTGTAGCTTTTCTTTCCTCCTTTTTTTTTTTTTTTAAATCAAACTGATCTAAATAGAATAGGATACAGGATTTTAAAACGCTTGAGTGTCGTAAACAGAAATTACAGTCACAGCTATTGCCACGTAGATTAAATATCTTTAGGTGCCACAGTCAAAGAAAAGGGACATCAGATAAATCCTGTCCCCCTCGCTATTGGGCATGCGCACACCCTGCCCCTGTCAACATCCAGGGGAGGGCCCAGCTCAAGGCTAGTCCCCAGCAGTTGATCAGGAAGAATTTGACCCATTTCTAAGCATTTTGGTAGTCTTTTGGAGAAGTATACTAATTTAACACCAGCACCACCCTGGAGAGCCCTTTCCAGAAGACAGCTGGAGGGCCCCTGGAGGGGCCGACTCCACAATGCCAGTTCCTGCTGTGGGGCAGGACGGAAGGATGGGGCTTTGAGAAATGCTGCCGGGTGGCAATGGGATGTGGGGGTGCATCCTGGGCCCGGATCTCTTGTTGGAGGCTGTGCCTGTGAGGATTTGTGGGCAGTGGAGGAGCCCCTGCTCAGAGCCACCTTGTCCGTGCAGGTCTCGGGACTTCTACCACACCTGCTACTGCCTGAGTGGCCTGTCCATAGCCCAGCACTTCGGCAGTGGGGCCATGGTGCACGATGTGGTCCTGGGTGTGCCGGAAAATGCTCTGGTAAGACGGGATGGGGGGCTTGACACCCCTTCTCCACAGGGTCCCCAGGACTGTGCGCAGGCCTGTGAGCGCGCTGCCCCCCTGCCCTGGATCTGCAGCCTTCCGGGAGGAGCTGGTGACTGATGAGGGAACTGCCTCAAGGCAAACTCCGGCTTCCAGGTGGGGGGATCCATCTGTGACGGAAGTTCTGTGCCTTTACCCCCTGCCTCAGGACCCAGACCTCTTGCCATTAGTTTGTCCGGGGCAGCGTACTCAGAGGCAGTACGTTTCTGGAATCTGCAGTCACGCAGCCCCCACCGCATGTCTGTGGGAGCCCTCAGCTGGTGTAGCAGCTCTCCAGAGGAGCTTCTGTGAGGTCCCCCCAAAATGCGCCGCCATGGCGCCCTGTGTGTGCCCTCCCTAGCACTCAGCGCAGTTTGTAATGTGTGTGTTTAACTTGTTTTTGTCTGCTGCCCCCCAAAACTGTCAGCTCCGCGAGGGCAGCGTGTTCAGCCCGCCTCCAGCCCTAGAGCAGCCCAGCCGCAGGAAACACCCCTGAGCCCAGACGTGAGCCTGGGACACGAATCCATCCAACACTGTCCGCAGCCAACAAATAATGGGGCCTGTGCAGACTGTCACGAAATAGTTCCAATAGAAGAACACAGATGGCCAGTAGATGGATGAAAAGATGCTCAGCCTCACTGATAAGCAGGGAAAATCGGAGTAACCACCACTCAGCTTTTTCAAGTCTTAACATTTTTCCATATTTGCCTCCCACGCAACCCTTCTCCCTGTCTCGCTCCCCCTGTCCCCAGCATCACCTTGTCCTAAGTCTGACACTCGCCATGGCTGCAGGTGTCTTTGTGCTGTCACTGTGTGTGTGTCCGTCAGCAACACAGACAGGGTAGGCTCTCATGCCTGTTAGAGCACGATCCACCGTGCGTTGCTTTTCTTGCTGACCATGTACTTCTGATGTTTATCTGTGTTCATGTGTTGCTCTGGTTTACCCATTTTAACAACTATACGGCATTCCCATGTGTAAGTGTACCCCAAATTCTCGGTTAACATCGAGGTGGTTTTGGTTCGTGCTGTTGCAGACAGACTTGTAGTGTCCTTTGTGGTAGTTTGTCTAGGAGAGACTCGCTGGTTGAAGAGAAACACTTGATCTTCACTAGACAGCGCCTACCCATCCCCCACGTGGTTGTGTTATTTGACGCTCACGCAGTACTCAGGGTGCTGCTCCGTAGTCCCACCTTTCCTTTCTGCCATTTGATACATGGGAAGTGGTACCTCAGTTTTATTTTTGCATTTCCCTGATTACTAGTAAGCTTGAGCATCTTTTCAGAAGCTCATTGACCATTTGTGTTATGGCTTCCTTGAATTGGCTGCCATCTGCTTGCCATCAAACAATTTAATTGTTTGCCCTTTTCTTGTACATTTGTTGGAGTTCTCTGTGTGTTCTTGATAGTAATCCTGTGTTGGTGGTGTGTGTGTAGTGAATCTCTTCCAGTTCATGACTTGTCTTTTCACTTTTCGTGGGGTTTTTTTGTTGTTGTTGAATAGGAGATTTTAAATTTTATAGTGAAAAATTTTACTGCCTTTTTGGTTTTTGAGGGTGTGGAGGGGTACTTAAGAAATCTTTTCTTACCCTGAGGTCATACATATATTTTCTTCCCAACAGTTTAAAGTTTTGCTCTTCCCATCTGGATTTTTAATTCTCCTGGAATTGATTTTTGTCTGTGGTGAGGGGTGGATATAATTTTATCTTTTTTCCATTTGGATGCCCAGTTCACCAGCACTACCACTAATGGAAGTTTACAACTTTCCTTCTGATGTGTGTCCCATATACATCACATACTCAAGTTTCTATATCTGAGGTGACTCTTTTCTGTTCCTTTGGTCTGTTCACCTGTCTGCACTATGTTAAGCAAATCTTAAATGCAGGTAGGCAAGTCCCATCCACCTTGATCTTTTTATTCAAAATTGCCTTGCTAGTCTCTGCTTTTTGCTTTTTCCTATGGATTTTAGGATCAGCTTATCAAGTTCCACAAAAAGCTATAATGGAATTTTTATGGGAATTTGCACTGGATTTAAGATTAATGGGAGAGAACTGACTTCTGAGGCCTTCCGTTTGTGAACACAGTTTTTCAGATTATCTTACACATCCTTCAGTGGTCTTTTATCATTTTCTCCACAAAAGACTATCACATCTTTTGTTAAACTTGTACCTAGGAAATTTATAGTTTTTGTGTCTGTTGTGATTGCAATATTTTTTCCATTATATTTTGTAACTGGTTGTTACTAATGTACAGAAATGATATTTATATTTTAATTTTGTATCCAGCCACCTTGCTGAACTTGCTTAATAGTTGCAATAGTTTGTAGAATCTCTTGGATTTTCTATTTAGAATGTGATGTTATTTTAAAATGAGGACAGTTTTGCCTTTTTCTTTCTGATTCTTTTTTTTTTTTAAAGATATTTATTTATTTAGAGAGAGTATAAGTGGGGGGAAGGGCAGAAGGTGAGGAAGAGAGAAAATCCTCAAGCAGACCTAGGGGCTCAATCTCATGATCCTGAGATCACAACCTGAGCTGAAACCAAAAGTTGGACACTCAACCAACTGAGCCACTCAGGCACCCCTTTCTTTCTGATTCTTAAGAGTTTTATTTCTTTTTCCTGCCTTGGGACATTGGCTAAGACCTACATAGAGTGCTGACTGGAGATAGTCATAGGGGGCGCTCCTTATCTTGCTTCTGGTTGTAATGGGAAGGCGTCTATAATTTCACCATTATGTAGGATCCTTACTGTTTGTTTAAGATTTTATTTATTTATTTATATGAGTGAGAGAGAGTGCACAAGCAGAGGGAGGGGCAGAAGGAGAGGGAGGGGCAGAGGGAGAGGGAGAAGCAGGCTTCCCGCTGAGCAGGCAGCCTGATGTGGGGCTCCACCTGAGCTGAAGGCGGACTTTAACCGACTGAGCCACCCAGGTGCCCCAGGGGGATTTTGATAAATATTTCTGATCTGGTTAAGGCTGTTACTTGCCCTCTCTTCCTGGTTTGCTAGGTTGTTTGTTTTGTTTCAATCATAATCTAATATTATATTTTATTGAGTGTTTTTTCTACACCTGATTTTCCTCCTTTAATCGAATATGCTATTATTTTGTTAATAAATGTTCTGATGTTAACCTTACATTCTCGGGATCAGCCCTTCTTGGTTATAGGACACTGTGTGTGTGTTTATTTAATACATTGCTGGATTCAGTTCGCTAGTATTTTTTGGCTAGTATTTTTATTTAGGATTTTTTGCATGATATTCATAAGAAAAACTGATCTAAAATTTTTGTTTTATTGTATTGCTGTTTCCAGTTTAAATTTCAGGATAATATCTTAGCCTCATAAAATTAGATGGGTATTTTCTCTCCCTGCTGCGCTGCCCCCCCCCCCCCCCGCCTTTCTTTTTTTAAGTCTTTGAGAACATTTGTACAGGTTAGAGATTATCTGTTTCTTGTAGGTTTGATAGCACTTGCTTGAGAAGCCCTCTAGGCCTGGTATCCTGGGGCAGGAATGATGGAAGCAGAATAACCAATTACATTATTGATTTAATTTATTCATGTACATTTTAAAGAACTTCTTGAGTAAATTTTGAAAATTTATATTGCTCTATAGAGTTACTTAGTTTATCTGTACTTTTATATGTTTTGGCATTAAGTCGCTCATAGTATTCTCTCCTAAAAGTTTTAAAACTTAGGGGCACCTGGGTGGCTCAGTCAGCTGAGCATCCGACTCTTGATTTTGGCTCAGGTCATGATCTCGGGGTCATGAGATCGAGCCCTGTGACAGGGTCTGCCCTCAAGGTGGAGTCTGCTTGGGATTCTTTCCCTTTCCCTCCTCGTCCCTCCCGGTTTGCTTGTGCTCTTTCTCTAAAATAAATAAATAATATGTTAAAAAAAAAAAAAAGTTTTAAAACCTCTCCTGCAATTCTGTCCCCTTCTTCATTCTCCCCAAATGGAAGAGTCGTGAATACTGGCCTCCAGTTGTGCTCTTAGACCAAAAGTTTCTTTTGGGTTTCTGCGATGTAGTGGAATAATAGAAAAGAATTTAAACATGGCCTGATACCTTTACTGCGTCATAAGGTTGTGGTCCTTTTTCCTGATTACAAATGTAAATACATGGTGTTTGTTTTAATAATTGGAATATATATAAAAGTATAATTAAGAAAATTTAAAACAATCCTATCACTGTTCCTGTTTGGGTGTATGTCCAATTTCTGCCTGTAAATCACATCTATAAACACATTTTCAAAAAGTTTGGGATAACGTTGTGCATACCATTTTCCTCACTTAATACCTTATAAGCATTTGCCCGTATCATTAAATATTTTGAAAGCATGTTTTTAAGTGGCTACATAATATTCCTTTGTGTCCCATGTACTATTAGATGTTTTTACTAATACCTTGTTGGTGGACATCAGGGCTTTGTGGGACGGATCTCCCTGGGTGTCTCTGATGAGTCCTTCTTCTGCTAAATTCTTACAGGTGCATTTAACTGCTTCAAGGCTGTGCACATTCCCAAGGACCACCGGGGCGATTAACTGGCATCTGCCCTTCTCTTTGCAGCACCCCACTCACCCTGTGTACAATATTGGACCAGATAAGGTGATCCAGGCCACCATGCACTTTCTGCAGAAGCCAGTCCCAGGCTTTGAAGAGCACGAGGCTGAGGCACCAGCAGAGACCGCCAGCACCTAGAAGACAAGGGTCCGTGGCTCTGTGCTCACCCACCTCCCCGGTCAGACCAAGGTGTATACATTTCGATACCTACTGCACTCTGTGCTGCACAAGCCTTGGCCACTATGGAGCTGTGGTCCTTTGTCCTTTCTTGTCAAACAAAACAAAACTGATGTCTCTGGGTTTGGAGAACATAGTGGCGTGGTTTTTTAAAAATTCTTTCCACTTCTGTCAAACCAAAAATCTGTCAGCCCGCGCGGCACCTGAACCCAGCTCTGGCCCGGCCAGGGTTGCTGGGGAACAGTGCATGCTGGGCAGAAGCAGCCCCTCGCCGCCAGCTCTCCGGCCCGGGCAGTCGTATTGAAATGAGTGGTGTCTATAAGTTACTGCTGCGACTCCCGCTTGCACGCCACCCTCAAGTCGCCAGGAAGGTGCCCTCGCATGGGTGAAAATAAGTCTGCTCTGTGCCAAGGGGGAGGGGGGGCTTTGGTCCCATCAAAATGAATTCTGTAGAAAAAATCATGGTGGGACTTCACTAGGAGCTGCCCAAGGCTGTCACCTCCCACCACGGTCATTTGCAAGGGAAAGGAGCTGGGGGAGGGGGAGAAAGGTCTTGGGTTGTGAGCTCCTCCCCCTCCGCATCCGAGAACTGAGCCACACCTCTCCCCAGGGCCCCGATGGGTGTGCCAGCGGAGTTGCTTCACCCACCCGGTGTGGTGACTTCGACCCAGGAAGCCAATTACGAGTGGCAAATGAACCTCTAGTTCAGTTCTGCGCCCGAGGAAGCAGCCCCAGTGCCCACCGCTCCCCGACCCCATCATGTACCGTGAAAAAACCCCTCTAGTGTCTGCAATGCAGCACTGGCGGCCTGTGGCCATTCTGCGTGTTTCCACCTCCCGTCGGACTCCCGGCCCCCTCAAAGGTAGTGTTGTCTTCTCTCATCCCAAGTACTAACGCTACTAAGTCTTTCACCTTAATTTGACTCAGGATTTATTCACGTCCTGCCCACTCTAGGCTCACAGAAATAAAATCAAGTGCTAGATAGGCTGGGGGCCGCCCAGTGTGCTCAGACTGTCGGGGCCTCAGCTGCACGCAGGGACCCCTTTTTGGTCAATGGGGGGTTGAGTCGGGCCACCTGTCCGCGTGGCTGACCTGGCCTTCACGTAAGCAGCCAACAGGAGCGCAGAGATGCAGCAGAGGCTCTTCTCCAAAACTCTGCCCTTCGCAGCCTCTAATTCCCTATTGCTTTGGTGGATGGGGCTATGTATTACCTCCTTGAAATAAAAAAGAATAACATTTTCTATGATGTCTCTCATTTGTGATTGGTACCGAGAAAATTCCCTCCGGATGTCCAGTGTTTGGCGTTATTGAATATTGTTCCCGGATCGCCAGTCTCCTGCGTGCAAGGTTCCGGACCCTGTGCGTTAGCAGTTACAGGGCTCTGGCTTGGGCCCCATCTTCAGACACCCGCTCCAGCCGAGGCCACAGTGGGCCTACCAGCGGGAGAAGCTGTTTCTCCCCAGCTCCCCAGAGCAATTCGGTTGACTCCCCAGCACTCTACACCGTGTCTCATGGTCCGTCTGTGTGTCTGTCTCCTCCAGCTGACTCTGAGCAGGGACTGTGCTCCTGAGTCCTAAGGCAAGCATTCAGCAACAGGTGGGGGCAGTCATCCTGACCAGAGGCAGGGGGCTGTCACCGGAATAGGAACAGGCCAGAATCCCGCAGGCACCTGGCTTTCGTGGAGGGATGAGAAGAGAGTGTCGTCTTTTTGGACTATAATCCCTGCCCCTGGGCTCCCAGTGCCCTGACAACAAAGCTTGGGCTATAGAGCAGCATGGTCAGAGGCATCCTTGCCGTCACTGTAACAAAAGGTCAAGCCCTCGCACCCCGGGAGCCTCCCACAGTGGTAGGGGATGGGTTACAGTAATGGGTGTGGTTAAGAGACAGAAGGGATTGCTCTGGTATGAGCTGGCTTTATTACACCCCAGCCGCAGGGTGTGAGCCGGCCCCAGGGGTAGGTGAAGTGTGCCTCGGTAGAGGAGAGAGGGTCCTTTGCTGGCATTCTTATCTCAGGGCTTTCCACTGGCATAATCATGAGACTCCCTTCCTGCTCCCAGTTGGGTCTGGAGGATTTCCTGATTTTACAGCATTCAAGTGAGTGCTAGAGATGAATTCTCAGATTTATCATGTGGATCCTTAAGTAGAAGGCATTTATGTAGCATTTAAGGTGGGTTACCCCAAATATTTCCCCATCAATAAAGAAATACAAAACTACCACAGATTTCTATATCCAGATGGGCCCCGGCTTCCCCCTTGGATCCATTTCAGATCCACCTTGATCCCCCTATAAGTTGGGCTACCTGCAGGAGAGTTCCTAGTAGCTTCAGCATCCCAACTCCAAGGGAAGGGTCATGGTCTGGGACAGGGAAGTAAATGTTCTTTATGTCTGCAGGCTATCCTAGGCTCTCTGTGGCCAGGACTACTAAAATACAAATACTGCAGAGACCAAATATTAACAAAGATGTAGGATGTCTCTCATTCTCTGGGCTAAGTTCAGTTCAATGAAAGTTTGCTTTCCTAATGCTGATAATCAGACCTGAGGTAAATGATACAGAGGTCTATCATGGAGGGTTACTCACTGTTGCTTCCAGTTGGGGACACAGGTATTCAGTTGAGGGGGAAGTATTTGCTAATATTTTATTAGTCTACCATCTACACCAGGGGGCAGCAAATTTTCTCTGTAAAGGGCCAAATACTAAATATTTTAAGCTTTGCAAACCACTACTCCACTTCAGTCTGCCATTGTAGTACAAACAGCCATAGACGAAGTGTGGCTGTGTTCCCATAAAACTTTATGAAAACAGGTGGCGGGCTAGATTTGACCCAGTGGGCTGTAGTTCGCTTACCCCTGATCTAGACTACATCCCATCCGTATTCATTCAGCATTCTTCCACATCTTTCATGGCTGAGATGCTTTCCATGTCATACTAGTCTCAAATGACAAATGGGCTTGGTAAAGTTTGTATCAAATATTCCAGCCACCCACACGCGCCGTTCAGGGCATTCACTGCCTTTGAACAGGAAGGAGAACTGTGCGATTTAAGACATGGTTACAACTTGCTTCATGCAAAGAGGAAACAACATGTTGACTCACAAACAGACGTCCAGGAATTAGCTTGGCAGCATGGCTTCGGTAGGTTTCTCCATCTTTCTCTATCAGCTCCAACCTCGGGCTCTCTCCACGTGGGTGTAAAATGTCAGCAGCAATAGCTCCAGACCTTACAGCCTCTCAGGGTGAAGTTCAGCAGACGAGCAACTGGCACTGTCCCGGTCTTCCATCACTGTGTGTCATTGGTTTTGATCAAGCCAAGGACCTTTCTGAGAAGCAGCCCAGTGGCCAGGAGATGAGAGTGCACCAATTGACCTAAGTTTGGATCACATGCTTCTCCCATGAGTGGGCAATGGGGTTCCATCAGAAACACACAGTCTAAGAATTGGGAAGGAATGAAGCCGCAAATGCAAATTAGGGTTGTAGCATAAGGGAGGACATGGATGCTAGCAAGACAAATCACCATTGCTCTCTACAACAGTGGATTATGACTGAGATGGAAACCTGTGGTGGACATTGTTGGCATCCATTCCTCCCCTCCCCAACTGTGGCGGCCAATAGGCTTGTGTGGATTTGATCCCCTTCCTTTTTCCAGGTCTAGGCCCTGACTGGCCTAAGCCAATCATCTTAATCCGTCCATCTTCGCTTCAGTAATTTGTTCAGGTTTGGCAATAACCCAAGCCAAAGCCAGTCAAATGGCTTGGGCCAGCCTCACCGATGGATGGGGGGCCAAGCATGTGGCCTAAAACAGACCAGAGAGAGAGAAGCCCTGGACATTATATGATGGACATTATATATAAAGCGCCTCTCTCCTGTGAGGGATGGTGGAACGTGTGGCCTGGGGCTCCTTACAACCATTTTCCTACCTAGAAGGAAGCCGGTCTTAAAAGCAGTACACACAGACTCCCTGACTTACTGAGAAACATGGCCAGAACCCTGATCACACCGCTCCTGCAGCTTGCCTGGTCTCTGGATTTTTCAGCTATGTGAGCCAACCTGAGTTGGATTTACTATTACTTGCAACCAAAAGCATCCTAATACATACAAAACCCGGTCCCGTATTAGCCTCTTGGCCATCAAAGTCCTTACCTGCTGCCTGAAGGACACTGACCCCCCTCTTGCCACATCCACCCAAAGAATAACCACTAAGAGAGTTCCTCCTGACCTACTGCCTTGTCTCATTTGATCCTTGACTCAACCTCATGAGGCGGGTGAGGCAGGTGTATTATCTGCATCTTACAGCTGTAGAAACAGGGCAGAGAGCTTCAGTGAATCACCCACGTTTCTGAGCTCTTGAGTGGTGGAGTCTGAACCTGACCCCAGATCCGCTGCCTCCAAGCCCATGTGTTCCCATCCCCCCAGGTGTCTAAAGGAAGGTGAGATGGGTGGTCTCAGGAATGGGGGCAGGACCTAAACATGCATGGGTTACCTCCAGGGCTGGATGGCTGAGACCGCAAATGCTTGTCCCCATCTTTTACCAGGACAAGGACGGTGACAGCCAACAGCAGGTGCAGGCTCACCTCACCCCTCTAAGCCACCTCCCACTCTGCCAAGTCCTCAGCGTAGAGCGACGCTCCCCACCCCAAATGGGTGCCCCCCCAAGTGCGGAGTGTGACACCGCGTGACTCCCAAGCAAGGTCGTGGTGAGTCAGTCTTTCTGGGAGCAGATCATGGCCCTGAAAACAGTCCGCCCTCCGCAGCCTGGCCCGGCCTGCCTAGCTGGTTCCTGGACACCCTCTTTCACTTCCCGGCAATAACCTCGCCTCTGCTTTCCACCAGCTGGTGCAGGGGGGGCCAGAGAACGGCGCCAGGTGCCGGATGCCTCCCTCCCACTTCTTGGGCACATCCAAGAACCAGGCAGGCGGTGCCAGCCCAGCTTAGTGGAAAACTTGCCCTGCCCCTCCTGCATAAACACAACTCCTGCAAAATAACAACAATAGGAACACATTTTAAAAAACAACCTTTTTATTTTAGGACAGTTTTGGATTGACCAAAAAATTGCCAGGATCGTAGACAGAGTTCCCATAGGCCCCTTAAGCCAGTTTCCCTAGTGTAAGCGTCTTACATTGGGATGGAACCTTTGTCACAACGAATGAACCGATGTCGACACATTACTACTAACTAAAGGCCATAGTTCAGTTCAATAACTTAGTTTTGACCTAATGCCCCTTTTCCATTCGGGGACCCCATCCAGGATACCTCATTACATTCAGGCGTCAAGTCGCTCCTTAGGCCGCTCTTGGCTGTGACAGTTTCTCTTAGACTTTGCTTGTTTTGAGTGACCTTGACAGTTTTGAGGAGTACCGGTCAGACATTTTGTAGTGTCCCTCAATTGGGATTTGTGTGAAAACCATTAGACTGGGGCTGTGGGTTTTGGAAGGCAGGCCCCAGAGGCCAAGCACCCTCTCTTCACATCCTCTCAAGGGGCCATGTGTCCACATGGCTTAACCCTGGGGCCGTTAACCTTGGTCACCTGGCTGAACAGTGTGTGTTTGGTTACCTCACTGTGAGATTCCTCTTTCTTCCCCTTTCCAGACTGTCTGTCCCCCTTAGTAGGAAGTCCATGTGCATGGTCCACACCGCGGGAATGGAGAGTTATGCCCCACATCCTTAAAGGTGGAGTATCTACATAAATTATTTGGAATTTTTCTGTGGGAGGTTTGTCTTTTCTCCATTTATTTATTCAATCGTGTTTATATTGGTATGGACTCCTGAGTATTGATTTTATACTTTGGGTTATGTTCCATACTATGTTGCTCAGATTGTTCTGGCTTTGGCCATTAACTCTTCCAGTTGGTTCCTATGTCCCTTTGACATCGCCACACTTCCTTACTTAGAAAATAATAAAAAAATAATAATCATGCATTTTGTCATCCCTTTTCTTTCAAGAAATATGGCATGTTGATAATCGTTGACACTGGATAATGGGTACATTAGGGTTCAGTACACTACTCTCTCAATCATTCATAACATTCAGTTCTTTCCAGAATAAAAAGTACTGCATGCCAGTGATCTTGGATGTGAGACTTCATGTTGTCCTCTGCGTACCTGTGACGGCCTGGGCAGATGGGACAAAGGTGGTGACAGGAGCTGAGGATGTCGGCTCCCAAGTCAGAGAAGGCTAAATGTCACAGCCTTGTCGAGGGCAGGGCCAGGGGACCCTGGGACTGCAGGGGGCTCTGTCCCCCAGGCAGGCTGACCAGTGCCTGGCAGGATAGCGGTGAGGGTCTGGCAAGAGGCAGCTCTGGAGGGGGGTGACAATACCCAGGAGAGCTATGCTGCACTCCCAGGAGGGCTGATCCAGTCCCTCCCCTCTCTCTCGGGAGCAGTGGCCGCCTCGGCCGGCCTGGATATACCAAGGCAGCCAGTGACTCTGGTGGAATGGGCAGCGGAGGCTCTGGCCCACCTTCCCTTCACCCAAAGCCTCCACTGGGCGCTTGTGGGGAGGGAGGAAGGTGAGCACACCAGAGCTTGGAAAGCGAGGGCCTGGCCCTGTTCCTTGCCCCTCCACATGCCAAGTCCATCTCGTGGAGGGCCGGGCTTCAGAATTCCTTTGACTTCTGTAGTGCAGACGTGCACCTCTGGGCCGTGTGCTCGAGTCTGGGCTCTGCCTCCTCTGCACTTCCTCAGCTGCCCTGAATCTCCCCAGCGCCTGCCATAGTGCTCGGTTCAAGATCCGTGCTGTTCACAGACCTGGGGCCGAACTCCACTAGAGGCAACCCCAGCACTGGCCCGCAAGCGCACAGAAACGCACGTGCGCTGGAGGCTGGAGTCGCTTGGCATGCACACCTGTGTGTGTGGGAGGGCGGGGGCACCCCGCGGTAGGCCAGGCTCTGTGATAGCCAGGAAGCAGAAAGCACGGAGACCAGGCCCTGGCCTCGGGGGAGCTTCCAGCCGGAAATGCCTGCCGGAGCGCTTCCAGCAGCTCTGCGCAGAGTGGCCAGTCCTGGACTCATCTCCTGGGTGGGAAACCTAGCCGAGCTCTTTGAACCAGAGTTCCTCTCCCTGAAGTCTCCCACTGGCCTTGTGGTAGCTGTTTGCTGTGGACGTGACATTCCTTCTCTTGGCTGGCTGGCCTTGCTGTGGCCTTTGGCCCAAAGCCATCGGCCACTGTCCTTTAGCCCCAGACCCGCCCCTGCCACCTGTGAGCTGTCGATGGCACGGGAGATAGGAAACAAGGAAGCTCTCAAGCATGTATGCGGGAGCCCCACTGCCGGCTCCTCTGGCTGGGGGTGACTGAGGCGGTGGGGGGCAGCTCCGCACGCCCATTGGGTTATTTCTTGGCCCAGACCCTGCGTGGCTCATTGGGCCCTGGCAGGAGCCAGCTTATTGAAGTATGTACCTTTCTCAACTGGCCTGCTATGGTAGCTGTCAGGTTTCTGTTTCTCTTGGCAGGACACTCAGACCCTCATCACGTTCAGCACTGGAGTGGAAGGTTCTGGCACAGATTTCTTAACATTGGATCCTTTATTTTTCTTCCCCGCTGCCCCTCTGGCCTTTAATTTACTGGGAAAAATTAACAGAGACTGTGCTGGACAGTTTTGCCCAGAGAAGGCTATCGGTATACAAGGGCCTCTCTTCTGCCATGGACATCGGAGGAAAACAATCCT
This sequence comes from Zalophus californianus, assembly GCF_009762305.2. NCBI lineage: Eukaryota > Metazoa > Chordata > Mammalia > Carnivora > Otariidae > Zalophus > Zalophus californianus. The sequence goes on along the minus strand of NC_045600.1, from coordinate 35,249,771 downwards.
AAATGGGGCCTGGCAGTCAGAACAGGCCTGCTGGTGCACTTGGCATCCAGCGCGGGGGACAGGAGGGAGCCTGCCCAGCTGGTTGGGAACTGTCCAGGGCCACCTGTTGGGCTCTCTTCTAGACACGCCCATCCCGCTGGGTGTGTGTGCGTGCACAAGGTACACACACGTCGGTCAGCGTGAGCTGGAGGGTGTGGGCCCTGGGGTCTAGTCCACATGGAGACAAACAGGTTAGTCTGTCCCCACCTCACCTCTCCAGGCAGCTTAGCTCAAGGGGCCCCCGAGAGGGAAGGCTGAACAAGGACTCAGCCACTATCGGAAGCAGGCCCGGACAGGAAAGAGCGAGCAGCCACAAGATGGGCTTGCAGGACCTCTGTGCGTGGCCCAGCGCGGGCCACCAGGAGATGCAGAAATCCAAAGTAAAACCAGGGTGGAGAACAGGGCGAAGGAACCAGTACGGTAATGGTTCATGGCTCCGATCCAGCTAGCAAGGGTGTATTTCGTTTCCATGTCCAGAGTTTTTCAAAAGGTAGTAAGATTTGTGGTCTTGCTTGAGTTCCATCAGAAATCAAGGAAAGCCTATTTGTTACCACCCTCTGGTATTCAACATGCATTTACTTCCTTTCTTTTAATGATTAAAATGAAATGCACTGAAGGATGGGTTTTATTCACTCTGTGTTTCAACAAAACTCAAACAGAAATGGTTGCACAGCCCAGGGCCCACGATGGCAGACAGACCTAGGACTGGCTAACATCTGAGTACTTACCAAGTGCCAGGCACAGATGAAGGACTTTCACACTTACACCCTTACGCCTCACCACGGCACTTGGTGCTATCTCTGTCCTCCTGTTCTGCCTCAGGAGACCAGGGCAGTGTCACCCAGAGCGAATCCAGGAGGCACGGGGAGCCGGGGGCCTGACCCATCAGGCACTAGGCCGGGAGCTGCCGGGCTCCTGGCCCCGCCCGGACCCTGACGAAGCGATGAGGACACTCACCAGCTGGTGATTGTTTGCCGGGAGAGCCTCCGAAACTCCAGTGGGGGCCTGCCCGATGCCGTCACTCCAGCCCAGCGTACAACTAAGACTGCTTATCCAAACTCGTCCAGGAATGGGGTGTTTGGCCACTTTGATTTCCATCTCAGGAATTAAGTAGAAAATATTTTTTGTTTATCCCCTTCCCAAGGAAAGCCTGGCACTGTATTAATTAAATTAGTCCATGCCTTAATAACCCCACACAGTGAAGGGCATTCTGTCTTTGCCCATTCCTGACCTAGCAGTGCTTCCAAAGGGCCCGTGGTGTTTCCATTGTATGGCTAATGCAGAGGCCGGCAAACTTTCTCCCTACCCTGCGTTTCCTCCTCAGGCTAGAGAAACTGTTGGGAACAAAGAAAGGCTCTGGTTTCATGTTTCCGGAGGCTGTCCAGGGCGGAGCCTGGCCAACAGGCCTGAGAGACAGCCTTGCTCCGACTGGCCTATAGACCTGCCTGGCAACCAGAGGACAGCCAGTGTGTGGTATAAAAATGGGGGTGGCCCCATGCCATCACCCTTGCTGGGGGCTTCACAAGCAGGCGCTAGGCAGCCCTCAAGAGTGTGAGAGCGCCACTGGGAAAAGGGAAAACACCATCAAGGCAGTCCTATCAAGCGGATGGCTTCCCAAGTCCCCCTCTTTTCCCCCACCTTTCTCCCAAGTGCAGCCTTAGAGGGCCTGACCTCAAACCCACTTCGCTAATTCGGCTCAGCTGTGCCTCACACTTCCTCCAACAGCTTCTTTTTGTTCTCTGGATTATTTTACTTTTGGGAGTCAAACCTAAGTGCATGAGAACCATGTGGGAGAGCCTGTTGAACAGACGGGCTCTGGCTGTCGGGCCACAGTATGCTTTAGGTCAGAGAGGCAGGAGCCCAGAAATGCTTTTAACAAGCCCCCCTGGGCGTGGCTCAAGGACCCTACTCTGCGTACCACCCCCATGGGCACGCCACCAGTGCCCAAAGCTCAGAGGCTCTGAAGAATAGCGGGAGGAGGGAACGGCAGCGCCTCGCTTGGGCTGACAGCAGACCTAAGGAACCCACAGGTGCCTCTTTGGTTTTAAAGAGTGTGTCAGTCCGCTCCTGGGGTCCCCTTGCTGTCTCTTTGTTCACCTTGCCTTGGAAGGGGTGGGAAGCGTTTGTGGGACACTGGCATGTCCACCCTCACATACTGCAGGGAAGGCTGGTTGCAGGAGTGGGATTTTTCCATCTTTTGGTCAGCCCTGGTCACGTGCTTTGTGTAGCTCATGAGCTGGCACCTGGGTGCTCACCAGGGCCTGAGGTCGAGCACATTATAAGCATTATTTCACCTGATGAGGCTAGTACTATGATTATCCTCGTTTTATGGATGAGGACACTGAGGCTGGGAGAAGTGGCTCCCTCGAGATGAGCAGCCACTGACAGAGCCAGGATTTTGAACTCAGGCAGTCTGATTTCAGAACCCGAGCATAGAACGCTCTATTATTAGAAACAGAATTCTGCTTTCTTCAGTCCTAGGTCAGGGCTCCATCTCCACTCATCTACTCAGTCTTGTTTCTCAAACCTTTCCCAGCTAAGATGATAGCTCCGTGAGCTAATTCTTTGCTGAACTTGTAGCTACTCTACATATGGGGTCCACATATCAATTTTTAAAAACCGGGCCATTTAAAATACCCTCGTACTTGGAACAATCGTAAAGGTAGGAGAATACCAAGCTTACCATTGCGGAAGAGAAACCGGTGGCTTTCTACAGTACCTTCGGTGCTGCAGTGACCAGGCACATCACCAGGTTCCCCAGCTTTGAGCCGCCTGCCACAGCGCAGTGACTCGCTATGCGAGCACCCCAGGGTCAGCCTTCGATGTGCTGGGAGATGCATACCTTGGCATCCTAGACAGACTGAAGGAACCTAGCCGGGACTCTCATTTGTCCCCTTCAGCGAGCACAACCTCCAGCTTGGGTCTCCTACCTTGTTTTCCTTTCCGGAAAGCTGCTTTCTTCCATCACAGCATGTAGAGTCAGGTGGTTCAGATCTTCCTAGGAACTAGTAGCCTCCCATCCCAGTCCTTTTCTTCCAACTGGTTTGTTGAAATTTTGAGGAGCCGAAAACTCAAGCCCTTGTCCAGCCAATATCCTGGAGCCGGGGCTGGCTCTCGGGGCCATCGCCCATCCTTGTGTCGGCTCAGCTGCCCTTCTCCCCGCTCCCCACCTCCTGCGGGCCCAGCTGCACACTCCTTCCACCTCAACAACACAGCTTCACCTCCAGCTTGCTCCTGAGGCCCACCCCTTCCCTTCTGAGCCAATTGTGTAGGAGATTTATAATTAAGGCCAGATATACAAAGAGGTATAATAAACGGCAACAAAAAGAGGAAAGCATGAGACCTTTGAGGGCTTTATTAAATCACCTAACTTCATTCTCATTTTCTTATTCTTGTTTCTATTCCTGTCTTGGAAAGGAGTGCCTTTAATAAATGGGATGCTGTTCTCCCAGCATCCTTGATTTCCTAATTGCAATCATGGTTTTGGGGGTTTGGTCTGATCATGTTCCCAACTGCCTGTTGTAGAAACACGGCCTACCTATCAACTCCCATTAACCAAAGAGATCCTCTGAACTCGACATCCAGTTGACGGGAGCCCGAGCACTACCATTCTAAAGAGAGGGACAAATCAAAGAACTGATTTAACTTCACTCCCTCCCTTGGTCTAGGAACAGCAATGTTTCCTGTCAGCCAGACAGGAAAACCAAAGCTGAGCTGTGCTCTGGCCATAAATTCTCTTCTTTTCAAGGTGAAACAAGTTCAGGCCAGTGTTGATCCCTAGGCCGAGTGGAGCTAACGTGTTGCTGTGAACGAGCCTCCTGTACTTCCAGCCCTTGGCAGCTCTGCTGCCTCCCCTTACCATGGTGGAACTCTCTAGAAACACAAAGGAGCTAGAGACTACCAGTCACCCCTGAACTGGGCATTCATTACCAAGAGAAACCCAAACCCACAGCTCTGGACTACCAATTCCCCAAGGGTCATTTATTTAACAGGAACAATCTCTAGAGATGTTGCTCTGGATAACCCCATCCCTGCTGGAACTTTAAAAGCTACTCTCCAATGAGCCAAGTCACCACCACTGTTCTACCCAGCCCCTGGCCTGACCAGCTGAGCTGAGCCCTTACAACAAGAAGGGGGTTGCTGTGACTTCCAGGAGCTCCAGATTCTGCAAGCCCACGTAAGTGGCCTCTGCCTTCTCTCAGCTTTCCCCACAGGCCCCGTGGCCTCCAGAGGGCTCTTCCCTTAACCATTTTGGTCTCTGCAAGGGCAAGAAGACACCACCACCAAGAAGGATAAAATAAGTTTTTATTTATAGTCTTATAGTAAAGGGGAAAGCCTTAACTTGCAAGACAATTCTTGGGCAGTATGTACAACATACTTTTTATTTCCATGGAATGGAATCAAACACGGACTGAGACTACAGAGTACACACTAGAAATCAGCAAATGCCAGGAACGGAGTAGGAAAAAGACAAAGAAATGAGGCCTAAACACACAAACCCCTTCACTGGGATCTGCTGACCGCAGCCAGGACCAGGGCTGGACCACACGACGGGAACGCGTTCCAGGACACGTGGGACGGGAGCAGGGTGGGGGCGGGGAAGGGTCCGCACGGGGGGTGGGGGTGGGGGGTGGGGGTGGGTTTAGTACCAGGTCAATTGCTCTTGGTATTTACATACAAAATCAGTTGGCTCTATTTCTTAGAAATACACACGGAAAGAAAGGAAGATTTGATCATTACTTTATGAATCTGCCGCTTTGCCATACCAACATCATCAGAAATAGGGACAATTCACTCAGATTCAAATTTCAGTAGCAGGAAATAAATATCAAAACATCATCACTGGCCCTCAATACAAAACCTCTCCCCGACCCGATCCTCCCTCGTCCCACCCCCACCACCCCTCGGCGGCTACCACTTCACCGCTGCCCACTGCCCCCCGCACGTACCGCACGAGTGTCACACGGCCCTCCCTAAGGCTGGCTGAGAGAAGCAGGAGTGAAACAGGCCAAAGACTGTGCTTCAACTCTGTCCCCACTTGTTTTTATACCACAGACTTCTTCAAGGATCTGGTCTTTTAATAGGAGCGATAAATAGCTTTTTAGAAAAAAAAAATCCTTTAAAAGAAGGGGATTAATTCTGATTATTCCAAACCGGTCATCTTCTTAAAGTAGAGCAGTTCACAGATTCACAAAGTCTATCAAACAGAGGTGAGGGTGGCCTGGGAGGAAAGGCCTGGGAGGGGCAGGAGTCCCCCGGGCAAGTGCCCGGCAGGGCTGGAGGAGCTGGTGGCTGGTCAGGACACCATGTGCTCGGAGGGCCGGCCGGCCGTCTGTCCTCCACAGAAAAAGCTGCCAAGTTGGGGTGTTTTGGTTTAAAAATTCCTGGTGGGGACAGGGAATCCCTGAAGGGAAATGTTAAAAAAACAAAAACAGAAACAAAAACAAAAAACTGTGGAAATGGGGAAGGAGAACGAGAGCTGTTATCCAAGAGCTTCTACGTAAAAATAAAATTAAAAAAAAAAATTGAAAGAGGAAAAAAAAAAAAGTCTCTTAAATGTTTGTGAGGGTTCTAGGGATGAACTGAAAGGAGGATGGGACGATGGAGGAGACAGACAGTTTGTATTGCTGGCCTGCCCCGCGGAGCTTAGCTGGCCTCCATCCGGAGCTTCTTCCTGCTTTGGGGCTCTTCGGGCTCCGACTCCGAGCTGGAGTCTGAGCCTCCATCGAAGGCAGAGATGGTGCTGCCCTTGGCGTTGGTGTAGAGGCTGTTGTCTGAGGAGGGGTAGTTGGTCTGCAGTTGGGCACTCGACCTCGCCTTCTCCAGTGCACGGACTGAAAGGCAACCAAGCGAGCGGGTTACAGCCTTCTGGAGACTGGGGGAGTAACCAAGTCTCAGCTCAGGGTCCAGCCTGTTCTTCCGAAGGGCTTGCTGGCCCCCGAGGCTCAGAAGTAACACCCTTCTGGTGGCTGTTCCACCCACACGCTTCATTTCCCTCCTCCTTTCCCAGCCAGACCCGGGGGCCCAGTGGACATGGCCAGCCGCTCTGCAATGCCACCCAACCCTCAAGAGAAGGCTTGTGATGTCACCATCCTGCCACAGAAGCCAAGTGTAGAGACAGGAGCCTAAGCTCCCTGTGGGACCCAGCAGTGCAGTGACAGAGGGGAAGCTGGCCTGGCCATGCCAGGCTCCACAAAGGGTGTGAAGGCCACACAACAGTAGGAAAGGATGACATAGGATGTGTCAGCCAAAGAAAAGTTTTGGCTTAGCTCTCTTGTACAAGATCCACTTGGAAAGACAAGCTGGACACTTGGAAGCAAGTCACCAATACACACAGAATACCTGGGCCTTTCTACACACAGCCCCTACATGCAGGCTGCTCGGCCCAGTAACCAACCCGTTGCCACCTCCCGCTGCCCATCCCCTGGGGTTCAGCTCATTGTGAGCCTGGAAGGTCAACCCGTTTATTTTAGCTTATTTTATTTTATTTTATTTTATTTGAGGTGTTCTAACCCAGGTGGTTACTTGCATTTCCTTTTACTTGCATCTTCCATGAGGGAGGAAGAGAAGTGAATTCCCCAGGAACAAAGAACTTGATCAGCTCTCGCTTTCCCCTGTGGTTGTAGGAAAAGGCGGGTGTGAGCATTGGAGAACAGCATGGGCCTGGCCCACAGGCTGCCCTGATTGGACTACCATTGACAACGGGGAGGGCTCACTGTCCCTGAAAACCTGGAGTTTCTGGTACTTACAAAGCACACTCCAATCCAAGGACCTCAAAGCTCTTTTGAGACACCTGATGCCAGGTGTGACCCCTATGCAGGCAGAGCACCTGAGCCCCAAGAAGGGGAGAGATCAGGTCAGAAAAAAGTCTCCAAATGTCCAACCCCTAGACTCCACTGTTCCCTCACTGGCGGCTCAGGTCCTTCCTCAGGCTGGTTCTAACACTCAACTATTCAGGCCCCAGAAGCAGGGCTGCAGCTGCTTATGAGCACATGCTCCGTAACTGGTTCTGACTCTGCAGGCCCAGGTGCGAAGCGCTGACCTGGCCGGAGCACAGCAGGGCCAGCGGCCCCACCAGCTCAGGGGCTCACCTTGCTGCTCCAGAAGGGCGTTCTGCCGCTTGAGGTCATCAATGTCTTGCTGGTGTGTGTGGTTTTTCCTTCGCATATACTGGATATACTCTGTGGCTTTGTCTAAGATTTGGGCCCGGGATGCCTGTTGCAATAGGAGAAAAAGCAAAGGGAACAAAATAAAGACCTAGTCCAAGCAGTGAGGAAACCACGCCTTTCTGCAAGAGCAGCCCGGGGGAATGGAAGCAGGAGGGTGAGGCGGGACAGGGCTGAGGAAACAGTAACTGCTGCTGGGAGCCTTCTGAACGGCACCGGCCCAGGTGCCGAGGGCTCTTCGTGGCTCTCCTCACAGCAGCGCACTCCGGGGCAACTCCACCAGGAACCCGGGGCTCAGAGAACCTTACTGGTTTATTCAAAGTCACCAGCTACATATGGCCGAGCCGGGATTCAAACTCGGATCCATAGGACTCCTGAACTTGTACTCCTCCCATCCCCTTTGGTTCTTTAGGCTGCTTTCGAGTCTTCAGCCTGGCTATGTCTGAAAACATTAAAATAGTGCTTAACCGAGAGCTTATGCTGCCCACTCGCTGCTAGGGAGTGATACAGGCAGCTGGGCCAGAGAGACAAGAGCAAGATCTAGGGGGAGCCAGCTTGGAACTGCAGTAGGTGTAAAGCTTTTCATCCAGGTCCCTAGATTTCAGACAAACCCTGACTGCATTAACATTTCCAACTGAGACATGCTGCTGTGTCATTATTTCAGCCTTCCTGGCTGCAGAGACCTTAGTGAAAGCTGTCCGAGCTTGATGTCAACACAGGAAGGGCAGGAGATTGGGCCATTTCAGGAAGCAACCACACCTTGACCATGGCCATGGGCAGCCTAAGCACTGCCCTGTTAGAGGAACAAGTTGATAAGCCATTAAAATGGATGTCAGGTTACCACGCCCCTGGAGGTCCAACATGCCTGAAAAGAAGTTCCTCCAGGTTGCAAACATGGCCAGAGTTACTCATAGCCAGGAGGCTAACCGGCCAAACTGGTGGAATGGTACAAAGCTCAGAGGACTGACACCCAGTGCAGGGAATTCTAGGAGTTGAGTGTAGTGGCAAAGCTTCTTGCTCAGGGTAGGGCAGCACCAGACAGTTCGGTGTTACAATCCTAGCGGGTCCTAAACAACCAGAACACAACAGGGGAAAATGGCAAAGAAGACATCTACACTCAGGCTAGCAAAACTAAATCCACTTGTATTAAATCCTGACAATCTCAATTTATATACCTCTGGCTGGGCTGTTGATCAGGGAAATTTGCAAGGCCTGGATTTATTCACCACTCCTCACAAGTACCAGAACTTCCAGGCTTTCCTCTTATATAGTATGCTTAAGGCAATTTCCTCAAAAGGAAATTGTTCATATTTAATCCTTTTTATCTGTGGCAAATTATGTGCAAGGTACTGAGCAGACACTGTGGGGAAACAAAATGTATTAGTCATGGCTTCTTTGGCCCAGAAACTTACTTACTATCTAGCTGAGGAGATAAATATATCTGTACCCAGACAAATCACAGGGCAGCCCCGACAAGTGTAACTTGAGCAGTACAGATTAGAAAGGCCACAGCAAGGATGGCTTTTGGCTGGAGCGATTACCTACTGCGTGCCAGGCACGGCCCTGGCTCTGTGTGTGCACGCGCGTGCACATGCACACACATATGCACACACGTTAGACTGAGCCAGGTGTGTTTCTGGAGTCAGTCAGCTTCTGTAGCAAGAATGAGAGTACCTAGCAATGGGGGCTTGCAACCCTGGCTGCAAGGCTGCTTCAGATGCTGTTTCCCATTTCTGCTGAAGGGAACTTATTAGGATGTCATTACTAGGGGATAAATTGAAAAAAAGAGGCACATAACTAGAAAGGACTAATTAAAATACTCTGCTTCTCTGGATACTAGAGATGAAATTTAAAAGAAGTACTGTAGGATCGGTGGCAGAGTGGCAAGGAAGAGTTTTAGGCACCCAGGAGACAGGTGCGTTCTGGGCTCTGTGACCGCAGACCTAATTTTGCTCTCCATGGCTATCACTTTCTTTCTTTCTTTTTTTTAAGATTTTATTTATTTACTTGACAGAGAGAGAGAGAGAGCGAGCGAGAGCAGGAACACAAGCAGGGGGAGTGGGAGAGGGAGAAGCAGGCTTCCCGCGGAGCAGGGAGCCCGATGCGGGGGGGCTCAATCCCAGGACCCTGGGATCATGACCCGAGCCAAAGGCAGATGCTTAACGACTGAGCCACCCAGACGCCCCTCTCCATGGCTAATTCTTATCTGACTAGAAATTCTCTCAGACTCCACCTAGCCCTCCAAATTCTATGTACCCCATCAATGATCTAGTTGCTATGCATATTTACATACCAGTCTCTCTTAAAGTTTGCCTATTTTTTTCAACTAACAGTTCCCAGAAAGCAACACTGCAAATGTTCAGTGATGAGTCTTCTTAATGAATGACCACAGTGAGTAGCAGCCCATGTGCTACTAGATTCTTCTTCACATAGTCAGACATGAAACCATGAAGTGAAAGTGAGCAGTAAGCACAGCACAACAAACCAAAGAGGGAAAAAGATCCTGCGAGTGATGGAAGTTTCCATTTCAGAGCAGTTTTTAGATGAAGAAAAAATTCACAGATGCTCAGAACACAGAGGTCCCCAAAGAAGGCTGGATTGGTATAAACCCAGCACAAGGCCTCCAGAAGGCTAAGCACAGCCCTTCCTGTATCCCCTGCTGAGAGCACAAGCATCCCAGGCCACCCCTTAGCAAGTCCAAAAGAATGATTCAATTAACTTTATTTTGCCCTACCCAGAGTACTCACCAAGTAAAATCCAACAAGAAAAAAATTTAAAGCACAAAATACAGAATTCCCCCAAATTTACATGCATGTCTAATCCCGGCAGGTGAGGGGTGGGGCTGGAAGCAAACTGCTGAAACTAGAAAACGCTAGACAGATATCTAAAGTCCCCTCTTCCTGGCTTTCCAAACCATGAGATCATGTGCCTAGCCACAGGATTAAGGTGTGGTTAGGCCCTTCTGTGCCTTTAGGAGTTTCTGCTATGTGAACAGTAAACAAGAAACAGACAAGAACCTTGGGCTTTATGGTTCGGACTGTGGAGTGGCCCCAGGCTTTATGGCATGGACTACGGAATGGCCCTGAGCTTTCGGTTTCTGTTTTCTGAAATGCACTGTTGGCGGAGGTGTGTGTGTCTGTGTGTCAGCAGATAGAACTTGGTAAGTCAATGTGTCCACAGATGAACTGTTGCCTTTGGATACCTAGTAAGGACCCAGACAATTTTTCACAAATTCTGAGTCTGCCTTTCTGAGCAGAAACTGACACAGTCCTGAGACAGCACACCCTGTGGCTAAGGGGACAAAGAGGTACCGGGCCTCTTTTGGAGCAGTGTGATTTAATGCAAGTGGCTCTTCAGGCTCCTGCCCCACCTCTGGGAGCCGTGCGAAAGTTCCCCGGACAGCCTTGCCCAGGTTCTGTTCCAAAGCCATGGCCGCATTATGGCGGTATAAATGATGGTAAGGATAGTGACGGCAGCAGCTAACACTTACTGGGGACTTATTAAACGCCAGGTATCTTCATACAACCTTCTGATGTATTATTTCCCCTATTTTATAAGTGAGGAAACTGAGGCACAGAGCTCTAACTGGCTTACTTGTAGGTAGTGGAGTCAGGATTTGAACCCAGGCCCTCCAGGACATCTCTACTCTGGGAGCACAGAGGAAGTTATGGAAAAGATCCACAGAACTGCACCGACAGTGTTGTCATAGGAGTCGGAGCAGGAGGGAAAGGACAATGAAAGGGTCACGGGATTCGTCTACAAGACGTCAATAAAGACCCAGGTGAGGATGGTTTCCTTGGGGTAGTCAGAATTTAGGTAAATCATCCTCGCACAGGTAATGAGCGTAGGGATGAGTTGAAGCTGAAGGCTAGTTTTTTAGAATTAGGTTGAAAAAGTGAGAAATGAGAAAAAAGTAGCTTGTAATAATAGCAGCCATTGAAGGAAGACTGTTTCTCTTTTCCTTTATAGACAGGTGAAAACCAAACAGGCTTCCAGCAGAGAAGGAGCAAACAGAAAAAGCCTGAGGATACAAGATAGCGTGGGAGAATGGGGGAGAACGGCCTGACCCTGGCCCCCGGGGAGGGGAGACACCGGCTTCCCACAGTGCTGTTGGCTTCATCACCTAACAAGGGCACGACCAAGATGGCCACAGGAGAAGTCCCGGGGTGGTGTGGCTGAGGTGCCCAGCAGGTTCCCGTCCCGACTCGGGCTCATGCCACTGCTCCTTGCGGGGTGGCATCCCTGCCCACAGCAACAAGGAGACAGAGGCAAGGGCCAACCCAGCCTCCAGAGGCACCCACTTGAATGGAACTGTACTCGGGAACACAGGGCACCCACCTCATGTGCAGCAGCAAGAAATGACGACATAGTTTACAAAAGGACCCAAATCCAAGAGCTGGATTCTAATTAGAACCTTTTTAAGGCCCCAACTGAACCGTGAAGTGGTTAACTGATGTTAGGATGAAATCCAAGGTTACTAAATCCCACTGGAGATAGATCTCAAAATTTTTGATCTAAGGCAAGAGTTCCACACGTTTCTGGAGATGTAAATCTTATTAGAGTAATCTGGATTTGTGTAAAAACTCACGTTGTTTTAGAAAGCAGGTGGAGAGAGGTAAGGAAGAGAATAGTGCTAGAATGTTCATGTTAGGAACACCACTGCTGTTCGCTAGGGTCCTAACCCAGACTCGAGAAGTAATCAACTTGCCCATATTTCACTTTTTCTCCTCACTGTCAAAACCAGATCCGGGGCACCTGGGTGGCTCAGTTGGTTGGGCGACTGCCTTCGGCTCAGGTCATGATCCTGGAGTCCTGGGATTGAGTCCCACATCGGGCTCCCGGCTTGGCGGGGAGTCTGCTTCTCCCTCTGACCCTCTTCCCTCTCGTGCTCTCTATCTCTCATTCTCTCTCTCTCAAATAAATAAATAAAATCTTTAAAAAAAAAAAAAAAAACAGATCCGAACAAGCTGATGTTACCACTGCCTTGTTCCCGCAAGAACCAAAACGCCACATTCTGGGGAATGAAAATAGAACTACCGCCTGCCTCACTAACTGACATCTGTTTTGCACTACATATTTTAAGGAAACATAAAACCATTATTTTCTGAAACCTGCACAAGCTTTTATACATATTAAGGTAAAGAGAAAGCTAGGTTGGCAAAGCCGACATACATTCCCATTTGAGTAAGCCATCTTCTGAAAATAAAAATTCAAGAATTTGCACAATAAATCTGGGTCTACATTAAAGTAGTTCATTCCAAACTGGAACCCCCCATCAATGCCAATAAGGGAGTCTATAAGGCTGTGAAGGCCAGAGCCAGCCCAGCCACTTGGCCCCTCAAAGCTTCCTGCTGGCAGGCCCTCTACAGCCTGAAGGACCGTTTTATTGGTTACTACAGGAAGGTAGTCATCATGCCCTTTAAGAGGCTTAAAGCCAGGAGTCAGACATTTGTTTAAGGGTCAACACAAATCATGTTTCAAACCTTGTATTCTTTTTTTTGTGTGCCCTAGGTAGTTTGAAATGAAGGTGTGACACTTATTCATGAAGGACAGAGGCATACAGTTCCCCAAAGAGGACATACAGCTGGTAAATAAACATGTGGAAAAGGATTTAATCTCACAATAAAATACAAAATTAATTACTACTTTTTGCCTACTAAATTAGTTCCCCCTCTCCAAAAAAATTCCAGTAATGGTAAAATTGGAACTCTTAAAATACTGTCAAGACTAGTCTTTACAAATATCATATGATTTCACTCATACGTGGAAATTTAGGAAACAAAACAGAAGATCATAGAGGAAGGGAGGGAAAAATAAAATAAGACGAAATCAGAGAGAGACAAACCATAAGAGACTCGTAACTATAGGAAACAAATTGAGGGTTGCTGGATGGGAGGTGGGTCGGGGGATGGGGTACCTGGGTGATGGGCATTAAGGAGCGCATGTGATGTAATGAGCACTGGGTGTTATTTGCAACTGATGAATCACTGAACTATCTCCGAAACTAGTAATACACTATATGTTAATTAACTGATTTTTAAAAAAAGACTAGTCTTTAGCATTTGCTTTAAAAAATAAGAAATGAAAGAATGAAGACATGAAAACAATCCTCTTGGAAAGCATTTTGGCAACACACAGCAAAAACCAGATGTTCTTACTGCCAGACCCAGCAATCCAACTTCTAGGAATCTATTCGATGGAAACTGTCATCTACACCAAGATGGTCATCACTACATTTCTTACATAATTAAAAACCAGGGAACAACGTAACTGGCCAACAGAAACATGCCTAATGACTGAATATGAACACTCTTATCAGTTGGGCAAAAAACATCTTCTGTGATAACAAGCTGTAACATTTCACCCATCTAAAGCATGTATACAAAGAAACCAGAAGGGAATATACAGATTGGTAACACTATCGTTTCCTTGCTTCTTAGATTCCATCCATTAGTCCATGAATTTAGCAACAGCAGCTTTTTGGGGGAGGAAAAAAAGGGCAAGTTTCTTTTGAAACCCACTGTAAGACGGCACCCAATTTCAGTCATATTAACATGAGGTATGGAATGGGGAGCTATGTCTGAATTGCGCTGTTGTCCAAATGGCTAATAAGCACTTGAAATGTGACTAGACTGAGTTAAGCTGTGCTATTAAGCTATGGGGATTTTGTTGAAGTCATACTTATTTTTGCATATTAGGTTAAATAAAATATATTATTAGAATTAACTTCATCTGTTATTTTTTTACTATGTCAACTAGAAAATTTAAAATGCATTTGTGGCTCACATTAAACATGCAGGGCAACACTTGTCTCAAAATCTTAGGATAAAGGAAAGGTTATATTTGTGTTAGAGAAAGGGGGTACTGTTTCTTCTTCCCATTTTCCTAAAATTTTTGCAATTTTGCTACAGGGAAAAAAGAAAAAGAAATGCTTCCTAGGAAGGCCTAGGAAACAATCCAGTATCCTTCCAAATCTCAATCTGGAAAAGTGTTAGAACAGCCTCCTGGCTCTCTAGTCCTCTCCACAGGAGTGAGCCCTCCCCTGCTCTGCACTGCAGAGACTTCCAGAAGAATGGGACAAGGCTTCTGCCCTCACGAGTGCACCCCTCAGGTGATAAGACTGTCACAGAGGGAAGGGACACCCAGGAGAGGCCCCATGAAGTCCATGCCCGCAATACCGCGGGGTTCTCTGGGCGGTGAACTGCTTGATATGAGCCTTGAAGGCAGGCAGGGAGAGACAGACTGGCAGGGGAGGCCCAGGCAGGGAGAAACATGGAGGTGCTCCAGCAGGAAAGAGTGCACGGGCTGGGGGGCCCTTGTGTGTGGGTCTCTTCACTGTGAAACACTGATGACCTCTGGGTGGTTAAGGCTGAAGTTAGACCTTGAGAAGAGGAAGGAACTCCGATAAATGACATTCTTGGGGAAACAGAGGAGGGGGTACACCCCTCCACACTAAAGGAAGGAGGAGAAAAAAGCAGGAAGGCAAGGTGGGTATCTTGTTTAGAGAACACAGAATGCCAGTCTTTACCTTGATGGGCACTGAAAAGCCTTGGGAGGGTTTTCAGTAGCACATACATTTATAGTTGCTGAGCCCAGGGCTCAATGGAAACTTGGGCAACTATGGACAACAAATTTAAGGTAGAAAATTAAATTTTTGAAAAAAATTATTTTTTTAAAGATTTATTTATTTATTTTCAGAGAGAGAGCGTGCACACGTGCATGCATGAGTGGGAGGGGCAGAGATGGAGAGGCAATCTCAAGCAGACTCCGCAGTGAGCATGGAGCCCAACACAGGGCTCGATCCCACAGCCCTGAGATCATGGCTTGAGCCAAAACCAAGAGTTGAACACTTAACTGACTGCGCCACCCAGGTACCCCGTTGAAAAATTAGTTTTGAAGAAAGTAACTGCCCAGGTTGGAGTTTGGCTAGGAAATACCTTAATGAGTAATGAGGTGAAATGGTTAGGGCTGTGGCTTACATTTTATTTAAAAGATAATCTCTTCAACAGCCCCTATATGACACAAAAACAGTGCTGCTGAATGAACGGCATGCCTTAAAAGGTGCCCACCAGGATGAGCCTCTGTCAGTGTAACGTGGCCCAGTGGCTGGGGGCTTCCAGCCTTCAGTTAATAAATATTCATGCACCCTACTGTGTGCCAGGCACTGAGGGAAAAAATAGGACCAAAAGATGTTTTCCCTGCCTTCGTGGTACTTCTTACGGTGCAGTATGGCAGACGGGCAGACAGTTACCAAGTAACCACACAAACATATGTACAATTACAACTGGGATAAGTGCCCCAGTCATAGTGCTGAGTGAGTTTAACAGGAGACTTGAGCTATAAGAAACGTCAGGTTCCCTGGTATAAGGGAGCTATTTGGTATCAATATCTTAACATGTTAAGAAAAGCAGGCTTTAATGGAAACAAAAGTGATTAGCTCAGTATTTTAACCTCTTATTTAATGCTCAGCATGTCATATTATTGGTAAGTGGTAAGTATAATTCTCTCTCCCAACAAGAGAACAAGACCCTCAAGAGGAGAACTGTCTATTATACCTTTTAAACCTCTACAGCACTCACATGGGTCTTGGGTCTTAATTAAGCAGGTGCACACAACCATGTTGGCTATTGCTGTTTTGTTCAAGGACTGAGTAAAGCCCCTGGTTTCCTCTGGTGGCTCTCCACAGCCATGTGCCAGAGTCTTTAGTAAGAGCTGACTGGGGCAGTGCACTCATGTTCTCACCCAAAAGGAAGGAATTCTGAACTTAATGCTCACTAGAAGAAACCCTGGTTTTCTTTATTTTCATCTTAGGTTATATGATCTCTTTTTATTATTAAAAAAAATTTTTTTAAAACATTTTATTTATTTATTTGAGAGAGAGAGAGACAGAGAGAGACAGAGTGTGCACACAAGCGGGGGGGGGGGGGCGGAGCGGGGGCAGTAGGCAGAGGGAGAGGGAGAAGCAGGCTCCCTGCTGAGCAGGGAGCCCGATGTGGGGCTTGATCCCAGGACTCCGGGATCATGACTTAACTGCTTAACCGACTGAGCCACCCAGGCACCCCTATATTATCTCTTTTTAACACAGCTCTGTCCAGAAAGGAGAACTCCATAGCACAACTGCTTGAGAGCAATTAACTTAAGATAAACGGGCACTTAGGAAGAGACTTAAAAGATGAGAAATTTCTCTAAACCACTGTACAGCTACAAATGGCAATGTTGCAATAGAACCTTTTATCACTAAAGTCAATGATGCTAAGGAGACAGTGAGATTGGACGCTGGGGTTAACTTACGGAGAAGGCAGAATTACATCTCCATGTGAAGGCAAACTGATGGGCTGGTCACCAGGTCTTGAACCCGAATAAACAGGATGAGCTCAGTGCCAGCAAGACATTGGGCAACACTCCCTAGTACCCAACCTAGCACCCTTAACACAAATACGAATTCTGTTAAAAAAAAAAAAAAGTGATGTCTTCTTATAGAACAGTTGTTCTTTTTTTTCTAAAGATGTTATTTATTTATTTGAGAGAGAGAGAGAGAGAACAAGCAGGGGGAGCGGCAGAGGGAGAGGCAGGCTCCCCACTAAGCAGGGAACCCGACATGGGACTCGATCCCAGGAACCCGGGATCATGACCTAAGCTGAAGGCAGATGCTTAACCGACTGAGCTACCCAGGCACCCTTAGAACAGTTGTTCTTGCCCTTACTCTTTCTCTGGTTGACTGGCTGATGGTTCCATTTCCATCACATCTTTCTCCATGGGATGTCCAGTGGAAGAACTACGTTGGAAATAGGAGACTCAAGCAATAGAGTTCAAGGGTTTACTTGCTAACACTGGGACCTATGGCAAAACCCAAATGGACCGCCCAACAATAATGGTCTATTTCTCACAGAAGCTATGTGGACTCAGAAAAATTTACAGACTTTAAATGATCCTCAACTATCTGTACTTTTAGTGTCACCTACATATGCCACTTCAGGAGAGAGTATTCTAGTAATAATAGCCTCAATATGACATAGTGCCAAGATTACTGGCTCTACCTAAGGGGAGCTCCCAATATAAAGATATAAGTATTGAAGCAAGATTTCTTCAAATATCTTCAAGTTGTTTACCCCTCCAGTGTGGGAGAAAGCTTGACCTTGGCAATCGGCAGTCCTGAGTTCTAGTCCCTGTCCAGCTATGGATGGGGATCATGATCTCAAGCTTGCTTCCTCATCAATATTACAGTAATGACAGCAGGAACAGCAGTAATAGCAAATGTCCAATTCTATTACTATAAAACCTCACAGAACCGTTGTACTTACTTCTACGTTGCAACAGAGATGTTGGTTATCACGGATTTTTTTTTTTACTTACGCAAAAGGTGACCACTTTTTGTAACATTTATGTTATAATAAAAATAAAGAAAACAGAGGATAGAGTCTGGGTCTTACATTTAAAGCTATTTTTTTTTTTTTTATAAAAGTATCCCTCACTCTTGGTTAGGATCCAATTCACTCAGTATTGGTTTTGCTTTAAAAATCAAAAAGCTTAGGACATGTATGGTAGGTGATTCAAATATTAAGTGAGAAGTCACCTGGAACTTAAAAGATGCCCAAATCAAAAGAGACTGGAGGCCTTCCCTGCAAGAATTGGATCTGAGCTCCCGCAAACTCACAATTATTTACATAATGTCGCAACCTTAATTACTGCAATACAAATCAAGAATTAGCCAATTTCCTTTGGTTCAAATACCATAATTTTAAAAAATTACAACATTTAGTGAGCACTGGTTAGACTGAGAGATAAAGTATTCTTTCTGTTAGACTCCCTCCAGCATCTGTGAAATGATGCTGGCATACAAGGAAAATCATGCAGATGGTGGAATTCAGGTGGGAAGGGGCTGACGGTGACTTTACTCATGCTTAGTGTGAAATATCTGGATTATAACACAGAACAGGATTCTGAGATCAGAAAGGCCACCTGGTCAATTCCCACACTAGGGTTTTGTTAATGGGCTCCACATAACCTAGCCCCTCGACCACTCCTCTCCCCTAGTCTTGCTACTTCTCTGACTTCATTTTCTGCCACAGTCCCTTCACTCATTCCACCCCAGCCACCCTGGCCTCTGTTCTTGACAGGCCCAGCAAAGCTCCCAGGTTCCCGCCTTTGGGCTATTGCACTCGCCTTCCCTCGGCCTGGAATGCTTACCACCAGACAGATACCTGGTTCTTCCTTTCACTTCCTTCAAACCTTTGTTCAAATGTTGCCTCGCCAGTGAGTTTTGTCTGCCCTATTGAAAACTGCAACCCTTGGGGCGCCTGGGTGGCTCAGTCAGTAAAGTGTCTGCCTTTGGCTCAGGTCTTGATCCCGGGGTCCTGGGATTGAGCCCCATGTCAGGCTCCTGGCTCAGGGGGAAGCCTGCTTCTCCCTCTCCCTCTGCCTGCCTCTCCCCCTGCTCGTGCTCTGTGTGTCTCAAATAAATAATAAAATCTTAAAAAAAAAAAAAACAAAAAAACTGCAACCCTTCCCTCCCTGTTCAATTTTCTCCATAGCACTTACCTGACATGCTACAATTTTTTACGTTATTAGGTCACTTTCTATCTTTTCCTCACCAGAATAAGAGCCTCTGCTTGTGTGTTTTGCTCCCTGTTTCCCTAGTATCTAGAACAGTTCCTAGCATGCAGGAGACCCTCAATAAACATCTGATGAATGGAGTGACTGAATAAATGAATGGGCCACAATGAATGAAAAACTATTCAGTTTGTAAGGCTACCAAATTTCAAGTGTCAACTTTCTGGAAGAAAGGAGACAAAGGGATTCAGGATACTGTGATTTTAAGGACTTAAAGAAGAATGTTACGGCAATACAAAATACACTGGACAAAGAAGAAGGTATAGTTGAGCTCCTATGACCAGCTTTAGGTGAGCTCCTATGACCAGCTTCTCCCAAAGTGTTCTCAAACTTAAGAATGCCTAAATCCCCAGGCCTGCCTCCAGAATGGGAGTCAGCAGTGAATCTGAAGGGACTGAGCCACAGGTCACCTCTTGGGAAACACTGCCTTGGTGCCACTCCTGGTTAGCTGTGACACTTAAGGGAGCTCTGTCCATTTAGTTCACCAAAGCCGTTTTAACTGACACCATGGCATATGAATAAGCACTGTCAACAGTTCAGACAAGCACAAGAGATAAATAATCCTTTGCACGTGTATCCTCTGACTAAAAGGATGAGTCTGTCTCTCTATCATAAAGATTTCCTGTGCTGCTGAGAGTGCTGTGCCCAGGAATGTTGTTATTCTAGGTAAGCACCTTAGTTCAAGGCCACAAAACCAAGTCAACACTAAGTAGGCCTAACCCATGGCAAATTCTGATTTTGCAATACTAGGTATTCACATGGCCTGTTTTGCTTTTTTCATGAAGGTCAGACCTACTCCATGCTTCAGCCACATAGAAAGCCACACCTTTGATAAGGTATAAAGCACATGATTGACCAGAGCGACAGTATAAACAAAGTGAAACTATAATGGTTCTCAATTTGACTCTGGATAACCAAACAAACTCAGGACCCCCCACCCACAGAGCTAAATCAAGAGAGTCATTCAAAGTGTACCTGAGAGCAATGGTTTTTCTTAAAAATGCGTACCTGAGAGCAATGGTTTTTCTTAAGATAGCTGCTTTTTAAAACACTGGACCACTGAACAAAAAAGCACAGGTCCTCTTCCCAGTCTGCCATTCATATCACTGAACTGCTGCGGAGAGCAGCTGACTACATTCTGTGTTAAGGATATAACTAACTGTGCAAACAGATGTTTTCTCCAAATTCCAAGTGACCCTAACCCATAGGCTTTTTACTCAAAGCTTCCAACTTTGTTTTTCAAATGTAGAAACAGCTGGTGCCTACCTCTCCAGGGAAAACATTAGTTTCTGGAAGGCCATCAGCGGGGTGGAGGGAAGCAGAAGACCAGTTATTTTTTTCCCTCCATTTCATGAACATGTATCTTTCCTTAAGTCTTTTGTCCCAAAGCTTAAAATGCTCTTTGTATGCCTTGAAATAACAGCTGTTGGAACTGGAAGATCACTGGTGTCCAGGCTGGTTCACATACCTTCCCTGAGAGGTCCCATTTAAAATAAGTACTAACTTTGAACCATACGAAAGAAATTCTCATGGAGGACTAGGGAATCACTGACTTCAGAAATCCTTCGGATTATCCCAAACTTCTATGGGCTATTCTCTGTACTGTGGAGTTATAATCATTTCGTGAATGACTGAATTATTTTAACTAATTCTAATTTTAAAGGATAACTCCTACTATGTCTTATAATGTCTTATGAGCAGCTCCATCCCATCTGTCATTATTTGTTAAGAATGGAGTAGGTGTGTAACGATACCCCAAAGAATCAACAATGAAGGAAATCACATAACTGGAATATCTCTCTCTGCTTCCATTTCTTTCCAGACAGGTGAGTGCCCTGGTAAGCCCCCCAGCAAGTTTCAAGTTAGTGGTGGCCATAAGCTTTCTCAATAAACTCACCTTCTCTCCTTGGAGTGATGGGACAGAGTCCCGCAAACTGTGAAAGCTGTCTTTGATGTGGTCCCTACGTTTTCGTTCCAGTGCATTATGATGAGCCCGTTTGTCAGCCTAGAAGAATGGGAGAAAGAGCACATTAGCAATGTCATTCCTTTTGCTTGGTATAGGTGGGTGGGGAATAGCCTGGAAGTATATGCTGTCAGCGCTGTCCCTGGCGATTGGGCTGGGAAGGATTTGTCGAGGTGGGCAGTTAGGAGTCTCCAGAATTAGGATCTGCTAAAGGGGGAGAAAGGGGTGAGCAAGGCTTGCGACAGGAACATCCAAAGTAGCTCGATGCATCCAGCTCATGCATAAGTAAAATAAAAGTTATTCACGGGGACAAAGTGTAACTCTCCTGCAACATCAGTCTTCCCCCACAGCTTACTTATGTGACAGAACAGCCGCCAGTCCATGGTTGGGAAGTGGCCAGGGAAAAGCGCTAGGGGGCCCCTCTATAAAATGTGATCACCTCCACTGTAAGAGATTCCCCATGGTGGGTGCCCAGGAAAGGAGTAAGGTCACTGGTGCAGTGTTTCTTTCCATGTGAAACCCATCACCACGAGTCTGGTCTCCAGCTTGCTAAAAGGGACTAATTTAAGACCTGCTCACCAAATTCTACAATAGAAACTAAAACCTCTAGAAAGCACAGATGCCGTGAATCTGAGATTATAACAGAGCTGATAAGGACACCATTCTGAGTTCCTGTTTTTTTAAAGTGGATCCATGGTGCTATCCTGCCAAGGGCTTCCCCTCACACACACCTATGCCAGAAAGGTTGTTCTTAGACAGCAAATCATTTGACACCCACATGCTCTGAATAAATTTCCTCAGGCACCTGTGGCAGGTCAAGTTTATCTGGCAGTATCTAAACACCCGTGGACCAAAGTCTTTATCCCGTCCTGCTTAGCATCACAAAGAACTATCAGCTGGAGAGGGACGAAGACTGGCAATGGCAAAATACTCTGGCTTCAGGCAAAAGAGAGTGCTGGAGGGCACTGCAAGAGAGCTTCCGCAGTCCCTAAAAAAAGGGCATTCCCTCCAAATGGAACACAGATGCTTAACTTAGTCTAAAGCAAGAACTTTTACACATCCACACTTTGGGAATTATGGAAAATAATATACTCTGAGAATTTACCCCGAATACACAAGGTTGCACTGAGCTAACCCAGAGAGCAAGTCTGTATATGGAAAGCTCGGGTAGTTTAACCTACCCCGAGCACCAGGAATTTTAGATATGAAGCAACAAGAGTAAATAACTTGGCTTAGCACAAGAATGCCTCAAATGAATCCTTGAACAAGATGTACAGACAAAAATTTATAAAGACAAGAGTTGTGGGAATGAAAGGACCTGAAATTCTCTTATCTAATCCCAAGTCTGAGACATGAGAGAGGAAAAGGCGACTGGGAGCAGCTGTGGTACCTGAAGTCACCACCTGGTCTCTCCAGCACAACACCTCACCTACAGCTCTGGTGAACTGGACACCTGGTTCGCATCGAGGCCATGATTCCACAAACCATAGCAACTCATTTTGAGGGCAGATGCCTGGGCACTTCTAAAACCCTCCCAATCTTGCTAAGTCTGAATTCATGGTAAAGTGTTTGCTGAACTCAGTGACGCATGGAATTTATGGGAAAACTGAGGGAACGATCAAGTTTGGAAACCAGATATAACCTGAGGCTAGAGGGACATACGCTGTATCACACAGCATTAGAACAAGAATGCTGATGCCTTCTGACAGCAGTATGAAATAACTTGAAGGAATTAAGCATATTTAAGTCCTTTCCTAACTTACTGTCCCCTCTAGTCACCTACACAGGTAAGGTGGGCTGAGCTCTTACCTGGACTATACCTAAAGCACTGAGAAGGTGGAGATGGCATCTGGCATCTACCTCCCTCTCCATCATTTGCTACATACTCCCAGGATGGTTTATTTACATACAAATTAATTGCCCAGCTTTGGTCTCCAGCAACAGCCCAAGATACTCCTGTCTACTAAATCACCCTGTTTCCTGGCCCTCCTCCTGGCTTAAAAGCTGTGCACAGAAGCAGGGACAGCAGAGTTACCCACAATTCCTCTTGTTGATACAAATAAAATCCTAATTGTCTGTTTTCTTTCTGGGAGAGTCCTGCAAATCTCAAAAGGTTAGAATCAAGTTGGACTTGGTTTCACTCACGCCTGCACTAGAGGGGTGGAGCTAGGTATAATCTAACACCCAAATCATCCCCACAATGCACTACCCTCTTCCCATTCACTGAGCCCTGAAAGGACTCAAACGGACAAGTCTTTTGGTTAGAGGATTGTTAAGTGAACTTGGCTGTGGACCATTAGCAGAAATCTTGGCTTCTCATCTGGGGAGCCAGCCAAGTTTGAGAAGTTGGCTCAACAAGGAAAGGCAGCAGTCCACTGCCTGGTAGAAAGCCTGGGCTGGGGACTGTTCTTCTCGAAGTAGTGGATGGAATTTCTGTGGTGGTTCCAGGCCCAATTTAACTAGCAGAAGAGTAGAATCTTAGAACAATCCCTGCTGCCATGTCCATCCCCAAGCTGCTACTCCTAACCAGACTCAACTTCAAAGCTCTCAGAGACAATGGCAATGATGTATTTTCTCCTCCCTAGGCCTCATTTCAAAGAGCAAGTTAAAAATATGTAGAACTAACATGCCTAACTCCAGGCAACTCTATACTAAATGATACCTCTAGTGGCTTGAAAGAGCAGATGAAAAACCTTTACACAAAGCTGAGAATTCTGTTTGGGAAACATTTCCAAACCACAGAGATCCATCCAGCCTGATAATAATGCTCCTCTGTCCCCCACTCCAAATCATCCAAATGGAGGGCCAGTTGCCAGGCTTATCACTGCTTTGTTAACGGTCTTCACTTGCTGGCAACCCTTTTCGAAAGGGCCAAGATTTCAGAGTTCAGAATGAAACACAGGGTAAAGACTTCCAGTGTAAAGCATCTGAGATCCTCCCACAAACTCAAAACTAGTTAAAAAAAGGGGGGGATGGGGGAAGGGTCAAATAACTGTGTGTCTTAAACAAATAAAGCTCAACTCAGAAATTAGCCAGTTTTCTGTCGCCTGTACTGAGAAAGATGTTTGATAATGAAAACAAGTGGTACCAAACAAAAGCAGGCCCCCAAATACCTCCCTCCTTACATCCTATAGGAGCAGTGGCTGGATGCTGCTACCCTTCAACTTCACTCAATCTGCAGTTTCTGCCAAAAAACCCTTCCTTCAGGGCATCCCAAGCTAACAGAAATCCTAAAGGGCTGTGTGATACTCAAGAGTGGCTCACAGATGCTCAACAGGAACTCCAGCACCAAATCGCTTCCAGCTTTGACGTCTCTGCCAAGGTTTTTACTCAGCCTCTCAATTTTATTTCCACCAAACTTTCCACTGGCAGCCAGAATACAAATCTTCACCCACAATTTGTCCACCTCTGACACTAACAAGCAATGTATATCTTAAGTGTTGTTATATGTTGAAAGCAAACATTATTTTGTTAGCCAAGAAGTTGCTAAACCGGCAGGAGGTCATTCAAGCTGTTCAAAATTGAGGGGAATCTCTTTAAGTTATTTCCTTCCAACTTACTGCATAGAGAATGCATCTTCATTCAAGGCATTACATCAGTTAGCAGCTCGTTTCCTGCAAGTTCTAGGTAGGCAACTAGCATGGGGAAATAAATGCTCCATTATTCAAGGATGCACAAGGTTCTCCAGAACAGTGTTATTTCTTTCAGACTACTTGACATCTAACCCCATCTATAAGGAGCAATCTTCTTGATTTCCATATAAAAAATGCTCAGCCTATACTGAATTGGAGTTGCCCACTAAACACTGCCTTAAAGAATTTCAAAGATTGCATTTTAGAGGAGTGTTGCTTATTATTAATAAGCTGTTCTTATTAAACACAAACATGGAAAATACACAAGTTCAAAGTTCTCATCAGAAAAGACCTATTTATTTCTTCTGATGGCAAGCAGATAGGATAAATGAAGCTGGATTTCTAAGCAACTTAAGCAACATGAAAATTACAACACGAAATAACAGGCAGCTAGGATGAGAAACTCACGAAGGTCCTTAAAAGATATAAATTTCAACTTTCCAACACCTGTCCTGCTGGAAGCTGACTGCCTGCTAGGTATTTCTAACATCTACTAAATATATGTGTTTTTGAGGCTTATTTATTTTTTTAGTATCATCTGGTGCCTGAAAGAACTTGGAAATGCTATGATCCAAATATGCTGTCAAACTATAGCCATTTAAGAGAGTAAAAATGCCTTGGTCATGAAATTTTAATTGAAAACCACGCTGGATTCCATGATCAACTATTTCCCCATTACGGGCATCTTGAAAAAGAACTTTAAAACGTAAGATCACCTTTTCCTCTAACAAACAGGCATATTTAGGAAGCAACACTGGCATTTCTGCATCACTGTCGACATTCTGAAGCACACACAAAGTACATGCAGCGTGCAGCACTTCTGAGACGCAACGAATTCCAGGTAAAACAGACAGTTGTTTCCTGAGTAAATTCCAATCTCAAAGGCGACCAAGCTCATTCCCTTCTAAATAGATTACAATCCCCCCCCTTTTTTAAAAAGATTTTATTTATTTATTTGACAGAGAGATAGAGCCAGAGAGCACAAGTGGAGGGAATGGCAGAGGGAGAGGGAGAAGCAGGCTCTGCGCTGAGCAGGGAGCCCGACGCGGGGCTTGATCCCAGGGCTCTGGGATCATGACCTGAGCCGAAGGCAGATGCTTAACCATCTGAGCCACCCAGGCGCCCCTAAACAGATTACAATTCCTAAAGAAGCAAAGAGTGCTGAGAAGTTAAAAATATTTCCTATGAGGAAGGTCAAGTGAAACTGCACAAATCTGTTTTTACACCCCCTAACATACACTGTAACTGCAACACGTTCAGCTGATAATGGAGGATAAGATGCTGAAAAAGGTTTTGGGTTTCCCTCCTAACACAGTGACCCTACATTTCTCATATACTTTCATTTTTCCCAAAAGGAATTTCCCAAACAGAAACAAAACCAAAGGATCACTTTGTGTGAAACACAGCTGTTCCAGAAAATGATCTTTAAAACGTAACCTCTTCCCTCCAAAAATAGTAAGATAGCATCGATGGAATTGCGAGGTGTATAAAATTTAGTAATAAAAATATTGTTTGGGATTATTTCCTTCAACAAAGCTTATTGGTCACTAGAGAAGATGTTTTCCGTTTGCACTGAGGCAACAGAAAACAATATTCGTCAATCAGTTTCACTTTCTGTTATAGTTAGCCTCACTTCCTAACTGCCCTTGCTGAGAATCTTACGTTTCCCACACAGCAAGGCTGTGCCTACTGTAGTGACATTATAAAACATAAATGAGGGCCTCTTTTTCCATCAGGACCCACAGAACCTTTTCCAAGTAACTTTTTACAAGGTTTTCTATAGCCCTAAATCTTTGGTTGTTCACAGTCCACAGCCTTTTCTGAACTAATACAAGCTTAAGAATAGTTTCCAACAAATTTTAAAAAATATATTTATTATCTATACTAAATAGCAGGAAATAAACTGGTGTATTCATGGAGGAAAAAACCCGAAATCCTTTTTACCCTAAGTAGGGTTCACGGTAACTGTTTGATATGCTATAAAATTTATCTATTGCTTCTTCTCTCCATGCTATTGTGATTATTTTGTGCCAGATAATATTTAAAAGTTTCAGCAAGTAGATGTGTCAAATTAAAAACAGAGGGTCAAATCCACTCCCACTGCCCACCTCCCAAAATCAAAGAGAAAAATCCTAGGCACCTTCACACCGAACTAAAAATATCTAGAAAAAAACAATGACATTAGCATTCTAGGAGAGTAGAAACATTTTAATAATAAAGCAATTTACATCAATACCCATGTGGATGGATATTTTGAAAAGCATAAGGCTTTCAAGAACTGTAAGCCAAACTTCCACAAAGAAAACTTTCTCTCACTGGAAAGCCAATGTAATTCCAAGTCAAATAGTAGTTCTGCAAAGGAGGCCTGACCAATCCCTATCCTCCAACCCTGATCAAGCCCTGGGGCACATTTTATAACTGGAGACTTGGCGGGGGGGGGGGGGGGGGGGGGGGGGGGGGGGAGTGTTTTAAATAGACTGGATCCCAAACATGAAACTCCACGTTCACATTATTAAGGGTCGCAGTGACTAGAAAAAAGAACTGAATTTCCATATACATGCGTAAAGGTAAGTGTCTGACAATATTTCAAGGAAAAATAAGACACAACAAACTCTTTTTAGTAACTATTACCCAGGGATAATTTTTAAAACCCTCTGTCACTGCATACTCCAGATTTTACAGAAAATATCAGCAGTCAATAAACAACATTTTTTCTTAATGCCTATCTGCTTGGACAACCTGCAGAAACTTTGCTTGCTCTAATGAAGAGCAGGTACAAGGACGAAGACTTGCTTTTATCAAAGGTATCACAGTGGCATCCTTCATATTCTAACAAGTTCCCAAACAACTTGGTTGTCCCACACATGATTTCAAAAATCAGAAAAATAACATAAAAATCTGGATTTCTAAACTTTCTTTAAAAATAGGAAGATCTGGCAACAGTGAGCCCTTACTCCCACATAACAACAACCCACTGGAGTTTGGTGGCTGCCTTTTCAGAAGAGACATGTGCAATCCAGAACCCAGTCCTCACCTCTGCTCTTTACTTTATTCCTGACGATTTTACTGCCTGGGGCCCCCAGAGGCATCTGAATTTTTGACCCCCATTCTATAAACTTTGTACTGTTCCCATCTGTCAAATGTTAGACACTCTGATGTACTTCTCTTCCTCTCTCTGACTCTGATTTATTTTGTGTCTATCCTTTTTTTCTTTCTCTAATCTATTCATGGAACACTCACAGTACTGTCCCAGACTGGAAAGGAATGAGATTAGTGTCTATCTAAATCCACAGAACCATCTACTGAGAACATTAATATCAAAACCCTGAGAAATTACCAATAACACTGAATGGTCTCAACCACCACCTTTTAGCAAATCTATCTCTGTGATGCCACTTCTCCTCAACAATTTTTCTATTTTCTTTATACCTCTCCTTCAACTCAAATAGGCAGACCAGAATAAGCCGTTTGTGACACTTTTCATATTCAACCTTTGGTTCCCCTACATTTCTAATTTCTGCATTAGAATAATACCAGGTTGTGCTAGATTCTATAGGTCTACAGCAGTCACATGACCACCTAACTTTTGGTTAAAGATGATTTTTTGCATGTGGCTTCAGCTTCACACAACTATGCATATATGGTTTAGAGCCTGCTTGTTCCAAAGTAAATCTGACTACTTTGGCCCGAAGTAACAGTTTACTTCAGAATGATACTTCTCATTTTACACTTACATAGTGACAGCTAGATCCCCCACCTGGAAGCTACGGAACGATTCATTTCTTTGCAAACAACACCTTTCACTCACCTACAGTCACTGAAACTTATCACCTGAGAGTCTAGAATGAGGAGATTTGCAAACCCGCCCCCCACCTAGAACCCCCAAACAAGGCCCCGCCTCACCTTAGCGGTTAACAGGAGAGTTTACTACAGTATTAAAAATAACAGAACAATCTCTTTTTCTCTCTGACCCCAAAAAGAACTAGAACTGAACGGAAATGAAAATGAAATGGAGAGTAGGAGACGTACCGCAGATTGAAACCTCGGTTGCTCTTCCTGGAATAAGAGAGAAAAAAATAGAAAATATAGAAGTTATTTTTACACTTCATATTCAATAATAAGAAAGAAAATGCCGGCGGCGGAGGAAGCGGCGGGTGGGGAGTCAGCCCGACCCCCCTCCCTCCCTCCCCGCCCCACGCCCCCTTCCACCCAGCGGGATCCGGTAGCCGGGCAGGGGGGTCCCGAGCGCCGCCCCTCCTTCCGGGATCCGACTCTGGCCGGAGGGGGTTCAGAGCACTGTCTCCTCCCCTCGCATCCAGCTCGGGGCATCTGGGCACTCCCGTCCCCTCTCCGCCCTCCCTCAACCCCCCAGGATCCGCCGGTCACGGGAAGAGGGTGATAGCAAACCGAGGGGGCAGGTCCTGAGCGTCGTCCCCTTCCCCGGGATCCGGACAATGGGAACCCGGGCGCACCCCGTCCCAGTCCCCTGGATCCTGAGCGGGACAGGGTGGGAGCCGGAGGCCGCAGCACCTTCCTCCACCGGGGGAGGTGGGGGTCCCAAAGGCCGCGTGTCTCCACCCCACCTCCAGTCCCAGAAGGCCGCTCCGGCTAGGAGCCCGGAGGGGAGCGAGCCCGGAGCGCGACGGAGGCGGTCCCAGCCGGGGGGGGGGGGGGGGGGGAGGAAGGGGAAGGAGGAGGCGGCTGCCCGGCCCCCTGCCGCCGTCGCCCCGCTGAGAGCCCCGGCCGCTGTCCCCGCCTGACAACCCGCACGGGAAGGAAGAAGCCCCGGGACTCACGTCGCTCTCCACCTCGATGTCATCGTTATCGCTCATTTCCTACGGCCCAGGGAGCGGCCACTGCAGCGGCGGCGGGGAGGGGGGGAGGGGTGGAGGGGAGGGGGAAGTCACCGACAACAACAAGCCGAGTCCCCCCACACACACACTCACTCACTCACTCACTCACTCGCTCTCTCACTCACACACACACACAACACGGGCGAGAACCACCTCCTCACTGCAGCACCGGATCAACGGCGGCACGCACGCCCGGTCAGCCCCCTGCCACGTGACCGGGTCCGTCACGCTGGGGCCGCTGAGACTTGTAGTTGTCGTCCCTTTGACTGACGGCCCAGCTGGCTCCAGAAAAACTACAAATCCCATAAGGAACTGCACACGGTCGTCGCCAGTCAGGTCTGTTGACGGAGCCCAGAGCGTCTGCGTGTCCTGTGGAGGGGGTGGAGAGCGAAGCGGCGCGGTGCCTGCTGGGAGTCGTAGTCCGCAGACCGCGAGTTGTCAGGAGGTGTTCTTCCCGAGGCTGCAGAGGAGGCTGCTGGGAAGACAGGACACGTGGAGGGAGCTGGGGCGCTTGGAGCCCGGCACCGTCTGAGCGCCCGGCGCGGGGCCCAGGGGACGGGGTGGAGGCTCTGGGGGAGTAGCCGGCTGCCTAAATAACGCTGCCTCTCCTTGGTGCGACTGGTTTTACTTTGTTTTTTTGATGCCTCAGTCGTTCTGCATCGCTCCCTGGGGCGTGACCCGCTTGGGGAGGGGGGACTCCTGCTGAGGCGGACTAGGGGGCGCGGTTCCGAATGCCCACGCGAACCTTTGGGATCTGGCAGTGGGGAGGAGTCGATGGCAGGTGTTAAGTGGTGTTACAGGACTGGCAGGATGACCGGCCTCGCTGACGGACCGCTCCCAGCCATGAGAATTTTGTATTCATTCATCCGGGGGTGACCATCCTTGCTGCTCACCGTGAGGCTCATACGTTCTTGGACCCCCGATCCTCAACTACCATTTACGTGGAAGTAAAACCCCTTTTGGGTTTGTGGTAGCCCAGGTAGATGAGGGAGTGCCCAGTTCAGAGTGCTGCAATTAAGAATTGCAAAAA
Source organism: Zalophus californianus (assembly GCF_009762305.2). Classification (NCBI taxonomy): domain Eukaryota; kingdom Metazoa; phylum Chordata; class Mammalia; order Carnivora; family Otariidae; genus Zalophus; species Zalophus californianus. The sequence continues at coordinate 35,219,478 of NC_045600.1, read as the reverse complement.
GTATGAAAACGGGAAACTTGTGCAGCTCTCTATCCAGTTAAAACATATTTATTACATCAATATTTATTGAACACTTATCATGTGCCAGCACGGGGATACCATAATGTATGAGATGAGACTGGTCCCTGACTTCATGCAGCTCACAGCTGTGGAAACAAAAATGATGCTGCACGGCCATCATTTTAAGAGTGTACAAGTCCCACAGGAAGAAAAAACAAGGTAAGACACTTTGAACCCGAGATAAAGTAACTGACTTTTACATCAGGTGTCCAAAGTGAATGAAATTTCGGGCTTTTCCCATAAATTACCAATTCCCTAATGAAAACCATTTTATCACTAACTTTTGAATACAGAAATTTGGGGATATGTGACATATCTTCCCATGTGAGCATAACATCTGTGCTTAAGACACAAATGTAAACTATGGTAATCTTCCCTTTACATTTTTTCCTTTAAATATCTGTTGTAATTTTTACTCAGTGATCCCATCCTAGTGAAGCTGGCACATCTTTGCAAGTGAACTTATCTTTTCTAAATACTTTTGTCTCCTAGTCTTCCTTTCACATCCAGTGGGGCAGATCATTATAAGAGCTGAGACAGGGAAGTAGTTCTGAGTGAGTTAATTAGCTGGATATTAGAAACTAGGGCTAACTCATATTAGAAACTAGGACAAACAATTATTTGGCGCCAGTTATGTGCAAAGCATTATAGGGCAACACTGGCTACAAGTTAAAATCACTTTAGGGGGGCACCTGGGTGGCTCAATCGTTAAGCGTCTGCCTTCGGCTCAGGTTAAGATCCCAGGGTCCTGGGATCGAGCCCCTCATTGGGCTCCCTGCTCAACAGGAAGCCTGCTTCTCCCTCTCCCACTCCCCCCTGCTTGTGTTCCCTCTCTTGCTGTGTCTCTCTCTGTCAAACACATAAATAAAATCTTTAAAAAAAAAATCACTTTGGGGCTTTTAAAAATTCTGATGTCCAGGCTGCACCCCAAACCAATTAAGTCAGAACCTCTGAGGGCAAGAAGCAGGTAGCAGTATTTTTTTTTTTTTTAAAGCTCTCTGGGTGATTCCAATGTGCAGCCAAAGTGGAGAACCACTGCTACAGAGGATGCCAAGTTAAATAAGGTAGTCTCTCACTAAATGATGCATTTTACAAGAGTGAATTTTATAGTTTGTCAAATATTATATTTCAATAGAGCAGTTATATAAAAAAATAGGATAATCTTTGCCCACCTGGAATCTAAGAGCTGACAGGGGAATAAATTATGAACACAAATAATTGCAATGAAAACAGACTAGGTACATGTTAAATTAGTTACCCAGGCAGTGAAGGCCTTAAGAGCTCAGAGGAGGGAGAAATATTTCCAGATCTGAGGGGGGTGGGGAGATGCTGGTGATTAGGTAAATCTTAGGCTATCAGCTCCATCAGGGCAGAAACTGAGTCTGCAGAGACTACGTCAGATTTTGGTCACCATGAATCCCTAGTTGTTGGATGGAGGCCTGGGCACATAGGAGATATGGGGAAGAAAGGCTTTCCAGTCAGATTTTAACACATTTCTTTTTAGTAATCGATAGAATATGAAGCCCATCAACCCAGTTAATAAATTTTTTTTTAGTAAGAGCACATGCCCGCACGCATGTGCACGGGGGGCTGGGGGGGCAGCAGAGGGAGAGGGAGAGAGAGAATCTTAAGCAGGCTACAAGCCCAGCATGAAGCCCAACTCGGGGCTCAATCTCACCGCCCTGAGGTCATGACCTGAGCTGAAATCAAGAGTCGGACACTTAACTGACTGAGCCACCCAGGCGCCCCCCAGTTATTAAATTTGACCTAAGAGACATAAATACTGCACCCAACAATAATAGAATATGTTGTTTTCAAGCACTCATGGAACATTTACAAAAATTGAGCATGTTCTCAGTCATAAAACAAATATCAACAATTTTCAGAGGACTGTAATCTTGGGGAGCATGTTCTTGAACCTAATGCAATTAAAGTAGAAATAGTAACTAAAAGATAACTAAAAAATCCTTATAAGTTTGGAACTTAAGAAACACTTTTAAGTGACCCAAGTGGAGGGACTTTCACGAGCAAGGTGTATACACAGGAAAGGACCAGACATACAAGAACAAAAATTTCCTCTAGTTTTCCTTTTTAGTACTTTTCTGATGTGAATAATAATCTTGGACCCTTAAGAACTCATTCTCATCTCTGCATGCTTAAGTGTCTTTGGTAAAGTCCTGTGTGAATGTATCAAGACTGGGAATTGTCACTGGGCAACCTAATCTAGCCCCTTGCTACTTCAAGTTTGGTTCAGTGGTATCCACATTACCTTGGTGCTTGTTAGAAATACAGGCCCCACCCCAGACCCACGGAATCAGATCGGCAATACGACAATATGCCCAGGTGATTCATCCACACAGCAGAGTTTGAGAAGCCCTGATGAGGGATGAGGGGCCAGCAAGTGGGGAGGGCAAGCAGATTACCTCCATTTTCTCCTCAGCTCTTCCTCAGTGTGGCTTCCACTCCATACTTGGCTAAAATCACTCTTATCCAGGCCACCCAGCTACCCTGTATTGCTAAATCCAAAGCCCTTATCTTATTTGACCTGGAGGTAGCCTTCTTCACTGTTGACCCCTCCTCTTTCTCGAAGGCCAAGAAGTCCTCCGCTCCTTCTACCTCCTTATCTGTTTCCTCCGGTTTCTCTTGCCTGTCAGTGTTTGAGTTCCAGTGGCTCTGTGCTGGCCCTTGCTTCTTCCCCCTCCTACCCTCCACCTCGTGGGATCCTCTGCCTCCCCAGGCTTTCATGGCCGCCTCTCCAATGGTGGCCCCAAGACCAAGTCTCTTAAACTCTAGGTTGTTATATTCAATGTATTTCTGGACACATCTACTTGGATTCTTCCACAGGCAGCTCAAAACTTGAGGCTTATGGATGAATGAGAAAAAGTAGGTTTGACACAGCATTTGGAGTATGAGTCACTCAAAATTGAACATATCTCTGAGTATATATGTGTCGAGAAATATGGAGGATAGCCAGCAAACATTTAATAGCATTGTTTCTGGGAGGTGGGACTTCCGGTGATTTTTCTTTTCTTTTTAAGTGAGCAGCATCATTCCCGAGCAAACAGTAGGGCTATTAAAGACAACCACTATCTCAGTAAGTCTGTTATCTTTCCTAAACAGCAAAACTTCTCAAGCCATAATCCTTAGGAAGATGGTCCCATCCCTTTCCCGTGACACTTGTGCTTGCTTTCTCCTTATTTAGGGGGTGGGGCTGGAACCATGAGGGGCTCAGCAGGAACCAGCTGGCACACTCAAATGAGGATCATTCACGGAGTTTTTAATAATGGGGTTGTTTACAAATATGTGGGCAGGGTGTAAAGAAACTACAAGGAATTGCACAGAACCCCTGGGACTCTGTGCCCACCCACACCTGTAGGGGAGAGAGAATGAGTGGTTAACAGAACTGGAATGGAGGCTGTATGAAGAGGGCCCTCTGAAAGGAGCTCAGATCCGGGGTCCAGGACAATTGGATCTGGAAGGCCAAGACAAAGGTTTCTGGCACTGCAAAGGACCCTTGTTTCCTCTTCTCACAATTTCAGAGAGAGCTGGAACTTCCAGCCCTCTTCCTGACTATTATCCACCCTGCAGAAAGATGGATCTATCAGAAATGAAGTATCCTCACTCTTCTAGTTAAACCTTTCTATCCCTCTCAGTGCCCTCAGGATAAAACCTAGGCTCCATAGTTTGGCACATAAGGCCCTTCATGATCTGGTTCCTTTGCCAGCCTCATATTTTAGCTCCTGTTCACTCACCCTCTACAAATCCAGCCATGCAGAACTTCTTGCCGTTCTCCCAAAGGACCATGTTTTCTTCTGTGTCCAGGGATTTCCACATGCTGTTCCTTCTGCCCTGAGTGTTACCTCCCCCAAATACTCCCAATCACCCTTCCCCTCTTTTCTTCTCATCCTTTGGGGCTTAGCCATCACCTCCATCAGGAAGTTCCCCCTGGATTCTCCAAAGCTGGATTAAGGAGACTGGGCTGAACCGCAGGGAGACAGTTTCTCCTCTCAGCCTGCAAGCCCATGAGTCACTCTTCCCAGGGGGAATAAAAGATGGAGTAGGAATGCCAGAGTATTCCTCCCATAGTTTTTCTTCCTTGCAAAGAGCACTATTCAGTCCCTTGAACCCTCAGCCTCCAGTTCTGGGAACAATAAATTTCTGTTGTTATAAATCATCCAGTCTGTTGTTCTCTGTGATAGCATGAATGGACTAAGACAACCCCCAGCTGTTTTGATTTGGTGTTTGTTGATTTATTTATGAAATATCACCTCAGACCATAAGCTCTAGGAGGTCAGGGACTGAGCCCATTTTGCTCCTACTCATATCCATGGCACCAGCACTGTAGCTGGCAAAGGGGGGTGCGTGGTGTACAATAATAGGGTGGGACTGAACCTTGCAATTATTTATTTCAACCCCATCATAGTTTATAGGCTGCATGGACAAATGTTAAAACACGCTTAGAAGTATCTGGGGGGAAAAAATCATGAAGATTGCTTTATCTTTGCCCTGGGGGCCGACTAGAGCTTCCCTCCCTGACCTAAACATCCCTGGGTGGATGGAAAACCAGGAGACTATTTGGGTCCTGCTTGGCACACTGTGCTTGGCAGGGCGGTCCCTGCTAACAGTGCCTGGCTCGGAATTCTTCTCAAAATGGCTTTCAACAATTCTGAGGACTTAGGGGTCAGGCTGGAGAGGAGGAGATTATGTCAAGGGCCAATCTGTGTTTAGCCTATACTTTACTTGTAGTCCTTGAACTAATGTGATTCCTTTGTCAGGAAACCAAAGGCATTGGTTCATAGCTTGTATAAGAAAGAGCCAGCGGGGGCTATTTTGTTCATTTGAGCCAGGGTTAGCTTCCTTGCAGACACTGGAAGTTTGTTGATGGAATTTGTTCCATTGATCACTTTGGCTACTGTCAGTGATATACAATAGAGTTTATATTATGTATGAGGAATTTTAATACGATGGAACAATTTTGCATATATTATTTGTTCCATCATAGCATCAAAGCCCAAGTTACAAAGAGCAAATAAATAAAAATCACAGATCTTTAACGGAGATGTGTGAGGTTGAATGGGACGATCACTTTTACTTTAAATAATAATTTAATCAGTCTCCATTGTGACGCTCCCCAAAAGGCAAAAATGTATTCCAAGGGTCAGTGTGGAAGTCAGTGCTTAGTGTGACAGATTCCACAGCTTTGATCCGGCTTCCTGCTTTCTGTAGCAAGAATATTTGCCTACAAATATTACAGTAGGGGAACATGGATGCCCCAGGGCATGTGGTTCCTTAATAGGGTGTCCTTTGTCTCCTCCCCAGGACAAAGTAGAGACCCTGGACAGAGAATGTTTCTCAGAAACTTTGTGGAATTCAGATACCCATTGTCAAACTTTAAACAAATCAATTGGTTAATTAATGGTGTTATTTAATCTGATGGCTTAAAACATTAGACATTCATAGGAAAGGGAAGATGGGAGAGAGAAGTGGCTGCCGGGGTCCAACACTGAGGTGTCTGAGCGAGTCAGAGTGGAAGTAGCTCCAAGCAGGGGCCCCGGGGTACTGGTTCCGCTGGAGTTCTACTTCCCTCTACATGCCTCTTCTTCCCAGAGCAAACATGAGAGAACTTGCACTAGATGATGAGGATTTCGGAATAAAATGAGATTATGTGTACACCAACATTTTTCTTTTGGTTTTCTTTTAACTGAGGTGTAATTTACATAAAGTAAAATAACCCTTTTTAGTGTATATTTCTTTTTTCTTTAAATTTTTTATTGTTATGTTAATCACCATACATTACATCATTAGTTTTTGATGTAGTGTTCCATGATTCATCGTTGGTGCATAACACCCAGTGCTCCACGCAGAACGTGCCCTCTTTAATACCCATCACCAGGCTAACCCATCCCCCCACCCCCTCCCCTCTAGAACCCTCAGTTTGTTTTTCAGAGTCCATTGTCTCTCATGGTTTGTCTCCCCCTCCAATTTACTCCCCTTCATTCTTCCCCTCCTGCTATCTTCTTCTTCTTTTTTTTTTTCTTAACATATATTGCATTATTTGTTTCAGAGCTACAGATCTGTGATTCAACAGTCTTGCACAATTCACAGCGCTCACCATAGCACATACCCTCCCCAATGTCTATCACCCAGCCACCCCATCCCTCCCACCCCCCCACCACTCCAGCAACCCTCAGTTTGTTTCCTGAGATTAAGAATTCCTCATATTAGTGAGGTCATAAGATAACATGTCTTTCTCTGATTGACTTATTTCACTCAGCATAACACCCTCCAGTTCCATCCACGTCGTTGCAAATGGCAAGATCTCATTCCTTTTGATGGCTGCATTATATTTCTTTTTTTAAAAAAATATTTTATTATTTGAGAGAGAGAGAGAGAGAGTGAGTGGGGGGAGGAGCAGAGGGAGAGGAACTAGCAGACTCTGCACTGAGCGTGGAGCCCGATGTGGGGCTCAATCCCATGACCCTGAGATCACCACCCAAGCCGAAACCAAGAGTCAGCTGCCCAACTGACTGAGTCACCCAGGGGCCCTGTTTTAGTGGATATTTCTGTCAGTTTTGACAAATGCATATAGTCATGCAATCTACCACCACAATCAATATATAGAATAGTTCCCTCACCCCCTAAAATTCTCCTGTGCCCCTTTCTAGTCAACCCTTCCTGCCATCCTTGGCCCTTGAAAGCCACAACTGACCTATTTTCTATAGCTATAATTTCGCCCATTCTGGAGTGTCACGGAAGTGGCATCAGACAGTGTGCAGCCTATTGGGTCCAGCTTCTTTTGCTTTGCATTTCGGACTCATTTATGCATATGTCACTAGTCCACTCTTTTGATTGCTAGGTAGTATTCCATTGATGGATGTATTAGTTTGTTTATCCATTTACCAACTGCAGGACATTTGGGTTGTTTCCTATTTTGACCAGTTTCTTTTTTTTTTTTTTTTTAAAGATTTTATTTATTTATTTGAGAGAGAGAATGAGAGATAGAAAGCACGAGAGGGAAGAGGGTCAGAGGGAGAAGCAGACTCCCTGCTGAGCAGGGAGCCCGATGCGGGACTCGATCCCGGGACTCCAGGATCATGACCTGAGCCGAAGGCAGTCGCTTAACCAACTGAGCCACCCAGGCGCCCTTGACCAGTTTCGATTATGAATAGAGCTGCTATAAGCATTTGCAGACAGGTTTTTGTGTGAACATAAGTTGTCATTTCTCTTGGATATGTACTTACAAGTAGGATTGCTGAGTCTTATGGTAAGTGTATGTTTAACTTTATTAAAAACTGCCAAACTGTTTTGCAAAGTGGCTGTACTCTTTTACATCCCCACCAGCATTGTATGAGTGTTGTGATAATATTTTGAAAAGTAAAAATTTCTACATATCACTTATAAAAGCAGGTAGAAAGCAATTTTCCCAGGATTGAGAGGGGCAACTTAGAGACAACTCTAAATTGTTTGCCAAACATACAGATTGCCAGCAGAACGCACAGAAATCAGCTGAGAATGTTTACTGAGTCTTTGGAGCAATGCTGCAAAGAATATTGTTTATTTAGGATCACAGTTAATACTAACAGACATTTATTGAGCACTTACCATGCCCTAGGCCTTGAGTTTCCTGCTCTACACAGACCTTCACAATGGCCTTATTATTAGCCCACCTAACAGGTAGGGACACAAGGCCCAAAAAGGGTAAACAACACACCAAACAAGGGCAACCCAGCCTGTAAGAGAACTAACAGGGAATAAAATCCAGGTGTGTTGGATTCCAGACACTGTATCCTTAAAACTGCTCTCCTATGCTGGTCTTTTAGCTCCTTATAATTACTAGTTATTAGCATTCATCAGATTCTACCTTCTGCTTTTCCTTGCACACAAAAACCGGTCCCAGGAACACGGGGCAGAACTCCAGCTTTGTGCCCAGCAGCTCTGGGACTTTCCGTTGCTGTTCTTTGAATCCAAACTGGGCTCAGTCCTCCGCTCTCAGCCTTCCTGGCTTCCTCCGAATCATGCTGTAAGTCACACATCATTTCTTTGGAGAATAATTTGGGAAGACAGCCCCTTGCCACTGAATGTAGGAAAGTCCAGGAGAATGACCTTTCCCTTCCAGTTTGAGAAGGTTGGGCTGAGTCTGCTGCCAAGACCTGGGGCCGGTTCTTCCTCTACAGCTTTTGCTTGGATGTTGGTCCACTCCTGCCACCACGCAGAAGCACAAGGAGGAAGAGTTGTAGGGGGATCACCTTGTATTCCAAAGCTTTTGCGTGCCTTGGAATCATCAGATCCAGATAGCTGTGATTTAGAGTTGACAGGGACCCTGAAGATCACATATTCTGACTCCTCAGACCCACAGAATTAATTCACTGTGGACTTCTGATTCTATTGCTTACTGGCTGTGTGACCAGGTGATTGACCTCTCTGTGCCTAAGTTTCTCTGCCCATAAAATAGGGAAGTGATACACACAGGGTGTTTTAAGGACTGAGTAAGCAATGATGAGAGCCCAGGGCCAGGCAAATCGTAAGTGCTTAATAAATGATAGCTTACTATTGATACAACACAGAAACTGTAAGTGACACTTCTAACATCAACGTTTCTCAGAGCAGAGTTAGAGTTAGGCTGTGTGGTGCCTCAAACCGGATGCTTGGCTGGGACACGGGAGAAATTTGAGGCTAAGAATGGATTGTCAAATTAGTTAGTTTTGTGATCTGAAGCAGTCCCTGAACTTCTCCTCTCACTTAACTTCAGTGATTACCTCTGAGAACTGCTCCTTCTGGCCATCATTCAGATCTCTTAGAGTAATAAAATAAAAAGAACTATCTGGCCAGTCTTTTCCTTCAGATTATCACATCCTCCTTTGTTCTACTCAGTAATAGTTTTAGAAGAAAGGATCCTTGGAGCTAGAAAAACTTTCTGTGTGTATTACCAGAAAGATAAAGCTCTTAATATGTAATAGAAACGATGGTAGCACGGTACTGAGCATTTTTGCTGTGCAGGTGTGGTGCCAAGCCCTGCATCGCATCACAGAAACCTCCCAGAAGCTGGAGTTGAGCAAGGTCAAGTAACTTGCCCAACGTCACTTAGCTGGTAGGTGGCAGAACCAGGATCTGAAACTCAGTCTCTTGGATGCTGAAATGTGTGCTCTTCACTGCTGCCTTGATTAGGAACATAAGAGAGAGCTTTAGAATGGAAAGGAAGTTTGGAAATGTCCTGGTCAGATGACCCCAAACCCCTCCTTTTGATCAAAAACAGCATAGTTGCTGTTCTATCTCTGTGAAGTTACTCCCTGCCCGCCCCATTTGGTAGAATAGTGAGTTGGAGAAGCCCGGCTTGCGTTCCTTGTGTGGATTGAGACCTCCGTGTGGTCAGCATAGTCTGAAGTTGTCATGCACTTGACCGAGGTGGGCATTCAAGGGGTGTTAGGGTAAGGTAAGGCAGCAGTTAGAGATGCTGGTTCCCTGGGGCTGCAAAGTAGACCTTGAGGTGTCTAGAACACTCAGAGGCTCTTTCTGAGGGTAGGTGGGGAAAAGGCTGTGGCAGCTGTCATATCACTTTGCAAAATCCAACAGTCTCTTCCAACTGCCAGAGCTGAACCCCACGCTCTGGGCGTTCTGCGCCGGGCATTTGAGGGACGGCAGCTCCCGGCCCAGCCTGCCCGCTGACTGAAGACAACACAGCTGTCTCCCGCTCTTCCTTCCCGCCACGGCCAGGACCTGTGTGACGTGGAACGAGTCTCTCGGGGATCAGTTGAACAGTTCAAGCTGTAAGCATTTTGATTAAAATAAACAGATACATAGGAATGATAATGTGTGAACAATTGTTCTGTATTTATAGAAAGATCTTCTTCTAGGCCACACTTCCCCCACCTCTGTAGCACAATTACAGGCCAAATGCTGTGGCAATTCAAGGAGAATGAGAGGAAATTTGCTTTGAAATAGGAGGAGAAACTGACCTGGCTGGTTTGGCAACAAGTCCAAAGAACACAGTGTCCTCTGGATGCTGACAGCTGCTGGGATAAGTCTGTTCTTCTTGATGGTCAGGCCGACCCTCTTTGGCCAGATGACTACTGGCAAGTGGAGAAGGTCAACGACATTTATGGAAAGCCCACTCCATCCTTGACAGTGAAATGTACCGAGGCAGGAGAGGATAGAGATTTTTATGCAGTGATAAACAACAGAAAAGATGTCCACAGTGGAGAGGGACACCAGTGAAGCAGGTTACAAAACAATACATAACATGATATCACATTTAGGTATTTTTACAAACAAACAAGTATGTAAATTATCTGAAGGAATACATACAAGTGGGATTGAACAGGACAGAGAGGGAATTTTCACTTTTCACTAAGTATACTTTGGTTATTTGAATTTTTCCTGAAGAGAATGCATTGTTTTTTTTTCCCCCAGTATTCTTTGGTAATTATTACAATATCATTTTTTTTTAAAGTCAGGTTTTACTAAAGTCAAATTTACATATAATTACATAGTAATTACACATCTATATTGGTAAAAGCACTCTTTTAAATGTGTATGGTTAGATGAGTTTTGGTAAATCTATACAGTCATGTAACCACAACCGCAATCAAGATATAGAACATTTCCATCACCTGGAAAGTTTCTTCTGCTTCTTTGCAGTCAGTCTCCTGCTCTTCCCTGCCCCAAGTGACCGTTGATCTTTAAAAAAATGTCAATAAATGAAATCTTATGGTGTGCAAGTAGCTTTTTATCCTGGCTTCTTTTGGTAGCACCATGCTTTTGAGATTCGACCATGTTGTTGCTTGTAGGACTTTGTTCCTTTTCATTGGTGACTCCTACTACACTGTACCATAGTTTCTCCATTTACCAGTGTGGCTTGTTTTCCGCTGTTGGCAATTATAAAGAAAGCTGCTATAAACATTTCCGTACAAGTCGCTGTGTAGCTGTAAGTTTTCTTTTGGGTAAACACCTAGGATTGAGATTGTTGGGTCATATATTAAACGTATGATTAATTTTATAAGAAACTGGCAAACTATTTTTCGAAGTGACTGTACCATTTTGCATTCCCACCATGAATATCCCGGTTGCCCCACATCTTCATCAGCTTTACTTGTTCGCAGTTGTGTGGATTTGAGTCATTCTAGTAGATATGTAGTGTTACTTCATTATGGTTTTAATTTGCATTTTCCTAATGACTAATAATATTGAACACCTTTTCATGTGCTTGTTGGCCATGTGTATGTTATTTTCAGTGAGGTCTCTTCAAATCTTTTGTTTATTAAAAAATTGGGTTATCTTTCTAATATAGAACTGTAAGCGTTCTTAATATATTCTGGATATAAGTTCTTTATTAGAAAGTTGTTTTGGCAAATGTTTTCTCCCAGTCTGTGACTTGTTTTTCCATTTTTCTGAATGGTCTCTTTTGAAGAGCAAAAGTTTTTCATTTTGATGAAATGTAATTTATTCTCTTTTTTTCTATGTAGTTTTTCCTTCTTGTGTCCTATTTAAGAATTATTTGCCTCACCCAATGTGACAAAGACTTTTTCTCTATATTTTCTCTTAGAACTTTATAGATTTCCTCTTACGTTTAGGTCTATGATTCATTTTGAGTTGATTTTTAACAGCTTTTTATTTTTATTATTTTTTAATTTTATTTTATTATGTTAGTCACCATACATTACATCATTAGTTTTTGAGGTCGTGTTCCGTGATTCATTGTTTGTGTATAACACCCAGTGCTCCATGCAGTACGTGCCCTCCTTAATACCCATCCCCCACCCCCTCCCCTCTAGAACCCTCAGTTTGTTTCTCAGAGTCCATATAGTCTCTCATATTTAACAGCTTTTTCAATAGGTATAATTCACATATCATACATTTAATCCATTCAAAGTGTACAATTCAATGGTTTTTAGCATATTTAGAGTTGCAATCATCACTAATCTGATTTTAAACTTTTCATCAAACCAAAAAGAAACCTCATTACCAATTAGTAGTGATTCCATACTTTTCTTCCCACGCCCTCAGGTCTCGGCCCCCACTGATCTACTTTCTGCCTCTATAGATTCACCTACTGAGTTAATTTTTATATATGGTAAAAAGATAAGCATCAAAGTTCACTTTTGTACATGTCTGTCCAATTGTTGCAGCAGCATCATTTGTGGAAAAGATTACCTTTTCTCTAGTGAACTACTCTGTCATCCTTGTCCGTAATCAATTGCCTTATATGTGTGAGTCACGTTGAACTCTCTATTTTGTTTCATTGATCTACATGTTTATCCGTATGCCCAAACCACACTGTCTTGATTAATATAGCCTCAAAAGAGATTTAAAAAGTGATCATGTGAGGCCTCCAACTTTGTTCTTCTTTTTCAAAATAGTTTTGACTACATTCTTTGCATTTCCATATAAATCTTAGAATCAGTTTGTTAATTTCTAAAAAAAAACAAGCCAGCTAGGATTTTGATTGGGGTTGCTTTGAATCTTTAGGTTAATTTAGGAAGAACTGACATTTTAATGATATTGAGTCTTCTTTATTCATGAACTTAGTATATTTCTCCTTTCTTTTTTAGGTCTTCTATAATTGTTCTCAGCAGTATTTTATAGTTCTCAGCATTAGATACTGCAATTTTTGTTAGAATTATTCCTAAGAATTTCTTGGTTTTTTGGTACTAATGCAAATGTTATTTTTAAAATTTCAATTTCCAATTGTTTACTGTTAGTATCTTGAAATATGATTTTTGTATACTGACCTTATATTCTGACTTTACTTAATTCACTTATTCTATTCTATTCATTGTTTTGTAGATTATTTTCCTTTTTGTTTTTTAAGGTCTTTTTTTAGAGAGGGAGGGGGAGGGTCAGAGGGAGAGGAAGAGAGACTCTTTAAAAATTTTTATTGTTATGTTAATCACCATACATTACATCATTAGTTTTTGATGTAGTGTTCCATGATTCATTGTTTGTGCATAACACCCAGTGCTCCACGCAGAATGTGCCCTCTTTAATACCCATCACCAGGCTAACCCATCCTCCCACCCCCCTCCCCTCTAGAACCCTCAGTTTGTTTTTCAGAGTCCATCGTCTCTCATGGTTCGTCTCCCCCTCCAATTTCCCCCCTTCATTCTTCCCCTCCTGGTATCTTCTTCTTTTTTGTTTTTTCTTAACATATATTGCATTATTTGTTTCAGAGGTACAGATCTGTGATTCAACAGTCTTGCACAATTCACAGCGCTCACCATAGCATATACCCTCCCCAATGTCTATCACCCAGCCACCCCTCCCACTCCCCACCACTCCAGCAACCCTCAGTTTGTTTTCTGAGATTAAGAATTCCTCCTATCGGTGAGGTCATATGATACATGTCTTTCTCTGACTGACTTATTTCAGTCAGCTCAGCGTAACACCCTCCAGTTCCATCCACGTTGTTGCAAATGGCGAGATCTCATTCCTTTTGATGGCTGCATAATATTCCATTGTGTATATATACCACATCTTCTTTATCCATTCATCTGTCGATGGACATCTTGGGAAGAGAGGGAATCTTAAGCAGGGTCCACACCCAGCTTGGAGCCTGATGTAGAGCTCAGTCTCACAACCCTGGGATCATGACCTGAGTTGAAATCAAGAGTCAGACACTTAATTGACTGAGCCACCCAGGCACCCTAATTCTTTGGGATTTTCTATGTGGATGATAATATTTTTATTTTTTTCTAAAGTGTATGCCTTTTATATCTTTATTTTGTCTATTGTACTGTCAAAGAGCACTGATTCAGTGAGAACAGACATCTTGTTGTATTCCCAATTTTAAAGGAAAAATATTCAGTTTTTCACCATTAAGTATGATGTCCTCTATCAGTTTGAGAAAGCTTCTATTCCTCGTTACCTGAGTGTTTTTATTATGAAAAAATGTTGGCTTTTGGCCAGTGCTTTTTAAAAAAACTATTGAGATAACCATATGGTTTTTCTTTTTCAGGTTGCTGATATGGTGAATTACACTGCTGATTTCTTTGGAAGTTAAACCAACTTTGCATTCCAGGGATAAACTCTACTTGGCTATCTATATGGCTTTATATATATATTTTTAAGTATATATATTTTAATATATATTATTATATATTTGATTTCAAAATATTATATATATTTTGATATATATATTTCTGGATTTGATTTGCTAATATTTTGTTAAGAATTGTCATGTTTAGATTCATAAGGATATTGGCTCACAATTTTCTTGTAATTTCTTTTTCTGATTTTGATAACAGGATAATGAAGGGAGAAGTGTTCTTTCCTCTTCCGTTTCCTGAGAGAGAGTTTATATAAACTTCGTACTATTTCTTCCTTATTTTTTAATTTGAATATTTCTGTGTTATTTGATTTTTTTCCTAAAGGGAATGCAATGCTTAAAAAATTTTTCTATTTTGAAATAATTTTATACTTACAGAAAAATTGCAAAAATAGTACTGAGAGCTCCTATATACCTTTCACCCAGATTTCCCTAATGTTAACATTTTACATAATCATAGTATAATTATCAAAACCAGGAAATTAAATTGATATATTATTATTAATTTATTTATATATCTTATTCAAATTTTACCACTTTTCCAGTAATGGCCTATTCTTGTCCAGGATTCCACAGTGCATTTAGTTGTCATGTCCTTTGAGTATCCTTTATTTTTAAAAAAATTTCCTCAATCTTTCTTTATTTTTAATGATATTTGTATTAATCCTTAAATTAAAAAATAAGGAAATTTTTTTCCTCTCTATCTCTTTTCAGTACTTCTGAATAATTTAGTGTAAAACCATTTCTTTGTGCCAAAGTATGCATCAGTGGGGAGTGAGAGTTTCAGTGACCTGTTAGATATAGGAGCCCAAATGGGGTGAGGCAGCATCAGTGAATTGGAGTGGTGATGGCCCAACAGGATTTTCAGGGTCTGAGTTGAGAGAGGAAGGCCTCTATGCCAGTGTAGGGGGTGAGGTTTGGCCCAGAGTAGGTGAGATGATGAGGGCATCTGTGCAAGGGTAATGATAGCAACAGAAGATTGGTTGCACATGGAGCCTTGATAAAATAAAGAAACATATTGAGAATAATGAAAGACAGGTGTCTCCTGATCAGAGAAAGAAGTTATGGTATGGAGAGGAAGGTAACTAGAGTGAATGACTCTTGTGATGTTGGAATAGAAAGGAGGGTAACTGTGTAAACTCACAGTTTTCACATATTTCAATAGATATAGAAAAATAGATCTCTTTAGCTTCTATCCTCTGACAGGTTCTGGGAGAAATAACATCCCAATAGCAATGAGCACACCTAGTACCCAGATCTTGGCTTCTAAATAACATTCTCCACTAAAGGAAACCTAGGCTCTTCAGAGAAATGACTGATTTAAGGCTTATGGCAGGGAAAGTACAAGATGAGTCTGGAATATATTTTTGTGTCAGAAATTAAGGAGTGCTGGAAGAATAATGGAGACATGTAAAAAGAATATAGAAGCCAGTTTGATGGGGCTCCTACTTGCCAAATCTGGGATCATTTGAGCATCAAGATAAGTAATAATAATTACAGATGATAACCCATTTAATAAAATGGAAATCAATGAGTCTCTATGCTGACATAAATAAATGAATAATAAATGGGGAGAGGAGAAAGCTCTTCTTTATCATGGAATGTCAACAAATGAATGTAAAATAATGATGGAATTAGAAAATCACTTTGGCAACCAAAATAATAAAAATAATTCAGTCAAGAACCATCAAGAGATGCATGGTGGGTGAAAGTTGAATGAGGAATGGAAATTTACATCACTTCAAAATACCTCCCAACAAATATTTGATGATTAAGAAGGAAAACAGAGTAACTTTACAGTGGAGAAGTCTGGCACACACCACCTAATCAAGTGATCAAGATTAACATCAGAAGTAATGGGACAAATGGGCATTAAGCACCTCTTGATAGAATGCAAGCAAGAGCACACAGCATCTCTTTTGTGATAACCCTGACAAAAATGCATAATCTAAATCTAATCATGAGGACATATCAGGCACACCCAAAATAAGTAACTTTCTAGAAAACAACTAGCCTATAATCTTTAAAAAAGTCTCCAGTCTGTGAAAGACCAGGAACACCGGGGAACAATTTCAGATTGAAGCAAGTTGAAGAGACATGGTAACTAAATGCAAGGCATTAAAGGTGCTATTGGGACAATTAGTGAAACTTGAGTGGAATATGAGAATTAGATCATGGTAATGTATTGATGTTGGTTTATGATCTTAATGGTTATAATATTGTAAAGAGAAAATAATCAGCAAAAAAGAAGCAATTTATCTACCCAAGACCTGCTGCTTCTCTGGTATTCTCCATCTTAAGTGGCATTACCACCATCTATCCAGAAACAAGCTTGGAACAAGGGAGTCATTCTTGACAGCTTTCTTACAACCTAAAAGTCCATTTAGACCAATTGAAATATCTATTGATAGACCAATAATATTATGAAACATCTGTGCCTTGGAACATTATATGGCTATTCTGAAGATTGAAATAGGTCTATGTAGCAGCATAAAAATAAGAGAAGAAAGTCATAAAATAGAATATGAAGCAAGACCCCTTTTCTATCAATTTTTGTACATGCAAACACCAAGGGGATGTATTCTGGAAGGTTAAAGGTTAATATCTCTTTGGTATGAATTATGAATTTTTCTTCTTTTCTGTACTGTTTGGGTTTTTCTTAGGGTGAAAAGCACAGTAAGAGATTTCACTTTTGAAGAACATTTTTTTTTTAAAGATTTTATTTATTTGAGAGAGAGAGAATGAGAGATAGAGAGCATGAGAGGGAAGAGCGTCAGAGGCGCTGAGCAGGGAGCCCGATGTGGGACTCGATCCCGGGACTCCAGGATCATGACCTGAGCCGAAGGCAGTCGCCTAACCAACTGAGCCACCAGGCGCCCCTGAAGAACATTTTAATATAAATGACGTGGCAGAGGCTTACAAAGGAGATAGAAGCTATTCCCCCCTTCACAGAACTTCAAATCTAATAGGACAGTGTAAAAATTATTATGTGGCACAGAATACTTATAAAAACAACAGAGAGAAAACACAAATTTAGAAGCAAACTGCAGCTTTAAAAAAATGTTTGAGGATATAGGAAGGAAGAAAGATGTACGGGGGCGCCTGGGTGGCTCAGTCCGTTGAGTGTCTGTTCCACTCAAGTCATGATCTTACAGTTGTGGGATGGAGCCCCGCATCAGGCTCTGCACACAGCATAGAGTCTGCTTCAGATTCTTTCTCCCTTTCCCTCCCTCTCTCTCTCTCTCTCAAATAAATAAAAAATAAAAAATCTTTAAAAAAAGGAATGGAAGATGTGTGAGAGGACTGAGAGAAACTGAGCAAATGGGGCACAACTGGAAAGGTCTTGGTTATGAGATGGATTTTGAGGATTTTGAATAGCAGAAGGTCATAAGAGGCAGAGATACGGCTGTTTTCTTAGTGCTGAGGAGTAGGCCCCTGGTTCAGAGATTTGAACTAGGTGGGTGGCTAGAGGGTGATGCTTGGGTGACATGATAAGCAGATTCCTTCCCGAGTTTTGTCCTTTAACTTCTCTCGTTTTTTATTCCTCCCTCCCCACTGTTCAGGGCTCCAAGGATAAAACACATTCCTATTCACTCCAAGGAAAGCATGGACAAAACTCCTTTAATAGAGCTGAAAGAGTTAACATGAGTGAAAATTTTTATAAAGAAACAAGGGAATAAAGAAAATAATGTCTGATAATACAACACAAAAATAAGCCACCATGTTTGGTTTCTTATTCGTAAAAAAATTCTGTGAAAATATCTAAGATCTGTACATAGCCCTAAGTTTCCCTGCTCTTGAAATAATTTCATGCTAACTCTTAAAGGCCCTAGCACAGTTTGCAGACATCTGGTCTGGCTTCCTATCCTCCCAGTTCCTCTTCCTGCACTTAGCCGTGTGATCTTTGGGTGCCATCTTGTTTCCTAATCCAGGGAAGCTGGTCCAACAAATACATCTGGTTCCATGTAAGGACAAACCCAGCTCCATTAAAACCCAATCTTCTGGAACCTCTAGAAGTTTCTCATTCTCTTCTAGTACAAGTTGGTATAAGGACACACTTAGTTCACAACTGAGCTATCAGGCAATACTGATGGGCATCTTTAAGCCCTTCCTACTTAGGTCTCTGGCTCCACTCTAGAAACATTTTGTGATGATTCATTCAAAGGAGTCCTGATACACAAGGAAGGGTCTTGTAAAAATCTGCCTGTTACAGTTTCACAACATAGTAATAATCACATAGT
This sequence comes from Zalophus californianus, assembly GCF_009762305.2. Taxonomy (NCBI): domain Eukaryota; kingdom Metazoa; phylum Chordata; class Mammalia; order Carnivora; family Otariidae; genus Zalophus; species Zalophus californianus. The sequence continues at coordinate 35,201,139 of NC_045600.1, read as the reverse complement.
AAACATACAATTCCTACAGTATGAATTAGTATATTTATAGTATGAGGACAGTCATTCTCATTTACCCAGTGAGGTGGTGAAATCTTGCCTGGAGGGCTCATGTTGGGTAGGCTGGGAGTAGCTTTGCAAGCAAGTGAAACCTCGAGATACACTTTCCAGCAATTTTCTCAACTAGGTGGTTTAAAGATTAAAGAACAATTGTGTGAATTTCACCTCAATAAGTTATTTTAAAAAAACCGGTTGTGTCCATGTCCAAATCGGTATAGGGAAAACTGTAAAACCCACCTCTAAATATAAGTAATTTAAATTCCTTCTGTTAAAATAATTATTGTTTATAATAGTTTCAGGGAGTAATTCAGTTTTCACTGGGCTTATCTGAGGGTAATTTTTATGTAGCTTTTTCTAAGATGAGGGTCTATATCAGGTGTTGTTTTAGTTCTGTGGCTTTGTTCAGCTCTGTGATGCTGACAAGTCTTTGAGCTTCTTTTATGGGAGACCCTTAGGAAATCCTCTATGGGGCCTGAGACCTCTTAACACTACCAGGAAATGGTTTTAGTCTTCCCGTGGGAGGCATATAAGATGAATAGACTTGTAATTATATATTAATTTTACAAACTCTTTTATAGTACTAACTATAAGCTTAGTATTGTGTGAATGGTAGCTCATGCAAGCCTCCAACAGCCCTCTGAGGTAAGACTGTCATTAGTTCCATAGAGCTAGGGCACAGGGAGGTTGCGAGGTACCTAAAAGATCATAGCCAGTAAATGGCAGAGCCGGGATCTGAATCCAGTCAGTCCAGTCAGACTTCAGAGTGTGTTGTTATGGTGCCTGTCCATTGTAATTCTGCATGGAGCTCCAAGAGCTCAACGCCCACCCCAGAAGATAGGCTGATGGTTGCAATAAAAAAAAAAAGAACAAACAACATCTCACAAATTTCCTGTTAAAGTAGCTCTTTGTTTAGAAATCATACATGCTTTATAATATTTTATTTATTTATTTGACAGAGGGAGAGAGAGCGCGCGCACAAGCAGGGGGAGCAGCAGAGGGAGAGGGAGAAGCAGACTCACTGCTGAGCAGGGAGCCCGATGTGGGGCTTGATCCCAGGACCCTGAGATCACGACTTGAGCCAAAGGCAGATGCTGAGCCACCCAGGTGTCCCTGTTAGAGAGTTTTTAGAGCAGGTCAGTTGGGTTTTATTTGAGAGGTCAAAGAAGAATTTTAAATGGCGTTTGGTGAAGACGAAAGTAGAAGAAAAGAATGAGCTCTGGGAAGTCTGACTACCACACAAAAATAGGGGAAGGTGCATGATTAGGGGTATCCTGTTAATTTTATTTCTGCTATGTTGTCAACCACGCAAATTGTCCCATAAGCAACAGAAGTCCCATGTTCTCCTGGCAACAGCAAAGATGGCTGACCCAGCAGCTCCCGGACGCTTGTGACCCACACCCTGAGTTTCCTGGGAAGGAATATGCTCAGAAGTGGCTTCTTTCTAGGAACGGAGAGTGATACTGGCGCCTTTTGAGGACCACCAGAACAAAGGAAAGATTTTCTCAGTAAACATGGCTGAGAAGGTGGTGATGGAGGTGAAACTCTCCACATTGTAGAACGACACTTGGCCTCCCCTGTAGCCCAAAGACCCTCAAGTCTTACCAGGTCTATCTTCTGGGAAGATGTTAGCGCCGAGGTCTGTGAGAGCCCGATAACAATTCCGTGGAGCCCTATAGATCAGGCTTCTTCAGGTTTTGGTGGAAACTACTCTTTCTTACACACAGATTCTCTGACCACGCCAAGCCCCCAGGAGATGCCAAAGGCCACCTACACATCCCAGCAGTGTCTGTCTGCTGAGGCCCCACAGTGCCCAGCACACCGAAGTCAGAGGAGCACTTTGGGTTGGAAGGGACAGATAGTCCGCCTCTGTGTTTATGCTGCTCAGGTCACCTACTACTTGAGGTACGTGCTGACAGTTTCTGGGGCCAGGAGCATGGCGTCGAGGGGCCGCGTGGAGAGAAGACCAGTGGGAGTGCTGGACAGGCAGCTGAGGGCAGGGAAGAGGTCGGTTTGGGAAAGCAGGCTTGAGCCCGCAGAAGGCTGGGGCTGGATGCGCCCCCGCCCCCCCCCCCACCTCTGCCAGGGAAAGGGAGCCAGGCCTGCTCCAGGCTTGGAGAGCCACTGGCTGTCAGAGGACCCTTTCTCTGTGACAGGCTTCCCTTTTCCTCTCGCAGGACGAGGCACACTTGGGAAACCCAGGAGTGTGTGGTCAGCACAGGGCCCCAGAGACCCCTGCTGGGTGTGGCAAGGGCGGGCAAGCAGGGTGCTTGGGGCATGGAGCATAAGGAGCTGCTCACTGTGGGAGTCGGGCAAGTGCCCCGTTCCCTGGGTTCTGGCACCTCTCCCAGCACTGGGCTGAATCGTAGGGACAGAGCCAGCCTTTCTTAGGCCTGGTCTTTACTGCCATCCTGAGGCCGCTGGCCAAGCTCGGCCTGACAGGCCCGACAACTGGGCTCACACCCACTGTCCACTGCTCCTTCCTCCTGGGCCTGATTCCCTTCCATCATCCCTCTACACCCTCTACCCTGACCTAGGTGCTCTTCTTAAGTGCTTTGAGACACTTTAGGACTGTGAGAAATGTGCGCAGGAGGCCTGCCTGGTGCCCTCTCAGCACACCCAGGCGTTAGCGGATTGCCGTCAAACCTGTCTTAATCTCCAGGGTTTGCCAGACATGTTATCCCCCTCCCTTTCATAAGTAGCATGGGCTAGTGCCCATTTAGATAGCCTCACCAGGCTTGTTATTCTGAGCAATTTACCTCTCGCTTCCTCCAGGCCTGGTTCTCTAGGGAAAGAAAAAGGGAAATGCTTTGAGCTCCCAGCCAACAGGTGCCTTCCACATGTATCTTCCTTTAAAGTTAAAAAAAAAAAAGTCAGGGCTGCTTCCCAGCTGCAGGGAGAAGTCTGACCTCCCTTCTCTGTTTCTAGATCAATAGTGGCCACCCCAATAACAAGCAGGAATTTTCATTACTTTTGAACTCATGCAGGACACTGAGTTGTTTACTCCTCCTGAAGAAAGTGTTGGTCCTCTTGCCCGGTTCAGTTAGCTTGAGGACTGATGGTTTAGCTTAAATAGTTTCACCCCTGGGAATACATTTTACCAATCAAGGATGAACTGATTTACTTCCTAGCTGTAAGAGGGAGAAGGGCAAATGGAAGAGTCTGCTCCCCAGAAATGGCATGTGGAAGGGAGGGGTACAGTCGAGGATCAATCCCCGCCCTCACATTTGCAGGGCCTGGAGCAAGAGAAGAACTGAAGGCCCACACACCATATGTCTACCTCTTTAAAAGTTATACATCAAGCCAGTGAACTGCTTAATAAAAGAATACGTATACATGACACATATACTTTCACAACAACCTAGAAGGTCAGGTTTGACTGGAAAATTCTTGGACTTCTCAGGATTCTGCACAGGGGCACAGCAGCCCAGGGAGTGCCTGTCCAGGCCCTACACCACCCAGCCCCTTTTCCACCCACCCTGGCTCTGCTCTGCATTGTGAAGGGGCCTGTGCACATGTGTGCAGGCACCCCAGCCTACGTGTCCAGGCTCCTTAGCCACCCCTTGGGTTTGGGAAGTATTTGCCTGTGTGCGGATCTGTCCTTAGAAGAGCAGACCCAGAGAAGGCGTTGATACAGGTCCTGGAAGTAGGCTCAGGGCTCTTTGGGCATGAAATTCTGGGTGTGTTGTCTAGAAGAGAGGGCTGGGTCTTGGGTGTATGGTGAGCATATCTCTGACTCTAAGGGAGGGCAGCTGCCCATGGAGGGCTGGAGAGGGGACCCCTAATGCCTGGGGCCTAGCGCACAGGTGCCTCTTGCCCAGGCATATTCCTTGTCAGGAATAAACAACTCCCCTTCCAGGACCTTCTTCTTCTATAGAGATGCTGTCTTCTCCATGTTCTTGCCCTCACATTTGCTCTGGACCACTAAAGAAGAAGCCAGTAGGGAGGCGCTGGGCCAGGGTTCAATGCCACGTGGACACCAGTCTAAAAGGTATTCAGTGAACCACCTTCTTATCAGCTCCAGGTCTCCAGCAACTGCTAATGACCACTGCATTGGATTGAGGCCACTACTACAATAGAAAAATGGCCATTCCCAGGTTCTATAGAATCCAGTCAAATGCCTTGAATGGAAAGGAGACAAGGAGGATGTTGTTAATCATGTCAGAGCCTGCCAGGCTAATTGTTCATTTTCAGACTGCTTCACTCTCTGGATAGGGAAGTAAAAGCCATCACAATGACATCTCAATGACACCACAGTCCTTCCCCCTTGCCCCCCACCCCCCACACCTGTTTAAGATGCTCCTGCTCTTCTATAAAGCAAACTGATGGTTACCAGAGGGGAAGGGGGTGAGGGATGGGGGAAATAGGTGATGGGGATTAAGCAATGCACTTGTCATGATGAGCACTGAGTGTTGTATAGAAATGTTGAATCAGGGCGCCTGGGTGGCTCAGTTGGTTAAGCGACTGCCTTCGGCTCAGGTCATGATCCTGGAGTCCCGGGATCGAGTCCCGCATCGGGCTCCCTGCTCAGCAGGGAGTCTGCTTCTCCCTCTGACCCTCTTCCCTCTCGTGCTTTCTATCTCTCATTCTCTCTCTCTCTCTCAAACAAATAAATAAAATCTTAAAAAAAAAAAGAAATGTTGAATCACTATATTGTACACCTGAAAGTAATATATCACTGTATCTTAACTACCTGGAATTAAAATAAAAAGTTAAAAAATGAATAATTAAAAATAAAGAAAAAAAACATAGAGGGCTCAGGTACCTTCCAAATGCCAACCCCAGTCTTGTCCTGCATGAGACTTCCTGACTTTTCCTAGATAATTCACAGCCTCCTTAACAAAGTGAACCAGCATTCATCCTGTGCCTTTGTTCCATAGGTTCTTTTATGACTGGAAATAACCTGCTTATTGTAAATCTCTCTTGTGGGATTTACAGAGGTGTCATCTGTTCTATTTTCCTGCTCTTTCACACATTTATTTAACTTCACTCATTATTTGGCAAGAACATTTTTTATTCTAAGTCTTAATTATATAAGAAAGGAATATTGTCCGACAGACACGGTTCTTACTGTATTGATTAAGGTTTTCTTAATTTAAAATTCTCTCTCCTTGGTAGTTCCTCAGCTTTTTCAATAAGTTTTCTCTATGAAGCCCTAGGAATGGTTCCTAAGTGTGGTGTGTTTGAACCTGTGGGCTTCCAAAGGTGCAAAATGCTTTCTTCAAGGAATAAACTCAAGTTTATTATTGCTCCAGAGTTTTACAAACTATATTCTTTGCAGGGGAAAGACAAAAGTACATTCTAGTTTTTGTTTTTCTCAATTGCTAACTCAAGCTTGGTTCCTGACTTCCATATCTGTCTTTGACCGCAGGTTGTTGAGAAACCCTTTCAACCTCTCTACTGGCATTCTTTTGTGTATGTGTGTGTAAAATACATGTGATGTGTAATTTACCATTTTCAGCATTTTTAAATAACAATTCAGTAGTCTTAAGCAGGTTCACAATGTTGTATAACCATCACCACTATTTCCAGAACTTTTTCATCACCCCAAACAAAAACTATACCCATTAAACAATAACTTCCTAACCCTGGCATTGTGGTTCCTAGCTTGTAAATGCACTTTAGAGCCAGGGAACACGAGCTGGAATTTTTTTTTGGGGGGGGTGAGTGGAGTCTTTTTAATTTATTTTTAATTTATTTTTATTTTTTTTATTATTATGTTATGTTAATCACCATACATTACATCATTAGTTTTTGATGTAGTGTTCCATGATTCATTGTTTGCGTATAACACCCAGTCCGAGCTGGAATATTGATCGGTTCTTGCCCCTTACCAGCTCTGGCACATTGAATAATTTGCCCGATCTCTTCAAGTCTTGGTTTACTCAGCAGCAAAATGGAACTGGTAAGAATCAGAGTAACAGCCCTCGCAGAGTTGTTCTGTACACATTATACCACCCTCAAAGGAATATCATCAACTCTCAGTAAGCATGCTGTCCCCTCCTTGTTGTCAGTGTCTCATTGCATCCAATGACAGTTTTCTGCTTGTATCCCCTAAATTCCCAGCCTCTCATGGCCACCTGGGCTAGACCTGGCTCCCTCTTCACCCCTTGAGGTAGGGGCTAGGAGGGGATTGGGGCATTTCCTTTTCTTTCTTTCTTTCTTTCTTTCTTTCTTTCTTTCTTCCTTCTTTTCTTCCTTCCTTCCTTCCTTCCTTCCTTCCTTTCTTTCTTTCTTTCTTTCTTTCTTTCTTTCTTTCTTTCTTTCTTTCTTTCTTTCTTTCTTTCTTTCTTTCTTTCTTTCTTCTTTCTTTTCTTTCTCTCTCTCTCTCTCTCTCTCTCTCTTTCTTTCTTTCTTCTTTCTTTCAAGAGAGTGTGTGTGTGAGTGGGGTGGTGGGGGGTAGGGGCAGAGGGAGGGGGGAACACCAAGTGTGGAGCCAGACATGGGACTCCATCTCACAACCCTGAGATCATGACCTGAGCCGAAATCAAGAGTTGGGCACTTAACCGACTGAGCCACTCAGGTACCCCAATTTCTTAACCTTCACAATAATAACTAACATTTATAACATGCTTATGGAAGAGGAAACCAAACCCAGAGACAGATGATAAATAATATGAAGAAGGCTCCCCAGCTTGAAGGTGAAAGACAGGATTTGGAAGCAGTCTGGCTTCAGGGCTCATGTTCTCAACAACTGCGCTACAAGGTCTTGATGTGCTAATAAGCATCTTGGAGAGGGGAATTCAGGCTTAGCCAGCAAGTCAGTGGCAGGGCTGAGACGACAGTCTAGCTCTTCTGACTCACCACACAATGCCCCCAGCCACTCACCACAGCAATGGCTGGGCTGAGGTGTAATTATTCTAAAAGCGTTATGTCAAAAGTGACCAGACTCAGGTGTTCAACTTCCCCTTCCTTAGAGTGAGGCCTGAATGTCTTCGGGGAGCTTTAAACATGGACAATACCAATGGCTTTTCTCCCGCAGTATTGCTTTGGTGGCTGCCCTCATCTGTCTTTCCACAGCTCAGCCAAACCACATGCTTGGAATTGCCTCAACACAGCAAGTGTCCCCAGCGAGCCACCCACCCGCTGCCGCCATCCTGATTCTCAGTCCTCCAGTGCACCCTCCTTTAACACTTTATTGACTGAGCGTGGGCCATTAAGGAGACACCTCTCATTTAAGTCTTTGTTCACATTTTCATGTTGGTTTCTTCAAATGTCTTTGTGAATGCCTCTCAGGACACAAGATTTGTTCTGTGTCCTCCAGGAATTGATGGGATTTCTCAAACTCACAAGTGACTTTCTGTCATGCAATTTCTGTTTGTTTCTAAAATAGGTAGAGATAAGATGCCACACGAACACGAAAGCAGTCACATGCATCTTTCCTTTTCATCCTGCCCAAAGATGTTGCCCCATAATTTCCTCTTTGTTTGATTCTATTCCCATCACATACGCACTGTAAGGAAATTAAAAAAAGAGAGACAAAACATAAACGTACTTAAGAACTTTAGAGTGTATGTCACGCAATGTGATTTCGAATTGAGTTTTTTGCAACTCCAAGGCTATCTCCAGCTATCTTAGGGGATAATCTTAGTTATGAACTTCTCAGAAAATTAATTTTAATTCATTTTGGTTCAAAAAATAGATGCGCCCATGTATTACTAAGAGGAGAATGGAATGTGTCATGAAGTCAAGAACACGTGTCTTTGGGCATAATTATGAAAAGACTGGAAATGGGTGAGTTCTCTGCAAACCATGTGGCTGTCTGCCTTGTGGTTTGGTTGTTGGCCCTGGTTTTGGGCTCTAGGGGAGTTAATCTATCTTCAGATGAGCAAATAGGGAGAGATCAAGGAACATGACTGGTTCTGCTGCATCCAGACTCTATCCTGACAAGTAACAGAGCGACTCCGGGATGGAGAATGAAGAGGAAACATGAAAGGCAGAGGCAGACGCTCCATGAGGCTATCCTGTTCAGACCAGGAGGTTGCGTGCTGAGTGACGGCAGCAGACCTGAGATAATTAAAGATTAACCATTATGAGCTGAAGTAGTGGGAACTGAAGCCATCTGAACCAGAAATGGTAATAATGCTTAAAAAAAACAAAACAAAAACCAAGTGTAAAATGATTAACTAGAAAAAACTCAGAATCGGTAACAGTTAAGATAGAGAGACCATATCCAACTTGTGTTTCCAAGTACATTTTTTTCTTGGTCTTCTTCTAAGTTGGGGATTGGCAAACTATTACTTGCCGGCCAAGAACCACCCACTGCCTGTTTTTGTTTGGCTCTTGAGCTAAGAACGGTTTAACATTTTTAAATGGTTGAAACAAAATCAAAAGAAGAATATTTTGTAACATGTGAATATAATAGAAAATTCAAATTCCAGTGTCCATAAATAAAGTTTTATTGGAACCCAGCCAAGCGTACTCATTATGTATTGTCCGTGGTTGCTTTGAGCTACAGGAGCACAGGTAGGCAATTGCAGAGACCTAAAAGCCTAAGATATTTACTAGCGACCCTTTTCAGAAAAAGTTTGCTCTATGGCAAGACTTGCAAAGTGGGCAGTTAGTAGCTGGTCCCTGAAAAAAGGGCTCCAAAAAAGTTGGGAAATACTATTTTAAATTAAATTAAAAAGGAAAACAGTTTCTTTAATAAGCTAATGAGACTTGGAAATCTACAAAAAAGTGTCAGGGAGGAGGAAAGCAGAGTATTTGGTGTTTCCCAAACTTATTGGCTACGGAATCTTTTTCTTTTTCTCTCTTTCACTTTATTTGAATGGGCTTTTTTCTCTCTTTCACTTTATTTGAATGGGCTTTTTTTGTGGGACTAATGCCTCAGGGAACATAACTTATTGATAAATACCACTGAAAAGTATAGTGATTTATATCTAGACAATGGGGGAAAATCTTGCTACTTAAAAAACTTGTAGCTATCACCTTATACTTGTTAGAATGACTAGAATCAAAAAGACGAGAAATTACAAATGGTGCTGAGGATGTGGGGGAAAGAAACACTTGTGCACCGCTGGTGGGAATGCAAACTGGTGCAGTCACTGTGGAAAACGGTATGGAAGTTCCTCAAAAAATTAAATATAGAATTATCGTATGATCCAGCAATTCCACTACTGGGTATTTACCTAAAGGAAATGAAAACACTAATTTGAAAAGATATGCACCCTTATGTTTATTTCAGCATTACATTTAATAGCCAAGATAAGGAAGCAACTCAAGTGTCCATCAATAGATGAACGGATAAAGAACAGGTGTATATGAATATATCTAATGTAATATTACTCAATCATAAAGAGAATGAGATCTTGCCATTTGCAACAATGTGGATGGACCTAGAGGGTATAATGCTAAATGAAATAAGTCAGAGAAAGACAAATACCATATGATTTCACTCATAAGTGGAATTAAAAAAAAAACAAAACAAGTGAATAAACAAAGAAAAAAAAAGAAGAGAGACAAACAAAAAATCCAGACTCTTAAATGCAGAGAACAAACTGATGGTTGCTAGAGAGGAGGTGGGTAGGGGGATGGCTGAAATAGGTGATGGGGATTAAGAGTACACTTATCATGATGAGCACTGAGAAATGTATAGAATGTTGAATCGCTACATTGTACACCTGAAATTACTGTAACACTGTATGTTAACGATACTTAAATTAAAAAAAAAAAAACTTGTAGTAGAATTTCTCTCAGAGGGAAACCTGGATTTTGTTTCACAAAGCACTTTAGCAGGTCATTTGGTCATGAAAAGTTAAGTTCCAGGAACTGATCTGGAAGATGGAAAATGGAAACAAAGAGAGCATTAAGTAATTCTGCATAGTGCTGTGAGGGTGATTTGGAGTTTGGGGCTAGCCTAGGAAGAGGGATTGAGAGGTGAGCAGGACAGAAAAAGACAGAGATGAGAAGGGTCTGTGGGACTTTGAGAAGAATCAAAGAAACCTGGCAGGGAAGGTTGGCCGGTGAGAAACTCCCTTCGGTAGAGAGGGTTACAGAACATCAGAACAATGACGGCCAGGACCGACTGGATAATTTGTGGAGCCCATTGCAAAACGACACCGTTCAAAATGTAACAAAAGAGGCTGTTAGAGCTACTAAAATGTAAAGCTTTTTCCTTTCAACTGCAATCTCTTTGTGCATTTGTCATGCTGTTTTTGATTTGCTATTTAATATCAAGTCGGGCATAGGGAATCCACAGTGCAATACTTGTAGGCATCCAGGGGTCCAGCTCTGTGACTTTGGGGCCTATGTGGGCAACCCACTGGCTGAAGGCTCCCCCTCATGCCAGCCTCGGGACCCAGGTGCCATGCTAAGCTAGGAGTGGGAAGTCGGACCCTTTCCCATGGCCCCAGCTCATGGTGGACTGGTGAGAGGCAGGAGGTGGAGGACAGGTCAGTGGGCATGGGTGGGGGGGAGGCCTGGGACACCAGGCAGAGGTGAAAGATAGCTGCAAGTCAGCCGAGAACCTGGCCTAGGAAGGCAGGGGGTTGGTGGGACGCAGGACTGAGCATGAGTCCCTGGTACATGCTCCATTGAGCTGTCAGACTTCACTTACAAACATAAACTCAAACATAAAATTATTAAGACTTTAAGACAGGGGCGACAGAGCTTGAGACCCCAACCAAGGGACCCCTCTGAGCAGAGGGCCCTATGAGACCTCATTAGTTGCATACCCACGAGCCCAGCTCTCACGATGTTTAATCACTTTTACTTTTTTTTTTTTTTTTACTGAAAAGAAATTGTCCCCACACCTTTATTTCCATACCCTTGCCAAAAAGCTGCTGCATAAACAGCCTGGTGTTGGGCGTGCTGGCAAATTAAAGGCAAAGGGGACTGCTCTCCTTGTTTGGGTTTACACATGCTGAGGGAACAAAACAGTAGTAAGGAGGCAAAGTTAAAAGGAGACTCAGATTTCAGCATAAACAAAAAATTGGATGAAAGGTGGCCAAGAGAACACAGTCTCATTGGGAGCATGTGGACATTTTGGGTTTCCAATCATGCAAGTGACCAGAGGCAGCAGGAGGACGTGGAGACAGCCAGATGGCCAACACTTGGGTTTCCCATTGCATGGCTTATACTTTAGGGGGAATGTGTTGAAAATATGTAAAAATCATCTGAGCTATTTAATAGTCAATTTTTACTGTGTGCCTTTCTCTGTGCTACAAGTAAATCTAACTATGGTCTGATGCTCCCTTAATTTGTCACTATTCGTCACTGGTGACAGGAATCAGCTGAAAAGGATCGTAATAGATCTTAGCTCAAGTTCTGGTTCCCAATTCACGTCTCAGCAGTGACTTGGGGGAGGAGCTTGTCATAGGCCAGGAAGCACTCTCACCAAATAAAGAATGTATAATGCATCATCTACAGAAAAAAAATGCAAGACAAAGGGGAGTAGAATTTCTTCTACCTGACCGACGTGGCTTTGATTAGACAAAGTGATGGAGAGCATGGGGAAAAGAGGCAGTAACTATATTTAGCTCACCTGTCCAGGCTGAGGGCATTGAACGAGGAAGGAATTAATGATTGATACAAACCGTTGTTTATTGAATGCTTTCCAAGTGTCAGACATTCTCAGTCATTCTCATGTAGTAGCTCACCTAATTGCCACATTGAGCCTACAAGGCAGATTATTTCCTATTTTATCGAGGGGAAAGCTGAGGCTTAGACAGCTTGCACTTAGACATAGAGCCAGTGAAGCCAGGGCCCTGATTTAAACCATCTATCTGCTTGCTCAGTCCAACCTCTTCAGTCATGTCCTTTGCTAAGAGATGAAACTCTTCTTTCCTTTAAGTGTCTGTATCCAGAAGGTCCCGAAGCTGCTTGGAAATTTTGTTAATAGTCACCTAAGACAAATCACTTTTTCAAACACCAGACATAAAATAGTCAATGGAAGGGACTAATGGCCTTAGTATCCAAACATCATTCTTTTGATTTGAAGCATTTTACACCAAAGACTGAGGCCTGAGGTCATGTCTCCCATGCCTCAGCTTGTCTTCACTGTCTTACGCAGAGCAGTCACTCGGATGCCAAGGCACGTAATGCTTAGAGAAGCACCTCGAGATGGGTGATTATCTTCTTGAAGCTTTTGGTAGCTAACATGATGAAGAGCTGTTTGAGGACAGATAATACCTTAAGAGAAAAATTTCGGTTATCATTTGTTATTAAGAGTTAATCTGGGGGCACCTGGGTGGCTCAGTTGGTTAAGCATCTGCCTTTCAGCCTGGGTCATGATCCTGAGGTCCTGGGAACAGGCCCCAAGTCTCCACGGAGAGTCTGCTTCTCCCTCTTCCTCTGCTCCTCCCCTCGTCTCCTGCTCTCCCTCTCTTTCTCTCAAATAACTAAATGAAATCTTTAAAAAAATAAAAGCTAAAAAATTGTGTTTTAAAGAAAGAGTTAATCTATAATTTAAAATAAAATGGTTTTTAAATAAAAGTGATTTGAAATGAAATAGTAAAGATTAAAAAAGAAGTTATCCAGATCACCTTCTTTGTATAACAAGGTAATAGCTCTGCAGGGGACAAATGGCCAGTGCAAGCCTCCTACCCGAGTCTCAGCACTGACTCCCAGGCTACTTCACTGAGGATACAGAAGTCATTCAGGCTCAGCTGAGAAACTTGGGATTTGTCCTCTCCTTCAAGCTCCGTATGTACCTGTCACTAGGTTCTAGTGTCTAAGCATCTCTGAACCTGGCCCTTTCTTCCCTTTCTCGTTGATCCTGCCTGTTTTCACATAGTCCAAATATCATGTTCATCCCCGTGCTCCAATGCACTCTGCACACTTGGGCGTGGTATTGCTAAAATGAAAAGGTGGAAGCTGATACTGTGAAGCAACCAGATCGAGGCAACAAAAGGGGTTTTGAGGCAATACCAGGGGAGCGCATGGAGGAGTGTGGGACCTCAAAGAAGCGAGGACTTGTTTGTCTTACTTTAGAACATCTCTCTTGCTGTGCTCCACTTACGTTTGCAGTGTAAGGTGCGCACGGGTCTGGGGGCTGGGATTGAAGTCTGGCTCCTTCACTTCAGGGGTGAGTGACATGGGTGGGTCTCAGTTTCCTCAGATGCCAAGCGGAAATACTGAGGACTGTTTCCGGGGTTAAATGAATTCATCCTCATGGAGAGATGAGCACTCCGCGCAGGCTGAGGGCTCAGGGCTGCATCCACATAGAGGACTCGCTCTGCCCCAGGCACTGCTCAGAATTACCATATCAACATACTTAATTCTCAGGAAACCACTCAGAACCAGGTACCATTCCCCTCTGTCTACTGGATAAGAAACTGCGGTACAGAGAGGTTAAGATCCAAAGGAGCATGAACATTCACCAAGTGTATATGTGATGTTCACACTGTATTGTAAATTATATGAGAAAAAGAAGGCAAACTCTGTCCAAACTACTCTTGTAAATTCTTTACAGAGAGATAGAACATGTTAACTCAGTGTTCCTACTGTTTAAAATAACAGATGTGCCACGTAAATATTAGAGTTACTATTTAAAAAAAATTTCCTCTATTTTTAAAACTGAGAGTGAGAGAGTTTTTGGTGTTTTGACAAAAAAATCTAAAGGTCGAAGAACAATTGTAATTTTTCCCATTGACAATTGAGGTCCCTTTGAATGGCTTCAGCTTGCTGGTCACCTGTGGTCCTGCAGGGCAGGACTTCTTTGGTAGTTGGTATTTCTGTTGTCTTAAATTGTGCTGAAATATACATGACATAACATTTACCATTTTAATCATTTTAAGTGTACAATTTAATGACATTAAATATATTTACAATGTTGTGCAAACATCAGCACTCTCCATCTCCAGAGCTTTTCCATCATACCAAACTGAAACTCTGTACTCAATGAACAATAGCTCCTCCTTCCCCTCTCCCCCCAGCCCCTGCTAAACACCCTCCTACTCTCTGTCTCTATGGATTTTGCTATTCCGGGTACCTTATATAAAGTGGAATCAGACAATATTTTCCTTTTGCGTCTGGCTCATTTCACTTAGCATGATGTCCTCAAGGTTCATCCATGTTGTAGCCTGTGTCAGCATTTCATCCTTTTTTTGTGGCCAAATTGTACATATATGCCATGTTTTGCTTATCCATTCTTCTGTTGATGAACACTAGGCTTGCCTCCACCTTTCTGGCGATTGTGAATAATGCTTCTATGAATGTGGATGTCCTTTAAGAGACTTTTAAGAATAGTTATCCCTGGACAGTAAGACCAGGGCTCAGAGAGTACTGTCATTCTTCACCTTAGACCCTTCAATACTATTTGAATTTTTTAAAACTATGAGCACATGATTTTTAAAAGTAATTATATCAGTTATATATAATATTGAGGAATTTAAAAAATCCTACCATATAGGATTGGATTAAATGTGTGTGAATACACCAAGCTTGAAGCTGGTAGATGGAAGGCATATGATGCCTGCTACTTACATTGGAGTCAGAATCCCCTCTGGGCAAAGGGCATGGGAGTGCTGTAGACTGGCAGGAGGGTTTAAAGGCAGAAAATATGGGGCTGCACTAGAACTTGCTGTGGTGACCCATTTGGAGGCTGCTATCTCCATTTTGGTCCCTTCTCAAGAAACCCAAGGAATGGAACTGCTCCAAGACCATCCCAGCTTTCCATCCACACCCCCGACTGGGCTTGTCTTCCTCAACTGCCAACACCAGGCAGCATGCCATTCTCAAACCCCCTCATCAGAAAGTCCCTGTCCTGACTCCTATGCCCTTAGGGCCCTGCAGAAATGGTCATTAGTCATAACAGGCTCCAGTATGTTCTCTCCTGGCCATATAGTTGAAACTATACATGTCAAAAAATGTTTTTTAAGGATGATAATTCTGTAGCAAAACCACTGGCACTTTTTTCCCATGGTAGACACTGCTATCTGATCACAAACTTCCTACTGCTAAGCCCAGAAAAGACCTCAGAACCTTTCTGAAAAAATTCTACTCTCCGTAATTTGGAGTTGGCACTTACTGTGAAACCCATGTGCCATCCCCGTGACCAAAAGAGTGACTTTCTTGGTCTGAGTTTCAGCCGTTGGGACAAGGGTGTGGAAGGGAGATTTGGAAGGGCAGGTCTTAGAGCACCTCTGACTTCATGCCACAGAGCTAGGGGCTCGTGATGCATCATAACTGTATAGCTCAAGAACCTGCGATCCTCTTCTGATTGAAAGATAGTGAAGGTCACCACCTTGTGAAGGCTGAGACGGGGGGCCCCAAGCTGCCAGTGCTGGGCCCATCTCCTGACATCACAGTTCAGCCCTGAGACATGAAATGTATCGTGGCATCTTCACTCCTTCCGTGCATATTCTGGGGAGGAGCAGAGAGGCTTATAGCCCAAGTGATAGCCATGAACGGGTATGGGGAATGCTTTCCGCCTTCCTGTGAATTAGTAAGATTCCTTGTCCTTGCAGAGCTCATCTGGGAGGGAAGCAGAGGAAATTTACCATAAGAAAAAAAAAAGAAGAAGAAGAAACAAGAAACAGTGAAATCAAATTACCTGTTTTTGTCACAATGGAGTATGTTTGCATCGGGTCTGACTACCCACTTCCTAGGTCAAGCCGTGTCCACTGAACACTGTAGATGGAACCATTAACACTCCACCACTAGCAGTTTGTAAATTTGGTTCTCTGGATCTTGTTGCTTTAGGCTGGACATGCATCTTTCATAAAGGCTAGCCATGGGAAATGAAACTCTGTTATGCAGATGCTTATCCACCACTAGTGACAACAGCAATAAATTAACAGAGTAGCAATTATCGAGAGTTTACTATGTGGCAGGCACTGTGCTAAGGGCTTTATAAACGTTTCCTCACTTAATCCTTACAACAACCTTAAGAGCTAGGAACTACTGTCATCATTTTATAGATGAGGAAATGGAGGTTTGTAGAAGTTAAAGACATTTATCCAAGGTGACTCCTAGGGGAAGATACGGAGCAGAGATTTAAATCTATGTATGACAGACTCCAGATCCCTTAGCCACTAGGCCACCTGAAAAATGACTTTCCTGTAGAGCTTTTAATGATAACTCTGTGAACATGACGGGCAGCTATCTGGTGGCTGATGCTGGGAAATATTCCACTCCACTAAATCCAGGCATGTCTATGAGATTCCCTTCCCTTCCCCCTCCGTCCTCCTTCCTTCCTCCCTCCCTCCCTCCCTCCCTTCCCTTCCCTTCCCCATCTCTGCCTGTGTCCAGCTTAGACCCCCTTGTGCATCCCTTTGCCCCAAACCTGTGCTGGCCTATGTGAACGGGAATCCTCACTCTGCTCGGCTGTCTGCGCAAACCCCGCAGAATGTGGGCCTTCTGGTCCTCACCAACAGCTCTATGTCCTCCAAGTGCTCCTGGTGGACCCTGAGGAGCAAGGATCCTGCTTCCTTCTGTTCTAGCAGCAGCCTGGCCATGCCCACTATGTTTCCCAGGGGCCTGTGGGGCCTGAAGCTTTCAGCCTGGGGGTTGTGGTGACCCCAGGGACACGGGGGCAGGAGGGGTGGGTGAGGCCCCCTCCCAGCTGCGGGTGAGCAGGCCTGGCAGGAGTTGTGGTCACGCTCTGTGATTCCTGGGTCTAGGAAGTGCTGGCGGCAGATGCAGCAGGTGACTTCATCCTTGGGGTGGGTCAGTGAGGGGCAGCTACAGCCCTGGAGGCCAGAGGGCCATGAGGGTTCAGTTCACTTTCCTTGTCTCCACTCTGTCCCCAGTGTCTCCGAGCTCAAAGCCTTGGCTCTGGCCTCCCAGACCAGCCCCTACAAGTCATCTGAGCTTTTGGGCTTTTGGTGCCTTTCCCTTTCCCAGTCAGAGGCTGCTTCCCTCTGTCCGTGGCTTTCCCGTTCCGCAGGCCTGTGGGGCCCTCTGTAACCTGGGCGGGAGACCGCTTCGGGTGGGGAAACAGGCAGAGGTCTATCCCTCATTACTATTCCACGGGTCCAAAGGGCTCCCCGTTTGTCTGGTGAGGATCTTTGAAAATTGCTTTGTCATAACTGCGGTGCTGGCCCCGGAATGAGGGATGTGATGGCTGCTTCCCACAATGATCCTCCTGACTCCTCAGAGCTCCGCGGCTCCCAGGACTGGGGGAGGGGCCGGAAGTCTGGTTTCCTGAGGGAAGGACTCTAAGGGTGACATTGTCTGAGTCACATCTCAAGAGAGTTTGGAAGGAGAAGTGCTTTCTTAAACTTTTCTTTGTGGAAAATGAGACTTTGCATTCAATAGGGAGCGGGGGACAGGAAATGGTGGGGAGGGTGTACTTGTCCAGGGGTAGCCTCACTGATGGGTGACATCTGAGCCTTACAAAGAAGAGCGCTGGAGATAAGGGATGAGCTGGACATCCTGGGTTCTGCTGGTGACAGATGAAAAGCATAATTAAATTATCCTGACGGTCTCTAGGCTTAGATGGTCTTTTGCCTCTACATTGACTTCTGCCTCTACATTGACTTCTGCCCCCGGAAGGAGGAGGTTGTGTACATGGTTGTGCTAGGGGCATCTGCAGGGATCTTGTTCCATTCCCTAAACTCCTGCAAAGCATTCTTTTACAAATGTCCTCAGGACACACAGCCCCTACTTCAAGCTCCAGGTAGAAGCTACTGGTTTTTTTTTTTTTTTTTTTTGAGATTTTATTTATTTATTGGTCAGAGAGAGAGAAAGAGCACAAGCAGGAGGAGTGGGAGAGGAAGAAGAGGGTCCCTGCTGAGCAGGGAGCCCGATGCGGGGCTCCATCCCAGGACCCTGGGATCATGACCTGAGCTGAGGGCAGATGCTTAACCAACTGGGCCACCTAGGCGACCCCAGGTAGAGGCACTTGCCTGAGGCCAAAGTTCGTGGGAAATGGAGTGGGGATTCAAGCTGAGGTCAGCCTGTGTCCAAAACCCAGGTGTTTACTGTAGTGGCCTTCCATACACATGAGGGACTCTGAAGGAACACAACTGGACTTGTCCTCTGGGTGAACACTGTCTTAGGAGACAGGAGTCACTGAGACCTTTTTCTGGCAGTAGCAAGAGGACCAACGGAGTGGGTGTCCTTTGCTCCTTGGTTTACGTGCGTCTGGAGAGAAGCTGTTGCACTTGTCGTCGGCATTCAAGGGAAGAGTGCTTGCCCTGGTTTTCACTGCTATCCAGCTGGAGTGGAAATATTTAGCCACCAGCTCTTCTGGTACATAGAGCCACTCAGAAGTGACTTTTGGGACTTGGCTTGGGACACATTCTCCTAACAACGCACTTTAAGTCCTGTGAGCATCTGCCACCCACTCCCAAGGGTTCAGAGACCCGAGTACTCCTACTCCCAGTTGGACTGGAATATGGGAGAAGTCAAGGGGAGGTGCACTCAGGCAGGAGGAGCCAGCTGCTGTCATTACAGATGAGAGGAGACCCAGACAGTTGCTGACAGCCAAGAAACACCTGTTTTAGGGCAGAAGCAAGGGCTAATCTTGGTAACATTGATGGAAAGATGACATTTTGTCAGATACCAAGAGAACCCAGTGGAGCAAATTTGCATTCATGTTCTACATGGGTTCCTCTGGCGATTCCTGGGCCAGTCACTGAAAAATGTGTGATGTTTCCAAAAGTATTTCCTACAGCAAATTCAGTTCCACATTGAAAAGGGCCTGAATATGAGCATTTTTTCTAAAGATTTTATTTATTTATTTGAGAGAGAGAAAGGAAGAGAGCACACGAATGGGGAGGAGGGGCAGAGAGAGAGAGAGAGAGAAGCAGAGTCCCTGCTGGGCAGGGAACCCGATGGGGGTTCGACCCCAGGACCCTGGGATCATGACCTGAGCCGAAGGCAGACGCTTAAACGACTGAGCCACCCAGGCGCCCCGGTGAATAGGAGTATTTTAACAACACTGCTGCAGCAGTCTATGCTTTACTAAGCAAAAAGCTTCCTTCTTTTAATTTTTAAAAATTTATTTTATAATGAGGATAGGCAGACAAGTGATCCATAAGGGCATGTGATCTTTCCAAAATGGTTTGCAGAGTACAAAGTTTGAAGGTCTCTATCAGGAAGAACAGGTTCTATGTCTAAGGTCTCCTTACTTGGGGACCCGGCAGGCCCCTCAGCCTTGTGTCTAGTGAGGGACTGAGTCCGCCCTCTTCCCAGCAGTGAGGACGGAAGGGAATGCCGGAGCAGATCTGTGGGCTGGTGAGGGGCAGAGCGCCCTTGGGTCATGAGTATCCTCATTCTCGCTGTTTTTTTTTTTTTTAAAGATTTTATTTATTTGAGAGAGAGAGAGAATGAGAGAGAGAGAGAGAGCAGGAGAGGGGGGGAGGGTCCGAGGGAGAAGCAGACTCCCTGCTGAGCAGGGAGCCCGATGCGGGACTCGATCCCGGGACTCCAGGATCATGACCTGAGCCGAAGGCAGTCGCTCAACCAACTGAGCCACCCGGGTGCCCTCTCATCCTCGCTTTTAACAAAGGCACATCCCTATACGGCTGGGAAAAAAGACCTGGGGAAAATACCAAATGTGCATAGTAGTTAACTCCAAGGGATTCTTATTTATTTATTTTTTATTCAAATGTATTTTTCAAAATGTCCACAAAGAATTCACCTTCCTTTTATAAGGAGAAAAAACACATTGTAAATACCTCCCTCGAGCAGAAAAATAACCATTTATGTAACAGTCTGATTTATAAATTCTTTTTCACACACATTCCAGTTTCATTCTCTCAATAGCACTGATGACAATTTCTATTTAGGCTTCAGAACACAAGCCTCAGGAGGTTGAGAAACTTCCTCAAGGACGAACAACTCCAAGCGGCTGAGCCAGAGTGGGAGCCAGTCTTCTCCCTTTGGTTGCATCGTGTGGTAGGTAGGATACGGGGGTTTTGGGATGAGGGACTGCTGCTGCAGGAGGAAATCGAGGGCAGGTTGCGGGGAGCAAGCAAGGGGATGGCTAATCTCATGGGAGGTGGAGGTTTGGGGGCTACTGCTTACATAGCTGGGGTCATGAGACTTTGGGGTTTATTTAGTGGGCTCCAGGGTGATTTCTGGGCTGAGTAGAAGGCACACCCTAGGGAGGTTGGTCTTCTGGGGCCCCTGAGAGCTGGGTTTGGCTCTGCCTGGCTCACCTCTCCAGTTGGAGACAATTGATAGCTGCTCCCCCAGGCTGTGCATGATCCCATACATTCCTCCTCCTTTCCTGGGCCCAAGGCAGGCCTTCTTCCTCGGGTTTTAAATGAAGTGAGTGGCTCGTGGTCCAGGGGAGGCCAGCCTCCTCACACCAGAAGATCCGGGGCTCCTCCAGGAGCCAGGAGGTGCCCTCTGCTGGAGTGAGAGCTTCTGGGCTGAGAGAGGTCTGTGAACCCAGTCTATGGGGAGGGTATTTGGAGGTGAAGACAGGGAGGTGAAATCCGAAGGACATTCTCTTTCAGGGCTGCTCATGATGTTCAGGGCATTCCCTCTCTCTTCACTTGGTTAGAAATGAAAAAGACTAGCAAGAGGGAGGGAAGGAATGGAAGGAGAAGTGGACCCCCTGTTAGCGCCACCTGTGGATGCTGAGGGGACCTCAGCCGGTACTCCCATTCTCTATTTGGGGTGGGCCTTCCTGGGGTGAGGCTGATCCGTGCCTGCTCACTGATGTGCACCAGCTGGAAGGATTCTGGAGTCTAGTTGATTGGGAAGGACGATGAGAGGGTGTATTTTTTCTAGAGATAAAAAAAAGTGGTGTGTCCGAGCCAGCTCCTACCAGCTTGTGAGAGACCAGTTGTTAAATTTTCAAGAATCTCGTGAATCATCATGTTGGTAGCTTGAAATTGGTCAAAGTGGGAGTATTTACACCACGGAAATTGGCAAACACTACATACCAGAGCTTCCCTGTGCCAGAGAGCCAGCTGTTAGACATTAACACGCATACCCCTGAGCCGGTGTACCATTCACCTCATGGCTTGGGGTTTCCTGTGCTCTTCTGAGGGAGAGGATGACAATAACGTCTGACTTTGGTCTCCTGTCTGTGATGTCATGATGGGAAGTGGGTCACCCTCGTCTGTGGATTTCTCTGCTTTCCTTTTCCTATATCTAAATCACAGAGGGCAGGCTTGACTGGAAAGGGACCTCCCATGTCCTCCGTTCCTACACTCTAGACCATGTGACAGCTAGTACAATGCCCAGGTCAAAGTAAGATGCTCCAGAAATAGTTGTTCAAGGGGGCCGAGGGGGTCAATGTCACCTGCTGTTAGAATTGCTTCATTTTCATGATTCTTATCAGCAGGGGGCGCTGCAGGACTAATGATGTGTCGAGTCGCGCTTTCCTCTGACACGCTCTCTTTAAAAGAAAAAACCCCATTAATTTAAATGAATTCAAAGGGGCTAACTGAATCAGTGATTTTTAGATAAAGCATCAATTTTGGGGAAAAAATGTAGTGCTCAGTTGATCATAGTGAATATTGCTGTACCACTTTACGATGTACAAAAAGCACTTGGCCGACATCATCTTGTGTAATTCTGAAGAGGGGTGTGCCAGGCAGGTGGACACACTACAGTGTAGTAAATACACGTGTG
This sequence comes from Zalophus californianus, assembly GCF_009762305.2. Classification (NCBI taxonomy): domain Eukaryota; kingdom Metazoa; phylum Chordata; class Mammalia; order Carnivora; family Otariidae; genus Zalophus; species Zalophus californianus. The sequence continues at coordinate 35,179,614 of NC_045600.1, read as the reverse complement.
CGCTCCGGAGTCCGAGCCTCTGGGCTTCAAATCCTGGCTCCTTCCATTACTGATTCTCTGACTTTGGACAGGTCACAAAACCTTCCTATGCTTTAGGAAAAACATCAGTACTTGACCTCAGGACTTGGTGTGAGATAAGAGGATGCACACGGAGCATTTCACAGCCTGCCTTGCAGGTAATAAGCACCCTGCAGATGTTAGCTCTGATTATTCTTGTCACAACACTGGGCACCTGATCTGAGGAGCATGAAGGAAACCCTCAAGGCCACATGAGGAGTAAGGGCAAAGCCCGGACAGAACCCCGACCTCTTTCAGCCCTGGGGTCTCTGCCTCTTGCCAGTCCCCGTCCCCCAGCTAACAAACCTCCCAGCTGTGCTAATAATGCTCTTCATTCTGTGGGAGTGCTTAAAAACTACTTTTTAAAAGATTCCATCTTGAAATCCTACTTATGCTATGAATTGGCTTAGTAACTCACTTTTCTTAAAGAGCTCACAGCAGCCCATCCTCCCCAGGCCTCCTGACTTGAATTTGAATGTTCAAAATCAGGTAGGTTGACTGCCCTGGGAGGTTTAGGCCTGGCTTGATAAAGTCAAACGACTTCAGGTATAATGAGATAGGAGCAGTGGGGAGTCTGGTCCTGTCTGAAGCTGGAAGTGGGCATGCAGGCTGAGTATGTTTAGATTTGCTGATTTTTCCAGGAAAGCCAGGCCTCCAGATTTTTATGTAAAATATCCCAATTGATAAATCTTGGCAACTCATTTTAAGTTTTATAAGACACAACAGCGAACACGTTTGTAGGTTGCATCTACTCGGCAGCTGCTAGTTAGCAATCATTGCATACAATTTATGAGAAGCACTTGGCCTATATCATCTTGGGGGTGGGGTGAGGTCATTGTGGCACGTGGTCAGCATTCCCAGGGGCAACAAGAGTAATCCCACTTCAGTTTGGAGATCCTTGTCGAAAGCCAGTGTATTTTGCTCAATTGATCATTTTCTCCCTTCAGTTGAGTTAAGTAGCAGTCTTTGTTCTTCCTGTAAAGAATCAATTCTTGTCCAAGTAGCATTGGATGCTTCTGGATGGAGAATTGGAACACCTGGAATCTATCTGCAACCCTGTGGTGTGACTCTAGACAGGTCTCAGACCCTTCCCACACACTTGCAAGATCAGCAAGGGCTGTTCTGCCCTCCCTTCAGAACCATGCTTAGAGAAGGAGACTCCACTTTCTAAGGGCCAGGCCGGGAGCCTCCTCATTGGTCTACATTAGATCCTCCCCACCCCCCCAAATTTTGAGTTAGTTTCTTCATTGCTCATTTGTTCTTCAACACTCAAGAATCCTTGGAACCATACATCCCTGTGGCATAGTCCATGCAAGGAGTCAAAGCAGGTCTCAACAAGTGTGTCATTCCAGGTCCTTTGAGAAACAAATGTCATGATGGAGTTAGGTATGCAAAAAATGTCCTGGGGCAACACCTGTGAAGGGGGAAGGGTGAGGGAGCCCGGGGTAGGCGAAGAGAGCCTTCCCGCAACCATGCAGGCCTGCTGCTTGCCAAGGGAGAGAGGACAGGAAAGAGCCTCGGGGAGGAAGCACTGCAGAGTAGATGGCAGCTCCAAGAAAGTTATGGCCAGGCTGCTGGGAAGCTGGAGAGTGGAGGAGTTGCCACAGGGTGGGCCTGGCGGGGCTCTCGTAGGCCTGCTGTGCTCGGGAAGAGCAAGGCCTCTGGGAACGCTACCAGGATCCCAGAGGCGCCATGGCTGGAGGCTGTCAGCCCGCCGCACCCTCGCAGCATGCTCTCTCTCAAAGGGTGCTCTAAGCTGTGCTTCTCATGACTGCCCCAATCAGCCAGATTTCCCTGAGCCCATAACTGTGTGCTATTATTTATTTCAGCACAAGAAGAGGGAGCAGAGTGGGGGGTTTCAGAGTTAGTCCTAGGTTTGCGTGCCCCATCACTGTGCTGGCTGTGACCTTAGGGCAAGGACTTATAACTTCATCTGTTCATTAAAAATAGTGAAAGGGGGCGCCCGGGTGGCTCAGATGGTTAAGTGTCTGCCTTCGGCTCAGGTCATGATCCCAGGGTCCTGGGATCGAGTCCCGCATTGCGCTCCCTGCTCCTTGGGAGCCTGCTTCTCCCTCTGCCTCTCTCTCTCTCTCTTTCATGAATAAATAAATAAAATCTTTAAGTAAAAAAAAAGAAATGAACCTTTAAAAAAAAAATAGTGAAAGGATCCTCTCCACGGAGTTACTATGAGAATTAGGATAGAATTCAGGGAAAGTGCTCCACATAAGTGCCAAGTACCAGCAAGTGCTTGGTGAATATTTTTACTTTGGAATGTACTCGGAGATGAAATATAGGCTAGCTACCCAACAACCTTTGCTTTACTTTGATTTTTAGTAGTCTTTCTCTTCTAAAATGGCATTGTTAGGGTGAGTCTGGTCATAGGGTCGAGTGAGAATGCATTTATGGACAATGGGCCCACTAAGTGGCAGTCTCCCACCACCCTATGAGGAAAGTGCTATTATGCCTATCCTACAGATGAGCAAACTGAGGCCCAGAAAGGTCTCAGTGATTTGGTGGAGCAAGCGACTCAGGTATGACAAGCAGAGCACTGCGTTGCATCCCCATGGTTCAAGGATGGTTAGAGGATCCAGTCAGAACTAAGATGTAAAGAGACTGACCGGGGAAGCGGCAAAAATGTTGGGCTCTTTCACCAATGGGCTTAGAGGGTGCGAGGCTGGGGTCGCTGAAGCTGTCTTAATGTCCACAAAGGCATCTCTACCCGGCCTGAGAATGAGTCTGACGCAGAAATGGTTGGCTGGCTAATCCAACACCCATTCAAATCCTTTCTCTCCTAACTGTTCTGGAGGAGGCTGCTAACTGTCCTGCAATACTCCGCCCCTTCCACACGTTAGTAACAGAGCTCCCCTTCTTGGCTGGGCACCCCGATATGCTGACGGTACAGTTCCCAAGTTCCCTTGCTGCTAGTTGTGACCATGTGACTAGATTCTGGCCAATGGGATGTGAGCAGAAGAGAAGCCGTGCTGCAACTCCTGTATGGCGGCCCTAGAAGGAAGGTCCCTGAGCTTCTCTTCTACTTTCTACACACCCCCCCCCGCCCCGCCCCAGCTGGGGAAGGACAATCTGGAGTGACAAAGCAGACCTGACGGTGAAGAGGCAGACCCATCCCGCTATCCTGGCTTCTCTCTGCCACACAAACAAAAGACTGCCTCCATTGTAGGGGCCAGAAAAAAAGAAAAAATACGCTTTCCTAGCCTCCGAGTGGCCGTGTGTCCTGTGACACGGATGTGTCCAATCGGTCGGAAGCAGAGATCAGCTGGGGGCCTTGGGGGACGGTTTGCTTTTCTAGATAAAAGAATCAGATACAGCTGCTTCTTCTTTCTGCCTTGAATGCCTGTAGCTGAAGCAGTCCTCCTGTGACCCTAACGACCAGTGGAACCGAAATGAAGAAAGAGGTTGGGTTCTTGATAACATTAATGAGCTGCTGCATAGTCATGTCATTGGAGCCTATTCTGGGCTACTTGTTATATGAGGAAAAAAAAAAACCAACCCTATCTCTGGACTTCTTATGTGAGAAAAATAAACCACCCTTCGGTGAAGCCTCCATTAGCTGAGTTTTATGTTATTACAGCCCAAATGCCAAGACATTCAGCAGAACTTGGTGTGACAAAGAGCCCAGATGTTGATGATGTCATCTGGCCCCGTGAATAGCTGTGCCTGAGACTAGCCCTTGGACTTTTCAGTTATGAGAGAAAGTGAGTTCTTTTTGTGCTTTAACAGTTAGGTTGGATTTTCTGCTGCTCCAAATGGAAAGACTCCTGATATCCCTATTCACAAAGAGCTAAGTGGACTGATTGAATTTTCACCTCCTCTCAGTCCCTCCACCAAATTTTATGGTGAAAAAATGAGAAACATTAAAGGGAGGAAGGAAGGAAAGGAAAGAATACGAACGGCAGTGAGATGTGAGCTAGACTAACAGAAGGTTAGTAGGCTTTGTTCTGAATCCTTATTCAGAAACCCGGGTCCTAGTTTCCCTCACTCAGAGGCTTGTTTCTGGTGCGTGGGAGCTGCCCTGACCACCTTGTGAGCCCCCTGACTGCAGGGAGTAGTGTGACTCAGTTTCCCATTCCAAGCAACCCAGCACTGTTTTTCTGGATCTTTTCATTCTCCTTCACTCTTCCTGAGGTGTGGCACGGCCCAAGCTAATTAATCCATGTCCTCAACCCAGCGGGTTGTTCTCTCAGGTCACCCTTAAATCCATGGGCCATAACCCTCTTGTACTTACTGATCTCCGGGGTTTTCATCACTTCTGAGAATGCACCGTTTAGTCCAATCTTGGTGCAGACCAGCATTAATAGGCAATTGCCACAGGGAGACAATACAGGAAGAAAAATGGCTAAAAATATACAGTGAATCACAGAAAATTACATCTCTTAAAACCTACAGTGTATTCCTATTGCCATAGCAACCCCCTGGCTAGTGAAGACAGAGCTGATTTATCGCAGGCTTTCCCCAGCACTCAATTCTGCCGGAAGCGCCTCTAGCCTGTGGTGTGAGTCCTAGAGCAGAGAAGGAGGGGGCATCACAAGCCCAGTGTTTTCCCTCCTGTCTTTCCATCCCTTCCAGTGGTTTGGCTGTGCTGAGGAGACCCGAGTTCCTTCGACACAGCCCGCATCGCCTCCCAACCCCTTTTCTGAGATGAAGGTGACAAAATGTCCTGCCTTCTGCTCACACGGATGCCTGGGACGGCAGAAGGCTGGCGTCCTGGGGGCTTCAGTGTGCATGGGGGCCGTGAGGAAGCCGCAGGTGCCAGGCCGCCCTGGAGGAGGCTGGGAGGAGAGGAGAGGAGTTTCTCTTGCCTTCTTTCTTTTCCTTTCCCATTCCTCTCCACCTGCCTCTCTCCTCCCCTCACCTCCTTGGCTCTTCTGTCTCTCCTAGTTCCTCAGTGGGTTTACTGTGAAGTGGACTGGCCTCACATCGAGACCAGAATATGGGAGAAGGAGTCAAGCCTTGACTTTCAAAATGAGTCTGGTGTGTAGAAAGACAATGAAATGAATGTTCATCAACCTTTTGTTACTCCACTGGAACTCTAAATTGCACTGGCATATAATGTGTGTTTTATCGTAGTATTAAAAATGACACTCTTGTGTGCTCTTTCAACTTCCAACATTTGGAGAAACATTCTGGACCAGAGTTCTGGCTCATCCTCCCTCAAAAATAGCCCTCCCCAGACATGTCCAAAGGACAAAGGAGACAGCTGGAAGGAGCTCCCACCAGCCAAAGCTGGGACAATCTGAATTTAGGAAAAAATTTTAGGTTTAAAATCTATTGAATAAAATAAGAACTATATAAATCCATACCGATACAAACAACAAACAAATAAATAAATGGAAGAAAAGAAAAAGCCCTGTCATACAGTAAAATTTCAACTAATAAATACAGAAGAAATAATGGTATTAGAAAGTCATCATTTGGCAGCCTTCAGAGCAATAATTGATTCAGACAAGAACTAACAATGGATGTGTAGTGGGTAAAAGTTTGATGAGAAACAGTATATTTATACAATCTCAAAGTATGTCCTCATAAAATACTTATTGATTTCAAAGAGAAAAATAGTAGCTTGAGAGTGGAGAGGCTTGGCAGACCCAACCCAAACCAAGTGAATAAAGTTAACGTCACAGGGGCCAAATGGGACAAATCAATATCCTGTATCTCCTGATGTGATGTGCTAAGAAGGACATAATATCACCTGTGTGGTATTCCTGCCAAAAATGTACAACCTGAATCTCATTGTGAGGAAACATCAGACAGTCCCAAAATGAGGGACAATCTATTCCATAAATGGCTTATTTTCTTCAAAATGTCAATGTCAAGAATGACAAAGACTGAGGAACTATCCTAATTGAATGAACCTAAAGGGACATGATAATGTGTAATCTGGGAATTGGATTCCGGATCAAAAACATTTTTCTCTTTTGCTACAAAGAACATTGTTAGGAAAACTGATGAAGTTTGAAAAAGATGTGTAGTTTAGATAATAGGATTTCATCAATATTGTTTTCCTGATTTTGATAATGTATTGGGGTTATGAAAGGGAATGTTCTCTCTTTTTTTGGAAATGCACGCTCAAGTATTTAGGAATAAAGGGGCATCATATCTGCAACTCATCTGCAAGTAGTCCAGAAAAAATATGTATATGTAGAGAGAAAATGATAAGCAAATCAGATGAAGAGTGTACAGGAATTCTTTGTCCTTTTTGTATTTTTCTATAAAAAGTACTTTGTGCTTTTCTGTAGCCTGGAATTAATTCAAGATAAAGTTTAAAAAACAGCCCCGTCTGCAGACTCAAAGTCCTTTTGAGTGAATTTTCTTCCCACTCTTTTCTTTCCTGTACCCTGATGCTACACCTTAGTATTTAGGTCCTCACAGCTCCCTGCATAAAGCAGGAGAATCCTACTTTAATGCCTGAGTACGAAGTGTGTGTGTGTGTGTGTGTGTGTGTGTGTGTGTGTGTGTGTGTGTGTGTGTGTGAGAGAGAGAGAGAGAGAGAGAGAGAGAGAGAGAGAGAGAGATGCAGCTACTCCCTCAGGGTGTCACAAAAGGCCAAACATAGAGCCAGGATAAAGTATTCGTTACAATGCCCAAATAAGACCAGCGAATGAAGTCAAAGTTCCCTTTCAGGTTTCTGAGGGAAGGGAGGGTGTGTTCTCAGCAGGATGTGCTGACCCAGCTCATTGAGAGCAGAGAGCCAACGAGGTGAGAAACCCCAGGACTGAGTTCCGGTTCTCTTTCTCAACTCCTCTCTCCCGCCCTCCCTCCCTCCCTCCCTCCCTTCCTCCCTCCCTCCTCCCCTCTCTGTCTCTGTCTCTGTCTCTCCCTCCCTCTCTCTCTCTCTCTCTCTCTCTCTCTCTCACACACACACACACACACACACACACCTTTCCTCTCTTTTCCTAGAATTTTTCCAGACACTCTGGCACCAGGTAAAGGGACCTTTTCTATCAGACAGACTTGTGCACAGAAGAGGGCACTTTCTTCCTCTGGAGCCACAGAATGAAGCTCAGTCTGTGGAAACCTGCTACCTTCAGGCTCAGCGGGTGGTGAGGTGGGGCGGGGGTTGGTGTGAGGCCCAGTGCCCCACCCTCCTCCATTTGGTCTGGCCTGCCCAGAGCCTTGATTCCAGGTGCAAGGACCTGGGACACAAGTCCCAAAGTGCTCACCCCACTGCCTACACAATGGTTGTGATAGGAAAAGACTCCAAAGGAAGGCCTGCCATATGCTACATTAAAATTCACTCCCCTACTTTCTCTAATAGCCGTTTACTTTAATTCACTCATCTCAATATCATGAGCTGCAGCGAAGCAGAAAGTGGTTCTGCTATTTATAAATGATCCTGATCGAATAAAGTAATGTCTTGATTTCTTCCCAGTGGTCTAGGAACGATAACAAGAGAAGCCTAAGGGATGGTGGGGGGGGGGGCAGAATTCTCTCCCATGGAAGCAGGCATCTGTCCCACCCCCAGCTTTTTGAACATGGCCTTATGGTTGGAGGGAGGCATAGGAAAAAAATGGAGTCATTTTAGTTCTGAAAAGATGGTATTTGTCTCAATTCAGCAGCATCAGCCAGCTTTGTGTTATACAAATCAAATAGGCACAAGGCTTCAGGCTGGACTGTGAAAAAGAAACTTTAAATATGAAAGAGCTGGTCAGCCCTTATCTGATCAGCTTAGAGTGAAAACAGACAGGAAGTCTAAGCCCTTTTTAAAGAGGCCACCGCGTACATTTCTGCAGAGAAGATAGATCTCTGTGGCTGGGCCCAAGGTTGTGTCTAGATTACAACAGAGGATCCAACCTCCCGCCCATCATGTGGCCCATTTGCCTACATACTACCCCACAAATGTCTTTATTTCAGAGGTACCATACCCCAAGTAGCAGCATCTTTTTTATCAATTCAGTGGGAAACAGGCAACGAATGACTTGATACTCAATTAAGGCCAGCCCAGCACTTGGACAAGCCTGTAAGAAGCTATAGAACTAGCTCTCAGATGGGAGTGGGTATGACCAAGAAACTCCCTGTGCCATCACAGTAATCGTGAGGGGGACAGTCAGGTTCCCTGAGTGACCAGCTGATCACGCAGACCTCTAGAGTCCAATGGTGTGAGCGGGATTTTAGTTTTCTCAAGGCCCCCATATGAAAAGAAATAATTAACTCTTACATGGGAAATTCGCCATTTTCATGAGGCAGCCAATACCTTTTTTTCTATTGCTAGTCTGAGGAAGCATAGCGAGACTTTCAGAACCAGTGTTTGTAATTTCCACACAAAGGTTCTCAAAACTCATATAATACAGGCTTGGGAAAGAATTACTGTATTTAAGGAATGAGGAATCTGCAAAAGGAGGTGTCTTGGGGGAGCTCAGGGGCAGATATGATCCACAGCAGAGGGAGGAGCTGGGCCGAAGTGCCCTTCTCCGGCACCGTGGGTGAGGGCCGTGGGGCAGGATCAGGGTCACTATTGTCTCCTGGGTATGAGTTCTGCTGAAGATTCCATTTCCCACATGCAATCCTGGTAATGTCTCTTTTGGTTCACTGCTCAGAACTGGGGGAAACTGTTCCAGCTGGATGAGTTCACACTTGGGTCTTAGTGATTTGCAACCCCTTAATTATGCAAGACCCTTGTGACCCTTTTGTCTTCATCGGATTTATTGTAGTAGGTCAAGAGGGATGCAAATTCTTTGCCTCTCCTCCCATCAAGAGGCAGACTCTACTTCCTTTTTCTTTGAATCTAGACGGACCCCGAGACTGGCTTTGACATACAGAATATACTGGAAGTCACATTGTGCATTTTCTAGGGCTGGGCCTTAAAGATTTCGGTAGCTTCCAGTTTTGTCCTACTTGGAAACAGTTGCCATGTAAGAGGTGTAGCTACCCTGAGAGTTCCATGCTGTGAGGAAGCCCAAGCTAACCATGTGGGAGAGAGAGAGAGAGGCCATGCTGAGGTGTCAGACGTATGTGTGTTCTTCTCAGACCTACTGCTCAGCCACCATGTAAAGGAAGCCAAGTGCATGACCCCAGCAAAGGGCATATAACACAGAATAACCACCCAATATGGCCCTGTGTGCTGACCCACAGAATCATAAGCAAATGTGATGGTTGATTCAAGCCAGTAAGTTGTGGGGTGATTTATCACCTAGTTATTTAACAGAAACATATATATTCGAAGCTAATGTAATTAGTGACCCATCCACCGCCACTACATAGAAGCACTAGGACCCATATGGATAAAGCATCTTTATGTCATTTAATTAGCAAAAACTCCACTGAACTGGGAGAAGAGCCCAGAAAAACTTCAGGATTCCAGCTGTGGTCTACATGATGTCAGACGGAAATAATATTTTTCTGGGAGCACTTCTTTTCTCTCATAGTCCTTTTTCTGTACTGTGCCCCACATTTCTTACCCTAATATTCTGGCCATTATACTACCCTACTGTAATCCCATTATCCAGTGGTGTGTTCGTTTTACCTTTAAATGACTGCAGAGAACACCATAATAGTAACACTTGTAAATAATCTAGCTGTCCAAAAACAGGGGATTGGGTAAATACAATTTATGGTACATCCATATAACTTTTAAAAACCCTTGAATTTATTAATGCTATAGATGTGTATAGATGTGCTCTAGATGCTATAGAAGTGTATTATAGGCATAGAGGGGTATTTTCAATATATGTTATAAAACAGGATAATCTCACTTAAAAATCTTATATGCAGTACCCATTCATACATGCCTAGGAAAGGATATGAGGATGTGCAACCAGGTTGAGTAGGATATGGGGACTCTCAACCTTTTATTTGAGTTTCCTGAAATAAGTATGTATATACCTTTTATATGTAATAAAACAGCACAAGAAGTGTTATTTAGCAGGTAGAAGAGGTGATGGAATGGCAGGAAGCCGGCCAGGCCCCCAAGGGAAGTGGAATGGGGCTGAAATGATGTTGTGACTTAGATTGAAATACCCGTGGTTTCTTGGGTCCCCAATTGGTATTTGCCCTCCTGTGCGCAGAACCTGCCCCAGCCCGCCACCAACAGGACTTCTACTAATAACAGCTGAGATCTGCAGATTCTTAAGTGGTGCAGTCAGAATCATGGGTTATTGAGTGGCTTTGTCAGAACTTTATCATCAAGTGGTATTTATTAAGCACTTTCTTGCTTTAATGAGTCAGGAAATAGGGTTCTCTTTCCCTTTATCACTCACAGTGGTGTTTCTCAGCAGGAGTAGTTCTCTCTTCCAAAAATGGACCAGGACCTTCATTTCCCTGCAGCCATGTTACTGGGCAGAGTTCTCCAGGGAAGGGAAGAGCCGATTCAACCACAGAGCACCAAGCAAACGTATAGTTAGTTGCTCTCTGGGACTTTTTGTCTGGCTCTCACTTCTCTTTCCTACATCCTGACAGAAAATACAGTAGCAAAATCTGTGTGCTGTGGATATCCATTGTCTGGTATCTCCTCTCTCTTCGACCGGAAACCCCAGACTGCCTTTCTTCTAGGGAACCGCCTCCTCTGTGTATGTGGTCGGGGGAGGAGCGACCACATCTACTGGCTCCAGGTGGGGCGCCCGTGACTCAGGCTTGGCCGATGGCATGTTCCATTCTCCTGGCCGTAGGTAAAAAGGCCACGAACTTGCGCGCGACTCGGGTCAGGCCACTGAGACTCAATTTTGGCACTTGCTGGAATTATGGAGAGAGGGGTGGACTGTTTCGCTTTGGGGTTGCCAGGCTGACAGGTTGCAAGCCTAGAGCTGCCTGTGGCCACCTTTGCCATCTCATCGGATAAGTCCACCTGGGAGTAGAGCCAACACAAAGGAAAGCGGGACTGAGAGAAGAAGAAAATCATGTTTTTGATGTCATCTTTTGGGAACCTGGATCCAGCTAGTCCAGAATTTACTCCTTAATTTTTTAGTTGCAAGAGCTAAGGAAATCCTTTTGTTGTTGTTGTTCTCTTTCACTTAGGACAGTTTGAATTGGATTTCTCTCATCGGACAAAGCAGGGCTCGGTGAAACCTGTGAGATTAGGAGAATACTAACCTTCTGTTTTGCACACTACCTTACAGCTTTCATGGCACACTCACACATAATCACAGTTGAAGCTCGCTGTGCCCTTATGAAGGAGGCAGAGGCTTTCTTATTATTTCCACTTTACAGAAGAGGAAACTGAGGCTCACAGAAGTTATCTGACCTTAGTGGAAGCCCGGGTGGAGGAGCAGCTGAGCTAGGGAACACAGCCAGTCTCTCTCCACCGCATGTTTGGAAGCTACTGAAGAGAAGTCAGATTTGGTGGGCAGACAGGAGGCGGGAGGCGGGGTGGGAGTTTGGAGAACATATTCCTCAGGGACAGTGACCATTTCTACTCCTTTTGCTTCTCTCACGAAGGCCTCATACAGCCCTAAATACATTATAACAATAAAACTAATATTTACTGCCTGCCACGTGCCCGGTATCGGCTGAGTAAGCACTTTCCTTGGATTACCCAGCTCCTTTGCTCTTCCCGACAGGTATATGAGGAAGGTATTATTGCCATCACCGCCTTTTAGCTAAGATGAAGTGACTAAAACTCAGAAAAGGCAGAGGGGGGCTGGAATCCAGATGTGACTCCAGAGAACTCTTGGCTTCCCTCTCAATCACCGACCTGAATTGGTCCTTAGCAAGAAAAATGTGGATGCTGTCAGCAGCTCCTGGTTGGCCTTTGGGCCTTTCGTTTGGAGCCGGGAAGATGTGGTTCTAGATTTTTCTTCTCAATCCTACTTCTCTCCTCTTGACTCTGGGGCTGTGTTCTGTACAACTCTGCGAGGACACCGTCCCCACAGGTACTCCGTCTTCTCAGGTTGGCCCTGCCCGGCTGGCCTGGGCAGCAGCAAAGCCCTCAGATGTTTCCAAATGCCTCGTGAAACTTCCTAGCTTCCGATTTCCCAGCTCCCGCTGGTGTCCAGAAACCCAATGTGGCACCGTTGGAGGGACAGGGAAGGATCAGCCGCAGGAGTGAGGCCCTGCTCCCTGCAAACCCTCAGAAGGCTTCTCTCTGTCTCTTCCCACCCCACCCCCGCTGGCTCCCTCTCCATCCTGCAGGGACGGGAATACAGCTCATGATCTATTTATTTTATAGAGTGCTGCCCTTGGTGTTCAAATCACCTCAGGGCCCAGAGCACACAATTTTAAAACAGTTCGAAGATATAAAACAGAAGATGGGCAGTGACCGGTACCTCTTAAAAAATCAGCAGGAAAATGCCAGTGTGAGGAGCCCTGGGCTCTGTGGTCACTTGCAGGGGGCTCTGGCAATCGGATGGGCAGGGAGCGATTTTTCTAGCACCTCTGTCTGAGCTGTGTGCTCACAAAGCCGGGACGCTCCAGTCACCTTCCTTCAGACTCTCTCATCTGAGGCTTTATGACTCAGCTCAGGCCAGCATTGACTCGCTTATTTCCTTTCCATGTGTACTGTGGAAGCTTGTAGGAGGCCTGCACTGTCTGACAAGGAACACAGGGGCAGGGCTGCTCTACGTGCCTGTGGGGGGGCTGCCGTGGCTCTTAGTGCGCCACTGCCCGGGCCTAGCTAAGAGTGGTGACCAAATAATAATATATATATTTAAAGATGTTATTTATTTATTTGACAGAGAGAGAGAGAGAGAGAGAGTACAAGCAGGGGGAGCGGCGGGCAGAGGGAGAAGCAGGCTCCCTGCTGAGCAGGGAGCCCAGTGTGGGACTCAATCCCAGGACCCTGGCATCATGACCTGAGCCGAAGACAGACACTTAACCGACTGAGACACCCAGGCACACCCCCTAATAATAGTATTGATAATGACAATCTTAGAGACGAGAGCTGAGCCAGACTGAGTCTTCTGCTCTGTGAAGACAGTTATGTTGGTTTCCTCACTAAGGTTTCTCCAGCTTTGAAAGATGTGTTTAGAACCCGAAGGGAGAAAACAAGCCCAGAGCAACTGTGTTACCCAGGTTGGAAGAGAACCTGGGAAAAAGAAAGCCCCACGTGGAAGTCATCTGAGCTTGAATGGAGGTCAAGTTGCGGCTGGGGCCCGGGCCACGAAAAACAGAACTGCGGCTCATTGTAGTTTGGTTTGCCCGAAGAAGGAGCAATGAGCTGAGACCTGGGGGATCTGAACCACACTCCCAGCTTCTTCCTACTGGCATGGTCTTGGGCAAGTCTCTGGACTTTGGTTTCCACACAGTAAAGCAAAGGGATGGGCCTCGATGATCCCCATATAACGAACACTACATTATAGGTTTCTGATGCTCAGGATTCAACTAATCATTGGCAAATATTTACTGACCCTTTTCTATCTGCCAGGTATGCATAGAGATCCCTCAGGACAAGAAACATTTTCCAATTTTTCAGTATCCCACAGGTTTCTCTTCTGATGGCCACAGCCCAGCTGACTCTCCCAGGCCAGGGGGTGGTGTGTGTGTGTGGGGGTGGGGTGGGGTGGGGTGGAGAGAAGCGTCTTTTGACTCAATTACTCCTTTACTGATCACCTACCTTCCCTGCCCTCCAAGTTGGTGGTTGCCCCCAGTAGCTTTTCCATTTGATCTCCATGCAACCACATTTTGTGGGACTCCCTGAGCACCACCCCACCTCAGAAGCAGCCCTGGCCTCTCTCTGGGCAGTAATGAGGTTTCCTTTCCAGTCTCACGCTGACCTACTACTATCTTTCATCCCACTGAGTGTCCTCCTGGCTGCATTCATTTCTCTCTCGGCCCAGGTTTACTCAGCTGTATTCTCTGCTCTGCAGGCTATCTGTCACAGGAGGCTGTCACGGCTCCTGTGGAATTCACTTTATCTTTCCCTCTGCCCTATTCGCTGAGCAAACGTGTGCATTCGGCATTTCGGCCCTGGAAATTCTCTGGCCCAGAATGGAAACCTCAGTGGCTTTGCAGAAAAATGGCACCTTCTCCGGCAATGTAAACTCAAAAGCTCTTTGTTGAATGCTTATGATACGCCTCATTGTCGTGCCCTCAAGAGGCTTGTGATGTTGTTGGTGAAATGAAACAGACACAAACGGGAAACAATCGGAAAACAGCAAAGCATGGTCATGTTGACAGTGTTATCACAGGGTGCCAAAATGTGTGGAGGTAGAGGACCACCTCTAACGCTGGCGGTGGGCGCTGCCGCTCGCCGAGCCCCAATGTACATCTCCTCACACCTCATAACCTGCGGCGTGGGCATTATTTTTTTTTTAAAGATTTTATTTATTTGACAGAGAGACACAGCAAGAGAGGGAACACAAGCAGGGGGAGGGGTAGAGGGAGAAGCAGGCTCCCCTGAGGAGCTGGGAGCCCGATGCGGGGCTCAATCCCAGGACCCTGGGATCATGACCTGAGCCGAAGGCAGACGCTTAACGACCGAGCCACCCAGGCGCCCCGCGGGTTGGGCATTATTGTCCACATTTTACACAGTGGCAAACTGAGTCACAGAGAATTGTATTAGCTTATGGTCTCCTGGATGGTAAGACAACCCAGCTCTTTTCAACTCCAAAGTATGTGCATTTATGACCTTAACTCCCCCCCAAATTATGTGTGTAATATATACTGCATGCTGCACCCTGCAGTTTTTCCGGACAGAAAGACCTATAGGAAAAGCTAGACAAAATGGCCTGTTCTCTAGGGTCAGGGTGGCAGGAATGTTGAGGGGTTTGGAGGATTACCAAGCTCAAGCTCGGCCACCCCAGTAGGCTGGAGATGGGCTTGATGAGAAAACAGTGGGGGGACAGAAAAGGAGAGAAAGTAAAACAAAAACAGAAACAGAACCCCACAACAGTAACAACACACACGCAACAGTGCTGCTCGTCTTTTCGAGACCTTCCATCCGGCTCTCATCCTGCCCTGTTCCTCGTGTGCGCATGGCCCCTCTCAGTGGCAGGGGGTGGGGGGGGCACCTGCTTTTGTGCCGAGTCTCACACGGGGTAGGCCTCGTGAGGGTAGGCTCTGGCTTTACCCTATTTTGGATCCCCTGTGGTGGGTTGGTCCCTCAGAGCAAATGTTTGTTGAAATGAATTAAAATTAGGAAATGTACCATACCCCTCAGGCTTCTTCTTCTTCTTCTTTTTTTTTTTTTTTTCCTATTTCTTATGTGATGCTTTTGGGGAAGTAGCAATGATGTAGGAAGAAAGAACAGGAGGGAAACCCCTTGGTAGTTATAAGGAGAAATGATTGTGGTGCCATTTTTTTGAAGCTCCGGGTCTGATCTGTCCCAGATTGGATTCCCACTCTTAGAAGAAGAAAACAAACAAACAAACAAACAAAAAAACAAACCAAAAAAAACCCCCAAAGGAAATGAAGCTGCATCTCCCCATCG
The DNA here is from genome assembly GCF_009762305.2 of Zalophus californianus. Lineage (NCBI taxonomy): Eukaryota > Metazoa > Chordata > Mammalia > Carnivora > Otariidae > Zalophus > Zalophus californianus. The sequence continues at coordinate 35,164,244 of NC_045600.1, read as the reverse complement.
ATACAGCCTGGAGGGTCTGCCTCAAAGAGGATTGAGGGGGAAATGTTCAGTTTTATTGGTTTGTTCTGCTGGGTCCTTCTCTCCAGGACACTGTTTAGTGCACCGAGTGAAGTGGAAAATGAAGAACAGGTGAGCAATCAGCTGTGAAAAGCTTTAATGGACCCAGCACCCCTTTGGGAATGAGGCAAGCCTCTTGCAGGCACTCAGGACCAACGCTATTCCAGTTCAATTGGTTTTGTTTTTGTAATGGGAATTTAACTCCCTCAGGTGGCCCCGGGATGGAGGAGGATTACTGTCTTTGGCAGCATTGGGACAGTGGCATCTTTAAAGAGGACCGAGGCCACTGTCCCAGAGGAACCCCCTGGCTCATTAGAGGCCTTCGGCATCTTGAACTTCTGGGTGGTCGGGTTGGTGGGTCACGTGACCCTGAGAACAGAGGGATGCTGGGATCACCTGGGGCTTCCAAGTAATGGAGCTGGGACCATCCTGGAGTGGAGGCGACTGTGGGCTGCTGTGGATCCAGACCCAGGAGGCTTGGCACCACCGCAGCATCTCAGCAGGAGCAGCCGGGTGGGCAGACCTCTTTTAAGGTCTCTGGAGTGTTCTATAGAGAATGAGGTCTTGGATTTGGGCTGGCAGGCTGGGAAAGGATGTCTCTCTCATAATAATGAGGAGGAGCAGAGTTCTGTGTTTACAATGCTGCAGACCCTGAGCTAAGTACCTTACTCATTAATGTGCAAGAGCAATGCCTTCACTCCCTAACACTAGCAACAATTTGGTCTTGCCAATTAGCTTCTTCCTTTCTCCTGCCCGCTCAGGTTTTCCTGGCTACTGAGCTTCTGAAGGAGTAGACTAGGGGGAATGGAATAGAGGGGGGGTTGGGGAGGCAGGGGGAGAGGGAAGGGTCCTTCTTGCTGGGCCCCTTCCGAAGCTCTCCTTTGTTGTGGAGGGTGCTGGTACTGGGCAGAGCACAGATGAAAATCTAAAAATGAAGTGGGAGAAACTTACTTAGTGAGCTCAGTCAACCTGTGTAGCAAATATGGGATGGGGAGGAATGAAGAATAGAAAAAAGTCTGTGAGTTGGCTGTAAGGTAGGGTTGCCAGATAAAATACAGGACACCAATTGCATTTGAATTTCAGATAAACCAGTAATTTTTTAGTATAATGTATGTGTTTTTAGTATAAATATGTCCCAAAGATAGCATGGGAAATATTAATACTAAAAAAAAAAAAAAGATTTGTTATGTATCTGAAAATCAAATTAAACTGGGCATCCTTTTCTGTTTGATTTGTTTCGTTTTGTTAAATCTGGTGAGTCTAATGCTGTTAGGAGAGTTTTGTGAGATTTCTAGTTGGGGGGGGATTGGCAGAAGAGAAAACTGTATTTTACGGAAGTTTGCTGTGGGTTACAGACTGGACCCTCTCTTATGACCTCTGAGCGATGCTAGCTAGCACTGTTAGAAAGCAGTATGGATTACGTTTGCTTATAGGACTGTCTTCTTCAAATGTCACTCCGTGCAGACTGGATGACAGGAGATCCTGGCTTATGTCTGGGGTACACATATATTATCTCATTTAATCCTTACCTTTATGTAAGGTGGGCAGCATTGTTCTTGTTTTACAGATGAGGGAAATAATGCTTAGAGAGGTTAAATAACTTGCCCAGAGTCACACCGTAAGTAGGGGAGCTGGATTCCAAGCCTAAGTTCATGTGACCTCCTGTGCTCTAAACCTAAAGCCTAAAGAGCCCACGTCAAACTGAATCTCTACTTGCCAGCCATATGCCACTAGGATATATATGCATTTTAAAAATACTTGAATATAAATGATAAATGCATGAGGAATGGACTCGTGGATTTGTAGTATTCCTTTTTCAGTTGAAGAAACAGATATCTGGAGGAGTTAAAAGTCACACACGCAGTTAGTAGCAGAGCCAAGACCAGAACCTGGACCCACAGAGGGGACACGGAATGAGAGCTCCAGAGGACAGGTACAGACAAGTGAAGCAGGTCAAGTCGACTGCCCCTTTACTGTCAACCTCCGCCTGCCTCATCACCTCACCTCTCCCCACACCATGACCCACCCTCTCCAGGCTTTGAGCCCTGTCCCCTGCTCTGAGCCAGCTGTCATAATCCCTGCAAGGTATTAGCTGATAACAGCCTGCGGGAGGATCATAAAACGTGGACCCAGTGGAGGATATTAGAGGCTATAGAAGTCTGCAAGAAGTGTGTGCTGGGACAGATATTGCAAGAGATGCCAGAGGGCCCAGCCACCAGGTGGCCTGGCAAGGTGGCCTTTAGCTTGGGGCATTCACTATGGTCCAGCGTCTGTTCACAGCCTTGCTAGTCCAGATGCTTCCTTTTCTCATGCCCTCAGTTTGACTGGATGAGTGATGATCACTCAGAGGAACAAAGGTTGGAGAGAAATACAAACAAAAAAGCCGATTTATTAGTGTACAATAAGACATAAACCTGATGAAGTGACTTCATCCTGATCAGTGCCTTCTCTCTCATAGGATGTGAAGCTATGTAGAGAGTCACAGTATCAACGGGCTGTTCAGGGCTCCTGAAATCAGTGCCGGGGCCATTAGGCAGAGAAGACCAGAGTTTAATGGCATTGAGAGCTAAGGTCTGGGGCCACCAATTTTGCCAGAAAGAAATACCTTCCAGAATGGTTGGATGCATGCCCCCATCAAACTAGGCATACTCTCTTCTGGACAGGGCTAGAATATGACAGGTATCAGGCCAGGAGATAAACAGCATGCTTGAAAGGTGTAGTGATTGCAGAGAGCCTAATGAAGCGTTTCTTTTCAAATGTGTTTCAAAGCCAAGAAGAGATGATGAAGCACCCCCAATCTAGCCCAAATCTAGCAACCCTGGGAGTAATTACCAGTGCCAGGGCAAAAGGAGGAAGTAGTTACCAGAAGCTGGAGAAGGCTGCAGTTGCAGCTCCGAGGGAGAGAATTACCATAGGATCCATGGCCTCTGGTGGGGGAATAAAGACAGCCATTGCCAAAGCTGTCTCTCCAGGAGGGGCCTGGGAAGGAATACTTGGGCTTCTCTCCCCTCCTGTCCTCTGATCCTGCTTGTGCCTCCCATTGGCTGAACACAACTGGAAGCCAGAGGGCTTGATTCCATTGGTTGAGGCCAGCCTCTCGGATCACACAGCAACATGGAGAAGGTGGAGCACAGCTCCAGATGGGCAAACCGAGATCCCTGGTACATGTGCCTGCAAGCATTGTGCCTTCTCTTTCCACTTCCTTCCAGGCCATGCTGCTTCTGCTTGAGACCATCCAGAATAATCCCCTTAATCTGGTGACTCAGGGAGGGGTCTTCCAACTCTGGGAGATCCATTTTCTCTCTTTCAGATGACTCTGAGTATCTCTGTTCTGATTGGGCAAGTGATGAATTCATTAATGTAATCTTTTACAATCTTTTTTTTTTAAAGATTTTATTTATTTATTTGAGAGAGAGAGAGAGCATGAGCAGTGGGGAGAGGCAGAGAGAGAGAGGGAGAAGCAGACTCCCCGATGAGCAGGAGCCTGATGTGGGGCTCAATCCCAGGACCTTGGGAACATGACCTGAGCTGAAGGCAGATACTTAACAGACTGAGCCGCCCAGGTGCTCTTTAATGCAATCTTATAATCTTATTTTCCTTGTTTTCTCATGGCTTTAGGGCTGGGGTGGGGGCACCTCAGAGGGGCCTCCATAAACCAACAGAATTCAGCCCCATTGGATAGAAGAGTTAAGGGCAGAAAGAACTCAAGAGCTGGCCAGGGCTCTCTCAGATACTCTTGGTATCATGTTTACCAGGAGTGTTTGCATTTTAAAAGGGACTCTTAAACATACAAGATTTAAGACCAGAAGAATGTCTTTCAAAAGGCAAAATTTCAGTTTAGTAGTGGGGGAAGAGTGGTGGGCTAAATAATGGCCCCCCAAAGATCTGTATGTCCCAGTCCCCAGAACCTGTGAATATGTTGCCTTGAACGGGAAAACGGCTTTTTAAAAAAATTTTATTATGTTATGTTAATCACCATATATTACATCATTAGTTTTTGTTGTAGTGTTCCATGATTCATTGTTTGCATATAACGCCCCGTGCTCTATTTGGAAAAGGGATTTTGCAGGTGTGATTAAAGTAAGGACTTTGAGACGTGGGGATTATCCTAGATTATCCAGGTAGAGCCAATATAACCACAAGGGTCATTATAAGGGAGACAGGAGGGTCAGAAGCTGAGAGAGGAAATGTGACAACAGAATCAGAGGTTGGATTGATGTGCTTTGAAGGTGGAAGAGAAGGTGCCAAGAATGAGCCAAGAAATTCGGGAAGCCTCTGGAAGCTAGAAAAGGTGAGGATTCTTGCCTAAGCCCCCAAAAGGAACATGGCCTTTGATTTTAGCCTCATAAAACCCATATTGGACTTCTGACCTCCAGAACTAAAAGAGAAATAAGTTTGTGTTGTTTTAAGCCACTAAGTTTATGGTCATTTGTAACAACAATCACAGAAAACCAACACAAAGGATATCGTTGGGGTAGAGGCTCCTTTCCAACATCCTTTAATCACAGGCTATCCTAAGACCTGCTTAGGATAAATTTTTTTTAAAAGATTTATTTATTTGAGAAAGCGAGAGAGAAGATGTTCGAGTGGGGGGAGGGGCAGAGGGAGAGATTCTTCAAGCAGACTCCCTGCTCAGCAGGTAGGCCAATGAGGGGCTCAATCCCACGATCCATGAGATCATGACTTGTGCTGAAACCAAGAGTCAGACACTTAACTGACTGAGCCACCCAGGTGCCCCTAGGATAGTTTTTTTTTGCCAACCAGTCTTGGGTTTCTGTACAGACACCAGTGGGCTGGAATCCTGAGCATAAAAGCTACCCTGGTTAACTGCCCATGACATGCACAACTGATGCTAGCATGGTTTCTGCCCTGCTCAGCATGTTCGGAGACCTGTCCTTCACTGCTCACCAGGCCAAGGGTGCTTGGGCCCTGCATCTCCAAGAACTTTGAGTCCAGAGCACTGCATTCCCAGAAAGTGAGAAAGGCAGGCAGAGGTTGTGAAGAGACCTCTCCAGGTGGGGATGGTTGGCCAAAAAATTAAGGAGTGACAAAAGACACCTTTCCTCTTGTCACTCTGTTGCAAAAATAGCCTGAGGAAATGGTTTTGAATCTGCTTTGAGCTGAAACGCTTGTGGGGGAAAAAAAAAATCCATGGCATGAACTTCAAGTCATTTACCAGATTTCCTTAATCGTTCTCCACCCCTGTGGTGACACTGACAGGCTCTCGGAAGAGGTCCTTCCCTGTAAAGCTGTTTTCTTTCTTTTTTAATTAAGTCACACGCACTAAATGGAAATGAAGAAGACATCACTTACCTTTAGGATGAAATGGAATATGAAAAGGCTCAAATCCATTTTAGAGACAGCCTCATTTGTCAGAAATCAATACAGCCTGTGCATCCTACAATGTGCCAGTTCATAAAGTAAAACCAGCTCGAATTCTCAATTTAACATTTTCAAAGCTGATATTAAGTTCCAAGATTTTATATCAGCTGTTGCCTATTTAGGACCAAGTTATAAATCTGAAATCTGAAGTCTCTCCCCAGCTTACAAGTCTGACAGTACTCGATAAAAACTTTTATAATCAAGTTCGATAAAGAATCACAAATCTCCATCTTGTGATTTTTAGCTTACAACAATCTGCGTAAATAACATCTTCCTGCCTTGATGTTTGTCAATATTTGTCATTTTAAAAAAGGGATAAAATAGAAATACTATGTAAACTCATACCTCTTGGGCGAAAATTATGGTTAGTAAAGGATTCAATGAATAAGATGTCTTCACAGTGGCATTTATACAGAATGACTATGAAAAGCCAGAAGATGGAAACTTTAGTGACAACCACGGTTGGCCACCTCTGGCATTCACAGTGAAACAGAAGACAGGCCGTTATCTGGAAGTCAAAAAAAAAAAAAAAAAAGACTTTCTTTTGCTCATTAGCATTTATTTCAGTCCTGAAATGGCCAGTCATGCACCCATCCTTCTAAACTATCCTGGGCTAGAAATAAAGAGGCCAGTTTCACCTCCAAGCCTATTTTGGGTGAGCTTCTTTCTTTAGAATCAGATAGTTTAAAAAAAATTAATTAATGAAAAAGCTATTTTATTCAAGCAAGTTGGAACTCTGAGCTTTTTTTGTGTTTTCCTATCTGTAAAAAGAGACTGGAAACAATACATATACACATATACATATGTATACACACATATACACAAACACATGCATACATACACATGTACTAAAATTATGAAGGTAAGCATGGGAATGGTAAACATCAAATTCAGGACAGTGGTCATCTCTGAGGAGGAGGAAGGGGGATGTGATGAGGAAGATATACAGAAATCTTCAGATGAATTTGTAATATTTTACTTTTTATTACTTTTTAAAAGATTTATTTATTTATTTTAGAGAGAGAGAGAGAGAGAGCACACAGGGAGGGACAGAGAGAGAGGGAGAGAAACTTCAGCAGACTCCACACTGAGCGCAGAGCCCCATGCAGGGTTCAATCTCACGACCCCAAGATCATGACCTGAGCCGAAATTAAGCGTCAGATGCTCCACCTTCACTGACTGCACCACCCAGGGGCCCCATATTGTTTTATTTTTTAAACTGGATTGTTCAAAAGTGTTCATTATATTATTGTCTATGCCTTGGTTATTTGTACGTCCACCAGATTTTAGAATGAAAACAAATTTTAAAGAAAGGTGTAGGGTTGTGTGATGGTTAATTTTATGTGTCAATTTGACTGGGGGAAGGGAAGCCCAGAGGGCTGGTTAAACATTATTTTTAGGTGTCTGTGAGGGTGTTTCTGGGAGAGATTAGCTTTTGAAATCAGAGGATTGAGTGAAGAGATCAGTCCTCACCAATGTGGAAAGGCATAATCCAATCCATTGGGTGCCTGAATGGAACGAAAGGTGAAGGAAGGAGAAATTCTCTCTTCTAGAGTCAGGATGTTCCTCTTTGGCCCTGAGACAAGAGATTCTGGTTCTCAGGCCTTTGGACTCTGACTGAATATACCCTTGGCTTTCCTGGTTCTCTAGCTTGCAGACAACTGTTTGTGGGACTTTCTGCCTCCATAATCACACAAGCCAATTCCTAGAATAAATCTCTTCTTTTTCTAACTCTATCTATCTACCTACCTACCTATCTCATCTCCTACTGATTCTGTTTCTCTGGAGAACCCTGACTAATATACGTTGGGTCATCAGAGAAATGGGGAAATGAAGGAACAGTTCAAATGCCATTCAAATTCAACATGACTTTTTCACTCTGTCCAAGGTTGCTCTACTAGTTCTACATTGGCGTGGGGACCCACACATGTCAGTGACAGGGGAGGGTGAAAGTCCTAATGGTGTGCTGGCTTCTGAAACCTGGTTGATTTTCAGGAATTTTTCATGCCATCGGTTAAACACCCATTATTAAAAATTAAATTACATAAGCTTGCAATTAAATAAATTATATTGAAAGCAAAATAAAATAAATATTTAAAACATCACATCTTAATTACTTTACGACTTTATACTATTCTCTATGCTCTTGAAGTTATTTCTATCTATTGTGTCTGCATGGTAGAAGTACTCCATAATTCACATCTCTACAATTCTGCATTCAGTGACATCATGTCAATGGCTTGAAGTTGGCTGTTGGTGGGAGTATTTACACCATGGAAACTGGGAGATGCTACTAATCAGGGCTCCCTGCTGCCGCCCATCCCCGTCCCCCCATTTGAGAGCCATAGTTAACATTTACCAGCACACCACTGGGTGGAACCCAACTTCTTCGGCAGCTTCTTGCCTCTAACTTCATTCTGAACATTCTGAATTCTCAATCACCAAGAAAAACTCACCCCATGCTAGGTTTGGATCACTTCTGCAAAACCAACCAGGCAACTTCTTGAGGTATTAGGCAACTGGGCAGAATTTTCAGGAGAGAGATGGTCTGTTTCTTTCTGCACACTTCCAGACCCCAAAGTATCAACTGTCAACATCCCTTATGCTCTCCTGTCTAGGGTGTATTTTTCTACTGGGATAATTCTAATCCTGGATGTCCCATTGTTGGGCCAGAATGTTTGGCTATCCCTGTTTGGCATTCCCTGTTATATTTCTCTTTCCTTTCTCAGTCCTGACTTATTTTCAGTGGGTGACTCCCTGGAGGCCCAAGACCTTGATTTTTGGAATACAAGGAAGGGGAAAGGGGTGGGACACTGGCCTGCAGAAGCTCTTGGATGTGTAGGCTTGCACATGTGGCCTGATGGCCAAATTATCTGCTGGACTCTGTCCCTGCTGCTGGCAGCTCCTGGGGCATCCAGAGCTTAGCAAGGAGCAAGCAGATGCTGGTTGAAGGAGTATTGCCCCGTGCCCCCTTCCCCAGACCGCCAGCAAGGCCTGGGCCTGGGGCTTCAGTCCCCAGAACACCAGCTAGAGTCCAAGAACAGCACTGGTTCTAAAGGGGGTAGACGGAACTTGGTTGTCGTTCAGGGAGGTCAGAGAGATGTTGCTAACTAAGAACTGTCAAAAGTAGAGGTTATATCTTAGAGTGGATCTTGACTTTTTCCTCTGTTCCTAGTTCTTCTCCAAGCCATTTTAAAGACTAGCCATGTGAAAGTTATCCTCCCTGTACCAGGAGGAAGGAAGACATTCTCATCACTAGAGGCCAGGGGATTTGGGGCTGAGAAATCTGTAGAAACAAACCTTGTTAAATTAACCCTTAGTTTCCCAGTGATTTCGGCACCATTTACTACCCCTAGCCCAAATCCCTTTGCTTGTCAAATCCTGACAAATTTACTGCTTCTGTGTCTAAAAGGCATAAAACTTCCTGCTCTGTTCACTTCTTCAGGTCTTCATCTCTTATGAAGGTTTCCACGTACATGTAAAAATTTAATAAAATTTATACACTTTTTCCTATTAATCTATCTTTGTTGGTTTAATTTTCAGACCTAGCCAGGGACCCTAAGAGGGTTGAAGGAAACGTCCTCCCCTACCCAGGGTTCAGGGAAACCAATATGCATGGTATAGTATCTTAGGGTTGGCAAGAGTGGGGAGCCATTATTGCCCCTAAGAGTGAAAGGCCTTCAGGTGCAAGAGGGTGAAGCAGTGACCAGAACCTGGAATTAGTAGGGCTACCTGATAGCCACTGTGATCTGTGGTAGAGGTACAGCCAACCTGTGGCCCTACGGTTCTCCTCATGGTGTCACCTGTTGACTTAACCCAATGGCAAAGCCACTTGGTTTATCGGGCAAGGGAGCTCAATGTTGCTGTACAGAGAAGCCAGCCACCTGGTGACTGAAAAGAGTGTAGAGTGGATCTCCGTGGGGAGACCAATGGAAGATATCTTGCACCCGCTCCAGGTAGCAGTAGACTGCTGTGTTAACATGATTTCCTCAAAAGCTTCCCCACCATGTGTGTATCACAGGACACTGTCAAGATAGTGGAAAAACACCCCACAAAATGGTAGAGGATATTTGGCAAATCATATTTCTGAGAAGGAATTAACATCCAGGCTATATAAAGAACTCCTGCAACTTAACAATGACAAAAAAGTGCAACTCAAAAATGAACACAGGACTTGAATAGACATGTCTCCAAAGAAGATATACAAATGACCAATAAGCACGTGAAAGAAATGCTCAACATCGGAAATTAGAGGAATGCAAAATAAAACCACATGTGATACCACTTGGCACTCTTTAGGATGTCTATTCTTTAAAAAAATGACAGATAACAAATGTTGGTGGGGACGTAGAAAAATTAGAACCCTCATGCATCGCTGGCAGGAATGCAAACTTACGGAGCTGCTGTGGAAAATAATATGGTGGTTCCTCAAAAAGTTAAACATAGAATTGCCATGTGATCCAGCAATTCCACTCCTATATATAACCCAAAAAGATGAAAGCAGAGACTCAAACACATACTTGTATACTAATATTCATATCGACATTATCCACAATAGGCCAAAATGTAGCGACAACTCAAGTGTCCATGAACAGAAGAAAGGATAAGCAAAATGTGATAGATACATGTAAGGGGGTATCATTTATCCATAAAAAGGAATGAAATTCTTTAAAAATTCTTTATTTATTTAAAAAAATTTTTTATAAGATTTTATTTGAGAGAGAGAGAGCACAAACTGGGGGTTGGGTTGGGGGCAGAGGGAGATGGGGAAGCAGGCTCCCCGCTGAGCAGGGAGCCTGACATGGGACACCATCCCAGGACTCTGGGATCATGACCTGAGCCGAAGGCAGACATGTAACCAGCTGAGCCGCCAGGTGCCCCAAGGAATGAAATCCTGACACAAGCTACAACACAGATTCTAAGTGAAAGCATCATGCTAAGTGAAATTAGCCAGATGCAAAAGGACAAATACTGTATGATTCTGCTTGGCTGGGATACCTGGAACAGAAATTCATGCAGATGGTAAGTAGAGAAGAGTTTGCCAGTACTGCAGGGAGGGCCAATGGAGAGTTAGTGTTCCATGGGGACAGAATTCCAGTTTGGGAAGATGAAAAAGTTCTGGAAATGGATGGTGGTGATGGTTGCACAACAGTGTGAATGTACTTAATGCCACTGAATTGTACACTTAAAAATAAGTAAAATGGTTTAAATTTTATGTTATGTATATTTTATGCCCCTCCCCCACCACACAAGCCTCAATCAGAATGCGCCCTAAGAGGATGCAGAGTGCCAGAACACTCAGGTTTTCACCGTGGGGTTGAATTAACTCTCCGAACTCCCTCATCATCTTCCACTTCTTTTTTTTTTTTAAATCAACAGAGAAATAAAATTCTCTAGCCTGACTCAAAATTTTCCACTGGGGCCCTCTAGGCCTGATGGCTTTTCTGATAATGCAGTTTTGTGGACTGGTGGCTCTAGGGAAGGGATGAGTCCTATGTTCTTTTTCTTTGGGGTAACGAGACCCCCACCCCCCACCCCAGAAGGGCTGCCAGCAGTCTGCTTCCCCTGTTGCCGGGGTTGGGCATGAGCGGCTCTGAGAGCCTGCCCAGAGGGCAATGCGGGGCCTCAAGAGGTTCCAAAGATACTGCGGCTCTAAGGTTATTCATCTGCTGAGAAGACACTGGTGAGACAAGGAACAAATCTGGGTGAGGTTGGGCCTAGTCCTGCATGGAGAAATGGCCTGGGGATGGATTTTGACAGCTTCCAGTGGGTGGCCAGGGGGATGAAGGGAGCTCCTTAACAAACCTGAAGCCAGTTGATGCACCGCCAGCTGCAAAGGTGGGGTTGGGGGGGCAGGCCGGGGAGCCCTCAGACCCTGTGGACTGAGTAGGCTTCCTGGACTTTAAATCTAAGCAGCTCCACAGGGTCCCACCCTTAGGAGGGACCCATGCTTGGTTTAACGTTGTGCTGTCACCATCTTGAAATTCTTCATGATTTTTAAAAATTTACTTTTATTTATTTTATTTTTTAAAAGGTTTTATTTATTTATTTGACAGAGAGAGAGACAGTGAGAGAGGGAACACAAGCAGGGGGAGTGGGAGAGGGAGAAGCAGGCTCCCTGCCAAGGAGGGAGCCTGATGCTGGACTCGCTTCCAGGACCCTGGGACCATGACCTGAGCCGAAGGCAGACACTTCACTGACTGAGTCACCCAGGCGTCCCCATAATTTTTTTTTTTTTTTTAACAAGGGACCTCACATCTTTCTTTTGCATGGGAGCCTGCAAATTGTGTAACCAGGCCTGTCTGTAGGGCATCAGAGGGAGAAATTCGACCTGAAGTCATGGGGCCAAAGGGTCGGGTGGGAGGGGAAAGGGATCTCCAAGCTGTAGGCCCCCCGACGGCAAGCAGAGTAGGGCAGGTGCACCGGAAACACAATGCCAACTTCTCCTCCAACCCCTTTCTAAGAAAGCTCTCAAGGCGAACCCCAGCCATGGGGCGGGGGGCTGGGGGTGGCGGGTGCAGCTCCAGGGTCTGCCTGTGCAGCTCTACTTTGTTTTCTCTTTCGCTTTGACCTTGGGTCTCATTTCAGTCCCAGCCTGGACCTGTGCCTAATAGTCACTGTTAGAATTTTCGTACCTAATAATTCTATGAGTTCTCTATGTTTCCTGTCTCACACTGCTTCTGTTTTGTCTCTTTAATCCTACTTCAGGCTTGTTTTAGATTCTCGGTCTGTTTGTTCTCATTCTAATTCTTCTATTTCAGATGACACGGGTGGCATGTCGGTCTGCCGCGTTTCTTCTGAAAGTGTGCCGGTGCCCCGGTTAGGGAGCGCGTCGTGCCCAGGGGCACTGGCTGGGCTGCTCTGTATTGTGTGCAGGAAAGTGCCCAAGGCCAGGCCCTTGTCCCAGCCACCTCCCCACAGGCTCCTCAAGCCTTGTCGCTATTGTTAGCCTCCTTGGTGTTGGTTCTTGGGAGCCCAGTTTCCCTCTGTAGTTTTTCCAACATGGATTTGGGAAACAGAGCCAGTGGTCCTGTGGGTCCGCCAACTTGGCACGTACTGGAAGTCTTGTTCTGGCTCAATCTGGTTCTTGTGCAACCTAGCCACGCAGTGTTCTCCCTCCCTTGTAGATGGGTGAGGCCTGTTTTATTGTAAGTTGCTAGGTATGAGTATTTCTCCATTTCAATCGGCCCACTTCAATTCATTTACAAAGGGACAATCACTTGCTCCTGCCATTTAGACAAGACTCTGATAGTGAAGGCTGGTAAACAAGGTATGTGTGAGGAGAATGCTGTCATTTTTGAATTCTCACTGATGGAATTTTCATGCAGTATCATTGGTCACAGGTTAGGCGATTATGCAGGAAAATGTTCTCATTTTTTGGAGAGGGTATTTAGGGGTGAAATTTCCTATGTCTATAATTTATTTTAAAATGCTTCAGCATTTAAAAAAAAAAAGTTTAGTCCCTAAGATTATATTCCCAAAACCATAGGTTACAGGGATCATTCTTGGAGGGAAGTAATGTTTCTATTTTATACTGCATATAATCTGCCTTACATTGTGTATAATCATGTTACTTGTTCTATGTAAACACTATAGTTTGAACATTTGTGCTCCCACCCCCCCAATTCATATGTCGAAACCCTACTGCCCAGTGTGATGGTATTAGGAGGTGGGGCCACTTGGAGGTACTTGGGTCCAGGAGAATGGAGCCTTCATGAATGGGATTTGTGCTCTTATAGAAGAGGCTCCAGAGAGATCCCTGGCCCCTTCTACCACGTGAGGATGCTGCGAGAAGTCACAGACTATGAACCAGGAAGCAGTCCCTTGCTAGAATGTCACCGGCCTGGTACCCCGATCTTGGACTTCCAGCCTCCAGGACTGTGAGAAATACATTTTTGCTCTTCATAAGCCACCAGTCTGTGGCATTTTCCTACAGAAGCCTGAACGGACTAAGACAGTAACTATTTGTCAATACCTAATTTCATGAATTCTGCAGAAGTAATGCCCATTTGACAGATGAGGACACTGAGGTCCATTGAGCTTGTGATTTGCCTGGGCCGCATATAAAACTAAGATAGGAGTGGTGCCTGGATGGCTCAGTTGGTTAAGCGACCGATTCGTGATTTCGGCTCAGGTCATGATCTCAGGACTGTGGGGTTGAGCCCCACATTGGGCTCTGCGCTCAGCACGGAGACTGCTTGAGATTCTTTCTCCTTCTGCCCTAACCACCCCCTCCCCACTCTCTCTCTCTCTCAAATAAATAAATAAATCTTAAAAAAAGAAAACACAACTGAGATAAGATCTTAGTTTTCCTCGGCCCTGATGTGGCCCACCCTGTGCTACTCCATCAGGAAGCCAAGAGTCCTGGTTGACCTGCCTGGTTCAGCCATCTCACCTTCGTGGCAGTACCTCCTTTTGGAGATTTGTGCCCAGTTTTGTTAGTAGAACATATATTGCAAAAGCTGACGCAAATGTTTCAAGTCAATGTCTCACAAATGGTTGTCATTGATGGGATGTCCATAACCCAGGACAGTGGTTGTCCCTTTGCTTATTTTTTCTAGTCTTTCTACGTGCTTGTTGAGATATGCAGGTAATATAGATTTATTGAAGAAAAATTGGAAAATACAGGTAAGACAAAAAATAAAAAGTGAATATCACCTATAATGAAGATTTGGGAGATATATTAGTTTTCTACTGCTACATAATAGATTATTCCAAAACTTGGGGCTTACAACAAAAGACATTTATTATCTTGCAGTCTCTCTGGGTCAGGAACACAGGAGCAGCTTGGTTGGGGAGGTTCTGCCTTAGGGTTTGTCATGAGGCTGGAGTCATCTGAACGAGGTTTGGGTGGGCCTGGAAAATCAGACAGCAAGATGGCTTACTCACGAGGCTGCCGACATGGACCCTCCTCAGGACTGCTTGAGAACGTCCACAGCATGGTGGCTGGCTTCTCTCAGAGCAGGTGTTCTGGGAGAAAACAAGGAGGAAGTTGCGATGCCTTTTATGATCTAGTCTTGGAAGTCATACACTGTCACTTCTGCCATACCCTTACTCATTAGAAGAAAGATACTAAGTCAAATCCACACTTAAGGGGAGAGGACTTAACTTCTAACTCTTGAAAGGAGGGGAGTCAAAGAACTTGTGGGCCTATATTAAAGCCACCACAGGGATCTCCAGCCATTTTTTTTTTAAATCTAAAATGGGATTATATTGTATAGATGGCTTTGTATCCTACCTTTTTGTGTTTATAAGCTCAGATCTCCTGGATTCAAATCCTGCTCCTCTACTTAAGAACTATATAATTTTGGGCAAGTTAGTTAATATCTCTACCTCAGTTTCTTTACCTATAAAATAAGAGTAAAATTAAAATATACCTGATAGGATATTGGTGATAAGCACATGAGTCAATACATTTAAACAATTTAAAATCATATCTGTCACAGGATAGGCAGTATGTTTTGGCTCTTATCATATCAGCAAGGATATTTTAAAAATATCTTAATAGCTGCACAATGCATTATTATATGGTCATATTGTACCTTAATTCCATTATTAGATCACTTCTAATGATTACCGTGATTTGATAAAAAATATATTTGCTTTCTGCCTCCAGTTCTAGACACACAACTCCTAAATCTCTTGACATTTCCTGATGGGAGTGTCTTTTGTTCTAATGAGGCAATTTTGCGTGGGCTCCTGGATAGCTTCACAAGGGGAATGGGGCACCAAAAAACCAAGCCATGATTATAAGCCTGGAACTTTCAGCTCTGCCTCTCATCCTCCAGGGAGGGGAGAGGGTGGAGATTGAGTTCATAATCATTAATGATTGTGCCTCAGTCCCTAAACTATAGGGTTCAGAACCTTCTGGGTCGATGAGCACATCCACATGCGGAGAGGCTGACACACCCAACTCCAGAGGATAGAAACTTTTGTGCCTGGCACCCTTCTGGACCTCACCCTATGTAGCTCTTTACCTGGCTGTTCATTTGTATCCTTTATAATATATTTATAATCAACTGAAAAATGTAAGTAGATGTTTCTTTGAGTTTTGTGAGCCATAAATGCTCATTATAAAAACAAATGATCAAGCCTGAGGAGGTGGCTGTGGGAACCCACATTTACAGCCAGTGGGTTAGAAGTATACGTGAGAACCTGGGACTTGCAGTTGATGTCTGAAGTAGGGGCAGTCTTGTGGGTCTGATCCCTTAATTGTGTGATCTATGCCAACTCTCTTAGTCTGTGTCAGAATTGAATTAAATCGTAGGACACTCAGTGGGTGCATGGAGAGCTGGAGAATTGGTTGATGTGGCAATCTTTCTCACATTTGGCGCCAGAAGTGTGGTGAGTAGAGAAATCATTTTTTCTTTTAATTACTAATATTAGTAATGCTGTGATGAACATTCCTGTGGCTAAATCTGTGAGCTGGGGATGGAGCTCTTTGGAATGTGTATCAGTTTTGCATATATAAAAGGCTGTCTGTGGAGAAAGGGTCCGGAGCCTTCATCAAATTCTCAGAGATTCCTAATTCAAAAGATGTTTAAGAGCTGCTTGTCGAAGATAATAGTCCTTAGCCACCCCGGTTCTGTCCTGGAGGAAGGGATTGGAGATGCGGTCCTCAAGGTCAGGAGCACTTGTGCACACTGATCAAGCTCCCAGGGAAGTTCTGGAGGCACCTTCATCACATTAGCAGTGCATTCATATGTTGTATTTCATGGTAGCTTATTTCTAGGATGATTTCTGTGACTAATCTAACCACCTTATTATTCTTGTTATGAGATCAGATAACTTCGTGGTCTCAAAATCTGTGGTTCTGGGGCACCTGGGTGGCTCAGTCGTTAAGCATCTGCCTTTGGCTCAGGTCATGATCCCAGGGTCCTGGGATCGAGCCCCGCACTGGGCTCCCTGCTCGGCAGGAGGTCTGCTTCTCCCTCTCCCACTCCCCCTGCTTGTGTTCCCTCTCTTGCTGTCTCTGTCTCTCTTTGTCAAAATAAATAAATAAAATCTTAAAAAAAAAAATCTGTGGTTCTTCAGTCCATTGTGTGAAAAAATGGAAGTGTTATCAAAAGTCAAAACACACACGCGGAAATGCGAAGAAGTAGTGGCCTGTGTTTGTCAGGCCTTGGAATGATTGAGCTTTCGTGATGGTAAGAGACCCTAGAGAGGAAGAGGGGGCCCAGCACCCTGGTGGAGATGGGAGATGGCAGTAGATGCTGTAGGGAGATGGGTTCTCAAAGAGCCAGGCTGAGTGTGAGGATAAAGGACTGATGTCTCAGACCAGGCAGTGGGGGTGCAGGGAACAGGAAGCACCTGGCCTCATGTGTGGGGTCAACTCTTGCAGCGATCGCACGTACCCCCACCCAGCAGACCTCCACGGGACTCCTCCACCCTGCAGCTGAGAGCTCAGTGTCCCACCCAGGGTGGCAGCCTTGTGGTGCTTTTGAAGCCCACTCCCACCTGTGGCTGCTTTTTGTCTGAGCCTCCCCTGCAGCAGCTGCTCAGAAACAGCCCGTCTTCCAGGCCAGCGGTGCTTAAGGTTTGGTGTGCATCTGAATCGTGTGGGCAGCTCCTCCACGGTGTGGATCCCTAGGCCCCACCTCTGAGAGTTTGACTTAGCAGGTCTAAGCCCAGGATTCTGCATTTGCAGTGCTGGTGGCTCACAGACAACGTATGTTCCCTCAGGTCCACTGGGAAGCAGACGCCAAGATGAGATTGGCTATAAAAGAGATTCACTGGGGAAATGCCTAGGTAGGGTCAAAGGGTGAGAGCCCAGGAAGGGGGTGAGCTCGAACCCCAGTGCATCTCTGGTCCCTGCGAAGGGGAGGAATGGATGGTGAGAAGAGTTAGGGCAACTGCCAAGTTTAGAAGGAACAGTTGCCACAAGACCACCTTGACTTCAGACACCAACTACAAGTTCAGAGGCTCCAAGACCACTCTCATGGTTCAACGATTTCTAGAAGGACTCATGGAACTCACTGAGAGCTGATAGACTCAGGATTAGTTTATTATGGGGAAAGGGTGCAGACTGAAATCAGCCGAGGGAGGAAGCGCATAGGATGGAGTCCAGGGAATTGTCAGACCCAGCGCCTTTCTTGTGCTCTCTCCATGGAGCCAGCACGGGTTACTTTCCACGCATCCATGTGAGACAATATGCATGGGGTATTACAAACTAGGGAAGCTCAGCTGAGAGGCCTGGTCTTCAGAGCTTTTATGGGGCCCCGTCATGTAGGCATGACTGACTGACCGCCCACAGGGCATCTCTGTCTCTAGGTTGACTGAACTTAGGGTGACCCAAAGCTGCACCCTAAACCATATTGTTCTTCCTCGGGTGACCAGCCCCTACCCTCAGTCCCGCTGCTACTAGCTGGCCAGCCCAACGCCCCCAGGCACACAGAGATTATGGCCCAGGAGTTGAGGGTAAAGGCCAGATCTCTTTTTGGGCAAGGTTCAATTTTTTACTACCCAGGTGGGAAGAGTCTTAGTAGCACAGCTCAGAGAAAGGTTCTGGCAGATACATGGGGAGTCCTGGAGCCAAAACTGCTTTGGAGGAGTCCTGGGTCTCTCAGGAAAGACCTGCATGAGTCCATCCCCCATTCCCCGCCGCTCAGGCTGGGCTCGCTGTAGGCCTAGGTAGTGTGGCTTCGGTGTGAATGTGGGGGTGGATCCCAGGGGGCAGCAGCTGGGGCCTCCAACCAAGCCTGCTCTGCACAGCAGGAATGCTGAGTGGGCCCTTTGTGGTGGCCACCTCCGTGCTGCTGGAACTGGGAAGGGGCCGTGGGGGCAGCGGCTAGGTGAAGCTGGCCCCTGGGCTTCCTGCTGTGCCGCTCCCTACCAGGCTTCTCGGCCTGACACGTCTGTGTCTCCCCCTCCTCCTCCACGCCAGCCTCCCGGCTCCCGCGAAGAGCAAAGGGGTCTGGGCAGGGCTGCGCGCAGAGCCGGGGCAGTGTGGCCCAGGCCCGACTGCGTGCTCCCTTCCCGCTACGGCCCCAGGGTAGCTCGGGGCCCCAGGACGCAGAGTGGGAACAAAACCAGAGCAACGGCGGTCGGGGTGTGGATGGCAGCTTAGCTTCCGTGAGGGGTCACTCCTGGGGCTTCTGCTCCAGCCCCTGCTCGGCTGGGATCCCGGCAGCAGGGCCCCAGCTCACACAGGTGGGGCTCTGGGGCTATGGCTCAGAGTCTCTGGCTCAGGGACCCGTCAGGTGCCCAGAGGCACCTGTGGGGGAGCCCGGGCTCAGGGGGCAGCAGGGGAGGAGCCCTCCGAGTGTCCACAGCTGGGACTGCTGTCACGGTCCCTTCCAGTCTTGTACCGATTTCTCCTTAAACTCTGCAAGCTGCCACAAGTTTGGGCAAGAAAGCAGGCGGGGAGACTGAGATTATAGAGAAAGTGTGGCGTGTGGCTCAACAACGTGGAACCAGGAAGGGGATGACTCAGAACAGAACGCCAGGGCCGCAGGTGGGTTTTCTGCCAGGTACACAGCTGGGCCTGCCCTTAGTTCTGCAGCCTCGTTCCTCCTTCCACCTTCGCTCTCACGCTGTCTCAGAACTTCCCCTTCTGGAGGTCAGATCCCAGCCCGGGGGCGTGGTGCACTGTGCTTCTAACTGAAGAATGAGGAAGAATCTTTGCACGCTTAAACCTTGGGCCTGGGCCAACTCCCACCAACTCTGAGCCTCAGGGTAGGGGTGGGCGGCCTTGGTGGCCACGTAGGTGACAGAACTCCACCCCCGGAAACATTCTGATCTTGGGGACACGATATTGGACATGGGACAACTGACTATACTGTTGACAATTATGATCGCACTTCTCAGATTCTAAGACGCCATTGATGGTTAAGAGGCACCATCAATTTAAGAACTGCTTTTAGGGAGGGAGAAAGAAACATGGCCACATCAAATGCACACATCAGCTCAAACACCTGTTCTAATTTCAAGACTATTAACGTGAAAACTGTAGTGTACTTTAAAAATGATTTTTTTAAAAAAGCAGAATTTATGAAAAACTAAACAAGAGGAGAGTTTTCCTAATTCTGGACTTGAGATGCAAAAACGAATACCCACATTTTGGCATAATAGTTTTAGCAGGCTTTTTACCACGTGCCCTTGCTATCTTTTTGAGAGGAAGGTGACATGAGTTGACCCAATAGACATTCAGTCAAAAGGATGGCATATTCATGATATTTATAGTCTGAGAGCAGCACAGGGTTTAAGTTCGTTACTAGATCTTTGCATCTTTTAACTACGCAGCTAAAATAAGAGAACGGCAGGACACTTCAGTTTTAGAACAATGTTTGTGGAGCACTTTTTGGGTGCAGGTACTTCATGTTTACCGACTCGTAGAAACCCACCAAAATCTTATGAGAAGGTGCTAAGACCACCTTGACCTTAGGGATGAGAACATGAGGCACCGAGATTCAGCAGTGGCTCCAGGTCCCACAGGTAGGACGTGGACTTGAACCCAGAGGGTGTGGCTCCAGAACCCCCCTCTTAACTGCACTAGACAATCTCTCTTAAAGCAAAAAGGAGGAAAAGAAAGCAAATAAAACTGAAAATCTCTAGTCACTGTGGGCAGAAGGACATGTTGGGTTGGGCCAAAAGCAGTGGTATGCTGGTACCCCCCCCCCACCCCCCCAAGATGCCCTTGTTTAGAACCCTAACCAATGTCTTTGGTGTAAATACTTCTGCCTCGGCTGATTTTAAGATACAACTCCCTGGTAAAATCCCTGAGTGTTTAACAATTGCCTCTCAGGAGTTGGCACGCACTGACTCCAACATACCCCTGGTTGAAAGAAATCGTTTGTGCTCACATGGAGCAGTTTGGCCAAGGATGTGTTTCACATGACATTCATCCTGTTGGGTGGGACTCGGCACCTGTGTTCAGGGTTTGACATGGTGTCTCCCCTCTGTCTCCCCTTCTGCTAACCAGGGGAGCCAGCCCCTTGCTGGACTCTGGGAGGATGAGCGCATGCTCAGCCCTCCTCCCTGGCCTCCTGAGTGTCACAGACGAAGCGGGAGACCCGAGTTCCCATTCAAAGGGAGGCAGTTGCCTCTTTGGCTCATGCTCAAGAAGGAGCACTCGGCAGCTGCCTCCTGAGGCAGAGGAGCAGTGGTGAGAGGAGGCGTAGGAGAAGAAAAGCGCAGGTTGGAGACGAGGGAAAGGGGCATCTGGAGTGGCAGAGTCAAGGTGCTAGGAGGAGGCTGGTGAGCTGTGGTCAGTGAGGGCAGAGCAGAGAGCAGACCACATAAAGCTAAATGACTGGAGAACGTTCAGGCTCCTGTCAGGACAGCTCTGGAAACAAAGTCACAAAGTCAGATGCCTACAGGGGCCAGACAGATAATGGAAGTGGACAAACGAGTCGAGGTCTGAAAACCAGGAGTGGCCAGGCCTGTGGTCAGCTGGAAGCACGCACCCCACCAAAAGACATCGACGAGGGGTGCCTGGGTGGCTCAGTTGTTTAAGCGACTGCCTTCGGCTCAGGTCATGATCCCAGGGTCCTGGGATCGAGCCCCACCTCGGGCTCCCTGCTCAGTGGGAAGCCTGCTTCTTCCTCTCCCACTCCCCCCGCTTGTGTTCCCTCTCTCACTGTCTCTCTCTCTCTCTCTCTCTCTCTCTGTCAATTAAATAAACAAAAGACATCGACGAGGTGTGGGGTTTTTGTTTTGTTTTTTAACATTATAGGTCAAACAAAATCGGTCCATGACCTGGATGCAGGCCTCAGCTTTGCGAGTTCTGTCACCACGGCTTCCTTGCAAGGTGGAAAAGGCCAGACTTGGAGGTTAGCTCGCCAGGGGCTGCAATTTCCCCCACTCCCTGCGGGAGCGGTGGCACACCAGGGGTGTGAGGGCGGTGCGAGCATCCGTCGCAGGTGCAGGCAATCGGGGGTGCATTGTCTAGCACATTTTAAAACAACAATAAAACAAACTAAACTTTGGTCTGTTTTTTATTGTCAACATGTGCTGGCAAATCTGAACAATGTCAGTGATAAAAATACCCTCTTGGAAAAATATCTTTTGTTGGTCTGAGTTCTAAATAATCGTTGTGGTTGCTGTTGAGTTTCACTCATATGGATGTAAGCTTCAATTAACACATTTAAATCACTTATCTATTAACAAGCATTGCATTCTACATGGAAGTTAATTTGAAGATTAACCCCTGACTCCGGTGGATCTACCCACAAGTGTATGTTTTCAGAATAAGTCCCTAATGATTTGGAACCCTTCCGTTCCAAACCCTGTGGAATCACATATTCCTATGTTTCAACAATAAATTCAAAATAAACAATGATAACGGCTGATTGTAAACATGAAGAAACAGACTAAGAGTTAGCGGGATTTTGTCATTCCATGTGCCCATGCCGGAGCAACTCCAAAGGGCAATGTTGAAATGCCTTGTTTTCCAAAGCATTTAAAGAGCTGGATGCTGATTCTAAAGCAACATATCAAATCATGCCAGTACTCACTGCTACTTGACAATTTCCCCTAATTTTTACCGAAGAAGAACTTCAGAAGTTTATCAACTGTAATAGAAATGTAGGGTGAATTTTCTGGTGAAGCTTTTTTAGCAGAAATTTTTTAACTGTGCAGACATTTGAAAGCATCTAAAATTAATTCCAAAGAAACAAACACATGGACCGTACTGCAACTTCTGAAGTTGTTGTGATATGGGATTTTTAGGAATCTTTGACAAACTTATCGTTATGTTTAAGACTTCCTATTTGTATATCTGTTGATTCATGTAAAAGTTTTCCTAAATGAAAATTGATTAACTATGAGTGAAGATAAATCAACAAACTGTCTGTTGAGCATGAATATGTGAAGGTAAGTTTTGACAAAGTCGTCAACAAATTTGTAGAGGTTAAGCCTGGAAAAAGAAACTAATATTATACATTACTGCAACAGACCAGTATATAGGTATGTTTGTCCCAGTTTTCAAAAGTATTGATGTAATTAAAACATACCAATCCAATACTTTTCCCCTTTTTTATATTTTAACACTTGTATATTTTTACTGGCATGATTATGCATATGGAAGAGAGGTTCCCCCCAACCCCAGTAATTTATTTAAAACTTTTTCCAGTATAGGAATGGTTTTGAGACAGCCTGATCCTGATCAATTAACGGCCTGATGGAGAGTCCATCTTGGTAGCACAGAATGACGTTTGGAGCAACCATGGAAATTCTGGAATTTGCAAGTTTGATCTCATGGCCGGAAAGTGGTGGGTCTTGTTCCCACTTGAGAATGAAAATATTGTGAAGGCCTTTCTGGCCACCATTCTAGATAGGTGACAAGGGGGCTTTTACAGGCACAATGCTCTGACATTGGACAGGGTGCTGGAGGTGACTTTCCTCTCCTGCTGGCTCCTGGCCCCTAGCCAGACCATTTCACTGTGGGCTCATCGAAGTTGTCTTTGCAGAATGTGGAAGTAGAGACTGGCCAGTCTGATGAAAGGGCAGCGTTAAGACTGTGAGGATCACTCTTAAACCAGCCCTATTATGGCCAGCCCTAGATGGGCAGACATGGTGGCTTTTTCTGAAAAATAATTTGAGAGGTCACTGGCCCCATATAGAGCCCTCTTCTCCCCCATAAGGGCCTGAAATTCTCACCATCGAGGTATTGCTCCTCCTCTTACTGCTATGACCATTTTTAGTCTGCTTCCTAGATATTCCTGTGACTGCACAGAAGTGCCACCTGGAAGGACTTCCCTCAAAATGACAAGGAAGACCAGCTCCTGAGCAGCCAGCCTGGTTGCTCAGGGGCCTGGAGGCCAGAGATGCAGAGTGGGGATGGGTTTACGAGGAGTCTTAGATGCAGAGAGGTCTGGGACTGGAGAGAGAGAACAGTAGGAGGAGGGGAAGGTCTGGACAGCCAGGCTGGAGGAGAGCGCAGGGCCCAGGCATGCGACGGGAGGTGGTACCCCTCCTCAGTCCCCACCGCTTGGCCCGGTTCAGTTCCGGGGTCTAAAACTGTTGTGTGTCACGGAGAGCATGTGGTGGCACGGAGATACTCCGAAGGCAACTGATTTCTTCTTGGAAGATGTTAAGGTCATTGATTTAAGTCATGACAGGCTCAAGGGCACTAAAGAGATTCTTTCAAAGGGAAATAAAACGGCTTGTCCAGGTGAGTATTGCTTTTAATTTAGGCAGGGGTCTAAATCTATTGAGGTGAAAGCAACTGGGTCTCACCCCTGGAGCAATCTGGGGAGACCCATAAAGTTTATTGATTGGACTTACTTAACTTACACTGGTTAATAATAAAACAACTAGACCCATCCATCAGTCCCCAGGCCCCCCCAAAGAGAATGATTACAGGATGGATTATTCCTCCTCAGAGATGGCAGTTTATGGGGAAAACACAGAGGGGGTGGGGGCAAGAGATGCTGCACAATGACATTCCAGGGCAGCACGCTGGGGAGGCCACTCCTTGGCCAGGTGAGCATCCTGGCTGAGGGCCAGGAGTTCTCCGGGAAGAGGCTGCCGTGAGCTCTCTGGACAGCAAAGAGTTAGCCTCATTAGGAAGGTGGTGGGAAGCTGCCAGATTTATACTTGCCAGGTAAGAAAGGGCAAGAAAGTGAAGATATTGACACAGGGCAAGGAGGGAGGGGTGTAGGGGGAGGGGCTGACAGCCAAGATAACTGAGAGGCCAGCACCCCAACCTTGAAGTCTGGAGCAGGGCCCTCTCGAGGGCATGCTGCTGGCCTGCCTTTGAGCCAACAGGAAGGACCTGGAGGAGGAGTTGCTCAACTCTCTTCGTCGAGTATTTCTCTTGCCTTGAAAAGAAGACATGTCCTTACCTGGGGTTACTTGCATTCTTGTCGGAGAGACAAGATGTTCCCACTTAAATGAGATAATGACCTGAGACCTTGGGTGATAAAATGCCAAGTGAGTGGGACACATTCCACTTTTTACCCGAATTCAGGCAAAGGGGCGCTCTGTGAAGCCCGGATGGGTTGAGGAGGATCTCAGAGGGAGCGTGAGACTTGAACTAGGCTTCCCTCGTTCAAGAAGAGCAGAGGGCTGTTGGATGAGTAAATCCATCTTCGACAAATGTGGTATCCATGGCTCATTGGGCAAAGAAATACTTAAGGACTGTGGGATAATACACATAGTGGTTAAATGTGAGAGCTCCAGGAGCTTGGGTTCTGTCCTGGGCTCTACCAATTACTATCCACATGGGGAAACGACATTTGTAAGTCTTAGTCTCCTCACCTATAAAATGGGGGTAATAATAGTATTTATATGGTAAAGCAGTTGTAAAGACTAAATGAGACTAATGTTTGTAAAGCATTTAACACAGGGCCTGGAGATTAGAAAACATTCAGTAAATGATAGTCACTGCCATTCTCCTTATTCTTTGTCAGTATTCAGACGACCAGCAGGTTTTGGAGCTCCCCAGTCCTGAGTGGTATTTCTGCAAGCCCACGTTAGCCTCTTTGAATTGTATGCATGGTCCTTACCTAGAACCTGGGAGAGAAGGCCCAGGAGCCCACTGAGGAGGTGAGTGATGGCTTACCACAGCCAGCAGCCAGCTAGTTTAGCACCTGCAGGGCAAAGATAACCAACCCCCCCCCACCCCGACCTTTACAGGGCCTCCCCCAAAAGCACCATTGGATTGCTGGCAGGGATGTAATGAGGAGAGAATGCAGCCCGGAGTTTTGAATCTGAAGTGGCCTAGAGAATAAATAGGTTGAAGAAATTCTGAGAGAAGACAATCAATCCCTTTGGGGATCCAACAGAGATGTATCTAGAAGCGGTGGCTCCGCCTAGCAGCAATTACATAAAGGGGCTCCTAACACTGTGAGATGAAAAAGAAACCAGTCTCCAGGGCAATGCCAGACTGCCCTGGGTGATGTTTACAAACACTTCCAGAGTTGGGAAAGGAGCACGAGTTCCGCACTTACCCTCTAGCTCGTTCTCTTGCTTTTCCCCGTGCAGCCAGAAGTTGCAGGACTGCTAAGTCCTCAGAATTGGGGGTGACAAGGGATATGGAACTTCTATAAACAGTACTTTCAGCAAGTTGGTAGGGATTAGCCAGGATCTCTCAGAAATCAAGAAATGCCTTGGGCTACTTTCATTTTTTAAGGCTCCCGGTAGATTAAAAAAAAAAAAGGAGAAATGTCAAAACAGAATCACAAAAATCGTGGTATTTTTTGAAACTTTGCATTTAATAAATTGGGATAATTTAACACCGAAGGCACGGAGTTATTCACAAGATAATTACGGGAGTTTTGAAAAAATATTAATTCATAAATGTACTGCAGGCAGGCTGATCTGAGAGTGGTGACACCAATTTCAGCTGTATGAGGAACATTGTCTTCTTTCAATGCTGTTGTCAGTATGGCTCTGAGACTATGTATAACCTCATTTGGAGATGAGTCAAAATATTAATTTCGAGGTCTTTGGCTGGCCTGGGATGAATGGAATAAATGGTTTTCCCAACATAACACACTGCCCCTCACAATGGTAGCCCTGGGTGTAGCAGAAGTAAATAGTTTGTATAAGTGTAGCATTTTATGAAGATCCAGAAGCCTTAGTTAGTATTTAATAAAGACTCGTTTGTTGCATTAGAGAAATGCTAAAGAAGGGATTATTAGGACTTCTGGGACAGCATTTTGGGGGGCCTTTTGGCTTTTAGGACCCAAATTTCATGAAAGCATTGCCAATGAGACCCAGTTACATACATGTGTCTCCACGAAAAACCTAAAAAGACGGAGACAAAAATGCTGAAGGAAGAGAAATGGTCCTTCGTTACCAGTGTGGGTGTATGAGACACCTCTTGTGAATCACTTCTGAGGTTTAGGTCTCTCCTGTGCCGTATTCCGTCTGTGTCCAGTTCTGTGGGCTGCCAGCCAGTTTGCACAGGTGCAGTTGACCATGACCCACCTCAGGTGCACTTTTTGTACCCCTTGCTTTCTGCCTTTGGGCCTCTGAGTGATGTTGTGTGCGGGGCCACCATGGAACCATACTTGTCACGCACTCATGGGCAACGTAGGCCATGGCAACCACGCAAGGAACCTTCGCCCAGTGTCTGGGAGCAATGGAGAGCTGCTGTTCTCTAGCTTCTCCCCTTGGTTGGTGCTGAGACACCTTTCAGATAGCAATGCCACAGTCTACAAATGGTAGCCTGTAGACATGGCCAACTCCATTACATAGTTCTCTAGTTCATAGTTCATAGTTTTCTGTTGTTGTTGTTGTTTTTTTAAGATTTTATTTATTTATCTGACAGAGAGAGAGAGAGAGAGAGAGAGAGAGAGCACATCAGGGGGAGCAGCAGAAGGAGAGGGAGAAGCAGGCTCTCCCTGAGCAGGGAGCCCGATGTGGGACTCGATCCCAGGACGCTGGGATCATGACCTGAGCCGAAGGCAGACGCTTAACGCCTGAGCCACCCAGGTGCCCAATTCATAGTTTCCTTCCTTCTTCACTACCTTCCTCCCCTCTCCGCCTGCCACCTCCTCTCCTCTTCTCCTTTGCTAACATTCCCGGGGAAAGAATTTGCACTTAGGCCTCTGTCTTAGACTCTGCTCTGTGCAAACCTAAAACCCTTTTCCTAAGAATTGGCGGTGTACCTGATCTTCCTTTTACTGTTTATTGCAATTGATTTTTTGAACCTAAACACAAGATTTGACATGGAGATTTGTTACATGCCACCTACTGAAATGTTTTTTAATTCTGATTTTGTCATTTAACAACGTTAGCTGTCCTTCCTAGCCTTGAGGTATCTATAAATTTCATAAATTTTCATACTCATGAAATAAAATTTATTGGCTGTTAAAAAAGGCCATCAATGACCAACCTCTGTAACCTCATCTCATGCTCCACTCTTCTTGATAACTCCCCTCCTGCAGCCTCACCTCCTGCAAGTGTACAAATGGGCCAAGCTCTTCCTCCTCAGGGCCTTGCACTTGCTATTCTTTCTGCTTAGAATCCTCTTCCCTCAGGCTCCTCACATGGATCCGTGTCATACTTCAGGACTTAATGTCACTTCTCAAAGAGAGCTTCTCTGACCACTGTCTTTCAGTCATAGCATTTATCTCAATCCGTGGGTACCATGGGGCCATTGCTTCTTTATTGTTCACTGCCTTAATTAGAATGCAGTCTCTAGAAAGGCAGGAATACCGCCTGTTTTCTTCACTGCTATGTCCCCAGCACCCAACCAGGTTCTGACACCTGGCTGGGGCTCAGTAAATACCTGATTCATTCTCCACTTGCGAGCTAGATTCCATACTTTCTCAACTACTCAAGGGCAATATACCAATTCTCCCTCCTCTCTCCTGTGTCATTATCGCCCTTTACCCAATCATTCCCATCAGCAGACAAACATGCTATAATTTTGCCTGTCTGAAAAAGCCAAACAAAACAAACAAATAAACAGCAACCAAAAAAAACCACTCTTGGCTTGCATCCCCCACATACTTTATTTACTGTCTGTCTTCTTCACTAAATGAGAAGCTGTATGAATTTTTGTTTGTTTTGTTTACTGTGATATGCCTTGTGCCTCAAAAGTGCCTGGCACATAGTAGGCGTTCG
The DNA here is from genome assembly GCF_009762305.2 of Zalophus californianus. Lineage (NCBI taxonomy): Eukaryota > Metazoa > Chordata > Mammalia > Carnivora > Otariidae > Zalophus > Zalophus californianus. The sequence continues at coordinate 35,136,287 of NC_045600.1, read as the reverse complement.
ATAAAAAATTGTTGGGTGAATGAATAATTTTACAGATTGAATGAATAAAACAATAGACCCTTTTTAAATTAACAGAGAAAAAATCCATCTGTATCCTGAACAATGTCTAAGTAAGTTAAAAGATCAACATTCAGCTAAGAAAGCAAATATATGTCAGACAGCTCTGTGGAGATAGATGGTGGCTATCTAACTGTATAGTGATGCGGGGAAGGATCCTCTTTCATTCTCTGGGGCTGGCTTCTAAAAGCTCAAGAGGACAGTGTAATGAAGAAAGGAAAATCAGCGGTAGACTCCTCTGCATTTAGACAGTGGCCTCGCTTTAGAGATGGAAAAATTGAAGTCCAGAGGTAGTAACTTCTCCCAAACTCTGAGTTCTCCCCTCTAATGGGATAGAGCATAATCCTTCACCGAACACATCCAGAGAACTAACTCACAATAAAAGAGAAGTTCTTCTGCTTGCTTAGAAACTGGGCACCAGGAATTGCTTTTTGGAAAATTGGCATGGAATAATAGCAACAGCCAGGAGATGGCGATGTGCCTTTCTTTCCTGGAGGGCTACATTCTAGGGGCCACTGAGGGGCAGAGAACAACTGAGACCTGGCCAGGTCAGCGGGCTGGTCAGCCAGGGGCTTCTTGGGGGGGAAGAGCCCCCAAAACAGCGCTCTGCCTCGGAAGGCCTCATTCTTGTTGGCTGGGCCCCACGAGTAAAATAGTTGTTGCTGAAAAAGATACATTTTTAAGGCTTCAGATGCCAGAGCAACTAGGAATCCAGGAGGGTTGGCAGGTCCACAGTCAGGATATTTATCTCAAATTCAGGGAGTTTGAAAATCTAGGACAGCTCCTTGGCAACCCCGTACTGACAGTCCTTTTGTTCGACTTTTCTTAGGCTTAGATGAGAGCCAACGAGATTTTCTCCAAGATGGAGCCCCACGCTGGCCAGCATTCCACCACAGGAATTATTCATCTGGGCTTTGGGGTCCACCAACCCCTGTAACTGGGTGTCAAATTGCATTCAATTTGGGTTGAAGGTGGGGGATGTGCTGATAGATATTTACAGTTTCTGAAGAGAAAGCCCATTGTTTTCATCTGTCTCTCAGAGAGCTCCAAGATTCAAAAAAGGTTAAAAAACTACTCTCAAAATCTTCCCAGCTTTCCCTACTAGAAGCCTCGCTGATTCTTTACCCCAGTGAGTCCCCGGAGGTACTCCGATTCTCGATTCTCAATTTTTCACTGAGAGATGCACCGGTCAGGGACTGGCCAGGAGGGGGAAACATCATGAGTTACTTGAACAGAGAAGTGAACTAAGAACCGAGTCCTTAACGGGGGTAACTGACAAGGCAGAACCAGGACAGGAGGGTCACCGAGGTAGCAACTGCAGGAAGCAGCCACTCCCCGGGGGGCTAGGGGTGGGGAGAGGTGGGAATTATTACAAACTTAGAAACCTGAAACTCACACTTGGAGGAGGAGGCACTGCTCGGTTGAGGGGCCCACGGGGACCTGTTGTCTCTGGGGAGAGGGGAGCGTGATGAGGCTTGTGGTAAGCGTTGGGAAAACTGCAGACTGCGTGTAAGTGCCACTATGTGGGGAAACTGCCCCTGCCCGGGGGGAGAGGTGACACTAGAGTGACATTGAAGGGACAGGAACCCCACGGGAAGCAGAGAGGAAGGAACACGTTCTTCTCCTCCAGCTCGGCTCTCTCCCTCTAATGCTTCCCTTGGAAGAGCTAACATGGAGCGCGGTTTGCAGAGTCCGGGAATCACAAGGCAGAGCCCAGAAGGGCAGAGATTTGGATCTGAGAGACAGTAAATTCAAAAGGTCTCCCGAAACATTTTGTTTACCGTAATATTCACAGCCATTATCCCATCTGTTCATCCCAAGGGTTTCCAGCTCTTAATAGATTCGTCCTCGGGCAGTATCTGGGGGCACATAGAGTGGATTTGTAGACCACGTTTGGGATTCCCCGTGTCAGGGAGTCGCAGCCGTCTGCTTCCGTGGTCTTGCAGTGATGGGAGCAGTGGTGGCTCTCAGCATTTGTAATCTCTGGTCAGGATGGGTTTCTCAATGGGTTGGGGAACAATGGATACTCCTTGGTCATGGCCCCATGATGGCTGTGGGCCCTGGTCTTTTTATATAGTTGGTGTCACCTCTCCAGTGATGTTTTCTGGGGTTCTGAACCAGAGTCCAACTCATAAACAACAACCCACTCTTTCCTTGGGCACTAGGAAATCTCCCAGTATTGAAAACATGACTCATGGAGTGTAATCAAAGCAAATTTTTTTGGTCTCCCACTGTCCTTTCTCATCCATTCAGGGGAACGAGCTCTTCCTCTGCCCCAGACCAAACTTAGGGCAAGCCCCATGATTTCCAGTCACGCTTAGTAATACCAACCATCGTCTGGTCACTTGGAAACATAGAGTATGAATTTAGTAGTTGAAATATTCTTGCTTTAAAATTGAAGCTTCCTGCCCTGTCCCACATCAGGATTATTGAAAGGTGGAGAGAAAGGGGGCTAAGGGAACGGGTATATGGTCAGCTGCTAACGCTTTTCCTTCGCCTTCCCCAGCTTACTAACCATGAGTCCTGACTCAGAGCTAGAGTTCTGGACTTGAGAAGAGGTGAGGGTAGCAGGGAAGTTCTTATTTGACTGGCCTTGGCATGGATTCATCATCTGCTCTCTTTGGACTTGGCAGGTGTTTAAGGCTGACTCTCACAGGCTCCCTTGGATGATCTTCACTCCCAATTACTGGAGGATCTCTTTCCTAAAGTTTGCCTCATAGGACAAATGTTCTCTATTCTAGCCATTCATTTACTTCTTCCTCAGCCTCTGCGAATGTGGTGATACCTTAGGCTTCTCTCTCAGGTCTGTTTGTCCCTCTCTGCGACCCTCTTTCAGTCTTTCACTGCTGCAGGTGGGGGGGTGGGAGCACTTTTCCTCTACCCTCTTATATCCAGTGACTGGAGCCTGCAAATTAAAATGACCAAAGACAGATTAACAGGAGAGAGGGTCTATGTTGTCTTAAGTGGGGAGTGGGAGTGGGGGGGGGGGTAGCGCTCACACAACAAGGAGTGAAAATCCCCCAAAGCAGTTAAGACTGGGGGCTGATATACCATTTTCACAGAGTGATAAATTGTGAAGTGACAAGACAAGTTAAAAAGGGGGGCTGGGCTTCTAGGGGTGGTAAATTGAGGAAGGTAAATATACATGGGACACAAATGGAGGATTAGAGTTATTTTCATAAGGCTTCTTATGCAGATTCAAGTCAGTGCTGCTAGCAGTTATGAAAGAGGGGAGGGGCACAGGGTGAAGGGAAATGTCCACCTTGCCTTGATGAAGGAAGAGAGGGCAGAGAGTTCCTCTTGTGCGCACTGTTTCTTAATTGCCTTCAGCTCAAAATAATCCATACATCAAGGGGGCATATTTTAGGGTGGCGTATTCTGATCCCCTTCGCTGCCAGCCCTAATTTGGGTGAGGCTGATATCTGGCCACACACTCACTGGTGTGGCAAATTTCGAGAGCACAAGCTATCATTGACCTTCCCTTTACTCCACAGTCAAAGCATAGTCAGCCCATCCCTTGTCCCTCAGATTTTCCCAGGTGGGAATGGGACGCCTGTGCACTGTGTCTCCTAAATCTCTCAGGGGACACCTCGGATCCCTTTTCCCTAAGCTTGTGACAAGGGTCCTATACTTCCTTCTCTCTCGTGAGTGAGAGTGGGACTCACAGTACATCGAAAACGTTCAAAAATCCTCTTTTCTCACCTCCAAACTCTTAGTCATTTTCTTACCATGAGTGAGGGGTGCAGCAGTCACAGGACTGGTTTTCTCTGCCTGTCTGCCTGCCTTCCAGAGCCTGCATGGAGGTCTGGCACCCCAATTTTGGAATGTGATTCTGTCGTCTCCAGGCCTTGGTGGAAATTTCTATTTTAACATCTCGTTACGGGTGTACATTGAGAAAAATGAGCAAAGTAGCTGAGTTGTTTTATTATTCTGAAAGCATCAATGTTCTTAAAGTTTCCAAACCTGAGTAAAATGGCTGGAATCGGTCTTTTTTCGGTCCATTAGGGACTGTTCAGAGAGAGCAGAGATGCTGCAAAACTTCCCGCAGGTCCTCGGAGTCATCTCTCGACAGGAATCACTAAACTGTTTCTAACCCCTTGTAGAAGATCGAAAACTCTGGGACTGCTTTGGCGGACTTTCCTCCGCTTCACTGGCTGACCATGAGGATTAAATGAGATCATCTATGCAAAACATGTTTTTTAATTTTGTAAACTAGAAGGCACAATGCACAGACATGCAGGGGACTATTATGATTATGGATGCTTTAAGGGGGCTTTGAGTCTTCCTAAGCAGGCACTTACAGTTCGAAGAGGAAATTTCGCTCATTAAAAATAGATCCAGGGCAAACAATGGGGCTATTTGGCAAGTGTTTCTGAGGGGAAAAAAAAAAAAAAGCCTAGAGTATACATGAGCAACATTGGGAGATTACTGTGTAGCTGGCAGGCTGAGCCCCACCTATATGCCCTTAGCTTTCCCCAGGGAAACTGGGGAACCTGTTCCCCGGTACCCCCACTGCTTCCTGCTCCTCACCGCTGCCTGCAGGTGCGCCCTGGCCCCTGGAGCTTGCTTGCCCCTGAGGTTAGCAGGAATGAATGCTCCTGGAGCAACCCTTACCCCATGGGGGGATGGGTGTGAGGGTCCCCAGGGACCATTCTGGGGCATGTTCCGATGTCTCAGAGGGTCCCGGTGGGATCCAGACCCCCTCTTGCCAGGGGTAGCCTGCTCACCAACAGCCTTGCCTCCCTTCCCTGCCTCACGTTCCCCCTTCTCTCACCGAGCTTTCTGGGATCACCACATCAACTACTTGCAACCTGAACGTTTGCCCCAGAGTCTGCTTTCAGGGGGAGCGACTGGAGCTAAGGCAGAAAAGCCCCGAGGGCTTATCTTTGGCAGGAAAATGTCAGTTATACTAACTGAAAGAGTAGCTTCTGCATAAACCTAGCTGTGGGGTAGAAATCGTTAAGTGACCATAATAACTTGCGGTTGTTGGTAGCTTCCTCCGCGATCCTAAGCTCTTTTCGCACGCCTCATTCCCAGCCTTTGTCGAAGCGCTTGCTGTTATTCTGTCTAATTTTATAGATGAGGAAACAGCACAGCGAGTTTTGCAAGGCCACGTAACGTGACAGGACCGGGATTCTGACTCTGGCAGTTTGGTTCTAGAACGCACACTCGTGTCTCCTCACCGCGCTTTTCAAACTACTGAACACTGAGCAAGCCGAGAGCCAGGTTGCCTGGCACCGTTCCTCCCCCGTGTGAGAGTGAGGCCTAAGTCCAGCGTTGCTGAGAGACAGAGGGTACAGTAAGCTGCAAGTAGATTGGAGAATTGGAAGCCTGAATCCAAAACCACAATTCCACTCCTCTTAGCAGCTGAGTGACCTTGAACTCATCACTTCTCTGACCCTCAGTTTCAATCTTATGTGTAACGTGGGTGGTGGGGGGTGTGTGAAAAATTATGTCTGACTCATGGGTTTGTGGTGAGATTCGAAAGAGAGGGTGCTTGTGGAGCCCTGGGCAGACCCTGAGCCTGATGGGCGATTCTGGAGGCAGTGACATTGGCCACAGGCTCTGAATTCTGTCCTCTACAAATCACCATCCCCTTTATCGCACCTCCAAGGACCCAGGACTCTTAATTGCTGCCTCCCTGAAGGAGTTAGTACGATGTAGGTGACAGAGGTTGGGCCTTTGGAATCTGACATGGATTTGAATCTCAAAATCCTGGCTGTTTCTGCTCTTTTCCTTTTTTGAGGTAACTGTGGGCAAGTTATTTAATCTCTCCAGGCCTCTGTTTTGTCACCTGTAAAATGCGGAGAATAAAACGAGACTATGGGAATGGCTAACTGGGCAATGCCCATGAAGAGCTTAGCATAGCCAGCAAGCTTCCGTGCTCAAAACCTGGTAGTTACTGTTATTACTCTTGGCTTTATGCGAGAAAAACATGGGCCCCATCCAAAGACAGGAAGAAAAAAGGGTGATTTGACATGATTTATAAGAAGAGAATTATTAGCTGTTGCCATCTACTTAAGAGAAAGTGAGAAAGCCTCAATCTGTCATTGCACTCCTGTTTACTTTCAGATGCATTACATCTTGGGGGAGAGAACCGTAAAGAAGATTTGAAGCGGAATCGATTTTGGAAACCATTATTAAAAGCAACAATGATGTAACACAAAAGTATAATCTATAGCAGTGAACCCACATGGATTCCTTAAACACAAACCAAGCTTTTATTTCTGAATCTTGCTCCCTCACAAACAAGCATGGTGTCTGGGGGAGGGGGGCGGGGTGCTGCAATGTGCTGAGTCTGGAAAGAGGCAGCGGGGCTGGAGCGATCGCCCTGGGCCTGGACTTTGCCCTGGGCATGGACTTTGGAAGGATCTGGGCAGGGGCAGAAGTGTGGGGAGAAGGGGTGTGAAGATTGAAGACACAGGCAGAAAATGTCGAAGAAGAAACCTGGCGCTGGCCTCCTCCCTGAAGGCGGGAGCCTCCTCACCCTCCCCAGGGGCTCAGGGAGAGGACCCTCCAGGCTTCGGCAGGCTTAAGTGCCTACTGGAGATTCTGCCCTTGTTAACTTGTCAGGTTTTAAAAGAACGGAGAGAGCCCTGGCGTTTTCCCACCCCTTGGAAGTGAAGGAAGAAAGACTTATTTATTTTTAGGGCCATATCCTGAATGACAGAGGTCAGTGTGTGGACTCATCTGCATGGGTGAGGGCTTCTAATTATTTCCTGGATAACCTGTTATCTATTAGCCATCAGGTTGCTTGCCAGAAAATACCACGTCTCCAGAGTTCCTGGTCTGGATTCTGAGGATCGGATTTCTTTGTGTTTTGTTTTGTTTTGTTTTGTGGGGAAGTAGGAGTTGGGGGCAGGCAGCTGTGAGTCCTATTGGCAGAAGGGCTGTCCTGTGCCCCGGCCCTTAGCCTGTGCTGGAAGAGAGAATGGGGAGGAACCCAGGGCACAACCATTCTGCTGCCCCCGTGGAACCCGGCAGTGTCTCCTGTTTCTCCTGGCTCCTTGACTCATACTACTTTGGGAGATTTGGCTTTATTGTAACCTTCTGGAAAGGCTTCTGAGAGAAATGATTTTCTGGGCTGATACCATTTGCTTAGAGAACAAGGAAAGTCTTCAAATAATCTTCTGTTAGGGGAAAGGAGGGAGGGGAGCGTGTCAGAATTCAATAGGCCCGTTCTGTTGAGGAGGGGCAGAACTTGGCCATCAGCCATGTGAGCTCAGTATCCTCAGCCACCAGTTACACCCATGGCCTCTATATTTGTACTGAGGCACCATGAATGTCATCAAATAAGAGGGGCACACAAATACAGGGCATCATTCCCTTTCTTGTTATAAAGGTAGCACACGTTCATTACTTAAACGTTTAGAAACTCTAGAAAAGCGCTAAGCAAAAACCACTCAAAATTTCATTCCTCTGAGATAATCACTCAGGGTTGAGAGAATAAAAGGAAGTAGTTTGAATAAACTTAGAAACTCAGAAGGGACCTGTGGAGTCGAGACTCAGACCTCCCCCGAGGACAAGGGGCTACCCGAGGGTTGGTGTCTGTGGTTTGGAGGGAAGGGGCCCTTACGGTTGGAAACCAGAGCTCTGAGAGGGGGTACGCGCCGGTTGCAGCTGGTGTTTCTGAAGAGCTGTAATGAGACTGTTGGAAAAACTGTCACCCTGTAAGCTGCATTTCGGGGCTGCTAAGAGAAGGAACTGCCCAGGGTCGCAGGTCGCTGGAGTGACACGCCCCGGGAATCCAGCCCGGAGGCCAGCAGGAAGGATCGAGCCCTTTCTCCCTCCTCCAGCCCGGCAGCCTCCCCCCCTCCCCCCCCCCCCCCCCCCCCCCGCCCCGGCTCTGGCCAGCAGCCCCCCACCCAGAGGCAGGAGGGAGTGTGGACAGACGTGTGGTTGGCAGAGCCTTAGCTTCAGCCTCACAGGGCAGAGTATAAAAAGGGTGGGTTTGGAACGGAGAGATGGTAACAGGTGTGGGCTTATTTGCTCTTGTTTGTGTTCCTTCCTCCTGTCCTGTGTTTAATTCATTTTTTAAAATATGTAGAACATTCATATACTTCCCAAGAATCAAAACCGCACACACAGGTATACCCAGGGAAGCATGCATACGCCCCTCTTCCTTTACCCCAGACCCCACTCCCTGTAGGTATTCCATGTCAGTGTTCTCTGATTTATCTTTAATGTGTGTGTGTGGTTTTTGGTTTTTTGCTTTTCAAAATTTAGCACATACTTATGTTTTCTTATTCCTTTTTATCTTTTATACAAAAGTGTACTATTTATAATTGTTTGCACTGGGGCGCCTGGGTGGCTCAGTTGGCTAAGTGTGCCTTCGGCTCCGGTCATGATCCCAGGGTCCTGAGATAGAGCCCCGTGTCAGGCTCCCTGCTTTGCTCAGTGGGGAGTCTGCTTCTCCCTCTCCATCTCCCTCTGTCCCGCCTCCCACTCCTGCTCGCTTGCTCTCTCCAATAAATAAATAAAATCTTTCATTACAAAAATATAATTGTTTGCCCTTGGCATTTTTCATTTACTATATTCTGGAAATCAGTTCATAGAGATTTTCCACAGGTTTGTTTTTTCTTTTTTTTAATAGAGCTTCAACCAAATGTCATCATTTATTTAACCATCTTCCGTGTTTGGGTGTTTAAGATATTAACATATGTTTTGGAAATGACAAATAATGTTGCATGAACAACCTAGTACATGGGTATTTTAAAATCATTGGATGTGTACCTTCAGGATAAATTCCTAGAAGTGGGATGACTGTATCAGACAAAGGGTGACTGGCTCTGGGTTTGTTAGATACCTGCCAAATTGCTCTCTATTTTTCATTCCCACCAGCAATACAGGAGTGCCCGTTTCTCCAGTCTCATCAGCAGAGTGTATTGTCAAGAGTTTGAATTTTTGTGTATCTGATGAGTGAGAAATGCTATCTTGGTATGGTTTTCATTTTCATATCTCTTATTATGAGTGAGGTTGAACATCCATTCCTGTTTCAGGTTTCGTTTTACATTTTTGTATTGTCGTTAATTTTCTGCTGTTTTTTGCCCATTCTTCTGGAGGATTTTTGATCCTTTATCCTCAATTGAAAAAAATCACTTATAGATTAGAGATGTGGGTCCTTAATCTGCGGTATTATATGGTAAACCTGTTCTCCAAATCTGTCCTTTGATTTTTGATCTTGTTAATGGAGTTTTTGCCCCACGAAACCTTAAATTTTTTAAAGTAACTAATTGTATCAATCTTTTATTTTATTGCATCTGCATTTTGAGACATAGAGGGATTTTCCCCATACACAGGTTGTAGGAGGATTTACCCATATGTTTTTCTAGTAACTTGTTTGTTTCAGGTTTTGTGTTTAGATCTCTGACCCATGTGGAGTCTGTGGTATCTTTTCCCAACTGGCTGTTTTGATGACCTATCCATGTAGAACAAACCATCCCCAAACTTAGTAACTTATAAAATAAGATTTGTTTTGTTAGCTTCCATAGCTCTGTGCGTAGATTTGGCTCAGCAGGGCAGTTTTTCTGCTAATCTTGCTTGGGTTCAGGAGCTGGGGCTGGAGTTGTTTCAAGATTTGATTTGGGTGCTGGGAAGGCACCCAAGGGTCTCTCTCCTTTTGCGTGTATTTCCAGGGCCACTTATCTCCATGTGGCCTCTCCATTTGGTCTTTCCAGCAGGGTAGCTAGATTGCTTCTTTTTCTTTTCTTCCTTTTTCTTCTCTCTGTCTCTCTTTCTCTTTTTTAAAGTAATCTCTACACCCAACATGGGGCTTAAACTCACAACCCCGAGATCAGGAGTGGCATGCTCTACTGACTGAGCCAGCCAGGCGCCCCCTTCTCTTTTTTTAAAGTTTTATTGTGATAGATTTCATAAACCATAAAATTCACCTATTTAAAGTTCATACAGCTCAGTACAGTTTTCAGTACAATCACAGAGCTGTACAAGCATCACCACAGTTGAATTTTAGAATATTTTTAACATCCCAGAAAGAAACCCTATACTCCTTAGCAGTCATTTCTCATTCCTGCGGCACCCTATCCCTGTTCTGGCCTCAGACAACTGCTGATCTCCTTTTTGTCTGTATGAATTTGTCTATTCTGGATATTTCATATAAATGGAATCATAAAATATGTAGTCTTTTTTGACTGTGAGTCCTATTGGCAGAAGGGCTGTCCTGTGCCCCGGCCCTTAGCCTAGTATAATCCCAAGTACGTTATTTCTGGCAAGCAACCTGATGGCTAATAGATAACAGGTTATCCAGGAAATAATTAGAAGCCCTCACCCATGTGGATGAGTTGCACACACTGACCTCTGTCATTCAGGATATGGCTTCTTAGCATAATGTTTTTTAGGTTCATCCATGTTGTAGCATGCATCAGAACTTCATCCCTTTTTAGATACAAATAACAATCCACTGTATGGTGACCTCACAATGTGTTTATCCACTCATCTGTTGGTGGACATTGAGATCACTTCCACCTTTGGCTATTGTTTATAATGCTTCTATGGACATCTTTGTACAAGTGTTTGGTGGACAGATGTTTTGATTTCTTGAGCCTACACCGAGAGTGGAGTTACTGGATCATATGTTTAGCTTTTTGAGGAATTGCCACACTGTTTTCCAAGGTGGTTCTGCCATTTTTTGAATTTTGCCAAAGCTTTATTATCATTGGGGGTGAAATCACATGTTTTTTCTTGTTAGACCCATTCAAATGGTGACCTATATTAACGGATTATTTAATAGTGAATTATCCTTGCATTCCTAGTATAATCCCAAGTACGTTATTTCTTGACACCATCTCTGAGTTTCAGTTTTGCTGTCTGCAAATTGCAGGTAATACCAGTATTTACTTTCATAAGGTTGTGAAGATTTAATGACACAATGAATGTGAAGTGCCTTTTGCAGTGCTCAGCATAGAATTCATGCTCAATAAATGTTAGCTATAAGGAGCCTCCACCTTCTATATTACTATTTATAAGGAGCTTCCCTCAAAACCCAGGACATTTCCCAGACACAAAGTCTGAGCCAACTAAACTTCTGTGAGAGGTTTTCTGTGGGGAGCGGTGTACTTAATAGTTAAGGGCTGTGATGACGTGAGAGTGAAAGAGGGCTGGAACTGCCTCCTTTCCGACCGCGGTTTGTACTTTCTAACTGACCAAGTTCTTCTTTCAGGCTCATGTCTCAACTCAGGCAAAAGACCCTGAAGACAAAGCATCCCTTGTTGGGAACCTAAACTACCCCCTCAAGCAGTAAGGACTGCCCTGAACCAGCAAGACCCTGGGTGACTGACCCTGAGACAATGACCCACGGACCTTCACTGCCCACCTGCACATACCCACCGACCTTTGTCCCACGTCTTCCTCATATAAACCTGGAAGTATTTGCAGCACTTTGGAAACAGTCTTTGAGACTCTAGTCTGCTGTCTTCCCAGTGTTGGCCTCACTGAAGTAAATCCCTTTCTTGTTTCACCACCACTTGTCTCTCTGACTCTGGATTTTGTTGGCAGAAAAATGGCTGAACCTGGTCTGTTTGCCCTCCCACCCCCCGGGGCCAGATGCTCTTGCACCCCTGTGCCCCGGCTACAGTAGAACAAGAAATATATATTTGGTCTTGGTCCCCAGTTCCTGGGACAGAGCTCCTAAAAAGCTTTGTAATTCCCTGAGTGATAGGAGTGACTGGGGAGTCTTTTGTTATTTATAATAAGCCCTATCCAACCACAACTGAGTGATGCTAATGGGGTGACTCCTGGAGGGTGGAGGCTGCTTGCCTGAGAAGCTGACCCTGTGATCAGAGGGCCTGAAGTTTCAGCCCCACCTGTAACCTCTAGTAGCAGAGGGACTGGAAATGGGGTTATCCACCAAAGGTTGATGATGTAATCGATCTTGCCTATTTAATGGAACCACAAAAACTCTAAATGAAGGGGTTCAGAGAGATTCCAGTTTGGTGAGTATATCCACATTCCAGGAGGGTGTCACACTCAGGATGGATCTGGACCTCACTCTACATACCTCTTATCTGGCTATTCATTTATATCCTTCATAATAAATCATTAATAGTCCTTAAAGTGTTTCCCTGAGCTCTGTGAGCTGTCACAGCAAGTTATTGAAGTCAAGGAGAGGGTTGTGGGAACCTTTGATTTGTTGCCAAGTTAGACAGAAGTGTAGGTCATGTAGGGACCCTTTCCTTGTGATTGGCATCTGAAGTGTGGGTATGTCTTATGGGACTGAGTCCTTAACCGGATTAGTGTCAGAATAGAATTAAATTATAAGACACCCAGTTGGTGTCCCCAGAGAACTAGAGAATTGTTTGTTGTGGGAAACCCACACATTTGGTGTCAGAAGTGTGGTGAAGGGCTCAGGCACTGGAATTCAGCAGGCATGAGTTGGAATCCTGGGTTTACCACTTACCAGCTCTGTGTCTTTGGGTATGCTTTGCTTAACCTCTCTGAGCTTCACTTTTGTCATCTGGAAAATAGAGGCATTAATGTCTACTTGGTTTGCCTGATGTATGAATTAACCAAGATCATTTCTGCAAAGCACCTAACCCATAGTAATACCATACAGCGAGATGGACCTTGAGGTGGGGGGAATAGTTCGTCCGACAAAAGAATGTCATGAAGTGGCAATATCCTGACTCAGAAAGAACTGACTTGACCAGGGTAAACCATCTCTTTTCCACCCTTCTCTCCTCTCCAAAATGGAATCAATGTTTCCTAACAACATTAGGCAGGGTGGTATGAGGGAGGGAGCTTTGGCCAGGGCCGCTTGGATTCCAGTTTTGAGTCTTCCCGGAATGGCTGCCTAACCTTGGATGAATCACTCTCCAGCTACATCAGTGGCTTTCAAATTTTTGACCACATCTCAAAACAAAACATGTATTTTACACCATGGTTTAATACTTATGTATCTATACACACAACTGAAAAAAAGTCAATAATACTCATCTTTACTGTTGGAGTATTATATTAGTTTTATATTGTTGTGTTACAAATTACCACAAACATAGTGGTTTAAACAACATGTATTTATTATCTCTGTTTTCACGGGTCAGAAGGCAGGCACAAGATAGCTGGATGCTCTGCTCAAGGTCTCACAAGGCCGCAGTCAAGGTGTCAGCTGGTTCAGCCATCCATCTGAAGCTCGGGTCCTCTTCCAAGCCCCCACGGTTGTTGGCAGAAGTCATTCCTTTGCAGCGGTGGAATTCATGGCAGCTTGCTTCTTCTGCAAACCCCACAGGAGGACCTCTCTTTTGAAGGGTTAACCTGATTAGGTCAGGCCTATCCAGGATAATCTCTCTTTTGATTATCTCAAAGCCAGCCGATTATGGGCCCTAATGACTTCTGCAAAATCCCTTCCTTTGCTGTATAACTGTCATAATCTTGGGAGTGATAGCCCATCATATTCACAGGTCCTATCCACACTCGAGGTGACTATGTGAGGTCATTGGGGGTCCTCCGGGATTCTGCCTACCACAAATATGTTATACCCTGATATTTCTACTCTTTCCTTTCTTTTAAAAAATTAGATTTTGCCACCAATGAATGGTTTGGGACCACTAGCTTGAAAACCCTGCACTGGATGATCTTCAAGCGCCAAAAATCCATGCTCTCAAGCATAGACCAGGTCTGTGGGCATTCGAGGGCCCTGGCCATGGGGGCAGGAGGCAATTGTATTAATACCTCATGCAGAGAGCTTGACGGTATCAGTGCTAACCTGACTGAGTTTCTTTGGCTCTGGTCCTCACAGAGAACTCCTGTCCTTCCAAGTTGGGAGGTGAGCCTCTCAGCATGCTGGGAAGTTTATCTGGACAACTCCCAAGGGAAGGGAACCATCAGGCCAAGCCCAGAAGCCGCCGGCTGTCATGGATTCTGCCTGACTCATCAGCTCAAAGGAATGCCCGGGAGGCAGGGTGCTGTTGGGAGAACAGGAAACAGGCCCAGGCCTGACACAGCCATCAGCTGAGTGACCTGCTCAGAACCTTTCCGGGCCTCAGTTTCCATCTCTGATACTGGGACGTCTAAGGACCCTTACCATTCAGGACCTTTGTGACTCTGCAAGGAAGCAGAATTATCACTTCCGTTGGAGGCTGGGGCAGGGAGGTGGCTTCATGCTACTGGCCAATGACCAGGTGTGCTCTAGAAAAGTTTAACCAGACTGTGAACTTCCTCGGAGGGAGCAGGGTCTCTCTACCTTTGGGTTTCTGCCCAGGCATAGAGCGTGGCACCTAAATCTTTGTTTAGCTGAACAAAGGGACTCTGGAATGAGGTGATTTTTGGGGTGGGGAGGGTTGTTTTGTTTTGTTTTGTTTTAGCTCTGGCTTCCCAGATCCCATGGTGAGAAGCACCCACTTGGCTCGTGGAAAGGACTGATCATGAGCACTTCAGCCAGCGGGGCTGTGAACTCTGCCCTGTTAAGGACTTTGAAAGAATGTAGAATTCTTTCTATTCAGAGGGAGTTGGGACCATGGGATGGTGCCAAAGCCAGGTGACAGACAAGAGTGCTGCTTTCTTGAGTCTGAGGCGTTATAGTGCCTCACCTCCTATTAGAACCACCCCCATCTCCTGTCTGGGTGGGGAGGTGAGAGAGGAACCGGAAGGGGAGGGAGAGGACATATGGGCTGAACTGGCAACTGGGGAAAGAGAGGTAGGGATGTGAGGAGGGAAAGGAAGGATTGATAGAAGGGGTGGGGGGGACAAAAGCAAAGGAAAAAATTGCTTGTAGCAATAGATTTTCTTCTCCTGGGAATTTTCAAATGCAAAAAACTCCCCTAAAACAAACCCCCACAAAACCCAACCCCCCCCCTTTTTTCCTAACAAGAGCTGATGAGTTAGTGCAGAGGGCACTGAACAGGGCACCCAACAATCCATTTTGGGATCAATAAAAAGCTTAAGAGATTAACCATCCATGTATAGGACCCTTCTAGGCTTCAGAATTATGCAGCCCTATTAAAAAAAAAAAAAAAAAAAAAAAAAGGCAGCCCTAGGACAAACACATTCCCCAGTATCAGCACTTAGCAGGACTAAATATGTCCTTCATTGGTTAATTCCTGTGTAACCCACGAGTGCTCAGGTGGCAGAGGACTTGGTAGGAAAGAGCAGAATTACCTACAGGCCCCCTCAAGTGCCGCACCTGGTAGAAAAGCCCACCTGCCTCTCCGGGCTGCCAGGGGGAAGAGGCTTCCCCAGTGAGCCCTCATGTCACGCAAAAGAGACAGTTTAGGACAACTGCAGGATAAGTGAGTTAGCGTGGCCCCTTTCTCTCTAAGGACGCCCTGCCCCTTCCAGAGGAGACCACTGTGAGGCAGGTGGAAGGTATGCATCCTGGCCTCTGTGGGAGCTGCTGAGTCAGCCGTGAGGCTAGGCAGATTGGACTGGAAGGAAGACACCCCCAAATGACTCATCAAGGGGCTGTTTCACTGCCTCAAGGCCAGGCCAGGAGGAGAAGCACACACAGACAGGGGCTCAGAAATGAGCTTGAGTAGCCCCCAGCCTTGCAAGCCCAGAGCATGGGCCCCAGAAGCCTGAGGAGAGGGATGTATTCCAGTCTCTCAGTGAAGGGGGCTCAGTGATTGTGTAGGGGAAGGGCCCTGACGACTCTTCAGACCCTAGTGCTTATTGTCCACTCTGGGGGCCACCAGGGGAACTTTACTTTTCAGTCTTGTCTGGGTCTTTTGCCTTTGGCACCTGTGTATGTGTTTCGATAAGTTCATTACTTTTAATATTAGCATAAGGAAAGCTAATTAGAATGGCGAATCTACTGCAAAATAAATGCTGTGATGCATTTACCAAGGAATGAATGATCTATTGTCTGGAATTGTTCTGCTTGCTCTCCTTCCGTTAGCAAAGCTTATGGTGAGCCAAGTGTGAACTAAATCTGTTGTTCCATAATGGAATAGTATGTGGGGTAAGGGCCAGAGGAGTGCAATAGACAATAGGCACAAATAAAGTTCAAGAAGGAAGAGATCATTTTAGGCAGGTGTGTCCAGAAAAGATTTCAGAGTTGAGAACTGAACTAGGCTTTGAGCCTGGGGTGGTATTCTCTGACAGACTTTGTCAGGGCTCCTATGATTTCATTGTATAATTTTACCATAATTTATTCGATCAATTCCCTATTGTTGAACATTGAATTTTGTTCCAATCTTTGGTAAATAACACTGTAATGAACATCCTTATACACACATTTTTACGAATTTAATTTTTTTAAAGGATGTTTTTCTTGAAAGGGAGTTGATGAGTCAAGGGTATGCACAAATTTTTTAAATCGTCCTTTCCTTTTCTGATTACCAAACTCATACACACTCACTATAAAACATTCAAACACAACAAAAGGGTATAGTTTGAAAGATGAAAGTCTCCTGTAATCTCATGTCCTGGAGATATTTTCTGATAAGAGTTGATATATATTTTTCTAACTTTTTTCAATGAGACACCGACATGTCGTAACAGACGCACCTCCAAAGACTGACTTTCCATCACACTTAAAATGGCCTCCAGAGCCCCTGCTGCGGCCGGGCCCCAGGGGGACCGTGTGGCCCCACGTCCCACCACTCTCCTCCCTTTACTTTGTCCCGGCAGCACAGGTCTCCTTGCTGCTTCTAAAGCCAGCTAAATTTGCTACTTATGACAGGCTTTGTGATGGCTGATCCTTCTGATTGGAATGTCCTTTCCCCAAATATTCACAAGATTCTCATTCTCACTTTATTCAGGTTTCTGCTCAACTGTCACTATTTCAGAAGGGCCTTCCCTTACCACCTACCTAAAATAGCACATCTCATAATGCTGCTTCTTTTCTTTTCTTTTCTTTTCTTTTCTTTAAGTAGGCTCCATGCCCAATGTGGGGCTTGAACTCACAATCCAGAGATTAAGAGTCACGTGCTCTACCGACTGAGCCAGCCAGGCGCCCCAATACTATTTCTTCATAGCACTTAGCATTACCTGACTTTTCACATATATATAATTGGCTTATTGTCTGTCTAGAAAGCTCTGTGAAAACAAGGACACTGTCTTGTTCTCTGCACATTCCCAGCACCTGGAATAGAAACTGGCATGTAGTAGATGCTCAATATATGCATGTTGAATAATTGAATAAGATGAAACTATACTATATTTATCATTCTGAAACCTGCTTTTTTACTTAACAGTATATCAAGGACATCTTTTCATGTCAGTATATAAATCTTTTTAGTCTTTCTAAGGCTCTAAGTAGTATTGGAATTTATTTACCCATTCTCTTTTGATAGGCATTTGGGTTGTTTACAATTTTTCAATATTATAGACGGTGTTGCATTACACATCCTTGAATACATACCCTTGCATGCTTTTAATGTTTTATATCCTTTATTTGAGGTGATGAAAAAAACTTACAGGCATGGATGTCTAGCATAATGTTGGAAATGCAGACTTGTCGTTCAGAGATATCCAGACTGTGGGTAGATGGGAGACTTCTTCACACAGACCTGATCATTGAAGCCATAGGAATTAATGATAAAGAAGGAAACTGAGCAAAGCTCAGAGACATGAATCTTAAACAATATCTGTATTTAGAAAGCAGGATAAGGGCAAGAATTTATTCATTCATTTGACAAATATGTATTGATTGGTACTTTCTAATAGTTGGGAATACAACAACACAGCATGAGTGATATAGACCTTGTGGTAGCCTTCCTTTGGCTTAAAGTCTAATGGGGGGAAGGGCATAGGGAATAAGAAAAGAAATCAGAAAGTCATACTAGGGTGGATAGGACAGGGTGGTACTGACATACAGACTAGAGATTTTAAGGAAAGTGTTCTAGAAGTAATGTTTAAGCTTAGACTGGAGTAGGTAGCAGTTAGCTAGGTGAAAGGGTAAGCTCAGGAGTGGGGAAGTGTTTCAGGCTAGGGAAGAGCACTTCTGAAGGCTCAGA
Organism: Zalophus californianus; assembly: GCF_009762305.2. Taxonomy (NCBI): domain Eukaryota; kingdom Metazoa; phylum Chordata; class Mammalia; order Carnivora; family Otariidae; genus Zalophus; species Zalophus californianus. The sequence continues at coordinate 35,118,324 of NC_045600.1, read as the reverse complement.
GGTACAAGGGAGCATGGCAGACCCAGGCACTGGGAGAGAAAGTCTGTGTGGCAGGAGGGTTGAGACTGAAGAGGGTAGTGGGGAGAGAAGAGATGGAAAGGTAGGCAGGAGCTCTCTGGGCCATGTTAAAGGGGTTGGATTCTATTTTAAAGGCAACAAGGGATTTTTAAGCAGAGAGGTCTTGTGATCAGAGTTATCTTAGAAAATGACTGTGGCCACAGTGGAGACAATGGATTGAAGATGGGGTAGGGTGAGGAAGTGATCAAGACTGGAGGGACCAGTTGGGGATCAACGGGCTGGGGATATTGGCCTAAGCTATAACATTAGTATTGGGTGTGAAGAGCGGTGGTTGGATTCCAGAGGCAATTAGAAAGTATAATTGACAGGGCTTGGCTATAGATTAGATTAGGAGGAGAAGGAAAATGAAGAATCAAAGATGGTGGACAAAGATGGTGAACACTTTGTGGCTTGTGTAACTGAGATAGGAAGAGGAGAGCTGGTCTGGAGGTGGGCTGAGGATAGAAATTTTAGTTCTGGAAATACTGAGTGTGAGGTGTATGTGGAATAGCCAAGCAGACCAAGTAGACAAGAGAGAGAGATCTGGGCTGGAGGCCAAATTATGTGTCATCAGGATCCAGATGGAATTGACACCGTTGGGAACTGTCAAGTCCATGAGAGCAGGCGCTTGTTATGTTTTCAGGGCTTAGATCAGTGCCTGACTTACAGTGGGTGCTCAATAAATACTTGTGGAGTGAAAGGGTAGGTGAGATCACTCAGGGAAAGTGAGAAAAGAAGGAAGCCCAGGACAGAATCCAAAGGAGAGCCTTATCCATGGTGCAGGGGGGAAGCAGTCATGGGGAGGGGGTGCAGGAGGAGGAGGAAGTTGTGAACAATGTCAGTGCTATCAAGAGTAAGTCAAGGGGCCACAAAGGTCCAAGGTATTTTGGCAACAAAGAGGTCATTGGTCACCTTGGTGAGGTTTTTTTACCGACACACTGGAAACAAAGGTCACATTTCAGAGGACTGAGGAGTGACCAGAAAGGATGGAAGGGTAGACAGTGGTACACACAACTCTTTTAGAAAGTTTCCCTGTGCACTAGGTGTTAAAGGAAGTGAAAATAAGGTCATTTTTGAAAAAAAAAAAGAGATGTAGACAATGTTTTCATGATGTTGAGAAAGAAGAGCAGAGAAGAAGAGGTTTAAGATTCAAGAACACGTAAAGCTAATTGTTAGAAAGAGGTCCCTGAGAAGGTGGGAAAAGATGGGATTTCCTTCAAGTTGGAGGAACTGCTGCAGGTCAAGGAAGAGAAAATGTTCCATTTTGACCAGAAAAATGACGATTTTTTCAGATTGTACAGGTAGGAAGTTGGGAGTATTTGGTGGCTTCTAATCTTTCTTGAAGCCACCAGACAATGGCAGGAATGGCTATAAAGGAGGGGAAAACAGTCACAGGAGAAGAGAGGTCCACCAGGGAGACAGAGAAAGTCACCTGAGTACAGCACCACAGAGGGGACAACCTGAGGACAGATGAGGTACTGGGTGTGGTAAACTGAGGTTTATTCATAATGAAGAAGTTCTGGAAACTGATAGAAGGTGGGCCCTCTACTACAAGGATTAAAGAAATGAGCAGACATGTGAGAAGAGAAGGCAGCAGTTCTATGTGACTGGAGAGAATCCTGGAAGGGGAAAGCAGGGGTAGAGTGTGTGCTAAAGGTCATTCAAATTTAATTCGAGAGGAAAAGAGGAGCCAGATTGAGAGGAAATCAAAAGTTTGGCAGAGGAGTTAACCCTCAAAATGTGGCAGGATCCTTTTCTTTTGTGACAAGAAAGAAGCTAGATTGGTACACCAGCAGAGAAACATATTGAAGCAGAAGCATGTTGTTGTGATTTATAATAAGAGATATATATTTGGAGTTCATCCTGGTTCCTGGCATGGAGCTTCTAAAATCCTTATAATTTCCTAAGTGATAAGAAAACTAGGGGCATCGTCTGTTCTGATGAGGCAACTCTGGGTGGTCTCCTGGATGGGGGCTCATCACCAGAAAGACCAAGCCATGATTAGAAGCTTGGATTTTTAGCCCTACCCCTTGCCGTCCTTAGAGGGGAGGGCCTAGAAATGGAGTTAATGATTGATCTTGCTTATGTGAGGAAGCCTCCATAAAATCCCAATAGTATGGAGTTTAGAGAGCTTCCAGGCTGGCCAACATATCCACACCAGGAGGGTGACACACTCCAGCTCCACAGAGGCGGAAGCTTCTGCACTCAGGATCCTCTCAGATCTCCTGTTAAGTATCTCTTCATCTGGCTACTCAACTGTCTCCTTTATCATAACCTCTAATAAACTGGAAAATGTAAGTACTTCTCGGAGTTCTATGAGCTGCTCTAGCAAATTAATCAAACCTGAGGAAGGGGTCTTTGGAAACTCCCAATTCATAGTGGTCACTAAGAAGCATAGGTTTTAACTGGTGTCTTAAGTGGGTGGGGGGTAGTCTTGTGGGACTGAGCCCTTACCCAGGTAGGGTACGATGTTATCTCCAGGTAGGTAGCATCAATTGAGTTAAATTGTAGGATACTCAGCTAGTATCCAAGACTTGCTTGTTATTGTGGGGGGTCGGGGGAACCCTACACATTTGGTGAAAGAAGTGTCAGAAGTGAAGTGTTCTATCTAAAGTAGACTCAGGGAAGAAAGACATAATAGGGAAGAATTGGGTTTTTCCCTACGCAGGAAGGAAGCTATGTAAAGTAGACTCACAGGGAAGAAAGACATAGTAGGTAAGAATTGGGTTTTTCCTTACATAGGAAGGAAATTAGGTTTTTCCTTTTACACCTGCCTAGCTCAGTGAAATCCCAAAGGCCTAGTAGGTTTGTGTGTGTGTGTGTGTGTGTGTGTGTGTGTGTGTATGTGTGTAAATTGGTTCTAAAATGTATAAGAAAGCAAAGCATCTAGAATAACTGAAACAATATTGAAAAACAAGAACAAAATGGGGGAACTCAAACTATCTGAGTTCAAGACTTACTCTAAAGCTACAGTAATCAAGACTAGGGTATTGGGGTAAAGATAGTTAAAGAGATCAAAACTGAAAAAAAAGTCTAGAAAAAGACCTACATTTATATGGCTAAGTAATTATTGACAGCACGGCCAACTCACTTCTATGGGATGTGTTGGCTTTTCAACAAACGATGCTGGAACAACTGGATTTCCATACTAAAAACATGAACTTTGACCTGTACTTCACACCATACACAGACACTAATTTGAGAGAGATCATAGACCTAAATGTAAAAGATAAACCATAAAGCTTCTAGAAGGATAAATGAATATCTTCACAAATGTTGAGTAGTCAAAGGTTTTTTTTGGACAACTTACAGAAAACAATAACTATAAAAGAAAAAATATCAATCTAGTAGATTGCATCAAAAATAAAAATTTCTGTACCCTTGAGAAAAATGAATAGGCAAACCACAGACTGGGAGCAAGTATTTACAAAACAAAGAACAGTTATCAGTAAAATATAAAGCTTTTTTATATTTTATATATAAATATATATATATAATATGTATTATATATAAGAAAAAAGTAACCCAGTTAAAGAGAATGCACAGGTACTTCATAAAAGAAGATATACAAATGGCTGATAAGCACATCAGAGAGGGCTCAATAACTCCCTAGCCAGCAGGGAAATGCAAACTGAAACAAATACACACCCACTAGACTAGCTAAAAATAAAAGACTGACAACACCAAATGTTGATGAGGATGTGGAGCAACTGGAACACTCATGCACTATTTTGGAAAATAGTTTGCCAGTTTCTCATAGTTAGAGAAGCTCATGCACATTCAATTCAATTCAATTCAATTCAATTCAATTTCTAGGCATTTACCCAAGAGAAATAAAAACATATGTCCACAAAAAGACTTGTATAAGAATGTTCGTGGCTGGGGCACCTGGGTGGCTCAGTCAGTTAAGCGTCTGCCTTTGGCTCAGGTCATGATCCCGGGGTCCTGGGATGGAGCCCCGCATTGGGCTCCTGGCTCAGTGTGGATCCTGCTTCTCCTTCTCCCTCTGCCAGCCTCTCTCTCTCTCTCTCTCTCTCTCAAATAAATAAAATTTAAAAAAGAATATTCCTGGCTCTCCTGATTAACTAGCTGAGTAACCTTAGCATGTTACTTTGCCACTCCATATCCCTTCCCTCTAATGTAGAATGGAGTTAATATCAATGTGCTGAATAATCTAAAGGGGAAATCATTATGCCATATTCACAAACTTCTTCTGAGAAAAGAAGCACAACTAGTCTTTCCCCTAGTTGTGCCAATAGGTTGGCAGTCTGTGGCTGCCATGGCTTGTGCAGCATGCTTTGTTGGTGGCCCAGCTTGACTCCCCTGGGCACAGAAGACAGGATGAGGTCTGGGGCACAAGCTGGAAGGAACCACACGATGGAGGTCTTGGCTGGGCCAATCCAAGCTCAAGTTGGATTTGTCTGGCAAAAGGAGTTCCTCTAAGGAGTTGTTCCTCTAAGGAGCTGTTTCTGCCAAAGAATCCCCTGGGAAAGAAAGCTGGAGCAGAATTCGCATTTGAGATTCAGAATTAGGTAAGTAAATCTGAGAGCCTTCCACTCTCTAGGAGATGCTAGGGTCCCTGAGAAAGCATTGAATATAAAAGAAGAAGGGCTGGAACCCAACCATGGGGGGGGGGGGTATCTGTGTGACCTTATAGTGAGCAAGTCTGTATTTGAGAGATGGAAAGTATCAGCGTTCTTTGTGAGGAACTCAGCAGCTTCCCTTCAAGCCAGCCACAGCAATCCCATTCCCCCTGTCAGAGATTGGTTTAAGAACAGGCATGTGCCTTTCTGGCCAATGAGACATGAATGAAATTCTATAGGGGACTTTTGGAAAGTTTCTGTGCTTCTAAGAAGCAGATAAAGGAAGTGTCCATTTCTTCCTCTAGATGTTATTGTGTCTGGTGAAAACATCTTATTACCACAAAGGGAACTGCAGGAGGACAAAGGCAACATCTTGAGGACAGAAAAGCAGAGAGATGAAGACAACCTGTGTTCTCAGTACCTCAAACTGCTCATTGTACTACACCTGGAGCCCACAACTTCTGGGATTCCCATTAGTGATATGATAGATTTCCTTGTGTGATTGAACCTAGGTTTTCTATTACTTGTGACTAAAGCATCCTAACCAACTGAGCATTGGACTGGAATTCTTGCATTAGCTGAGGAGAGCTTAGAGCTAATAAGACTTGGGTATTATGGAAATGTAACTGGTATCGTCACAGGCTGGTGGTGCCAGGACAATGGGGTCATTCATGCTTCTAGACATGTCAGGTGTGACTCTTACTTTACAAACCAGCTGAGCTAGGAATATTGTATTCCCCTGCTTTTTCCCTTTAATTAAAGTAAATCTGGCTCTGAGCCCCCAATCCTGTTCAGTGGGCAGATAATTAATCTATCATTCTGGGAGCTCAACCCCCTGAAAAATTGTGCCCAATTGGGCAAAAGTGTAGAGGCATCACACCCACTCATTGGCCAGCAGTCCACACTGATTTTTCCTTTTGCTTCAGGTCTCATCCAGTTTGGTGATTTCAGTGTTTCTGAGTCCAACTTTGGGATCCAGGGATCTTTGTTGAGGCTGGAATCGCAGTGCCTAAGGCCTCCTGTCCTCTGAGATCAGGCCCTTACCCAAGACTCTGATGGGTTCTGTTCTCACAATCAGAGTTGTTCTTTAACTTTCTGGTCTCTTAGCATACTCCTTTCTCTTTCCTTGTCCTTCAAAGCCCTCCCTCCTCCACCCCCCTTCTCCCTCAGGGTGTCTGCATCATCTCAATGAGCCAGGAAGACAGAAGATGTATTAGCTTCAAGCAGCTTCTGTTTTCAGTCCTGCAAGAATTCCCAAGGCAAGAAAAAACAAAAAGGCTGACTAGCAGTGCCTGCTTGGAAAGAGAAGGCAATGGAAAAATACAGCAAATTTATTAATATGGCAATTATCTTGTCACACACAGATACCTCAGAGGTGACAGGGGAGAACTCAGCCCAATAGAGGGCTGGCTCCGTGCTGAGTGGCAGCCAGCCCAACCATTGAGAGTGGGACAAAGAGAAAGAGAGTGGATCCTGAGCGCCGTGGGGGAAATTTCCTGGTAGCTTGTAAAACCTGCCTCTCAGTCTGGAATTGGAAGCCTGGCGACCAGGTGCCTCTTCCCAGCTGCCTCTTTCCTACCTCATTCCTGATTGTTCTTGAAAATGCATTCTCATTCCCATAGCATTCTGACTCTGCCTTGTGGTCACACAGGGGGCTCCCACAAATGCTAACCTACGAGGGAGTGGGAAGGATCCAACGAGATGATGTACATGAAAGGTCTTCGACTTGTTCAATATGGAGGGAGGTGTTGGCATCTCGCCCAGGGCTGGAGCCGCTCCTGGTCTTCCCCAGCCTCCTTGGTTAAGGTCACCTTATGGCCCTGGTGGTTCAGGTCAGCTGGTATCTACCACCCTCCAGGGGGCTGGGGAACCCCTGGGCCTCCGGACTTGCCCTCAGGTAAACAAGGGCAGAAGTACAAGCTAGATTTATTTATTTTGATAGAGAGAGAGGGAGAGAGAGAGAGAGAGAGAGAGAGAGAGAGAAAGAAGCAGAGGGAGAAGCAGGCTCCCAAGGAGCAGGGAGCCCGACGCGGGACTCGATCCCAGGACCCTGGGATCATGACCTGAGCCAAAGGCAGACGCCCAACCATCTGAGCCACCCAGGCGCCCTGCAAGCTAGATTTAGATAGTATCTTCCCACCTGTAGCTGAAAGGACCTTTGAGACCATTAAAGCCAACTCCCTAATTTAACAGATAAGAGCCCTGGGGTTAGAAGGCCAGGGGACTTGACTAAGGTCATGTGAAGATATAAGGGGGTCAGCACCAGGGTGTGGGCTCTTTGTTCCTAGCCCTTCTCTTATCATCCTAATATCCTAGCCTGGTTCTGCCCCTGATTGTCCCCACTGGTGGTTTTGAATGATTGACCTGCACTATCCTGTTGCGGCCCTACCTCCTGCAGAAGGCTCTCTCCAGGCTTGGGGGCTACTAGATGATTAACCCAAAGACAAGAAAGGTGTGTTGAGCCCACCGGACCCAGATCTCGGGCTGGGCCTTTACTCATTCTCACTGTCATCCTCAGAGCATTTCTGGAAGGAAATGGGACTGTGGGTTATTCAGAAGACAGTACTGGGCATTTCCTAGTTTATAGGTATCTTCTGGGCATACTCATTTGTGACTTTCTGACCAGAAGCATTTCAGTCTGAACCTTTAATCAAACCGTGGAGCAAACAGGTGCGGGGGTTTTTGACTCCTAGTGTCTTGATTGGTCTTCCAAACACCTCAGGGCGTTCTGATGCAGGTAACCTATAAAGCACACTATAAGAAACATTGGTGTATGGGCTGGTGAGCTTGGGCAAACTCCTTACCCCCCATAAAATGGGGATAAGAATATCTACTTCATAGCGTGGTTGTGAGGATTATATAAGATGAGCGCAACACCATGCACCTGGGAAGCACTCAACACGTGCTCACTGTTACTGCTATTATGATTATTTTAAGTGGGCCCCTGTTCAGCTAGGCCCCCTGCTAATGCTGCCTGCTTCAGATCTCTGCGCAGGCCGAGAGATCTGTTAGTCCTGTTCTTCACTCCTCTACTTCCCAATCCTGTCAACTAGATCTCTTACCACTTACTGCCCAGCATAGACGAAAATGCCAGGACTGTCTCCACCCCCCTCCCCCAGCCACACACACACACACACACACACACACACACACACACACACACACACACACACACACACACACACACACACACACACACACACACACAACCTGTGCTTCAGCTCTGCACATTGCCTCTTGTAAAATCTGGTTGTCAAGGTGTTGAGGGTGTTAATAGAAGTTGTCTTTGGGTGGGCGAGATTGGAGGTGGGTTTTTTTTTTATTTCCTTTCTTTGCTTGTCTATATTTTTTATTTGTCATGGGCATGTATTGCATTTGTACCAAGAAAATATCGTTTTTAATTTTTATAAAATCTACTCACTATCTCTAGAAAACTCTCCCTGGACGGTTCCACTGCATTCTGAGCACTCCTTTGAACTTCCTGTCCCCTCAGCACTTCTCTGTGCTCTGTGCTACATTTGTGTGCTCTTGTGAGTTGGTCTGTAGATGCTCTCAAAGGGGTTTTGCACCTGTGAGCAGGCAGTAGGCACCTGAGGGTAGAGGCAGGATCATCTTTTCTGTTTGACTTTTTCTTTTTTTTGACAAAAGTTTTGAAAAAGCTTGTTTCTTTCTTTCTTTCCTTTTTTTTTTTTTTAAAGTAGGCCCCACGTGGAGCCCAGCCTGGAGCTTGAACTCACAACCCTGAGATCAAGACCTAAGCTGAGATCAAGAGTCAGACACTTAACCGACTGAGCCACTCAGGTGCCCCTCAGCTTGTCTGTTTCGTAGCTGACTTCAGCTCTCCACCCTTCTCTCTGTGCCATTGAGCCCATGACTGAGAGAAGTCAAGGGTGCTTGGTTAGAGCTGGGCCTGATCCAGCCAGTTCAACTTCCCATTGTTCCCATTTTACAGTCCCTGACACTAGAGCTAGAAGGTAGAGTGCAGCTTCTGGGGAACCCTGATGCATAGATAGGGCAGCTTTCAGCAGGGATTGGCTGTGTCCCGGGGCTTGGGGCCTGTCTTAGCTCAGGCATGAAGTTAGCCTAGATCTTGCAAAGTCTCCACACAGCTACTTGTGTGACACGGAGTCTAATCTAACAGCCATGGGCAGGAGAGAGCGAGGGCCACACAGTATAAGGAAGTGCTGGGAGCGTCCTACGAAGGGGAACAGTCTGGGAAGTCTTCAGAAAGGAGAGAAGTCTTGAATAGACCTGAAGAGATAGGTGAAGACCTGGAGGGGAGGGATGGGAAGAAAGGCAGGAGTTGGGTGCAGTACTGAGGAGGCATATGGGCTGGAGGTTAGGAGCTGACTGATGGGTTAAGTGCTTAAGAGGTCAAGCTCTGGAGTCAAAAGACCCGCATTTGAGTCATTAACAAACTATGTGATCAAGGGAAAGTTTCCTGCCTTCAACCAGTCTGGATTTTCTTATCTGAGTAATACAGCTAAAGGCAGTGCCTTCCTATTAGAATTTTTATGAGAAATTAATGAAATAATGCTTATAAAACGTATTTTAAACACACAATAAATGCTAGCTAAGGTTACTGATATTATTTATTATAATCATTATAAGTGTATACTTGGCATTTGTTTTCCAGAAGAATCGCATTGCACATCCATTCAGGCCCTTCTTTCCCATGCATTTGTTCACCTGCATTCATTCATTTAGTGCATATATTAATATTATATATATGTACATTATTATACATAATAATAAAATAACTAACATTTAAATAGCATACTCTATGTGCCAAATATTGTTCTAACTACCTTATATATATGAAACTCATTTGATCTTCCCAAAGATGCTTTTTTAAAAAAATTTTATTTATTTGTTTGTCAAAGAGAGAGCACAAGCAGAGGGAGAAGCAGGCACCCTGCTGAGCAAGGAGCCTGATGCAGGGCTGGATCCCAGGACCCTGGGATCATGACCTGAGCTGAAGGCAGACGTTTAACCGACTGAGCCACCCAGGCATCCCCCCAGTAATGCTTTGAAGTAGGTACTGTTATCATCTACATTTTATCTAGGATGAAATAAAAATATAGAGAAGTTAAGCAGTTTGTCCTAAGTCACACAATTAGTAAGTGCCCAAACTAGAATTTTGGTTCCATCAGAATTCTGGCTCTTAACTCCTTAACCCGTGCTATGTTTAAAGACTCTGTGAAGAACTGAAGGACAAAAGTCTGAATTAAACACTAATCTGCAGGGAGATAGTAACCAGCAGGAGCAGCAAGATACTTACACTAAGATCGTACCCCTCCAAGGGTGGCCATGCTGCCTGGAAGTCGAGGCAGAATCCATGCAGGCCTCTGGACATGCCTGGATGGTCAGCTGTGACCAGCTTGTGTATCAGATGATGTCCCTGTGGAAGGTTCTCCGAGACCTCATTAACTTAGTGCATTGCTGATACCTCTTGGCCACAGCTGGTGCCACCTGTCCCATGGAAGGCTGGATGACATAACATGGGTAGATGAATATAAACCCACCCCACTACTGGTTGAGAAAATAACTCAAAGTACAAAGCCTACTGCGTGTGGGTTGGGTCATTGCCCCATTGGGTTTTTGCATCATTCACTGGCTGGCCATCTATTTTTTAGTTTTGTGCTCTGTGCTGGATATTACACTGAAAACATGTTTTTCTGCCCCCTCCTGAGCACACTTCCAAAATCCCTAGGATTATTCCACTTAGCCCTTCCCAGCTTCGAACGGCTTATGCTTTAGTATAAAGATTTAGAATGTTGGTGCTAAAAAGATCCTAAATAGGGGTATCCTGGAGCTGGCTCATTCTAACTGGTTAGAACTGATTATTAAATTTTCTGGAATTCTGCAAGCCAATTGCTAACAAAGCCGTTATCAAAAATTGCATCAGATAAACTTACAATTAAATAAATTATATTAAAAGTGAAGGTACTAAATACTCAACACTCATTGCTTCGTAATTACTTTAGCATAGGGTATGCTGCTGCATGCCCGACTCCGCGTTCAGTGATGTAACATTGGTGACTCGGGTGTAGCCACGGTGCTAGTATTTACACCACAGAAATCAGCAAACACTGCAAACCAGCAGCCCCTACTCCCCAGACTATTGTCAGACATCTCCCTGCACACCGGCCCTAGAGATAATCACATCTCGTGATTTTTGCCGTGTTTCAGCCAAGGAGATCCCGTGGGAGTCCTTGGTTGCTGCCTGAAGGAGGAAGCAGAGGAGGTGTTGGGCAAAGTGAGAGCAGGGTGGTGTTCTCCCCCCCCAACCCCCCGCCCTGAGGCCCTAGCCTGGAACGAGGCCAGTGACACGTTTGTTTGTTTGTTTTTAATATAAACTTATATACAAGATTTTGTCCAAGTAGTTCTTTCCACACTTCAAAACAATGGAAAGTGACTAATCTCGTCTAATCTTATTTTACAGTTTGGGAAACAGAAATTTTTACAGTTTAGATCCAGAGGAGGGAAGTGACTTAACTCTAGGTCTTGCAGAGCCCAGTCCATGGAGTTATGGGAGGAGGCCAACGCCATGGCTCCTCATAGCTGGAGGCAGACTCCCGCAGAGACTCCGGGGGGGGGGGGGGGAGCTGCCCTCACGGCTCCTCCCAGATGGGTGGTCCTCCCAGAGCCGTGTCTAATGTGCCCCTTCGTGCCCTAGAGCTGGGTGGACTCCCAACCAAGCCTTGCAGGTGGTTTCCCCTCATAACAGAAACCCTTCCTGATACCTCTGCAGAACAGGCTGCTTTTCATATTCCCTGGTTTGAGGCCAAGTTGAAAATGTTACCCTCCCAAACAGGTTTTTTAAAATTTGCCTGACTTTCGATTGGGGAAATCTGCTTAAAGCCTTAACAAACAAACAAAACAAACAGCCATCTTGTTTTTTATTAAGCAAAGGCAGAAATGGATGTCAAAAAGCCTGCTGGAGAGCATGGCGTGGTGGCAGTAGGGGATGTGGTTGATAGGGAAGAGTGGAAGGCAGGCAGAGTGGGGAGAGAAGATAAAAAGAAACCTTTAAAAGAATAATTTTTAGGGGTAAGAAAATTTACCTACAGGTGTCAAGGAGTGTCCAGTTTCCTGAGACTTCTGAAGTCTTGCCAATTGCTTCCTTCTAGCATAAGCTGATCACTTGTTATCCGTCAGTCATGCTTTCTTAGGCAAACCCCATTACACAGTGCCCAGTGAGTCCATAGATGTGTTGCACAAACACATCTTTGTGGTAACACCACAATGAAGAATTCTGCAATAAATGTTGTATGAGTTTGCTAGGGCTACCATATTGAAATAGCGAAAGTCCAGGTGGCTTAAACAACAGAAATTGATTTTCTCACATTTCTGGAGGTTCAAAGTCCAAGATCAAGATGCGGACAGGCTTGGTTTTTCCTGAGGCCCCTCTCCTTATCCTGCAGATGGGCACCTTCTTGCTGTGTCCTCACATGGCCTTCCTTTGTGAATGTACATGTCTAACGTCTCTGTGTGTCCAAATTTCCCCTTTTAAAGATACCACATTAGATTAGAGCTCATCCTAACGTCCTCATTTTACCTTAATCACCTCTTTAAAAATTTATCTCCAAACACTGTTACTTTCTGAGGTAACTTAGATGTCTGAGGTAATTCATACATTGAGGTTAGGACTTCGACTTATAAGTGTGGGGGATATAATTCAGCACATGACATTAGGAACCGTTGATCCTATACTACATGAAAAGGACCCTAATCACATACTTGGGTATCAATGGTGCCCCCTCATTGACATGGAGAGGCTTTATCATGTACACAAACTCACGGCCATGCATTGGACTGAGAGCTCATCAGGTGCAATGCTTTAAAAAAAAAAATCTCATGTTGGCTTAAAGAATTTTGAAAGTTCTCTCTCCTCCAAATTGCCTTTTTGTTTGTTATCAGGAGTTTATTTTCATAGGTGGGAAGTCCACAAGGGATTGTCAATATTAGCAGAAGCTACTGATGGCATGGAAACAGGGGCAATGTCTGAACCTGGCTGGAAGTAGTAAGGAGAGGTCATTGGTCAAGGTGAACAGGGCAGGTGAAGGTCACACTGTCCCACCTAAGACATGTATTGAGTATCCTTCCTCTTGTGCTGTGTCACCCATTCCTTCATTCTTTCCGGAATCTTTAGTCCTTGCCAGGCATCTGGAGTGGGCTGGCAACTGCAGATACACAGGTGAGTGATGTTATCAGTCCCTGCCTTTGTCAGTTTACAGCTCAGCTACGTGAACTATTAAAAACATGATTCAAAGAAACACAGCCCTTTCCTTACAGAGATGATGGGACAGGGATTAGGCAACCATCTCCAGGGCCAGGTTGTGCCTGTTAGATCTGCCTAGGCAAACATGGGTGCCCACTTCCTGCTTTTCTGTACCCAGGAAACTGGTGGTGAGGCACTGGTTCAGTGTCTCTGACCATGTTTGCCAGGAAATAGCAGACAAAGCAGACCACAGTCTCCTTTCACATTTCAAGATGGTGCTTCTGGTGTGCATTCTTCCACATGGGAGGAGCTCTGTTGGTGCAACACTCCTGCCTTCCCTCCATCACTTCACATGCTCCTTCCCAGGGGAGGTGGAATGACAGAGCTGATCGGCAAGCTTGGAAGAAGAAACTTGATGCTGCAGGGACCAGTCCCCACCTCTTCACTTTCTTTTGGGAGTAAGTTGCCCCCAGGGAATGTTTTCTGCTCTGCATTTCTAGGGACAAAGTTCCCCTGCTGGGAAGGAATGTGGTTTCCCAGAATGACCTGCTGGGTAAATTGGCTTGATGTTGGAGTTCAGTGTTAGGGAGCTTACCTGCCTACAGGTTATACTTGCTAATACGGCTTTATCAGAAATAGGGTAATGGTTTGAAGTTGATATGCCAATTTTTCTTTCTCTTGTTTCTCCATTGATTCAAAAATCTGGTAAGAAGGGTGCCTGGATGGATTAGTAGATTAAGCGTCTGCCTTCTGCTCAGGTCCTGATCCCGGGGTCCTGGCATCAAGTCCTGCTTCGGGCTCCCTGCCCAGAGGGGAGCCTGCTTCTCCCTCTCCCTCTGCTGCTCTCTCTCTCTCTGTCAAATAAATAAACAAAATCTTAAAAAAAAAAAAGCATCTGGTAAGGAAACTAGAGCTGGGAACATGGATTCAAACTCTCCTTGTGCTTCTGTCTGTCACAATGTTGGTATGACTGTTGGTATGACTATCAATTGCTCTTGAAGCATTTTACACTTATGTCTCATGCGATCCTCACAACAACCTGTTGACAAAGATAGGACTGGATTTATTAGCTGCGGTGCTAAGGCTGCAACTATTGGTGCTTCCAACCTCTTCCATATGATGACACACACAGGAAACCGAAAAAAAAAGCATGCATCTACATATATATAAATCTATTTCTGTGTCTGTTCCCATATTCATACCTCACCAAGAAAAATGGATGAGGCTGTTGGCACCAGAGGTGATGAGCTCAGAGATTCTGGCTGCCCTAGGCCTTGCCTGCCTATTCTGAGCGTTAAGAAGAGCCGTATCTCAGCACCTGTAAACCCATTCCTTGCCCACCAGTTGTGAAGTTTTAGCTTAGAGAAGTATGCTAGCTAGTTCAAGGCCACAAAATTAATATACAGAAATTTGAACCGAGATTCTCTGAGTCCATGTATAAAGAGCCTCAAACAGTCTGAAATGGGGCAGGCGCTTGTTACCATCATTCATACTCATCGGGCACAGAGAAGTTTCAAAGGGATGGCCTCTAGTTCCAAACATTCAATCCCTCTCCAGGGATGTAGTCTGCCTCCTATCAGGTCTCCTCCTTTCTGAACCAGAGCAGATTTTTCTAGCTACCTTCTAGAGAAGGGAGTTCAGGGGAGTCTGCCTTAAGATCTCCTGATCCGGTCTAGTGCTCCGCCATGGGGAGGCAGTATGTATTGGATAGCCAAGGCGCTTCCCTGCTTCTAATTACAGGCAAAGCCCTCATCTCTAATGTGATCAAAACGGTAGAAAGTTCATTAATTTCAAAAATTATTTAAAGGGTAACTGTGAGAAACATACCTTAGACTTACTTTAAATTAAAGCATATATAGGTATGTTCAGGCACCATTTTTTAAAAATTTTTTTATTGTTATGTTAATCACCATACATTACATCATTAGTTTTGAATGTCGTGTTCCATGATTCATTGTTTGTGCATAACACCCAGTGCTCCACGCAGAATGTGCCCTCTTTAATACCCATCACCAGGCTAACCCATCCCCCCACACCCCCTCCCCTCTAGAACCCTCAGTTTGTTTTTCAGAGTCCATCGTCTCTCATGGTTCGTCTCCCCCTCCGATTTCCCCCCCTTCATTCTTCCCCTCCTGCTATCTTCTTCTTCTTTTTTTTTTTCTTAACATATATTGCATTATTTGTTTCAGAGGTACAGATCTGTGATTCAACAGTCTTGCACAATTCACAGCACTCGCCATAGCACATACCCTCCCCAATGTCTATCACCCAGCCACCCCATCCCTCCCATCCCCCCACCACTCCAGCAACCCTCAGTTTGTTTCCTGAGATTAAGAATTCCTCATATCAGTGAGGTCATATGATACCTGTCTTTCTCTGATTGACTTATTTCAGTCAGCATAACACCCTCCAGTTCCATCCACGTCGTTGCAAATGGCAAGATCTCATTCCTTTTGATGGCTGCATAATATTCCATTGTGTATATATACCACCTCTTCTTTATCCATTCATCTGTCGATGGACATCTTGGCTCTTTCCAAGTTTGACTATCGTGGACATTGCTGCTATAAACATCGGGGTGCACGTACCCCTTCAGATCCCTACATTTGTATCTTTATGGTAAATACCCAGTAGTGCAATTACTGGATCATATGGTAGCTCTATTTTCAACTGTTTGAGGAACCTCCATACTATTTTCCAGAGTGGTTGCACCAACTTGCATTTTCACCAACAGTGTAGGAGGTTCCCCTTTCTCCGCATCCCTGCCAACATCTGTCGTTTCCTGACTTGTTAATTTTAGCCATTCTGACTGGTGTGAGGTGGTATCTCATTGAGGTTTTGATTTGGATTTCCCTGATGCCGAGCGATGTTGAGCACTTTTTCATGTGTCTGTTGGCCATTTGGATGTCTTCTTTGGAAAAATGTCTGTTCATGTCTTCTGCCCATTTCTTGATTGGATCATTTGTTCTTTGGGTGTTGAGTTTGATAAGTTCTTTATAGATTTTGGATACTAGCCCTTTATCTGATATGTCATTTGCAAATATTTTCTCCCATTCTGTCGGTTGTCTTTTGGTTTTGTGGACTGTTTCTTTCGCTGTGCAAAAGCTTTTTATCTTGATGAAATCCCAATAGTTCATTTTTGCCCTGGCTTCCCTTGCCTTTGGCGATGTTTCTAGGAAGAATTTGCTGCGGCTGAGGTCGAAGAGGTTGCTGCCTCTGTTCTCCTTTAGGATTTTGATGGACTCCTGTCTCACGTTTAGGTCTTTCAACCATTTGGAGTCTATTTTTGTGTGTGGTGTAAGGAAATGGTCCAGTTTCATTTTTCTGCATGTGGCTGTCCAATTTTCCCAACACCATTTGTTGAAGAGACTGTCTTTTTTCCATTGGACATTCTTTCCTGCTTTGTCAAAGATTAGTTGACCATAGAGTCGAGGGTCCATTTCTGGGCTCTCTATTCTGTTCCATTGATATATGTGTCTGTTTTTGTGCCGGTACCATACTGTCTTGATGATGACAGCTTTGTAATAGAGCTGGAAGTCCGGAATTGTGATGCCGCCAGCTTTGCTTTTCTTTTTCAACATTCCTCTGGCTATTCGGGGTCTCTTCTGGTTCCATACAAATTTTAGGATTATTTGTTCCATTTCTTTGAAAAAAGTGGCTGGTATTTTGATGGGGATTGCATTGAATGTGTAGATTGCTCTAGGTAGCATTGACGTCTTCACAATGTTTGTTCTTCCAGTCCATGAGCATGGAATGTTTTTCCATTTCTTTGTGTCTTCCTCAATTTCTTTCATGAGTATTTTATAGTTTTCTGAGTACAGATATTTTGCCTCTTTGGTTAGATTTATTCCTAGGTATCTTATGGTTTTGGGTGCAGTTGTAAATGGGATCGACTCCTTAATTTGTCTCTCTTCTGTCTTGTTGTTGATGTATAGGAATGCCACTGATTTCTGTGCATTGATGTTATATTCTGCCACTTGACTGAATTCCTGTATGAGTTCTAGCAGTTTTGGGGTGGAGTCTTTTGGGTTTTCCACATAAAGTATCATATCATTTGCAAAGAGTGAGAGTTTGACTTCCTCTTTGCTGATTTGGATGCCTTTGATTTCTTTTTGTTGTCTGATTGCTGTGGCTAGGACTCTCAGTACTATGTTGAATAGCAGTGGTGATAGTGGACATCCCTGCCGCGTTCCTGATCTTAGGGGAAAAGCTCTCAGCTTTTTCCCATTGAGAATGATATTTGCTGTAGGTTTTTCATAGATGGCTTTTATGATATTGAGGTAGGTACCCTCTATCCCTATACTCTGAAGAGTTTTGATCAAGAAAGGATGCTGTACTTTGTCAAATGCTTTTTCTGCATCTATTGAGAGGATCATATGCTTCTTATTCTTTCTTTTGTTAATATATTGTATCACGTTGATTGATTTGCGGATGTTGAACCATCCTTGCAGCCCAGGGATAAATCCCACTTGGTCATGGTGAATAATCCTTTTAATGTACTGTTGGATCCTATTGGCTAGTATTTTGGTGAGAATTTTTGCATCCATGTTCATCAAGGATATTGGTCTGTAATTCTCCTTTTTGATGGGGTCTTTGTCTGGTTTGGGGATCAAGGTAATGGTGGCCTCATAAAATGAGTTTGGAAGTTTTCCTTCCATTTCTATTTTTTGGAACAGTTTCAGGAGAATAGGTATTAATTCCTCTTTAAATGTTTGGTAGAATTCCCCTGGGAAGCCATCTGGCCCTGGGCTTTTGTTTGTTTGGAGATTTTTGATGACTGCTTCCATTTCCTTAGTGGTTATAGGTCTGTTCAGGTTTTCTATTTCTTCCTGGTTCAATTTTGGTAGTTGATACATCTCTAGGAATGCTTCCATTTCTTCCAGGTTATCTAATTTGCTGGCATAGAGTTGCTCATAATATGTTCTTATAATTGTTTGTATGTCTTTGGTGTTGGTTGTGATCTCTCCTCTTTCATTCATGATTTTGTTGATTTGGGTCATTTTTCTTTTCTTTTTGATAAGTCTGGCCAGCGGTTTATCAATCTTGTTAATTCTTTCAAAGAACCAGCTCCTAGGTTCGTTGATCTGTTCTACTGTTCTTTTGGTTTCTAGTTCATTGATTTCTGCTCTGATCTTTATTATTTCTCTTCTCCTGCTGGGTTTAGGCTTTCTTTGCTGTTTTTTCTCTAGCTCCTTTAGGTGTAGGGTTAGGTTGTGTATTTGAGACCCTTCTTGTTTCTTGAGAAAGGCTTGTATTGCTATATACTTTCCTCTCAGGACTGCCTTTGCTGTATCCCAAAGATTTTGAACACTTGTGTTTTCATTTTCATTGGTTTCCATGAATTTTTTTAATTCTTCTTTAAATTTCCTGGTTGACCCATTCATTCATTAGTAGGATGCTCTTTAGCCTCCATGTATTTGAGTTCTTTCCGACTTTCCTCTTGTGATTGAGTTCTAGTTTCAAAGCACTGTGGTCTGAAAATATGCAGGGAATAATCTCAGTCTTTTGGTACCAGTTGAGACCTGATTTGTGACCTAGGATGTGATCAATTCTGGACAATGTTCCATGGGCACTAGAGAAGAATGTGTATTCCCTTGCTTTCGGATGGAATGTTCTGAATGTGTCTGTGAAGTCCATTTGGTCCAGTGTGTCATTTAAAGTCTTTATTTCCTTGTTGATCTTTTGCTTAGATGATCTGTCCATTTCAGTCAGGGTGGTGTTAAAGTCCCCCACTATTACTGTATTGTTGTCAATGTGTTTCTTTGCTTTTGTTATTAATTGCCTTATAAAAGTGGCTGCTCCCATGTTAGGGGCATAGATATTCTCATTTGTTAGATCTTCTTGTTGGATAGACCCTTTAAGTAGGATATAGTGTCCTTCCTCATCTCTTATTACAGTCTTTGTTTTAAAATCTAGTTTGTCTGATATAAGGATTGCCACCCCAGCTTTCTTTTGGTGTTCATTAGCATGGTAAATGGTTTTCCACCCCCTCACTTTCAATCTGGGGGTGTCTTTGGGTCTAAAATGAGTCTCTTGCAGACAGCATATTGATGGGTCTTGTTTTTTAATCCATTCTGATAGCCTGTGTCTTTTGATTGGGGCATTTAGCCCATTTACATTCAGGGTAACTATTGAAAGATATGAATTTAGTGCCATTGTATTGCCTGTAAGGTGACTGTTACTGTATATTGTCTGTGTTCCTTTCTGGTCTATGCTGCTTTTAGGTTCTCTCTTTGCTTAGAGGACCCCTTTCAGTATTTCTTGTAGGGCTGGTTTCGTGTTTGCAAATTCCTTTAGTTTTTGTTTGTCCTGGAAGCTTTTTATCTCTCCTTCAATTTTCGATGACAGCCTAGCTGGATATAGTATTCTTGGCTGCATATTTTTCTCATTTAGTGCTCTGAAGATATCATGCCAGTCCCAGGCACCATTTTTTAAAAAAGTTGGATCAAGGCATTTTCTTGGTGCAGGCTTCTATTAATTGGAATTTTGTTTTATCTTTCTCATATTAACTCTACTCACAGTGCATTTATCCCACGTATATTATTGTGTTCCTTCTATGCGCCCAGCATATTCTAGGTGCTGGGGAAACAACACAAAGTCTCCATGCTCATGGAGTTTATATTCTTTTTTTTTTTAATTTTATTTATTTGACAGAGAGCACAAGCAGAGGGAGAGAGAGGGAGAAGCAGTTTCCCTGATGAACAAGGAGACTGATGTGGGACTCGATCCCAGGACCCTGGGATCATGACCTGGGCCGAAGTCAGCCGCTTAACCGACTGAGCCACCCAGGCATCCCCATGGAGTTTATATTCTATTGGAATCTTCCGTAAGTGCCAGTTCAGGTTTCTCTGAAGTAGAGGGAGAATTTAAAGACACAAGGCAATCTGAGTACAGAATCATGCTAAGATGTGCATGATTTTTCCCTCCAGTCTTTCCCAAGTGTCTTTCCCATGCCACTTCAATAGGATTTTTTTGTCATTAGGACAAAAGGACATCATAAGGATGAGTCATTATCAAGCCTTTCCAAAACATAAAATGTCAGTTTACACAGGAGCAAGAACTCTTTGTATTCACATTTCATTGGTTTTCACAATTAAATTACATAATCAGAATGGTAAGGACAACGGGCAGAATTGTGTTTGGGAGCAAATGGCACTGACCTCTTGTGAGCATTCAGCTCAGTTGGTAGGAACAGAAGCACCCGAGAGCGCCCCTGCTAGTTGAGCATCTGGCACGCCGCGGGCACAGTGCGTTTTTTGGAGGAAACAGAGAGCATCCGTTAACCTGGTGACTTGGTCAGGAGGAGGTCGGTTTTAAGAGCTTCTGCCACACGGATGCACCTGTCCCCTCCAGACCAAATGCATACAGCACTTGGAGAGTGGCTCATGCCACTCTTTTATTAAAGGGCTCAAGTACTTATTCCAAAGCTTTACAAAAGGTGGGGGAAACTAGGAGTTGTACCTGTGTTGGGCTAGGTTTTATGAAACTGTATATTTCTCTTATTACCATGGCTTGGCCCCTATTTTCCTGGCCTAGATTTCATGTCAAAGAGCCTTCCTATTTATTAGCCAAAAGTGCCCCTTCCAGAACCATTCACGACAAATGGTACAGTGTTCAAATAGCCTATCTCTGATGTCCAAGTTTCTCCCCGGCAGTAGAGATGAAGTATTCAGTTCATCCTCTAGAAGAAAACGCCTGCCCGATTGCCCTCTCATCTGCGAAAGGATAGGAAGAGAATATGTGCCTGTATGTCCGGACAGCAGCACTGCAGAGAGAGCAAGCCATATTAGGAACAAAGAGGCAATAATAATGATAAGAAGTCAGTGATAAAGATTGTTCAGTGTCCCACAGTGCTCCTGAAATGACAGTGACATTGTAGAGATTATTTAATCCGACCTGCTTCATGCTTCAAATACGGAAACGGAGACGCTTGAGGAAGATGACTTGCAGAAGACAGAGCTGGGGTAGGAAGTCTCTGATATTTAGTCATTTTTTCCCATTTACTGCACCTGCTGTTCTCAAAGTAGGGTCCACAGACTCCTGAGGATCCCTGCAACACTTACATGGGGTTCGTGAAGTTATGAAGAAATGCCAGTTTCATTTAAAAATGCCCTTGATGAAGCAGCAGAAATGATTAGTCTTATTAAATACTGACATTTTTCAAAATATTCTGTGTAACAAAATGGAGAGTATGCATAAATACTTTCTCTGTATTCCAAGGTATGATGGTTATCCCTAGGAAATGTACAGAGGTGATAAACCTGCGAGTTGAACTAGCCATTTTTTTTCCATGAAACAGCTTTCTTCTTTCTTTCTTTCTTTCTTTCTTTCTTTCTTTCTTTCTTTCTTTCTTTCTTTCTTTCTTCTTTCTTTCTTTCTTTCTTTCTCTTTCTCTTTTTCTTTCTTTCTTTTGCTTGAAAGACTAAATGACAAAGACTGCTTTTTCAGACTGGGTATTTGGCAGACATTGTCTCTAAATGAACAAAGGGAGTCTGTCACTTCGCGGAAAACAACTGATAGTATTTGTCGCCAATGATAAAATTTGAACTTGCAAGGGAAAATGAGAATTTTGGAAAACTTGTATCTACTACTGTGGAGCTTGACAGCTTCCTAATATTTAAGGACTTTTCTAATGAGATGGATGGTGATAGCAATGAATATGATTTTTTAAAAAATATTGTATAATGAAATGTGTGAACATTTGGAATATCTGTATAACTCAATAAACCAGCATTTTCCAATGACCAATGCATGGTAGTACACATTAATACATGGGTAAAAGATCCAATCAAAGTACATAATAAACCAGTGGATTTTAATGTAAGAGAATACAAAACGTTCATTGATATGCTTTCAGATTTCACTTTGCAACTAACTTTTAAGAAACTTGCTACATTTTGGTGCAGTATCAAAAAGAATATCCACAATTATTCAAAAAGACTATTAAATACTCTATTTTTCCAGCTACATGTCTGTGTAAAGCCCGATTTTCTTCATACACTTCAACCAAAACAACATATTACCAGCCGTTGACTGCAAGAGCAGATATGGGAATCCAGTTACCTTCTATTAAGCCAGACATTTAAAAAATTTGCAAAAATATTAAACGATGTTACTCTTCCCATGATTTTTTATTTATTTTGGAAGGTTTTTTAAATATTTATGTTATTTATATTATGTTAAAATTAGTTATTTATGTCACCATGTCTTGGGTTTATTTTTGTTATTTTTAATTAATTAATGAAATTTTAATAAACATTTTCCACTGATAGACATAACCTACATAAATTTTAAGAGTGTAAAATGGTTCTGAGATGAAAAAGTTTGCGAACTGCTCCATTACACCAGCCTGCCTTCCAGAAAGTGGATTGGAGGAGGTGCTTCTTTCCCCTCTACCCAAATAAACCAGTGCTTGTTACTGTTTTATTTTTAAATCCAACCAGCCCTCATCCTTGAAAACCATTCAGAAGTAAAGAAAACTGCGAAATAACTACAGATTCCTGAAATGAAAGGACCCAAAACCAAGGGAGAAGGCAAAAAAAGCACATAGAAGAGTTTCTCCAGAGCTGAGCAAGGCTGGCTGAGACTCCCCTCCAGGCAGCCTGGTGGGAGCGGCCTGTTTCTTTTTGCATCACTGGCCTGACCTCATGCCCACCCACCCACTCCCACTCCCTACGTCTCAACCCTGTTCGGGAATGCTATTCTCTGGGGCCTCCAAACACAAATGGACGTATTAAAGCCTTGGGTTGATCCACCCTCCACCCTCCTGGATCCCAGTGCCTCCTCTGGTTGTCGGGAAGGGTACTCTCAGGTACTCTCAGACTGTGCCTCCACCAGCCCCCTGTTCTCAGGTTTCGGCCCGAGATGAAAAGGGAAGGCCCCAGTTTCTGGACCGAAAAGGAAATGTAAATCTCTCAAAGGCCACGTTCCAGAAGCTGCCAGGAGACCATTTCCCTGTTAGTAAACAGGGCCTCCTGGCCCATCTTTCTCTACCTTAATAACCTGTGGGGCGCCTATTGATTGCACATGCTGGTCCCTCATAAATTATAACCGGGATGTCTCCTGGTCGCCCTGGAGCTGCGTGGATGGGAAAATTGGCTCACTAATACCTCGTGCTCATGGAGCACAGTGTATTGCGCCACATAAACATGAAGAATATGTGTCATCAGGCGCAGAGAATGCACAGGAAACAACTCGGGCGGCCGCTGGGGCTTCTGGGCATGCTGCAGACTTTAATTAGCCAGTTTCTTCCACTTGTATTGGAGAGCCGCAGAAATGCTGGTTACACACCTGGTCCTGCAGAACGCTCTGCTTTCCGTAGCAGGGGAGCTCAAGCTCTGGTGGGTGGGAGATGGGTCTGCTCCTGCCTCTCCTCCCTCACCAGGCGGGAGCCCGCCGATAGGAGGGGATGTTTATGCTTCGTGCTATGGTGGAAAGAGCACCTAGTGAGGGATCAAGACACATTCTACACTCTCTGAATCTGCGTCTCATCTGGGAAGTGGAGAAAGTAATATCCCTTGTTGGTTGTGAGGTTTGAGGAAAATAAGGCTGACCTGGTGCCCGGCACACTCTCAGTAAATACCTGTGGAAACTGAATTTGGATGAGTTAAAGGACATGGTGACAGGTACAGGTCTGAAACGATTTCTTCCTCCCACCTCCCAAACCTGGCATCTGCCAGGCCCCCCTAGCCAACACTTTGCTCTTCAAGTAAGAAGTGAGGCCACGGAACTCACGGCTTGAGTGGGAATGAGTCCCTCATCCTTCTGTCTTCCTGTGCTCCTCCTGACTTGGCTTCTGAATTTAAAATTCGTTTCACAGGGAACCTCTCTCAAGTGGAGAGTAAACAGAAAAACACGCTGGCATGGCTTCCCATTCTACTCAAAAAGCTTGGCATCCACATGCCCACAGTTGGCACAACCTGGTAGGAAACATTGGGGTTTCTCTGGCTTGAAGCAGGACCTGGGCAATTAGGTCCACTGACGCTTTCCCCAAGTGAGCAAGCTCGTCCCCACAGTTCGACCACGGTCCCTTTTGCCATTGTGTGAAAACAGACCAGAAGGACAGTGTGCAGATGCCCATGTTTTCCTGCCCCTTCCCCTGGGTCTAGAAATGATATCTGCTGCTCTGGGATGAGGTGTGTAGTGGGTTGAATGGTGGCCCCCCTAGAAGATACATCCACATCCCAGAACTTGTACATGTGACCTTACTTGGAAAAAGGGTTTGTACAGATGCAATTAAATGAAGGATCTTGAGATGAGATCATCCTGGATTACCCCGGTGTGTGTGTTGTGGGGGGGGGGCCTAACCCCATGCACAGTGTTCCTGTAAGAGACCGGAGGAGAGAACATGGGCGCAGAGGAGAAGTCCTGTGGAGATGCAAGCAGAGAGATGCAGCCACAAGCCAAGGAATTCCTGGGCCACCAGAAGCTGAAGGATGCAAGGCACGATTATCCTGTAGAACTTTTGGATGTAGTGTGGCCTGACTGCCAACACTTTGATTTCAGACTTTTGGCCTCCAGAACCGTGAGAGAATACATTTCTCTTGTTCTAAGCCACTTAGCTTGTGGCAGTTTGTTCCAGCAGCTCTAGGAAGTGATTCCAAATGTGCTCCCAAGGATGGACCCCAGCTCGCGGACTTCTTCCACAGGAGAAGCTTTTTCCCCCTCTCTTGGAGACTTTGCCCAAGCAGCAGGCTCCGTGGCCAGGTCAGCAACCAGTTCTTGGGAAACGCAAACACCCCGTGGGGGCTGTGGCTAAAGATCCACACTGGATCTTCAGAAGGCATCTGGGGTGCTTTCAGCCTCTCTTGGTGGGCAAGGCCTTGGATAAATGGCCTAATTTTGGAACTAGGCAGACCTTGGTTTAAAACTCAGCTCCACTATGGGCTTTGTGACTCCAGACAAACTACTTGCCCTCGCTGTGCTCCAACTTCCTCATCTATAAAATGAGGATAATCATTCCTACCTTCTAGGTGGGAGCAGATCCAGGATCTGAGACTTGCATATTTTTAGAGACCCTTTTAAAGAAGAAGAATACAAAGCTTCAAACCCAAAATTAGGAGTGGGGCCTTGAAAGGGCCTTGTGCTAGTGAGGGGCCTCGAGGCTTACATTAAGCCCGCCTCTGCTTCCAGGGTGTCCTGAGGGTTATAGATAAAAGCGTGAAGCTCTAGACAGCCCTGGCTCCTACCGTGTGCTTTACAAGAGGTAAAGCTGTCTGGCTGAGGAATCCAACATTTAAGTGTCTACCGAAAGGCACACAGATATTTTTGCAACCCACAGAAAAATGTATGGTAGGATACATTCCACGGCAGGTCGCTAGCTGTTGCCGTAACATCCATTTTCATTTTCCCTTTCTTTTCCATAATAGAAAACTGACATTTTGGGGGGGATGGCCATGTGCTCAACTAAGGCCTAGCTTCCCAAGCAGGTCTTGCAGAGAGCTGAGGCCATGAGACTAAGTTCTGGCCAAAGAAGTATAAGCAAATAGAGGTAAGAGACTTCCATAACATCTTATGGGAGTGTATTAGGAATTGAATTGTGGCTCTCCCAACCCCCATGCACATGTTGAAGTCCTAATCCTAGTGTCTAAGAATATGACCTTATTCGGAAATAGGGTCCCTGCAGACGTAATTAATTAAGATAAGGCCATTGGGGGGAGGCATAATACAACATGACTGGTGTCCTTACAAAAAGAGAAAATTTGAACACAGACACACAAGGCAGAGAATGTCATGATGCTTTTACGAACTAAGGAACATCAAAGATTGCCAGCAAATTACCAGTAGAAAGGGGAGAGGCATGGACTAGATTTTCCTTATATTTCTCAGAAAGACCCAACCCTGCTGACAACTTCAATTGCAGACTTTGGCTTACCGAACTATGAGACAATAAATAAATTTCTGTTGTGTAAGCCACTCAGTCTGTGGCAGTTTGTCACAGCAGCCCTAGCACACCCGTACAGAGGGATATGCCCTTCTTCACCAAGTTTCCATCCTGCCGCCTGCAAGGCAGAGAAGAGGGCTGGTCCTCCATTAGCCATCTTGGTCCGCAAGGATGAGGTAGAGCAAAGAGCTAAACGGAGCCTGAGACCCTAAAACTTCACAGAACTGCCAGATTAGCCCTGGACTGCCTACCTTTGGGCTTGTTTTCCTGGAAAATAAGTATATTTGAGTATTTTGTTATTGTTATTGTTTTGTTAGTTTTCTGAAACATAATCTTAACTGATACATAGTTTTGATAAATTAGCTATTCTTTGGGCAAGGATGAGGATTGGAATATCTGGAAAGGGAATTTTAGCTTTATCTGTAATGTTTCAATTTTGATAGCACAATGTATTCATGTATTCTTTTGTAATTAAAAATTTCTATTTTATAATAAATAAATTACAAAGAACAAAAAGAGGGATGACAACCTGCCGATTAAGAGAGACCTAAGAAATGCATCAACCAATTGCAATGTATGAACCTGATTTGGATCTTGACTTAAAAAAAATTTTTTTTAAATTTATGAGATAACCCAGGATATTTTAATATTAATTTCATAGTGGATATTATGGAATTATTAATTTTTATGCATGCCAATAATACTGTAGTTATATATTTAAAGTGCTCTTATCTTTTAGGCTCTAAAACATTGTTTTTCACCCTTAGCACTATTGTTATTTTGGGTCAAATAAATTTTTTTTTTTAGTATAGTTGACATACAATGTGACATAAGTTTCAGGTGTACAACAGGAACTATCAAGTTTATACATTATGCTATGCTCACCACAGGAACAAGTACCATCTGTCACCATACAGTGCTCTGCCAGTATTATCTTTTATCCCAGTGACTTATTCATCTCATAACTGGAAGCCTATACCTCCCACTCCTCTTCACCCATTTTGCCCATCCCCCACCCCCCTTCCTCTGGCCACCATCAGTTTGTTCTGGGCATTTATAGGTCTGATTCTGCTTTCTGTTTATTCATGCTGTTGTTCTTGTTTAGATTCCACTATGAGTGATATCATATGGTATTTGTCTTTCTCGGTCTGACTTGTTTCACTTAGCATAATACTCACTAGGTCCATCCATGTTGTCTCAAATAATCCTTTGTTGTGGGACGCTCTCCCACGCATTGTAGGATGTTCAGCCGCATCCCTGGATTGTACTCTCTACATGCTGATAGCACACCCCTCCCCCAAGTTATGACAATCAGTAGGATCTCCAGACATAACCAAATGTCTCCCGGAGGCAAAATTGGTCTGGGTTCAGAACTACTGCTCTAAAATTTTGAGAAATTTTAGAGAAAGTTACTGGAATATTTATGGGTGAAATGATCTGATGTTTGGGTTTTGCTTCAAAATAATCCATGTGATGGGAGTGGGTAAAATGTTCCGTAATGAAAAGTTTAAAATTCATTTTTAAAAATTTAAAAGAGTCTATTTGTACTCTCTTTTTGTCAATATGGTGGACTCACTGTGAAATTTCTTCTTACCACAAAATCTGAATATACTGGATAAAAAAAGTAAATATTTACCTTGGTTGGTCCCAGATCTTGTCTCAAGTCTCCTACACTGCTCTTAACACCCAAGGCTCTGGACCTTTCCAACTGAGGGCAGAGCAGGCCCTCTCTCCCACATGACTCACTCAGCTCTGCTCTGGGCATTCCCCAGTCAGGGGCTCCACGGGGGCCTGAGCTGCCTGGTAACCTAACTCCTGAGGCTGTCTCCCACCCTTTCTCTATGGGCCTCCTTCCCCAGTTCCCAAGCTCTAGTCCAGAGGTGTGTGTGTTTAGAACCAGATTCATTGGGGCCTTGCCTTGCCCATCCCTCAAAGAGTCCAGCCCATCTTTCTGCTGTTTGCAGAAACCTTATGCCCTCGGAACACCAGGCCAGCCCACTCTGTTTAAACGCGCACCACACCCGTACCCATCTCCTCCACCAGCTGCTTCACTTGACCACCTGCTGCCTCACTTGGCCACCTGCTCAGGATTCTCCACGCCCCCCTGGGCCTCAAGCTTCCCCGGGTGTCTCTGCTGAGACTGACTTTCAGGCCCACCCGAGCCTCCCCAGGCCCAGGGGTCTTCCGCAGTTGGGTCAGGCCCTCCTCGTGACTGGGCTATGTTATCATCCCCGTCCGCCGGGGCCCAGTCGGAGTGTAGGTCGGAGGAGGGGGCCTCTGAACTGCAGGCGACGGCGGTTGAAAGTTTTGGGCTGAGGGGCCACGCAGGGGTGGGGGGGTGCTGCAGGTGGGCTCCCAACACGAGGTGAGAGGCAGCCTGCTGGGCTCACGGCGCGCCTCCCCGCAGAACCCAGGGCGGCGGGGCCGCGGGGCCGCGGGGCAAGAGGCCAGGCCCGGGGAGCCCCGCCGGCAGCGGCGGCCCCGACGGACGAGCGCGGAGGCCCGGCAGGCACAAGGCCCGGCTATTTTTACACGGACGCCATTTGAGCACAGAGGGCCGTTTGCAGAGGTGGGCGGTGGCTCTCAGCTGGAAGGATCTTTCAGGTGAGAGGGGGGCAGGAGGCCTGAGCAACCGCCACTTCCTCTACCTTTCTGAGTGTACCTCATTGACCTCCAGCCCTGGTTCTCCTCCATTTTCTGCCCCTTGCAGAAGGAGGAGAGGTAAAGTCGGCCACCTACTTGCCCCGGAGGCAGGCACGCCCCCTGGTGCGTTTCCAGTGCACGGAGAGCTGCAGACGGACTTACCCGAGGAGCCCTTTCCCTGCCCTTCCTAGAAACGGAAGGCTGCGGGAGTTCACAGCAGCACTCAGGAGTCGGAGGGCACTGGGTTCAAATCCCACATCCTCCACTCACCTAGCTGTGGGAGGCCGCAGGCAGGGTGGTCGACCTCTTGTACTTCACCTCTCCCTTGTGAGATGTGAATGTGCGGAATGAGAATAATCCTGCCTACTTCATAAAGTTATTGTGTGAGCACGAAATGTGATTATATATACACATATATAAATATAAATATAACACATATAATGTAGCCATATAATGCAGAAGCAGGACAGGAATGAGTCCAGTGGCCTCTCTCAATTGTTGTCAGGCTCCTATTATTAATGACCCTCCTTTTATGTCAGTGAAGTGGCGGATTGTCCTCAGTCTACACAAGTGGCTCTTCCTTTCCCGCCAGCATCTCAGTAGATACCTACCTATGCTATTTCAGGGGTCAGTGATCCTGCCTGTGTCTGTGACTGTGGCTGTCTGCAATAATAGCTTCAGAGTTGCGAAGCTGAGAAGGTGTAACCGAAAAGCAGTGGTGGCCATCTTTGTCACTGCCTGGGCCGAGTCTGTCTGCCTGAGAACAAAGTCAACAGAGAGGAGCAGCAGATCCGAGAGGTGGAGACATGTAGATTTCCTATTGCCCTTGCTGAGCATGTGGAACTAGCCATTCCTGAAGATGTAGAGCTTTACAGTAGGAGCTAACATTACCTTTTTATAGGCCGCTTGCATTGAGTTTCTGTTAAAGGCAGCCAAAGGGGTTCTGACTAATTCATCTTTCTATTTATTTTTTATTTTGATGAAAAATTTGCAATTTTTACATTGTGGAATAAAAACAGAACTCTGACATGTTTGACAACATATTTTTGACAGTTCTATTTCTGACAAAGATGTGCTGGGAAGTTGTGGGAACACATGCCGTGTGTCTGCCCCCCTCCTTTGATTCAGAGCGACATCAATGTATGCTAATTATCTTCTGATGACGACAACAGGACTGTGCTCCAAGGAGATTTCAGCAGTCAGGAGTCAGATTAGAGTTGGGAGAGGCAAGAGTAGACAAGACTTCTCAGGAGACCGATTTCATGATTCACGTGAGAAGTAATGAGGATCTTCACGAGGTGGGAGCCACGGAAATAGAAAGCGAAGACCCTGCAGGGAAAGGAGTAAAAAAATAAAGTGTTTTCATCTACAAGGCGCTACAGGACCTGACCCCCACTTCCTGCGCTGTTCCTGGTTTCTCTCTTACTACTCTTTTCCCTTGCCAGTCAGCCCAGTGGCTCTGGCTTTTGAATTCACTGTGCCCTCTGCTTGGCAAACTCTTACTCCAGACAGTCCTGGTTCATTTCTCACTTCCCTCAGACCTCCACTCAGATGACATTGCATCAGAAAGGCTTCCCTGGGGGCGCCTGGGTGGCTCAGTCGGTTAAGTGGTTATGCGTCTGCTCTTGGTTGTGGCTCAGGTCATGATCATGGAGCACATACACACCCCCCCTCATCTGGCTCCGCACTCAGTGGGGAGTCTGCTTGAGCTGCTTGAGCTGCTTGAGGATTCTCTCCCTCTTCCCCTCTACCCACCTACCCACATACACAAGCGTGGGCTCTCTCTCTCTTTCATAAATAAATACATAAATCATTAAAAACAAAAAAAGAAAGAAAGGCTTCCCTGAAGTCCTGCCGAACCGGTCTGTTATTGTGGTCCCCATCCTCAGCATGCCTTACACCGGCGAATCTTTCTCCACAGTACATAACCCCTCATTGACAAGGTATCTATTTCTTTTCTTTCTCCCTTGACTAGGATGTGGGCTCCACGAAGGCAGTGACTTCTCTGTTCACTGCTGAGTCCCCAGAACCTAGGATAGAATCTGGCACAAAACAGGTACTCAGTGAATGGAAGTAAATACATCTTGAACAACTGGGACAATGATGTGGTGCTGACAAGGACAGAAACAGTGAGAGATGAGTGGGGCCAGGGCGGGTGGAGTGGAGAGTGAGGTAGGCAGTGCACACCCCGGGGAACTTAAAGTTAGACGTGCAAACAGCAATATCGGACCAGTGGTTGAAGTGCTGTTCTGGAGCCCAGGAGAAGCCAGAGGTGGGGATCTAGGGAGGAATTTTGCTTTGAAGCCTGCCGGATGCCGTGGAGTCAGGGAAATCCCTGAGGAAGCCACGAAGAGAGAGCTGAGACCTGAGGACAGATGAGGACCAAGGGGACCAAGTAGTCTTGGTTTGCCCAGGAGTTTCCTGTTTTAACAACTAAAAGTCTAGCTTGAGGACCTCCTCAGTCTCAGGCAAACTGCAGTAGTTGGTCACCCTAAGAAGGCCCTTCTGTTAAGGTAGAAGGAGGGGAAGGACCAGTTGGAAAAGATAGAGGAAAAGCAGCCTGGAGCTTCCTCATAGAACTCAAGGAGCGGTGGGCTTTAGTAAGGACAAGTCTCCCCCGCCCCCCCCAACCGCCGCCACTTCCTCCTCCCAGACCAGTTTTGTTCTGCCCTTCTGAGCCCAGGAAGGCTGCATTACCTCTGAGCTCCCCCTCACCCCACCCCACTTCTCGGCAGAATGTGATGGCTTCCTGGTAAGCTGGGGAATTGGTTTGGTTCCAGGGCTGGGGCCCCGGCTCCAACCAACTGGAACAAGTATCGACCCTTACATTCTGGTGTCTGGGGGCTGAAGTGATGCCCTGGGTAAGTAGTTCTAAGTCAGTGATCATTTTCTGCTTGTGCCTGGAGGGAGTTGAAGAGGGTAAACAACTCTGCATTTGCCCAGCCCCTGTGGCTAAGGAAACAGGATCCTGCCCTCCCTCTTGTAAACAACACAGGCCAAGATTAGTAGTACTTTAGGGTGCAACTCTTAGCAGTGGGCACTGAATTGTGCCCAGAATGAACTTGCAAGTGAGGAAAATGGTTGCTGGGTACACAGAAACACAAAAGAACCCCTAAGGGACATTTTTAAACCTCTTTCTGAATTTGGTAGTAGAGTGAGCCCGGAACCAGGTGTTTGGAGCCTTGGTTATTCACAATAACCAAGAGCAAATGAGACAATAAATCAGAAAGTACCTTAACCTATGTAATTTAATTAAGCAATTAAAGTTGCGTAATTATTTTAAATAATTACACAAATACAAGGTCTTATCACCGGGTCTGGCTTGAAATAAAGGAACCATCTATAGAAAACATTGTCCCTGTCTTTAGAGAACTTTATGGCTTACCTGCAGAGGAAGAATATATACCAAACGTATGATAAGAACTATATTTACGAAGCAGCATATAAGGAAGTGGAAATAAGTGTTGCGTCAACTCCCTGACTCCCTCCCCCCTTCCTAGCTCTCTAACCGACAACACATACCTCTACCTTCCTTATGAGCATGGAGAAAAGTGCCCTAGTTCATCCAGGCCAGAGAGAGCACAGTGCTGTTTCCAGCCACCTTTCTTTAGCCGCAGACCTGCTCTGGGAAGAAAGGGTCACGAATGTGGCAAGCCTGAGCTTAAACACCTTGCCTAGAAAGTTAATTCAGTAACTATGTATCGGCCAACTATTGAGGCTAATGCTGCAGGAGGTTTTGTGGAGGTCTAAAAGAAGGGCCCTCCCCCGTTCACTGGCCTGGCGTGAAAAAACTAAGAGGTCCCCCAAACAACGCTCCATGTTATTAAGTGTCAATATTAGTTATAAGTGTGATAAAATTCTAGAAAAGGGAAACATTAATATTTTAAGCAGACTGTATATTTCATGGAGGGTGGGCCATGAGCCGGACAGACCGTCAAGACGGAAGGAACTTGTGAATCAGGGTATAAGAGAATGAATGAGAGTGGCATTTGGAAAAAGAGGGGCAAGACTTCCTGCAGAGATCCAGCTTCTGAAGGAAGGGGAAATGTTTTATTGTGCCTTGAAAATATGGATTGCTTTCAGTAGTAGTAAAAAAAAAAAAAAAAAAAACAACCACCACAAAACATGGTTAAGTTAAAGGACTTGAATGGAGAAACCTCCATACCCTAGGACTTGAGTAGAGAACCTGGCGCTTAGGCATTGAAAACCCCAAGTCCTTCTGGACTAGGAAGGTCCACTGTGCTGGGAAGAAGGTAGCTAGGGACCCTGCCTTCTACCTGAAGCCAATGATGTCACCACTGAGTTCACAGCGCTGAAGCCACCATGGCTGCCTGTCCCTGAAGCTTCAGGTGTTCACCATAGGCACCACTGTTGCCCGAGAGAGTTGTCTTGTGCTCTGCGCTTGGCCACCTCACTAGGCTGTTGCTTCCTAGGATGAGACTCCACCTGCTAAAGCTGCATCTGTGAGCCTAGTCCCCTTGGCTCTGCAAATGGAGGAGTATTCCGTATCTACATTCACTTCTGTTCCTCCCTGAAGTGCTGTCTGCGTACCCCCAATGTCTTAAGGAAATTTTGTGTGACTGTACCTGCTCAGCTCTTTGCCACTCCAGCCCCCTCTCCTTAGGCCTTGGTCACATCTGTGGGATGCCGGATGGGAACAATCTGGGAGACGTACACCAGCCGTTACACAAAACCACTCCTTTCCCCAGAAGTCAAGGGCATTATCATCCTTGGCAGCTTGTGTTCGCCAGTGTCTCCCTCAGAAAGAGACCTTCCTCACTGGCCCCTTGGTCCCTCATACACATAGGTTCCTGAGAGGCCTCCCCACTGGTTCTCTAGATAAGCCTGGGGACACATCTGAGCCCCAGCGTAGAGAAAAAATAGACAGTAAAAGTTAAAAGCAGCACTCTCTTGGGACCTTCAGAACTGAGCAACAGATTAGTGCTGAGATGTCAATAGAAGAACATCCTGGATGAACATTAGGAAAAAAAAATGGGGGGAGGACAGTGACTGAGAAGACTGGTTAACTGCAGAGGTAGAAAGCCCTAGCCTTTGAGAACAGATGGGCGAAACTGCCCCCAAACCAGTAACCCAAAGAGTTATCTGCAGAGCTGGCCTCTGTGATCTGTGAATGCTGAGCACTTGGAGGACCAGGAGGAGGCCCCCTCCAGGGCTGTTGGATCAAACAAGGGCAATCACAGTGCTAGGGCCCCTGCTAGGAACTTTTCAGTAGGCTATCTTATCTCGAATCTTCAAACAACCCTGTTACTGGGAAAAAACAACCCGCCCACACCCACTCCCTCCCCTAATTGGGCACACAGGGTCTGGGAGCGAATGTAATCCGGGGCCCTAAGGAGCACAGCGGGTAGTTTTGTAGTTTGGACAGAGCTTGTGCACATGTTAAGGGAGACTTCAGGCTCTTGCAAGGAGGGACTGGAGAGAGGTGAATTGGGTGCCTAAGATGATAGGAAGAAGCTGTGTCTCCTCTTGAGGGTGGGAGCAGAGAAGAAAGCAGAAGAGAAAGAGGTCCGTGAGACCAAAGCCAGAAGTGTGGAGGAGCCTGGGCACCAAGAGACTCGGAGAAATGATACTCAGTTTTGAGGACGCTTGACTGGATGTAAATCCCTCCATGCTCTGTTCAAAGGCCCTGGGTGAGTGAGCTTTTGTCGAAATTAAGGAAAGGGCTGAGCTCCCCTCCTGGATCCATGTGGCACAGGTCTGGGGCAGCGTTTGTAGTGCATGGTAAACATTTTCAGTGTCATTAGAGTCTCTTTAAAAACCACCTTTTAAAATGTATGCACAATATGGGTGCTCCTTAATTTTCTTAACTCTATAAAATTGGGCATTCTGGGTGTTTCCAGCCTTGTTTTGCTTGTGCATACATTTTTTTACTGGGCAGCTATTTAAACCATCCCAAAATAATATCAGGTATTATTTATAGGATAACTAGGATTCTCAAATTCTTGAGAGACTGACCATGCAAATGAACAGTGGACAGACCATATGTCAAAACTGAACTCTGACCCCCAACTTCTCTAGCAACCAGCCCAGGAAGCTAAAACACAGCCTCTGTAGCAATCCACCGATCATCACCCACTTATCTAAACGTTGCCTAAGCTTCCAACTGAGGACCAACCGGAGAAAGCCAAATGTACTCTCCGAACCAATCACACAACGTGCCCTGCTTCTAGAAGGTTAGCCCGCCTCCAGATCCCCCACGCCAGCAGCCTCCAGCCAGAGCGCACCTGAAGGCTTCTCTTTCACTTGCAGCTTTCCCATTCCCGTAATTGTCTTTGAGCCTCTGCCAAAAGCAAGCGTTGGTGGCTGACCTCATTGCCATAGCGGGCTCTGCATAAATAGCCTCTGCTTGTCACATTTGGGGGGGCTTTGTGCCCACACTCCTCTCAAGGCTTATGTCAGGCTAACCTGGTAGACACTGGACCCAGAGGAACATCACAGGCAAAAACGTTCCATCGGAGCTTTTCCCACCCTGAGCCCCTGGAAAATACCTGGCTATTTCTAGAAGGATGTCTAAGAGAAAAACCCCGCCTCCACACCCACACGTACTGATCAGACAGAGGGCCCCGGGGCCCTGTGTCTTCCTTGACTATGGGTGCCTGTAAGTACACAGCGGCATAAGCTGCTGTGGGAAGCCACAGAAAAGAAGCCAGCTGCTGGGGTCACATCGCTCCAGCCGTCACACCTGCCACGCCACCGGGCCGTGGCGCCGTGCCAATTACTACAGCGAGCACTGAAGTCACTTTTCAAAACGTGGTCAGACAGACTCCAGCAGGGCCAGCCAGGTGTTAAAACACTCGACGCGATTGTCAAAGCAAAGAACTGCGTGCCAGTAAATAGAAGTCTGGGCTCCAGTTAAGCAGTCGCTGGGATGACAGCCTGCAGATGAACCCTCTGCTGGTGGACGGGCCCGCCACCACGTCCGTGAAACAGGGCTAAAGAGAGGGCAAGGTGGCATGGGGAGGGAGGGCCAGGGCATGGGACTCAGTCAGACTGAAACCGGGGTGGTTTTCTGTACTGCCCCTCCCGGGCCACCACCACGGTGGGGGCTGTGAGCGATGCTGCCAACTCGCATTATGTGTAGGGCAAGTGTAGGTGTTTCGCATTCTTTCTCGAGCCCTTGGCCAGTGTTCACACCGTCACCCAGAACCACTGGGAAACTGACAAAAGTTTCCTGACACCACTGCAGACGCTTACATTCTGGGCTCCCAGGGAAAATTCTGAAAAGCTCCTTTTTAGCCCAACACTCTGAGAAATGATGCGGCTAAAATTTGAATAGGCTTGTAAAGTCTATTAAGCACCACTTACAAAACCCACTTGGTTTGATCTCTGCAAACCTTCCAAGATGGTATTGTCATTATCATTATCCCTCTTCTGAGGCTCAGAGAGTTTAGCTGACTGGTCCATGATCACACAGCTAGGAAGGTAGACAGCAAGAGCTCTTCTGACTCCAAGCTCCAAGATGAATACTTTCGCAGTGGGGTGGTGGTGGGATGTCCAGTTCTCACTAGAGCCTGAGCTGTAAGCTTCGTGATACTGTAGAGGGTGGTGAGCTTGAGGCAGCCGTGGGGTGGGGTTTGCAAAGCTCACAGGGAGGCTCAGGCTGGAAATAGCCTCTGGGTTCTCTTCAAGCCCCAGATAGGGAGTGCCTAAGTGAAAGAACTCTTCTGGTGTTTTAATGGAGCAAAAAGCAGGAAATACAAGGAGCTAGCTGGTTGCTGGAATGGCCCCTAACAGATGCTTTAACTATAAGGAAATAGTCATTTCCTGGATGTAAAAGAAAGGTTTAAAAAGAATAAAAGTGACTGAGAAGGCTCCGACTCCCAGCCACGGGCCCAGCCAGCTGCAGAGAAGGAAGCAAATGAGTTTCTTTAGATGGAATCCTTTGTTTCAGTACAGGTTAATTGTGGCTACTCTGTAACCTGGGGCGGGGGTGGGAAGAGGAGCTGAGGGGCCGGGTGGGGGGGCTAACACCTTGATGCTTCCCTCAGGGCAGTACCTCTGGACTCTGGAGGGAATCACTTAGGAGAAAGGTCATAAATCTGGAGAAACTGGGGGATCAAGTCAGATGTTATGAAGGGTAAGGAGCCTGTGAATCTAGGAAGGAAAGGACATTTTCCTGCAAAGAGTTTCCCCTCCTTATTCTCTTTTCCTGCCACATTTAGGTAGCAAGACCAAGTGATGATAAATTCCACCCCCAGCTGAAGGAGGAATGGCCAGGGTCGCAGCGAGCCTGGGCCCAGTCTGTCCTGGCTGAGTGCAGAGGCGCCCAGGGAGGGGCAGGCCTGCTTCCCTGCTCCTCCTGATGCCAGAACCACTGTCCCCCATGGTGGGGAGCGAGTGCCGCCGGGGGGCTGGGAAGGTGGAGATCCTGCCTAGTTCCTCCCTCACAGCCCCTGCACAATGGTCTCCCACCAGCTCCTCACACCGAGGGCGGCCTGTCCCACAAAGAGGAGCCAGCAGGGACAGCACATGCATTTGGATTGATTCCATACCTGCTTTCCTTCTCAGTCACCCAGAACACACTCCTGGGAGTAAGAGAGAACAAGGAGCTGCAAGTGGAGCAAGCCATCCTTCTGCTTTTCTCATTCTCCAGTCCTCTCCTAGTACCTTGGCCAGATTGTGCCCCATGAGTGGTACCTTCCTGCGGACCAGCTACATTTTCTGTGACTCCAGCAGCAGGGCGCTGGGTGACCCAGGTCGGGGAAGATCTCTCTGTGCCATCCTCAGAGGGCCGGCCTATGTGCTTCACAGACTGCTTGGGATGCTTGGGGTGCTTGGGCCAGGACTGAGTTTTGACCTGAAAACTTTTGAAATCTTTGTGAGGAGAATAGAAGACACATGGCAAATCAACAGTAAGCCCAGATTTTAAAGCGTCCATACTCGAGCCTTGGGTTTTGCAAGAGGCAAGACTTGGATAACAGCTTTAGGGCGGATGGTTACTTAGTTCTGGGAAAACCGATGAAATGGTCCATTTAATTATGCAAACGTAGAGATACAGTAGTTGTAAGGGTGGTAAAGTGAGTGAGTGTTTTACGTTGGTGTCTGATAGAGGTCTCTGTTACACTTCTTTAGGAAAAATTGGATTTGTTGAGAAAAGACACCTTCCTCATCCCGGCTGATGCCCCAGTGAAGCTTGTCTATGTTCTCGTACAGCTCATCGTCGTTGAAGGACCTGTTCTTCCGACGGCTTTGTGAGTACCCCGAGGACAAGCAACACAGAATCAGGGAGATTCTATGTGGGGCTCAGCACCTCAGCCTGCTCTGGTATCCCCAAGGAGAGACCCTGTTGGTCAGGACACTGGCATCTCATGATGGGCACCATGAGCAATGAGGCCCTTTGGAGGGGATTCTCTAGAATCAAACATTTACTAGGTGGGGCACAGGAGTTTATCCTAACGTTATGGCTCTCTCAGAGGTCGTGATTAGAATTCAGAGACTTTATTTTATGTTTTTGAATGGAAAAAGAACACTTCATTTTTACTACTTTTTAATGAACTCATTTTTTTTATTTTTACTAACTTCTAAATGAGTTTAGCATTTTCTTCACTAATGATGTAGGCAATCAACTGCAGTTATACTCGAAGAACTTCTGTCTTTGCCACCAGTAGAAATCACAGATATTTCATATCACTTTACTGTTGTTGCTGTTACCTTGAATATTTCTTATGCTCATTGCAGCTTCCAAATTACAGTAACTATTAGACCTGCCATTAGAACCTGGCAGGATTAAACCGACCTTCTAGTTGGGATCAGGTAATCAATTATTTGTAGATGGCTTAAACTGGAGCAGACTGGATCTTGCCTTGGACCACCCCAAAGGGCGTAAGGTACTGAGCTGTTTGGGCAAAGGTGCAAGTGCCAACCCAGTATTCCCAGCCAATGCACCCATCTTGAACACAACTCCTTTTGCCAGTGAAAACTAGTACGGAACATTTCATACGCAAACTAACAAGCCCTCTGGTGCTAATGTAGATAAAGATAGTTGAAGTTGTTGTGGAACCCTTTTCTTGTTAGAGTTTTTTGCTTTGAGTTCTGCTTAGAGTTTTTCATAGATCTTCATCTCTGAAGATTGAATCTCCTTTAGAGGACACCAAATGTTAAATAACTGTTCCTACGGTGTAGATGACACATATACCATATTAACTATACTGAGATTTTTAAAGTAAATGATAGCAGTACAACACAAATCAAGGCTGACCCAGAAGGTTGGTAGAAATTGCAGGTTATCTGGCACCCAGTGAATATTTGTGTTTCTCTTGGAGAGCTAAACATCAAACTTTCCCATGAATTTACAGTTGAAACCACTTGGGGGACAGCACCAGGTATATGGGCTCCCACACTCACCTACTGAGCCCCCTGGTCATGGGTGGATTGCCTCCAGGTCAGGCTGAGCAAACTCTATAATGCCAGGTCACTAGAAAAAAAGTTTCCTGGGGCGCCTCGGTGGCTCAGTCAGTTAAGTGTCTGCCTTCGGCTCAGGTCACGATCCCAGCATCCTGGGATCGAGTCCTGCATTGGTCTCCTTGCTCAGCGGGGAGCCTGCTTCTCCCTCTGCCTGCCGCTCCCCCCCCCCCCGGCTTGTGCTCGTTCTTCTCTCCCTCTCTCTGACAAATAATTAAATAAAATCTTAAAAAAAAAAAGAATCTCCTAAAAGCAATCATTACTGCATCCCTTTGCCCTTTCTTTGGAAAGAAGCAACGTATGTCACAGAAAGTCAGCAGGTAAGTGCCGAATGGCTGCCTCACCCTGCTTTTAGCTCTGTACTGCAAGTGTCCCATTCCCAAAGTTGCTAGATCTAGCTAAATATAGCCGAGGTACTGAATCCAAGAGCAGGGGATGCTAATCTTCATCACCCTTGGTATCATTTTCAAATGTGAAGAGGCTCAGTACCTTTTAGCAAATAGAGCTACAGGATTCAGTTTTTCTCCCTTTCAAAATAGAACTACTCTTTGTCCAGAAAGAAAGTTATTTAAAACCTTAGCATTATTAATGCAGGAAGGGACTGCAAAGAGCATTTGGTCCAAGTTCCCCATGTAACAGATGAGGAAACAAAAGCCGAGAGAGACACCTTAATAGCTGCATAGCTGGCATGCTGACCAGTCTGAGACACAAAGATCTAGTCCCTGTTGAGACGAGACAGTGGGAGATGATGAAATGCAATCTTCAGAGTAAGCATGTAGTCTATATACTAGCAATAACAACTCAGAGAATGCACTGGGGAAAATATCTCACTTGTAGTAGCAGCAAAAATGATAAAATTCTCTAGGTAGATGTCTTCTTCACCTCGTCCACAAAAACAAATTCTGGATGGATTAAGGATCTAGACTTAAACAAACAAACAAAACCAACAGTAAGAACATCAAAACCCCCCAAAACAATAAAAGTGCTAGAAGAAAAGAAAGGAGAAAATTTTCATGATCTTTGGCTCGGAATGAATAACCTTCTTTTTTTTTTTTTTTAAAGATTTTATTTATTTATTTGAGAGAGAGAATGAGAGATAGAGAGCATGAGAGGGAAGAGGGTCAGAGGGAAAAGCAGACTCCCTGCTGAGCAGGGAGCCCGATGTGGGACTCGATCCCGGGACTCCAGGATCATGACCCTAGCCGAAGGCAGTCGCTTAACCAACTGAGCCACCCAGGCGCCCCTGAATAACCTTCCTAAGTAAGACACAGAACCCTAAATCGTAAATGGAAAGATCTATAGATATGACTGAATAAAATTAAAAACCACTGTAAACACTTGGTCAGATCTTGCGGTCTCCAGTTGGGCTCCATCAGGTGGCTCTAGCCCCGCCACACCACAGAACTGGGGCAAGGTGCATGGAACCGAGTATCAGCCAAACAACACCGAACGCAAGCACAAGCACTGCTCTATCTGGCGCTCGAGCCCGCTTTCTGGCATCCGGGGAGCCTGTTTTCCGGCATCCGGGGAGCATCGCTTTCCGGAGTCCAGTCGTCCTTCACCGTGCGCACCAAGGCCGCCAGTCACTGAGCCATTGAGGAGCGCGAAGCTGCCAGTGGGACCCCCCATTAAAGCATTTCTTCTGGGACCCTCTCCTGCTGCCGTTTTTGTGGGGAGCAGGGATGACTCAGACATGAGTGCTCCTCAAATTGTGGGGTTGGCCCAGGGGGAGAAGTCTGGGGCTGGACTGACAGTGGGAGTAGGAAGTTAGGCCTTGCCTTATCCCTTCCTATGATTTTGGATTAGGAAGAATTTGGAACATCTTACAGTAGTCCAGGGACTCGTACAGGGAACCCTGTGTACCCAGTACTCAGCCCTGACCACCAAGTACCCACAACCCACCTGCCCCCTCCTGTGTTTTTTCTTTTTCGTTTTGAAGCAAATCTCAGGCATCGGGTTATTTCTTCTGTAGTTCAGAATGCATCTCTTCAAGAAAAGGGCTCTTTAAAACATAATCGCAAAACTTTTCACACCTAAAACAGTGGTTAACAATTCCTTAATATCATTAAGTGTCTAATAAGTATTCAAATTTTAAAAAAACCACTATAAACAAAGGCAAACGAAAAGCAACAGATAAAGAGAAAATGTTCGTAGCATACATAACAAGCAAAGGGTTGGTATCCACAATATAAAAAATATTTCAACGAATCAACACACAAAAATACAAATAAGTTAATAGAAAAGCAGACAAAAGATAGGCACTGAACTGGTCAATCACAGAGGGAATATAAAACATCACTGAGCATATGAACAGATGGTTTTAGGGAAACAGATTTTAATTGGGTTTTCAGACCACACTCAGTTTCAGAACCGTTCAGACAAGAGTATTAAGTCATAGGCAAGGGGTGGTCTTCAGGGAAATGGGCTTTCTAGAAAACGGAAAAAGTGTAGGCAGATCTATTGTTCAGGTAGACCTGGCCTTGTTAAGTTTATTTCAAAAAACCAAGAAAGCCCATGATTGATATACCTTCCTTTAGACAGAAGTATGGCTTGTGTGTATAAAGGTCACAAGAACCCTGATTACAGTAAGGTTAAGGCATAGTAAGACTTGAATTTTTCCACATCTGACTTGACTGCCTTTGTAGGCATAGTGTGCCCCACTTTGAGGCCTGGGGGCCAGCTAAAGCTGTGCTGAGACAGCCTCCTTTGCTCGATGTGGCCACACCACCACTGCTAATATTTTGCATCATTGGCTAATGAAATCCAGGCCTTAATTTATCCTGCATTAGGTGTGTGTGTTTTGTGTGTTTTTTTTCCTATCCACTGATAACTACTTGAAATGCTGCCATGTTTATCCTAATCTAAAAAACACAAATTAAAACATGATACATCTATTTTTGTCTAACTAATCAGAAAAAAAATTAAAATACTTATTACACCCAGTTTGTCAAGAGGTGGGGTAAAGTGTATGCCAACAAACGGTTGGTAAGGATATTATTAATAAAGCTATTTTGGGGCCCAGTTTAGCATTATCTCTTAAATACCAAAGGCGTGATTCCCTTTAACCTAGCAATTATAACTCAGGAATATGTGCACATGCTTAATCCACATGGATCAACATTCTATTGCAGTGTTATTTTTATTGAAAATCAGAAACAACTTAAATGGTCATTAATAAGAAAATGATTAAATAAACTAGAGTATATTCATGCTATCTTCGTTTATGTTCTTTTGGAAGCAGATCTTGTGACTAGGATTGAGCGCAAGATGTTTGGGAAGTGTAAGTAGAGAAATGGGGAAGTGATGCAGGGAAGCAGAGAGAGCCAATAGAGGCTTTGTTGCGAAGCCAGCTATCCTGGGAGTGGCTAGAGTTTAACCTTTCAGGGAAACTGAGTGAACAGTGCAAAGCACATGCCTCCGAAATATCCTAGCCAAGGGGCCAAGGAACTGGGGTATTTACACTCCTACCACGCTTAGGCATTATTAAAGCCTGTTTCCCACAGGGATGTTAATTCCCAAGTACTTGCAACCAACTGTCGGAGGGCAAATTGGTTTTCGTGGCTGGAGGGAGCTATCCAAGAGAAATGGAGGCACTGGCCATTGGAAGCCAGGCTGTTCTATGTGGAAGTGATAAGGGTTTCTGAGGGGATGTGAGTAAAGCATCCACAGTGTCTGCTACCTATGCTGACAAATACAAAGAGGGCATTAAAAAGAATGAGACAAACCAAGGAGCAGATAAATATATATCGTATGCTCCCACTTTTGTAATAAAAACATACATCACATTGTCCTCAGCGGTTACCTCTAAAGAGGGCAGAGAGGAGGAAAGGATGGATTTTAATTTTTTATTTTATATGTTTTTGCTTTTTGTTTGTTTTACAACAAGCCTATAGAGTACTTTTAAAATTAAAGGAAACAAGGAGAAAAAAAAATCAGGAAATTCATTCATGAGGAAACAAGAATAAAGCTGAAGAAACTGAAAAAGAGTATATAGGTTGGACCAGATAATACATTTTAATTCAGTCCCTCAACAAATTTTTATCAAATGCTATTAGATACTGGCTAAAGTGGCCAATAAATACTTTGCCAACTGATGTGCTAGACTCACTGATCTAAGTATCACCTGTCACGAATTCTTGACATTGGGGGATAATTTGTTACTTTTTTCTTGAAACATCCATGCCATTTCCAAAGCTTCTGAAGCTGAATATTTATGCTTTTGAGGGGTTTCTAGAGATGGTCCATTTAAAAAGGGGGAAAACACAGAGCTTCAGAATACATGTGGAGATGCTTTACAAAGTTAAAAGCACTAATACATAGTAAACTTATTTTTTGTATGCATCCTGAACAGAAAGGAAGTGTTTATTGATAAACACACAGGGTAGTGACTCTTTCACCCACCTGAGAATTTTAACTGTATTTCTCTGGTACGTGACTCTTGTACTAGATAGTGACGCTATTGGAGTTAGAAGACATTTTTCTGCAAATAAGACTGTATCTCCTTTCCCCGTATCCTGAGATACCAACTCTGTGGAAAAGAAGAATGTACGGAGAGAGCCAGGCAATTCCTTCCACCCTCAGCAGCAGTGCAGGCCTGGGTACTTCTTTCTTCACAGTGGCCCCCTTCATTTCATCCTCCAAGTGAGGTACTGTCATCTCGCTTGTGGGTGACCAGAAAGCCCTCCGTGATCAATACATGTGACCGGGTAAGAGAAGAAAAAACCTTTTCTCATGTGATTTTCAGCTTAGTTGTTCAGAACCAACAAGATCAGAAAACTCTCCAATGTTTTAAGAACCACAGATCAAAGCCTTTGACATTTCCTCCAGGTCATCCTCCAATTATTTCCAAGTGTTTGTTCACACCTGGCAGGAGGGTAGGAGGGGGAGTGTGAAAGTCATATATGGAGATTTGCGGCCTTCACTTTGATGACAAATCTTCCCCCTCTGAAGAGCTATTCAGCTATTTCAGGAGCAAGGACATAGGTATTACCTGGCTCAGCTCTGAGTCCCTGTCTAGAGTTCCCAAACAATATCAAGAAGAAAGGAAAATAAAAGTTGAAAAGAAAATCTCTCAATGTAGTTCATGAACTTGCCAATGCTTGCTTAGCTTCTTTATAGATCTGCCGTCCACTTGGGGTAGGACAGCAAGGGTCTGGGGTTTA
This sequence comes from Zalophus californianus, assembly GCF_009762305.2. NCBI lineage: Eukaryota > Metazoa > Chordata > Mammalia > Carnivora > Otariidae > Zalophus > Zalophus californianus. Next base: position 35,074,350 of record NC_045600.1, on the reverse strand, counting down.
GAGGGACAGGGGATTTGGTTCTGGTCACAGCTCGGCCACATATTGGCTGGGTGACCTTGGGCAAGTCATTCATTCAGCCAGCATTTATTGAGGGCTTTATCCTTGAAAAGTACAAAGATGAAAGACACAGTTTCTGCCCTCAGGGAGCACGCAGAACATTGAGTAGAAAATGATATATAAGCAAATACCTGTATCACAGTATAATAAATGTCAAGATAGAGGTTCCATGAGGGGAGCCTGGAGGAGAGGTACTTTGCTGAGCCTGGAGGGGGTGGTCTCCCAACCTCTCTAAGTGTCTGTCCTTCTGCTCGGAAATGGGGTGGTTTTATGTATTTGTGAGGGGAGGTATTATATCAGAGGCACCTTGCGTCCGCCCCGTTAGTGACCTGCACCTGTCTCTCGATGTGAGCTGGGAAATGCCCCACTCATTCCACCAACCCTCACGAGAAAAGCTCTTGCCTCTCCCTGCTTCTGCCTCAGTTTCCCATGCACGCTATGTCCTTTCTTGGGGATTGATATGTGACTGTCTGCAAATGTGCTAAGTTGAGAGAGATGAGGTGTACTGGATTGGCAGAAACTGGAGCTGCTGAAGGAAAAGAAGTCAAAACTCAGCTGGGGCAAGACAAAGCACAAGGAGAGGAGAGATTAGAAGGGAGGGAACCAGAAAAGCTGGAGGCAAATTAAACCAGTTTTCACAAGACTCCCAGGAGCCTGACCTGCACCCAGACAAGAACAGAAGAAATGCCTTGATGGTTCTAGATGTTCAGGACTGTTTGACTTGTCACGAGGATGAAGAAAAGCCACCAGAACTGTCTCCTTTTAGCAGCCAGATTCGTTTAGCAAAAATTCTATCTTCTAAGAGGGTAAAATCAAGATGATATTAGGAATTGAACACAGACTTCTTGTATAATTAGGGAACTTAATACCAGTGCTTGCAAGGGCATAGATGCTTTCCTTGAAAGGCCAATCTAAAACTCTGCATTTCTCATTCATTAATGTCCCCATCATTCATTCACTAGAGCTGGGCACTGAGGGGAATTCAGAATTGCAGAAGACTCAGTTCTTGCCTTCGATCTTCTTCTAGCAAATGTTTATTGAGCATCCACTATATGTCAGGCACTGGACTCCATCTTAGAATTCCAAAAATAGCACAATTTCTTACCTCAAGGAGCTTATGGTCTGGTTAATTTGGTAATAAAATGTCTTCCCATATTCTAAACATTGTTTGGGACAGATATTATATATTTTTCTTTCCTGTGATTTTTAAAAAAGATTTTATTTTGTTATTTATTTGAGATAGAGAGCAAGAGTGAGCGAGAGAGAGAGAGAGAGAGAGAGGGCGCGCGCGTGCATGCACAAGCAGGGGGGAGGGGCAGAAGGAGAGGGAGAAGTAGGCTCTCCAGTGAGCCGGGAGCCCAACTTGGGGCTGGATCCCAGGACCTGAGCCGAAGGCAGACGCTTAACTGGCTGAGCCACCCAGGCACCCTCTTTCCTGTGACTCTGTCAGTTTTCTGGCCCTTCTTGGGAGAATAAATGCTCTGAATTTATTCTTGAAGCTTGCCAGTTCAGCTCTTAGCTCACAGTATTTATGACTGAGAGAGGAAAAAAATGGTTTGCTTCCATATCTCTCTCCTACAGGTTTAACAATGCACTTGGCTGGATCAGGAACATCCACTTTGTTCTCCAAACGAAGTGTTACACGCACTGAGTCATTTTTCTGGCTTTTTAAAAAAAGCTCAATTCAACCTTCCAATTTCCTACCTTTCTCTTCCACCCGCTTTGTTTAATAATTAGGCTATTTAATAAATGCTTTTCATGATGATGAGGAGGAGGAAGATCGTGATTGTTAGGGTTTACAAATCCCTGGGGGAGGACAGCCGCTGCCTCTGCCAGAGTCATCACGTTCATGGACGTCTTGCTGCGTGAAAAGGCCAGAGGCCTTTCCTGCTTCAGGGCCCAGGCTTGACTGACCTGGGGTCATTCTGTCTCCAACAGCCCTGCCAAGGAACCCGGTTTGGCTCCTGTCTCTTAGCCTCCTTGTTGTTCCTGCTCCTAATTTACTTTTCATCTTACTTGGAGCTTTTACCAACAGCTGATAAACACTGCTTTTCAAGTACATACTGGGTTTGGAAAATCGAGATTAGTCTGGGAACAGGTAAGAAACGACTCCAGGCCAGCCTGTGACAACGCAGATGAGTCAGGAGGCCCCACTGGAAAGGCACAGCTCAGTAGGAAGGCACTCCAGGCAGAGAAGTGTGGAGTGCCTCCCTGTAGACAAGAGAGAGTTGGAGGCGGAGAGAGAGGCACAGAGCCAGAGGTGGGGAAAGACCGTGGGGGGTGGGGGTGGGTGTACATGTTCTTCGTACAGAGAAGCTACACAGCTTGGGGACAAGAGCGCTGGTTTTGGAATCATAGAGATGTGGGTCCAGGTTCCAATTCCACTTTACACTAGCTTTATGATCTTAGGGCAAGTCACTTAGCCTTCTCTAGCTTCCATTTCTCCATCTATAAAATGGAGCTAATAATACTGTTCTTGCACAGTCATTGTGAGAACTAGTAATAAAATGTCAAGTTACGTGCTTACAACAGGCACTCAAGAAGTGGTAGCTGTAGTTATTTATTGTGTGCCTTTTTTTTTTTTTTAAAGAGAAACAATGCACATGCACAGGCAAGGGGGGGATGGGAGAATTTTAAGCAGTCTCCATACTCAGCTAGGAGCCCGCCTCGGGGCTTGATCTCATGACCCCGACAACATGACCTGAGCAGAAATCAATGCTTAACCACCTAAGCACCCTATTGTGTACCTCTTATGTATTAGATACTTAGGTAGGTTTGGGGGATATGGGTAGGAAGTATGCTGTGACAAGTAGGCTTGACCAGTGACTGGCCCCAGGACCTTTCTCTGGGATTGCCTGGCAATGAGCTAGCTCCCTCTTTCTCCAACAGGAGGGGCTAGCTGTACCCAACCTCAATTTCCTATGGGACTAGGAGACCTAAAGGCCTCTAGCTGGACATTTCACGTATTTCCCTAAGCAGTGGTTCCCTAAACTCATACTGCTTAGTATCTGAACCCCCAGAATACTCCCTCCTTTTGCCCCCTACCCAGCAAAGCTCCTCTCAAGCTGACCTATAAAAAGGAAGAGCAACAAGGGATTCTCCCAGGAGCACTGCCGTATGGTATGTCCAGCTGCACCCCGTAGGGTCTCTCTGCCAGAACCAGGGAGAACAGAGACTTACCTACTTGCCCCTTTCTTGAGTTGCACCTGTACCAGTGATGTTACTAGTACTGAGTCCTTTGCCAGAGCAGAAAGGCAGCCTCTTTCTAGAAAACAAAAACTCTGATGCTGTGTGGATGAGTACTATGGTAGAGTTATTTCACGTGGCCTGATTGGGGTGCAGAGGAGAGGTATCTAATCGCCTTTCGGAGAAGGTGCTACTAGAGCTAACTTGGAAGGACTAGTTGGCTTGGCAGATGTTGGGTGTTCCTGGGGCAGGACATTCCATTCAAAGAGAATAGTATGTGCAAAGCATGGAGGCAAGAGAGAAACTCTAAGTTCTGTTTCCTCAGAGTTGCATGAGAAGTCATATGATCGGAGATGATGCTGGGAAGGTAGACAAGTCTTTGAGTGTTGTGCTGAGAATTTGGAATTTATTTTGGAGGTGACGGAGAGTCACCAAAATACTTGAGGCAGATGTGCATTTTGGAAAGACCATTTTGCAGGCTATGTGTAGCCTGGTTTTGGGGAAGCAAGACTAGAGGCAGCTACCACAACCCAGGGAAGAGGTGTTTGTTGTACAAATGCAGGTGGAGTAATGGGAATCCAGGAGGGAACACTTGAGAGAGAGGATTCTAGACATAATGTGTCAAAACTATAACAGAATTTAGTCATCTTTAATTGTTTCTTTCACAGCTGAGAAAATTGAGGACCAAAGAGACTACACAATGTTTGCAAATTGAATCTCCTTGCACCCAACCCTCCTTTATTCTAAGGAATTTCCCAGATGGTTAGGAAGACTGTCTTGTTTTTCAGGGTCCACTCCTTTAGGTATGTTATTCTTGGTCTTTGGAGCTGTACGGGCTGGGGAGGGGCGGGGGACTTCTAGTGAAGATTACATTAGAAAAGGAAAGGGAGCCAACTGTGGGAGTCTTTTTCCTTCGTCTAGTGGTCCCTCAAAACATCCTTCATTTTAGAGGGATGTGGGGTTTATTTGCAGAAGCTCAACCTCCACTGTGTTCATTTGTTTGCAGAAGAATTGATGAACAATGCTATTTCCTAGCAAAGAAAACACACCCAATTTATTCATACTTGCGGATGCCACAGGAGTGACCCTACAATGTACACAAAGAGACAGAAATTCAGTCTGATGCTGTGAACATGGGATACTAGCAAAGTCTGATTGGTCACCTGGTGTGCTTCTGAGCTCTGACAAGCAGCAGCTCATCATTTCTATAGAGGGAAACTTGAGGTGTGTCCATGAAATAATCCTCTGATATAGGTATTATTGGTCGCATTGAACAGAGAGGGAATCTGAAGGCCAGAGAGCTTACGATCATGCCCGTGGACGCATGTAAGTAAGGAGCAATGCTGCTGTCCAAATGCAAAAGGGCCAGACTCAAATGCCCTCATCTTCTTGCTAGCATTACCTCCCTGGAAATGGGCACAGGACTTGCCATCATTTTCTGTTTTGGTTCTAACATGTGAAAGCACAAGGCTGTCTGCTAAGCTGGCCAGAGAAAACCTATGTAAAGTCTGATGCTTTTGATCCTCTGACTTGGATGTGACTGAACCACCTGTGGGTGAGTTTGAGTTGTTGGCAGGGACAGAGGATATCTTTCTCGGACAACATAGCTCTCATGCTAGCTTAGCAAGCTTGGGTTTGTATAGGGCTAGGGGGACAAAACTACTGGAGTGGGGTCCTTGCCTTCATGTCAGAGTCCTTCTCTCTTCTAAGGCCTGTCTTCCAAATACAGACAACCTAGACCTTCACAACACAATAACCACATTTCTGTTTTGGTTCTAACATGTGAAAGCCCAAGGCTGTCTGCTAAGCTGGCCAGAGAAAACCCATTTTTTCTCTGGGCATAGAACCTACGTAATTAAATAAATAAATAAATAAGAGATGTATTGGTCACAGGGCATAAACATAGAAAATAAATTTTCTTCCCTTTAGTGAGGGTAAGAAAAAGAAATGCTCACACTAATTTGCTGTCTTGTTTCTTTTTTCGCCCCAGATTATCTATTACTCTATTGACCTACCTACTTACCTATTATTGAGGTGTAATTGACATATAACATTATATTAGTTTCAGATATATAATGTAATGATTTGATATTTGTATACATTGCAGAGTGATCACCACAATAAGCTTTTTTCTTAAATGTACCTTATAGTGTTTAATTATAAAATATTATGTAATATGAATATGATAAATATATAGCAAATAACATAAAATTAATGCCCCTTGTAAAATTGTGCACAAACATTTATATATGTATGTATACATATATCTATTTGTGTATGTGAGTGTAGATACACAAAGCTATGTGTATTTTTTTTTGCATAATGGGTTCACACTATACACACTATACAAACTCTCTTGTAATTTTTTTCAGTTACCAAATAAACTGATATTCTTCATAAGATAATACTGATGGGTTTCCTTGACTGCAAGTTCTGGAGAACTTCAGTACATCCACTGTTTCCTGATGGCTCATGATAGTTGTTCATCTTGATGAGGCTTGTGTACAACCAGATCAAATAAGGTCATGGGTCTGAGAGTGTTTTATAAACTGTAGGGTGCTAATGTTAGTTATCAAAATACCAAAATATCATATGTGCTGTGAGGACTACATTTATACAGAAGTGGATTGGATGCTTCTCAGAATGTTCTGGAGCAATAGCTAAGGAGACATGTTTGCACTTTGGATGGGGGAAGAGCAAACACCGTGGTTGACAACATAGTTGGTCCTCCCTGCTGTCAAGAGCCCACCAAGGAAGGAGCCTGTAAAGCCTCTGGCTGCTTCTATCTGTCTCTGTCCCCCAACTACCCAGCTGATTAATCTGAGGAGATTTTCGAAGCATATCTGTTAAACCACAAGACCATAGTCACAATGGGAGCAGGGAATCCTCCCAGTCTCCCCTGGGTGCCCAGAATCTGAGAGCGGCCTTCACTGCCACACAAGGAGAGTTGACTTGGTGGAGAACATGGGAGCAAAGGTAGCATCTTCTTAACTTCTTAAAACATCCCTCGAAAAACTCCAAATCTCCTTTAGTTTCAACTGAACATTTTACTTCTCTCGGCTTCCGGCTGACAGCTTGAAAAAAACCAAATTGGTGGTTGGCTGGTTGGGCTGTTGTTTTTTTTTAACCTCATGACAAGCCTGGCTTGGAACTATTCAACCATTCTTTAGCCCCCAGTACTGTGTGTCTATAGATAAACAGGCATATATATTATCTGCTTTCGTTTACTTCCCCCCAAATGGAAGTCCATTAATTTCCCAATATAGTTTACAGAATGACCTGCCTGTTGCCAGCACCGAGAGGATATATTATCCTTAGTCCTGAAATGTTTGAGTTAGAAAATAATGGGAAACAGAAGAAATAGAAGGACCAAGATGACTCATTTATCTCAGATGTTCACCCTAAACCACTTCAGAAATGCCAGCCATGAATTAAAACCAGAATTCTAGAGGAATGACCTAAATCACACTTCACCAGAGAGTCTTTAGTTCCTTAGCAGAAATAGCACTTTGTGTCTAGGATGGAGGAGCTTGATGATGTCTTGAGTCAAGTAGCATGAACTTAGCTCCAACTGGTCTGGGGAATAAAGAATCTATATTTTCTCTCTCTGGGCAGAAACCTCTTTAGTAGATGACAAAAGGAAGCCACAGTCAAGTCTAAGATACTGACACCCTGTGATATGTTAGTGTGGAAGAGAGCTGGCCTGAAAAAAAGAGCAGCATCTTTTCTTTTTTTTAAGTAGACTCTATGCCCAATGTGGGGCTTGAACTCAAGAGTTGCATGCTCTACTGATGGAGCCAGCCAGGTGCCCCAAGATCTTTTCTTGCTCACTGAATCATAAACTAAATCTGCTCCTCTGCTTCTTCTGTGGTCTCTTCCTGCTTTAATTTTCCCGAGGCACAAAGGAAGTGGCCCTACAGGGAGCAATCAACTCCCTTTTCTATAAGGTAACCTGAAGGCTGGGGGGTCCCAGTGTGCAATGGTTGGTAAAGGCTAGGGTTGTGATTGAGGCAAAAATCAGGGAAAAAATAAGACTCAGGTCAAGGAATAGAAAACATCTCTGTTGAAAGTTAATAAAATTTCACATGTAACTAGTTACTGCAGAGAAGCAACTAATCTTATAACATAATAGATGCTGTTGATAATGTTAATTACCTCCTTAGATGCCATCAAGAAGTGGCTTTCAACTTTACACATTTCTTGTCCAAGTTGTAAATTTGGTCTCGGAATGAACAGGTAGATGATAAAAAAAAATCTGAGAAGCTTAAGGAAGTTATTTATTTTGTGTATAAGTGAAGAAAGAGAAGGATTTGAGTGAGTAAGAGATTATGAGATGAGAGTAGGACTAAGCCTAACTTTGGGCCGGTTACTCAAGAGGGCACTCCGTGGGCAGCATCATGTTGGTGAAGGTGGTCTTGGAGACAGCGTTGGTCCTCAGCCTTGTGCACGCACGACCTCCATTTTATCCACCCCCCCTGGCAGGAGGCTGACTCTAGTAAGGACAACAGAAAAAATACAGGGCACCCAGTTAAATTTGAATTTTAGATAAACCATGAATAGGCTTTTTAGTATAAGTATGTCCCATACAATACTTATATTTTTATTTGCTAAATCTGGCAACCCTATCCAGGATGCTTCCAGTCATTATCTCTCCAGAGACTTTATACATCAGAACACCAACGTGTGAATTACAGGGCCGGCCACATCTTTCCATGTATCAGAGCCCTTGCCTTCTCTCTGTACCCCTCTCTTTCAGTGTTTGGAAGACCAAGTTTGTCATTGTTTGGTGAATACGAAATTGTAGCAAAGCAAGCTGAGGAGGCTCTTGAGCTCTGTATCCAGGCTGCAGCAGAACCTGGGAAGCCGGGTGTTTGACGGAGAGGACACTGCTTGGAACCTGGAGTAACAGCCGGGTCAGACTCAGTGTCTCTCCCCACAGACCGTGCTGCAGTGATGCTGGGGTTCAACTCTCCTCTTTCAATATTTAGTTTTCACAATTTTTTAAAGTAACCAAAAACTCATTCTTTATCATTGACATGCTGCCATTTCCAAGATATCTGCTGATTGAGTCCATTTTAGATGGACTGTTGTGCTACTTTTTAGGGAGTCATAGTAGGTATATTTCTGGGGTTTAGGAAACTATCCAGTTTCCAAGAAATGTGTAAAGTTATCCTAATTAGTATATATTAGTTTTACGAGATAGTTTCAGGTGTGTATCTTGGATTTTCTAAAACAGAACATAATTTTTATCTCACACTCCCACTCTGTTTAATGCGGAAAAATCAATCTGGTAACTACCAGGGAGATGAATTCACACTTACGCTTCTCTTGCTCTCCTTTAGATGGAATCCCAGTGGTAGGGGACTGAGAAAGGGGGAACCATATTAACACCATGTGCTCTGAGTTGGTAGCTCCCAAGATGAATAACTGCCCCATCTTGTCTTTGGTCATGGGATCCCTCCCCACTAGCCTCCAGAGTTCTCCTCGAAGGCAGCTGCGTGCCCATCTGGTTTGCTCAGCTTATCCATGGTGGTTCCTCTGCGGTGGGACTCCTTTGGGCCGCTGGCTGTCACTCTCAACTAACTAAGTTCTGAGCCCTTTCCAGGTTTTGAGGAGGGTCCAGTTATTCTCCCAGACCTCCTTGGGGCCACCGGAAATAAGGCTATCATTTTGTTCATTTCTCCTGTCACCCGTACAACCATCTCTTCTCTGTTGACTCCACCTCACTGTGGCATAAGCACAGCTGTGGGGGTTACTACCCTCCCTAGATGGGAAGTAGACACTAAACTCTGCCTTTCTCAGTTTCCTCAAAACTTATCTGGTGTTCCACCCCCAACCACAGTCCTCTCGCTTCTGAGGGGATCCCCCCTGGGAAGATGATGGGGCTAGGGCCTCTCTGGGAAACCACACATCCCTACAGTCCAGGTAACACCACCATAGTGCCTGAGGGATGGTTACCTCAGATGGGGAAGGGGAAAGGAGTTCTTTTGGACCAGTCTTATTTGTCTACTCGTTTGGGCCAAATAGTTGCTGGATGCTCAGAAATACTTTTCACCCAAGTCTAGGTCTTGTGTTCAGTGATCTCAATTGAATCTTAAAATTTAAGCAACTGACTTCATTTTGCTTGGCATTGCAGCTGTATCCACCCCACTTTTCCCTGGGGCAGGGCATGTCTTGGACTCCAGGGTGGGAGAGGGCAGTGAAGTGTGTGATGTTGATGGTAACAGGGAAGACCCAGTTGAAGTCTCAAAATGTTCTTCTGCTCTACTGTCAATGGGCTGGTCACTGTGCTAAGTGCATTGGATCCATGTCATCCTCAGAACAATTCCCCAAAATACTACCATTCCTGTTTCCAGGTGAAGGAATGGAAGCTTAGAGAGAGGATAGGTAACTTGCTCAGAGATCCCAGTTATAAGTGGTGGCGAAAGAATGAAATCTAGGATCATTGAATTCCAAAGCCTTCATTTTACATCCCAACAGTGGTCTCATTACTTTGGTGAGCAACTGACTTTCCAGGGAGTTTGTTAAAAATAATTCTGCTAAAGACCCGCCTCAAGGGATCCTGATCCGACTGGTCTGTGATGGGGCCAGGTCATCTGTATTTTGAAGAGTCTCTGGAGGTAATTCAGATGCCCCCCAAAGTTTGAGAGCCAACTCTGCCACTTGTTAATTGTGTGATCTGGAACAGATGACAGCCCCTTCCAGTGCCCTGGTTCCTCGTTTATTAGATGGGGGATGGCGACAGTACCCACGGCATTGAGTTACTGTGGGAATTAAGTGGGTTTAGAATGAAGGCACTAGGGAGAGTACACGGCACATAGTAAGTGCTCGATAAGCATTAAAGATGATTACTTTTGCTGCTTCTTAGCAGCCACTTACTTATGAAACATTTTTTAGGCGTGCTATTTCCTGGACAGATTACATAAAAGGGTAATTGCCTGCATTTATATAAATTTTTGATAGTCTGTGTCTCAGAGAGCAATTTTTCTTTAGCCCTTTCCCCCCAATCTAGGTTTAGGCCTAATTTGGATCCCGTGGTCTCTTGTGGTCCTACAACCCCGAGGCCACGTTATGAAGGTAAATCGAAATGAAGCTGGGGCTATAATACTAATTGCAGACAAGAGAGAAGATCAATGATTCTCAACCTTGATTGTGCCTTAGAAATATCTGGAGACCTTTAAACAATGCCCAAGTCACACCCGTATTGTTAATGTCAGAATCTTAGGAGATGAGGCCCAGCTAGCAGTATATTTTAATTGCCAGGTGATTTCCAATGTGTGCCCATTAGGCCCCTCCCGGGTCTACTGAATAGAAACTCTGGGGGCGGGACCCAGGAACCTGTGTCCTAACGTGGTGCTTTCTACAAACTTCAGGACCCTTGGTGTGAGCCATTCTGTATCCCCGCCCCCCCACCATGTCCAGGCCTCTGTTTCTGCTTCTCTGCTCACTGGGGTGTGATGTGAAGACAAGAGAGATATGGTACCCTTAGTTCCCTTAAGAAGGTGCAAGTAGATCCGTAGTTAAATCAAACTGATATCTATTCCAGCCAGACTTGCGCTAGACTGGGGGAATGAGGATCTTCCAGCCTCAGTGCCTGTTTCTCCTGGGGGGTTGGGGGGCGGGCAGATGAGCCAATTAAGAGAGGCCCCCCTCTCTCAGAATGGACACCTGTCAATATTTGCCTAACATACCCCTTCTCTCCAGTCCTAACTCTGCCCTGGAAGCCTCACGAGGCCAGTCAAACGTAACAAGTTCCAAACCAACCCATCTGCTCTTCATTTCCTGCAGGATGCTAAATCGAGTTTTTTAAGGTTGCTTAAAATATGTCCCTCTCCTCCTGCCCCGCCCTGTGGGGCATTTGCTCTGCGTCCTTAGACCACCTTGCCTCCTGCCTCCTCCACCTGGGGCCCTTCTGCACAGACTTGGCTTCAAACAGTGCTCACAGTTATTCCGGGCATTTGCTTTTTCGGTTTAGCGCACATCCAATGATATCTTTTTCTTCTTTAAAGCACTGTCTTCTGTCTCCTCATTTGTCCCTTTCTCCTTTGGCAAATGTAATGCTACCAACATTTGAAGGTGGTCTGGTTCCCTTGAGTCTGGTAATTAGCCCTGCTGCTCAAATGAGCGTGAGAGTGCTGGGTGCAGAAGTGAGAGCAGGGGCTAGCAGGACCTCCTTCCCCGGGGCCCAGATGGCCCTCTTGGGACCTCCACAGTGTACTCGGGAGGTTGGAGTGCCTGGCTGCTCCGGGTTGGGACCTGGAGTTAAGTCTGAGTTTCCTTCCTAAATTTGAGCAGTGATTCTAGGTGACCTTAAACCTTAAACAATAGGTGACCAAAACCACTCTTGGTTTTGCTCTGCTTCTGTTTAGCATCTGTTGAGTAGAGACCTTTGCCACCAAGTGAGGCCCTATTCCATTGCAAAGTACTTCGAGATTGTAAACAAACTTGGAAAGACCAGTTCCAGGGGAAATTGTGGGGTTTAGGAAATACGCCCTTGTATTCTTCTTTCAGTATCAGAGAGATGCAGCAGCCCTCCGCTTCCTCAAGGAATTATTTGGACCATCTTCTAGGGCAGAATCCCAAGCTCCACATCCTGTCCTGAATGTGCTGCCCTGTCCCATATTTCATCTTTTCAGAGTCCTGCCAAGTACAGGGTACGTAAAATGATAACAACTGTTATTGCCCTAATGTGTTTTCCCTCTAAATCTGTCAACAACTGTAAACTTCTGAGCGCCCTCTTTATGCCAGGAATTGTGCTGTAAGACTCAGCTCTGACCCTTAAGAAGTTTATGTTCCTGTTGAAGAGACAGGATGTGTGCACACACGAAGGTAGCTGCCTGAGACCATGCCAAAGGCACCAGACAGGTAGCAGAGGCTAAAGGATGTGTGCGACTTGTACAGTACATGTATGTTGAGCACCTGTTACGTGCTATGTTTTGTGGTAAGCACTGAGGCTAAACCAGTGAACAAAACAGATAAAACCCTTGGCTTCGTGGATCTTAGGTTCTAATGAGGCAAGACGGAGTGTAAATGAGCAAACATATAATTCATCAACTTGTGATAAGTGCTTTGAAGGAAGATGAAGCAGAGTGAAGGGATTTTTTTTTTTTTTTTAGATAGGAGGTCAGGGAAGACCTCTCTGATAAGGTAGCTTTTGAGTCAAAATCTGTAGAAAAAGAAAGAGCAAGTCATCCAAATATCTGGGGGAATTTCCCAAGGAAGCTGAATAGCAAGTGCAAAGGCCACGTGTGCTTAGTGTGGTCTAAGAAGGACATGTGGGCCAGTGTGGCTGGAAGGCAGAGAACAAGAGGGCATGGATAGGCTGTAAGGTTACAGAAGTGGTGGGTAAGTCAGAGTGTCCTGTGGGCTGTGATGAGAACTTTGGATTTTATTCTGAAGCCCTTGGAGGGTTTTGAGCAGAGTAGTAACATGATCTGACTTATATATCGGAAGATCTCTTTGTGTGAGGACAGACTCTAGGGGTGCATGTAGAGAGGCCTGGGGTCAGTGAGCAGGCAATAATCCAGGGGTGGAATGATGGTGGCTTTGACCAGGGTAATAGGATTGGGGGTGGCAAGATAAGATTGGATGCAGATAAGAGAGCTCATGTATGGGGTTATGAATAGGGAGAGAAATTAGGAATGACTCCACAAAGTTTTTGGCTTGAACCCAAGGTTTTACATTCATAGGAGAGAGTGTCTACTTCTGTTTAAGATAATCAGAGGATTAATGAAAGACCCAAGATTTGAGCTGTACTTTGGAAACCTAGTCGGGTTTTGTGGCTTGTGAGCTCTCAGTGGTTTATTCTGAGACCATTTTGTCTTTCCGGACCCCCCCCCCCCCACTCCTACTCTTTGTTGCCTCAGCAGCCTCTACCCCAGGGGACCAGGAGCGCCCGAAGTGTGGCCTGAGCGAAGCTCGGCTTGATTCTCTAAGCCCATCATGGACATTCCTAGCTCTTGCCAGTAATCGGTTGAGAAGTGGGCTGGGTTAGAAGTGAGCAGCCTGTACTACAATTCTGGACAATGAAGGATAAAAGGGAACTCTGCAGAAGAGACTTCTGGGAGATCCTGTAAGTCTGAGATGCTCTGGAATTGAGATGCACAAGGACGTAGTGCTTGAGCTGCTGTCGCCATCTTGCAAACGTAAAGGGGGAAGCTTAGGTCAATAGCTGGCACAGTAAGAGTGGCAGACGGGAAAGGTTGGAGAGAGCATGGTTCCTTGAGGACATCATTAAGCCACTAAGTTAGGCAACTCTGGGATGGCACCACTTCTGGACTTATTATGTGTGATTAAAAAAACCAAAAACCAAAAAACCTGCTAATCATCCAATGCTTTTGAGTCGTGTGATTTATATTTGAAAGTGGAAAGGATGTCTTTTTAGATAATTAGAATAAAGTTTCTAGATGGGAAGACACAGCAAAAGCAAAGACACTTTGAGGCAAGAATTTCTTTGAGAGAAGAAAACTCAAAGCATATCTGGGGAAGAGTAGGTGGAATAATTTGTCATTCATTCATAGACTCATCAACAAATATTCGTGGAGCCCCAACTATGCACCAGGCACTGTTCTGAGGTCGGGGATGCTGTGGTGAGCAAGGTAGGTAGGATCCTTCTTCTCATGAAGTTTATTATCTTACGGAGGAAAGATGGCTGGTAATGAAGGAAACACAGCAAGAATCGTTTCAGGAAGTTGTGAGTGGGACGAAGGAACTAGAATAACTGATGTGATGGAAAGTGACCAGAGGGGCCACTTCAGTTTTGGGAAATGGTATGTTCTGAAGGCTTAGAGAGAGAAAGAGGGTGGCCAGACTGAGAAAGTGAAATGAGGCTGGTGTGGCTGGAATCTAGGGAGAGAGGAGAAAGAAGAGAACAGAGAAGCAAGGTCAGGTCTTGTGGGCTTTGTGGCCAAGGCAGGCAGGAAGAAAGAAGAATCACTGGAGCATTGTTAAGCAGGAATGTCTTATAAACTGTTTACATTTGTAGATCTGTGAGGTGGCATCATGGATGGACCCAAGTCAAAGACCCAGTCCTTATAGAAGACCGTAAGTCTGGGAAAGTCTGGGAAAATCTGGGAAAGACTTACACTGCTGGGTAACTTCCTTTCATTTCAACAACCCACCAAACACTGTGGCTCATTTGAGAATTTTAGGCACGGGAATAAGGTCATTAGGGCAATAATATTGGCAGAGGCACTTTCCTCTGCTGAGTCATCCACTTAGCCTTCCCTGCTCCTTCTTCTAGAAAAAAAAGCCAGGCTTGCTACAACACTAGATACAAAGAATAGTGTCGATTAGAAATAAGGTGATTCCCCAGGATGCTGGTCACCTTAGGTTGGGGCAATTCTAGGACAGAGCTGTCCAAAATAAATAGAATGTGAGCCACATAGGTAGTTTAAAATTTTCTAATAGCCACATTAAAAAAGTATAAGAAACTAAAAAGATCAAATTAACTTCAATAGCATATTTCATTTGAACCAATATATTAAAAATATTATCAATTCAATATGTAATGAATATAAAAATTATGTTCTATTTTTTCTCTTTTTTCTCCCTAAGTCTTTGAAATCTTTACATATATATTTAAAAAAATTTTTTTTTCTTTAAGTAGGCTCAGTGCCCAGCATGGAGCCCGACACAGGGCTCGAACTCAGGACCCTGAGACCATGACTCCAGCCGAAACCAAGAGTCAGACGCTTAACTGACTGAGCCACCCAAGCGCCCCTGACCTAGGAAACTTTCAAGCACTCAGTAGTCACATGTGCTTAGTGGCAACTATATTGGACAGCACAAGTATAGAAATATGGTCTGGGAAGGGGGGCCACAGCAGGATGGAATGCTGGATTTTGCCAGTGGCGTGGTGCTTCTGCTGATCTGCTATAGATTCATTCTCTAAAAGAGATATATTGGGGGTACCTGGCTGGCTCAGTTGGTAGAGCATGTGACTCTTCATCTTGGGGCTGTGAGTTCTAGCCCCACACTGGGCATAGAACCTACGTAAATAAATAAATAAATAAATAAATAAATAAATAAATAAGAGATGTATTGGTCACAGGGCATAAACATTTTGGGGACTCTTAATTATTTTCCTAATCGATTACATCCATTTATGATATTACTCACCATGAATAAAGATGCCGATATCACCAGCTCCAGATTTGGGAATTTGCATCTTAATTTTGGGGGGTTAATTTAGTAAGAGTTAATTTACTACTGTTAATTTAGTTAACTTAGTGAAAGAAATGCCACACTTCTTTTAATCTGCTTCTCTTTGATAACTAGTAACGTTGAATACTTTTCCACATATTTACTATTTTTTTTTTTGTGGATTATTTTATTACAAGTCTTTGTTCCAATATTAGCTGAAGTCTTAATAAAATTCTTAGAACTTGGGCCCCTGGGTGGCTCAGTCGGTTAAGCATCTGCCTTTGGCTCAGGTCATGATCCCAGGGTCCTGGGATCGAGTCCTGCATCGGGCTCCCTGCTCAGCGGGGGGGTCTGCTTCTCCCTCTGTTCCCCGCTCCGCCAGCTCGTGCTTGCTTTCTCTCTCTCCAAAATAAATAAATAAAAACTTAAAAAAAAGATTCTTATCAACTTGTGTAAATTCTTGAGATAACAATGTTATTAATCTTTTTTGGTCATACTTTTTGTAAATATATCCGCCAGTATGTTATTTGTCCTTTATTTTGGTGATCTTTTTTTAACATGCAAAATTTCTTTTCTGAAATCTTTATGTTGTCAAGTACTTCCATCTTTGCTCTATAGTAATCTTGTACTTATGAAGTTTATCATCTTGCGGAAGAAAGTTAGGTGGCAATGAAGGAAACATAACACAATTCCAGGGAGTTTAAGTGTGATGAAAATAAAATACATTAATGTGATAGAAAGTCACCAGAAGGGCCTTCCCACTAGCACTGTGATAAATATTTAATCCTATTTTCTTCTGGACTTTATAGTTTTAAGCACACTTAAGCCTTTAAATAAAATGGAATTCAGGGCACCTGGCTGGCTTAGTCAGTGGAACATGTGACTCTTGCTCTCCAGGTTGTAAGTTCGAGCCCCACATCGGGTGTGGAGATTACTTAATAAATAAATAAAATGGAATTCACTTTGATGTACCATGTAAAGGTGGATCTAAACTCTTCCCTTCCTCCCAAATTGCTCATCAGTCTCCCTCCACCATTTATAGAAAAGAAAAGTCATTGTATCGTGACATCTTCTTAATATACCAAAATTTCTATGAAAATAGGATGCATTGCTGATCTTTCTATTATATTCCAGGAATCTGCCTATTCTTACACCAAGACTTCACTGTCTTACTTTTGTTGTTTTATAGGTTTTACTTTTGATAGTAATTCCTCCTTCACTCCCCTCCCCCAACACATTTTCTTTCTTGCCTGTTTAGAATTTTCCTTTCTTTCTTTTTGTCATATGTTTAGAAACATCCTTCTAGTTGTTTTTTTTTTTAAGATTTTATTTATTTATTTGACAGAGAGACACAGCAAGAGAGGGAACACTAGCAGAGGGAGTGGGAGAGGGAGAAGCAGGCTTCCCTCCGAGCAGGGAGCCCGATGAGGAGCTCGATCCCAGGACCCTGGCATCATGACTTGAGCCAAAGGCAGATGCTTAATGACTGAGCCACCTAGGTGCCCCTAGGATTTTTTTTTTTTAAATAAGATTCTGCTAGATCTATAACTGAAGTTGTAGGAAACAGGTATTTATGTAATATTTTGGCTTCCTATCCAGGAACATCTATTTTTCCATTCATTCACAACTTTTCAGACCACGCAGAAGGTTTTGCAGCTTCCTTTGGTAAAGAAATGTGTGTATATATGTAAGCATGTTTGCACACATATATAGTATCTTAGATGGGGTTTCGTAGAAACAGACTCTGAGATGGAGAATTGTCTCGGAAGATTTTCACAGAAGGCACATGTAGCAAACCAGTCTACAGTGCAGTGGCCACTGGGACCTTGGCTGGTTGGGGGGGTGGGAGGGGAGGGGAGGGGACAGGGGGCCTCCGGAACTGGAATGGGACATTGAAGTTTAGCAATGTACAAATAAAATACAATCTTTGAATGGATCAGCATGCTCAAGTCAGCCTGACCAATACGTTGTCTCTCCTTAGATGGGCCTCAGGGGTGGCCAGGTTGTCAAGCGAGGGTTAGTACTACCTGACTGCCTTCCGTGGATGTATACCATGCATAATCCTCTTAAAACCAAAGGTACGCTTGTTTCCCCTTGACAATATTGGATATTATCAAGCTTTGGGATCTTTGTCAATATGGTGATGAAAAATGGCATCTTATTTTAGTTTTGAAGTACATTTCTCTTTAAGAATGAGTTTGAGTTTTGCCGATGTTCCATAGTTATTTGTATCTCATTTTGAAGCTGAAGCTTGTAGGGCAGGATGATCTGGACTTTGTATCCAGTTGTTGCCTTGCAGAGCCCAGAACACGCCTTTTATATCTCCATAGCTTTTGCATCCCTATACGTTCGTTCTGACTGCCAGTAAGTAACATAAACTCCTGACTCAACTGACTTTAGCAACGAGGAAAATCTTTTACCTTATATGACATCATGTCCTGGGATAGAGTGGTTCTAGAGTTGGCTAATACAGCTACTCACCAAGGCCACTGAGGTCCCTGGTCTTCCTATCTTTTTGATTGACATCCTCTGACTAGGTTACCTCCAGCTCACAAGATGGCTGCATCACAGCCAGGCATCCCATCGAGGCATGGCAAGATCCAGTAGAAGAACTGCTGTTTCTTGCCATGAGCCTCTTTTTAAGGACATGGAAGCTTGTCTTGAAGTCCCCTCCTAGAAGATGTGCCCTTGAATCTCATTAGTCAGACTTGGGTTTTGTGCCCGTTCCTAAACTAATAACAGGCAAGGAGCCTGGGACCATCATACGTGGCTCATGTTAATCAGGATTTTCCCCTGAATGATAATGAGTAGGAGTGGGCACTCCCTTGCCCCACCCCTACTTCCCAAATAATTAGGGCACTGCTGACAGGACATGTGGATTTGTTGTAAGGGGACAATCAACTGTGATTGTCACAAGTTTCCATAATCATGTGGAAATATTCTCTTTGCCTGATATAACCCTCCTCTACTTATCCTCCCATCTAACCCCCATTCATCTTTCAAGTATAGGCTGGGGTGGCTCGGAGGAAACGTGTTTTGTCTCCTCTAAGGTCTCTAGGGTCTCTAGGGTGGGTGGGGAACTCCCCTCCACTCCCATGGCAGCCTGTACCACCCTCATCACACACACAGCTGTAATTCTGGCTTCCCTTCTCAATTTCCTGCTCCTTGAGGGCAGGGACTGGGTCTGATTTGTTTCTGTATCTCTAGCCCCTAGGACAGTGCACAGTACAGAACCCTTAACTCCCCATGCTTGTTGAATGAAATCCATTTACTAGTATTTTCGTTTAGAGTTTAAGGTCTAGATTCACCACAGAGACCAATTTATAGTTTTGTGTTTGGAAATGATTTGTCCATTGAGATTTGGAATTAGGATTATCTTTTTCACATAAAGCCAACTGAAGAGTTTCCATAACAAATTATTTAATTTGTGGATTATCAATTCCTTAAAAGTCCAGAAGTTCAACAAGTATTTCCTGAACACATATTATGTGTCAGGCACCATCCTACTTGGCTCTTCATACAAGAGTGATATGAGAGCTTGTCTCTGAATCTGGAGTTTATGCTCTAAGGCAGCATTTTTCAACTGCAGGTCAAGATCTGCCATGGGTAGTGAAATCAATCCTGTGAGTCAAAAACCATCATTAAAAGGGGAAAAAAAGGGGATGGCTGGGTGGCTCAGTCTGTTGGGCGTCTGC
The DNA here is from genome assembly GCF_009762305.2 of Zalophus californianus. Lineage (NCBI taxonomy): Eukaryota > Metazoa > Chordata > Mammalia > Carnivora > Otariidae > Zalophus > Zalophus californianus. Next base: position 35,055,268 of record NC_045600.1, on the reverse strand, counting down.
CTTCGGCTCGGGTCATGGTCTCAGAGTCCTGGGATGGGGCCCCAGCCTTGGGCTCCCTGCTCAGGGAGGGAACCTGCTTCTCCCTCTCCCTCTGCTGCTCCCCCTGCTTGTGCTCTCTCTCTCTCTCTCTGACAAATAAATGAGTAAAATCTTAAAAAAAAAAGGGGGGGGAATACAATAGAGTAGAGTAAAATGTATCCGAGGGCATCACTCTTGGTAAAACTATATATGCATATATATATATATATATATATAATTTGTTTCTATAATGTCCTGGGTCAAGATATAGACTGTGTTCTTTACTCGGGGAGACAAAGCAGTTTAAAGCCAGTGCTCCAAGGGCCAGTATGTTTTCTTCCCTATTTCTCTTTGCAGTATGTGTTTTCTGCTCCTCCTTCCAGGGCTCCCTGACAGGAGGGAAAGACAAGGCGCAGAGGTTCTGCTTCCCAGCGCGCCCTCCCACCCCAAGCCGGCCCCCCAGCCTTAGACTTGGGTAGCCTGCCACAGACTGGGGAGCCAGGGGCAGAAGGTCAGTCCCATCTGAGCAGCCGTGGGCAAGTCACTGCACATTTCAGAACATCCGCTTCTCTTGTGTGAGGGGAAGATAACAACAGTACTTGCTCCACAGCCAGTTAAGAGGATCTCGTGGGTTGTGTGTTGTTAAGGAAACCCCCTTCAGTGCCGCAGGGGAGAAAAGCAGACTTAGCCCGCGGGTTAAAAAAATTCTGTCTCCTGAGAAAGGAGGAAAGACATCAAGGAATGGCCCCACAGAAAGTAAGGAGGGGCTCCCAACACCCAGGGCCTGCAGGTGTTTAGTCAAAAAAGGGGGACAATCAATGGGAAAAGACCAGACCTTCCCACTTCTCTGAGCAGTCATTTTTTTCCCCCAAAGATTGATTTATTTGTTTGAGAGAGAGAGAGAGAGAGAGAGAGCATGAGGGGGAGGGATACAGAGAGGGAGAGAGAGAACCCCAAGCCGACTCTGTGCTGAGCACGGAGCACGATGCAGGGTTCGATCCCAGGACCCTGAGATCTTGACCGGAATCGAAACCTAGTCCGTCGCTCAATGGACCGCGCCACCCAGGCACCCTGAGCGGCAATATTTTTATTTCTTCATGGAGCACACTGCCAGGGGGTGTCTGGAGGGGCTGATAGTGTGCTACTATATTCCCGTTTCACAAACATCAGAGAAAGGGCAGTGGACTCCGTCTTCCCTTCACTCCTTGCAGGAGGTGTGCTGGGGCCTGCCCAGCCTGAACATCGCTCAGGTTGGGAGGTGTGATGGGGGGTGGGGTTGGGGCTGGGGGGGTGGGTGGGATGGAGGGGGATGAGGTAAGGATAGGGTGGGGAGGGGGCTCAAAGGAGAGGAAGTCAATTGGAGTGTTTGTGGTATCTTCAGGGTCCTTTCTCACGCATCTGAAATTCTTCTGTGACTGTCTTTGAGCAACTGTCACAGTGGACAAGTTGGGCACAGGCTGTCCTTCTTGCTCATTTTCTCCAGCTATAAGCAATCCACCTCCCTGGAAAACTCTCTGCAGGCTTCACAGCCCAGTTCTTCTGTTGTCAGCTGTGTGAACAGGAAGCCATAGATGTGCTTCCTTAAATATAAAGTTATTTTTACTTGTTTGTTGTTACTCCTGAATTGTTGAGACTTGGGAGAAAGATTCTGTAGGGGATCGTGCTCCCCCACACCCTAAAATACACACACATAAACACACACACTCCCTTGAGAGAAGATAAGCCAGATGGGAAGTTGGTTTGCCTTGGCTGGCTGCTGGGGAAGTAGAGGCTGATACCCTGGCTGGGATTTGTCTTTATCCCAGGGTGATGCAGAACAAGAGGAAATGGAATTCCAAGAGTTTTAGGTAAAGACGGGGAATCCCCAAGAACCCAGCGGTTCTTTGCTTGTTTGGTTGTCTTTTTTCCAGTGACTCCATCTTTACGGAGTCCCATCTAGGATTGGGGCACATCATTCCCCGTTCTCTGATACATTTCAAACCAGCCTTGGCCCTGAGGGTGCCAGGGTTCACCAGCATGCCCAGTGGAAGGAGGCGAGGAAGCAGGCAGGGACTGTCATACCCGCTGCCAATTCCAGGGAAGGAGAAAGACCTCAGCATCTGTGAAGAGTTAGAGCTCGCTCCATCTCCCCAGCACCTGGGTGTGTCCGTTTGCCCACACTTGTCTCTACTTGTACTTTCATGAAGCTCACCCATGACCTTGAAGTAACCAAGTTCAGTGGCTTCTTCTCGGGCCTCATCTTCCACCTGACAGCCCCTCTTTCTTAAATGCTCACCCTAGTGAACTAGTTCTCGCCCCACTTCTTTGATTCTTTCTGTTTCTGTTTCTTTTTTTCCTGCATTGCAAACTTATGACTCCCCCAGACATGTCTTTAACCCTTTTCTTTCTTTACTCTCCCCCTCTCTGGGCAAACTTTGGTTTCTTTTGCGACCAACCAAGTATTATTTTGCTGAGATATGCTTTCTTTCAAGAATAGTAACTAACTTAGGCAAAGGGAAGGTTTACACGATAAAGCATCTACAAAGCCAAGTGCAGACGTGAGTCCTGTCAGGGCTGAACCCAGGACCTAGCAGGCCCCGAGACAGCCAGGCAGAGTTGGCTGAGGCTGGTTTCTGCCTCTCTCCCGTCTGCTCACCTGCTGCTTCCTGGATATCTCTCATTTCTCCCTCCTCTCCTTCGTTGGGCTATCATCTTAGCTGAGGCCTTCATGACCGCTTTAGTGATTTCCTTGCAGCTAGTAATATCCCCCATCCAAACTATTTTGTTTCAACAGCATCCCCTCTGCCTTGGGTCCCATGCTTTAGGAACCCCTCTCCCCCTGCCCCAGCCCACTTTAGCTGTATTTCTCCACAGGGTAAGGAATCCACAGGCCAGTGAGATGTTCCCACCTAAAGTCCCCGTTCCCCTTCTAGAGCCTATTTGCTGGGCCTGGGCCAGGTACATTGTTCTGAGGACAGACCACACCACTACTGTACTTGCTTCTAGGCCCGAAAGTTGCCCAAGGGGTAGTTGTTTATTGGAGAAGGGTAGGATGAAGTGGGAGTGGGAAGGTAGATGGAGCTTGAACATGGCCACTGAATGTGCTCAAGGTCCCTTGCCGTGTGGGACAGAGCTTGAACTGAGAATGGGCCAGGGCCCAGTGACCAGCTTTCCCCCTTTCTACCCAGCATGGAACTCGGAGAAATTCAATAATTCTATATTTGAGCCTGGCCTTTCATGCTGTAAGGTTTATTTTTAGGTATAGGGGGATCGAACGTATTTTATTTAATACTTTGTTAGTTTGATTTATCACTTTTTGACATGTGCCATGTGGACCTCCATTTGTACTCATATTCTGGGCCCCACAGACCCTAGGGGCAAGTCTGAATTTCATACGGCCAGTTTAAAAAAAAAAAATTCCCTAAACAAAGCTCTGATTAAATCATCACCTGCCTCAAAACTTTTGATAATGACTTCTACTGTTTACTAGGGAGTAAATGGTTGCGGTTCTTCATTGTTTTGGGTCAGATGAAGCTGACAGGTAGGACCTGCCTATCATCAGAAGAACACTCAGGCCAGGCTCGACTTGGCAAGGGAGCGGCTTGCTGCTCAGAGCTCTCTGGGAAGGCTTAGAGGACAGAAGCCAGGGAAGCCTGACAACTAGAGTTTAGAATCTTGAGCATAGGTGGTGTAAATTCATGCACATAAAGTTTGGAAAATCACAGGCAATTCTAAGGTAAGCTGTTAAGAAGTGGCCAGTGTGAAGTTGTTGAGGAGGGCAGGGAACACACACAGATAAAGGGGATTTGATTCCCACGGTCACTTTTTGCCTCTGTTCCAGATTTTTCTATAGTTCCCATGTACTAGAACTTGTCCTAGTTTAATCCGTGTAAGATACTTCTAGGAGGTGGGTGTGGACAATAGGAACAAAGCTTAATGTTTAGCCGTACTCTGCAATAGTTTCTTCTTCTTTTTTTTCTAAATCTTTATTTTTTTTTAAGTGATCTCTACGCCCAGCATGGGGCTTGAACACACCACCCTGAGACCAAGAGTCACATGCTCTACTGACTGAGCCAGCCAGGCGCCCTTCAGCAAGAGCTTTTAATGAGGAGCTCAGAACAATTATGAGCACACTACATTTATAATCAATCTCCTATTGAATATCTTTAAAGCGATTGAATTTGGGAGACAGTCCCTTTAGACTGGGAGAGGGTAAGTGGGTAGGACTGGAGTCGGGGGAGGCAAACTAGGATGATGTCCTACAACCTTCTCTGCACTTCTGAGGCTGAGTCAGGTGCTTGTGCTGGGAAAGAAGATACGGGACTGAATCCAGGCTAAGGCTTCTGTTGGGCCCAGGACCATCTGCCAAAGCAGTGTCACTTGCGGTATTCTCATTCCAGATGTACAAGGATCAAGAGCTTCACAGAAGAGCTGTTGCTGAGCGTGGGAGAAAATAGGTAATTTTAAAAATAGGGAATATGGAGGAATGTATATTTTAGAAAAAGCCTCGAGTTTAAGACTAAAAAAAAAAAAAAATGTATGCACAGCTTTCCTGGACTTCAAAAACAGGCATTGAGGATAGACTCTCCAAAATCCATAGACCAGGCTATACTTTCACAGAAAATTGTTTTATCTCAAACTCATTAATATCCTTAATGGAGGGATATCCTTGCACTTCAGAAGGGATGCTGCTGCCTTAACTGTGAGGAGCTTGAAAGGCCTACTTACCCAATGCTCCTTAAACCAGCATATGCCTCAGAACCACCTGGCAGGGCTTGTACAGAATGCATAGTTTATAAGATTCTTTGCCTATTTACCCAGAATTCTCTCCTGAAGGCAACGGTAGTAAGGATCTTCCTTTTCCCATCCAACCACAAATTATTTTCTACATTTAAAAATTCAAATAGGCTACTTTAGCTTTACTAAAGGAAAATTTTACAAAGGGAAAATAAAATCCCACTAGCGGAAGCTCAGGTAAGGGCAAAATTAAGTTAAAATTTTCTCCATATTAATTTAGAAATAGCAATAAAAGCCAAATGTTCTAAAGGTTACATCAGTCAGGGTCCTGGCAGCAGATAGCCTTGGAGTGAGTCATTTGAGAAAAGTGCAATAAAGGCACTATTTACTAAGCATAGGCTGGGCTTAGACAAAGGAAAGGGGATGGTGCCTTCCTCTTGGTTTGGTAAGTGCAGGAACCATTAACACCACAAGGTCTGAAAGGGCAACAGGGGCAGAACCAGGTAAGGGAACCCAGAAAGAAAGCTGATGGGGAGGGCAGGCTCACAGGAAGGAACCAGAGAAATAAATATGCCAACCTCATCAGCCTATCCTCCCAGAGGCTGGAGGGCAAAGGGAGCCCATCAACGCAAGTCCCTGTGGCTCAGCCTCTTGGGGCAAAGAGCAGGTGGAGAAGGGTGAAGAGTGGATCTTGAGGGGCAAATGAAGAAAATCCAGCATCCATCAGAGGCAGCTAAGGAACTGGAGTGGCGCTTGTGTATTTTCACTAGGACCGGAGAAAAGAGTAAAGCGATTTGCTCTCCTACCATCTTGTTTATATTTCCCTGTAATGTTTATTAGAAACATATTGTCATTAAATATTATGCTCTTGTATCAGGGGAGGGGAACAGGATCCTATGTCCCACACCTATGCCTACAGAATCAAGTCTCACTCCAGAAGGGACCCAGAAATGTGAACTTTAAGCAAACACTCCAAATGACGCACATCCGGCTTTCAGAAGCATGGAGCTACAGAATGAAAGGGTGAGCGATAGCAGTTATCTGGTAAGGAAAGTGGAATGCTTATCTGTGCTGAGAAAACAGCTCTACACCAAGTATGGTCGCATGTAGACAAGGAAAGACTGGGGGGAACAGACAAATGAGAACAATTGGTTGGTGAGGGGGTTCTGAGTTTTAGAACTTTTTTTTTTTTTTTTTTGCTATGCAAATGTTCACATCAGGGCTTATTAAATTAAAAACACTTCTAAGAGAAATTGGAGCAGGTAAAACATTAGGTCACCACAGGGTCTGACCTGAGTCCTGAGGAGTCCCTGGAACTTACGGGATCTAAGTTCTCTTGGTCCCGGTCAGGGCTGCTCAGAATCCCAGAGTCTCCCAAGCCAACTTAGTCCTCAGCAGACATCCAGAGGGAACCTCTGTGGCTTGAAAGGTCAGACCCTGACCTGGCTTCACAGGACCCCACAAGAAGTACAAATGGGCAGGCAGCCACCATTGATGAGGCTTCGCCTTCTCCCTCTCCTGGGCTGAGTGGCTGAACCTTTGGGACTTGGGATGAGAAGGCCCCTTCTATTGGTTTCCTTTTCAGGAGTTCCCAGACAGTGAAAGTTACCTGCCCAAGGTAACCTGACGCTGCAACAGAAATAACCCTTGGGGCTAGATGCCGCAATGCTGCACTGGAAGTTTCCAAGGCAGCACAGTCTTGTCTCTATGGAGACCTGAGTCTGGGCCCTCTGCCTCTCTTTGAAGTCTTCTTTCTTTGGTCTTCCAGTGACCTGTAAAGCTCAGGACAGGGTTGGGGGGTGGGGGCGTGGAAGGGGGGGCGGTGCAGGGTTAGTCTGGCTTCCCCACTGAGGCCAGTGTGTTGCCTGCAAAAAGGAAGTTCAGTGCGTAGGCCTTGGGATAGGGAGAGAGGCCCTCTCTAACTCCAGAAGTCAGGAAATTCTCATTATATTCTATGTGAAGAGACCCCCAGTGTTTTCTGGGCTGACATAGAGAAGGACTATTTATTTCTGTGATGCTTGTCTGAATTGGCAAGCTTGGGCTGGAGCAGGGAAAAGCAGATCCAAGACAATCATGTGATGGAATTATACCTGCTGAGAGAAAGAACAGTGCGGCTCCCCAAGCAAACATTCTTGCAGACTCTGCATTGCAAACTCTGGCTCGGGAGGCTCTGGGCTAATTTGTCTTTCGCCAACTAATGGCAACGGAGGAGGGCAGAACCTGGCAGCTTTTCCAGATGCCTGGTGACTTGAGAATCACTCAAGCCCCCCCTCCCGCCCCCCGCTGCCTTCCCACTGATGCCTAAATAACAGGTATGAATTTGCTCCACTTCATCAAGGAGCAAATTCTTATTTTTCCAAATCAACCGAAATCAAGCTCTGAGCCCCACCTTGGCCTGGTTGGTGGGATCCTCGATATTAATTATTATCGAAATTCCCTCTTCCTCTCCCCTGGGCAGTACTAAAACCTAGAGGCCTTCTTGGTAGCAGAAGAATGCAAAAGGGGTCTGAGATAGTAAAATAGCCACCATTATTAATATTTCTTCTTTTGTTACGAGATGCAACTCTTGGACTAAAAGGTTTCCAATTTAGCGTCTACTTTGCCTGCACACTCTGCCATAGGCCCTTGCCGGTGTTTTCAAGGTCGTATAATTAGAGACTGTCCCTGAGGCATTAGTTATGGGCCAAGCCTGGGATGGGGGGAGGGTGGAAGGAGCTTTGAGAAAACTTTAGACCTTCCCCAAATAATCTGGGTCAGTGTCTTCCATTCTTCACTATAGATAATTAATATTTGCTCCTTCCCATTGATAGAGCCACATAAACAGAACAGCCTCCTGCTCTCCCCAGATTGCTGCCGCTAAGACCCTCCTGCAGAGACATTTTGGAGGCCTGACGGCCAGGCACCTACTGCTGCCCCAGGGCCCAGAACCTCCAGAGAATGCTCAAGGGGCACGGATGTCCACCATTTGAGGACGCCGCCCCTTTAATGTCCTTCCAGGCTAGCAGAATTCAACTCTGTCCCTCATCCAGGAAGCCTCAGCTTCTCTCCACCCCATCCTCTCAGGCACCTCCATCTGAATTCCTTTTTGGGCTTGACCCTCGAATTGGAGAAAAGCTATTCACTAACTGCTGCCACCAAGACAAACCCCGGGGCCAAGATCACTGAACGCAAAGCCTTGGCTGATTTGTCAGGCTGGATGGCCAGTGAAGAGGAACATTGTTTTTTTCTTTTTAAATCTTTTTTCCTATGGCGGAAAGGAAACTAAGCCTCATTTGATTGTCATGCCTGAAATTGTAGCACCAAAGAGTTTCTCCTTTGGGTGGGATATTGTTGTCTGCACGGGTTCCTAAGATGTGTCCTCGGGAGAGGTAACAAAGCATGGCTAGTAGCTTATCATATGGAAGGGGTTCATTGGACACTGCCGGACAGCGGCAGGTGGGAGAATATAAGAAGTGGGGCTGGAAGAGGGGCAGGCCTAGCTCTGTCCCACTTTGCAGTCGCGTCCAGTGGCTGGCTTTGTGGTTGGTTAGATCAGGTGATTCTGACCAGAAAGCCTTCTCTTCTTTCTGTTAAAGATAAGCATGCAAGTTTCCTGTGGTTTGTTAGGGGCGGGGCCCCCACATCCTAGGCAGGTAGCAAGGTGGGGTGATCCGCTCAGATATCAAACCACCTAGGAGTTACTGTTGTTTTGTAAGAAACAAAGACCTTCAAGGCCAAGTTCAGGACAAGCTGGGAATCAGAACACAGGTTCACATAACTGACAGAGACCTCAACTCACATGGTCAAGGGGCAAGCACTGAGACAAAATTCTCTCTGGGACTGCCGAGGACCACTAGGCGACTCTTGGGTCTTATCAGGATTAGCAGAAGCTATGAGCAGACTCTGGTTGGAATCAGGTTCCTTCGCTTAACAGTCTGTGTGACCTTGGGCACTTACGTTCTGTGCCTCAGTTTCTTATTCCCTAAAATGGGGATAATAGCGTACTTACTGCACAGGGCTGTTGTGGGGATTTTTGTTAGTATATTTAGGCACTTAGGAGAGTGCCGGGCACATAGCAAGTGTTAGATAAACTTTAACTGTTGTAGTTATTGTTGTTGTTTAAGGCCAGGTGGGTCTGAGAGCCAGGAACTTGAGGCAAGCCTCTGCAGCTGCAACTAGAGATAATTAATTATACTTGTTCCCAGTTCACCTCAACCTACAGGTGTGATAACAGCTGTCAAACACCCAGAATTTCCTTGATGGGGGGCCGGGGGAAACAGGGGTGCAAAATACCTAGATTCATCACTAGAACCCGGATACAGAGGCTTTTACCCTGGGGCATTGAAGCCCAAGTAGACCTGACTCCTACCTGGTTGAAGTACACCCTTGGGGGCACCCTGCTGGCTCAGTCAATGGAGCATGCAACTCTTGATCTCGGGGTTGTGAGTTCAAGCCCCATGTTAGGTCTAGAGCTCACTTAAAAAAAAAAAAATAAGAAGAAGAAGAAAAGAAAGAAATATACCCTGGGTGGGTCAGATGGTTGAGCGTCTGCCTTCGGCTCAGGTCATGATCCTAGGGTCCTGGGATCGAGTCCCGCATCGGGATCCCTGCTCGGCGGGGAGCCTGCCTCTCTCTCTCTCTCTCTGTCTGTTATGAATAAAAAAAAAAAAAAAGGAAATATACCCTTAAAGGCCATAGTTTGAGGGGCTTTGAAACGCTTTCTTGTCCCGACACATCTCCGTCATGGGCTTGCCTCAGTGCCTACAATTGTCTCCAGTACTTGCAGGAGTTCTCAAGTGGTTACTCTGTCTGCAGCCAGACTGACTGCAGATCCTGCCTGTACTCACGAGGTGAGAGTCTTGGAGAAGTTACATAATCTGTGTACCTCAGCTTGCTCATCTGTAAAAGTGAGACTATGAAAGTACCCTCTTTATAGAGTGAGAATTACATGAAATAATGTGCAAGGGGTTGGCAAAGTGCCTGGTACACCCCGAACACTCAGTAACTGGCAGTGATGGTGGATTTGACCAGAGAAGTTATCCATTAGTGATTTTGTATTTATTAATCCACGAATACTCAATGTTTACACATTTTATAATAAATATTAAGTATACAAAAATGTTGAAAACATGATGTAGTGAGCACCTGTATATATACCATTTAGATTCAATAATTGTTTTATTCATGATTGCCATTTTTGCTGTTATTTAGGTTTTGTACAGTTACTTTGCTGTTGTGTGTGTATGTATTTTTTCCCTCAATCATTTGAAAATTGCAAACGTCATGACACTTCACTCCTACTTATTTCAGCATGTAGCTCCTCCAAATGAAGAGATTCTCCTACGTAACCCCGATACCATTACTACATCTAGAACAATTGACAATGATTTTCAAATATTACCTAATACTAAGTCAATATTCACACCTTTTCTGTTGTTCCCCAAATGTCTTTTAGAGTTGTTTTTTTCCAACTAGGAACCAATCATAGCTCATGCGTGCATTGTGTTTGATTATGTTTCTTTCAATTTAGAATAACTTCCCTTTCATTCCTTTTTTAGGGACACCGACTTTTGAAGAGGCCAGACTGTCTTATATAATGTCCCACATTCTGGGTTTGTCTTATTGTTTGCTTGTAGTGCTGTGTTCAGTGAACATTTTGGAAAGGGATGAGAAAAACCTGGGGCTTGAACTGGAATCCCCAGGCTGTTCCAAGGACACACATCCCTATTGCCCTTGGGAAATGAGGGAAGAAACAAAAAAAAAAAAACAAGGCACACTCATTTTTTTTCTTCGAAACTCGAAACTTATTGAACACTAACTCCCCATTCTCCCCTTCTCACAGTCCCTAGCGACCACCATTCTACTTTTGGTCTGTATGAATTTCACTAAGAACCTCATCTACCATCATATGGTATTTGTCCTTTTGTGATGGGCTTATTTCACTGAGCATAGTGTCTTCAGGGTTTATCCATGTTGTAACAGGCCAAAATTCCCTTCCTTTTAACAGGTACAGATTATTCCATTGTATGTACGGACACAGCACATGTTGCTTATTCATTCCTCTGCTGATGGACGCTTGGGTTGCTTCCATCTTTTGGCTATTGAATAATGCTACTGTGAGCATGGGCGTACACACACCTGTTCACATCCCGGCAAAGCACACTCATTTTTACCTTTTGTCCTGGGGCTAGCCCTCACGCGGCCTCTAGTAACTGGGAATTTTAGAAATCATGTTTTGAATCCAGTTTTCCTTTCTGCCGTTCTCCTGCTGTTACCAGAGTCTAACATAACATGACTTTGCAGTTTTGCTATTGTCTGGAACTTATAACTATCTACACCAACAAGAGAAATCTGGACACCACTCAGAGCAAGTATTTCTGTACTGTGTACTGTGGCAAGTATGTTGATTATAATATCGAGGTGTGAGAAGCCGAAAGCCCCGAGCTTTTAAAGCCACTAAATGTCAAAGGCCAGAGATGCCCTTTCAAATCTCTGTAATGACTTTTTAATCTGCTAGGCTCCCATACTTCAGGGAGTCCCCTTTTTAAAGGTATTTACTCCAAGCCTCCAAATTAACATGGGTGATTTATATCTGGCTACCCATAAACTATGAGAGGAAGCAAGGCAGAGTGGACCAAATGAACTCTGACCTGGCTGATGAGGAGGTGGGATCCAGTATCTGAGCCCTATTGATAACCATGCGACCTGGGACAAAGACTAAATTGTACTTTAAGTGCCTCAGTTTTCTCATCTGCCAAATGGGAGGTCGGCTTATAGCCCTCTCCTGCTATGACCGCCTGAGCTACATTTTATTTATTTGCAGAAATCAATAATAGGGGGGCGGGTGTGGAGAAGAGAACGCCCTGAAGTGGAGTCCTGGCTTCTCCACAAATGAGTGGGGCGCCCTTCCTTCGATCCCCTCATTTTATAAGCCTAAACTTTCTCACTTGCAAAACAGGGATGATGACTATAGCAGAGCAGGGGTGAGGATTACAACTAGTGAAGGAGAGTGACAGGGCTTTGTATTTTTAAGGTACTGTAGGGTCACGTGAGCGTGGTTATATGGAGGATTTTAAGCCTTCAAGAGTGCTGCAAATGTACGGGGTTACTATAGAGTTAAGGACACTGTTCTTAGCGACTCACTTCTACTTCTACAAACTCATGGTATATTATACTAAAAAATAGATTATGATTCTTGCCGTCCCCCTGTGCCCAAGAATCCATTCTCCATCGGCCCTGGGTATTTCCTTCAACCATTCTGGATGTTGTGGCAGATCCTCCCCCATCCTTACTTAGAAAATTCCAACAGCTGTTTGAAAAGTGCTTTCTTTGTTTTGCTCTGGAACTTGTTGCAGCGTATCTCGTTTCCACAGTCTCCAGCCTGCCCATGGAGCTTCGGGTCGGCCAGTTACAATGACTCCGAAGCTCTTTGTCAATTCTCTTTAGTCCTGGAACACTTGATCGGCTAGTTGGGTTGCATGTTGCTTTAACCACTGAAGAGCAGGTTCCCAGGCTTTGCTGTGTTTTACAGCCTGCAATTTAATTATGATTGTTTCAACAAGTGTTCCTCACCAGAGCTTCAAATAGGCCTTATCAACATTTGTTCATCCTTCACTTTACAACCACCTCATCCTCTCTTCTAAGAAACTCCTTGGGTTTCCAGTTCAAAGGGAGACTATTTGAGAAAAAGAATACAGGAATAGATGTGCTCAGAATTGGGCTAATGGCTCAATGGATTGCACACTGGTTTAGAGTTAAGGATGGTACGCGGGGCTAAATAATTTGTAGCCATAAGAATCGCCTGGAACTCATAGTAAAAATGCAGACTTCTGGACTCTGACCCCAGAGGTCTTCTGATTAAGGATTTCTGGGGTGGGTCGTTTTAAAGGTGCTTCCCTGTGATTCTGATGCAGGGGTTCCACATTTTAGAAACCCTGATGGAGAGAGAGCACCATTCCCCTACTGTTTTAAGCGAGTTGACTCTAGACAAGCTGCAAACTTACCGAGCTCTGTCTCCCTGCTCATAAATGGCCATGAATACAGGAATGCCCTACCAGCCCCACAGGTTTGAAATGAGAGTAAAATAAGATAACGGACCCAAAACCCCTTTGAAAGTAAAGAGCTCACACCAGTGCAAGGCAGTCTTATCCTTCTCAGCATTCTCTTGCCTCAAAAGAGCAGACCCCAGCCGGCCCCACCCCACTAGGCACTTGCACGGATGCACTTGAAGGGAGGGAAGCCCCTGACCTACGTTTGTCTACTTGGTTTGGACAGGCTCACCTAGGGTTATGCCCTTCCTAATAGAGTGCTGTAAGGCCCACACACATTTCTGTCTGAAATCTTGCCAAAAACGCATCTGGGATGACCCTCCTATAGGCCCAAGTCCTCCTTGAAATCTAGGTACATCTGCATCACTAATGATCCCATTAACCTGTTTTCTACCATATCACATCAGTCCTGGGCCACACAGGTCTTCTCTGCACCAAGGCTTGCCCCTGAGGGTATGCGGTCCACACCCACCCCTCATGCTTTGGCCATGTTCCCAGGTACAGTGTGTATCTTTTGAAGTTTAGAGTGATCAACTTCACATTAATCTTTTCTTCTTCCCTGTCTTCTGATCCTTTTGGCAAGTACCTTTCCAGGGGATTCTCCCCTTTTTGGCCATACTCAACTTGGAATAAAGTAATGGGAGTATCATTTCCAGTTAAAGTGCTCTACCCTTCTCTTTCAGATATATGGGGCAGGGCAGCGTACCTACAAGGCCCTCAACCACTGTGGCTTTGTTAAATTATGCACCTTCTGAGAATTTGCAGGTACCCTGGCTCCCTACAGAGCAAAGAGGGGCATGACGCCCCTCCTAAGGCCAAATTCTTCCCCCTTGCTCACTCTCGCTCATTACCTCACTTGTTCATTCAAGAGATGATCATTGAGCACCCAGTACGTGCCACACATCAAAGAGATGGCATAAGACAGACAATATTCCTATTCTTCGGGAGTTTATATTCTAGTGAAGTTTATGTTCTTCTTTTTTAAGATTTTGTTTATTTATTTGACAGAGAGAGACACAGCAAGAGAGGGAACACAAGCAGGGGGAGTAGGAGAGGGAGAAGCAGGCTCCCTACTCAGCAGGGAGCCCGAGATGTGGGGCTCGATCCCAGGACCCCGGGGGTCATGACCTGAGCCCAAGGCAGATGCTTCACAACTGAGCCACCCAGGCGCCCCTTGGAGTTTATGTTCTAACATTCTCAGTGTTAATATGAGCAAGAACATTGAAGGCAGTGGTAAACATGACGACAGTCCCCCATTGTAGTGTTAATGCAGGGCGAATGGGGCTGGAGAATTGCTACCAGAGACAAGGTAGTCAGGAAGGGCCTCTCTGAGGAAGCGATTTTTGAAGAGAGACTTGAACGAACTGGCCTTGGAAAGATCGGGCCCCAGAAAGCACGAATTTTTCCCCTGATGGTTTTCTGTGTTATTTTGTAGAGAAAAGAAATGCTTAGAAAGTCTTTTGCTCTGATCATGATGACATTATAAAGATTACTGCTATACTCAACCAGAATGAGAATTCAGGATATGAGCTGCCATAGCTCTGTGCCCCTTTGCAAAGGAGCACCCTTGTCAGTGGTGGCAGATAAGCCAAGGGATCCCTCAGAGCGGACTCCTGAAAAGGCCTGCTTTAGCCAGTTAAATTAAGCAGTTTACTAAAATGTTAAGCTTTTAGAGCCCCGGGAGAGGCTCCTACCCTTCAAAATACCCTGGACTTTCCAACTACAACCCGGAGACTGAAAGTCTTTCTAACCAGAGGTTCGTTCTACAGCCAGTTGAAAGGCTTCTGTGCAATGCCCTCTGGAGAAGGGAGCCAACTGGCCCCACCTACATGCTGGGTTGAAAGAGGATCCAGACTCTTTCTATAAGGGGAAGAGGGAGAGGAAGAAGTGAGTGCTGGAGAGAGCTAAAAAAGGAAAGTTGGGGGAAAGGGTAGAACTGAAGGAAGGGGAAATCAAAGGGAAGAAGGGCTGTGTGCCCTTGAGCCATTTATTGGAAGACCTGCAGCTTCTCTAGGCTTCTCTAGAGCTTGAGGAATTCGGACGCACTTGGAATTGGCCAGAGCGGTTGGCTTTGGCTGCTGTCTGTTCCCTCCCCTGCCCCTGTCCTGAGGACTTGTTCAGAAGGTGGATTTCCCCAGGGGAGGGAGCCGTGTGTGTCCGAGACCATTTGCCTCAGAGGAAGTGTAAAGGGAAGGTGTGAATCATTAATGGATGAGGATGGTAGGGAAGTGACATCTCATTAAGCAAATGATTTTTCATCTTTAAGAACAAGCCTAGTGGGTAAGAAAGCCTTAATGGGCTGAGACTTCCATTAGAATGTGACCACTGGCACCTGTCAATTCCACAGGACAGCTGTGTGAGGTCTAACAAAGCAAGAGATGGGGTCAGGTGGGCTAGGGGTGGGACTGTAGACGGGTCCTTCCAGCAATGAGCAAGCCTCCCTCACGTTACCCCGGGCCCCAGTTGGAAGGGTGGAAAGAATGGGGAAAAGGGATGGGGGAAAAAAAAAAGTCCTAAAGACTTTTGTGGACTAATTTGATGAATATTTAGAATAATAAAGTAACCTGAATAAATCCTGAGGTCCTCAGGAGGGTCAGTTTCCCAGAATGAAAATCAAAGAAGGTAATCCCAGAGCCAAGAAGAAATGAAACCTGCATTCTAATCTTTAGAGCTGCAAATCTCTCAAAGAACGCTAAAGGGAATCTGATTTATAACCCAAAGGACACTTCTTAAATTCCCTTTTCTCTCTTCCTCAGTCTGCATCTGACGGAGACTTTTACCACCAAATCACCCAAACTGTCCTCAGTGCCCAGGCCATGGGTTTACGTCCCTCCTTCATTCACCTCTTCTCTTTCCTCCCACCTCTCCAACCCCATTTCTCTTCATCTCCCAGCTCTGCACAACAAAAGCGTACAAACTGATTTGGAAAAGACAGGACTGTTCCTTAGAGCAGTGCTGTGCCCTGGAAATATAATGTGAGCCACATACATAACTGAAAATTTTCTAGTAGCTGCATTTAAAAGGTAAAAAGAAACAAGTGAAATTAATTTTAATAATATGTTTAACCCAGTATGTCCAAAATATTATTATTTCAACATGTGAACAATATACAAATTATTGTATATTGAAATCCAGTGTGTATTTTATACTTATGTTTACACTGCATTTAAAAACTATGTCAAGTACTTAATGGGCACACATGGCTAATGGCCATACTGGACAGTACAGCCCTTATAGGTTGGGTGAATGGGCAGGAGAAGTGGAGAGACTGGGCCTCAAATACAGGGACATGGTCTGGTTCGTGAAGACATTTTCACAAGTGGGTACAATAGCAAAATAGCAAGAATAAGAGCAGTGTGCCGAGTTTTACTTAGAGGCAAAGGTACTCAATTTTTAAGTTTTGAGATTGTGTCCCTGCCAAAGTGGGATCAGAAATGATCATTTATGAAATGATAGTAGTAATTGATGGTAGTCTTATTCCTCATCATGTCCGTCTGTGGCTAAAAAAAAGGTGGTGACTATGGTGCTCCCCCTATTAAAAACAGGTTTTACTGGACCACAAAACCCAAATGTCAGGAAACCACTGTTTTATAACACACGTTGTCTTTTATATATACACTAGCCTGTTTATCTCAACAGCTGCATGATGTATTTATTTTTTTTTGTTTTGAAATAATCGCACACTTTCAGAAAAGTTGCAAGTACAGTGTATAGAATGCTTTCCCCAGAACCACTGAGAGTGAATTGTTGATTTGGTGCTCTGTCATCCTCCAGATTTTATTGTGTATTTCCTACAAACATAGACATAGCCTATAAATCCACAATACAGTCATGAACATCAGGAAGTTATGTTACTATTGCCTGACACTTAGATCGCATTCAAGTTTGAACAATTGTTTCAATCATGTTTTCAGTCAGCTTCAGTCTAGAGGAGGTCCTCAGTCTGATTCACACCACCTTGGCACACTGGGAAATAACAGGCCAGTTATTTCATAATTAATAAGTAGTTAGTGGGGAGTTAATTGAAAACTATACAAATATCCCTTTTCTCATCAAACTTTTAATTTATTCACTATCTATTTTGATGCTGCAATTGTCCCCAGTTTCGGCAGTGGGAGTCCCTACAAGTTGTCTTCCGTGTCCTTTTGACACATGCCCATCATTCTTGAAAGCACGTTCTTGCTTTCCAGCACAACATATTGTCCAGGTTCATCTTGTACTTGTCCTGCCTTATGCTGGGGTATCCCCCCTTGGATACCTTCCTCATCCGACACCCCATGCCAGGACTCCTTTATTTATCTTCCAACTCTTATGGTAAATTTCTAATTTCAAAAATCATATTTTCAATTTCCAAGCGTTCTCTGATTTTCTAAACGTTCTTTCTTCTTCACTCCCTTCCTTTCTTCTTTCCTTTTTTAATAGATGGCTGTTCCTGTTTCATGGAAGCAATTTTTCTCTTATCTCTCTGATGGCATTCATTCCTGTTCAGTTAGTTCTCTCCTTTTCCTTCATTGTTTCTGTTTCTTCCAGGTGTCCTTTTTGGTTTTGGCCTCTCTGTCTTTCCTGTTGGGGGCCTTTCTCACACATCTGATGGTCCTGAGCCTGTGTTTCTGTATAAGAATGAGGCACCGAGAAGTCAACTGGAATTTGGGGTCGGGGACAGACATGCCAGATAAAATACAGGATGCCCAGTTCAGTTTGGATTTCGGGTACAAAATAAATAACTTTTTAATATAAGCATGCCCCAAATGTTGTATGGGACATAGTTATACGGAGGAATTATCTGTCGTTTATCTGAAATTCAAATGTACTCGTGCATCCTGTATTTTTTATTTGCTAAATCTGGTCACCCTAGCTAGGATCTGCGTCAACTAATGGGACCTCAGTTTTTCTTGGGCATGTCCATTTTCTCAGAGAAAAGTCCTTCAGTTTGCCCTTTGGGGCTATGAGCCCAGCTGCTGACATGCTATAAGCTAAGTGTGGAAAGCAGGCATGTGTACAGACTATCTTTAGGGCCACCATCCAGCCCTCTTCAAAAAATGTCTGGTGTCCCTCTCCTGAACAGAATCCTGGAGGAGTGGGGGAGGGTGGGGATCTAGAAGTGCTCTAAATGGGTTTTATTTCAACATTCAACCAATCCGTCTGTTTTCAGGCCTGCCCAGAACTCTGACCCTTGGTGGTATCTGTCACCCCCAGTATCTGAGTCTTTGGGATTCTGCAACTCTGATTTGTTTCTCCAGGCTGTTTAGGTTTCAACTTTCTCTGAATATCCTTTCTTTCTTTCATTTGCTGTGTGTTTGTCTAGTGTTCTTTTAGTCTTTGTGGGTTTATGTCATTAACAAAAAAATTTTTTTTTGCTGAATTTGTTTTGTGAGAATAGAGATAAATGTGAGTGTTCAATCTGCCACGTGTAACTTGGCAACAATGATTTTTTTCATTTATTTTATTGGTCGATATACCTGGAGGAAAAATTGGTTGTAACATGTTGCATACTCATATGTCCTGGGAAAAAAGGTATTTGGATAAACCCAGAATTTTTTCTTCTCCCTTTCCTCCCCTGCCCCCCAGTGAAAGACCAAAGGTGACCCTTATGTAGGTTTTTTGGCCTTCTAGACTTCGTACTTCATACTTTGGCATTTGGCTTCCCAAGGAGAGCTGGACTGGAGTGCCTATAAATCTTCAATCTTAACCAACAGTGAGTTTTAAACCTAACTGTTCCCTGCAGGTCTGTGGCTTAGAGCAATGAATTTAGATAAGGGCAAGGTTTATTGTTGTTTATTGCTTTACAATAAGTGCTGTTTGCTCATGGTAATTGGTTTACAAAAGCTCTTCAGTCACTAATAAATAAACACCCAGGGTCATTTGTTAAGTTGGAAGGTGAGAGGTCCCAAGGCTCAAGAAGAACTGAGAACCCTGGTCTTTGCCTATTTTCTTGGAAACAACCTCTGAAATGAGCCCAGGAAATTTCAGAAGTAGTCCAATTACTTCCAAAAATGATTTTCTATCAACTATGGTCATAATTAAACTAGTTGCTACATGCCGTAAATATTATAGGCAGTAAAGTTCAGGCTGCTAATCACAAGGACCGGAAGCGAATAGCAAGGATGGGGCAGGAGTGCCAACAACTCTCACTAGACTTGGCCCCATTTTACAGATGATGAAATAGGCTCAGAGGGCCTTGTGGCAAGTAAGTGGTGCCAGTGGATTTAAATTCATGTGTGTCACACACTGACTTGTAGAGAAGGATTTCGGCCCTCTTCGATTTTAAGAATCTGAAAGGGCCTGTGTTCATTCTGGGAAAGCAAAGGGTAAAACCAAAGAACTCTCTGCAAACAGAAATTTCCCATTGTATTTGCCAAACATGGTTTTACACAATGAATCATTTTTCTAGCAGATATTGCAGGGCAGTGGAATTGGGAGGACAGTTGTCAGGAAGGCTTCTGTATTGGTTGTGATATTAGCCAAACCAAATCGGAAAAAATACATGGTGGCAAGAGGCGAGAATGGGAAATCTTTCTTGTTTCAGTCCACAGTTAAAGAACACTGATTTTCTTCCACAGCAGACAAGCTCATCTTCAGGAAAACAGAGACCTCTTCCCTCTGACAAAAAAAAAAAAAAAAAGTAACTCCAACCTTGATGGCACTCAGACCTGGGCCCATCTGTCACCTCTACGTAGGGAGGTCTTAGAGAGACACATGAGTTCCTGTGAAGAGTTTCATGTGGTGGGGGGCATGGCGAGGGATAAATATGTCAGTTATTCTCCAGTAGTCCAGAAGAATCTGACAATGTTGGATTTTTATATTCATTTTAATTGTTTTGATGTCTTAGCCTAGTAATAAATTGTTAATCACTTTTATGCAATAATAAAAGATACATAAAATGGTTAGTGCTACTTCCTGCTCAGGGCCGCCTCCCCAGCATGGAGCGTTATTGAGATATATTTTATTCAGGTGAGTTGGCAATTTTATCAGAGCATAGAGGACACTGACAATTACCCCTCATGCTGCAGCAGACAATTTAAAAAGCCTTTGAGTCCTAATTCGGTTTGGCCACAAGAACGTATCTTACAGAGGGAGCAGCTTTGGTGGCCTGGAGAGTCTGGTCACCAGGTCACATTATTTTGATTGTAGAGAAGGCCCATATTCCTGCTTCCAAACTTAGAAGCTGGGGGTCAGTACATAGGGAGATAAGTGATTAATAAATGTGTTAAAAACGGGTATTCTGTGTTAAATCTAAGCTGCATGAGTTTTTAGATCAAGTTCATATAAGAAAGAATTCATTCTTGAATTCTTTCCAATTACCAGTGAGGTCAGAGTGTCCATGGAAAGCTATCCTGCACAGACACTGGAAAAACAGTCATTCCTAATATCTGCCATGCGACCCCGTATTACCTTGCTGACGTGTTTGAGTTTTAGTCCCTTGGTTTAAGTGGAGAGGAGAACCCTCCTTAGAAGGTTACCATGTAGAAGAGTCATTGCCAACCTTGATTTTGCAAAAAGCAAGAGTCTTTCTGAAGTTATTGCAGATTCTCAAGGTATTTCAATTCATTCTGATATGCCCTTCCCACCAAGTGCATGCCATCAGGAGAAGCAGCTGTGAAATTAAACGATGGTGGGGTGATGTAACTCCAAAAAGTTTGGAAATTCTTGACATAATAAGATCGTAAAGCTAAGAGTCAAGGAAGAAGTGACTTGACTTTGCGATGACTAATGTGACCATCTCAGCACATCATCTGGTTGCTATTGCCAAAGGAGGAGGGAGGAGGAAGAAAAGACAGGAAGATGAGGGGCGGAGGCAGAGTTGCCTCAGTTGTGACAGTTCCACTAGACTATAAATTAAGCTAATTATTAGTATCAGCTGTTACTTATTATTTAATTCAGTAATGCCACTCTGTAATTCTACAACTCATAAGTTGGGACAGCATTTTGTAATGGAGCTGTATGAAAGATCCTATATAAAATTAAGTTTACTATTCTTGTTATTATAGTTTAGGAGTCACCTTACCATGCTGGCATGGTCATGAATTAGGAAGATGAACTGCTAAGGAAGAGGCTGAGAGGAAGCCGATGTTTGGATAAAGGTTAAGTAGGATGAAATCTGCAATGAAGCCAAAGGTGTGGGTTCTATTTCTGATTTTGTCATCATTTTGACCTTTTAGAATGGAAACGAAATGAAAATGTTTGTCTTGTATCTACCCGCCCGGGATGTAATAGAGAATTCTAGGAGACTCTAGGAGAGAAATGGAAACTCCGCTAAAGAAATGCATTAGGTAAATGTCAGGTGATACAACTCTTGATGGTCTTCCAGCTACAACACGTTGAAAAGCTATTTATTCAGGAGAGAGAGGACAGAAAGCCCTGGAGTTTCAGATTAATACTTCTGCAGTGCACCTATGTTAGAACACTCCAGGACTCTAGGTAAAAGAAATCCATGGGAGTGTTAGGCAAATGTCTTTGTGTCTACATAGTGATTCTTCCTTATAGCATCAAAAATTTTCTTAGACTATTCCATGTAAAGAATTATGAAAAAGTATAGTAGTACCTTTAAAAACACTTTACAAGGAAGTTTTTAAACAAATAAAAATAATATGTAGAAACACAAGAAAGCAGGATCATATGCGCAAAATTCAAACATTCAATAAATATCTAGTGAGGGCCAACTACCTTATGTGCCAGGCACTGTGCTTAGATCTAAGATCGTAGTGGTGAGTGATGTAAACTGGGATCCAGTTTCCATGGAACTTAAAAGTTGCATACTTTCTGGGTTTAAGAGAGGGAGGCCTGATCATCCAAAACTTGTTTTTTAAGTAGGCTAGATGTAAGTAATAAATGAGAAACAATTTATAGTGGCTCAGTACTCAAGCTTTGGAGAGCCAAGTAGCGGTGTTACCCTGAGTTCATCCCAGCCCTCTTCAACCTTATCTCCACCTCTACTCCCACTGGATTTTTGGCAGCTGAAGGATCAGCCCTCTGGGTTTCCCAAGGCTCATTCAGGCATGTTGGTCAAGTTTCCTGCCTTTCTTTGCAGCTATGCACATTCCCCAACTTGGTTCACTGGGATGTCAAGGAAGGAAACCCTTGGCAGCTACTTCTGAATTTACTGATCCCAATATTGGAAAGTGTTTCTGAGAGAAAAGGACCCCCGACGTCATGAGTTTCCTATCTCGAGGCTCCATCTGCTTCTGGAAAATTGGAAGCCATTTAGCTTACTGGCCTGCTTGCCTGTACTGTATGGCATGGATAATAATGGGGGGGGGTCTGGCAATGTGGGATGACTCAGTCCTGCGTTGATATCCCCTGAGCGCACCCAGTTGCCCAGGCATTACGGATAGAGGTGGCACAGTCTTAGCCCTTGATGGATTTGTAATCTAAAGTTAACATTTTTTTTTTGCATTTAAAAGGAGAATTGAAAAGTATACAGGTTAATTCCACTTCCTAAATATTTATTAATTGCCATTAGCTGGGGCCATTAAACACTATCTTTTTAAAGCCCATCTTTCTTTGCCCTCGCTAATGGAGCGTTCTCAATAATAGGCTTTTTCTCTTTCTTTTAAAATGTTCTTCTACTGCTCTTCTCTTTAAACTAAACTAAGGAAATATTATCATAGCTGAAATCTTTCCCTATTCAGCTAGAAGTAAGCATTTAACTTACAACAGATTGCAGGGTAAACTTTAAAGGGCCATTAATTAGTAATGATACCACAGGAGCAAGGTGACTGGATGGCCGAAATCGGGCAGAACAGGCCTAATTTTTGCTTCCTATCTCATGTGACATTTGTCCTTCAGAAGTACATTAAATTACTGGATGAGGTAACTTGGTAGAATTTCAGCATGGTGCCGCGCACATGGAAGGTTCTCAGTAACTGTTCTCTGCCTTTTCCCCTCTCACTAGTCACCCATGCCTTCCACCGCATTATGAAAACAATGCCTCAAACTCCCTCAACCTTCCTCATCTTGGAGCTTATCTCTTTGGTATCCCTTGCTTGGTTGACTCTCCTGATAATCTCTCGCCACCCCCAGCTTTCCCTGCGGCCCTGCTCTTCCAGTCACCCATCCTCCATGGTGTATCTTCATTCTCTTCCTCTCTGATGTTTCCTCACTTTAGTCAGCTAACATGCTCTATTGTAAAGTCCAACAAAACTTTCTCTCAGTCCTTTTCTTCTTAAGTTACTGGCTCTTTTCTCCTACCTACTGGACCAAGCTTCTTGGAAAGAGCAGTCTATGCTCCCTCTGGTTCCTCATCTTAAATCTGCTCTTTCCTTCTTGCAATCTGGCTTCTGCAGTTACTGAAATTGCTTTCCCAGAGATCAATAATAACCTATTTACCAGATGTAGTGACATCTTCTCATGCCTCTTCCCCCGTCCATGGCATGTGATGTGTTTATCCACTCTCCTGATTAAAATTTTTCTTACTGTTTTTATCTCTATCTGCCACTCTTTATCATGGGTGCTCTTTAACATCTCCCATGTCAGCATCCATTCTTAGAGGCTTCTGTTTTGCTCTTGATTGGGATGCAATAAGAATTAGCAAGGGAGCTGTCGAAAATCCAACCCCAGATTAAATCCAGTGAAATCTGATTAAATATACACCAATTAAGTCTGATTTCTGATCCCACCCAGAAATCAGATTTAATTGATCTGGTGGTGGGACCCTTTATAAATGCTCCTCAGCCGATTCTCAAGGACCGCTAGGACTAAGAACCATAGCTCTATAATATCTACTTTTATCTCCAGTTCTTACATTATTCCTGTTACATTAGACCCAGTTTTTTAGCGCTGAGCTTCTCAGACTTAATGCTCCACAGCACTGCACTTTCTAGGTGGTCCAAATCAAACTCATGTTCCCAAGTCTAAGAACCTCTTCCTCTATGTTTATAGGGCTACCATTCTCTCAAGCTGGAGACCTTAAAGCCACCCTTAAAAATTCCCTTGGCTTTCCCCGCTCAACTCACTTATTTGCCATGCCCTATAGATTTCATTGCTTTTAATCTATTAAAAAAGACCATTTTTAAATCTAGTCTCACTACCATCATCCAGTGCCCCATTTTAGGACCTTATTGCAATAACTCCTTACCTGGCTGCTCTGCTTTTCAGTCTTGTCCCCCTTCATTCCATCCTCCACCTGCTAGTAGATAGATCTGATTGTATCCACTCAGTAACTACTACTGGATTTCTCTTACCCGAGAACAAAGTCCAAATTCCTTACTGAGGCCCTCACAGTCTAGCCTCCATTCTCTAAAACTACTCTCCTCTACCCTAGATTCCCACTCCATGATGTCCCCCATAATGCAGTCATAGTTCCTCAATCATGGCATGTGGTCCTTGCCTTTGCTTATACTACTCTAGGACTGGATTCAACTTAGATGGTCCAAATGAAGAAACTATTTAAAAGACACAGTCAAGGCAAAGGGAAACCACAAGAGTATTTAAGACATCCAGACACTAGCTGAGTGGGAAGCTCTTACCTTCTATAGGCCCAAAGGGCCAAGGGGATGAAATACTGTCACCACAGCCTAGGGAGAGCTGGGGCCATGGGAAAGGGGGCCGGGAGTAGGATCTGTAGGCTGGGAAGGTTGCAGCCACTGCCCAACCACAGTGCTGAACCAGAGAGGGGACAGTGAATAAACACCCCAACCTCTCTTCCTGCCCTCTAATCTCTGGCATGTGTCTTTGATTGGCCAAACTCAACTAAAAGGCAGCCAACCACCAAGGATGGTCAGATGGTGTGGTATCTAGATTATAAAGCAGGGCAGAGAGAGGCAGAGAAATGAATGGTGGTGTGTGGGAGGGGGAAATTAAATGGAGAAATTAATGGAATGGAAGTAAATGGAGTTAAATGGGAGATGAAATTAACCACAGAATTCCCCTTTCTATAGAGTAAAATCCCTTGTATCTTATAGGACATGGTTCAAATGTTGCCTTTTATGTTCTCTTCCCTCATTTTCCAACCCCAAGATCCATTTATTATTTCGTTCCTCTATGCTCCCTTAGCTGTTGTTATGTCTACGTTACTGCAGCTATCAGTCTGATTTAAGACACAATCATTTATGTATCTGCATCCATCTTTTGCATCATATTTCATGCTGCTGGAGGAAGGGGATAGTGCTTCATTCGGCTCAGTGTCTTGCAGGTAACAGGCACTCAATGACTGTTGGTTGAATTTAATTGCATTTTCATGTTATCGCCTTCTCCGCCTCTGTCAGGGAGATTCATACATACTTGTAAACCGTGGTCCTCACATTTTTTACATTCCCACTCTTCTTAAGAGCTCCTTTTGGTCTTCTTCAGCTTCTTGCTTAATTTTCTCCTTCTTCTTACCCCATTTCTTAAGTTAAGATACTTCAAACCTCAGCTCACCCTCGAACTGGGAATACTGCTGTCACTGACCCTGGCAAGGGTCTCTAGCTTTATTCCGTCTTAAGTGGTGCATATAAAATGTTTTTTTCTCTAACTGATGCATGCACCACGCTTAAAAATGAAGTTGCAGAACCCAATTTTTTATTCTTCATTGGACTTGAAACTCTTCTGAATAGAAGTTCTGCTTGGCTTCACATGTTTTGCATACAGAAACGGCTGTGTGCCGCTTCTATTCTTTATAAATACCAATAGCAAGTGCAGCTAACATATTTTTACTATGCAAACACTATTCTGCACTGATAGTTTTAATGCACGTTGGTATGTGGTTTTGAGACTTCTATATGAAAAGGAGTATTTTTAGACCCAATGAAAATATTATTTTATATTTGACATTGCTAATGATAGAAATAATGGCAAAAATTATAATTGCATAGAAGTTCTGAGTTTTCATCTCAAATACTGTGTTTTTCATATTAAGAAGTTCAACTTTGCTCTTTTTTTTAAACTTGCTTTTTCTTTCCTTAATATGCTCACTCCTACTTTCTTGAACACATGCAACATAGTTACTATAGCTGTTTCAATGTCTTTGTCTACTAATTTTATCACCTGTGTCATATCCTTTTTTTTAGGGAGACAATTCTGTTTATTCTTAACCAAGAAGCAAAGTGTGGAGGTGCTCTATACGAGTGGTGATAAGATACAAAAGAGAGGTGGGGTGGAGACCCCATAATACACAGCATTATTCTGAGCAAGCTCCAGCTCTTCATTCTAACACTTGAACCAAGGACAGCCATCCTTTTTCACTAAGGCTGCAGAAGAATGGAAACCGGACTCAGTTTATCAGCTCCTACAGGGCAGGCAGAGCAAGAGGCTATTTTAAGCTGATGGAAGAGGCCGCTTGTTGTCTGTTGGGAGCCCCCACACCAAGCACAGAATGGATGCTGAAGGTGGTCTACAGCAGCCAGTGGGGGCCAGTCTCGGCTTCCTAGGTACTCGGCTTCTCTTGATTCTCAATGATAAGCTTGTCAATCAAATACAGTTGGCCGATGTGGACCTGTTGATGATTTATTCCAAGGTCTCTTTTGGCTTTATTCACAGGGTTTGAATTTCTACAGGATCCTTTATTATTATCCTCCTGACATCATAGTTCTTTAATTGTAGGTGCTGAAATGTTTGCTCTCTCTCAGCATCGCCTGTCACAGATCTAACATTTGTGCACTGCTGGAGGTTGCTATTTTGGAAAGAATAAATGAATGAATGAATGAATGAATGAATGGGTCCTCTTCGAGGAGGTCCCAAGTTTAAACTAACCCACAAAACTTCAGCCAATGTAAAACCACAAAAGACATAAAATAAAATGCAGTCTTGTTAGAGGGACGCGGTCTTGCTAGAGGGCTGGGCCTCAGCCTGGGAGAGCCCACCTGTGTCAGATCTGTTTCTGTTGGTTGACTGATTTGTTTTCCTCATTATGGGTTGTATTTCCTGCTTCAATTTGCATGCCTGGTAAAAAAAAAAGTATCAATAAAAATATTGGATTCCAGGCATTATGAATTTCACATTATTGGCTGCTTGATTCTTTCTTTCTTTCGGTATTCCTTTAAATATTTTTGAGTTATGTTCTGGGACACAGGTAAGTTACTTGGAAACAGTTTGATCCCTTTGAGCCTTGCCTTTAAATTATGATAGGAGCAGACAAACCTTTAGAACTAAGGGCTCATTTGGCCTACTAAAGAGGCAATACCTTTCTGATACTCAAGCCAATGCCCAATGTGTTAGAAAGTTTTTCCGTTTAGGCTCTTGGGAATATGAAGTATTTCCAGCCCTGTGTGAATGCCAGTAATTGCTCCTTTCAGGTATTTTTTTTTCTTTCTTGGCCTCAGGTAGTTTCCATACACATGTATGTTAATTAAAGACTCAAGGGGGAGCCCCTGCAGATCTCCAGTACTTTCTCTGTATGCTGCTTTCTCCTCTCTGGTCATCTACCCTACACATTCTAGCTGCCTTAGCCAGTCTGAATTCTCACCTCTGTCTCTTCAACTCCGGAAAACTGCCAGGCTTTGTTGGGGTTCCCTTGCCTGTGCCATAACCCGGAATTTCTCTAGGCAGTAAGCTGGGGATAATTATAGGTTCACTTCATTTGTTTCTCTTCTTTCAAAGATCACTGTCCTCTGCAGCATGTTGTCCAATATTTGAAAACTACTGTTAATAGTTAACTCAATTGTTAAGCCAAACCATTCAAATGTTTTTCATTTGTTTAAAGTAAAGGGTAAATCAGATCCCTGTTATTCTATCATGGCCACAAGTGAAAGTCACAGATTTGACTTTTAAATGGGGGATGGGGAGGTATATTCAACCAATTTTGTATCTGAAAAATAAGCTAGAGTATGACCATGGCTCAGTCATTTAACCTGTTCTTAGCTTTACTTCCCTCATCTGTAAAGTGAAGAGGTTGGTCTATATGATCATTAGGTTCTTCCCTGGTTCTTAAATTCTGTAATTATATAATTAAGCATAGGTTTACCTTTGCAGAGAAAATTGATATATCATCTTCAAAGTGATAGTTTAAAGATCCAGATCTATGAAACTTACTTTGCCGTGGTAAAGTAAATTTAGAGGAGAAGATTTGTTTTTAATGGATGAAGAAGGAATCTGAAGTTACAGACTTGGGAGGGACAATACAAATCCCATAGCACACACCTATGAAATGACCAAACAATTTGAAGAGGGTGAAATGTATAGGAATATTCTTAGTTTCATTTTTGTTTACAGGGCCTAGGTATCATGTATTGGACATAGTGAGTGGTCAATCAATATTTGTTGAATATCTCAGTTGATATTTGAATATATTTTCCTAACAAGGACAAGTAACTGAAAAAGCAATATATAGCAAAAGTTGGAAACAAACAAAAAACCCATCAACATTGGGATTGGTTAATGGTATATCCATATAATGGAATATTATGCAATAATAGTGATACTAAGGCACAGTGGTATGCATTAATATGGAATACTTTAAAAAATAGGTTGTTAAATAAAAATATGAGATCACTACCTGAATTTTTATACCCTTACTTATATATTTCCCAATAAAAATATTTAAAAAGGAATTGAAAAAGCAATGTGTACAATAGTATATTATTTTATATAATCTATATTATGTATAAATAAAATCTGTTTAAGGGCTATATAATTATACACTCAGAGAATACATCTAGAAAGTATAGAAATTGGTGTCACTAGTGCCTTAGGGAAGGAGGACTAGGGGACAGAGTGGAGGAGAGACTCATTTTTCCCTTTATGCCCTTTCATACACCCTTTGCATTTTTTATCATGTGCATATGTTATCTCATTTTAAAAACTGCTATTTGATATATACATATGTACATATATATATATATTTTTTTTCTTTTTCTTTTTCAGTAAAGTAACCAAAGTTCTCTAAAAGGGTTAGATTTCCATAAAGCAGTCTGGGAAATATCCCCCATCTCTAGATTACTTGCTTAAAGGAGCCAGGCCATACCCGTTCTTTCTACTATTACTCCAGGGCACCTCCACGGTGTAATTAATTTCTTATTCCTTAAAAAAAGAAGCATCATGGTAGATACCTAAGTGACTGGCATCTGGAGCATCATTCTTGTTTGAATATGGGAGAGAAAGCACAAGGCCATTTGTTTCCATGATTCTATATAGTATTTACAGTATTTAATTAACTTTTATACTCTAACCCACCCTTCTTTCTGGCTTCCAGAGGCGCTACCAAAAAAGCACAGGTTGTAGGAGCTGAACAGTGAGGCTGTGTGATTCACAAGATGTTAACTTGTGGCCAAGTTGCTCCTTTCCAGTGCTGCAGGTAACGTGCAAATAGGTTTGTAAGAGTGAAACGACACCCACAAAGTGGGAATGCTACCTAGTATGTTTTAGGAAGAGAGTTACATTTCTGGAAAGCTATCTTAAAAGAAGTACTTTTAGCCACAACCTTTGTGTTCCTACAAGTGTCTGAGGCACCTCACGTAAAACCCAAGTATTTCTTGGAAGACACTGGGAGATATTTGGAAACATATGTGCAAGTCCCAAAGCAAAAATCCAAGGCTGATGCAAGTCAGAAAAAGTGCTAGGGCTTGCTATTATACACGCCTAAGGCATTTTCTTCTGACTCTGTTATCTGCTTTAGAATCTCTGGGACTGTTGCTAGTTTTGAATTCTTGAAATGCCAATGTAGCAAGTAGACAGTTAATGCCAGAAAGATGCCTCCAAGATCTCACTACCCAATGAAAGAATATGAGGAATAAGATTCCTGACTTCAAGAGGCTTATTTTTGTCATATGGGAGATATTATTGTGTAGAAATATTGTGTAGAAATCATTATAATATGTG
Source organism: Zalophus californianus (assembly GCF_009762305.2). Classification (NCBI taxonomy): domain Eukaryota; kingdom Metazoa; phylum Chordata; class Mammalia; order Carnivora; family Otariidae; genus Zalophus; species Zalophus californianus. The sequence goes on along the minus strand of NC_045600.1, from coordinate 35,025,776 downwards.
AATAATAGGAAGGAAAACATTACTATTGAAGGGGGAAATGTTATTTTGATACAAATATACAATATAATACCATATGTACACACACACACACACACACACACACACACACACATATATGGCAGTGTTTTTGGTGGATTATACATTGGCAGGAAGAGTCCTGCTTTCCTCCCTAATCTGAGCCAAAGATCAAGAATTTAACAAAAGGGAGGACACTACTGATGGCGCCAGATCTAGCAAATAAAAATGCAGGATGCTCAGTTAAATTTGAGTTTCAGATAAACAACAGGGAATTTCTTAGCATAAATATGTCTTACGCAATATTTGGGACATACCTATACTAAAAAATGATTTGTTGTTTATCTGAAAGTCAAATTTAGTTGGATATCCTATATTTTATCTGCCAATGCTAGCTGCTCATAGAGTAGGAGTAGATGCATTTTTTGTTGTTTTTCCCTCACCTCTTGGTTCCCGCATGGTAAGATGAATTGCTATTGACACCTTCCACACAAGTAGGGACTTCTACACAAGTAAGATGAGTTGTTATTGACACCTTCCAACAACGGGTGAGAATACAGCTGAATTCTTGCTATGCTGCAAAGCCAGAATGGAGGAACAGGCTATAGATTGACTTGCCTCAAGAACAACTGTGAGACAGACCTCCTTCTCCCCCACAAATAAACCAGATGGAGGTGACTTTATCATGTATAGGATGGAAGTTGAGCTTTTTAAAATTTGGATATTAAAGGAAAAGGTGACTCCTGAAGGCTGGAGGACTTGAAGAAATTCCATACCATAGAAATTCGTGGAGGGAGTGAAGGTGGAGATTTTGTAAGCTGGATCAGTGAACACTGGCTATGAGCTGGGGTGCGCCTGCTATGTGGAGTCAGGCTGAGGGAGCTCCTGGTTTCATGTCACACTAGCTTCCAGAGATGGAGAACACAGGAGTGAGAAGACAAAAGTAGTGATTGGGATGCATAGGTGGGTTTGTTCAATGAATTGTGGAGGGTCTTGGAGACCATGTTAAAGATTTTAGGCTTAATCACAAAGCAGTGGGACTCCTCTGGAGGTTTCTGAGCATGAAATGTCATGATCAGGGTTATGCCTTAGGAATATTAGTCTTGCAGCTCTTTATAGAGGGATTGTGAAGGGGTGAAGGAGTGGAGACCGGGTGATCAATTGAGAGGGGATATAGTCAAGGCTACTGGTAGTCCATATGGCATCTATATGTGAGTTACAAAAGGTACACCTCCCCTGAGGGGATGCAGACCAGGGCACTCATTTTGGCAAAAGATTGCCAAGCCAAATGGTTTGGTACTAAACCAGGGGCTAGATTTCAGCCCCCATTATCCTCTCAGTCACCATCATAGTTGGTTAATTAACACTAGTGGCTTAATGCAATGAAGATTTATTCCTTGCTCACGTCACAGTCTGCTGCTTGTAGGGTGGCTCTTCTCCTAGTGGACACTCAGGCATCCTTGCAACCTACCTCTATCTTATAGTGAGACCATCTGAAATATCTAGCCTCCAAGATCACCAAGGCAGGGGAAGAAAGAGCTGGAGGTTCTTACAGAGGCACTTATAACCAGAGTAGGAAGTAACTTAATATCATTTCTGTCTGCAACCCATTGGCTAGAACATGGTTCCAACTTGACTAGCAAGGAGGCTGGGAAATATGAAGGATGAGAGTAAGTTGTGCTGCTCTGAGTCTAGAAAACATTGGAAGATGATTCTAAGGATGTTAGGGGAAATCTGATGTACTTTATTCAACTTTCATTTCAACTGTAATAAAAAAAGCAATATCCTTTTCCTTGTACAAGCAATTTAATAAGCATTTATGTTTAGCAGTTTGGTTTTTCTAGAACTGTATATGTGGGAAATTATGATCATAAATACAGGAAGTATCTCCAGATATTATATGGTTCATGCTACTCTGTCAGAGTATGACTGACTTAAACCTAAAACCAATATATTAACATTAAATATTAAACATATATATACACACCCAAGTTAGTTTGTGTCTGTAAAAATTTGTCTTACTTCATCCACATGTGATATTGGAGTCTAGATTTGTTGTAATGATTGTAAAATTTATCCCATGTCCTTTGATGAGCAAAGTGGTAAGTGGTAATTGGGAGACAATGAAGAAGGATTAAAAACTCTCTTACACAGAATCAAAATGATCTGTCTGCAAACCTTGTTTACCAGAGCTTCAGTTAGCCTCCCTATTACTAAGTTAAGCTCACAGAAGGCAAAGGTACTCTTTGAATATTCAAAATACTATTGCATGGTCTCAGACAATCAGAATAGACCCCTGAATAATCAGAATTTTGTCATATTGGTGAATATCAGCCCTGATATACAACCAAGGACACTTTAAGTACAAGGTCATGAGGAATGATGCAGAGTTTAAATAAATATTTCAGACTCATCCCTGTGGTGTCCATGTGTCTTAGACTTCCAGGAAAATTCAGATATTAAGTACTAGATTTAGTTGTTAGATTTAGTTTCACTCCATTTGGTGAATGAAATATGACCACCACAATCATATGTATCTGGGAGGAGTCAGTAAATGCTTTCATTGTAAGTTGGAAGGGAGAACTAATCAAGCACATTTTGTCTTAAAGGCACACAGAATATTAAAAGTAAAAGGGCTGCGTAGGTTCTTTTATTAGGCCCTTATTCTAAAAATGAAAAATACTCCTATAAAAGGAAAGACAAAGTTAATTGGATTTCTTCTATTATTTAGGAATGTGGACATAAGTATGTGGAAGTTTTCTTAGGATACTTTAAAAATAGCTATTAAAATGTGTTACAACTTCCTTGGAAACCATTTGCAGGATCTAACAACATGTAAAGACAATTTTTTTTTAGTCAAATACTTTCTGTTGACATAAAGTCACTTTCTTCATTCATTCATTCACTCATCCATTTACTTAATGTTCACTGAGCATCTCCCATAGACCAAGCACTATTCTAGACACTGGGGACACCATCTAATGCAATGATCCTTTGTTAGGATTTTGCTTTTTTGTAAATGAAATATTGAGCCTGACAGAATATTGGGTTGGGATCAGAAGACCTGAATTCTAAATGTGATTATACTGAACTATGACTTATATTAATGATATCAAATAAGTAGTCCCCCAAGCCCAAAATCTCATTCATCTTTAGTCACTTTTCCACCTAATCCATTATCACGTCCTTCACGATTTCTGGAATTCACCTCCTGGTGTCCATTTCATCTTCTGGTTATCTCCTGTTTAAATTACTTTATCCAGAGCTGTGCCACATGGGATTGTGTCAGTCATCTACTGCATGTGGTGGAGATATCCGTGCCCACCAAACATCCATGCACTCCTTTGTATTTCCCAGTCCCCCTTGTTGTTAATTCAGAGCTATAGGACTTCTTTTTTAAAAAAGATTTATTTATTTATTTTTAGAGGAGGGGTAAGGGGCAGAGGGAGAGAATCTTCAAGCAGACTCCCTACCGAGTGCAGAGCCCAACCCGGGGCTGGATCTCACCAACCATGAGATCAAGACCTGAGCTGAAACCAAGAGTCAGATGCTTAACCAACTGAGCCACCCAGGTGCCCCAGAGCTATATGCTATTTATATATTAGATATTCATAAACTCTTTATTTCAACACCTGACAGAATTAGCTTTTAATAAGACTTGCCTGTAGATTAGCTTTTAAAATGTCTATCTTTCCTATGTGAAGACAGTTTTGTTCCATTATCATAGGGCTTTCACCTTTTCACTGATTTTAAAAGGAGCCATGAGTGTTGCCTTTATGTAACTCATGATTTCTTCTGAGCTCACTTTGTGACAGCGTAAGGGGGGCTGAGTCATTTTGTTGGTGAGATGCTAGATGGTCTGTGTGGAGACAGACTCCAACAGAGTCCACCTGACTTCATAAACTAAACATTTAGTGGAAACAATGCATCAGAGAATTTGCAAAGACCAATAGGAAGGCTGAGTTTGAGTTGAATTGCTAAGTACTGAGGACCGAAGGACAGAATGGTAAGATCTATATGTGAATATTAGAAAGATGCGGAGAGTTGTCAAAAGCCAAAGGGGAAATGAGGGAAAGGACGACAGCAGGGTGTCAGGGATGCCAATCCCCGTGTGTACCCACCTCCTACCTCTGCTACGGGGTTTGCCATGCTCAGGCCCACAGTCCCTGCTGAAGGGGCAGCCACTGCCACCTAGACACAGTAGTTTGGACCAGAATGAATACCTGACTGAAGGCCGGAACACCCGTGATGTGACTTAGTAGAGAAAGATAGGAAGACCTGACAAGATTTCCCTCTCTGGAGAATGTGAATAAAGAAACCGAGAAAGTTAAGGTTGTGTCTTATACTATGAAAAAGATAAAATTATAAGGAACAAAAATCATGAGCCCCAGAAACCAAAAGGTCGAATAAAAACCGGAAGTCAGTCGGTACTGAGAGAAGAGCAGGAGAGCAGAGAATGAGATGGGGAACGTGAGAGGGTTGGAGATGTGGATTAGATCTCCAGTTGTCTTGGTATCTGATGGTGCTTCAGCCACAGGGTCAGTTTCAGTTCATGTATTTTGAACTGAAAACAGTTCAAATCCCCCTTTCCTTGGAGTAACCCAAGTTATTTGGTTTCTTGCACCTTAAAGAGCTCAGGTAAGTTGGACGAGCTTCTCAGCCATTTGGCAGAAGTGGCCAGAAGACAGGGAGTGTATTTTAAACTCAATGATCAGCCTTGAAAGAAATATAAGTTAGCTCCCCTTGACCCAATCTATGTGAGTTTACAAGTCTACTTGTAAACTGTGCCAGCACAATTTATAGGGGGTTGTTTTTAGAACCTTTACTCTTTTAAATACCAACACTTGTATTGTAGCATGTACTGCAGAACCGAAATGACATTCAACCTTCGGTTCAGGAAATCTTGCCAATCACCTATTTCTTTTTCTTCCTGAGATTCTGTTTTCATGTTATCTTGACTTTGGATGTAGATCAGATAATAATAATAGTGTCCACAAACGCTTGCTTTAGCTTAGGGTTTTTGTAGAGCTATATAAATGTCTAACATTTGTTGTGTGCTAAATCTGTGCCAAGTGCTGTTCTTAAAAGCCTTATGTGTAATAACTCATTTTACAGTCATGACAACCCAATGAGGTAGATAATATTATCCTTCCCATTTCACATGAATGAAAAAAATGACACATAGTTTTAAAAAGTTTCCCAAGGTCTAATCGCTATTAAGTGGCAGTGCTTGGATTCAAGATAGTTAAAATCTACTTTCTGGACCATGACTCCATACTGCCTTGTTCCCATGGAAACTGTAGAAGATCCTGACTAACCAGAGGTTATGAGTTTCTTGATCCCCCTGGCAGGTATATCGCAATGAAAATTAATTAACTCATTCAGCAAATATGATACATAGTGGTGATCAAGACAGAGGCAGGGGCTCTGCCCTCAAGGGACCTTCTGGTCTTTCAGACTTTTGTCAGCTTGGTTAGAGTTAGGTTTTCCCCTCAGAATCTAATTTTTCCTCCAGTGAACTCATAAGATAGAGTTTTGCCCCTGCAAAGCAGAACCTTAGAACTTCGGTGACTTCAGCAAGGCCCATTCTTACTGGAGCAAATATTTATAACATAGTGACACTGGTAATTTTTTGTCTTTTTTGGCTGGAATTTTTCTCTCTGATTTTTTTTTCTCTTGCACCTATTCCATTCTTCCCCAGTCTGTATCTTTATTTTTGGTTTAAGAATTTTCAATATAGTAACATGTACTTGTCTTTGTTATATTTCTTTCAAATCTTTTTGGATTTATTTCTCTTTTTATGGATCCTATTAAGGATCCAACTTAACAATTTATCAAACTACTATGGCATTGTATCAGGATTAGGTTCAGTGGTATGTAACAGAAAAACCTAGAAAATGGTGGCTTAAATAAGAGAGAAGCTTATTGATTGATTGATTGTTTGTTTGTTTATTCACATGAAAGAATTTCAGAGGCAGCAGCCCAGGACTGGCATGGAGGTGCCACAGAGTTGTCAGGGAGCCAGTTCCTTCCTCACTATTATGCTATCCCCAGGGTTTGGCTATCTTTCTCATGGTCCAAAATGGCTAGAAGGGCTCCAGTCATCACATTATGGCCCAGGTAATAGGATGCAGAGAATGGATAAGAAGGGTATATTCCCTTTCTTTTTATAACTTCTTTTTTTTTTAATAGATGTCCCACATGACATTTCTACTTAGATCTCAACAGCCAGAATTTAGTCATGTGGCCACACCTATGCAATAATGGAGACTAGAAAATACTGGATTTTAGCTGAGGGGCAATAGGACCATCTAAAAATTGGGGGTTGGTTGTTGTGGAAGAATGAAAGAACAGATATAGGGAGGTAATTTGAAGTCTCTGCTTAGAGGTACTTTACATATAGTTGATAAAGATTTATTGGTTCATTTTTATAAACTTGATCATATTCTTAGAACTATCATTCAAGTTGTTAATAAAGATAATTAAGGATTTTCCTTCTTATTTTTTTACTTTATGATAATATAACATACCATTGCATTAATCACAGCTAAAATAAACCCACCTGAAATTAGTTTATGCAAAATAAGGAATATATTAGAAGAATATGGGGGGAAACCTTGGAAGAGGCAACCCAAAGCAGAAGGAAAGGCAGAGATTCTGTCAATAGTCAAGAAAACGTAGAACTGAGATCTCTAGTATAACAAAGACACTTTCTTCACCTCTTCTCCTCCCTTTGTCCATTGACTTTATTTTCTCAATGCAGAATGTGTTTCTCTACTTGGCAAAAAACAAAACAAAACAAAACAAAAACATGTCCAATGACATCTTTCAGATGATATATCTAGCTGAGATTTGAGATGACCTCCCTTCCAAAGTCTAAAAATCTTGGAGGAATGGCTTCATTGGCCCATCTTGGGTCAGGGGTCCACCTGTTGACCAATTAGCTGTGGCCAATGGCCAATCAGCAGTAACAAGTCTTTTCTTGCTGCCATCACATGGCAGATGTGTGGAAACAGGAGCAGTTCCTATAGGAAAGGCTGTCCTGGCTAGGCAATTGTATAGGCTACACTTTAATTATACATGATGGAAAAACACAGGTCAGTGGTCTGAATTAAATGAAAGGAAAGATAAAGGAGAAACATTTATCCTAATGCAAAAAAATTGATTTAGCTATGAATAAACACCATTTGATAGGTCTGCAATACACAGAATGTTTATTATGTCAGGCATTGTGCTGAGTGCTTTTTACAAGTTGAGTCATTTATTCCTTAACCCTGTGAGCTAGAGATTATTATTCTCTCTTACAGATGGAAAACCAGAGCTCAGGGAGGTTAAGTAACTTGTCCAAGAACATATAGCTAGTAAGTGGCATTTGTCTTAACTTCAAAGTTTTTAACTACCACGATAATATACCGTCTCATTGCTTCTCTATTTTCAGTTGGAAGCTATGGTCATTTTTGATGAAGCAATTATTAGTTTTTTTTTTCCTTAGTTCTGCCATAACAAAGCTATGTGAACTTGATAAATCTTGAAATGTATCTGGGTCTTAATCTCTTTATCTGTAAAGATTGGGTTGTATTAAATGTTAATGTATCACCTTGTTAATTCAGGTAATATTTTGTTTCTAAAGGCAAGAGCATGAGCTATTATATTTTTAAAATTTTTAATTCACCCAATATTTTTGAGTGCTTCTAGAGCTGTATCTGTATTAAGAACTGTGATGAAATTAAAGATATATAAGATGTAATTTCTGCTTATGGTGTTATGGAGAAAAAACCCAGAATTGTTATTTTGCAGTATTGCAAGTCCAGAGAAGACTAGCCTTCAGGAGTGATATAACCACCAGCTCAAACATATCTTCAAGGGTTTTTCTCTTTGTTTGCCATCTTCAGTGTGTTGACTTCATTTTAAGGTTAATTCTTCTTGGGTGGTTGTTAGATTGCTGCCAGTGGTAATCTCTGTTATGGGCTGACTCATTCCTATCTGGTAGGAAAGAGAGAATCCTCTCCCCTAAATATGGACTAAAAATCCTTCCCTTCAGCTGGATTGGGCCAGTATACCCCAGGACTATAATGGTTTTCAGGTATATTAGAATATACCTTAATTAGAATAGTCTTAAGACCTAGCATAACCTAGATTCCAAGTCATACTGCAGTAAAAAACAACCCCAAATCTCAGTGGCTTAAACAATAAAGGTGTATTTTTTTTAAGATTTTATTTATTTATTTGACAGAGAGAGACACAGTGAAAGAGGGAACACAAGCAGGATGAATGGCAGAGGGAGAGGAAGAAGCAGACTCCCTGCTGAGCAGGGAGCCCAATGTGGGGCTCGATCCCAGGACCCTGGGATCATGACCTGAGATGAAGGCAGATGCTTAACCAACTGAGCCACCCAGGTGCCCCTAAAGGTGTATTTTTTATTCATATATCCATCCTGACCTGATGAGGGTGGGAGGTGGGGTGTTCCACATTTTCCTCTTTTAGGGACCTAGGCTAACAAAGGCTCTATCATCTTCAAAAACACTGGTTTTGAGACTGGAGAAGGGTAAACACTGTGAGAACTTATACTTGCAATTCAATTTTATACCTGGAAGTGACACATAATCACTTCTGCCCACAACCCACTATAGACTAGTGGCTATACTAGTCACGTGGTTCAGCTCAACTGCAAGTGTGGGGTTGAGTGGCAGGGATGTATGTATGAAAATATAATCTCTTTATATGCAAGGAAAGAGAGGGTAAGCAAGTCTCTACCATACTAGGGAATTAATTTACTGATTGATTTAGGCTAATTGCTCTTCTATAGCTGGAGGTTGGATGGGAGGTTGTGGTTACCTAAAAAACAAACACACACACACACACACACACACACAGAGTGAGAGAGAGAGAGAGAAAGAGAGAGAACTCTATTAATGAGGAAGGAATAGGAGTGGATGTGAACAGTGTGAACTATATGACGCTTTATCCCAATGAAGAAGACAGAAATTTCAGCCATGGAGGCAAGTCATAGAAAGGGATAGTTTGGCTAGTTTCATAAGTCTTTAAATCAATCATTTCATTTACTCTTCTAATTGGAAAGATTGGCTCTGCTCTTTAATAAGTGGGTGTAGACTGAATTTCTATTTAAGGAGTTGGCTCAAAAGTGACTTAAAAACATTTACTGGATTTCAAAGTATAGACTGTTTTTCCATATTTCATTGTTGTGGTTGCTGGCAATGGTGTGTCAAGCTGGCTAGATTTGTAGTTTTAGAACTGGCAAACAACTGAAATTTCTCCAGACCATCCCGTTTATTTTACTGATAAGAAAGCTAAGGACCAAATGGATAAAATGATTATCTCAAGGTCACACCTTTTTGCATGTAACAATACAGTGCTGTCTTTTGAATGATTTCCTGCAAGATGTAATCCTCTAAGTAAATGTACCTAGAGCAATACTTAGAAAATAAGGACAATTAAAAATTAAGAATGTTTCCAGGACTGACATTCAGTTGGTCCACTCTGGTAGAAATGGAAATATTTCTGAACTATTTGGTAAGTAGCTGCTGCTGAGAGCCTCTTTAGCTCTTCTCTGTGACCTCTTGGATCCCCCTATTATAACAGGATCCACCTCAAAGGGTTGCTTTGAGAATTGAATGATGGAGGTAAGAGTTTATCATGGCGCCTGGCACTCAGCAATATTACACCTAGGCTATTATTTTTATTATAGTCATTAATAAAATGGTACTAGTAAACTGCAAACTAGTTTCTGCATGAATGTTCACAACTTTGGAAATGTGATAATATTTAAGTTCATTAACTTTGATCTAGGTAATCTCTCAATAAAATGGCTACTAGTGTATTCACTTTAACTTTCATTTTCATCTCTTCCATTGTCTAGTGGTTGACTCCTCCTTGCTCCACCCACAAGACCCCACAGCTCTGGTTGATGACTAAGAATCTGACGCAGGCTGTGCCAAAGAATATAATGTACTGACAAGGTTCTACCAGTTCTTGGTATAATATGACAAAAGAATGTTCTGTACCATCTCTTGCTGAGCAGAACTTATCTGTAAGTTTTCAAATAAGCGAAGACGGGTATAAAACCTAGTTGGTAAGGGAAGGGTGGAGGAAGTGGTGGAGCTCTTCTACTTGCTTAAGCAAATATCAGAAACTAGGAGTGATGAGAGAGACAGAGGCAGGCAGCCGGGGTGAGAAGAGAGAGTGAGAGGGCCCCAGGAACAGCAGTGGGTGGTGGTGGTGGGGAAGCTAGAGCTTGTGGAGAAAACATCGTTTGACAGATGTCTTCTGGTGACTAGTAATGTTTAGAACCTTTTGGAGATTTTTTCCTGCTCAGAAACTTAACCTAGCAAGAGAAAGGCAGAGTTTTAGCAACATTCCTCTCTGGAGAGAGTAAAAGAAATGTTTTTTAAAAGCTGGAACTGTTGTGAATTTTTTGGAATTTCATTACTGATCTGGAACTCAGTGTGTAAAGATTTGATCCCAAAGTCAGTTGTATAACTGATACTTCCAGTTCTGAGGTGGCAGCTAAATCCTGGGCATGTCCTGGAAGGGGCCTTGATAACAGTGTTCTGTCACAGGCCGAGGAGCACATTGACTCAACAGAGCAGAGTCACTAGAGAACTGATTTCTGAGTATATTCTAGAGACACCCAAGTTATTTGGTATTTTAATATGTAATATAATAACCTATCAAAATGCTAAATTTTGGGCAAATATTCCTAGGACAGATATTTTTTTTAAAGCAGAAGGAAGTAGAGAAGATGTATTTTATTTAATTTTTTAAAAAGATTTTAAGTAACCCCTGCACCCAACTTAGGGCTCAAACTCACAACCCTGAGATCAAGAATCACATGCTCTACCAACTGAGCCAGCCAGGCACCCCTGAGAAGATATGTATTTTAATTCCTACATTTTTGGAAAGGAAAAATCAAGGCCAGATGGAAAATCGGATGTTTTGAGGCAAAAGTAAAGTAAAGCTTTGAACTTGGAGATCTTAAAGTATTATATAAGGTAAGCTTTAAAGTTAAACATGCTTGCTAAATTTTTTTTTTTATGTGCCATGCTCTTTAATTTTATTCAAAATCTTATTTAGCTAGTAACTACTCTTGAGAATCACAATCGTGTTCTGGAGAATAGGTTAACATTGTAATCACAAAATCTATAACTCAGCTCCCAAAACTCAATGACAAAGGTTATATACACAGATCTAACAAGTTGAAGTCTAGAATTTACACAAAATTGGTACAATGTATTGAATAAAGCAAAATGATTTCAAGGAGAGTATTTATCTATCCTATATTCCTCTGATTTATCAATGTAAAAGCTTCAGTGAACAAATTCAGAAGTCTGTTTTTTTTCCCAACAAGAGGACACCTAGACAATCTGTCCTTAAATCAAGGTCAAAGTTGATTGACAATGTTGCTAAAATATTTTTTAAATTTCTGTTTAAACTAAAAAGTAAATATCCATCTCACTTCTGACTTCTAAAAATGATCTAGAGTATGACTGATAAGATGTTAGCCTTTACTTCATCTTACGATGGCATAAACCCAAAATTTCGATTCATTTCCAAAAATCAAAGCTTGTGGCCCTTATAGAATTCCGTTGTTTGTAAGCTTTGTACAGGAACTTCTTTAGTGGAGGATGGCAACCACGCATTAAATAAATCATTGTTTTATGATGATATACAAGCTTTCTGAGCTAGAACATAATCCTCGCTCTGCCAGTATCTTTTTTGTGTAACTTTAGACAGGTCACTCTACTTTTCCCTCAATTTTCTCCTCTTACAGGGAGATAATAGTCGTAAAAACGACTGGAAACTACTTTGCTGAGAGCTTTTTCTTTAAAGGACTTACAATAAATACCAGAGTCACAAGGTCCAGCAAACCTAAGAAGAAGCTGAGCTTTTTGAGGACAGGGAACTTTTTTTCTTCTTTGAGTCATCAGTTATCTTATTTGTTTTCCTGTAATACAGTTCCTCACCTATAAAAAGGCCTCAATAAATACTGTAAATTTATGAATGTTATTTAGGCAGATTGCAGTCTTGGCAGGCCAGTGCCTTGTAAATCTCTTTGCTGTGATCCTTTTCATACTCAGCATCTAAAACGCCGCTGTTATTTGCTCTGGGATAAGTACCCAAGGCATTTATTTAAAAATATCCAAGTCTAGAGAAATAATTTTTCTGTCCTTGGGGCACCCTCTCACTTTCCGCGGTACTGCGCTCCAGGCTTGGGATCTGGGTCCCGAGGCTACAGGGAAGAGTTAGGTACGGGAAGCTCATCCTCCGGCCGTCGGATTGGTCGGCTCGCACTCCACTCACACGGCTCGAGTCTCTGATTGGCCACCGTGGCACCCTCTCCCTCGGCCCGCGACTACTTCGTGTGCCGGGGCGGCGCGCCTAGGTCCTCCGGCTCAGCTCGCGGTGTGGGCCGGTCACAGCTAGCTCTTCGGCACACTGCTCTGCATCGCGGGCGCCAGGAATTTCCCGAGTGCAAGCGGGTAGGAAGCATCCTAGGGAACCCCTCTCCCGCACCCCCAAAGTTCTCTTTGCCGTACTGAATAAACTTCCGCATCAAAGGGGCTGTCGCAGCCGCGGGTCGGAGGAAAGGCATCAAACTCAGGCCCTTGTGGGAGGGCTTTCTGTCGGGGCAAATGTGGAAACAGCTCTCACAAGATAAAACAGGGCTTTGCTAGTTGCATGTGGGTGCGATGCCCAAGCTGCAGCCGAACGGCGGGACTGAGCAGCAGCGATCCCCTCTGAAAAGTAGCAGGGAGCCTGCTTCATATCTCCAGTACCAGTGCTCCTTAGGGCCGCGGAATGAACTGGCTCGGGCCAGTCCGTTCCCTGGCTGTCGAGAACACGACACTCCCTGGAGATGGCGCTCCCGGGAGTGGGGAGTTCGGCTCGAGTCGCGCAGCCGTCAGCCTCCGGCCTGCAGGCGGTAGAGGGCGGCCTACGCTCGTGTAGGAAGCCCGCGCCCAAGCGCAGCTGCTGCCCTGCTGGAAGTCTCCCGGTCCCTCTGTGGCCCGAGGCTCTGCCTGGCAGCGGATGCTGCAGTTACGCTATCCACAGGCGCAGCGAGAAGGGGGCGGGAAGCAGCCGTGGCACATGCCAGGGTCGCCGTATGTGGCAGCGGCCAGCGCATGCGCGCCCTCTCCCAGAAGCCTGTAACGCTGAGGGGCGCGCGCCCCCAGCCGCGCGCGCACGCTTGCGCTAGCCAAGGCTTCCCCGCCTGCGCTCGTTGTCAGAGTCGCTCCGGCGCGTGCGCGCGTTATCTCCGGCCGACCCGAGTAGCCGTGTTCCCTCAGCTCCAGGCCCCCGCCCCACACCGCCCCCTCCCAGCCCCCAGCCAACCGGTCCCCTTCCTCTCCTGGCGGAATGGGGCCGGTGCTGCTCGGGGTCGCGCGCCCGGGACCCGGCTCGCGCTCGGTCTCGCGCTGTCAGCGACTGCCCCGCTCGCGCCGCCTCGCGCTCTCGCTCAGTCAGTGGCGCCGAAGGCTCCGTTAAGCAGCGGCGGCGGCGGCGGCGGCGGCGGCGGCGGCGGTGGTTCCTGTTTCCGTTTCTTCCTCTCCCTTCAGTCGGGAGTAGCATCCTCCACCCAGCCACCCCTCCCACTCCCCAACGGGGCAGCTGCGGCCGAGGGCTGTGGCGGCGGCGGTGGCGGCGGCGACTGGGGACGGCGGAGACCGCCTCTGCTCCCGCCTCGGGTAAGGGGGCGTTTGGGAGCCGGGCCCCGCGCCCCTCGGGGTCTGGGGCTGGGCTAGTGCGGGATTCGTGGAGGCGCCGGGGATGTGACTGGGGGCTGTCGCCGCTCTTTTCCCCCAGGCGTTCCCCGGGCCTGTTGCTGCAACTGCTGCTGCTTACCCAGGGGCTCCGGGAAAAGTGGGGAGGAAGCCCCCGGGACGCTCTGGCGCGGCCCGGGGGCGCGGGCTGGGGGTGAGGGGCGCCTGCAGCCGCGGCTGTCCTCGGCGTCGCGCATCCTTGCTTCGGGCAGGGGCCGAAGCCAAGGAAAGGAGAAGGGATGGGGGCGGGGGTGGGAGGTGTCCCTCTTTTCCCTTCTCCACCTACCTGCCCTTTCGCCAGCAACTCGGTCCCTGTAATCACGGACTGTGGGCAGGAGGATGCTTGTACGTTACGGGCTTTTGTGAGGGGTTCTTGGGCCAGAAATCGGGGGGTGGACCCGTACAAAGATCCACTCCCGGCGAGGGGCCAATGCCTGGGCAGTTAAAGGCGTGAGTGCCGCTGCACCCCCCAACTGATGTGGGAATGATCAGCTGGCGGCTTTTGAGTATCTAAACTTATTTGGGAAGGTTAAACGAGTCCTTGTTAATTAGTTAAAGGAGGTTTTTTCCTGCAAGAGTGAGTGGGTTGTCGGGTGCAGCACCTGTTCTTTTACTGTGGGCATTGCAATCTTCAGGCACACACAACGTCAGAGACGCAGTGTATATCTTAAGTTAAATGGCAGTGTCTTGGTTAGGGTTCATCCCTGGTGAGCTTTTAGCGTTTTGCCGTGTATTATTAGCCTTTTGATTGAGGCCTTGGAGAAAGGCAGAGAGAGGTATTGTTTCTTCTTTCCATGTTTAAATTAATTTACAGTGGACTTAAGCCAACTCTAGAAGGTGAACCTAGGAAAGGCAGAATCTCCAGTAGATAACCCCAAACTTCAAGGTAACGCAGAACAGATTTCAACAAAAGTTTTCAATCAGTTTCGAATTAAGCTCATCAAGGGTAACTGACTGAACTTTGACTTGGCTCTCTTTAGAAGTTGTAGGCAAGGTTTCATTATCGTTTTTTTCCTTCTTGTTACTCCTAGGGTTAAGTGTATATTTATTTACTTTATTAAATTTAAATTTCATGTTTTTATACATAGGTCTTTTAAAGGGCGCATTATATATATGCATTATAAACATTTTAGGAGAGAAATTAAGCATAACAGCATTATACTGAAATAATGGAGCAAGTTCTGTTTTCCCTTCTTTAAAATAACCTAAAAAGCAACCTAAAATCCTATGCCAAATGATAAGATCTTGTACATTGCCAGTTTTGTGAAATATACCATAAAATGTGTATAGAAAGTGGCAATTACTTGATTTATAAATACTACAGTAGTAAGGATAAGGTGGGCATTCAAACATTTGTATTTGTGAATTTACAGTTTAGTATATAGAAATGTAGGGAGTTAGAAATGAATAGGCTATAAGGACCATTGAAGGGTGATTTGGGGCATGGATTTTCCTTTCGCTGCTTTTATAAATTGAGAATTGTACTTGAAGAGCTGAACAGCTGGAATGAAACTTGTATAGATTGCAGAAACATGCAAAAGTTTATCTTTGATCAAGTAGTGAGTTAACATGAGGAGTATACTGTGGTTTATTAGGATAGTGAATCAAAATAGTTTCCATAAAATATAGCACCATATAGATCATTTAGGATGTTCTTAAAGAGTCACTTGAAGTTGTTTTCCTACAAGTCATCCTATTTGAGATGTATGGAATTGAAAAAAAACAATAATTCTGATTACATTATGCAGTGTTTGGTTTCAATTTTAATTATTTATTTTAAAGTACTGGAATGTCCTTAAAAGTGGTGAATTTTGAAATTTGCTAGTGGCTTGGAAAAACTTGTGTTGTTTATTTTTTAAGTGCAGTTATATTAGTAGGTTGGTCTGGAGGGGGAGCTAGTGCCAAAGCAAAGCATAGCTTAATACGTGTTTGAACTTTTAAAATGCCCAAACCCAGGTTTTTATGACCTGAAGGAACATAAATTTTTAATTAAAAGAGTTAGGGATTTGATATGGGCATATATCTGAACATAGTTATTTGTGGAATATATATATATGTTGTATATTACAAATAAAAAAGCTTTTCATGATCTGGAATAATGGAAAGTATATGCTTAAGGCTTATTGAATTTCTCATTTACAATCTCAGAAAAATATGCCCCATAATGTAGAGTGTGTAATAGTAGTTTTTTAACTTTCTTGTGCGTTGCATCACAAGGGAAGTAGTCTTAATCCTTTGTGCATGTTGTATGTTCTTAAATTTTTTCTTTATAATAACCTATAGTCCTAAAATTTCAAAAATCAAGTAGAGTCTTATATGGGCAAAGATAGTGACTGGGTAGTAAGCTAAGTATTTATCAAGAGTAGAGATACTTTCATTAAGACATGGATCCTTCAGACATCTGGAAAGCAGGATGCCAAGGTCACTTCTTAACCCCTGTCTCCTATAATATAGTGCAATGAGTCTAGCCTGTTTACTAAATTGAACTTGGGCCTTTGAATATAAAGCAATTTTTTGGTTTATGGCACTTTAGTTAGATTTCTCAACTGTAATCAGTTAGGTATGCGAATTTACTTCTCACAGTTCATATATTCTTTAAATTCAAGGCTAGAAATTGATAATGTATATACTAAAATAATTAGAATATTTTGTTTTCTGAAGATAGTGGTTGGGCTGTTTGTTCTCTTGCTCTTCATTATGTAAACAGAATCTCAGTGCTGATAAAATAAAAAATAGATTCTTTGAAAAGAATGGCAATACCTGTGAGATAAAGAGTAGTGAAGTGCTCACCATTTTTAAGGGGTTTATTTATGCTATAAATTAAACAATGTTTTAAGGGGTTTATTTATGCTATAAATTAAACAGTGTTTTATAAGACATGCCAGAATATTTTTATGTATCTTTTTCAGTTTCTTAAATGGTTATTTTTGATTTACTATAAACTGCATTACTAAATCTCTTGTTTTAATTAAATGGTAAATATACCCACTTCATATTATAGAACATTTATAAGAGTTACCATTTTATAATCATAAGAGTAAATATAAAAAAATGTAATTTTTTTAACTAAAAAATAAAACACAACTGGGGCACCTGGCTGGCTCAGTTGGTACAGCATGCGACTCGATCTCAAGGTTGTGAGTTCGAGCCTCATGTTGGGCATGGAGGCTACTTAGAAAACAAAACACAGCTAAGAGTCTAAACAATGCTGAAACCGAAAGTATTACTATTGTAGTACTTTTATGCCCTTCGTCAATACTAGTTCTGTTGGTACTCCTCAGATGAGGTGCCAACTTCCAGGCTTCTGTAGTGAGCAGTAGTGTAGTAGGTGTGGCATTTAGAGGACAGTTCAGTATTTTCTTTGGTTTCCTTCTTAGTGAGTCTGTGGCTTATATTTCTGTACTATTTGGTATACAGTTTCTTTTTGGCAGTTGGAATTGTTATTAAATTGTAGTTTGCTATAATGAGACAGATGTTTAAAAGATATTTACAATCAGTTTAAAAAAAACATTTTAAAATTCCCAACAGAAGATTGTTATACAGGGATGTATATGTATTTAAGATATATTTTTTAAGAGATTAGTCTCATGTCTGAACCTTCTTTTCTCTCTACGTTCTGCTCTCCAGCCTACTCTTCTTCAACTTCTCTCCATATCCACAATTTTCTCTTTGGAGTAATTAGGGATCAAACCAATAAAATGAACGATATCACTCACCTGGCATAGGTTTTTCTTCCTTGATTAAATAAATGACCGTATTATCAGTCTCTACAATATTCTAAACATATAACCCATATACACTTTGTATGATACTATACATTTTACTTTTAATGGAAGAAGAACTTATAGGGCCTATGGGATTATGCTGTGTTTTTCAATATTAGTTACTCATATTTGTTACAGAAAGCAGAGGTATATGGTTAATTTCATTTAAGCTTTCTTTTAAAAAGACTTTATTTACCAAAACCTAATAGCTCACTCATCTATTACTTTTTAAAAATATCTTTTTGTGGTAATTTGTTTTTTGTTTTTTGGTCATGAGAAAATGACATGTGAAGAGGAAATATGTTACGAGTTTTTTTAAAAAAACTGTACTGATGTGGTTCAAACTTGCTTTTGCTATTGGTTCTATAGTATAACCTCTTCATTTGAAGCACTGGAATAAACCTTTAAAGATCACTGTTGAAATGCTCCCTATTTTTGTTGTATCTTAGAACTTGGGTTTTTCACATTTATTTTAACAATGGGATAAATTGAAAAAAATATCACAGCATACTGATGTTTCAGTTGGATTTAACAGTTCTACTTGTCACTGTCTTGATGACTGGTTAATGTAAATAAAGTTCACATTATAAAATATGTAGTAAAATGTTGATATTAATCATATGTAAATGAGAAATTAAACTACTGTTTATCTTAGAATCTGAGTTATGAGAAATATTACATGATATGAACTTTAAATGCTATAACTTTCTGATTATAAATGAACAAAAGTAACATAAAAATAAGAGATTCTTCTGTTTGATTTACTGCAAACATATAACTAAAATGAAAATGAACCTGTTTTGTGTTTATGTACATCTTTTTATTCAGTTGACTGTTAATGAACCATGAATGAGTTTCAAATTTTTAATAGTTTTGTGGCTGGATTATATCCCTTAAATGAGATATGAAATTCCATTAATATCTAGAGCCAGAATAAATTTGCATGTGGTAAAAACAATATTTCCAAACCCATCAAACTATAAAAGCATGGCAGTGTTATTAAATGACTTAAGTCATCATTCCATAAGCTAGTTTTAAAAATAATTTTTATACTTTTAAAAATATAATTGATCATAATATCTTGATTGGTGGTAAAGGTGGGAAAAATATAATTTGTAGCTTCTATATTATATCCATTGTTTTAGACTTCACCAATGTTTGGGGCAGTCAGTGAAGGGAAGGAGATTGAGAGAGGCAGAGGATCTTACTGGTTGATGAGCCTGCTTTGTTTGGAGGTGAGGGAGAGTTCTTTAGTTTTTCTTTGTCCCTCCATTTCTTTCTTTTCCCTGTTTGTCATTCTTACTCTCCCAGTTGTAGGAAATGTGGCAGTTGACAACATCCTTATAGGATTTTTTTTCTTAGAGTTCATAGAACATTTCCTGGTAAAACATTAGCTTTTATGTTACAGTAGTTTTATTATAATGATTTCATTTCCTCTGAGGCAAGAGGCAAGAGACTAGAAGAACTTCAGTTGGGGTAGAGTTTATTATTATTTATTAAAAAATGATTTTGTAACTCCATGTAAAAAGGGATATGGGGTTGTTGGTTCATTAATTGTTAAGGGCGCTGTATCAGTCACATTATTATCTGCTTAATATTTAATATATCATAATCCCCTCTTCCAATTTCCTGGAATGCATTCTCATGTCTCCTTTGTTATTTCTGTCTTCATCTATGGAGTTTTTGTGTATAACGAATTGGTTTTTAGAACATCACTTCACCTTCTTTGTGTACCACATTGCAGTAGGAAAATGTAAAAAAAACAAACCCCAAAACCATACTGTGTCCCTTGAAAAGAACTAACAAACTAAAATGAGCAGCAGTGTTCTCCTTTCATGGGAATACTGTTAGCAAGTTTAAGCCAGTTATTGTGAAAAGGTCACAAGGAGAAAGTGTATGTTTGATAATTAGGGCCCTAATCATTTGGGATCTGACTGATTCAGTTTCTCTAACACATGGAATTGTACCTGAAAGAGAGATATATTCAGCTGAGATTGTGTTCTATTTTTCCTGCCTTGAATTCTTTGGATAACTACTTAATTCATTCAGTTACCAAATGTCAAAAGATCGTAATTTTGAGAAACCTACTCTTTAAAATTAGAGCTTAAGCTGGGATAAATATTTTGCTTTCTTTTTATAAATTTCAGATTTTTCTTTCTCTTTTAGGAAGTTTGGTGAAACTCTGGGGCTTTAGGAAGGTGGTAATTGAAATTCTTGAGGCCAAAATGTCTTTCGTTAGCCTTGGTAAACTGAGCCTCAGCAGCATGGGAAATGTAGGTTTACTAAGTAATCCTGACTGCTTTCTCTGACATAATTACAGATATCTAGGCCTCCATTAATTAAAACTCTGTTTATTTTTAAGGTTCAAACAGTGGTGTTTCTCATAGATGTAAAACATTAACTGTTACGAGAGAGAAAACTTACTCTTAATTTGTAAGTAAACAAAGAATAGGCTGTCAATGCTGAGTAAACTGAAGAGATGTATACCTAATAAGGATGCACAAACAATAAACTGAAGAAACTTGCTAATATGCAATTAAGAATGGTTCCTCTTAATAAAAAGACTATTAGTGTTTAAATTATAGTGGCACAAAGGTGTCATGAAAATGAAATCACTAAAGAATTCTGTTTTGGAACAGTTTGTCAGACCAGATAACAGATAAAGGAGCACATCCTCTGTTCTTTTTTTTTTTTTTAAAGATTTTATTTATTTATTGGTCAGAGAGAGAGAGAGGGCACAAGCAGGGGGAGCCGAAGGCAGAGGGAGAAGCAGGCCCCCCACTGAGCAAGGAGCCCAATGTGGGACTTGATCCCAGAACCCTGGGATCATGACCTGAGCCGAGGGCAGACGCTTAACTGACTGAGCCATCCAGGCGTCTGCACCTCCTCTATTCTAAACTGTCTGCAGAGGCTTAGAGCAGTGCAGATCCTATCTAAAAGGAAATAATGATCAATAACCAAAGTGTTTTCAGAGGAATTATGCACATTTCCTATGTGTATATTTGTGCACTTCCTGTTACTTTCTGTATCCATGGAAAATGTAAGGGTGGAAAATAAAGTACCTAACTTTTGGAAATTCTGAAGGGAAAAGGATCTGAAGTTTGCAAAACAATCTGTTTTTTTTTTTTTTTTTGTCTGTGTGTGTGTGTTTTAGTGATACTTTTTTTTAAAGATTTTTAAAAATTATTTGAGAGAGAGCTCGAGCAGGGTTTATGGGGGCTGCAGAGGGAGAGGGAGAAGCAGACTCCCTGCAGAGCAGGGAGACCCACACGGGGCTTGATCCTAGAACCCTGAGATCATGACCTGAGCTGAAGGCAGACCCTTAAAGGACTGAGCCACCCAAGCACCCCTAGTGATACTTTTTGACATATAATTCCCCAAGAGCTTTATGGGAAAAAAAAAAAAAATCTGAGTTCCTTCTTAGTCATTTTTTGAATAGCTTTATTGAAGTATAAATTATGTCTCAAAGTTTGCAGGTGAAGTTTTATTTATTTTTTTAAAGATTTATTTATTTTAGAAAGAGCGCACACGGTGGGGCAGGGCAGGGGAGAGGGTAAGAAAGTCTTAAGCAGACTCCCTATTATGAGCATAACATGGGGCTTGATCTCATGACTCTGAGATCAAGACCTGAGCCGAAACCAAGAGTCACACTCTTAACCTACTGCACCACTCAGATGCCCCCACAGCTTAAGTTTTAATAAATTTGTATATTGTGCAACCATTATCACAATTTAATTTTAGAAATCTTTAATTCTCCAAAAAGTTCTGTTTTGCCCACCTTCCCAATCCCTGCTCCAACTCCCAGCCGTAGGCAACCACTGATCTGCTTTTTGTTTCTGTAGTTTTGCCATTTCTAGAAATTTGACATTAAGAGAATCATACAATATGTATTCTTTTGTGTCTGGCTCCTTTCATTTAGTATAATCCTGTTTAGTCATTTGAATGAATGGTTAAAATAGAAAAGCTTTAAACCTGGAATCAGGAGATTGGATACTAGCGTTAGCTTTGCTACCACATGTATAAACTTGGGTAAGCCACTTGTTCCCCCGGGCCTTTGCTTTTTTTTCCATAAAATGAATTATTTGGATTTTCTTCTGTTCTAGTTTTTACAGCTGTGTAGATATTCACTGACCTTTTCCTAGAATATATCTTAACTCTTCCCCTTAAATATAGTCACTTTATTATTTTTTGAATCAGAAATGAGGCTTATGGTCTAATTTTTTTTAAAAGATTTATTTATTTATTTGAGAAAGAGAGGGAGCATGTGTGAGCTTGTGGCGGGGAGGGGCAGAGGGAGAGGGAGAGAGTCTTAAGCAGACTTGATGTCTGACTTGGGGTTTGATTTCACAACCCTGAGATCACTACCTGAGCTGAAACCAAGAGTCAGGTGCTTAACCAACTGCGCCACCCAGATGCCCAAAAACGAGGCTTATACTCTAGTACGTGAGTCAGCTGTGGACAAATATGGGACTGTCTTGAAGAAACAAGATGGTTGATTGAACTTTTTCTTGAACATTTCTTAGTTCGTGTGTATAACTTTGAGAATAGGGACAATCATAAAAGCTGAGTTAATGATTTTTAAAGAGAAGAAAGACAAAGTTTAATAATTCTCAGAGGTAGAGCTTTAAAAGTGATTGAAGCTTCTTATGAATGTAAGAAAAAGACTATGCTTTTAGTTATTTATTTATTTTTTGTTTTGGGAGTAGAATATGGCATGGAGAGATTTTATTTATTTATTTATTTATTATTTTTTTTAAAAGATTTTTTATTTTTATTTATTTATTTGCGAGAGAGAGAATGAGAGACAGAGAGCACGAGAGGGAAGAGGGTCAGAGGGAGAAGCAGACTCCCCGCCGAGCAGGGAGCCCGATGTGGGACTCGATCCCGGGACTCCAGGATCATGACCTGAGCCCAAGGCAGTCGCTTAACCAACTGAGCCACCCAGGCGCCCTGGCATGGAGAGATTTTAGTTAGGTTTAAACCAAGTTGGGTTCAAGGCAGTCGAGTGAGATTAGACTGTTTTTCAAAGAAGAACCAAAGAAAATGTATAGCTACCATTGGGAAGACTGTCCTAGGGCTCATGTAGAGGCAAAGCTGATAGGTAACATTCAGGTGTCAAACTAAGGAAAATAGACACATATAGGGAGTTAAAAAATAGTGCTGTACATACGTAAATGAATGTGTTTGTAACAGGAGTAGACAACTGTGCGTAGGCTGGTATCAGATATGCCAAAGGGTTAATGTGCATTTTCAGTGTAGTGTAAAAAAAGATAGGGCACTGAATAACAACTAGCTAAATTTAAAAATGAGAGTGCTGTAACTACTTTCAAATATTCAATAATTTGACTCAGAAACCATCAGAGCTTCTTATATTACCTATAATAGTAGGAAGTATGGTATTAAGATGATTGAATTTTTATTTTTACCCAACATACTAGAATGTATGAGTGGTAACCCACAGATCAGACACTGTGGAGGAGGGGAATATAGTCATAAATATATTTTAATGATGGAGTCATTATAGCAGCATAAGAAAATTTGTTTCATGCTTTATAGTCCTATTTTTTGTTCACAAGTGGTATTTATAATTTAGGTAAACTGCCAGATAACCAGAAATTTCCCCAAATATGAAACCTATATTTAATCAATGAAGATTTGTCACTTTGACAATAATATAATGATTATGTTAAGACTCTAAATGAGTTTTAAAAGTTGAATCTCATAGCTTTTTATGCAATGGCAGCATTCTAGGAATAAGTATGAGAACTTTCTAAGGTGACTATTTTATGGCAACCATATTCTTTTAAATATATGCCATGCCATATTTATTTTTAAATGTCTCACAGAATTTGTAATACATATAAAGTATCTAAATATGAATTATGTAATTGGAAACATTTCAGGAAAAGAGATACTTTGAAGCTTCAAAATATTAAAGATCTTATTTTCCTAGGGAGTTTTTATTTTTAAACATAATAATAATGGGTACCTGGGTGGCTCAGTTGGTTAAGCGTCTGCCTTCGGCTCAGGTCATGATCCCAGGGTCCTGGGATCGAGCCCTACATCAGGCTCCTGCTTGGCAGGGAGTTTGCTTCTCCCTCTCCTTCTGCTGCTCCCCCTGCTTGTACCCTCTCACTCTCTCTCTCTCTCTTCTGTCAAATAAATAAATAAAATCTTTTAAAAAAATAATAAGTGAGCTGCTGTCAAAAGATATAGCCTTTTTTTTTTTAAAGATTATATTTATTTATTTGAGAGAGGGAGAGAGAGCAAGCAAGCCTGAGCAGGGGTAGAGGCAGAGGGAGATGGAGAAGCAGACTCCCCACTGAGCAGGGAACCCGACGTGGGGCTGTATCCCAGGGCTCCAAGATCATGACCTGAACCGAAGGCAGATAGATGCTTAACCGACTGAGCCACTCAGGCACCCCTCCAAAGATACAGCCATTTTTAAGTTTAGAATTCCTATTCTCTGTATAGTTCTCTCACATACTTGACTTTAAGAAAATAGACATTAAGGATTTCTTGAATAATCAGATACTACTTGGATATTTAAGCAAAGCATCAGAGCAAGACACATTAATGCAGTAAAAATGATTAAAAGTTTTATAACAGCAAAGAAAAAATGCAGTAATATACAATGGAAAAGAAGACTTACAGAACGAACATCATTACCTCAAATCAGATATAGAAGGCTGTTTTTACAAAACAATAGCAGTCAAATCAAATAGGCTAAAGAATTTGTGCTGTTCTACTAGATAAGTGAAAATGAGATGAATAATTAATTATAAAGAGTGCTCCAAAATACTCACTTACACTGGTTGGCAATTCTTTTGTAATTGATTTCCTGCAGGGGCTATTTCTGACCTTTTCTACTCCCTAGCCCCTATTCCTGTATACTGTTCCCAGACTTTGTAGGTTGTTTTCAATTACTTTTTTTTTTTAAAGAGTAAGAAGGTTAAGGCCATCAAACAGACATGTCTTTAGCGTTGCTTTTCTTTATCTCTAAATTGTTTAATTTCCCTTCCTCTCTACTGTTTGGTTTTAGGGATGTATCATTTTAGGCTTACATGACTATTTCATGGCTGCTACTTTTATCCCTTCTGTTAGACTATATGGGCTTGTTAACTCTTTTATTATTTTTATTTAAATCTCCCTTAGCATCTTCAGTGGCCTAAAAAAAAAAAATCCACCCAAAAAACACCTTTTCTTATTCTTTTTTCCTTCTTTTCCCCTCCTTTTTTTTTGTATTATCCGATAGCCCAAAGGAAAAAGCAACATGTATATTGTTTAAATTTTGCTATCTTCTTTTTCACTAAAGCTATTTTCTCTGTTGTTACCAGTGACCTGAATTGCCAAATAGAGAC
Source organism: Zalophus californianus (assembly GCF_009762305.2). Lineage (NCBI taxonomy): Eukaryota > Metazoa > Chordata > Mammalia > Carnivora > Otariidae > Zalophus > Zalophus californianus. Next base: position 35,000,855 of record NC_045600.1, on the reverse strand, counting down.
TTTTTTCAGTTTTAATTTTTGCTTTTAAATTATCCAGATTTGACACAGTGAACCCCTTTTCCTCCTCCCTTCTTATAAGGGAGCTTATAAACTCTCCTGTATATTCTAGTCACTCTTCATTCACAAGGTCAACTTGTTTCTTAAGTATTTGCCTTATATATTTTTCTTAATCTAGCTGCTTTTCCTTGGAATGTTACCTGGTCCTTTGGCTTCGGTGAGTACCTCTTTCAGATGACTTACATTGTAAGTGCGCAAACTTCAGTTTTTAGCTGGAGAGCTCCACCTGTTTGTCATGCCATTAAGCTCAACATGCTCAATTTGAATTTTCTTTCATTTTCTTTCTCCTAAAATGTATTCTTCTTTCTAACTTTCCTTTCTCTGTTATTGGCTTATTCCTCCCATTACCCAAACTTGAACTCTGAGTCATCTTTGAATTCCCCATCAGATCTATTCATTTGTTAAACTGGAATTTCTGTTCTGTGTTTCTCTATTTCATCAGCTCTTTTCTGTTTCATTATTTTTTAAAGATTTTATTTATTTATTTGACAGAAAGAGAGAGAGAGAGAGAGAGAGAGAGCACAAGCAGGGGGAGCAGCAGAGGGAGAGGGAGAAGCAGGCTCCCCGCTGAGCACGGAGCCCGATGCAGGGCACTATCCTGGGACCTTGGGATCGTGACCTGAGCTGAAGGCAGATGCTTAACCGACTGAGCCACCCAGGTGCCCCTTCTGTTTAATTTATTACTACAGAAATTTTTACTACAGAAGGTTCTCATTACCACAAACATAAATAATTGTAATTTGGCAATTGCTATGATAGAGAGGAGGCAGAGAGAGGCAGCAGTACTATTAGGGTGTGATAAGTGGAGAAGGCTGTATTGAAAGGAGGTGATGTTTAAGCCTAGCATCAAAGAATAAGTAGGGGCATTCCAGGCAGACAAGCTGAAGAAAGACTTATTGGAAATTTATTATATGTTGTCAATTCATATGACTTTTGCTTTAATCCTTACTGCATGTGTGTGTTTTTTTTATATTGGCATATGTAATTGCCTTTCTTCAGATATTGATGAAGGTGAGTGAATGAACAAGGTAAAGCCAGAGTGACACAAAGTAGTAACGTAACTTTATTACCTAGGCTTGAATGAGTAGAATGGTAAAATGTCAAGTGGTGAAAAGTGAGCACTACCTGCATTGAAGACTTAAAATCTTAAAATTTACATTAAAAGCTGTCTTTAAGGTTCCTTGCACTTGGAATGTAAATCTAGTGGACAGCTGTTGTCAGTCTACTTATGTATGGCTTTATCTTTTATTTCTCTTTATACACATGTTTGCCCTACAGCAGGGCTAGGTAATATCTATATATTAATAGCCACTAATATTTGGAATAAGTTAACTGAAGGCCACAGCAAGTGAAGAGATAATTTACTGTTTTTGCTCCCTTAGAGAAACAATGTTTTGTGCTTTTAAAATGGGAGGCATTAAAACCAACAGTTCCAAATTGGCTTAAAAAGATGACTTATTGTTTTTGTAAATGGGAAGAGCAGAGGTGGAGCAGTCCAGGAGCAAAGAGATCCAGGAATTTAAATGATGTCTTTAGGATACTCTTCACTTCCTGACTGTACTTCTTTCTGTATGTTAGTCTTATTGTCTGCTTATGTTAGAAGTCTTTCATGACAGAGATGCACAGCCTCGGATTGCTGAGAGCTCACAGTGAAGAACTGAGAACTTTCTGAAGGAAGGCCTTTCATGAGGCCCATCCTTGGGCTAATTACTGTGGGGAATTGTCATTGGATTGTCATCAGAACCACATAAAATGGGGGAAGGTCAGTCCCCCAAAAGATGGGAATACTATTAACTAGAGAAGTGGGGGAAGGAATGTGAAGTAGGCGAATCTTAGTCATTGCAGAGGAGGAAGAAAATAAAAGTTATAGCCACAGGGAAAGAGAAACGTGTACATAGGTGAGAGAAGTGAGTAAAGGGAAGGGGACTAGTGTCAGTTGAGAATGTGATAAGCCTTGTCTTAAGCATTTTATATTTTATCTCTATGGCTTATTAGAGGCAGCTGTATTATCTACAGAGGATAACTATTTCTAGATATAGTAATTTTTAAAACATTCTGATTCTTTCATCCTTTTTTTTTAATTTGGCATATTTCCTTTATTTTTTTATGAATTAAATTTTCTTTTCATTTTTAAATTTACATGCAGTAAAATACATACTTTGTGATATACTATTCTATGTGTTTTGACAAATGTATAAGACTGTGTATACACCACCATTAATTATCAAGACATAGAGCTCCTGTTTCCTCTTTGTAATTAGCCTCTCCGCCTCATCTCCAACCCCATGGTAAACACTGACCTGTTCTCCATGGCTCTTGTTTTGCTTTTACCAGGATTTATGTAAATGGAATTATACTTGTGTAGATTTTTGGGTCAGCCTCTTTCACTTAGAAAATGCCTTTGAAATTCATTCATGCTGTTACGCATGTTAATAGTTTATTCCTTTTCATTGGTAAGTAGTAATCCATAGTATGAATGGACCAGTTTGTTTGTTTATTCATCTGTTGAGAGACGTTTGGGTTATTTCTAGTTTTTGGCAACTACATGTAAAACTGCTATAAACATTTGAGAATAGTTTTTTTTTATGAACGTAAATTTTCATTTCACTTGAGTAAATACCTAGCAATTATATGGTATGTGTATGTTTGATTTTGTAGGTAACTGCAAAACTTTTCCAAAGTTGCTATACCATTTTGCATTCTCACCAACAATATATGAGAATTCCAGTTGCTCTTCATCCTTGTTAGCACTTGGGATTGTCAGGTTTTTTTGTTTTGTTTTTTGTTTTGATTTTAGCTCTTTTAGTAGGTGTATATCACTGTGCTTTTAAATTATACTTTCCTGATGGCTAATGATGCTGGGTATATTTTCATGTGCTTTCAAATACTTTCTTTAACATTCTGAGAATACTTTTCTGCTTTTTAAAAAAATGATTGCAGGGACACCTGGGTGGCTCAGTCAGTTAAGTGTCTGCCTCCTGCTCTGGTCATGATTCCAGGGCCCTGGGATTGAGTCCCGCATCCGACTCCTTGCTCAGTGGGGAGGGGGGGGCTGCTGCTTCTGTCTGCCACCCGCCCCTGCTTGTGTGCTCTCTCTGACAAATAAATAGAATCTTTAAAAAAAGATTGCATTTTTTTTGAAAACAGAACAATAAATGGCCTTGACAAGGGTTTTGGTAAGCATTTGGGTTATAGCTGGTGCATTGCAAAATCCAGAGGACACCATTCACGTGAAAAAAAAAGAGGGGGGCTCTCTGGAGTTGTACAGTGCAGCAGTGTTGGCTGTATATTTACAGCCATTATCTAGAATTATTGGTGATTAAGTTCCATGGAAAATTTGAGTACTATCAAATGATGCATTTAAAAATCATTTTTCAGCGTTTCTCTGAAATGAAATTTTGTTCAGGAGCAGATTCTAAAGAAGTGCCCTATAGGCAGTATGTCTAATGGATCAGTCTTGGGAGATAGAAAGGCCTATTTCAGATATTCAACTCTGCCATTTACTGCATGAGTGACCTTGGGCATCTTATCTAGCTTTTTTGAGCCATTTCTTTATCAGCAAAACAGGGTTGATAGAATCTCCCTTTTGTGGATGTGGTAAGAATTATCAATAATGCATGTAAAATACCTGACACAGTGGACCTCTTCAAGTTGCAAGTGCTTTTACTTCCATTTCTAACTACTACTTAGTGCTAATTACCCAAAAGCCATACCCAACAAAGGCTTTAGGGTACCAGCAAAGCAGAGGAAAAAGAATTTGAGAAAAGATTGAAAGCACTTAATATTTAAAAAAAATTTTTGAAGAAGTAATCTGGAAAGAATTTTATTGTATTAACTTAATCTTAGTTGTATAGCATTTAATAGGGTGGAATAGAGGATTATACTATTATATTTTCTGTACTTGGGGCTTCTAAAGGTCTTAATTTGGTCTTAACCACCATCACCCACCACAGCTACCCCTGTATCATGCCTGTGGTAAAAAAAGACTCTGAAATGTATCATCTAATGTTTAGGGTGTTAGAAATGCAGTTTCCTTGTTTTGAGACAAGATGATATGAATGAATACTAGTTAAGACATCATTAGTTCTGTCCAGTAAAGTGAGAATATTTGAGGTTCCAGGGAATTATTTTATAAGATTTTCTTAAACCTTATAATTTCTTTATGATTAGTCTTTTAAAAAATTATTTAAATTCCAGTTAATTTAATGTAATATGAGTTTCAGGTGTACAATTCAATGATTCCATACACAACACCCGGTGCTCATCACAAGAAGTGCCCCCCTTAATCCCCATCCCCCATTTAACCAATCCCCTCACCCACCTGTCCTCATCATGCTTATTCTTGCAATTCCAGGTGATTATAGTAAAATCCTTAAAATAGCAAGAAAGGAGAACCAGGAAGATTAGATTTGCTTTATGAATATAAGGAAGAGGTTTACCAAGTAATGGAGTGGGTATGGAGAGGAGTTTAGGCTGAGTTTCTGGACCTGGAAGTAACTTAACTTTTTTTTTTTTAAATTTTTTATTATCTTAATCACCATACATTACATCATTCATTTTTGATGTAGTGTTCCATGATTCATTGTTTGTGTATAACACCCAGTGCTCCATGCATAACGTGCCCTCTTTAATACCCATCACCAGGCTAACCCATCCCCCCATCCCCTCCCCTCTAGAACCCTCAGTTTGTTTTTCAGAGTCTGTCGTCTCTCATGGTTCATCTCCCCCTCCTAATTCCCTCCCTTCTTTCTTCCCCTCCTGCTATCTTTTTTTGTTTTTTTAACATATATTGTATTATTTGTTTCAGAGGTACAGGTCTGTGATTCAACAGTCTTGCACAATTCACAGCACTCACTATAGCACATAACCTCCCCAGTGTCTGTCACCCAGCCACCCCATCCCTCCCACCCCCACCACTCCAGCAACCCTCAGTTTGTTTCCTGAGATTAGGAATTCCTCATATCAGTGAGGTCATATGATACATGTCTTTCTTTGATTGACTTATTTCGCTCAGCATAACACCCTCCAGTTCCATCCACGTCGTTGCAAATGGCAAGATCTCATTCCTTTTGATGGCTGCATAATATTCCATTGTGTATATATACCACATCTTCTTTATTCATTCATCTGTCGATGGACATCTTGGCTCTTTCCACAGTTTGGCTATTGTGGACATTGCTGCTATAAACATCGGGGTGCACGAACCCCTTGGGATCCCTACATTTGTATCTTTGGGGTAAATACCCAGTAGTGCAATTACTGGATTGTATGGTAGCTCTCTTTTCAACTGTTTGAGGAACCTCCATACTGTTTTCCAGAGTGGCTGCACCAGCTTGCATTCCCACCAACAGTGTAGGAGGGTTCCCCTTTCTCCGCATCCCCACCAACATCTGTCGTTTCCTGACTTGTTTATTTTAGCCATTCTGACTGGTGTGAGGTGATATCTCATTGAGGTTTTGATTTGGATTTCCCTGATGCTGAGTGATGTTGAGCACTTTTTCATGGTCTGTTGGCCATTTGGATGTCTTCTCTGGAAAAATGTCTGTTCATGTCTTCTGCCCATTTCTTGATTGGATCATTTGTTCTTTGGGTGTTGAGTTTGATAAGTTCTTTATAGATTTTGGATACTAGTCCTTTATCTGATGTGTCATTTGCAAATATCTCCTCCCATTCTGTCAGTTGTCTTGGTTTTGTTGACTGTTTCTTTTGCTGTGCAAAAGCATTTTATCTTGATGAAGTCCCAGTAGTTCATTTTTGCCCTTGCTTCCCTTGCCTTTGGCGATGTTTCTAAGAAGAAGTTGCTGTGGCTGAGGTCGAAGAGATTGCTGCCTGTGTTCTCCTTTAGGATTTTGATGGACTCCTGTTTCACATTTAGGTCTTTCAACCATTTGGAGTCTGTTTTTGTGTGTGGTGTAAGGAAATGGTCCAGTTTCATGCTTCTGCATGTGGCTGTCCAATTTTCCCAACACCATTTGTTGAAGAGACTGTCTTTTTTCCATTGGACATTCTTTCCTGCTTTGTCAAAGATGAGTTGACCATAGAGTTGAGGGTCCATTTCTGGGCTCTCTATTCTGTTCCATTGATCTATGTGTCTGTTTTTGTGCCAGTACCATACTGTCTTGATGATGACAGCTTTGTAATAGAGCTGGAAGTCCGGAATTGTGATGCCGCCAGCTTTGCTTTTCTTTTTCAACATTTCTCTGGCTATTCAGGGTCTTTTCTGGTTCCATACAAATTTTAGGATTATTTGAAAAAAGTGGATGGTATTTTGATGGGGATTGCATTGAATGTGTAGATTGCTCCAGGTATCATTGACATCTTCACAGTATTTGTTCTTCCAATCCATGAGCATGGAACGTTTTTCCATTTCTTTGTGTCTTCCTCAATTTCTTTCATGAGTATTTTATAGTTTTCTGAGTACAGATCCTTTGCCTCTTTGGTTAGATTTATTCCTAGGTATCTTATGGTTTTGGGTGCAATTGTAAATGGGATCGACTCCTTACATTCCCTTTCTTCTGTCTTGTTGTTGTTGTATAGAAATGCAACTGATTTCTGTGCATTGATTTTATATCCTGCCACTTGACTGAATTCCTGTATGAGTTCTAGCAGTTTTGGGGTGGAGTCTTTTGGGTTTCCACATAAAGTATCATATCATCTGCATAGAGAGAGAGTTTGACTTCTTCTTTGCCGATTTGGATGCCTTTGATTTCTTTTTGTTGTCTGCTTGCTGTGGCTGGGACTTCTAATACTATGTTGAATAGCAGTGGTGATAGTGGACATCCCTGCCGTGTTCCTGACCTTAGGGGGAAAGCTCTCAGGTTTTCCCCATTGAGAATGATATTCGCTGTGAGTTTTTCATAGATGGCTTTGTGATATTTAGGTATGTGCCCTCTATCCCTATACTCTGAAGAGTTTTGATCAAGAAAGGATCCTGTTCTTTGTCAAATGCTTTTTCTGCATCTATTGAGAGGATCATATGATTCTTCTTCTTTCTTTTGTTAATGTATTGTATCATGTTGATTGATTTGCGGATGTTGAACCAACCTTGCAGCCCAGGGATAAATCCCACTTGGTCGTGGTGAATAATCCTTTTAATGTACTGTTGGATCCTCTTGGCTAGTATTTTGGTGAGAATTTTTGCATCCATGTTCATCAAGCATATTGGTCTGTAATTCTCCTTTTTGATGGGGTCTTTGTCTGGTTTTGGGATCAAGGTAATGGTGGCCTCATAAAACGAGTTTGGAAATTTTCCTTTCATTGCTATTTTTTGGAACAGTTTCAGAAGAATAGGTATTAATTCTTCTTGAAATGTTTGGTAGAATTCCCCTGGGAAGCCATCTGGCCCTGGGCTTTTGTTTGTTGGGAGATTTTTGATGACTGCTTCCATTTCCTTAGTGGTTATAGGTCTATTTAGGTTTTCTGTTTCTTCCTGGTTCAGTTTTGGTAGTTGATACATCTCTAGGAATGCACCCATTTCTTCCAGGTTATCTAATTTGCTGGCATAGAGTTGCTCATAATATGTTCTTATAATTGTTTGTATTTCTTTGGTGTTGGTTGTGATCTCTCCTCTTTCATTCATGATTTTGTTGATTTGGGTCGTTTCTCTTTTCTTTTTGATAAGTCTGGCCAGGGGTTTATCAATCTTGCTAATTCTTTCCAAGAACCAGCTCCTAGGTTCGTTGATCTGTTCTACTGTTCTTTTGGTTTCTAGTTCATTGATTTCTGCTCCGATCTTTATTATTTCTCTTCTCCTGCTGGGTTTAGGCTTTCTTTGCTGTTTTTTTCTCTAGCTCCTTTAGGTGTAGTGTTAGGTTGTGTATTTGAGACCTTTCTTGTTTCTTGAGAAAGGCTTGTATTGCTATATACTTTCCTCTTAGGACTGCCTTTGTTGTATCCCAAAGATTTTGAACAGTTGTGTTTTCATTTTCATTTTTTTCCATGAATTTTTAAAATTCTTCTTTAATTTCCTGGTTGACCGATTCATTCTTTAGTAGGATGCTCTTTAGCCTCCATTTACTTGAGTTCCTTCTGACTTTCCTCTTGTGATTGAGCTCTAGTTTCAAAGCATTGTGGTCTGAAAATATGCAGGGAATGATCCCAATCTTTTGGTACTGGTTGAGACCTGATTTGTGACCTAGGATGTGATCAATTCTAGAGAATGTTCCATGGGCACTAGAGAAGAATGTGTATTCCCTTGCTTTGGAATGGAATGTTCTGAATTTATTGCGAAGTCCATTTGGTCCAGTGTGTCATTTAAAGTGGAGGTAACATGGGCGCCTGGGTGGTTCAGTTGGTTGAGGGACTGCTTTCGGCTCAGGTCATGATCTCTGGAGTCCCAGGATCGAGTCCCGCATCGGGCTCCCTGCTCGGCAGAGAGTCTGCTTCTCCCTCTGACCTTCCCCCCTCTCATGCTCTCTCTCTCTCTCTCTCATTCTCTCTCTCAAATAAATAAATAAAATCTTAAAAAAAAAGATTTAAAGTGGAGGTAACTTAACTGAAGAAGAGTGATAGTATGATTTTGTTTCTTTGTTTGGTTTTAAACTATCTCTCTCTACTTTGGTGTTTTCTGTTTGTTAGACACATTGGTTTTATACCTTTGTGTAGTGAAGTGGTTCTGCAACTTTGAACCAAATTAGTTTGATTCACACTTTTATTTCTCAATTGGACTTTTTAAAGGTAATCATATGGAGCAGAGTAAGAAGTATCCTAAGAAGTAGAATTAAAGGTCCTTTTCTTTTTCTTTTTTTTAAGTTTTTATTTTAATTCCAGTTGGTTAATATACAGTGTTAATATTTAGTTTTAGGTGTAGAATTTGGTGATTCCACACTTCCGTACAGCACCCAGTGCTCATCACCACAAGTGTACTCCTTAATCCCCATCACCTGTTTCACCCATTCCCCTATCCTCCTCCCCTCTGGTAATCATCAGTTCTCTGTAGTTAAAGAGTCTAAAGGTCCTTCTCTTCTTCCATTTCTTCTGTCTCCGGTAAGTAATAATAATCAAAAACATTTCATTTTTGCCATTTTGTAGCTTGAGATTAGGGAAAGGAAAGTTTGCATTCACATCTCCTGTCTTCATCTAACTTTGTTCCCTTTGACCAACTGTGGCATATTCTCCGTTTTCCTCAAATTAACAAAACCTAGATTTTTAGTGGGCACTGTCTGTGCTTGCTGAAAGACTGAATTTCTGAGATTCTCTTGCAGTTAGGTATAACCTCGTGAAGAAGTTCTGATCAATGATATGTAAGTGGAAGTGGGTGATACTTCCAAAATTCTATTTAAAGGAAGAATTGTATCCTTGTAATCTTTTTCTCTAGCTGCCAACTTAGACCATGAGGTTAGGGGCTATATTCCAAAGATAGTGGATTGGAGAGTGGAAGGATACTGTATGTTGATGACATGATAGAACAGTCCTAGACTGCCTGTTTTCAGATTATTTTATGTCAGAGAGAAGTAAACTTCTATTTTGTTTAAGCCACAGTTAATTTGGGTTTTTGTGTTATGTATAGTTGAATCCACTTACCACCCCCCCCCCCCCCCACACACACATTCTAAGGCAGCTTCCCTTCTCTTGCTCTGTGGTTGAACTCTTGGTACCATTCACTTTTCCACTTTTTATTTTTTATTCCCTTTTTTAAGGTTTTTTTTTTTTTTTTTTAAGTAATCTCTACATGCAATGTGGGGTCAAACTCATGATCCCAAGATCAAGAGTGACATGTTGTGCCGACTGAGCCAGCCAGGTGCTCCCACTTTTCCTCTTCTAAATCCCTGAAATCTCTGCTCTCAGTATTTTCTACAATATTTGTCCATAGGTACAGCATTGTAATTAGAAGCTGCTATAACTGCTAGTTACATAGTTTCTGAAATTTTAATAACTTTGAAGAAACTTTTTAGCCAAGAATATAAAAGAATATGTAAGTGCGGTTACAGATACTTTATTTCATAATAAAAATATATAATTTCTTTTTAAAAAATGTTTTATTTATTTGAGAGAAAGTGGGCACATGTGGGAGCCAGGGGAGGGGCAGAGGGACAAGTAGAGTCCCCACTGAGCAGGGAGCCTGACTGTGGCTCCATCCCAGGACCCTGAGATCATGATCTGAGCCAAAGTCAGAGGCTTAACCGACTGAGCCACCCAGGCACCCTGAAAAAGATACAGTTTCTAAAAAATAATGTATAGTTATTAAGTTGCTCCCCAGCCCAACCACCCCCACTCCTCAGTGGTGATAGACACAGATTTGTTTGGTTAATTGGCTACCAGCAACTCCTCCAGTGATTTGTCTAGATCACTATTAACTCTCTTGTTACCTGCCCTTTTGGAGCATTCATACTACCCCTACTCTTGTCACAGGGAAATACAATAATATGGGGAAGCTTCCACATCACAGTTATTGGTGCAAGAATGGTTATGTGAGATGAATAAATACTAGCTCTGTTCTGGGTTTTTTGGAACCGTACCTAGCAGGGAAAGAGATCATCCTCTCTAGGCTTGAGACTGTAAAGATGTGGAAAAACTGGGTTTAGGAGAATCCTACTAACACCCAGAGAGAATCAGAAATAGAGATGGAAGGATACAATCCAGTCTTTGGAAAATGGACATTGTACCTCATCCAGGCTAATTTAGAATCTCTTTTCTAGTAACTTTTGATAATTTGTGATTCAGACATAATTTCAAGTCAGACTGGGTTGGGCACTTGAATTGTAGGGTCAACTGAAGGGACAGAAGTTCCTTTAAAGCCATACTCCTAAATATAAATAAATATAAATTTAAAATATAAATAAAAAAATTAAAGGGTGATAGAAATTATATTCTTTGGTACTTTGAAGGAAGTTCAGTATTGGTTTATTGATTTTAACAAATATACCATACTAATGTAAGATGTTAATAACAGAGGAAGCTGGGAGAGTGGTATATGGGAACTCTGTACTATCTTCTGAATTTTCCTTAAATGTAAAACTTCTAAAAGAGAAAGGCTATTTTAAGAAAAAGTTAATTTTTAAAAATTCTGAATAATATAAATTGCTTGAGGACAGGGTCATTTGACTTGTTAATATTTGCATACTTAAGGTCTAGCATAGTGCCTAGCACAAAATTAGCAATAAATGCTGAGGAACTTTGTTACACTTAGGTTATTTTGTAGGAGTTTCTGGAAAGATAAGAAAGTTGGAAAAGAAGCTATTAAATTTTCTCAGTTTTTATTAAAAAGCTACAAAAATTCAGTTTAATCAAGTTGAATTTATTTGACTACATTTCCTACTCAGTGTATTGCATAAACTTTCCATGATTGCTTGTGAAGCTAATTTTAAATCCTCAGTGTTGTAGATTTTTTTTTTTTTAAGATTTTATTTATTTATTTGACAGAGACACAGCGAGAGAGGGAACACAAGCAGGGGGAGTGGGGGAGGGAGAAGCAGGCTTCCTGCTCTATCCCAGAACCCTGGGATAATGACCAGAGCTGAAGGCAGACGCTTAATGACTGAGCCACCCAGGTGCCCTAGTGTTGTAAATGATTTTGAAAAGACATCAAGCTTAGTTTAGTTGATAGAACTATTTCATTTCATTAACAGGTTGAGTGCTGAAATATTAAACAGTCCTTTAATAAGTAGAATTAAATGTAATATTTAAAAAAAAAACCTGAGTATATCGATGTCATTAGCATTAGGGAAATGCAGATTAAAACCACAAAGAGATACCACTACATACCTATTAGAATAGCAAAACAAAACCAAACTTTCTGACAGTACCAAACTGGCAAGGATGTGGAGCAACTGAAACTCTTACACATTGCTCATAGCAATGAAAAACTGTCCAGCCACTTTAGATAAATTTTTCAGTTTCTTGTAAAGTTAAACATACACTTAGCCCATGACCCAGAAATCCTGTCCCTAGGTATTTTCCCAATAGAAATGAAACTATGTTCTCTCAACTGGTATATGAGTGTTTATAGCAGCTCTGTTCATAATTGTCAGAAACTGGAAATGACCCAGATGTCAATGTGTGAATGGATACACCATACAGTGGAACACCACTCAGTAATAAAAGAAACCAACTTGGATGAATCTTAAAGGCATTACACTGAGTGAAAGCAACTTGTTTCATGATTCCATTTATATGACCTTGTTAAAAATGCAAAACTGTAGTGATGGAAAATAGTGCTGGTTATTGGGTTATGTTACTTATGACTACATATAACTTAGGACTATGAAAAAAGAGTATGAAGTTTTTTTTTTTTTAAAGATTTTTATTTATTTGACAGAGAGAAAGACAGCCAGAGAGGGAACACAAGCAGGAGGTGTGGGCAGAGGGAGAAGCAGGCTTCCTGTGGAGCAGGGAGCCTGATGTGGGGCTCGCGGGGCTCAATCCCAGGACCCTGGGATCATGACCTGAGCCAAAGGCAGATGCTTAACGACTGAGCCACCCAGGCGCCCCCAGTATGAAGTTTTTTGGTGTAATTCAACTGTTTGTATCTACATATGGTGGTGTTTTATATGTGTTAACATTCATGGAACTGTAGTCCCCTGAAAAAGTCAGTTTTACTGTATGTTAATTTAAATAGTAAAACAGAAGACATACAAACTGAATATATGTCTGCTTTATAAAGCTTTTGTAAATAAGCTTAAATAAATAAGCTTATGTAATTACTGTTTGCTGTTTAATAGATTTTTTTAACTTTCAAGAATTTGTATAAGGTAACTGATATCAGAAAATCTTTTACATTAAAGGAATTAGTACTATAATCATTCTGTACAAAGAATTTGGGTGGTCACATTTTTAGATAGGCAATAACTCATTTATTGAAATAATACTGGTTATCACTTTGCAGAACATTTAAACTATATTTTGCTCATAATCATGGCTAAATATTATTTTTCTTATTTTACACATGAGGAAACTGAAGTGTAGGGTATTAGATGTTTTGCCCTAGATCACTCAGTAAGAATGTGATAAAGCTGGAATTTCAGATGTTACTGTTGTTAATTGTGTTTATTTTCAACTAATTATCTAATTATATTTTACTTAATATCAAGGTAAAACCAACTACAATGTGTATATATACTAATTGGTGGGTCAAAGCAGCCCAACAACAGTCTGGGTAACAAAAATTAACTAACTTGGCAGTATAGATTTCCTTTTGCAAATGAATGTAGAGATAATAGTTGCATGTATTAATAATTTAAACCATAATGTTTGCCAAATTGGCCATTAAGCATTATATTTATAGTTTTTATGCACCTCAACTAGAAATAGACAAAAAGGAAAATAAAAATGTGTTTGCTACAGTACGCCAGATTAGCTTGTAATACAGTTTGTATTTGACTTACGAATACTTTAAATTTAAGTCCCCTATAGAATAGAAATTGCCTGGGAAGTGACTGATCTCTATGTAGAGAAACGCTATCTCTTACCTGATTGTTCAGATTTTCCAGCAGGCACTATTAATTAATTTTCTCTTTAACTTCAAGTCTGTTGGTGAATCCCTGCCTCTCTGCAAAGCTGCCATGCTGTTATGGGTGTCATGGACATCTCTGGTCTCACTGACAAACAGGGAGGCAATTGAATTCCTGAGATCACAGTTTAGAACTCAGAATATTAATACATACACCCTCTTCCCCACATATACCTAGACACATGCATGTATATTTTCCTGTATTTATAAATGGTAGCTACATATTGTTGTTAAGTTACAATTTAAATATTGGCTGGCCTGGGAATAGAATGACCATTTTTATTTTATTTATTTTTTAAAGATTATTTATTTGAGAGAGTAAGCGAGCATGAGCCGGGGGGAGGGGCAGCGGGTGAGGGAGAAGCAGACTCCCCGCTGAGCAAGGAGCCCGATGAGGGGCTGGATCCCAGGACCCTGAGAGCATGATCTGAGCCGAAGGCAGATGCTTACCCAACTGACCCCCTATTTTATTTTTTAAAGGTTTTATTTATTTTAGAGAGAGCAGGGAGGTGGGGGAGTGGGAGAGAGAATCTGAAGCCGACTCTGTGCTGAGTAGGGAGCCCCATGTGGGGCTCGATCTCATGCCTGCAAGATCATGACCTGAGCTGTAACCAAGAGTCAGACACTTAACTGACTGAACCACCCAGGTGCCCCTAGAATCAATATTTTTAGCATTGTTTTCATATACAAGGAAAGTGCATTTTAAGTTCTGAGTAAGTTTTGGAATAGCATGTTCATTCATGGCAGCCTGCCTATTTTTAATACATGAGGACCTCATTGCTTGTCAATGCCAAACATGAAATATTTGGTACATTTACTAGCTTGTAATTATCAAGGATTATATATCTGAGTTTGGGATTAAACTGTACTGCAGGTAATTTACATTGTTGTGTAATTGAGACTGATAGTACTACTGATATTTTGTTAATGAGTGATAGAAGACTATAAATTTTATTTTTTTAATTTTAATTTTTTAAAAGATTTTATTTATTTGACAGAGAGAGACACAGCAAGGGAGGGAACACAAGCAGGGGGAGTGGGAGAGGGAGAAGCAGACTTCCCGCCGAGCAGGGAGCCTGATGTGGGGTCGATTCCAGAACCCTGGGATCATGACTTGAGCCAAAGGCAGATGCTTAATGACAGAGCCACCCAGGCGCTCCAGAAGACTATAAATTTTAATCTGTGTAATTTGGTGGAGTGGAAAGAGTGGTTTTGGGGTTAGATCTGAGTTCAAATTATAACCCTACCATTTACTAACTGAATTTGTTTCTTCAACTGTAAAATGGAGATGGTAATTGCAGGGTGGTTATGAGATTTTAAATGATTTAGCAGTACCCTGTGTAAAGTGCTTATTTAGTCAAGGCATTTGGTACACATTAAACACTCCATAGCATACTATTAGATCTTTAATTCCTTGAAGTTAGTTCTTTAGTAACTTGACATGCATAAAAGTGAGCATTTAACTGAGCTGCAGCATAGAATTATGTTTTAAAAGGTGTAATAGTAAGTAGGTGTGATAGTGTATGTTGATGTCTCTTTGGCTATGTTAAATATAAGGTGGCTTATTTTAATTTTTCACATTTTAGTAATCCTCATAAAAAGCACTTATTAAATACTTATCTATTAATGAAAGTTCAAATAGCAAGTAAAAATGAGTAATGTGCTATTTGTTTTTCAAATTATTATTTTGTATAGTAATATTTGCTTTAGCAGGAAGTCTTATTTTATGGAGATACTGGCTCAATTTTTATTTCCCATTACGAAATAGTAAACTTTTGAAATGTGTATGTACTTCTGAAATTCAGAGTAGGTTATCAGTGGCCAGTACTGACCTTCAAAGCTATTTCAATGAAAGTGAAGTGGAAACCTTAGAATGTAAATGAATTTGGTAGTTGTTCTTATATGAACTGATGGTAGGAGTATGGAAGTTGAACTAGTGTAATATGTTTGTAGTCTAATTTCAAGTTAATAAGCTAAGCACAATTAAACAAGAATAATGTTCCTGGCTTTGAACACTCAAAATGGTTTGTGAGAAAGTTTCAGTTAACAAATACTTCATTTAAGCAATGCTGTTTGGCTAGGCCATGGTAAATATCAGATGCCTAGAGAAAATTCGTTGATGAGTATCCCATGTACTTAAAATGTCTGGCCAGCTTTGTGGAAGTTCTACTTAGGAAGTTATTTACTCTTCCTTGGCGTTTCCTCTCCCTTTATTTCCCATTTTTCTCACTGCTTTCTCCTTACTTCTTCTCACCCACTCTTTTTTCCCCTCCTTTTTCTTTCCTTTCCTCCCTTTTCCTCCCCTGTTCTTTTCCCATTTCCTTTATTCCAGTAGTCTCTACTGAGATTTTTTTAAGACTAAGAAACATTTCACATGTATTAAAAAGTACAGTAAATCATATAGCAGACATTTTCAACCACTGAAATTAAGCAGATTTCAACTTTTTTGCAGTCTTTAGTTCAACTCTTATTTTTTTTAAAAGGGCAGGCAGAAGAGCAGGATTCTTGACTCTTGTTTTTTGCAGTATCTTCAGCACTTTGAATAATGCCTGAGTCTTAGTAGCTGTCCAACAGATATTTGTTACAAAGACCAGCAAATATATATTCAGAAAAGAACAACAAAAAATCAAGCGTCAAGGCAGGAGTGTTTGAAAGAGAGTCATCCACAGTGTCAGAGACAATGAGAGAATTTCAGAAAAAATTGAAAGCAGTCCATTATCATTGATAACCTGGGTAGTCACTGAAAGCATTAGTTTTTACCTTAGCACTTGTCATGAGAGAGGCAGTGTGATATAGTAGTCATTTAAGGTCCAGGTTTTGGAGACAGAATGCCTGAGTTCAAATCCCATTTTCCCACTTAGCTTTCTTTCTGTGTCACTGGGCAAGTCATGTTTCAGTTTCTTCTATAAAGTAGAGATGAACTTAGAGGGTTGTGAAAAGTAAAGGAATTAACTCATGTAAAGAAAAATGCACTTAGAATAATGACTGCTACACAGTAAGTGCTAAAAAAAAAAAAAAAAATTGTGGCCTTTCAGTAATTACTACCAAATAACCCAAACACTGTATATATGGCTCCTCAAATCTTCTGTAGACTCTGTCTCAGTTTGGCAAAAACAAAGCCCCTTCTTCTACACATCCATGATATCTGCTGGTATGAAGTCTCTTCTAATCTCTATAACTAAGGTTGTAAACAATCTCATTATTTGTCTTTTTTATCTCAGTTCAGATAGTACTTTAAATTTTCTCTTAGTATTTTACTGGTAGGCAGTAATTATAGTATCAGTGAAAATTAAGCAGTGCGAATTTTTTTTAAGACCAAAGTGTGTTTTTGATGGTATTTTATTTACATAGCTTCTTATCCTGAAAATCTGATAAACTTTGTTCGCTCATCATAGCTTTATGAACTTTGTTCACTTGTCATAGCTTTATGAGGATCTGAAAGGATGATCTTAACAGCTGCTAAGTAAATGGTTTTGAATTTTAGAATTATTTCTATTCTCAGCAGTACTAATTATTAATACTGTATGCATTGAATGTCAGTATAAGCAGGGAAAGCTGACAATTTTATTTTCTTCTTTGAGCTTTTAAATGTATTCCATTCCATCCAAAATCATTGGTTTTTCAACATTAGTGATACATTGGGAATAGAGAAATTCACAACAAGAAAATATTTAGAAGTTCTAAAATTTCCTTCTGTTATTTGAAAAAAGTAAGTTTGGTTATTTACTGAGGGAAAATAATATTTTAAGATAAATAGAGGTGTTTAGTTAGTTGTATTTTAAGAACATTTGTTTTACCTGTACTGAATTGAATGGAGCTATGCTGTAATAATGACAGTCAATTTTTTCTTATTTTCTAGCAGTTAGAGGAAGTTTTCTGACAAATCAGTCGGTTCTGTAGTAGTGCTTTTCAGACTTGAGTTCTTTAGACCCATTTTACATTCTTAAAATTTGTTGAGGGGGACTGCAAGAAACTTGACTTTTTAGATTATATTGATATTTACCGCATTAGAAATTAAAACCAAGAAATTTAACATAATTCATTTAAAAATAGCAATAATAAACCCATTATGTTTATGTAAATAGCGTTTTTTAATAAATAATTTCCCAAACAAAAAAAGTTAATGAGAAGAATGGCATTATTTTACATTTTTGTAAATTTCTTTAATGTCTGGCTTAACAGAAGATGTCTGGAATTTTACTTCTGCTCTTGCTTCAGTGTATTGTGATACGTTGTTCTGGTTCAAGTATATGAAGAAAATATGGCCTCACATACATATGTATTTGGAAGAGGGGTAATTTTTAGCTTTTTAGATGATTGTGGATATCCTATTTGATACTACATCAAAACTTGACACATGGTAGTCTTCTAAATTGTAAAGTCTGAAACTATATCAGTTAAACCTTTTTACTAGTTACTTTATTACATTAAAATCCATGGCTGTGTTGTGTACATTGATTGGATCTTCAATCTACGCATGATTTTGTAACATTAAGCTTGGGTCATTTGGAAAATATTGGTTCACTGAGTTACGCAGATCTTCCAAATGTTGACATGACACATTTCATTATGCAGGATAAAAAATCACTTGTTAAGAGCACCACCAATCTCAGTAGAAACGTAAGATGTTAAGCTCATGACAATGAATACGTATTTTCTCAACTTGAAAGTTTGAATTTTATCATTGGAAGCTGTCACTTTTAAAAGATAGGCTTACTGGATGCTCCAGGAGGACAGGGTACTGGGTTGACTGTGACGGTGTGCACCGCCTTGCCTCCATCGTCTGCGCTCCAGGCTAGCCAGTGGTGGCTGGGCCACGGATTCCCGAGGTTGCTCTGGAGCTCAGTGACAGGGGTAGGTCACACAGCAGGCCAGTGGCTGTGAGCCTCCAGGTGACACAGGCACCCTCAGGAGGAATGGCCACCACGGGCTGCCTGCTTGGAGCACACGCCCCACTGTGTGCAGGAAGGCCAACTGTCTGCTGCACTCAGAAGCCAGCTGGACTCCAGGTATCTTGGCCTGCTTTAGCTGCCCTAACACAGCCTGCTGTGGCAGCACATGTTCATAGGGGCCGCCCTCTGCACGTTGCTACCTGGCAGGCTGACAGCAACAGAGCCTTGCTCACACGTGTGTACCAACAAGCCTACGCACATATCTGCCAGGTGCTCCTCCTCCAGTATCCACATCCCCTGTTGGGAGCCACGATGAATGCTTGAGATGCCAGTGCACCCGGATGCCCTGTTCCCAGAGGAGAGGTGGGCCTGCTTCCTGAAATGAGAGGCCCAGCGCAGACACACAAAGGAGGAACCAGAGCTCTGTGACAACTTTGAGGTGGAGCAGTACAAGGTGTGTTGGATTAAAAAGTGACCATGCCAGGAAGCTGCCCTGGCGGGGTTTGCTGCAGGCGGGGAGTGTATGTCTTTAAACGGTATGTTCACATACATACAAAAAGATAGACTTTGTTCATTTTCAAGAAAATGTCTGCCAAATACCCAAGTCTGGAGAACTGGAGTTCTTTCAAGTAAAAACAGTATCCCATGGAAAGTGGCTCTTTCAGCTTGTAGCTCAAACAATCCTACAGGTGGTTTTCCTCAAGACAGTTATTGTTTTTTGGTACACACAGAAATGCTTTATGCATACTTCCATTTCAGTACACAGACCATTAAGAAGATGCATTCTTAGGCACTTGGGTGGCTCAGTTGGTTAAGCGTCTGTCTTCCACTCAGGTCATGATCCCAGGGTCCTGGGATTGAGTCCCACATTGGGCTCCCTGCTCCGCGGGACGTCTGCTTCTCCCTCTGCCTGTCGCTCCCCCTGCTTGTGCTCTCTCTCTCTCTGTCAAATGAATGAATAAAATCTTTTTAAAAAGATGCATTCTCAAAGGGTGAGAATTTAAAAAATAAAATTTTTTAGGTTAAACCAGCTCCCCTTTACTGTCCCCCCCACAATGTGTGTCATTGAAGCATATAATGACTAGTAATATAGTTTGGTGCCAGTGCCTTGATTCATTCTAAGGCATAAGCAGTTTTATCCACCTTTGCATGCGCTGTGCATGCGAACGTTAACTGTGAAAAGGCAAATATCATCTCAGTGTTATTATGAAAATAGTTTTGGCCTTGTGGATCCCTGAAGGGATTTTTGGATATCCCAGTGAACTTGTACATCATACTTTATATGCAGTAGGCCAGTTGGTGGATATATCTTTTAGTTTTTGGGGAGGATTATTATTTACTGGTAATTTTTTTTGAGGATTTTTTATTTATTTGACAGATACACAGCGAGAGAGGGAACACAAGCAGGGGGAGTGGGAGAGGGAGAGGGAGAAGCAGGCTTCCCACAGAGCAGGGAGCCCGATGTGGGGCTTGATACCAGGACCCTGAGATCACGACCTGAGCCGAAGGCAGAAGCTTAACGACTGAGCCACCCAGGCCCCCTAATTTACTGATGATTTTTTTTAAATCTGGATTTTCCTGTTCAACTTCTTGTTTTGAGATAAATTTTGTAACTTTAAGCTGTTGTGTGTTTTAATGGAATCCAAATAGTTGAAGGTTCTTGAGAAGAACCAGTTTTGGATATTGATTATTTAACAGTTCCTAAGGCTTAGAACAGTGAAAAAGAAATAATTTTACCTTGGAGTTGAGTGATTCTTTGGATCAAGGTTTAGAAAAAGCAAGGAAAAGTTTGTATCAGTGGAGGCTGGTATTAGAGCTTCAAAATAAGACTATCTTTCTATCTTTAAATTATCTTCTCAGAAAAAAAATTACCTTCTCAGAGCTTTTGAATCTTAAAAAATTGTTATTGGAGTCTTGATGCTGGGTGAACAGAAATTGAGGGGTTCCAAATCATCAAATCCACATTAAAACTAGAGTGACTTCATTTTGTTTTCCTGCATTGAGGTTCTGTTTAAGATTTTAGTGGAGGAAAAGATTCTGCTGCTAAAATATGTGTAGAAACTTAATTTTTATCTTTAGGACTTGTTTCTAAACATCTCAGTTCATTTTCTCATGAAGATTATCATTGTTGGTTGTTATTTATATATTCATCCACTTAACACATGTTTATTGAGTATGCCTGGTGTGGGAGGCACTGGCTGTAACTGGGATTGAGTAAGACCCAAGGCAGACATAGACAGACATGTTTCCAGTCCCTACCCTGCTATACTATACAGTTTTGGACCTTAGCATGTCACAGAATCTTTTCCACTCTTCAGCTGGTCCTGGATCAGTTCCTTGGAATCTATTTTCCATTCTCAAAATTATTACTCTAGTAACCTTTAAAGTTTTTTTAAGTTTTGTATTTTTAAAATAATTTCAGACTTGCAAAAATGAATGGTATAAGAATAATATAAAGAATTCTTCTATATCTTTTTTTTTTTAAAGATTTTATTTATTTGACAGAGAAAGAGACAGCGAGAGAGGGAACACAAGCAGGGGGAGTGGGAGATGGAGAAGCAGGCCCCCTGCCGAGCAGGGAGCCTGATGCAGGGCTCGATCCCAGGACTCTGGGATCATGACCTGAGCCAAAGGCAGATGCTTAACAACTGAGCCACCCAGGCGCCGCAAATTCTTCTATATCTTCATCTTGTTCCCCAAATGTTAATATTTTACAAATTTTGTTAATAGTTTTCTTTTTATTATATACATATTTTTTCTGAACTGTTTGAAAGTTGCAGACATGATCCTCTGAAAACTCAGTATATATTTTATGAAATTTCAGGGCAGTTTCCTAAAGTAATTAAGGACATTCTCTATAAACCTTATTCATTTGCTATCTCTATATTTATTAAATATTTAGTCTATGAATTTAAGTTTCACTAATTGACCAAATAATATAGCAAAAGAAAAACATTTCCTCCAGTCCAGGATCAAATTCTGGATGATGAATTGCTTTTAGTTCTCACTTTCTCTCATTTTCTTTATTTGGAAACGTTTGTGTCTTTCTTTTAAAGATTTATTTATTTATTTATTTATTTATTTATTTATTTGAGAGAGAGAGAGCGTGCAGGCAGGAGAGTGGGTGGCCCACTGAGCAGGGAGCCTGATGTGGAGTTCGATCCCATGACTCCAGGATCATGACCTGAGCCGAAGGCAGACGCTTAACCAGACTGAGCCACCCAGGAGCCCTTGTCTCTTTTGTAACAATGACTTTTTTGAAGAGTGTAGCCCAGTTATTTTGTAGAATGTCCCTCAATTTGTCTAATATTTCATCTTCATAGAATCAGGTTATGAATTTTTTGCAGGGCTACTGAGTAGTGATGTTGTGTCCTTCTCAGGATGTTCTATTGGAGATACATGATGTTGATTTGCCCCATTACTACTGATGTTAACTTTGATCACTTGCCAGTTTTCTTCACTGTCACAGTCACTATTTCTTTTCCATTTGCAATTTGTAAGTATATTGTGAGGAAATACTTGAGACTATGTAAATATTTTGTTTCTCAGACTTTCTTTAACTACTTTGACATCCCTTTGAGGAGTTTTGATTGAATCAGTATTATTAATATGGTGGTTGTCAAATGGTGATTTCTCCTTTAATTAATTGACATTCTAACATGTACATATACATAGGTTCTTATTTTTACTTAGTGCTATCAAATTATCATTTATTTTGATCTCAGATTGTCGTAGATCTGGTCCCTTTAGGCCAACTCCTGTGTTCTTAAGACATATTTCCATGATTCTTTGAGCATTTCCTTAGTTTCTGGCACAAGATATTCTGGGTCTGTCTTGTACTACTATCCCAGCTGCTGAGGTGAAATCAGCAATTTTTCTAAGAAGTCTCAATCCTCTTAGTGGAGAAGAGTATTTAGATAAAAGGTCTGGGTGCTAGTTATTGTGTTCATTGTCACTGGGGTGTCGTTGCTTCTGGGCCCTCTAGAGTAAGGAAAATATACATGCTGACACATTCATATCCATTTATATTTCTCTGTATGTACATTTATAACGGAGCTCAAGTTGATAGCTCCGTTTTCAATCCAGTACCCCAGGATTCATCCCAAACTTAATTTTTCAAGTATTTCTAATTCCCTTTGCTGACAGTGAGACACCTGGCTCTGATTATTTACAATACATTTGCTTATTCAATTAATCTTAGAATGCATAAAAGATAGCCTCAAAATTGATAACCCATTCCAGTGGTAAAACACACTAATGTTAGTTTTGTTTTCAGCTTGAGAGTATAGATAAAATACCATGCTCAAAAGTTACTTCAGGGGACACCTGGGTGGCTCAGTTGGTTAAGTGTCTGCCTTTGGCTCAGATCATGCTCAGGGTCCTGGGATTGAGCCCCAAATCAGACTCCTTACTTGGCGGGGAGCCTGTTTCTCCCTCTGCCTCTGCTCGCCCTGCTTGTGTTCTCTCTCTCTCTCTCTCTGACAAATAAATAAAATCTTAAAAAAAAAAATCACTTCAGTTCTCCCCAGTGGCCCTGTTTTTCTTTCAGTGGTGATGTGTTAATTATTTGAAATACTTTAGGTCTGGTTCCTTCTGTTTATACACTACTTTAAGAGCCAGTCCTCTTCTGTACTTGTTGATTTTATGTATTATGTGAAACACTAATATGGTCGAGAACTATAAGAGTTCATTAACAGGAGTCCAGAATTCTATAAAAAAGTATTCTCAAATGTCATTCCCCCATCTCTTCCACTCCATTTTCATATACCCTCTGAAAAATGACCTCCTAAAAGACATGCATGAGACATGCATACGCTAATCTCTGGAACCTGTGAATGTTATCTTATATGAAAACAGGGTCTTTGTAGATGTGATTACATTGAGGTAAGGTTTTTGAGATGGAGACATTACCCTGGGTAGGTCCTACATACAGTCACATATATTCTTATAAGAGAGAAGCAGAGGGAGACTTGACATAGAAGAGGAGAAGGCAGTATGATCATAGAGATTATAATGATGTAGATACAAGCCAAGGAATGTTGGCAGCCACCAGAGGCTTGAAGAGACAAGGAACAGATTCCTTCCTAGAGACTCCTAAGGGAGTGAGGCCCTTTTGACACCTTAATTTCGGTTCAGTGAAACTGATTGTGGATTTCTGGCCTTCAGAACTGTTAAGAGTAAATTTGTTTTAAGCTGCCAGGTTTGTGGTAATTTGTTACAGCAGCCACAGATACTGATATACATTCCTTGCTAGTAACCAATCTTACAATTTTCTTGTTTAATCTTTATTTTATTTTATCCTGATCCATGGATATTTTCTTAATTCCCCTTCATACTCCAAAGTTTACATACAATAAATATTCTTTGCTTTTTACTTTTTTTCTTTTTTTTTAAAGATTTTGTTTATTTGACAGAGAGGGAGCACAAGTAGGCAGAGCCGCAGGGACAGGGAGAATGAGAGGGAGAAGCAGGCTCTCCGCTGAGCAGAGAGCCTGATGCGGGACTCGATCTCAGGACTCCGGGATCATGACCTGAGCCAAAGGCAGATGCCCAACGACTGAGCCACCCAGGAGCCCCTTTTTTTTTCTTAATATATCCTGGAAGTCACTGATCTTCCTCATCTTTCTATAGTTGCAAAGTACTTGATTGTATGGATGTAATAGTTTACTCAACCATGCTCCAATTTAAGATTTTTTGCATTTAAGGTTTTTCTATTAATTTGCAATTAAAAGCAATGCTGCAATGAATAACTTTGTGCATATATGTTTGTATACTTTTGGGGTTTTTTTGTAGGGTAAATTTCTAGAAGTGAAATTGCTAAGTCAGAAGTTAAATACCCTATAAGTTTTATTAGATGTTGCTAAATTTTTCTCCATTAGCATTGTACTAGTTTACCTTATCACCAGCAATTTATGAGAGTACCTGTTTTCCTGTAGTTTTGGTAGCAGAATATTATATTTAAAATTTTGGGGGATAGGTAAAAAGTGGCATGTCAACGTAATGAGTGAGGTTGAACATTTTTTGTATGTTTAAGGGCAGTTTTAATGTGTTTTATTATCTGTGAATTATCTATTGCCAATTTCTCTGTCAGATTTTGGGTTTCATTTTCTCTCAGCTTTTAAGAATTCTTTCTATACTAGGGATATTAAATTTTTATCTGTAATGTATGTTGTATATATTTTCTGTCAATTTTTCACCTGTCTTTTGATTTTGCTTATAGCATCTTTTAAAAAATATTTAATTTTTCTGTAAACTTAGAAAAATTTATCAGAAAGTACAGAGTTCTCTAATTATACCCACTGCTCCCCAGTTCCCTCCGTGTTATTTACATTTTAGAGTGACACATCTGTTATAATTGATGAACCAATATTAATGCATTATTACTAACTAAAGTCCATAGTTTAGCTTAGAGTTCATTCTTTGTGTTGTATATTTTATGAAATTTGACAAATATGTAATAACATTTGTCTACTATTTTTCTTTTTTTTTAAAGATTTTATTTATTTGAGAGAGAATGAGAGACAACATGAGGGAAGAGGGTCAGAGGGAGAAGCAGACCCCCCGCTGAGCAGGGAGCCCGATGTGGGACTCGATCCAGGGACTCCAGGATCATGACCTGAGCCGAAGGCAGTCGCTTAACCAACTGAGCCACCCAGGCGCCCCTGTCTACTATTATTCTGTCATACAAAACAGCTTTTCTATATTAAGCATCTTCTCTGACCACATGGTATGAAACTAGAAATCCATTACAAAAAGAAAACTGGAAAATTCAGGTATGTGGAGATGAAATAACATACTCCTGAACAACCAGTCAAAAAATTACCTTGAGACAAATGCAAATGGAAATTCAGCATACCAGAACCTAAGAGATAGAGTAAAAACAGTTTTAAGAGAAAAGTTCATAGCAAGAAACACCACCCTCATTAAGTAAAAAGAGCTCAGGGGCACCTGGGTGGCTCAGTCGTTAAGCGTCTGCCTTCAGCTCAGGGCATGATCCCCAGGGTCCTGGGATTGAGCCCCGCATCGGGCTCCCTGCTCTGTGGGAAGCCTGCTTCTCCCTCTCCCGCTCCCCCTGCTTGTGTTCCCTCTTTTGCTGTGTCTCTCTGTCAAATAAATAAATAAAATCTTAAAAAAGCTCAAATAAATGACCTAACTTTATACCTCAAGGAACTAGAAAAAAGAAGAACAAGCTGAATCCAAAGTTAATAGGGAAAAGGAAATTCTAAAGATCGGAGTAGAAATAAATGAAATAGAGACGAAAAAGACAATAGAAAAGATCAGTGAAACCAAGAACTGTTTTCTTTAAAAAGATAAAATAGATATACCCTTAGCTAGACTTACCAAGGAAAAAAGGGAGAGGATTCAAAATCAGAAATGAAAGAGAAGATGTTATAACTGGTGCCATGGACATGCAAAGGATCATAGATGGCTATGAACAATTATATGCCAACAAATTGGACAACTTAGAGAAATGGATAAATTCTCAGAAACATACAACTTACCAAGACTAAATCATGAAAATTGAAAATCTGAACAGACCAATTACTAGTAAGGAGATTTAATCAGTAATCAAAAACCTTTCAACAAATAAATCTCTAGTCCCAGATGGCTTTTCTGGTGAATTCTACCAGATGTTTAAAGAAGAGTTAATACCAGTCTTTCTCAAACTCTATAAAAATTCTAAGAGGAAGAAATAGTCCTGAACTCATATTGCAAGGCCAGTATTACCCTTATACCAAAGCCAGTCAGGGACAATATAAAGTAAAGAAACTTACACCAGTATTCCTGATGAAAATAGATGGAAAAATCTTTAACAAAATATTATCAAACCAAATTCAACAATATATTAAAAGGATCATACACCATGATCAAGTGGGATTTACCCCTGGGATGCAAAGATGATTCAACATACACAAGTCAATAAATGTGATACACCAAGTTAATAGAATGAAAGATAAAGATCTTATCATCTCAGTAGATGCATTAAAAGTATTTGACAAAACACAACATCCTTTTCATGATAAAAACTGTCAACAAATTGAGTGTAGAAGAAGGAGCTTACCTCAACCATGGAATGGGAGAAAATATTTCCAAGTCATATATTTGATAAGGATTTAATGTCCAAAATATATGAAGAACTTAAACTAAATAGCAAAAATTTTTTAATTGTTATAAAATAGGCAAAGGAACTGAATAGACGTTTTTCCATAGAAGACCTACAAAAGGCTTAGTTACATGAAAAGATGCTTGACATTACTAATCACTAGGGAAATACAAATCAAAACCACAATGAGATATAACCTCCACCTATTATAATGGCTGTTATCAAAAAGACAAGAGATAACAAGTGTTGGCAAGGCTCTGGAGAAAAGGGAACTCTTGTGAACTATTGGTGGGAATGTAAATTAGTACACCCACCATGAAAAACAGTGCGGAGGTTCCTCACAAAGTTAAAAATAGGGCTACCATATGATCCAGCAATCCTACTTCGGGGTATATATCCAGGGAAGTGAAACTGGATCTTGAAGAGATACTTGCACTCCCATGTTCTTTGCAGCATTATTCACAATAGCCAAGATATCTGTTAGTGGATGAACAGATAAAGGGGGTGTGGTACATAATATATATACAATGGAATGTTCAGCTGTGAGAAAGAAGGAAATCCTATCATATGTGACAACATGGATGGACATTGAGGGCATTATATGCTAAGTGAAATAAGTCAGAGAGAGACAAGTAACTGTGTATCATACAGTATAGGTACTTGAATTGCATATGTGGAATCTGAAAAAGCTGAACTCCTAGAGACAGTGAAATGGTGGTTACCAGGGGCTGGGGGATGGCGGAAATGAGATGTTGGCCAAAGGGTACACACTTCAGTTATGAGTAAGTTCTGAGAAAGTTAAGTTTTTATTGATCAAACTTTAGGTTCACTGTCGTTTCCAGTGTGTTCTCCTTATTGTAGATATTCCTTTACTGTTCTAGAATTTCTATTTGGTTGTTTTTCTGTGGTTTCTGTTTATGAGCATATTTTCCTTTATTCATTGAGCATAATTATAATAGCTCTTTTAAAATCCTTGTTTATTGATACCAACATCTGATTCTGTAAGGTTGGTATTTATGTATTTTTTTGTTGTTGTTTGGTCTTATTTTCTTGACCTTTGTATGTCAAATAAATTTGAATTGTAGTCTTTATGTTATGAATGTTATGGAATTCCATTATATTCCTCTATAAAAGGGCTGATGCCTTTGTGTTAGCAGGCAATTAATTTGGTTATAGTCATACTACAAACTCTGTGTGTTAGGAGGCAGGTAAGTTTGGCCATGCCTACTTTAAAAAATAGTTTTTGTTGAATATGTCAGTTAAAAATTGTATCTTTTGCTTTTGGATTTTGAATCACTGCTAGACTGACTTCTCATTCCCAGGTTATACTTGAAATCATTTATGTTTTCTTATAGGACTTTCATGGTTTCAATTTTTATATTTTGATCTCTAATCCATTTGGAATTTATCTTTTTTTATGTATTATACAATTTTGTTTTTTTCCATTTCATTCAAAAGTTGTTTAAGATAACAGTTTTTAACCTGCAGGAGTAAGGGCTTTTTGTTATTTTTCATATGTAGTTTTATTGCACTGTGATCAGAAAACATAATTTGTGGTATTTTTACTATTGTGAACTTACTGAGGTTTTCTGTATGACCTTATATATGATCAGTTTTTGTAAATAGTACATGTCCACATGAAAAGAGATTGTTTTCTCTATCAATATACAAAATTCAATATAGCAAGTTCAATATGTTACAATAATTTACCTTACTGATTACATTGCTTTGGTCTTCTTTAGCTTCACCTACTATTGCTCTGTTTCTATTAATTTTTTCATACAGCTTTTGTAGATTTTTGTTTTATAAAGTTTGTGACAGGGTTATTTGGTGCAAAAGTATTCATAACTGATTTATCTTCCTCATTGTTAATTTGTCCTTTAACATAGAAGAAGCCCTGTTTTGTCTTGCTAGGTGTTTTTTGGGCTTGAATTCTACCTTGTCAGTTATTAACATCATAACCTCTGTTTTCCTTTTGATTGAATTTGCCCATTATACCTTTGCTCATATCTTTTTTCTTTCAGTGTTTCTTAATGACTTTGTTTTTAGGTGTTCCTTGTATAATACACAATTGGGTTTTACTTCATGAGCCAATCTAAAATTTTTTTTTCTTTTAGTAGAGGAGTTAAGCTCTTTGTATTTATTACTGACACTGATATGCTAGATTTTTAGCTCTGACAATTATTTATTATATTTACTGTGTGTATTCTGTTTACTGTGTGGCTTTCATTATGTTGTATTATGTTTTCATTGCTCTTTTTAAGAGTTTGCTTTGAAATTTTTTTGATATTTAGTATGTTTATCTGAATAAAGTATGGAGTTTCATTAGTAATAATATATTAACATTTTTTTCATTAATTGTGACAAGTGTTCAGTAGTAATGCAAAATGTTAACCATAGGGGAATCTGGGTGTGCCGTGTATGGAAACTCTTTGTATGTTGCAACTTGTCTGTAATATAAAACTATTCTAAAATTTAAAAAAACTTTTTTAAATTTATTTATTTGACAGAGAGAGACAGAGAGGGAACACAAGCAGGGGCAGTGGGAGAGGGAGAAGGAGGCTTCCCATGGAGCAGGGAGCCCGATGCAGGGCTCGATCCCAGGACCCTGGGATCATGACCTGAGCTGAATGACTGAGCCGCCCAGGCACCCTACAAAATATTTTTTAATGTAGTAGGACTGAAGGTGTCCAAGACTGGTTTGGGAAAGTACATTTTATGTGAGTTTATTGCTGAACTTGGTGAATATAAGCTGTATTTTTCAGTTTCCAGTAAATTAGGGAGGTATAATCACTGTATTTGATGGTAAAGAGTTAGAGGAAGACATCTTTGTTTTGTAATAATGAAAAAAAATCAGTTTTTGGACTGGAAAATTTTTAAGCAAAAGATTAAAGAAAACAGTTGCTTCTAGAACTGGTTACTCAAATCATACCTTGTCAAGATGAATTATTTAGAATGTTGTTGGGGAAGAGGGCGTGTTTAGTAGTAAGGCATAAAGGTGAATTGGTATATAAACCCAAGAATTTTAATGGCTCCTACAAGGTACAGTTTAGGCTTTTACTCCCAGAATTTTAGAGCTGCAAGACACTTTTACAATTTTTTCCAGTTCTTTCATTTGTAGAAGAATAACTAGAAGTCTAGGCAAGTGATACGTTACATCCAAAATCATGTAGTAAATTGATATTCAGAGCTGGGACTAGACTCAAAGACTCTTCTTCATTTCTGTTTTAAGATTCTTTCCTCAATGCCAGAATGTATTCTTGAAAGTCATGATAATCTTGAAAGTCACGACATCCTGAGCTCCTCATATCCTACTTAACATGCAGCTAAGGCAAGGTTACATATTTATACTGGCATTTTAAAAAAAAGGCATAAGTGATTTTTTATTCAACATTCCAGAGATAATGTTAGGTCATAAGTCTCTGCCTTGTTGATTTTTTTCTCTGTATCTTATGCAGTAAGGGAAGGGCCTGGTTGAAGATTGTAGCAAAAAGGCCAGTCATTATGAACTATAGACTGAGAGCTAGAACTGGAACTGGTGCTGGAAACCATAAAAATGCCAGATGATGTGGGGGCTGGGATGCTGTTGGGATGATGACTAAGTGGACTCTAGAACCTGTAGAAAAGGGGACAGAGTAAAGGAGGCTGTGGAGCCACCATCAAACTCATGCTAATCATGAGGACCAGTTCTGCTTTCATTCCCTGGAGCATTCTACTTGCCAGCTAAGATTTAGGATAGCCATAGATAATGAAATAAAATTCATCTGACATCTGCAGGACATTTTTATTTTGCAAAGTACTGTCACAAATATTACTCTGTTTGATCCTTGCAATATCCTTGTGAGATGGGTAAAAGGGATATTGGTGAGCAGAAAATGTTAAATACTAATTGGTGTCAAGACGGCAGTGTGTTAGAAACCACTAAAGGATATAAAAATGAATACACATAGTTTTGGCTCTCATGGTGTACAGTCTTGTGGAGATGGGGTAGGGAAAACAGCGAAAGGTAGTGTTAAGGCAAGTTGAAAAAGATTTAGAAATTCAAACTACCATGGGAATTTAAAAGGAATGATGGTATTATAACTGATGGAAATTTTAGTATTTTGCCTTCTGATTTCAGACTAGTTGAAAGAATAACAACTATAAAAGGATCTCTTTACTTTTTTTATTGTATGTTACTGTGCTGTTAAATAAGGCATAACATTCCATAAGGCTATTTTGGGACTACAGTCAGTGACCACACAATAGTGGCCCAACTCTCTAAATAACAATACTAGACAAACTGGACACCCTCTCACATGTGGACAAATCTGCATGGAAAAGTACTCAAGTTTTAGGTGTGGACTTGTGTACTTTACTTTCCCTTTCTAGTGTATTAAGAAATGACTTGCACTTTAACTTGCCAAAAGCAATGCTTGCATTCTAGTGGCAACATTACTACTTCCGTTACATAGTACAGGGAATACCAGAACTACAAAGGCAGGAGTGTAAGTAAATTTTATTAGGAAGGGAAGTTGTCAACTTAAATAGCAGCAAATGAATGAACAAGGAAACTTCTGTTGTCATAGACATACAAGACCTCCATCATATACAGGGTACAGGAGGCATGTCTGTTCGTGATATCTAGCCCAGAAATGTCAAATGCTTTTCCATTTAATCTCATACTTCTGGATTCCTACCGAAAAGGAATACATTAAGAGCATGGAAAAGTTGCTTACTAAAAGGAAACCCTCAAAAAAAGTAAGAGAGGGAAAATAGAAATTAAGTTATGTAGAATACTTTTTAAGTGATAATTAACTACATTTTCGTATCTTCACAGTAATACAAAACCCAATAACTTGCAGAACTGGTTCAGATTACTTAAATACCAGATACGTTTTTAGTCCTCTACATAAATGTTTAGAAGTTACTTACATTTATATGAAATGAAGTTATTAATACTTTTCTACAGCAGTAACTGCATACCAGGAAGGCCAAGGCAAACACAAATCAAGGAATGGAGTTTTCCCAAAGCTGCAGTGTGAAAAGACTATAAACATTTGATTCCATACACATGAATGGGTTTCTTTGCTATAGGAAATTCAAATGGAATAAGGAATGGAGATGTGTAAAAAGGTTTCTTAAGGGGGAGAAGAATGACAGCCTATATGCACTTAAGTTTTCTGCCCCTTCTGCAGCATCATATTCTTCTCCTGCACTGTCTGATGTCCATAATGTTAGGTTTGTCTCTAAGCAACTGCATGATGAGGGTGCTGTCTTTGGATGAGGCTTCATTCACTGTATCAAGTTCTGAAGTGGCCTCATCAAAAGCCATTTTAGCTAGTGTGTAGGCAAGCTTGGATTACTAAGGATCTTACAGTGAAACACAGAGAAGTTAAGAGCCAGCCTCAGGCAGATTGGGTGTGTGGGTTGCATCTCTTTCTTGCTTATATCAAAAGCCTCTTGGTAAGCAACTTGGGAATTACCTATCATTTGTTTTTGATCTTGACCACCTGCAACTTCAGCAACATGCTGTAGGTAATTTTTCCTCATTTTTAGGTAGAAGACCTTACTCTAGGTTAATTGCATTGGCTGTTAAATATGCATCCAACAAATAGCTTTTTATTATTTTTGATTACTGGGTCCTGTTCTTTGTGCTCAGCTGGTATTTGCCTATTTCACTTTCATGGTTACTATTCTTTTCTACCACATATTATGCATTTATTATATGCTTTAGGATAACTTATTAATGTATGAGTGGTGTTAATTGAATACATCTAATTTTTGGAAAATTTCAGCATTCAGTGCTGTCACAAAATTAATCTAGGTCGTAGCTCCCCTTCAAAATAATTAAAATAGTGCTTCCAGCCAAGATGGACCAACAGGGATTAGTATCCTTCCACCCTAAAAAAACTAACTGGATTAAAGATATGAAACAACAGTTTCTAAGACATTTGCTATCAGGCGGCAAAAGACTTTGATCCCTGAGCGACAGGAAATAAATTAAGTGAGACTTAAGAATGCTCTAGCCTGGAGAGAGTTTCTAGGCATGGAGCAGGTCAGTAGAACCCAGGAGGAATCAAGAAATCTTCCTGAGTTAAAGAGAAGGAGCTGCGGGAGGCTGTGGGGAGCCAAGGCAGCTGGAGTTCACAGGGCAGAATATCAGAGAAGAGAGCTGCAAGAGAATTTTCAAGAATTCAGTTGAGTACTAATCAGTGCCTGCTTGGGAAGAAACTACTTGAGGCTAGGAAGAGCCACTCAAAAGGAATTGAAGGAACAATACAATACTCATAGCTCACATACTGGAGTGATACCAGGAATAGAGCCCTGAATCCATCAGAGTAGAAAATCTTGATCACTGAGGTAAAGCATCTTCAACATTCTAGTTGTCATTTTTAGATGTTTGGGTTGGGTCTTTTTTTGTCTTTACTGAAAATATAGTCAACCTTTTTTCTAGCTTCTAGAAATATGAGATTTATAACAACTTTTAATGTCCTAGTTTCCTAATCCTATCAACTGTGTCATGTCCAGGCTGGTTTTGATTGATATTTTTACTCATTATGGCTGTATTTTCTTTTTCTTACCTTTTTTTTTTTTTTTTAAACATGCGTGGAAATCAGTTGATGCTTGTCAGGCATGTAAAAGAAGACATTGTAAATTTTACCTTGTTGGGTGCGGATATTTTTGTATTCCTATAAATATTCTTGAAACTTTTTCTGCAATGTATTGAAGTTACTTGGAAAGTATTTGATCCTGTAAGGTATTGCTTTTAATAGACCACCAATCTAATCGCCCCACTCCTGAGGCAGAACCTTTCTGAGTACTTCACCTGATGTCCTGTGAATAATGAGGTTTTCCATTTGGCTAATCATCTGGTTACAGATGTTAAATTGAGGATCTGGTTGTTTTTAAGTTCTTCTGGGATCATTAGAGAGCAGTCTTTATTTTAGGACTGATTTTTAGCCATGCTGAGGTCTCTACTTATTGCCCAGAGTGTACAAAGTCTTTCTCTACTCTGGTTGGATGGGACCTCCAATGTCTCCAGCTGTTTGAACCTTGCATTGTTCACTTGTGTGTGTGTGTGTGGGTTTTTTTTTTTTTTTTTAAGCTCCTCAGCAGTTTTTTGCCTGGCCTTGTGGAATTTCACTCTACGTGTATGTAGATTAGTATTAAGTTAGAATCAAGTGGACCCCTACCTTGATGTCTAGAGCTTTTTTCTGCATAACCCCTCCTCTCTGGTACATTGTTCCGGTAATTCCTGTCACCTTTAGCTTACTGAACTTATATCTTTGTCTTTTCAAGTTAAGTAGATTGCTGTGCTATCCTTTGAATCTCCCTGCCTACAGTGGTGTTTAGAACATGTCTCTTGGCAGAAAGTCAAGATGTTCATAGGGCTTATCTAGCTTGTTTTCTTCTCTCATGGAATGCAGATCTACACTAATTATTGTCCCATGTCCATAAACTGTTTGTCATATGTTTTGTCTAGTTTTGTAGTTGTTTACTGTCTGAGGGTAAATCTGGTACCAGTTACTCCTTAATAGAAGCATAAATCCTAAACTACTGGATTATTGCAGGAAGTTGGTAAAAAGACTTTTGGGTGAAATTACAGGAAGGAATAATGAGCTTTGGCTGATTTTTATAGTTAATGGCCATTTAGGATTTGTTTATGGACCCCTGGAGTAGTTGACTTAGCAGTGGTTTGTCTTTTTCAACTAGATCTAGAAGATGGGATAATGTAAATAGTAAAGCACTATACAAATATCCTTATTATTTTTAGCTTAGAGTAAAATTTATTGAATGTTCTTATTAATAAGCTGTTCTGCCTCAGAATAGATTTTTTTTTGGAATTCAAAGTGAAAATAGTTGGATTACCTTTATGCTGCGGGAGTTGGAGTTGGTGATGATGCCTTCAGTATTATTTCTAATTACCACAAATTGGTTTCAGTAGGCTTTGATGTCATTGGATAAAGACTGCTTCTCACAATTAGTAATAATGTCAATCCAAAATCTCACGTTGTAACAACAGTAAAGTTGCTGGCAGAAAGACGTATTTCTGAAGATTGTATTGTGTTGCTATATTTACTCTTGAGTTTTTGTACTTAGGAACTTGCACATATATATTCAGTGAACATTTGATGTGTGAATCTTTATTAAGACTATTCACTTGTCAACTTTCTGTATGTCAAACAGGGTAGTAGATACTAGGGAGGCAAAAGAAATAGTAGATAGGGTCCCTTATCAGAAGATCACATGAGATGGCACATGTATAAGGCAACAACATATTCTAGCAAAGATTAATGGAGTACAGAGTGATTATGTCAGCTCTTAGGGAGAAATGGAGAGGCTCGATTTTGAGAAAATTGATGGATATGCGTTGATTCACTAAGAGGATAAGGGAGAAAAAGTCCCTGTTCTAAAAACAAGGAATGGTGTGTTGCAGGGTGACAGCTGAGAATGACAAAATTGTTCTGTGAAAAACAAGCAAATTAAATTGGCTTTAATGGAATTCTCTGTAGAAGATAGTCAGAAATTAGGTTGTTGAGCTGATTGTGGTGTGAGGGATGTAGAAGATTTTGAACATTAGTCTGAAAAGAGAGATAATTCTGATTGCCCCATATGTTAAAAAGTAGACAAAATTAAAGAATTTTGTGTTCACAAAGTAAGTTTTATAGGTGCTGACTTATTTTAAGATAAACCATGAAGCAAATTAAGACACTGAGTGTTACTGTGTTTGAGTACAATAAAGTAAAAACCCCTTCTTTATTGGGATTTGAAAAACACTGCTTACAGAAGTGAATATATAGAAGTTTTACATGGGGGCGCCTGGGTGGCTCAGTCGGTTAAGCATCTGTCTTTGGCTCGGGTCATGATCCCAGGGTCCTGGGAATGAGCCCTGTGTTGGGCTCCCTGCCCAGTGGGGAGCCGACTTCTCCTTCTGCCCCTCCCCCTGCTCTCTCTCTTTCTCAAATAAAATCTTTTTAAAAAGTGAAAGTTTTACATGTTATGACATACTATAAGGGGAAAAAGGAATTTTTTAAATGGTATAATAACTGAAGGTACTCTAACTGAACTTTGAGTGGGGCTGAATTTCATTTGTTTGTTTGTTGTTCCAGGTTGCTGCTTTTGCTGAGAGAGCACTCATGACCCAGGTGGTATTTTCATTCAAGATCAAGTGTTCTGTTGCCTTTGTTGATTAACTGAACAAATTCAGGTTGGTATATTTTGTGGACAACATTTCCCTATTCTAATTATTAGTTAATATGTTGAGAAATGGATAATTTTGTGTTAAAAGCTATGTATGTACATGGCAGTGAATTAGAAAGACCAAGTCAGTCTAAACTCATTGAATTATGTATCAGTTAACAGACATTTTCGCACTACCTACTGTGTATAATCTGCAGTGCATAAAATAAAAAAAAATGTTTTATTCCTTGTTTAAAAGCTTTGTACTTTAAGAGGCTAGATACAAACAAGCTGTGGCTGAATATGGTACATATTGTACTTTTGGCATTGTTTTGTGACATTTGGTGCTGAAAATAACTCATCTTAGAGCTTTTGGACATTTTTGTAGCTGACTTTTAAAGGATTGATTATTGTCCAGATTTTAGTCATACATTAAAATTATTATTTGTTTTTAGTGTTCAGTCTATGAGTTTTGATAAATATATATTCATCCCCATAATCTTATAAATTCACTCATGTTGTCTCTTCTTGGTCAACCTCTCTTTCATCTCAACTCCTAGCAACCGCTGATCTGTTTTTTGTCCCTATAGTCTACCTTTTCTGATATGTCATTTAAATAGAATCATTTAGTATGTAGCTTTTAAAACCTAGCTTCTTTCACTTAGCATAATGCTTTTGGATTCATTCATGTTGTGTGTACTAGTAATTTGTTCTTTTTTTTTTAATTGCTGAGCTGTGTTCTACCATATGGGGATATACCATAGCTGGTTTATCCATTCACCACTTTATGGACATTTTGGGAGTTTCCAGTTTTGGGTGATTATTTTAGTCATACATTTTTCTTTTTTTGTGATAAAATACTTATCTATAACATAATATTTATAACAACAAAATACATAATATTTACCATCTTAGCCATTTTTTTAAAAGAATTTATTTATGAGAGAGAGAGATTGAGAGAAAACACTAGAGAGGGGAGGGTCAGATGGAGAAGCAGATTTCCCTGCCAAGCAGGGAGCCTGACTCGGGGCTCTATCCCAGGACGCTGGGATCATGACCTGAACTGAAGGCAGACGTTTAACCAACTGAGACACTCAGGTGCCCCTCCCCCATCTTAGCCATTTTTAAGTGTACAGTTCAGTGGTATTACGTACATTCACTTTGCTATGCAGTCATCACACCATCCATTCCCATAACTCTTTTCATCTTGTAAAATTGAAACTGTATACCTATTAAACAATAACTCCCCATTCTCTCTTCCCTCCAGCTCCTGGAAAGCAGTATTGTACTTTCTGTCTTTATGAATTTGACTCTAAGTAATTCATATGAGGAGAGTCATGTATAGCATTTGTCTTTTTGTGGCTGGCTTATTTCATTTAGCCTAATGTCCTTGAGGTTCATCTGTGCTGTAGCATAGCACAGAATTTCCTTTCTTTTTAAAGCTGAATAATATTCCATTGTATGTATATACTTCATTTTGCTTATCTACTTATTGGTTGTTGGACATGGGTTGCTTCCACATTTTAGCTGTTGTAAATAATGTGGCTATGAACATGAGTATACAAATATTTCTTCAAGACCCCATTTTTCGTTCTTTTGGGTGTATATATATATATATTCAGAAATGGAATTGCTAAATCTTATGGTAATTCTATTTTTAATTTTTTGAGGAACCACCGTACTTTTTTCTACAGCAGCTTTACCATTTTACATTCTAATCAGCAGTGCACAAGGGTTTTAGTTTCTCTACCTCCTTGCCAACAATTGTTATTTTCTGTTTTTTGATGTAGCCATCTTAATGGGTGTGAAATTGTAGGGTTTTTTTTTTTTTTTTGTGTGTGTGTGTGTGTGGTTTTGATTTGCATTTCCCTAATGAACATCGTTTTATGGGCTTATTGGCCATTTGTATATCTTCTTTGGGACAATGTCTATTCATGTCTTTGAATTGGGTTGTTTGTTTTTTGTTGTTGAGGCTTAGGAGTTCTCTCTATATTC
Organism: Zalophus californianus; assembly: GCF_009762305.2. Taxonomy (NCBI): domain Eukaryota; kingdom Metazoa; phylum Chordata; class Mammalia; order Carnivora; family Otariidae; genus Zalophus; species Zalophus californianus. The sequence continues at coordinate 34,963,198 of NC_045600.1, read as the reverse complement.
TGGATAGTAATCCCCATACATGTTACAAGTACTTTCTCCAGTCTGTAGGTTGCCTTTTTACTTCATGGATGTTATCTTTTGATGCATAAAAGTTTTAGTTTTCTCGAAGTCCAGCTTGTCTATATTTTTCCTTTCTTTCTTTCCCCCTATGCCTTCAGTGTCATATCCAAGAAATCATTGGTAAATTCAATGTCATGAAGCTTTTGTCCTATGTTTTCTTCTGAGAGTTTTATTATTTTAGGTCCTACACTTAGGTACTTGATACATTTTGAGTTAATTTTTGTATATATGTTAGGGGTCCAGTTTCATTCTTTTGCATGTAGATATTCAGTTTTCCCAGCACCATTTATTGAAAAGACTGTCCTTTTTTCCCCCATTGAATGTTATTGGCATTCTTGTCAAAAATCATTTGACCATATATGTGAGGGTTTATTTCTAGGCTCTCTATTCCATTGGTCCATATGTCTTTTTTTGTGGCAACTCACTACACTGTTGTTTTTTAAAGTTTTTATTCATTTATTTGAGAGAGAGAGAGAGAGAACACAAGCGGCGGGGAGGGGCGGGGGAGAGGGAGAAGCAGACTCTCAGCTGAGCAGGGAGCCCAACACAGGGCTGGATCCCAGGACCCTGGGATCATGACCTGAGCTGAAGGCAGATGCTTAACTGACTGAGCCACCCAGGTGCCCCAACACCACACTGTTTTAATTACTGTAGCTTTATAGTAAAATTTGAAATCATGAAATGTGAGTCCTCCAGTTTTTCTGTTCTTTTCAAGATTGTTTTGGCTCTTTGGGATCCCTTGAGATTTCATATGAATTTTAGTGTGGGTTTTTCTATATCAGAAAAAAATGTGATTGGGGTTTTGATCAGTGTTGCATGGAATCTGTTGATTTCTTTGGTCAGTGTGACATTTTAACAATATTAAGTCTTCAATGTTACTAACATGGGATGTGTTTCCATTTATGTCTTTAATTTCTTTCATCAATGTTTTGTAGTTTTCATTGTACAAGTCTTTTGCCTCCTTGGTTAAGTTAATTCATAAGTATTTTATTCTTTTTGATGCAGTTAGTGGAATTCTTTTTGTAATTGTCTTTTCAGATTGTTCATAGTGTGTAGAAACGTGGTTTGTTTTTGTATGTTGATTTTGTATCCTGCTATTTTGATGAATTCATTTATTAGTTGTAAGAGCTTTTTTGTGGCGTCTTTAGGGTTTTTTTTAACATATAAGATCATATTATCTGCAAAGAAATAATTTTACTTTGTCCATTTCAATTTGGATGCCTTGAATTTTTTTTTTCTTGCCAAATTGCTCTGGGTAGAGCTACCAGTACTACACTGAATAGAAGTGGGGAAAGTGGACTTCCTTTTCCTTGTTCCTGATCTTAGAGGAATAGCTTTCAGTCTTTCAACATTGAGTATGATGATTGCTGTGGGTTTTTCATATATGGCTTACATTATGTTGAGGTAGTTTCCCTCTGTTCCTGTTTTCTTGAGTGTTTTCATCAGGAGAGGGTATTGAATTTTATCAAATGCTTTTTTTTTTTTTTTACATCAATTGAGATGATCATGTGGATTTTTCTTTCATTTTGTTGATGTAGCATATTACATTGATCAATTTTCATATGTTGAACAATCCTTGCATTCCAGGAATAAATCCCACTTGGTGATGGTGTGTAAATCCTTTTAATATGAAGTTATACATTTTAAAAATAAAAATGTCATTGTATTGATAGAATGTTTATTAGTAGAATTATTAATAGAATGTTTTAATAGAATTTATTAATAGAATGTTATTTATTGTTAAACCATGTTAAAGAAACCCCAGCTTTTTTTGGGCTGGGGTTGCATTTCTTTTAAAAAGCATTAAAGCATAACCAAAGAATTTTTTTTAACAGATCTTGTGGGTAGGGGAAGAGACATGCAATTTATGATTACTTTGAATATATAAAGAGAGGTGATGCAAAATTGTTAGAAATGGGTTATATTGGATCTTGTGGTGTTTCTTGACTATTGAAAAATCATGTTGCTTTCTTAGATCAGAAATGTACGGATAGGCTTGTATAGTTAACCCTCAAATAGGTAGCTCCAAAACCTATCTGTTTAGAAAAGTAAATTTTAAGAATTCTCTTATATTAAAAATCGTACTTCTTTTTTTTTTTTTTTTTAAGATGGCAGAGGCTGGGCATGAAAAGTCAGTTTAAACTTTCTTGAATGAGTATCTGGGTTGAAAGTGATGGAAACTGTCCTTCTGCCTTGGGGAAATTAGTAATAATAAAAATTAGCTATGTAGTGATCTCAAAAAGGCTACTGATTATTTATAAGGATTATCTGGTTCATTATGTGCTACAGAAATAAAAAGATCTTGAGCAGAATATTATGCTCTGAGAATCAGAGAATATTGCTTTAGATTCCAGCTCCTCAGCCTGGAGATTAAGAGTCACTGCAACTTTGAACTGTTCTCTTGTTTCTGAATATTTTAGATAAATTATATGACTTGCATAGTATCTCTATAGATAAAATAGTATGTTATATTGTGTTCTCAGGGAACATTTCCAAAATAGGTAAAACATTTTAGGCAGAGTCAGAGCATTTTAGAGATGTTCCTGAGAGAGCAATTATTTGGTCATTGTGTAAATGCGACACAGAGTCAGACTGTGCTCAGAAGTCATGATTTCTTCAGACTTGAGCTATTCTTTTCATGTCATGTTAATTATATAAGTTATCTGGCATAACTTTTTTTTTTTAAAGATTTTTTATTTATTTAATTGACAGAGAGAGACAGAGAGAGAGGGAACACAAGCAGGGGGAGTGGGAGAGGGAGAAGCAGGCTTCCCGCTGAGCAGGGAGCCTGATGCGGGGCTCGATCCCAGGACCCTGGGACCATGACCGGAGCTGAAGGCAGTTGCTTAACCAACTGAGCCACCCAGGCGCCCCTCTGGCATAACTTTTTAATACAGCATCAAAGACATTATGACTGAAAGCCAGATATTAGGAAAGGGATGGACAACTAGCATGTAGGAACACAGATTCCAGTTGCCAAAGAGCATAGTAAAAAAAAAAATTTAAGTTTTTTTTCTCTTTTTCTTTCTTTCTTTTTTTTTTTTTTGAGAGAGAGACAGCGTGCGCTTGCAAGCAGGGGGGGTGGGGCAGAGGGAGAGGTAGAGAGAGAATCTTAAGCAGGCTTAGTGTGGGGCCTGATTCGGGGCTTGATCTTATGACCCTGAGATCATGACCTGAGCCAAAATCAAGAGTTGGACACTTAACTGACTGAGCCACCCAGGCACCCTGAGCAAAGTATAAATTTTTAGGCAAATACCATATATTTCCCAAAATTTATTAGGATTTTGGGTATATACGTACTTTTGAGCTCTCAAATAGATGACTGAGCTTTTTTAAAAATATTTTTAAATTTTTAATTTAAATATAGTTGAAATATTAATTTTAGGTGTAGAACATAGTGATTCAACATTTATATATGTTATGAAATGCTCACCTTTCACCATACAAATGTATTACAATATTATTGACTGCATTCCCCATCCTGTGACTTATTTATTTTATAACTGGAAGTTTGTACCTCTTAATCCCTTTCATCTATTTTGTCTATACTCCGCCCCCCCCCAGCAGCTCTCAGTTTGTTCTCTGTTATGAGTCTGTTTCTTTTGTTTGTTTTGTTTTTCTAAATCATGCAGTGTTTGTCTTTTTCCGTCTGAATTATTTCACTTAGCATAGTACCCTCCATCCATGTTTCATGAATGTCAAGATTTCATTATTTTTTATGGCTGAGTAATGTTCATTGCATATATATATCCCATCTTTATCCATTCAGACACTTACATTGCTTCCATATCTTGGCTATTGTAAATAATGCTGCAGTAAACATATGGGTGCATATATCTTTTTGAATTAGTGTGTTTGTTTTCTGTAGATAAATACCCAGAAGTGGAATTGCTGTGTTGTACGGCATTTCTATTTTTAATTTTTTGAGAAACCTCCATATTGTTTCCCATAGTGGGTGCACTGGTTTACAATCCCACCAACAGTATACAAGGTTCCCTTTCCTCCATATCCTTATCAACACCTGTTATTTCTTGGTTTTTTGGTACTAGCCATTCTGACTGCTATAAGGTGATATCTCACTGTGGTTTTGATTTGCATTTTTTTGAGGACTAGTGATATTCATGTTTCTGTTGATTGTATATTTTCTTTCAGGTGGTCTGCCCATTTTTAATTGGATTGTTTGTTTTTTTTGGTGTTGAGTTGTATGAGTTCTTCATACATTCTGGATATTAGTCCCTTATTAGATTTATCATTTGCAAGTATCTGCTCCCATTCTGGCTTTTCATTTTGTTGATAGTTTTTTTTTTTGCTGTACAAAAGCTTTTTGATTTGATGTAATCCCAATTGTTTATTTTCACTTTTGTTTTCCTTGCCTGGGGAGACCTATACAGAAAAATATTGCTAAGGCCAATGTCTAAGAGATCAATGTCTGTTTTTTTTTTTTTCTTAAGTTTTATGGTTTCGGATATTACATTGAGACCTTTAATCCATTTTGAGTTTATTTTTGTGTATGGTATAAGAAAGTGATGCAGTTTCATTTTTTTTGCCTGCAGTTGTCTAGTTTTCCCAACACCACTTATTGAAGAGATTGTCTTTTCCCCATTGTGTATTCCTGCCTCCTTTGTCATAGATTAATTGACATTTAAGTGCGTGTTTATTTCTGGGCTCTCCATTTTTTCCATTGATCGATGTGTCTCTTTTTGGGCTGTTTGATTACTGTTTTGATTACTGCAGCTTTGTAGTATAGTTTGAAATCTGGGATTGTGATACCTCCAGCTTCTCTCTTTCTTTCTTTCTTTCTCTCTCTTTTTCTCTCCTTCCCTCCTTCCCTCCTCCCCCCTCCCCTTCCCCTCCCTCCTCTTCTTTCCCCTCCCTCCCTCCCTCCTTCCCTCTTTTCCTTCCTCCCTCCTTCTTCCCTTTCTTCCTTTTTTCTTTTTTTAAAGATTTTTTTATTTTTAAGTAATCTCTACACCCAACATGGGGCTCAAATTTACAACCCCCCAGATCAAGAGTCTCATGCTCCACCGACTGAGCCAGCCAGGCACCCTTCCTCTAGCTTTGTTCTTTCTCAAGATCATTTTGGGTTAGATGGGTTGGATTAGATGATTGAGCTTCTGTCAGCAGTGATTGTTTTAGATTTTGGTGTTTCTGAAGGAAGTATTCCTATAGCAAGTATTAATGAATGAGTTAGTCTCACCCACCCATGGGCTACTTAGAGTTCATTAGAGTACCTTGCATTTGTGGTGGATTCTCCAAGATCGACAGGGCAAGAAGTAGGAAGTGAGTTTTCTGAAAACCTGAGAAAATGGAACCCAACAGAATGGTAAAAACTGGTACTTCTCACAGAATTTTTACACAAAATGGACCTTGAGGACATTAGTCCAGTGCCTGTAGTTTTTTTGTAAATGGGAAAATGGAGACCCGGAGAGATGGGGTGATATGCTTTTAGTCACATAGCTAGCTGGAGACTAGTAGTGTAGTGGCTCATTTTACTCACTACCCTGCCTTTCTTGATCCTGGGATTGTTACTTGACGTGAGGGTAGGGATAAAGTTAAATTGCTCAATTTAAAATTGTTTACAAAATTCAGTTTTAATTTCTTTTTCAGTTGACTTTAAGTTAGAACAGGTCACTATTGAAATGGTATGAGATACAATCTTAATTTTCAAACAGATGCAGAAAAATATGTTGATGTTCAGATATATCTAGAGAAATCTAACAAATTATTTTTAATTACCTCAGAACTTTTATGTAGATTAATTTAAAAGTATAAAATTTAAATGAGACCCCTATTTTCACAAATACTTTAGATAAATATGGAGCTTAGATTTTTTTTTTGGTTTTAACTTTAAGCACCCTAGAATAACGGATTATACTCTGCTCTGGAGGATTTCACTAATAAACATGTTTACAGGTATAATTAGCAAAGTTCAGAACTACCAGTTTCCTTTTTCTCATGAGCACTACCAAGCCTAGAAAATTAGCAAAAAAAACCCCAAAAGAAAACAAACAACAACAACAATAAAAAACTTGTTCAAGATACTATTTTAGAAGTGGAACATTTTAAAATAAAGTAACATTTAAGTATTTATTTTTAGATATTTGATGTATGGGCCTATTAAGAGATTGTGACTCAGTTGAAGTGGTTTTAGTTATACAGAAAGTACACCTCTTTGCTCTAATTTTTTTCTCCTGTAACATCTTCTATTCATTATATTATACTAATTTCATTCTGATTTACTAAGAATTTCTAGCCCTTTAGAACAAAGGAGACACCTATTTGGAGACAATTCTGCATGAGTCTTTTGTGTTTCTGCCCATATTCTGAGCAAAAGCATTGACAGCTTTTGTTGGGGGCTGTCTTTTCAAGGAAATTTGTATAGCAAACATCCTAGAAAGATAGGAATAGTGTTTTCTGACAGGTGACAGGTTTCTTTGCTGTCCAGGATAATCAAGATAATCCCTTTGGGAAAAAGATGGGGCACATTTGCTTGTAAACCCCTTGAAAGAGTGGGGTTTCATAAGCTCATCTTTCTTTTCCTGTAATGCAACCTACTGTGTGTGCAGGCATCATTGGCTCACCTTGTGTTGCCTTTTAAGAAGTAGGGCTTGGGGAACCAGCGCAAATGATGATACTCTGGCTACTGCTGCTATTTTGAGTAGTAAGCTATTCTTTGTCTCTGACCCGGGAGTGTCAGATCTTCTGCCAGGATTATCTGATGCTGAGTTGCCAAATATCATTAACATAACCTATTGATAAAATCAAGCTGAGTTTATTGCTTATTGCCGTGAAGGAGAATACCACCTTCAGAGAGCTTTGGTGATATCTTAGAGGGGCAAAGCCAAGGTCAAAATGTGAGAATTTGAAGTTCGGTTTGAGTCTTTAGCAGTGGTGATGGGGCTTGATTAGGATTGAGTATCATAATAGTTTAGAAATGGTAGAAACCGCACGGTAAGGATTTGAAAATTGTTGATCCTTCCTATTGAAGAGATGATCGGTCTTTCCTGAAGCTTCTGTAATGAACAATCAAGTTATATTCATGCAAGAGTCTCCTGTAATAGTAGAGTTATGCTAATGAGGACATTGGACTAACAAAGTCTTGTTAACATACACCGGAAGATGTGCATGCAGGTATATTAACTTCTTAGGGCTGTTATAATAAATTACCACACACTTATGGCTTAAAACAATAGGCTCCAGGGAAGAATTCTTTCTCTTTTAACTTTTGATATTGATAAGCAATCCTTAGTGTTTTTTGGTTTCTGGCACCATAACTCTAATCTTTACCTCCGTCTTCACACGGTGGTCTTCCCTCTGTATCTGTATCCCAAATTTCCCTCTTCTTAAAAGGACTCCAGTCACTGGATTAGGGCCCACCTTAATCCACTATAACCTCATGTTACCTTGATTATATCTGCAAAGACCCTATTTCCAAATAAGGTCACATTGACAATGAATGAATTTTGCGGGGGACACTATTCAACCCAGTACAAAGATACAAGGGAGTATGTGGTTTCAGTCCTCAGTATCTAGTGTGCCTAGATGATTTTGTTTCTCGGTATCCATGACACTGTGGCAGGCTGATTGCTTAGCTTGCATGTAGGCTAAAATCTCAGACTCTTCAGAGTTCTTGACAACAGGATGATGTAGTGGAAAGAATACCAGTATGGAAATCAAGTTGCCTTGGTTCTAGTTTGTACCCTGCTTGAGAAAGTTACTGTCTTCTCCAGCTATTAGTTTCTCAATGGGTAAAATGGGGAGGTCTGGAAGAAAAGAGGAATGGACCAAATGATCTGTATGGACCTCTGTAGGTCTCAGATTCTGAAGTTTGATAATTGTTGAGTGTCTGCTATATACCATATTGACAGTAGTTTTGTTAGAGTGACAAAATTAAAAAAGGAAATAGGGTATGATAGATTTTGACTTGTGAATGTGGCCTTATTTATGTTTTGTTTACCTGGGTGAAGATCATTCATGAAGATATTAGGTAAACATGGGGTTAGTCCTGATCTCTCTGACTTAACCATATTTTGTTTTTCAATTTGAGTAGTATATTTGGAATGGAGACATTTTTGAAGTCAATTAATTCACTTGAAATTAGAAAAATGTGTTGTTGCTGCACTATCTCAGCTGAGTTCAGAAAATGAAATAACCTTTTCTGAAGTGAGCATGAGAGTGTAGATCTCCCTTCATTGCCCACATTGCTCTATCATAATATTCCTGCAGTCAAGGGAGCTGAGAAACATTCTTTTTTTTAATTTAATTTTTTATTGTTATGTTAATCACCATATATTACATCATTAGTTTTTGATGTAGTGTTCCATGATTCATTGTTTGTGCATAACACCCAGTGCCCTCTTTAATACCCATCACCAGGCTAACCCATCCCCCTACCCTCCTCCCCTCTAGAACCCTGTTTGTTTTTCAGAGTCCATCGTCTCTCATGGTTCGTCTCCCCCTCTGACTTACTCCCCCTCATTATTCCCCTCCTGCTATCTTCTTTTTCTTTTTTCTTAACATATGTTGCATTATTTGTTTCAGAAGTACAGATCTGTGATTCAACAGTCTTGCACAATTCACAGCGCTCACCATAGCACATACCCTCCCCAATGTCTATCACCCAGCCACCCCATCCCTCCCACCCCCACCACGCCAGCAACACTCAGTTTGTTTCCTGAGATTAAGAATTCCTCATATCAGTGAGGTCATATGATACCTGTCTTTCTCTGATTGACTTATTTCAGTCAGCATAACACCCTCCAGTTCCATCCACGTCGTTGCAAATGGCAAGATCTCATTCCTTTTGATGGCTGCATAATATTCCATTGTGTATATATACCACATCTTCTTTATCCATTCAGCTGTCGATGGACATCTTGGCTCTTTCCACAGTTTGGCTATTGTGGACATTGCTGCTATAAACATTGGGGTGCACGTATCCCTTCGGGTCCCTACATTTGTATCTTTGTGGTAAATACCCAGTAGTGCAATTGCTGGATCAAATGGTAGCTCTAATTTCAACTGTTTGAGGAACCTCCATACTGTTTTCCAGAGTGGCTGCACCAGCTTGCATTCCCACCAACAGTGTAGGAGGGTTCCCCTTTCTCCACATCCCCGCCAACATCTGTCGTTCCCTGACTTGTTAATTTTAGCCATTCTGACGGGTGTGAGGTGGTATCTCATTGAGGTTTTGATTTGGATTTCCCTGATGCCGAGCGATGTTGAGCACTTTTTCATGTGCCTGTTGGCCATTTGGATGTCTTCTTTGGAAAAATGTCTGTTCATGTCTTCTGCCCATTTCTTGATTGGATCATTTGTTCTTTGGGTGTTGAGTTTGATAAGTTCTTTATAGATTTTGGATACTAGCCCTTTATCTGATATGTCATTTGCAAATATTTTCTCCCATTCTGTCAGTTGTCTTTGGGTTTTGTGGACTGTTTCTTTTGCTGGGAATGCACCCATTTCTTCCAAGTTATCTAATTTGCTGGCATAGAGTTGCTCATAATATGTTCTTATAATTGTTTGTATTTCTTTGGTGTTGGTTGTGATCTCTCCTCTTTCATTCATGATTTTGTTGATTTGGGTCATTTCTCTTTTCTTTTTGATAAGTCTGGCCAGGGGTTTATCAATCTTGTTAATTCTTTCAAAGAACCAGCTCCTAGGTTCATTGATCTGTTCTACTGTTCTTTTGGTTTCTAGTTCATTGATTTCTGCTCTGATCTTTATTATTTCTCTTCTCCTGCTGGGTTTAGGCTTTATTTGCTGTTCTTTCTCCAGCTCCTTTAGGTGTAGGGTTAGGTTGTGTATTTGAGAACTTTCTTGTTTTCTTGAGAAAGGCTTGTATTGCTATATACTTTCCTCTCAGGACTGCCTTTGCTGTATCCCAAAGATTTTGAACAGTTGTGTTTTCATTTTCATTGGTTTCCATGAATTTTTTTAATTCTTCTTTAATTTCTTGGTTGACCCATTCTTTCTTTAGTAGGATGCTCTTTAGCCTCCATGTATTTGAGTTCTTTCCGACTTTCCTCTTGTGATTGAGTTCTAGTTTCAAAGCATTGTGGTCTGAAAATATGCAGGGAATAATCCCAATCTTTTGGTACTGGTTGAGACCTGATTTGTGACCTAGGATGTGATCAATTCTGGAGAATGTTCCATGGGCACTAGAGAAGAATGTGTATTCCCTTGCTTTCGGATGGAATGTTCTGAATATGTCTGTGAAGTCCATTTGGTCTAGTGTGTCATTTAAAGTCTTTATTTCCTTGTTGATCTTTTGCTTAGATCTGTCCATTTCAGTCAGGGGGGTGTTAAAGTCCCCCACTATTATTGTATTGTTGTCAATGTGTTTCTTCGCTTTTGTTATTAATTGCCTTATATAATTGGCTGCTCCCACGTTAGGGGCATAGATATTTACAATTGTTAGATCTTCTTGTTGGATAGACCCTTTAAGTAGGATATAGTGTCCTTCTTCATCTCTTATTACAGTCTTTGTTTTAAAATCTAATTTGTCTGATATAAGGATTGCCACCCCAGCTTTCTTTTGGTGTCCATTAGCATGGTACATGGTTTTCCACCCCCTCACTTTCAATCTGGGGGTGTCTTTGGGTCTAAAATGAGTCTCTTGCAGACAGCATATTGATGGGTCTTGTTTTTTAATCCAATCTGATAGCTTGTGTCTTTTGATTGGGGCATTTAGCCCATTTACATTCAGGGTAACTATTGAAAGGTATGAATTTAGTGCCACTGTATTGCCTGTAAGGTGACTGTGACTGTATATTGTCTGTGTTCCTTTCTGATCTGTGCTGCTTTTAGGCTCTCTCTTTGCTTAGAGGACCCCTTTCAATATTTCTTGGAGGGCTGGTTTCGTGTTTGTAAATTCCTTTAGTTTTTGTTTGTCCTGGAAGCTTTTTATCTCTCCTTCAATTTTCAATGAGAGCCTAGCTGGTTATGGTATTCTTGGCTGCATATTTTTCTCGTTTAGTGCTCTGAAGATATCATGCCAGTCCTTTCTGGCCTGCCAGGTCTCTGTGGATAGGTCTGTTGCCAATGTAATATTTCTACCATTGTAGGTTACATATCTCTTCTCCCGAGCTGCTTTCAGGATTTTCTCTTTGTCTCTGAGACTTGTAAGTTTTACTATTAGATGTCAGGGTGTTGCCCTATTATTATTGATTTTAAGAGGGGTTCTCTGTGCCTCCTGGATTTTGATGCCTGTTTCCTTCTTCACATTAGGGAAGTTCTCTGCTATTATTTGCTCCAATATACCTTCTGCCCCTTTCTCTCTTTCTTCTTCTGGGATCCCAATTATTCTAATGTTGTTTCGTCTTGTCGTATCACTTATCTCTCGAATTCTGCCCTCGTGATCCTGTAGTTGTTTGTCTCTCTTTTTCTCAGCCTCTTTATTTTCCATCATTTGGTCTTCTATATCACTGATTCTCTCTTCTGCCTCATTTATCCTAGCAGTTAGTGCCCCCATTTTTTATTGCACCTCATCAATAGCCTTTTTGATTTCGACTTGGTTAGATTTTAGTTCTTTTATTTCTCCAGAAAGGGTTTCTCTAATAACTTCCACGCTTTTTTCAAGCCCAGCTAGTATCTTTAAAGTCATGATTCTGAACTCTAGGTCCGACATCGTACTAATGTCCGTATTGAGTAGGTCCCTGGCTGACGGTACTACCTCTTGTTCTTTTTGCTGAGGTGATTTTTTTCGTCTTGTCATTTTGTCCAGAGGAGAATAGATGAATGAGAGAACAAAATGCTAACAGGTTAACAATGTCCCCAGGAAATATACTGTATACAAATCAGAAAAGACCTGAAACCAGGGGAAAAGAAAGGGAAAGAAAGAAAAAAGAAAGAGGAAAAAAAAAAAAGAAAAACAAAAACAGAACAATACAAAAAAAGCAGAATATGATCAAATATGATCAGGCTAGTGCATAGATCAGTGCCACACACTAGATTTTGGGCGTATTTTGGTCTGTTAGAAAAAAGTGCCTCCTAAAATTTTAAAGGAAGAAAGACATATATGTACAAAATAAGGGTTGATACAATGAAGGGATGGAAGATGACTGTAAAGATGAAAATTATAAAAGATTTTATGAAAGGAATTGGTAAGATAAGTTGTTTGAAAAAAGAAAGAGGATTTAAAAAAAAAAGGGAGAGAATGTGATCAGGCAGGAGGCTAGAACAAAGCCATACACTAGTGATTAGGGTATATTTTGATCTGTTAGAAGAAAGTGTATCTCAAAATTTTAAAAAGAGAACAACATATATATATATGCCAAAAATAAGGGTAACTACTATGAAGGGATAAAATATGACTCCAAAAATGAAAAATAAAAAAAATTTTTTTTTTAAAAAGGGATTGATAAGATGTTGGTTGAAAAAGGGAAAAAGAAAAATTCAAAAAAAGTTAAAAAAATTAACTTTGATGAACTAATGAATCATGGTAAAAAATAGCCATGAATTCTATGTGCAGTATTCCCTTAGCGCTGGAGTTCTCCCGTTCTCCTTGATCGGTAAACTTGGTCTTGGCTTGCTGGCTGTTCGTGCTGATCTTCTGGGGTAGGGGCCTGTTGCCGTGGTTTCCAAATATCTTTGCTGGAGGCTGAATTGCCCCGCCCTTGTCGGTCAGGGCTAAGCAAGCTGCTCGGGTTTGCTCTCAGGAGCTTTTGTTCCCTGCAAGCTCTCGGTACAGCTTTGCAGGACCAGGGCGAAAATGGTGGCCTCCCAATCTCCACCAGGAGGAGCTGAGAACTTGGGGCCCCGCTCCTCAGTGCGCCCCCCAGAGAAAAGCAGTCACTACCGTCTCCCCGGTCTCCGGCCACACTCCGTGCTCACCCGGCCTGTGATTGAGCGTCTCTATCTCTGGCACCCGACCCGGTGTGGAGTCTCCAAACCCAGCAGATCCCTGCGGTGCGTTCCCGCGCCGCTTCCCCCCGGGGGAGAAAGGGGAATCTCCCCGGCTCTGCCGCTTGTTGGGTCCCTGCTGGAGGAGCAGTGGCCCGACTGGGCCGCGGATCACAGTTTATGGCAACCCGGAGCTGAGAGCCCGCGCCTCAGCTCTGTCTCTGCAGCCGGCTTCCCCGCTCCGATACCTGGGAGCTCTGGCGCACTCAGGCACCCCCGGTCTTTCTGTGACCCCAAGGGTCCTGAGACCACACTGTCCCGGGAGGATTCCACTCCCCACTTAGCCACTGCAACGACCTCCCTCAGCGGAGCCAACTTCTAAAAGGTCCGATTTTGTGCTCCGCGGCTCTATCAATTGCCAGAAGCGGCCAGCGGAGGCCACCTGCAATGCTGTCTGTCCTCCCGAATATCGCCTCGGATTCACTTCTCCGCACGTCCTACCTTCCAGTAAGTGGTTGCTTCTCTGTTCAGAGAGTTGTTGCTACTCTCCTCTTCGATCTCCTGTTGAGTTCATAGGTGTTCAGAATGGTTTGATCCCTATTAAGCTGAATTCCTGAGACCAGACGAAATCTAGGTCTCCTGCTCCTCCGCCATCTTGCTCCGCCCTCCGATCTGAGAAACATTCTTACTAGACAATGGTAACAGTCTAGTGAAGTGGAGGCTGGTGCTGGAGTTCTAGGTGTAAGTGATTCTTCTTCCATTGGATTTTTCTTACATTTTGAATAGCTCACTGCAGTATTGTTTGAATTCTTTCTTTGAGTAATGTTGAAAATACATAATAATTACTTCATTGACATATTGTGGATACTTAAGAGGAAATCTTTTTTTTTTTAAAAGATTTTATTCATTTATTTGAGACAATGAGATAGAGCATGAGAGGGGGGAGGGTCCGAGGGAGAAGCAGACTCCCTGCTGAGCAGGGAGCCCGAGTGGGACTCGATCCCGGGACTCCAGGATCATGACCTGAGCCGAAGGCAGTCACTTAACCAACTGAGCCACCCAGGCGCCCAAGAGGAAATCTTTTGGTAATACTAAAACCATCTGTGGTTGTGTCTGTGTTTGTTCTTTTCAAGGTAAAATTAATAATGTCTATGTATTGGTGGTAAGTATAAATACAGGTTGAACCAACATCTTTGGATTTGCATTAAAATGACTGAAATGTAAGAAAGTGGATTTTTGATTCATCCCATACAGTAGAATTTCAAACCCATCTTCCAGGAAACCCTGGAAATCTCTCAACACTTGAACTTAAGGATCTTCCAGCGTATGGCTCTTTAATTAGAGACAAATTTTCCCAGGCCCCTGTTTTCAGGGTGGGTATTTGGGTGATTCAGAGATGATCACCAGAGACTGCAACAATGGTGATTTCTTTTTTTTTTTTTTTAAGTTTAGAATACATGTTAGAATATAAAATTTGCAATAACACTGTAACAATACTTGAAATAAAATATGTTAAAAAAAGGGGTGCCTCAGTGGCTTAGTTGGTTAAGCATCTGATTCTTGATTTCAGCTCAGGTTATGATCTCAGGGTCTTGAAATCGAGGCAGCCTCCCTGCCTGCTGTCGGGCTCCATGCTCAGTAGGGAGTCTGCTTGAGATTCTCTCCCTCTCCCTCTAACCCACTCCCCTGCTTGCATATACACACGTGCTCTCTCTCTCTCTCTCAAATAAATAAATACGTTAAAATGATCATAATGTAAAGACTAATATAAATAGATACTATAATTATGGTAATAAAAATGCGTACCTTTATCATATTTTCAGTTCACATTTCCATTCTTCAATGAAAAGAGTAGGAGAGTGTTGTTACTGTATTTTTTTAATGTGCTGTCCACATCAGTGAAAATAACTTGACCTTTAAAAAGCCAAGATTTTTTTTGACTTGGGGGCCATTCTGATGAATCCTGGAAGGCTTTTTTGGGGGAGGTGGATATGGTGGATGATGATTCAGATTTGTATTAAACTCTGGTTGCAATTTTCCCCCCTCACTTTAGACCTTGAAGTTGGTCTACTAATATCTAACAAGATAAAGTTTCTTCTACTTATAAGAAATATTTTCTAGTTTCAGAGAATTTTGAATTGGCAAAGATTAGAAAGTAGAGTATGGATATGTTTATTTTATGGTTTGGAATCTTCACTTTATATGTAGTGTTCATTTTTGTTGGATTCACATATGCTTGAGAAAGTAGAGGAATCTCCTCCCCCCACCCCTCAACCAGCTACTTCTGCAGCCTCATAGGAAAAAAAAAAAAGGAAAGGAAGAAGGAAAATCATGATCATGTTAAACACAGTTTTCTTTTTTCTCTCCTTCAACACCTATTCTGAATTAATGGACTACTGTGCTGGTTGTTTGGTTGAAGGTTTTTTTATTGATTGATTGATTTGTCAGAGAGAGAGAGAGGAGAGAGCACAAGCAGGGGGAGCGGCAGGCAGAGGGAGAAGCAGGCTCCCCACTGAGCAAGGAGCCTGATGCGGGGCTTGATCACAGGATCCCGGGATCATGACCTGAGCTAAAGGCAGATGCTTAACCGACTGAGCCACCCAGGTGTCCTTTTTTTTTTTTTTTTTAATAGATTTTATTTTTTAGAGTAATTTTACCTTTAGAGAAAAATGCAACACAGAGTTCCCTTATATCCTGCAGTCTTTCTATAATTGCTTATTACTACCAGGGTTTTTTCCCTTTATAGTTCCTTGGGACTGTTTATGTAGATCATACCATCTGTGAACAAAGACAGTTGTTTTTTCCTTCCTACTTCGTATATCATTTTTATCCTTTTTTTTGTCTTACTGCATTAGCTAGGATGTCCAGTATGATATGAATAGGAATGGTGAGAGGGAAAATCTTAGAGGGAAAGTATCTAGTTTCTTACTATTAAGAATGATATTTGCTGTGGGTTTTTGTAGATTTTCTTTATCAGCTTGAGGAAGTTCCTTTGTACTCCTGTTCTGCTGAGTTTTTATCATAAATGGGTGTTGGATTTTATCAAATTCCTCTTCTGTGTGTATCGCTATCACATGATTTTTCTTGTATAGCTTGTTGATGTGTGATGGATTACATTAAAAATTGATTTTCAACATTGAACTTGATTTATATACTTGGAATAAATCCTATTTGGTTGTGGTGTATAATTTGACTTGCTGATATTTTTTTGAGGATTTTTTGCATCTCTCTCTATGAGAGATACTTGTTTGTAGTTTTCCTTTCTTGTAATGTTGTCTGGGTTTAGTATTAGGGTAATGCTGGACTCAGAACGAATTAATAAGTGCTTCCTCTTCTTTCTGGAACAGACTGCAGAGAATTGGTATTTCTTGTTTCTTAAATGTTTGATAGAATTCACCCAGGAAACTCTCTGGGTATGGAGGTTTCTGCTTTGGAAGATTGCTAATTATTTACTCAATTTCTTTGATCAGTATAGACTTACTTGGGTGATCTGTTTCTTCCTTGTGTGAGCTTTGGTAGATTGTCTTTCAAAGAATTGTTCCATTTCATCTAAGTTGTCAAATATATGGGCTTAGAATTATTTATAATATTCCTTTATTATCCTTTTAATGTCCTTAGGATCACTAGTGATGCACCCTCTTTCATTTCTGATATTACTAATCTGTTTCTTCTCTCCTTTTTTCCTGACTAGGGGTTTATCCATTTTATTAATCTTTTCAAAAAACCAGCTTTTACTTTTGTTGCCTTTTCTCTTTTGTTTATGTATTTTCAATTTCATTGATTTCTGCTCCAGTTTTTATTCTTTTCTTGTGCTTATTTTGGATTTTGTTTGCCCTTCTTTCTCACTTTCCTATGGCAGAAGCTTGGGTGATTGATTTTAGCTCCTTTTATTTTAATATATGACTCCAATGCTATAAACATTTTCTCAGAAAGAGAAAATGCAGTAGTACATTTACTGCATTCCACAGATTCTTTTGTTTTATTTTCATTTTTACTTAAAGTATTTCTTGGGACTTTTTCTTTGACTCATGGTATTATTGTGTGTTGTTAATTTCCAAATATTTGGGTTTTTTCTAATTATCTTTTTGTTACTGATTTTTAGTTTAATTCCATTGTAGTCTGAAAGCATACTTTGTATGATTAAGGTGTGTTCTCTGGCCCAGAATGTAGTTTATCTTGATAAATGTTCTCTTTGAGTTTGAGAAGAATGTGTATACTGCTGTTGTTGGATAATGTAGTCTATAGATGTCAATTAGATCCAGTTGATTGATGATGCTATTCAGTTTTACAATATTCTTACTGATTTTCTATGTACTGGTTCTGTCAATTATTGGTTAGAGGGACGTTGAAATCTCCAAATATAATAGTGAGTTCATGTGTTTCTCTTGGTAGTTCTACTAGTTTTTATATCATATATTTTGATGCACAGTTGTTAGGTGCATACATATAAGGGAAGTTACATCTTCTTGGAGAATTGACCCTCTGTCATTGTGTAATGCCCACCCCTTATCATAGGCTGACAGTCTCTGTCTTTTAGTTGATGTATTTAGACCATTGATGTTTAAAGTAATTATTTGTATACTTGGATTAATATCTACCTTATTTTTAAACTGCTTTCTATTCCTTGCCCCTGCTGTTTTTTCTTTTGTCTTCTACTCTGTTTCTGCTTTCTCTTGTTTCATTTGAACATTTCATATGATTTTTTTATCATATCTTAGTATATCATTATACTTACTTTATTTTATTTTATTTATTTGTTTTTTTGATGTAGTGTTCCATGATTCATTGTTTGTGTGTAACACCCAGTGCTCCATTCAGTATGTGCCCTCTTTAATACCCATCACCAGGCTAACCCATCCCCCCACCTCCCTCCCCTCTAGAACCCTCAGTTTGTTTTTCAGAGTCCATCGTCTCTCATGGTTCGTCTCCCCTCCGGTTTCCCCCCCTTCATTTTTCCCTTCCTGCTATCTTCTTCTTCTTCTTTTTTTCTTAACATATAATGTATATTTGTTTCAGAGGTACAAGTCTGTGATTCAACAGTCTTATACAATTCACAGCACTCACCATAGCACACACCCTTCCCAACGTCTATCACCCAGCCACTCCATCCCTCCCACCCCCCACCACTCAAGCAACCCTCAGTTTGTTTCCTGAGATTAAGAATTCCTCATATCAGTGAGATCATATGATACATGTCTTTCTCTGATTGACTTATTTTGCTCAGCATAATACCCTCCAGTTCCATTCACGTTGTTGCAAATGGCAAGCTTTCATTCCTTTTGATGGCTGCATAATATTCCACTGTCATTATACTTATTTTAAAATTTTTAGTGGTTGCCCCAGAGTTTGTAATTATACATTTACAACTAATCTTGGTTCACTTTCAAATAATAATATACCACTTCATGGGTAGTGCAGGTACCTTATTATCATAGAGTATTCCCAGTTCCTTTCTCCCATCCTTTATAACATTGCTGTCATTCATTTCATTTATCTATAAGCTATGATCATTGAATATATTGTGCAATTGTTATTTTTAACAGGTTGTTATTTGTTAGATAATTAAGAATAAGAAAAATAAGATTTAATTTTATCTTTATTGCTTCTCTAATGCTTTTCCTTTTTTTAATGTAATCCACCTTTTCTGACCCTTTGTAATTTGTCCAAAATTACAATGCTTTGTAATTTTCCTTCCCTCTGAAGAACTTTTATTTTTATTATTTATTTATTTTTTTAAAGATTTTATTTGAGAGACAGATTGAGAGAGTGAGAGCACAAGCAGTGGGGAGGGGTAGAGGGAGAGGGAGAAGCAGACTCTCCACTGAGTAGGGAGCCCGAGATGTGAGACTCAATCCCAGGACCCTGGGATCATGACCTAAGCCAAAGGCAGACACTTAACTGACTGAGCCACCCAAGCATCCCTGAAGAACACCTTTTAAGCATTTCTTGCAAGGAAGGTGAATAGGCCTTCAGTTCCCTCAATTTTTGTTTGTCAAATAAAGCCTTTATTTCCCTTTCACTTTTGAAGGATAATTTTGATAGGTACAGAATTCTGGATTGGTGGATTTTCTGTTAATACTTTAAATTTTTCACTCTGCTCACTTTGCTTGCATGGTTTCTGAAGAGAAAGTTTGATGGAATTATTATTTTTTTCCTGTCTAGGTAAGGTTTTTTTCTTCTTTTTTTCCTCTTGGTTCTGTCCAGATTTTCCCATCTGTTTTTCTGCAGTTTTATTATGGTATACCTAGGTGCAAATATTATAGTATTTATCCTGTGTGGTGTGTTCTGAGCTTCATGGATCTGATTTATTGTTTATCACCAAAGACATACTTTTTCTGTTACAGTGTTGTTGATTTGTAGCATTTCCTTTTGATTTTTTTCTTATCTATATCTCTGCTTACACTACCCATCTGTTCTTGCATGTTGTTTACTTTTTCCATTAGTGCCCTTAGTATGTTTATCATAGCTATTTTTAAACTCAGTGATAATTCTAAAACCTCTGTTATACCCGAGTCTGGTTTTGAGGCTTGCTTTGTGTCTTCAGATAGTAGTTTTTGCCTTTACACTGCTTTGTAATTTTTTGTTGATAGCCAGACATGTTACATTAGGTAAAACAAACTGAAGTAAATAGGCCTTTAGTGTGAGGTTTTATGTTTATTTGACCAGGAGTTAGGCTGTTTACTATATTTCATAGCTGTGGTGTCAGAGGCTAAAATTTGTAGTGTTTTCGTTTTTGTCTGCCCTGTTGTTATGAGGTTTTGTAGAGAATTCTTTAATAGGGTCTGAGGCGTACAGTTCTTTTACTTACATATATATATATATATATGTATATATATAATTTTATTTATTTATTTATTTATTTTGAGAGAGAGAGAGAGAGAGCATGAGCAGCAGGAGGGGCAGAGGGAGAAGGTGAGGGAGAAACAGACTCCCTACTGAGCAGGGAGCCTGATGTGGGACTCTGTCCCAGGACCTTGAGACCATGACCTGAGCCAAAGGCAGCTGCTTAACCAACTGGGCCACCCAGGTGCCCCTAAAATCAAGAGTTGGATGCTTAACTGACTGAGCCACCCAGGTGCCCCGCAGTTCTTTTAGTTAGAATGATGTGATGTGGTGGCAAGGGATGGTATTAGGTCCCAGTGTTTTAGTGAGCCTGATTTGGTTGTCTTCTACCCCATGTCGAAGGATAGAGGGGTTGGAGTTGGATATTTCCTTTCCCCCAGGTTGGTTAGATTCTGTAAAACCCTGGTTGGTTAGGCTCTATAAAATTCTAGTTTGTTAGACTTCATTAAATAGTTTTCTTTTCAGGCAGGCCTTTTAAAGAATAACAGAGAGTTCTGGGCATATTTTTAAGATGGTTATTTTTCCCTTCCCCCTTCTGGAAACAAGAAATTTTTCTCAGATCCTCCCAGTGAGAACCTGATAGGGGTTCTTGGAGGTAAAAAGTCAGCAATGCATGGGGACCTTTCAAAGACTGGGTTCCCTCTCCATTTTTCACTTCAAGCTAGTTGACACAGAGCCTCCAGCAAATTGTCAATTATTGTTAAAGTATTCCTATTGATCCTGACTCCAACTGAGGGCTTACTATGTTCCTAGGCTTCTGCAGCTCCCACACTGTGATTTTATCTATCTGCCTGTCTGTGTCTCTAGTTTTCAGGGTAGCAGATTGCCCTCTGAGTTCAATTCTCTGATGGATCTAAGAAGAGTTGTTGATTTTCTTTTTTTTCCCCCCAGGTTGGTCAGTTGGTCTGTTTGCCTTCCTTCTTTCCTTCCTTCCTTCCTTCCTTCTTTCCTTCCTTTATCTTTGTTTTCAGTAATGAGAACAGGAGTGATGAATTACAAGCTCTTTACATGTTGGACCTGATTGAAGATTATTTTTTATTCTTTTTGGCAATTTTGTATTGGTAAAACTTGTTATGATATCCTCTGTCTGATTTGACAGTATTTTGGAATTTGATTTCCTTCTGGCATTAGGTCTGCACAGTTTGAGGTAATGTATTCTAATTTGCAAGAATGAGTATAGAACTTTTTCAGAGGGAAATTGATCTTAGGACTGATTCTTGTTATTGGTAAAATGACTCATTCTTAGCCCAGTTACTATTCTTCTGTTTGCAAGAGTAGTTTTGGGACAATGGCAACCTTTCCTTTGTTTCCTATGTTAATAGAGCTTCATTTTTATACTCTTGAACTATACAAAAAATAAATTTTATTTTTACAGCCTTTTTGGGTGTAGGGTCATGTCAAGTTTCACTAATTTGCACTTATGGTAACTCTACTGATGATTCTGGGAATGGTTATTAAAACCTTGTGCTGGGGTGCCTGGGTGGCTCAGTTGGTTAAGAATGTGCCTTCGGCTCAGGTCATGATACCAGGGTCCTGGGATCGAGTCCCGCATCGGTCTCCCTGCTCAGTGAGGAGCCTCCTTCTCCCCTCTCTCTGCTGTTCTCCCTGCTTGTGCTTTCTCTCGCTCGCTCTCTCCTGCTCTCTGTCAAATAAATAAATAAAATCTTAAAATAAATTTATAAAAACAAAACGGAAAACCTTGTGCTGATGCTTTGGATATATGGAATTAATTGGATGGCTAATTCAGACTGGGTGTCATAATTTAGTACATTGTTCACTAGTTATTTTTACGAGCTGAGAATAGAGTAGTAATGTTAATTCTTACATTTTCTGTGATGTGGTAAAAAAAAAACAACCTTAATGTACATCATTAATTTAATGCTTAGATATATTGAATTTAGTGCTTCAGTATCTTGGTGGAAGTATGAAAAGAGAAATTGGTCTATATTATATGTAAAATGTAGTTTATTTTCTTTTGAAAAAAGTTACATTAAAAAAATCACTATGTTGCAGGTATTTCAGACAACTGTTTCATTAAAATAAGAGAAGCATCCTTTATCCCATAGTTTAACATGACAATAGTTACCATGTGTGAGTATATGGGTCTTTTAGTTCTTTTTCTTTTCTTTTCTTTTTTTTTTTTAAAGATTTTATTTATTTATTTGACAGAGAGAGAGATAGTGAGGGCAGGAACACAAGCAAGGGGTGTGGGAGAGGGAGAGGCAGGCTTCCTGCTGAGCAGGGAGCCCGAGTGGGCCTCGATCCCAGGACCCTGGGATCATGATCTGAGCTGAGGGCAGATGCTTAACGACTGAGCTACCCAGGCACCCCAGTTCTTTTTCATATATAGATTTTTTTTTACATAGATGTGATCATAATTTCTTTTTAAATTTGTGCTGTTTTGTAGTGTGTTTCCTCATTCTGTATCACTGTGTTTTTAATAGTAATGTTTTTTCATTGAGTGAGGTACTGTTAGGTTGGTCAGACTGACAGTTTATTCTCTAATCAGTGTGATGAACCATGTGTGCATTTAGCTTTTCCATTTCTTTTGCTTTAGCTTTTTAAAAAAATTTTTAAAATTTTATTATTATTTTTTTAAATTAGATAGGTTCTGTGCCCTATGTGGACTTGAACTCATGACCCTGAGATCAAAAGTTGAATGCTGTACTGACTGAGTCGGCCAGGCGCCCCCTGATTTAGCTTTTCTATGTTTATGTCATTTCCTTGCCTGGATTTTCACAAGTTTCAGTCTCTCTTTCTTTTAAGGGATATTTTATGTTTTCTCCCCCAAGGCTAATTAACTTTTATTGGATCTTGAAAATATAATTTTTTTCTTATATGATTAGAAAACAGTGCTTTAGGACTTATATTGCCACAGTGATTCACAGTGTTCTCTTCTAAAAATTGAAATTTGTAACTAGGTGATAAAAATGATCTCCTAGACGTGTCAAACTTGGTATTCTAGACTCTCATACTTAGGTTATAAATTATCTATAGTCAAATAATTTAATATTTTATGTTGCACTTACACATTGAATTTTTCCTTACTGATTTTATATTTGTGGGTTTAATTTGATGTCTTTGTCAGGATTCCTTGTTAAATTTCTCAGCATTCTTCTGATTTTTCCTCTACACTATCACTTGTGTTTATGCCTGAATTGGGTCTAGCCTTTTGAGTGGAAAGTCAGTAGTAATAGAAACTTCTAGAAACATTTAGTGAGTCTGATGATCCTGAACCCACTTCCTCACCCATAAAAGCTAGCAACGGATTGTTTGCGACCTTCTATACTGCATATTCTCTTCTGGCTTTCTAAGTTGACATTTTATAAAGTATTTAGCTTTTTTTACTCCTGTCATCTTCAAGATATTTTACCATGATTAAAAAAAAAAATCATGTTTCTACTGAGACATAGGTGAACCCAAGGGAAGGAAAAGATCATGCGGAATTGTTGGGTTCATTTCATTTAAAAGCAGTAAGATTCCATAATGGGAATTTGTTCTTTATTCCTTGCAATTTTTTCAGTAAAGATAGGATTTCAAAAAATATATATCACTTAGGAATATCTGTATTGGTGTGGGATTTAAAGTGATGTATACAAGGATGCTCATCATATTTCTTTCTGTCCTTACTCCTTTCTTTTTCCTAGTCTTGCCCTTTCTCCAACAAATTTAATAAACAACTACTATGATTTTGGGCACAAAATGATTAAGACCCTGCCTTTAGAAAGCTGATAATTTAATAGGTGAGCTGGAAATGTAAGTCAATAGTTGCAATGTAGGAAGTCCCCTAATTTCGTATATAATAATATATTCCCCAAAATGTGTTTGAAAATAAATATTCACATGGCAGAGAGGTAGGAGGTGTTTGGGTATTTCTATGGGGAGTTATTCCATGAAGCCAAAATGTGTCATTATAAGACATCTAATTCTAGGTGCACCTGGGTGGCTCAGTTGGTTAAGTGTCCAACTCTTGATCTCAGCTCAGGTCTTGATCTTAGGGTCTTGAGTTTAAGCCCAGTGTGAAGCCTACATAAAACAAAAACAAAAACAAAAACATCTAATTCTAGTTCCTGGGCATGTTGCCTCCCTTGGGACCAGGAATCCTCTTTTGTGCACAACATCAAATGTGTCTGGTGGGATTGCTAGCTGTGCTTGAGCTGAGCAAATGGATCTTGGACCCAACCTCCTTGTAGAGAGGGGTGCAGTCTCTGGGATTTGAGCTCTGTTACTGGGATGGTAGGTATATGAAGCTGAGGGGAAAAGGATCCTTCTCACCCTGCTATGACAATATGAGCTGGGTACATAAAGGATGTCTCCCACTTATATATTTGATTACCTAGGATATCTTTTTGCAACCCAGCAATACCTATCGCTCTGCACTGTCCCAAGGGAGAAATCAAGGACTGTTGGAGATAGGCCTGGGGAAGAGTTAGGCTGGACAAGAGGACACCTATCCTTTAGGATTTTAGAAGGATAGCTTCAGTCACCCCTTCATCCTTACCCATCCCAACTTTTGTATATATGTGGCCAAGGCTTTGTCTGTAGAAGGACTGGAAATGAGGTAGGAAGAGTTATTTTTTTCCCATCATAGGCCGGGACAATAACAAATGTTTATTTCAATTTCAGGGAGGCCTGGCTTCACACTTCTTCCACTCCTTAGCATTGTGAGCTATCAGAGCTTCATGCATTACCTCACAATCATTAATAAGATGATGTCTAAGAGACTGAATTTGGTGTCCTAAAGGTAGTTTAAGGGTATCAGTCTGTAGTGTGTGAAATGTGTTGAGTTGTGTGAAATTTAGTCCTGGTCTGCTTCGTGTGGTAAGTATAGTTGGTGTATCTGTAAAACTCAGTAATAGCACATAGGGAGGAATAATAAATTGTGCCTAGAAGGTAATGAAACAGCTTACATAGGAGGGAATACTCAAACTCTTTAGTAAATGGGTGGCTTTAAAAGAAGATCTAATACTGAAAATTTCTGCCTGATAATACTGATATCTTAAGACCTTACTCAAATCAGATGGGGTTGTGGTCCAGAATACATTATTTGGGACTGAGCTCTCTTGAATATCTTTATACCTTAATTCTTTATACACAAAATTCAATAACTTCTAAGCTGCCTTTAGTAAATTTTCACTGTGAATTATACATTAGATGATTAAATGTTTTTTTTTAAGTAGAACAGTTGTTCTATTTGAACTTTTATTATGATTCAGGTACTGTGTTGAATGCCTGAGACAGCCACAACATATGACATGAACTAAGTCTTAAGAGGCAAAAGTCCAGAGGAAAGACAGAAATCTCTAAAATTGTGACAAATAGGGAATTGTGCTCTTACAAAATGTGCTTTGCGAGAGTAGGGAGGGAGTGATGGTATTCTCAGAGTGGGGAATTAGAGAGTTTGAGAATGGTGCTTGATAGAGATGACAGTTGAGTTGATAGCAGAGATACTTTTAAAGCTAAACTTCCAGTACCTGGTCTCTAAGTTTTTTCTAACTCTAGACTTAATTGGTTAAGTTACAGTCTCCCATAGTATTTAGTTACATATGTGTACAAGGAGAATTACTGCTTTTAATAAGGACTCTCAGATTTTGCATGGTTCAGGATCAGTAAAGCAAAATTATATTTTCCTTGGTATATTATATTTACTAGTAATATTACTAATAAATACTACTATACTACCACTACTGTTCCTGTAACTACTTCTATCAGTACTATGATTTCTGTTATTAGTACAGTGTTCTAATGCTCTTACCCCTTCTCCTCCTCTTTCCACTCCTACAACTACACTACTACTGGGTAATGCTTGTTTTTACTAGGAACCACTTTTAAGTTCTTTTTTTTTATTTTTTATTTTAAGTAATCTCTGCATCCGATGTGGGGCTTGAACTCACAACCCTGAGATTAAGAGTCACATGCTTTACTGACTGAACTAGCCAGCACACCTACTTTATAGGTTTTCTTTTTTTTAAGTTCTTTACAGTTTTAAGATGGGAGATTATATCAATTTTTAGAAGGGTTTTCAAGAGTATTGATTAAAAAAAGGTGACTTTCACAGAAACTTAATAAAATTATCCCTATTTTCAAAAAAGTATTCTGATAATTCAAGTTCTAGTTATGAGGAGTTATCCTATGTTTTTCTTTGTTTCCTGATAAGTATTATTATATGTATGGTAATATGATTGAATTTTTATGATTAGATTTATTCCAAATAAAAATTAATCCTAAATATAAAGCCTTTTTCTACTTAAGTATATGCTTTTTTTGTTCCTCTTGATATTTTTTCTGGACATTCGGGTCAATCAGGGTGTTTAGAATTTCTCTAGAGAGCATAAGCTATGGAGTAAGGCAGATGTGGTCTGATTCTTAACTTGGATACTAGCTGTGCTTGAGTAGTTAATTTTAGATACTAAATTTCTACATCTGTAAAATGTAAATAAATAATAAATGCAAAGTCTTTAGCACAGTGCCTGGCATAAAGTAATGGTTCAGTAAATGTTAACTACTACTGTTAACTGAGTTAGGAGTTAGGTCTCTGGCCTTAAATGTGGACCTTGGAGACTAGGAATACTTTGGGGCCACCTTGAGCCCCTATGTGGGGAAGACTGCCTATAAGATGACCTATTCTGGGCATGCCTTTCTGACCTGAAACTAATCAAATGTTTATGGGCTTTGCTGAAAAATTTTTAAAGAACTCTAATATTGCAAAAACACTATACAGAAGAAACTCTTAGTATACATCTAAATTTTGGCATAGGATGAGGCCACAGGTTGGCTAGGTTTCACTATGATGTAAGCATAATCATGGAGCAAGAGTTGATGAGAGAACCTTTTTCACAGCCTCTGGTCTGGGTAAGTTTGGCTTACTGGGGATAAGGTAGAGGAATCTGAACTATGGAGTCAGTAGTGCCAAACAGTAGGGAGAAGTGTCTTTTTTTTTTTTTTTTTAAAGAAGTTCTAGATTTAAAAAAAAAAGCACCTTGTTTTAGATGTTATCAGGCATCAGAGGTAACTGATGAAGGTAGCAGAAAAGTCAGAGACAAGTGTAGCTAAACTAGGTTGTATCGCCTATAATCTTTTTAGTTAGAGAACCAGGTCTGTAAAATGTTGAGAACCCTCTAAGGGGACTCCATGATGGGTAAATGCTTGAGAGCTCTGATTTTACCTTGTCTTTCTTTTTGGACAGTGGAGTTTAGAAGTGCATTCACAGTCATAGAAACCTTTGTATATATAGTTACCATTCTGAAAAGAGACATTCTGTCTTCCACTCCAGATAGTTATCTTAGATACTTCGATTTTTAGAACAATAATGTCACTATGGTTTAGGTTCTGAGTTAGTGGCTTGAGGAAATTTGATACAGGCCATTACAGAATAGAAGATAAATCTCATTTTAAAAATATTATTTACTGTGCCACCAGTTAGTAGTGACTTGTAATATGGAAACATTCTAAATTAAACATGATAGTTTAATTTATTATGTGTACTTTGCATTTTGGGAGTTTAAAAAAAAGTGCTACATGAAGGGCATGGCTTTAAAACAAATTGGGTTCTTTTACACACCAGTAAGTTGACAGTTTGACTAATTGTAAATGAAAGTGGAGTTATTACTATTTATTTATTTTTTTAAATTGAGTAGGCTACACACCCAACGTTGGGCTTGAGCACCACAACCTGGAGATCAAGAGTCACATGCTCTACCAAATGAGCCAGCCATATGCCCCAAAAGTAGAATTTTTAATTGATTTAATTCTAGATTCTAAAGGATGCTTTACAAAACACCTAGTCTGTCAATCAGTAGGTTGGTACTTTTCATACATTTTGTTAAGTTAAAAACTGGAATTTGTAGAGTGATAGTATTATACATGACACTTTATCAAAGAGATTAGTTGACAGCCTCATATAAACTCTTACTGATACCTCAGTCTAAAGTAAATACCTATTTTTTATCATTTCATCTTATGTATGACACTATTGGGTGTGTGTGTGTGCATGTATTTGTTTATTGACTTTTCTTACCAGAATGAAATTCCATGAGTTCTTTTTCTTTTTTCATCAAAACATTTATTAAATGATTAACTGCACGTGGCCTGAGCTGTGACTAGGCTTTGTTAAAAGACTTGAGTGCTTGGCTAAAACCAGGAAAACTGCTGCCTCCTTTTCATGTTCATAGAGCAGACGGATTTGTAAATCCCAGAGTGTGAGGTTCTGCCTACCCAAAGCCACTACTGTGCAGAGACCCTGGGTGAAGCCACCTTCATCATGTCTGACCAGGAGGCAAAACTGTCAACTGAGGACTTGGGGATAAGAAGGCAGGAGAATATATTAAATGCAAAGTCATTGGACAGGATAGCATTGAGATTTGCTTCAAAGTGAAAATGACAACATATCTTAAGAAACTCAAAGAATTGTGCTGTCAAAGACAGGGAGTTCCAATGAATTCACTCAGGTTTCTTTCTGAAGGTCCGAGAATTGCTGATAATCACATTGCAAAAGAACCGGGAGTGGAGGAAGATGTGATTGAAGTTTATCAGGAATAAACAGGGGGTCATTCAACGATTTAGATACTCTTTTTATTTTCTTTACTCTTAATCCTTTTTTATTTTTAAAAATAGTTCTTTTGTAATGTGGTGTTCAAAATGGAATTGAAAACCTGCACTCCATCTCTTTAAAACATCTGGTAATTTGAATTCTAGTGCCTGTTATTCATTATCACTTGTTTTCATTATGCTGAGTTTTAGTGATCAAACCTCAGCCCCCTTCATATTGCCCTCTCCTTTTAAAAAATTACATGTGTGCACAGAGAGACCACCTTTTTCAGCATTGCTTTCACAGGCAATGTGAGTATTCATAATGACTTTCTAGTTGGCCCTAAAGTTCTAGCATATTATTGCTTCAGTCCTGGACTATGACTTTCAGTGGGAAATGGAAGTTTTTCAGAGAACTGAACTTGGAGAAATGACCTTTCCTTAACCTGAAGCTACTTTTAAAATTTACGGGTCTGGACCAGAAGAAGGGAAGTATCAAGCTGGAGTCGAGATGACAGAGATGGTGAGAGTAATGACTAACTCCAAAGCAAAGATGGCTTCACTGAGGAGAAAGCATTTTAAGATAAAAGAAGTCTTGTCAGAAGATCCAGAGAAGTTCTGATTTTATTAGCAGTTAATAAAGTTATTCATGCAGTTGTGTATATAACAGAACACTGCTCTTTTTAATTTTATTTGTATTTTTTGGCCTGGGATATGGGTTTTAAATGGACATTTTACCAGCTTCATTAAAATAAAGTATTTGTAAAAACCATTAGAAAAAAAAAAGTCAAAGCAGAATCTCTGAAGTAGACATTTATTCTAGAATCTGAAAGGGAAAAAGAATAAAATTAGGTTATAAGTAGGCTAGGTATTGACAAAGTAGGCCAATCTGAGGCTAAATGTTGTCAGCCAAGAACAGATGTTAGATGGAGGAACCCAGAAGTGCTACCTTCAACCTACTGTTGAATTAGACTACATTGGACCTATCATAGACTCTCTCCTTAAGAACAGTGACTAAGTTCACATTGTTCAGGGCTGTCCCCAGTGCTCAGTATAGTTCCTGGCAATTTGTATGCTCTGCATAAAATTTTTTCGTGAAAAAAAGTGAATTAATCTGTAGGTAGTAGGTTCTGGAGAGCTGACTTCAGACATTATTAGGGGTGTCGTTGCCATGAGTTTTAAGCCATAGCTGCTCCTGTATCATTTTTCTTTGAGTTTCTCTTAACCTTTTGGGGTGAAGGATCAGAATTTGTGCCTTTGGCCCTTGTTAATAATATGCTTTGAATTATTTTCTGCATTATTCTTATCTATAGCTAGACCCTTTTTTTCATAAAAGGGCAAGCTTCTCTTGTTTTTTAAGTTCTGGTAGCTGAAATTTGAGTCTATGTCCAGTGTACTAATAGAAAGTCTTGTATTTATTTTCTTAGTGAAGTTACCTTAAATAAAATTCCAAAGGGTTTAATTGTCCTAAATAAATCTGTATTACTTAGTTATATGAAGTTAATAATGATTGATTTAAGGGATTAGGAATGAGTCATCAATGCTTTTCTCTTGCAGTTAGTGATTTCAAGCCTTTTTTGTGCTGGTGGCAATGAAAAATTACTTAGTCCTTGCTGGACATGAAGAAATTCAGAGTTGTTTTTGCTTGTTTCTTCATGGAATGAAAGAGGTGGATTAAATTGCCCTTTTACTAATGTAAATATGAAAAGAACTTAGTCTAGATTTTCTTCTAGACTTTTATTTCACTTACGCTTTTTTCCCCCCAAAGATAACACTCCTCTCATTTTAATGCATGTTAAAATTGGGTGAGTAAGCTTAAATATGTTAGTGTGCCTCCCCTTCAGTCTCACTAGCCCTATTTTAAGTGCTCTGTAGCCACATATGGCTAGTGGTTATTATATTGGGCAGTGTAGGTATAGAACATTTCTTTCTTGCAGATATACCTGATATAGACATTTTCTCTTATAGATTTTAATGATCCAGGTAATTATAATTTTTAAGGTAAGATTCTCAGTATTTTTGGTAAGACATTTGTATTATGAAATTTATTTTGATTATTCTGTTATATCGTGGATACACCACTAATTTTTATTATTCTGTCATTTTTAAATGTCATTTTTATTTAATTTTGAGACTAGCTTCCATTTTGTAATATAATTTTATCATATCATATAATTTTGTAATATAATTTAATGGGAAATTTTGATATAGTAACTAGAAATTGCCCTTACAGGTAACACAGAACATTAATCTTGTTAAGTGAGGTAATGAATATAACTGCATGAAAATTCCTTTTAAGGCTTTTACTGTCAGTATTTTAGGAATGTAGAGCTTCCAAAACAGGCCTTTGGCTCCTAATGTGTTTTGGTTAAACATGATAATGATTTTGTCAGTATAGTGCTGGGCTTACAAAAGTTGCTGATTAGATGTTCTTTTAGTACATAGATTTCATTTTCTAGAGCATGGTTCCCCAAACCAGATGATCATAAGAATTCCCTGAGGAGGAGCACCTGGGTGGCTCATTCGGTTAAGCGGTTAAGCCCTTAAGCATCTGCCTTCGGCTCAGGTCATGATCCCAGGGTTCTGGGATGGAGCCCCACATCCGGCTCCCTGCTCAGCGGGAAGCCTGCTTCTCCCTCTCCCTCGGCCTGCTCCCCTTGCTTGTGCTTTCTCTCTCTCTGTCAAATAAATAAATAGAATCTTAAAAAAAAAAAAAAAGAAAATTCCCTGAGGAGCTTTTTAAAGATACAGATATCCAAAGCAGATGTATTATATAGCATATGTATTAATAAAATCCTTTGTGTACATTCCTTAGTATTAAAACTCCTTGAGATACAATTGTTGGCTAAAAAGATTGAACTATTTTTTAGATTTTTGATTCACAGGAACAAATTTCCTTCAGAAAGTTTGCTCCAATTTATAAACTTTTCCTCACATTTCTCTACACTGGGTATTATTGAATTTTTAATATTTCTCAGTTGATTAAAAAGATCTCTTATTTTAGCTTGTATTTCTTTAATTATGAGTGAGAGTCAGAATTTTTCAAAAAAATTTTTTTAAATTTAATTTTATTATGTTATCTTAATCACCATACATTACATCATTAGTTTTTGATGTAGTGTTCCATGATTCATTGTTTGCATATAACACCCAGTGCTCCATTCAATACATACCCACTTTAATACTCATCACCAGGCTAACCCATCCCCCCAACCCCCTCCCTTCTAGAACCCTCAGTTTGTTTCTGAGTCCATAGTCTCTCATGGTTCATCTCCCCTTCCGATTTCCCTCCCTTCATTTTTCCCTTCCTACTATCTTTTCTTTTTTTAATTTTTAATTTATTTTTTAATTTTTAATTTTTTAAAAGATTTTATTTATTTATTTGACAGAGAGAGACACAGCGAGAGAGGGAACACAAGCCGGGGTGTGGGAGGGGGAGAAGCAGGCTTCCTGTGGAGCAGGGAGCCCGATGCAGGGCTCGATCCCAGGACCCTGGGATCATGACCTGAGCCGAAGGCAGATGCTTAACCGACTGAGCCACCCAGGTGCCCCCCCACCCTTTTTTTTTTTAACATATAATGTATTATTTGTTTCAGAGATACAGGTCTGTGATTCATCGGTCTTACACAGTTCTTTTGATAATGCATTTTTTTCTCCTCCCTCTTTCTTTTTTCTCTTTTCTTTTCTTTTCTTTTCTTTTCTTTCTTTCTTTCTTTCTTTCTTTCTTTCTTTCTTTCTTTCTTTCTTTCTTTCTTTCTGTCTTTCTTTCTGTCTTTCTTTCTGTCTTTCTTTCTGTCTTTCTTTCTGTCTTTCTGTCTGTCTTTCTGTCTTTCTGTCTTTCTTTCTTTCTCTTTATTTTCTTTCTTTCTTTTCTTTCTTTCCTTCTTTCTTTCTTTTCCTCTCTCTCTTTCTTTCTTTCAAATTGCCTGTTTTTGATATCTCTTCTTTCACATACCTAGGGTTCTTCATTTTGAGCAGCAATAAGTTGAATGATAGGGCTAGAAGGCAATGACTAGAAACAAGAATTGGTGTTCAGAAGGGCGGGGTGATTTTGGTTATTGAGCCTGGTACAGATATGGGCGAAATGTTAAATCTATCACAGATCTGCAAGATTCTTTGTACATATTTTCCATCTATTCTCTCATAAATGGTATCTTTTAGGAATGGTCCTTTTCAGTTTGACAGTGGAGGAATTGGATTTAAAATTTTCTTATGAAGAAAGGAAGTATTTTGCTACTATCATTTGGAAACCGATCATTATATTTGATTCTGGTTGTTATTGGAATCAGTTTGAAATAATGCCATTAATAATGCCATCTAACACAACTATTTATTTTTGATTTCTTGCCTATGTATAAATATGATAGAACAGAAATCCCTTAATTATGGGGACCTTTTTTATCTTTGTGTCTCTAGTGCCTCATAGTATCTGGCCCTGTAAAAGAAAACTCATTTCCTGTACTCACAACACTTCTGACACCAGATGTGTGGGTTTTCCATACCAAGCAATTCTTTAATTCTTGGAGGATACCAACCGAATTGTTAGCATAGACCCCAGAGGTTAAGGCCCAGTCCCACAAGACTACCCTTCACTTCACATGTCAGTTGGGAGTAGTGGGTGCCCAGGTTACCCACACTTCTGTCTGACTTGGCTACAAATTGGGGGGATCTCATGACTTCCTCCTCAGGTTTGATAATTAGCTATTATGGCTCATAGAACTCAAACACTTACGTTTATCATCTTATTACAAAGGATATAATTAAAGATAATGATGAACAGCAAGATGAAGAGGTACATAGGATGAGGTCCAGAAAGATCCTGAGCACACGGAGTGGAGTGCGCCACTCTCCTGGCACATGGATGTGTTTACCAACTTGGACGGTCTCTAGGAACCATAGTTTAGGGATTTTTAATGGAGACTTTATCACATAAGCATGATTGGTTATTAAGTCAATGTCCAGCCCCTCTCTTGTCCCTGCAGTGTAGGGCATGGGGCTGAAAGTTCCAATCTTATGATCTGGGTTTGGTCTTTCTGGTGACCAGCCCCTGTGTTGAAGCTATCCGGGAACCCACCAAGAGGAGCCTCATTAGAATGAAAAATGTTCCTATCAAGAAATTCCAAGGGATTTAGGAACTCTGTGTGAGGGGTGTGTGTCCATCTGGGCCATGGACAACTGTGTTCAGTCAGAATGGGGGCTCACAGAGGGAGTGGGGGTACTGGCACCAGCAAGAGTCCTTGAGAGTGCCTAGGGCTCAGGTTTCCATGTGCAGAGGGAGTTGACAGCTTGTTACCAGGGTGAGGTTTCAAGGTTGCAGGAGGATTGTGTTCTGTCTAAGTGACTGGGACAGCACTCCACTAGAAGTCCTCACTCACATGTCCAACACTACTTCCTACCAAGTCCCTACTGTAAGCTGGTGGAGAGAGAGCCTCTTTCTACTTCAGTGTCCTTTGAGTGCCCTCTACTGAAAAAGCTTAGCGTAGTGCTCATGTTAAATTAGAATAAAGAAATTTTGTTTATCACAAAACATATATTGAAAGATTCCTTCAGAGCTGGGATCTCTGCATATGTGTCCATAACTGACACATATGGATAATACCTAAGTTTGTTAATCAAGTCACCTGTTGAGGGACAGTTTTGGTTCTTTCTAGTTATTGGTTCCTACAAGTAAAGCTGCCATGAGCATTAATACACAAGTTTTTGTATGGACATATATTTTGATTTCTCTTAGGTAAATACCTAAATGTGGAATGACTGGATCGTACATTAGTGTGTGTAAATTTTTAGGAAATTGCCAGATAGTTTCCCAAAGTGGCTATACGATTTTTTGTTCTTGCTGGCAGTTCCTCTATATCTTACCAATATTTGATATGGGTTATTCCTTTTAATTTTAGCCATTCTAATAGGTGTATAGTGTTATCTCCTTGTGTTTTAATTTCCATTTCTCTAATGACTAATGATATTGAGTATCATTTCTTGTGTTTATTTACCATTTGTATATTTTCTTGGGTAAAATGCTCAAATCTTTTTTTTAATTGGATTGTTTTCTCATTATTGAGTTTTGGATGCTTTTTTTTTTTGAGTTTTGAGTGCTTCTTCTGTATTTTTGATTCTATTCTTTGCTGAGGTTTTTTCCTGGATTGTGGCTTGTCTTTTCGTTCTTTTAACAGTATCTTTTGAGGAATAATAATTTTTAATTTTGATGAAAGTTCAGGCTATCAATTTATTCTTGTATCCATCATGTTTTTGTATCTAAGATACTTTTGCTTAATGCAAGGTGATAAAGGCTTTCTCCTAGGATAGATTCTGGAAGTTTTATGGTTTTAGTTTTGTTTTGTTTTGGAAAGTTTTTTTTTTAAGATTTATTTATTTTAGATCACGAGCAGGGGGAGGGGCAGAGGGAGACAGACAGACTCCCTGCTGAGCAGGGAGCCTGAAAGGGGCTCAATCCCCCGGACCCTGAGATCATGACCTGAGCCAAAATCAAGGGTCAGATGCTCAACCCACTGAGTCACCCAGGTGCCCCATAGTTTTAGGTTTTATGATTAGTACTATGATGCATTTTTGTTTTTTTTGTTTTGTTTTTTTAATTTATTTGTCAGAGAGAGAGAGAGAGAGCACAGCAGGGGGAGTGGGAGAGGGAGAAGCAGACTCTCCACTGAGCAGGGAGCCCGACGCGGGACTCGATCCCAGGACCCTGAGATCATGACCTGAGCTGAAGGCAGACACTTAACGACCGAGCCACCCAGGCGCCCCAGTAGTATGATGCATTTTGAGTTTATGTTTTTTATGTGAAGTGAAAATTGGATAAGGGTTTATTTTTTTGCATAGTGATTTGTCTTTACACTTTTTGTCAAAGATCAGTTGATCATATATGTGTGGGTTTATTTCTGATCCCCTAATTTGTTCCACTGATCTCTTGTCTGTTTCAGTGCTGCTGCTTGGATTACTGTGGTGTTATAAGAAGTCACGAAATCAAGTTGTGCTGCTCATCTTACTTTGTTCTTTTTCAGTGTTATTTTGACTGTTGTGCTGATTATTCATTTATTGCCTCTCAGCTCCAGATTCACCCTTTTTGCTCGTTCTGTGAAAATGGATCTGGCCCTTTCAGTATTTCTCTTTCGCCAGCTGGCACAGTGTTAAGCTTCGTCAATATAGAGTGCTACAGACACACTGCAAGAGGAGAGTTTTGCTTCTTGGTTTCCATGTGCTTGCTTGACAGGCTCCAGCAGCACACTCAACTTCTCTGGAATCAACCCCCATGGCTTCCTTAGTGTACAGTTCCTGCCACATGTGTGACTTTACCGGCACTAAGCTTCTGCAGTGCTCAGAGGACTGCAGTAACCCAACAGCCAGCGACCCCAAGGCTAGCTTCTCTTTGTACCTCTCATGTGGGTTTGTAGCAGAATGCCTTAATAGGACACATCCAGATGAACAGCTTTTCCTAGTTCCCCTATGAATGGATTTCTGGCAAGTTGCACAAGCCACATTTCCAGCAAGTTCTGCTGGCATGACACCAGAACAATTTATCTGTCATTCAGTGAGATGGGACTGTGCCCTCTCCAACGAGGTCCGATCTCAGCCCTGGAATGTCTAGGGAGTTGGGAGAGGCTCTTGCTTAGGCACTCCTGTCTCAGCCCTCGAAGGTTTTAGCTGCTCTTGTTTTCTTTAGTATTCTCTTTGCTTCTCACTAGTTAATTGTTGTTAAACCAACCCCTGTAATAGTTAATGATTCTTTATACTTAACTTTCCCTTTTCAAATTTCTGTGTGGCTTCTCTTGTCTGAGTGGATCTAGAATGATGCACCCGTTCTAGGTTTTTTACATTTCTATGCGAATTTTAGAAGCAGTTTCTAAATGTCTTAAAAAAAAAAGCCTGCTGGGATTTTCACTGAATTTATACATAAATCTGGGGCAATTACATTGGAATCTATAGATAAATTTGGGGAGAATTGATCTCTTAACAGTATTGAATCTTTTGATTCATGAATAAAGTATCACTTTTTTTTTTTAAGGATTTATTTATTTATTTGAGAGAGAGAGCACGAGTGAGAGGCAGAGGAAGAAGCAGACTCCCTGCTGAGCAGGGAGCCCGACTCGGGGCTTGATCCCAGAACCCTGAGATCATGACCTGAGCTGAAGGCAGATGCTTAACCAACTGAGCCACGCAGGTGCCCCTAAAGTATCACCTTTTATTTAGATTTTGTTTCTTTTTTTTTTAAGATTTTATTTATTTGTTTATTTGAGAGAGAGAGTGCTTACATGCATGGGGGGACAGGTAGAGGGGGAGTGAGAGGGAAAGAATCTTTGTTTTTTGTTTTGTTAAAGATTTTATTTATTTATTAGAAAGAGAGAGAGTGCACATAAGCATGGGGAGTGGCAGGCAGAGTGAGAAGTGGGCTCCCCACCCGGCAAGGAGCCCACTGGGGGACTCTATCCCAGGACACTGGGATCATGACCTGAGCCAAAGGCAGGCGCTTAACTGACTGAGCCACCCAGGCGTCCTGAGGGAAACTATCTTAAGCAGACTCCACACTGAGAGTAGAGCCTGTTGTGGGCTTGATCTCATGACCCTGAGATTATGACCTGAGCTGAAACCAAGAGTTGGACATTCAACCAACTGAACCACCCAGTTGCCCCTAGAATTTCAGTCTCTTTTAGCAGTGTTATTTTGTTTTTTTTTTTTTAATACAGATCTTTCCCAGATTTTGCCACATTTATCCCTCCCTAAGTGTGTTACATTTTTTATGCTCTTATAAATAGCATTATTTTTTTAATTCCACTTTCCAGTTGTTCATTGCTAATATATAAAAATGCAGTTGATTTTTATATCCTGTAACCTTGCTAAATTCACTTTTTAGTTCTAGTGGTTTTTTTGGGGGGATTTGTGGGGGTTTTATTTGGTAGATTCCACTGGATTTTCTACACAGTCATGTCTTCTGTGAATAAAGAGAGTTTTACTCCTTTCATTCCAATATATGTTCCTTTTATTTCTTTTTCTTGCCTGACTTAATTGGCTAGACCCTCTAGTATAATGTTGAGTGGAAATGGTGAGAGAGGACATTCTAGTCTTGCTTCTAATCTTAGTGGGAAGGCATCCATTCTTTCATAATTAAGTATGATGTTAATTGTAGATTTTTCATAGATACCCTTTATTAGATTGATTAAATTCATTTCTATTTCTAGTTTGCAGAGATTTTTCAAATCAGGAATGGATATTGGATTTTGTCAGATGCTTTTGGGTGTGTGTCTTTTGAGATGAGAGTTACTATTTATTTATGTTTTAGCTCTGGGTAATGCAAGTGTCTGTTGTTATGTACAATTTTGTTGGCCTTTTTTTCCCCCGAAAATGACCTCCTCCCCTAAAAAAAGTCAATTAATCTGCATGTATAATACCTGGGTTTAAAAAATATTTTATGTGCAGTATCATCTCTACTTGGTTAAAATATAAATTATAATAATGCTAATGGAGTCTAATTATTGAGCTGTGATGTGAAAAAATAGAGAAAAATCTGAGAATTATCCATAAAATACATACCTACTAAAGAAGTTTTGATGAGTACAATTGTTTTAACTCTAAATTTATATTTAGCACTACTGAAGGGAGACAGCTATAGGATACGGATACTTAAGGGTCTTTGGTAAGTGTTTAGGAAGAAGTGAAAACAGTAGATGAATTACATGAAGAAAAATTTAAAGCATAGAGGATTACTTAAAGATTGAAAAAAGCAAATAAGTAGACCTAACAAAACAAAGGGGTCAGAAAGAATGCAGTTGTTTCTTATAGACAATAATTGGAGTTAAGGCAATGTAGCTGGTGGCTTTGGTGAAGTGGAAAGGATTGCCCTGGGATAATTGGGTTTAAATCCTGTATTTCCCACTTGCTAACTCAGTAAGTTTCTTAAACTAAGTTTCTGATTTCTCATCTATGGCGTGAACATAAGAATATTTATCCCAAGCGTTGTAATGAAGATTAAATAGAATCAGTTACATAAAAGTGCATAGCAGTGGGGCACCTGGGTGGCTCAGTCGTTAAGCGTCTGCCTTTGGCTCAGGTCATGATCCCAGCGTCCTGGGATCGAGCCCCATGTCTGGTTCCCTGCTCCGCGGGAAGCCTGCTTCTTCCTCTCCCACTCCCCCTGCTCGTGTTCCCTCTCTTGCTGTGTCCCTCTCTGTCAAATAAATAAATAAAATCTTTAAAAAAAAATGCATAGCTGTATAGTTAGGCACTTAATAAATGTTTGTCTTTGTCTTTATAATTATTTTTAAATGACCAATAGAAGCATTATTTTTCTGTTGCCTGTTTCCCTAGTGATTATATATAGACACAGAAGTAGTGCCCACAGTTACCTTGAAACCCATTGAGAAAATAAAAACCAAAGCCAATTCCTGCTGTGTTGACCTCCTAGAACTTCTGATAGTTTGAAAGAAAATTAACCAGAGCACTGTGAGCATAAGATTATATTAGAAAATGTTCTGAAGGAGAGTTCTAACTTGAGGAAGGAGGGCAGAATTTATAAGGCATTAGCAAGAGGGGTTAGGCATAGTTCAACTAGTTTGGGGGAATAGTTGGTCAAAGATGGCTCTCAGAGAATTGGTCTTGTAGATTAGTAGCCATTGGGCAGATTTTTTTCAAGAAGTTTGAGGAGAAGCAGCTGTGGGGGTCAGTCAAGGATACGAGAGGACCAATGCAAAATTCTCAGGTTTTTAGTGTCTGCACAGTAGATTTTTCAATCATCGGCTCTTCCAGTCCTTTCCTCCTGCACCTCCGCCACTAGTATAAGGGCCCTTTATCCTGGTCATGATTTTAGACCTTTGTAGCTCTTGATCTCAGAGGTAATATCTTTATGAAATTATACGGAACAAGGAATTAAGTATTTTGTAGAACTAGAAAGTTCTCTTAGTCTTTGCTTCCTGCCTTCTTTGTATTGTGTTTTGGGTTCTATTATGTCGGTGCTCTGCAGTAGAGGAAATGGTAATGTATGATAACGAAAAGCTTCAAAGTAGACATATGGCTGGTAGGGAGATTCAAATAGGGTTTTGCAGCAGCTATTTTAGATGATGACACATCTTCAACTTAAATTGCAATTGATTTTTTTTTTATTTTGCCTTATCTTTCTGTGATGATTCTAGTAGAAATCAAATGAAATTATTTTTGATAGCTGGTTTGTGAACATTGGTGTTTGCAGTTAACCTTCTAAAGCCTACCTGTGCTTTCAGGGAGCTCAGCTTGTGACTAAATGGATCATCTCTTCTCTTTTATCTATTTAATGCCTTACTGGTTTCTAGCAGCCGGTACTTAACATTGTTCATTCTTGAGTTTGGTGCTTCAAGTGATTTCTTTGCCTTTATGAGGTACTTTCTGACTATAGGTGAATCCATTCTCCTGTAAATATAATCTGTGCTTTGAAATTAAATTATCCTTTTCCTCTTTGAATACATAAATCCTTTTATTATCTGATAGTTTGCCTCTTGATTTGTGGCTTCCTGTGTTCCTTTTGTAATGCTTACTTAGCTTTTAATTTAAATACAAGGTTGCCTTAGTTAGCATCCAAGGAAGACTTTGGCCTATTCAGACACTGAGAAAGTATGAATATTTGGCCACCATATTTAGAATTATTGGGGCATTTCATTCTAATTTTTCAGAATACAGAAGGGGAGGCAAATTTCTTATTTTTTCCTAATCAAGCTCACCATAGACCTTGTACTTTTCGAAATAGCTTGAGTGGGAAAAAAATATATGAAGGATGGCATATCTGCTATTTCTACATGGATGTACTTACCATAACTGTGAAAAATATATTTGATTTACTGTGAAGCTGTCAGGGTAAATGTGTCAGATATAATCAATATTTTAGTATTGTCGTGTATAGTTAAGCACTTTCCCATAAATTATAAGAAAGTTATTTATGTTTTTTTGTTCGCAGAATATCACAAATATTTCCATAATGTAGCTTTCTTTTTTGATATTCAGAGGAAGTTAGAGATAAGATTTATCTACAACTAAATAGTAAGTCACTGGTGAGAATTTTTTCTGCCTCATATATTACTATGCTTCTTAAGTCTCATTCTTCTCCATTTTTAACATTTGGTGATAGGATACAAGTGTCATTATCATAGCTTTCTTTAATTTCCTGGGAAGTATCTTTTATAGCCTTCATATCTTTCAATCTTAGGAACTCTGAAAGGCTTCTTTAACCTTTATTTCTTCTAAAGAAAATATCCTCATTTGCTCTTTAAAAAAAATTTATTTATTTATTTATTTGAGATAAAGAGAGAGAGCACAAGCAGGAGGGGCAGAGGGAGAAGCAGACTCCCTGCCAAGCAGGGATCCCAAAGTAGGGCTCCATCCCAGGAGCCTGACATCATGACCTGAGCCAGAGTCAGAGGCTTAACAGACTGACCTGCCCAGGTGCCCCTCTTCATTTTCTCTTGATGTTTTTGTAGAGATTCCTGTTACCCATGGAGAGAAATAAAAACATGCAATGTAAAATCTCAGTCATTTAGGACATTTTAAAAATTAACAAATCATTTTAAAAGTTCCATGGATTTGTGATTTTTTTTAGTTGTTTTCAGCTTTATTGAGGTATAATTGACAAATATCGTAAAATGTTTAAAGTATACATGGTGACTTCATATATTCTTTCTTAGTAATTTATAGTGCAGTGTTATCAACTATAGTAACCATGCTTTACATTAGATTCTCAGACTTTGTACATCTGATAGCTGGAAGTCTATAGTCCTTTATCAACTTCTCCCTATTTCCTGTGCCACCCAGTCCCTGGTAGCCACTTTTCTACCTTCTGTTAGTATGAGTTGGATTTTTTTTTTTTTTTTTGTAGATTCCACGTATAAGTGATACCATACAGTATTTTCTCTGTCTGGCTTATTTCACTTAGTATAATGCTCTTAAGATTTATTCATATTGTTGGAAATGGCAGGATTTCTTTTTTTCTCATGGCTGAATAATATTGTATATATACAAATATATATGTATATGCATACATACACACACATACACATACACACCCCACATCTTTATCCTTTCATCTCTGGGTGGATACTTAGGTTGTTTCCATATTTTGGCTATTGTGAATAATACTGCAGTAAACATGGGAGTGCACTGATCCTGTCCTGGATCATTTGGGTAATTCTGTTTTTGATTTTTTTGAGGAAACCTCCATACATTCTCCATAGTATGCTACATCAGTTTACATTGCCACCAGCAGTGAACAAGGGTTCTTCTTTGTCCACATCCTCACCAACACTTGTTAAATTACGTTTCTTTTTTTGTAATAGCCATTCTAACAGGTGTGAGGTGATATCTCAATGTAGTTTTGATTTGCATTTGGTGATGACTAGTGATGCTGAGCCACCTTTTCACATACCTGATAGCCATTTGTAGGTCTTCTATGGAAAAATATTGTTTTTAAGTCAGATTTATTTAACAATTCTGTAGGTTTTCCCATTCTGTAGGTTTTCTCTTCATTTTGTTGATGATTTCCCTTGCTGTACAGAAGCTTTATTTTTTTTTTTTTGGCAAAATGGTGGTTTTATTGAAGGAAGAGCTGCTGCTGCTCCCTGCTGCCCAGAAACTTTTTTAGTTTGATATTGTCCCATTTGTTTATTGTGTTTTTGTCACCTTTACTTTCTGTGTTTTGAAATTGAAAAAATCATTGTCAAGATTGATGTCAAGGAGCTTACCTCCTACAGCTTACCTCCTTACAGTTTCAGGTCATTTTGAGTTGATTTTTGTCTGTGTTGTTTCATTCTTTTGGCTGTGGCTGTCCAGTTTTCCCAGCACCTTTTCTTGAAGAGACTACCTTTTCCCATTGTATATTCTTGGCTTGTCAAATATTAATTGACCATATATGCAAGAGTTTATTAATTAACCATATATGCATGAGTTTATTTCTGAGCTCTCTGCTTCATTGATTTGTATATCTATTTTAATGCCAGTATTGTACTGTTTTGATTACTATATATAGTAATTTGTAGTATAATTTGAAATGAGGAAGTGGGAGGCCTTTAGCTTTGTTCTTTCTCAAGATTGCTTTAGCTCTTTGGAGTTTTTTGTGGTTCAGTACAAATTTGGGTATTGTTGGTTCTATTTCTGAGAAAAAAAGCCATTGGAATTTTGATAGGGATTGCATCGAATTTGTAGATTGCATTAGGATGTTTGGACATTTTAACAATATTCTAATTTGTGAGCACAGATTTATTTGTGATTTCCATTTATTTATGTCTTCTCCAGTTTCTTTCGTCAGTGTCTTATAGTTTTCATGTACAAATCTTTTACTCCTTTGCTAAATTTATTCCTAAGTGTTTTTTTGATGCAATTGTGAATGGGATTTTCTTAATTATTCTTTCTGCTAGTGTGTTGTTAGTGTATATAAACACAACTGGTATTTGT
This sequence comes from Zalophus californianus, assembly GCF_009762305.2. NCBI lineage: Eukaryota > Metazoa > Chordata > Mammalia > Carnivora > Otariidae > Zalophus > Zalophus californianus. Next base: position 34,920,514 of record NC_045600.1, on the reverse strand, counting down.
GTCCTGATTTTGTATCATGCATTTTTACTGAATCCGTTGATTGGTTCTACCAGTTTTTTGGTGGAGTCTTAGTATTTTCTATATATAATATGTCATCTGCAAATAATGAGTTTTACTAACTCCTTTTCAATTTAGATGTCTTATTTATTTTTCTTGCCTAATGGTTCTGGCTAGGATTTTCAGTACTGTGTTGAATGACAGTGGTGAGAGTGAGCATCCTTGTCTTGTTCCTGACCTTAGAGGAAAAACTTTCAACTTTTCACTGTTGAGTATGATGTTAGCTGTGGGCTTGTCATATGTGGCCTTTTCATGTTGAGGTATGTTCCCACTATATTCATTTTGTTGAGTTTTTAATCATGAATGCTGAATTTTGTTAAATGTTTTCTTCATCTGTTGAGATGATAATATGATTTTTTGGGGGGAGGGCAGGGTGGGGAGGGGCAGAGGGAGAGAGAGAATCTTACGCAGACTTCATGCCTGGTGTAAGAGCTTGATGTGGGCTTGATCTCACAACCCTGAGATCATGACCTGAGCCAAAATCAGGAATTGGATGCTCAACTGAGCACCCAGGTGCCCCAATATGACTTTTATCCGTTGTTTTGTGTGTGGTATTACATTTACAGATTTACCTATATTGAACCATCCTTGCATCCCAGGGATAAAACCCATGGTGTATGATCCTTTTAATGTGTTGTTGAATTCTGCTTACTAATATTTTATTGAGAATTTTTGCATTCATATTCATCAGGGATATTGCCCTGGAGGCTTCCTTTTTGTAGTGTCCTTGTTTGGTTTTGATTATAAGGATAATGCTGGCTTCATAAAATGAATTTGGAAATATTCCCTTCTCTTAGGTTTTTGGAAGTTTGAAAAGGATTGATAATAATTCTTTTTAAATGTTTGGTAGAATTTACCAGTGAAGCCATCTGGTCCTGTAGGAAGGTTTTTGATTACTGATTAAATCTTCTTACTAGTAATTGGTCTGTTGAGATTTTCTCTTTCTTCATGATTCAGTCTTGGTAGGTTGGTATATTTCTAGGAATTTGTCCCTTTCTTAGGATGTCCAATTTGTTGTATGTAATTGTTTGTAGTAGTCTCATGATCCTTTATATATGTGTGATACCATTTGTAATGTCTCCTCATTCATTTATAATTTTATTTGAGTTCTTTCACTTTTTCTTGGTTAGTCTAGCTAAATGTTGTCTATTTTGTTTATCTTTTCAAAAAACCAGTTCTTAGTTTCATTATTTTTTCTATTATCTTTTTTGTTTCTGTTTCATTTATTTCCACTCTAATTTGTGGAATTTTTTTTTTTAACTAACTTCAGGCTTAGTTTGTTATTATTTTTCTAGTTCTTTTTAAAATTCTTCTTTAGTTCCTTGATGAGTAAATTTAGGTTGTTTATATTGTGTATTTCCACATTAATTTGCCCATAGATATTTTTTATTTCTTCTTGGACCCATTTGTTAGCATTAGTAGCATGTTGTTTAATCTTCATGTATTTGTGAATTTTTCAGGTTTCTTCTTGTAATTGATTTCTAGTTTTATACTATAGAAAAGATGCTTGATATGATTTATTTTTCTTGAATTTATTAAGACTTGTTTTGTGGCCTAACATGATGTATCCTGGAGAGTGTTCCATGGGTAATTAAGTATTCTGCTGCTGTTGAGTGGAATGTTCTGTAAATTTCTCTTGAGGCCTTTTGGTCAAATGTGTAGTTTAAGTACAGTGTTTCCATATTGATATTCTTTCTAGATGATCTATCCATTGTTGAAAGTGGGGTGTTGAAGTTTCTACAATTGTTGTGTTGCTGTCTATTTCTCCCTTCAGCTGTATTATTATTTGCTTTATAATTTTAGGTACTTCTGTTTTGGGTAGATAAATATTTAAAAATGTTACAACCACTTGTTGGATTGACCCCTTTAACCTTATATAATTACCTTCTTTGTCTCCTCTTGCAGTCTTTTGCTTTGAAGGCTATATTGTCTGATATAAGTGTAACTATTCTTGCTCCCTTTTGGTTTCCATTTGCCTAGAATATCTTTTTCCATTCCTTTACTTTCGTCTGTATATATCCTTAAGATATATAAGAGAACTTAGTCCACTTACATTTAAAGTAATTATTGATAGATGTGGATTTATTATTGTCATTTTGTTAATTGTTTCCTGGCTGTATTGTAATTCCTTTGTTCCTTTTATCTCGTTCTTTGTCATTTGATGATTTTCTGTAGTGGTATGCTTAGATTTCTTTATCTTTTGTGTAGCTGTTACAGGTTTTTACTTTGTGGTTACCCTGAGGCTTATATTTGTAGCAGTCTATTTTAAGTTGGTAACAACTTATGTCAAATGTATACTAACACTCTCTATTTTTACTCTACCCCCATACATTTTGTTTTTGATGTCATAATTTACATCGTTTTACCTTGTGTATCCATTAACAAATTATGTATCCAATTATGTATACATTAACAAATTGTTATTTTTACTAGTTTTATCTCTGAGCCTTCATACTAGATTCACAAGTGATTTACCTACCTTCATTACAAATTACATTAATCTGAATTTAACTATGTATTTACTTTTACCAGGGAGATTTGTTGTTTAATTTGTTGTTGCTAATAAGCATCCTTTTGTTTGCAGCTTGAAGAAGTTGTCTTAACATTTATTATAAAGCTGGTCTAGTATCGATGAACTCCTTAAGCTTTTACTTTCCTGGAAAACTCTCTCGCCTACAACTCTGAAGGACAACTTTGCTGGGGAGAATATATTGGATTGGTAGTTTTTTCTTTCACGACTTTCATTCCACTTCCTTCTCACCTGCAAAAAATTTTCAGATTTTGCTGAAAAATTTCCTGATAGTCTTATGGTGATTCCCTTTTATGTAACATAAGTTTTTCTTTTGCTACTTTTAAGATTCTGTCCTTGTCTTTAACTTTTGACAATTTAATTATAATGTGTGTTGGTTTAGATTTATCTTCTTTGAAATTTTGTAGGATGTTTGTTTCTTTTCCTGTGTTAGGCAAGTTTTCAGCCATTATTTATTCAAATAGGCTTTCAGCCCCTTTCTCTTTTTCTTTGCCTTCTGGGACCACATAACACATATATTGGTATATTTGATGGCGTCCCATAATTCTCTGAAGCTACATTCACTCTTTTTCATTCTTTTTTCTCTTTACTTCTCTAATTGGGTGAATTCCGCTGTCCTGTCTTCAAGTTTGCTGATGCTTTCTTCCACTGATCTAATCTGCTGTTAAATCCCTTTATTGAATATTTTAGTTCACTTATTTAATTATTCAGCTCTTTGATTTGTTTGGTACTTTCCTATATTTTTAATCTCTTTGTTGATATTCTCATTTAATTCATGCATTATTCTCCTGATCTTGGTGAGTGTCTTTTTGAGCATTATTTTGTACTCTTGATCAGGTAAGTCACTTATTTCCCTTTTATTAAGGTCTGTTTCAGAAGTTTTGTCTTGTTCATTTGTAACATATTTCTCTGTTTCTTCATTTTCCTTAACTCTCTGTGTTGGCTTCTGTGCATTAGATAAAACGGTCACATCTCCCAGTCTTGATGGAATGGTCTCCTGTAGATGATGAATCTTATCATTCAACCTGGCCCTAGCTCTTGGTTGTCTCTCAAACCTTTGTGATTGTCCAAGCTGCCTTCTTCATGGCTCCCAATAGCTGAGAGTATGCCAAGATCTTTATGTCCTCAAGTGGAGGATCAGTCATCGAACTGTGTGCAGGCTGAATGAAAGCTGGATCCTCAGCAGCTTTTAAAATATGCAAGTAGATGTGTTCTAGGGAAAAACTGGGATCTGGGTGTTTCTGTCTCCTCTCTCTGTTCTGAGCCCTGGGGGTTAGCCAGTTGAGAACTGTTTTTTTGTTTGCTGCTGTCTTGTGGGACCTATGAATGCAATCCCTGCAGGCTGCCAGAACCAACCAATCAAGGAGTGCATCCCCTGGGTGGTAGCCGTAGTACTCATAGTACCAGATGTGTGTATAAGCTTCTTCCAGGAAGCTATTTGTGATTTGTAGTGATCTACTGGGAGAATGCAGAGATGGTGTCTGCTGGTTTCCCGCTTTTCACGCAGGATCGACATCTCTCTGCACATCTGTGCTAAATTAGAAGCCTCATCCTCTGACAGCAGCTTTTAAAGTATGTAAATTGGTCTCTTACTGGGAATGACTGGGAGATGGGTGTTTCTGTCTGCTCCCTGTGCATCGAGCCCTGGGGAGTTAGCCACTTAAGAAGTATTTATTTGTTTGCTACAATCCTGTTGAGTCTGCTAATGCAAGCCCCACTGGCTACCAGAGTTAGGCTATCAAGGGGTATGTTCTTTGGGCAGCAGTTGCAAAAGCCAGGCACTGGATGTATATACAAATTCCTTTCAGGAAGATATCAGTGAGTGGGAGCTGGGCAGAGAGAGAATGCAAAGATGGTGCCCACTGGCCTCCCTGGTTTCTGGGGAGGATTTCAATTTGTCCCTAAATGTGTGTTAAATGAGAAACCTGGCCCTCAGGCTGCACAATTTAAGATACGCATATAGGTGGGTTTCAGGAAAGAATGGTAGGTGGGCATTTTTGTCTGTTGCCTCTGTGCTGAGCCTTGGGGGCATAGTCACAGTGAGTCTGTGGCGCCCACCAAGAACTGTTTCTTTGTTTGCTTTAGTTTTCTAGGTCTTGTGGACACAAGCCCCATTGGCTTTCAGAGCTAGATGTTTTGGGGGCCCATCCCTGAGTTGGAAGTCTTAAAAGTGGCACTGGATGTTGGGTCCAAAACCTTTAGTCTTTTTTTTTTTAAGATTTTATTTATTTATTTGAGAGAGAATGTACACAAGTGCTCACACCAGCAGGGGAGGGGAGTGGGGGAAGGAGAAGGAGAGAGAAAGAATTTCAGCATGGAGCCCCACAGGGGCCTCCATCTCACGACCCTGAGATCATGACCTGAGCTGAAACCAGGAGTTGGGTGCTTAACCAACTGAGCCACCCAAGTGGCCCAGAAAATCTTTACTCTCCCAGTTGTATGTTGCTGTGCCGGGAGTGGGGTTTATGGAAAGAGTGTTTCTCAGCCTTTCCTACCCATTCAGTGTATGTTTTTTATGTGTTCTATGTGTAGTAGTCACGCAGCTAGTTTCTAGATTTCTTTCAGAGGGACTTGTTTCATGTTTAGATGTAGGTTCACCATGTCTCTGGGAGGAAGTGAGTTCAGGATCTTGTCATCATCTTCAGCTGGAATCAGAGTTGTGATTTTCAAATGTTATCTTTTTGAATGAATAATTATTCCAAGGAATTAACAGAGACACCAGTCATATCTAAAATATAACACAAAGATAGTCTTCAAAGGTATGTAACTTCATTTGTATTGCTGCATGATATAAGTCTTTTCAGTAAATATACCATTAGAGAATACAGTAGTTCCCCTTATCCACAGTTTTCCTTTTCACAGTTTTAGTTATCCACAGTCAACCATAGTCCAGAAGCAGATGGTCCTCCTTCTGATGTCAGAAGGCCAGTAAGTAGCCTAATGCTATGTCACAATGCCTATGTCATTCACTTCAGTTTATCTCATCATGTAGGCATTGTATCATCTCACATCATTACAAGAAGAGGGGTGATAAGATATTTTCAGAAAGAGAAACCACATTCATGGTATTTTTATCATAGCATATTATAATTCTATTTTATTTTTAGTTATTGTTAATTTCTTACTTTGTCTAATTTATAAATTAAACTTTATCATAGGTATACATGTATAGGAACAAAAATAGTATATATAGGGCTTGGTGCTGTCTGTGATTTCAATTCACTGGGGGTCTTGAAATGTATATATACCCTGTGGAAAAGTAGGGGGGACTACAGTATATTTAGAATGATAACAAAAGGCTTGTATTGTTTATTGATATCATACATATATGTAATTTGTGTCATAGACTGGTCTCATAGTTACATAAAATAGGTGGCATGGGGAAGGAGAAGAAACATGAGAGTTTCTGCAAAATTACAAAAGGAAAGAAGTGCAGTCTACTTTCTAATATACTTTTTAATGTTAAAAAATTAAAAATTCCAAAACCCAAGGAAACTGAGAAAGCCTCTTGGACTTATATAACAATTTTTATCTTTTAGTTGCAGAGCAAAAACAATAGGAAATTAATTTTATATAAAAAATAGCTTTTAACTATGAAGTCCTCCTATCATTGTTCAGTTCATTAAGCCTACTTTTAGTTGTTGTTGTTTAAAAAAAAAGTAATTAGGCAGTTCCAAGAAAGCTTCAGAACAGCTGTAATTACAGCTGCAGATTTAGTCAAAATAGGGGTTTTTAAAGGCTCCACTCCCTTTTTGCATCTCTTTCCCTCACCCCAAGTAACCCAAATTTAGTTGTAAAAGTTTTGGTGAGCTCAGGATTCCCGAAACTGGAGTGCCATATGTTTAACTGCATGCAGATGTGATGATTATATGTGACTCTTCGTTAAGGTTTTCGAAACCTTTTTAGTTTTACTGCTCTATGCACAGTTAAATGACTTTTATCAGCTTGTTTCTGTATTTAATTTTATAGATATATGTGTATTCCAAACATAGTTTATTGATTTTTATCAAGGCTCAGGCATCTGCTAAAACTTCTCAGGGGGATAATAGTTTTTAAATTTAAATTTGAGCTAATGCTGCTATTATTACAAGTTGACTGGAAATCTGTAACACCTTACATCTATGTTTTTCTTGAAATTTTACTTCAAATTTTTTTCAAAAATATTTCTTCAAATTTTACTCTAATAGGAAATTGACTTTAACCTTGTCTAAAAACAAATTTGATACAGCTCTTAATTATTGGAGAAAGTTCTATTATGATAAATCAGAAGTTAAATACACATCCTTGTTAGTGCTCCTCTCATCCTTCCTATAGCTTTATGATCTAGGGATATGGATGTCATTCTGAGGTCTGGTTTTCAGTTAGTCAGAGATTGGCTATAAGGGTTATGAAAAACTATGTCTAAGAGCAAGGTTTGGGGCCAAACTCCTTGTCTCAATTAATTGCCATCTCCTTTGCAGATGTTAGTTATGCTAAATGTCAGTCATGGGCTACAATAACTTAACTTGGATTCTAACCATAATTTTGCAGTGTTGTATTCTCAGAATTTGTTTTAAAATTGTAGTTATTTCTGGTTGAATCACACATAGGGATATTCAAGAAGTCTTCTGCCAAAGTTAACAATTTAACACTTTTAGGCAGAAGAGCAAATGAAACCTATCTATATGTATATACCACCATGTTCAAAGGGATAAGGTCACAAAGATATATGGTTCTTACCTTCAACAGTGGGTAGAAAAGATACAAATATGTGCATTAATTTAAGAAATCAACTTTTAGAAGTGCCTGGGTGGCTCAGTCAGTTAAGCGTCTGCCTTCAGCTCAGGTCATGATCCCAGGGTCCTGGAATCGAGACCTGTGTGGGGCTCCCTGCTCAACAGTGAGTCTCTTTCTCTCTCTCCCGTTGCCCCTCTGCCTGCTTGTGCTCTCTCTCTCTCTCTCAAATAAATAAATTAAATCTTAAAAAAAAGAGAGAGAAATCAACTTTTAGAGGGTAAATAAACTTGGATTTAAATCTCCAGACTCAGGAACTCTTTAGATCTTAAAGAAATTCCAAAGCTCTAGACCAGTTTTCTTCTACATGAGGAAACAGATTCAAAGAAGTTGAGTGAATTACATTGTCATTGATTAAATAGGAGATTTATAGGACATTCTTCAAATGAACTCAGGAGCAAGTTAACTTTGCTCTTAGAATCTTGGATGTCAGCTAATGTCGATTGATTGCTCATTGTAGGTACTTTTAGAGAGAAACTGCTGGTTCTTTCCTCACATGAGTCTAAGTGGGAGTATCAGCAGAATGTGGACTTATATAGTAGGTTATTTTTAGAGGGATAAAATTGAACAAAAGCCATTTCAGAGAATACTGCTGAATTCAAATGAATAGTTAAATACATTCATTAAGGCAGAATAAAGAGCTGTATTTACAAAATTACATAACTTAAAACATAGATTGGCTTATTTGAGATTGAGTATATTTTGATGATGAAGATACAGCTAATTATGTGAAAATAAAGGAAGAAACTTAACAGAAACTATTAGGGAAAATAAAACTGAAGCTTTATAAAGATAGGAAAAATGAAATGTGAAAAGCAGTTTAATTTTATTTAGGGACTGGCTATCTATTTATCTTATTACCAGAACTTGATGTTGTCACTCTCTCTTCTTTCGTCTTTCTCCTTCCTCTGCTGGTTCTCTCTGAAAAAGACGCTAGTGTGGTGTGGTGTGATAACAGTTCAGTGCAGTTCTGGGTTTGTCACCAATGACCAGCATAGTCTTGGATTTAAAGTTTGTGTATTTAAGACATACAAAAGTGAATAATTTTGAATTACTTTGACTTCTGAGCTTCAGTTAAGGTACTTCATGAAAAGTGAGATTAGGTCTTGGTTGTGACTATAAGATTGTTGGGACAATAAAATGAAATCACATGAAAATGTTTTAATAACTGAAGACTTCACAAAGGTAAATAATGTATTTTTTTGTAACTATAGATTCAATCCAGCTTGACAAATACTTGAGTATCCAATAGGTCAGAACCAGGGTTGTAGACTTTTGAATTCACGAAGATAGAGTTCTAATTTGGGGAAGAAACAAAATATATAATGCAAATGTCTATAGTGTATGACAGAATATGAAAAGGGTAATGAGAGGTTCAGCTGACCCAGATTGTGGCTTAAGTTAAAGAGCTACACCCCTGAATCTGCTAGAACGAAGTCCATGAGACATGATATGCCACAAGTGACAAAGTGAGTATTTTGACCTTTTCTTATATATCTTCTGCTTTTTGAGCCTTTAAGAGTGGGAAGATTTTTAACTTGCATTACAATGTGGTGAAAGTCTAAACTTGGGCTTTTTAATATTTGCAGATGGGAGCTTACTGATTTTTTAGGTGTACAGACATGAATCCGTAGCTGAGTCAAAGTGTCACGAAGAATGTATAATTTTAGATTTGATGAGTATTGTCAACGGGATAGGTTCTAGATTTTAACATCCGGGTTGGATCCCTTGACAGGGACATACAGGATGATTGAAGGGAAGCTTGAGGAACATCTGTCCAACACCCTTGAAGATAACTTTTACAGGGTCCCAGAATTAGCTTGACTGTTTCTCATAGTGAGGAATCTTTCTATTATGTGATGAAGTACACTTTCTTACGTGAACTTCGTAAGAACTCTACACTTAGAGTTTCTATTTCTTATTCATTCTTTGTTTTTGTCAGACCAAATGACCTTCTGCTCCATCTGCTGTTCTGTGTTTTTTACATTTTATTAGATATGCTACAGGCTTGAATAAGGAGAGAACCTGTTGATGGGGCAGCCAGAAATAGAAGAGGAGAATGATAGGTTCAGGAAGCAAGTCAAAAAAGGAGATAATAATGATAGTAGCTAATACTTACTAACATTGAAGTTCCAGGTCCTGTTCTAAATGCTTTTCTTTTATTACCTTACAAATACATATGGTATTGATGTTTTAATAGTAAATATTAATTAAATGAAATATTTAATGTTAAATGGTAATATTTATCCTTGTTACAGATAAGGGAGCTGAGCTATAGTGCTTTGCACAATGAGAGGCAGGGTTCATGCTAGGCGTATTTGATTCTATATACCAAACTCTAACACTACCACATACTGAGAATTAGGAAAAATTCTCAGCCTCCTCTTCTCTAAGTACGGTACTCATTAAAGTTAAAATATGAATATTTTAAGGCCTCTGCCAACTAATTAACTTGGTTGGCAGAGGTGGGGTAGAGGAGGTGAAATATTATAGAATTTATTCAACATTTTCAGACTGAATGAAGGTATCAGAAAGGAAGGAACCTGAATACGAATATAATCTACTTTGCAAATCAGGGAGAAAGGGAATTTTGGTTAGGCTATTGTAATGACTAGACTTTATGTTGCTAGATAGTCATGAAAGGTTGACGTAGAAATAGTTTCATAAGAGCTTATGATTGATCACTAGTTTGTAGACCAGCATCGTCCAATAGAAATATAATGTGAGCCATGCATGTAATTTTAAATTTTCTGGTAGCCACATTAAATAAGGTAAAAAGAAACGGGTGAAAGTAGTTTTAATAATATATTTTATTTAACCTAATATATTAAAAATATCTCGACTACCAATTAATATAAAAATATCAATGAAATATTTTGCATTGTTCCTAGTAAGTATGAAATCAGTGTGTATTTTACACTTAGAGTTTCTCAGTTCAAATTAGCCATATTTCACATGCTGAATGGCCACATTTGCTACTGACTACCTTACTCGATGGTGCATTTATGAACCATTAAAAGATAAAAGATTGGTTTCTCTTGTTATGTTCATAAAACATTTCTGATTGAATTACAGATAGATGGTTTATTCTCCCTCTGTGTATAGCACACAAAGAGTGGAGGTTGATCTGGGGCCAAAAAGACATCACTCACTATTCAGTTGTGTCTAGAGAATCTGCTCAGGAGGGGAATATATTTTTAATATTTAGTAAGAAGGGATGGGGAAAGATTTACCAAATGTTTAGGCTTCCTGCTGTTGGAGGTTCTGTGGGTGTTTCATAGTAGAGGTACTTCTAGGGGACTCCAGAGAATTTCTGCTACCTCGTAAGTGCTGGGCTCTGGTTTTATATAAAGACTACAATGCTTTTTCTGTAGACAGAGCTGTGGAGGAGAAGCACACAGTTCTTACTCTTAAAACATGGCGTTTGTTAGTGACTTTGTGCCTCTGCCTGGAACCCTTTACAACCTCACTAATTTGCTTTTTGTGGGTTTTAGTGTTTAAGGTTACATTCCTCAGGCAGGAATTTCTAAATCTGCCTTTTCCTCCAAAAAAAAAAAAAAAAAGGGATATATCTAATTAAATTTACCACTTAAAAATGACAATAATCTTTCATAATTGGGATACCTAGGTGGCTCGGTCTGTTAAGCAGCTACCTTTGGCTCAGGTCATGATCCCAGAGTGCTGGAATCGAGCCCCACATCAAAGGGGCTCGCTTCTCCCTCTCCTCCCCGCTTGTGCTCTCTTTCACTATCTCTGCTCTTTCTCAAATAAATAAATAAAATGTTAAAAAAAACTTTCATAATTGTAAAAGTGTAATATGCATTCTTTGTAAAAATTTAAATAGTAGAGATACCTCCTTTTATGTGTTTTAATCAACGGATCTCCAGCAGAAGGAAGCATTATCGCTTTGGCTTCTTCCTGTGGTGCTGGGGTTCCTTGAGCTCTGTAGCGTTCAAGTGAATCAGAACCTCTTTGGTTTGTATGGGAGAGGTATTCTCTCCTTAAAGGAGAGGGTGAGCAAATGGGATATATCTGTTCACTCTGGCTGAGTTATATTTGTATATTGTTCTGTATTATGTATTATATATTTAGCTAAGAGCTTAATTTTAATGCATTTAATTTCAAAACTTTCTAGAGAGTTACCTACAAATTGTAAGGTTTATAAAACTAAATAACAGCCACAAGAGTTATACTAACTTGTTGAGAGTTATCAGGTTAAAATATAGGTTCTGCTCTGTGCAGTTTTAACAGAACAGAATATGCTTTTATCATTAGTAATTTCCATTTTCTGAATTTGTAGTTTTGGTGGTATGTGGAGATTATCAGTGTATACATATCTTTTTTTGCATGACTAATTGTGTTGTATTTGTTGTGAATGTGGTTCAAGTGGGGGAGGTTTGTGGAAACCAGTGCTTAACCATTTTTAGAAGTAGCTGGTTGGAACAGGCAAGCTAGAAATGTACTTGGGAGAAAGAAAATGGTGGCCATTTGGGAGGCACTGAGATGAGGGGAAAACAGATGCTTTGAGAAGAGGTCCAGAATATTTTAAAAAATAAATATTTCATACAGAAAACTTAATCATTAGGAACATAAGCAGATTTTACAAAATTTGAGTAGAAAGCATCATGAAGGAGAACTTTGAATTGCATATTTATTATGTTCATATTTTGCGTGGATGAAATATAGAAGTCTCTGGTTGTTTTGAATTCATCCCCTTGTAGCTTCTTATACTCTTAACTAAGGATTATAGCCCTTACATGTGGGAAGTCACGAGACTGAGATGGTAATGTTTTTGAGTTAAACAGCTTTATGACTTAGACTGGATTTTGTTTACTTGTCTATATTCATATTGTCTGCTGGAATGTTAACAGTCATACTGACCCTCATCGTGGAGTTATTGCTAATTTGTAATTTTAAAGTGCTGTGAAAACATTAAGTACTCTTTTAAATATTATTATATTTATTAGTAGAACATTCCTAATATAAAGTAGTTCACTCATTAACCTGTACTTAATTTTGCTTATTATAATTACCTATTGTTAGCCACCATCATAGTATATGCCTTCCAGTTCTTAGTCATATAGGAACATTTGTGAGACATGCTTAGGTCATGGTTGACCCGGGGATGATTCAGGAAAATTCTTCTAAAGTGTAGTTATGACTATGGAATGGTTTTATACCTACTGTTGTTGTCTTGCTGTTTCTGGAAGTTAGCCTAGGTAAAGAGTTCAGGTTTTGGAGTCACAGGTATCATCTTGAATCCGTTCTCTGCTCCTTAACTATCTCTGGGCAAATTACTTACCCAGACAAGTTATTAAACCTTAGTTTCCTCAACTGCAACTTGGAAATAAGTAACAACCATGTCTTAGGATCATTATGATGACCCCCATAAAATAATCTCTTACTAGGGTTAATAGCAGCTTACTGTTTCCTTCTTCTTTTTAAAATTTATTTATTTATTTTTAATTTAAAATTTATTCATTTGAGAGAGAACGTGCAAGTGAGTGAGAGCACGAGCTGGAAGGAGGGAGAAAGGCAGAGGGAGAAGCAGACTGCCCGCTTAGCAGGGAGCTCGACAGTGGGCGTGATCCCAGGACCCTGCAGGGATCATGACCTGAGCCAAAGGCAGACACTTAACTGACTGAGCCATCCAGGTGCCCCTCTTGCACCCCCTCTTCTTTTTGTTAATAAAGACTTTTTTTTAGAACAGTTTTATGTTCACAGCAAAATCGAGAGGAAGTTATAGAAATTTGTCGTATATCCCCTGCCCCTACACATGCATAGACTCTTTCATTATCAACATACCCCACCAGAGTGGTACATTTGTTGTAATTGATGAACCTACACTGATGTATAATAAGCACCCAAATCCATAGTTTCCCTTAGGGTTCATTCTTGGTGTTGTACATTCTGTGGATTTGGACAAATGTATAACATGTATCCATCATTATAATCGAGAGTATTTTCACAGCCCGAAAAATCCTTTCTCCTTTCTACCTATCCATTTCCCCTGCTCTTTCCCTAACTTCTACCTGTGGACAGCCCCTGATTTTTTTTTTTAATACTGTTCCCATAGTTTTGCATTTTCTAATATGTCATATATAGTTGGAATCACACAGTGTGTACCTTTCTCAGATTGGTTTCTTTTCACTTTGTTTCCTCCATGTCTTTTCATGGCTTCATAGCTCATTCCTTTTTTAGTGCTGAATAATATTTCATATGTATCAAAGTTTACTCTTTCATTTACCTACTGAAGGACATTTTGGTTGCTTCCAAGTTTGGCAGTTATGAATAAAGCTGCTGTAAACATCCATATGCAGAGTTTTTCTGTGGATATTAGTTTCAGCTGGCAGCTAGTTTAATAAGCATTTATTTATCTTAGAAACTGTTACAGACTTTACATGCAATATATCATTTAATTCTTGTATCTGTACTAGATTATGTAAAGTTCATGGCCCATAGTAATATATGTCCAACAACTGGTTGCTATTATTTCTTCTCTGTGTTAGTTCCAAGCATGTAGTTTAATCAGAAGTTGAAGCTGTTAAGATGAGGGGTAGGAGTGGGTAGTCTGATCAGACCCTAAAGGACTTATAGGGGAGTTGAGAGTGGTTTGAAGATGAAGTATATATGAAGGTGTAATTTAAGGATAATCTGCATCATAGTTACTCAGGAAACTTGTTAAAATGTATAGTTTTGGGTTCATCCTCAGAAACTCAGACTTTATGATTCAGAATCTCTGGTCATGGGCCTGTAAGTCTACAATTTTATGAGCTTAATATGTAATTCTGATTGACATTGAAGTTGAGAATCATCTTTTTAAGTTTATTCTTCCTAATGAAGAGATGATGCGAGTGATTTTTAAATAGCTATTTTTCTCTGATACAATAAGTTTTCTGTTTTATTGGTGATGGAGGTAGTAAATTTTTTTCATTTAAATTTTTACACATGATGCATAATAACTATGATTTTTTCTGTGTTAGGGTTGGAGGAGTAGTGATTAGTCATTTGACTCATATTTAGTAAACATAACTTTTTTGAGGTATATTTTATTTTGTCATAAATAGATCATATTTTACTTTATTCAAATAATGTAGTCTTTTGGAATAGGGTAGCAAAGGAAGGTAGACTGAGAACACATACTATTATGAAGATAGGTGGACAGAGGAAGAGACTGGTTTTCTGGTTTTAACTAGAAGGAAAAAATTACTACAAATAATTTACATAACTAATATGGATAATTAAAACCTGATGGACATTTTCAAGGAGTTTTGGTATGAGTTTTGTTAGTCATATTAGTTAATGGAAAGAGTCATATCAAGAATACTCCGCTTCTGGGGCACCTGGGCGGCTCAGACGGTTAAGTGTCTCTCTGTCTAAAAAAAAAAAAAATCTAAAAAAAAAAAAAGTATACTCCACTTCTGTGTTTTTTGACACTTGCTTTGCCTCCTAAAAACATGCTTCTTTTTGGGTTTTGTCAGTGTTGGCTTCCTGAGGCTCTTACTCCATTCGTTGGGAAATCAGGTTGTGTCCTACTGTGCTACACTTGGACATTAGCTTTCTTTCTTTTTTTCCTCTCTCTCTCTTTTTTCTTGAGAGAGGGGACAGGAGGGTGGTGCAGAGGAAAAGGGAGAGGGAGAGAATCTTAATCAGGCTCCATGCCCAGTACATTACTCAATCTCATGACCCCAAGATCATGACCTGAGCTGAAATCAAGAGTTGGACACTTAACTGACTGAGCCCCCAGGCTCCCTGAACCTCAGCTTTCTTAGATTCTTCAGGTAAAACCTTACCCAAATGAACCAATGAATTGCTTCAAGTCATAGTTTTATACTTAGGTGTTTAGAAGAGTGTATTTCAGTGAGTCTTTGCTTTGGTATTTTTAGTCCTCAAATCTTTTTGGCTCCAGCATCCACTTTAATAGCTCTTACGGGTTAAGCAATTCTATTTTTTAATACCTATATAGTTTTGTTTATTCTCAGCAACTAGGTCATTAGAACTTTGTCATTATTAATGAAAAAGGTACTGTATATTTTTTTTTTTTAGGAGTATGTTTGGACTGAATGAAGTTAAGCCATCTTAGAAATTATTGCTTCGCTTTAAATACTCAGGATATAATTTTGCATATTTTAAATTCAATCTGTTTGCTGGTACAATTACATTATTTACCTTTGAGAACTTTGGCTGTTCTATCATGCTATTTAGAATTCACATGAATTATTACAACTTACTAGTAAGCCTTTAACTGACAGCCTCTGACTTCTTTAAAAGTTGTCTTCAATATTTTCAAAAGTAACATTTGGGTCTTACTGGGACTGAAATTTTTACTTCTGTTATGACAGAAGCAGAGAGTGGACCTTTTGAGAAGTTAGGAGCAGTGGAGTACAAAAGAGGAGAAAAATCAGACTAATTTATATCATGCCTGTTTCATTGTAAAAATAATCATAGCCTTTTATACTTTACATTTCTGAGGGTGGTGGTGATGGTGGCAGTAGGAGCAATTGTAGTGGTAAATTAAGGAGGCACTGAGGAGAACATACCTCCTAATAGGAGCTTTCAGTTATTTCCCAAATGTAGATAACAAAGTGATTATTACCAAAAATTTTTCTTCCATGGGATAGTCTCACAAGCAATATTTTATCCTACAGTGTTGACAGTGCTGGCATTATAAGCAGCCTCCTGAGTTACTGTCTTCTCTGTCATGTTCCTCTCTATTTTAAGTGGGGGCCACAGACTTATAACAGTGTTGATGTAATTATATCACTATTACAACTCTGTGGATCTTTTTTTTTTTTAAACCAGAGAAAAGCACACTGATTTTTTTCTTTTACTCTTACAGTGTTCTTATTGCCAATAATTATACTTTTCTCCTGAGTGTTTTAGGATGGTATTGGTAAACATAGTATTATTTTGTGGTTAAGTTTAAGCTAAGACTATCTGGGTTCAATTCTCAGCCTTGCCACTTACTAATTGTGTGACCTGAGGGAAGTTATTTTATATAACTCTTGCCTGAGTTCTTTTATCTGTAAAACAGGGATTATAAAATTACTTTATAGCCATATGTTGAGGATTAAATCATTTTGTAAAGAACATTGCCTACAAATTGTATAGGCTGAATAAATATTAGTTATTAAATATTATTAAAAGTTACTAAAGTTGTGTTCTTAGAAAACTCTATAGTAGACTTTAAAAGTAAAAATATTTAGGGGTGCCTGACTGGCTCAGTTGGTGGAGCATGTGTGAGTTCAAGCCCCATGTTGGGTGTAGAGATTACTTAAAAAAAAATGTAAAACTGTTGAAAAAAATTCAACTTAGTTATTTTTAGGTTGGAGTTTGAACACACAAACTCTCAAACCCTTTTCATACTGTTACAGAGTGGTGGTTTATTTTTTCAAACTTTAATGTGCATACAGATTACTCAGGGATCTTGTTAGATTCTTGGTAAGACCCGAGAAGCTACCTGTCTAATAAGCTCCAGTGGTAATCTGGATGTAGCTAAGTCCTTTGACCATACCTTGAGTATTAAAGTTATAGAATGTTCCAGTAAGTGGTTCTCAGTCCCTCTGTCAGTACTTTATAAACACTTGAGTGTTTTTTTTTTTTTTTTAAGATTTTACTTTTAAGTTATCTCTACACCCAACGTAGGATTCAGCTCACAACCCCAAGAGCAAGAGTCACACACTCTACTGACTGAGCCAGCGAGGTGCCCCTGTTTTGTTTTGTTTTGTTTTAATATGCTTAGCTCCATCTCAGACCAGTTAAATCAGATCTCTGGCATTGTGTTCTGAGCATCATCATCATTATTACTATTTTATTATTTTTGTAAAAAATACTCTTAATTCATTCTCTTGTGTAAATAGCATTAAGAGCTACTACTTTAGTGATTCAAAGGAGAGTCAGTAAGCTAAGAAGCTCCATTTCTTGTCTTCCTTTACTTTATCTTCTATCATTTTAAGCATCTGTAGGGATGATGAAGCATAGCTGGTTAGCACTCTTTAACTGGAAGGCAGCTAATATCCTGAAGTTTTCTTTTACTGGCCTGGACTAAGAAGTGTGACTCCTTAAATCTTTCCTCATGCATCCTATTGCCTGTTGATTTCATCATTTTTTTGGTAATTTCTTCAGCCTCTTCCTAATTCGTCAATGGCTTCCTGAAAGTATGATAACCCGCACTCAGTATTAAACTACTTTGATAAAACAACAATGGCAGAGGCAAAAGAATAAAGTTCCTTCCACTTCTTAAATTCTGTGTTTTTTATGTAAAGTGGAAAACTATATTTGTTTTAGACTTTTTATTGGCCTTTTCTTTATATTTCTGGGGACGAAAATGTGTTTTCTTTGTCATGATATTTTCATGATATTTGTTCAATATATTACTTTTTTTTTTTAAGGTTTTATTTATTTATTTGACAGAGAGAGAGAGAGTGAGCATGCATACACAAGCAGGGGGAGCGGCAGGCAGATGGAGAGGGATAAGCAGGCTCCCTGCTGAGCAAGGAGCCCGATGCAGGGCTTGATCCCAGGAGCCCGGGATCATGACCTAAGCTAAAGGCAGACATTTAACCGATCGACTACCCAGGCGCCCCCAATATATTACATCCTTAAGTTGTGTTTCCATATTTCTTGCATCCATTTCCCATCTTGCACCAATTTGGGGGGAGAGGCAATAAATATTTTCTCATAGGCTATCATGTTTTCAGAAAATAGTTTCCAGGGGTGCCTGGGTGGCTCAGTCGTTAAGCGTCTGCCTTCGGCTCAGGTCATGATCCCAGGGTCCTGGGATCAAGCCCCGCATCGGGCTCCCTGCTCCGGGGGAAGCCTGCTTCTCCCTCTCCCACTCCCCTGTTTGTGTTCCTTCTCTCACTGTGTCTCTTTCTGTCAAATAAATAAATAAAATCTTTAAAAAAAAAAAGAAAATAGTTTCCAAAATGATCAAGATCATACTGGATTTTATTCTATCTAGCCACGATGTATCAGTTAGAATCTGGACAGGGAAGCAATCTACACTAGATCGTTCTGCCAAGAAAATTTAATATAGTGAATGGATTATATAGGTGTTGGAAGTTGAAAAAACAAAAGGGGAACACTGGAGTAACACAGAGACAATAATTGCAGAAAGCCACAACCATCAATACTGGGAGAACAAAAAAGGGCTTAGGAGTAGAGTTGGGCCTCACAACCTATGGCGGGAGTACCACCTGGCTGCTGCTGCTACTTCTGAGAGTGCTGGAAAAATTGGTGGCTGTCACCAATTGCTACTACTGGAGTGGAGGGCCTATGCTAGGGCAGCCCTGACTGGAAAAAGGAAGTTTTTCTAGTGCCCTTATTGGCAGCATGAAGAAGCTGGCTGGCAAAAGAGAAAAGTAGTTTCCAGAGTTCAATTTTCAGCATCACTGTGCTGAGTATTAAAGTGTGGATTTGGAGCTAAAGACAATAGCTGAATAATGAGCACATACAGCTTTCTCCTCTTCTGGTTACATGACGGAATGGGCTTTTGGTCTCTTGGTCTCTTTCTTAGCTACTGAGACTGCTGCATGCCCTTAGAATCTAGGATTTGGAATGAAAGGAGTTTTTATTAAATTAACTCATCTAGGGGCGCCTGGGTGGCTCAGTCTGTTAAGCATCTGCCTTCGCTTAGGTCATGATCCCCGAGTCCTGGGATCGAGTCCCGAGTTGGGCTCCGCTCAGCGAGAGGAGCCTGCTTCTCCCTCTCCATCTGCCTGCCATTCTGCCTACTTCTGCTCTGTCTCTCTGTCAAGTAAATAAATAAAATCTTTAAAAAAATAAATTAACTCATCTAGTTCATGTGATTCAGGGACATGTGATGGGACTACCTGCTCTAAGATAATTCTGTCACAGCCTTTCTTGGGATCTGAGATTTAATCATTAGATACTAATTCCTTTGGCTCTCAAGGGGTTTCTATTTTTCAAGATCCCTTATTTAAAATACAAAAATTGGGGCATCTGGGTGACTCAGTAGGTTAAACATCTAACTTTAAAAGTAAAAATATTTAGTGGTGCCTGACTGGCTCAGTTGGCATCAAGCTCTGTGTTAGGCTCCCTGTCAGCGGGAAGTCTGCTTGTCCCTCTGCCCCTTCCCCTGTTCATACTCTCTCTCTCAAATAAATAAATAAAATCTTGAATAAAATAAAATACAAGGATTGTGGGAGGAATAATGATGCTTTTAAACCAGAGGTTAAAAATTGATTGCTTATTGGCCAAACAATGGCCTGCAGTAAGAACCAGTCTTTGAACAGATTATACCTTCTCTCTCATTCTAATATTCTTCTTCCTGCAGAGATTCTCAAATATTAATATGTATGTGAATTATTTGGGGATTGTTAAAATGCTGATTCTGATTCAGTCTGTCCCTGGGTAGGGCCTGCGATTCTGCATTTCTAACAAGGTCCAATGGGAGGCTAAAACTGGTCCCTAGGTTAGACTTTTCTTCTCCCTTTGCTGCTTTGAAAACCACTGGTCTGGCTTGCATCTGCTGTTGGACCTGGGTTTGAGTGGTTGAATGGTGAGTGATCATAAAGGAAGAGTTTCTTGCAAGCTTAACTTTCTAGAAATATTTTGGGCAATCTTAATAGAGATTTATAGCTGTTTATAGGTGCAATCAGAAGGGTGTATGCCTCTGAATAGGTTGAATTTTTGTCCATAATTTTGTTTGACTGCATTGTCAAACATGCCTCTGGATGCAGAGGCATGTCTATCATTTGTAGTTTTCCTGGGTTCTTTTCAGTAATTGCATACATGTTTAAGGGGAACTGACTAATGGGAGATAGGATAGGAGGACAGTTAATAAATTCATGCATGAGATATCTTGCCTTCATTAGAGCGATTATTCTTGATTAAATAGAGCTACCTCTGGATTTCAAAAATTGCCTTTGGTTTGAATTTCATACTAATTGCATTTCCCCACTTTTGACACCTTCATATACTTAAACTTGTCATCAAAGCATAGGATCTTGCCTTGAGCCAAATAAATAGTAGTCCATCTTTTTATTTTTTAAAGGATTTTATTTACTTATTTGAGAGAGACAGACAAAGAGAGTGAGTGCAGAGGGGCGGGGCAGAGGGAGAGGGAGAGGGAGAGAGAAACTCAAGCGGACTCAGTGTTAAGTGCAGAGCCTGATCCCAGACCCCTGAGATCAGGACCTGAGCTGAAACCAAGAATCGGATGCTCAACAGACAGCGCCACCCAGGTGCCCCACATAAATGGTAGGCTATCTTAATGGAACTTTGAAGGCAGCCCAAATTGATGAAGTTGTTAATTGCTCTTTACGTTTGGATTTTACTTTAGCAAGCCATACCTAGTCACATGTGTAAAGCATAAATCTTTTAGTTAGTCGCTATCCTTCAAGATTCTCTCTCTGCAGCTGCCTCATCCCCATTCCTGGATGTTTCCTTTTTTCTTTACAGTCTTAGATTTTCAAAGATTCTAGGTACTTTCTTTTTGTCTGATATGAATATTATCCTTAAATTTTTAATTCAGGCTATGAACAGAGAAATAATTGGCCCCTTTATCAGCTGAGGTGAAAGAGTTAAAATGAAAGTTAAGGATTTAGGGGATTCCTACAGAAAAGAAGGGTGAAAAAAGCTCAATTTTAGGATCCTAAAGAAAGCATTTTGATTGGCATATAGAGACCCTTGTATATACATAAACGCCCATATTTGAATATTTATAGAAGATAATCTGTCAAAATTACTGTTATTTTAATTTGCTAAGCTTAGCTGATTGCTGCAGTTGGATGTTAGTTGAATTCTAGATGAGGAACTGTAAATATGATCTAGTGTGAAACATGTTTTTTGTCCTTGAAGCTGTTTGAATATCCCCCCATTTGTGTGTGTGTGTGTGTGTGTGTGTGTGTGTGTGTGTGTGTGTGTGTGTGTGTGTTTAATAGTGAGCCTTTTTGTATAGCTGAACTTCCATGTTCTTTGTTAGGGAAAAAAAATGGTGTGAGAACAGTAAATATTAAAAAAAATTTTTTAGTTGGAAAAAAATTTATTCACATTTAGTGATCAGGAATTATTTAAATAAACTATTTGTTCAGTCTTCAAAGGAGCTATCTCTAGAGATTTCAAACCTAGGGACATGTATCTCATTTGAATGACCTGTGAAATATGTTTCGTGTTAACAACAAAGAAAATGTATAATTGTAGATAATTAATGTTACCCCTTTCTTTTCTCATTTTGAACAGTGATAATTTTACTGACCCAGACTCAAGCAATAATATCTTCCTTTGGAAATACCATGTGGTTTTGTCAGCTTATGTTCTAGTGGAAGGAAGGTAAGCCATTTTTTCACAGTTAATATTGAAATAACTTTATTAATAAATCAAATTTTTCTCTTTTAAAAGTTAAGAAATCCTTTTCTCTTTAGGTAGGTAGTGTTCCTTCACCCAGAAAGCACTATATTATTTATTGATGCTGTATCACTTTTCCTTAAAAGATTCCACTGATACTATATTATTTCAGCTCTGGAGATAACCAGTGACTTTCTAAAAATCATGTGACCTTTTTTGGAGCAGCAGTACATTCTGTGCTCTATCTGCTCGACTATCTTTTCTCTTAGCCATTTTCACCTTGATAGTTTATTTTTACATATATGTAACCACTTGACATGATGAGAGAGTCTTAATTTTTGTTTTTTTGTTTTTTGCTTTTGATGTTTTCATTTATCCCTTGTGAACTGACATAATTGCCTCCATTTTTATTGGTTATTACTTCAGCTAGAAACTATGCCAATTACTAAGTCTTAGTTTTAGTTAGATTCTGACTTTGTTTTAGGATTGCAGGAATGTGGGGTTTCAAGAATATATTTTATGTTTAGCAAATTAAGAATGGAACTTTTAGAGCATTCTTTTCTATCTTTCACAAGTGTTCGTCTTCATTCTCATTTGACAACCTCTTTTTGGGTCGATTAATCTTTTTTCTAGGAGCTGTGTGTGTGTGTGTGTGTGTGTGTGTGTGTGTGTGTGTGTGTGTGTGTCTGTATTTGTTACTGTAGGCACTTTTCCCAATGCTTTTTGTGACCATCCCCAAATAATTTCCTATGTATTTCACCCTAATTCCTCATTGTCCTCATAGGGAAAGTATTTGTCCAGCATTGTAGCTCTCCTCTGGCTGAAGAGCAAGATTATTAATAATTCTTTAAGATGTTACCCTTTTTCCTAATTTTGTAATGGTTCACCATCTGTTCAATATATTAAGGGCTCAGGAATGTCTGTTGTACTTAATGCATCACAGATGTGGAAATAATAATAATAAAGTTACATTTTTGTGAAGTGAAGATACTGCTAATATGTTCCCTTAGGTTTGGTTATTCTGACATTCTTGTTACGTTTGGGGACTTATTTGCAACATGCTTTCAAATTTCTTAAGGTGAATTCAGTATTTTCATCTTATTTAACCAGCATGCCTTTGATTAAATATGTTAAAACTCAGTTGAATAAAATTTAAGTCAATAATATAAAGAGTAATGAGCTGTTTTACAGTGTAATTTGGAAAAAAAATTAGCTGTATTTCTTGTTATAAGAACAGCAGACAGCACTATATAGTGGACTATGATTTTCTAAGTAAGTTAATTTTGATAAAGGTTAATTCCACAATAGCAAATGCTGGGAATTGGCATCCAAATATCAAATTTCACATACAAATTTTAGTTTTTTACTGATTTTTTTTCCTCCAGAGGAAGAATATGAAAACTTGAGTTTGTTTAGGAGGTATTATCATTCTATTTTAGGAATTAAGAAATAGCCTTTATTTTTCTGCAAATTGAGCAGCAAAGATACCAGTGAATTGCAGTTTTTACTGATAGATTTTTTTAAAAAGCTCCTATGGAAATCTAGTATTTAGGTCTTCATTTAGGAGCTATTTTAGTTTGTAATAATTCAGGATCTAAATGATCCCTATAATTTTTGATTATGTGTTTTCATTCCTTCAGAAAGAAAGGATGGAGTGTATTGTTTAATAATTTGCATTTTGGTATTACTTATAGGGTAAACTCTATGATCAATCGTATTTTAGGTAATTTATGTGCCATTGAGACAAATTCAGATCTGTTTTCTCTCGCTCCTTAATAGCATAAGAGTGTTATATATCACTTTATCAATTAGTAAAATGTGAAGGTAAAAATCGAAAATGGAGATTTTTCAGTGGTTTTTGGTCTGGCATATAAGTTATCACTCTATCCCGACAGTAAGTAAGAAACTGAACAAACTGAAAAATCTTTCAACTTTCTTAGATCTTTCATAGAGGTGAGGTCACAGGGCAAGCTACTATCCCCAACCTGGAGAGACAGACAGGCAAATACGGAGAATGACAACTTACTCTAGCAGAGCATAGGAACAGAGACCTCTAAGAGAACGCAGTACTGGGTAGGAAAAAACCTAAAATGTAATTAACGAGTTGCCAGAGGCTCAATGTGGACAAGTCTGAGGTAGAAACTCCAGGGAGGCTCGAGCATAGGAATCCCACACTTTCATGGTTTTACTACAGTTCTACCATATCTTCACAGTGAGTATTAGAGAAAAATGCTCTGTACTTCCTACAGGGAAAGGGGAAAGCAATAAGTTTGAAATATGCCAAGGCATTCTGTTTTTCTCAACAAGATTTATCCTAAAGAAGTTATTTTTATCAGTGTCTAACCTATTAAGGTATTTTCAGAGCCTAACTGACCTGGAGGAAGGGGAATACCCAACTCGAGCCTCCATTAGCCTTCCATGTAGGGGAAGATAAGTGTCCAGTTTCAGCCATCCTGTTCCTCCTCTAGCCGTCCTCTTCGACCTAAGGGGTGTCTGTGTGTGTTTGTGTGGCTGCGTTGCGGGGGGGTAGGTGCAGGAGGACTGAGAAGAACTTGTGAAGGTTATAAGTTGGGAGCACAGACTCACTAAAAGACAGACCTAATCATAGGACTATAGACACTTCTCCTACCCCACATTACTAAATGCCTGTTTGCCACAGTTCCTTTTATCCAGTGCATTATGTCTTGCTTTCAACAAAAAAATTATAAGGCATGTTAAAAAGCAGAAAGCACAATTTACAGAGACAGAGCAAACATGAGAATCAGACTCAAACATAGCAGGGATATTGGAATGATCAGACCAGGAATTTAAAACAATTATGACTAATATGCCAAGGGCTGTAATGAAGAAAATAGACAACATGAAAGAACAGATGGATAATGTAAGTAGAAAGATGAAATTCTGGGCGCCTGGGTGGCTCAGTTGGTTGGGCGACTGCCTTCGGCTCGGGTCGTGATCCTGGAGTCCCGGGATCGAGTCCCACATCAGGCTCCCTGCTCAGCGGAGGGATCTGCTTCTCCCTCTGACCCTCTCCCCTCTCATGCTCTCTGTCTCTCATTCTCTCTCTCTCAAATAAATAAATAAATAAATAAAATCTTAAAAAAAAAAAGATGAAATTCTGAGAAAGAAAAGAAATGCTAGAAATAAAAAAATACTGTAACAGAAACGAAGAATGCCTTTGATGGGCTTATTAGAAGACCGAACATGGCTGAGGAAAGAATCTCTCTGAGCTTGAGGATATGTCAGTAGAAACTTCTAAAATTAAAAAGCAACAAGGGGCACCTGGGTGGCTCGGTTGAGTATCCAACTCTTGGTTTCAGCTGAGGTCGTGATCTTGGGGTCGTGGGAAGAGGCCCTGTGTTGGGCTCTGTGCTCAGTGTGGAGTCTGCTTGAGGTTCTCTCTCTCTGCCCCTCTCCACCGCTCTCTCTCACTAAAATAAAAGAAGAATTAATACATATTCTTCTGAACTGTTCCAAAAAATAGAAATGGAAGGAAAACTTCCAAACTCATTTTATGAGGCTGGCATTACCTTGATCAAAACCAGACAAAGAACCCATCAAGAAGGAGAACTTCAGACCAATATCCCTGATGAACATGGATGCAAAAATTCTCACCTAAATACTAGCCAGTAAGATCCAACAGTACATTAAAAGGATTATTCACCACAACCAATTGGGATTTATTCCTGCGCCGCAAGGTTGGTTGAACATCCACAAATCAATCAGTGTAATACAATATATTAATAAGAGGAAGAACAAGAACCATATGATCCTCTCAATAGTTGCAGAAAAAGCCTTTGACAAAGTACAGCATCCTTTCTTGATCAAAACTCTTCACAGTGTAGGGATAGAGGGTATATACCTCAATATCATAAAAACCATCTGTGAAAAACCAACAGTGAATATCATTCTCAATGGGGAAAAGCTGAGAGCTTTCCCCCTAAGGTCAGGAACATGGCAGGCATGTCCACTATCACCACTGCTATTCAACATGGTACTAGAAGTCCTAGCCTCAGCAATCAGACAACAAAAAGAAATAAAAGGCATCTGAATCGGCAAAGAAAAAGTCAAACTCTCACTCTTTGCAGACGATATGATACTTTATGTGGAAAACCCAAAAGACTCCACCCCAAAACTGCTAGAACTCATACAGGAATTCAGCAAAGTGGCAGGATATAAAATCAATGCACAGAAATGAGTTGCATTTCTATACAACAACAAGACAGAAGAAAGAGAAATTAAGGAGTCGATCCCATTTTTAGCTGCACCCCAAAATCATAAGATACCTAGGAATAAATCTAACCAAAGAGGCAAAGAATCTGTACTCAGAAAACTATAGAATACTCATGAAAGAAATTGAGTAAGACACAAAGAAATGGAAGAACGTTCCATGCTCATGGATTGGAAGAACAAATATTGTGAAAATGTTTGTGCTACCTAGAGCAATGTACACATTTAATGCAATCCTTATCAAAATACCATCCACTTTTTTCAAAGAAATGGAACAAATAATCCTAAAATTTGTATGGAACTAGAAAAGACCCCAAATAGCCAGAGGAATGTTGAAAAAGAAAAGCAAAGCTGGTGGCATCACAATTCTGGACTTCAAAGTCTATTACAAAGCTTTCATCATCAAGACAGTACGGTACTGGCACAAAAACAGACACATAGACCAGTGGAACAGAATCGAGAGCCCAGAAATGGACCCTCAACTCTATGGTCAACTAATCTTTGACAAAGCAGGAAAGAATGTCCAATGAAAAAAAGACAGTCTCTTCCACAAATGGTGTTGAGAAAATTGGACAGCCACATATAGAAGAATGAAACTGGGCCATTTCCTTACACCACACACAAAAATAGACTTGAAGTGGATGAAAGACCTAAATATGAGACAGGAATCCATCAAAATCCTTGAGGAGAACACAGGCAGCAACCTCTTCGACCTCAGCCGCAGCAACTTTTTCCTAGAAACATCGCCAGAGGCAAGAGAAGCAAGGGCAAAAATGAACTATTGGGACTTCATCAAGATAAAAAGCTTTTGCACAGCAAAAGAAACAGTCCACAAAACCAAAAGACAAACGACAGAATGGGAGAAGATATTTGCAAATGACATATCAGATGAAGGGTACTTAGTATCCAAAATCTATAAAGAACTTATCAAACTCAACACCCAAAGAACAAATGATCCAATCAAGAAATGGGCAGAAGACATGAACAGACATTTCTGCAAAGACATCCAAATGGCCAACAGACACATGAAAAAGTGCTCAACATCGCTTGGCATCAGGGAAATCCAAATTAAAACCTCAGTGAGATACCACCTCACACCAGTCAGAATGGCTAAAATTAACAAGTCAGGAAATGACATGTTGGTGAGGATGAGGAAAAAGGGGAACCCTCCTACACTGTTGCTGGGAATGCAAGCTGGTGCAGCCACTCTGGGAAACAGTATGGAGGTTCCTCAAAAAGTTGAAAATAGAACTACCCTATGACCCAGCAATTGCACTACTGGGTATTTACCCCAAAGATACAAATGTAGTGATCCGAAGGGGCATGTGCACCCCAATGTTTATAGCAGAAATGTCCACAATAGCCAAACTATGGAAAGAGCCTAGATGTCCATCAACAGATGAATAGATAAAGAAGATGTGATACACACACATACACACACACACCGGAATATTATGCAGCCATCAAAAATGAAATCTTGCCATTGCAATGACTTGGATGGAACTAGAGGGTATTATGCTAAGCAAAATAAGTCAGAGAGAGACAAGTATCATATGATCTCACTGATATGAGGAATTTGAGAAACATGACAGAGGATCATAGGGGAAGGGAGGGAAAATTGAAACAAAACGAAACCAGAGAGGGAGACAAACCATAAAAGAGACTCTTAATCTCAGGAAACAAACAGGGTTGCTGGAGTGGTGGGGGGTGGGAGGGATGGGGTGGCTGGGTGATGGACACTGGGGAGGGTATGTACTATGGTGAGCGCTGTGAATTGTGTAAGACTGATGAATCACAGACCTGTACCCCTGAAACAAATAATACATTATATGTTAATAAAAAAATCAAATGCATATCTAGAACAAAATAAAATAAATGGATACATTTTAAAAAAAGAAAAAGAAGATTTAAAAGGCAAAGAGAAAAAAGCCTGAAAAAAAATTAAAAAATAACCAAGGACTGTGAGACAATTTCAAATGTATAATATATGCATAATGGGAATTCTAGAAGGAGAAGAAGGAGAAAAAGGAAGAGGAATTATTTGAAGCAATAATGATGGTGTATTTCATCAAATTAATGTCAGGGTCCAAACCACAGATCCAGGAAGTTTGGAGAACACCAGGCAAGGTAAGTTCCCAAAACTTCACCTAGGCATATCACAATCAAACTGCAAAAAATCAAACAGGAAGTAATCTTGAAAGAAACCAGAAGGGAAAAAACACCTTATCTACAGAGGAGCAAAGGTAAGGATTACATCTGACTTCTCTTCAGAAATCATGCAAGCAAGAAAAGAGTGGAGTGGAATACTGAAAGTGTTGGGAGGAAAATTCAACAATCTAGAATTCTGTATCCTGCTAAATTATCCTTAAAAGAGAAGGAAAATAAAGACTTTCTCAGATAACAAAAATGTAGAAAATTTGTTGCTAGTGGGCTTGCCTTGTAAGACATATTAAAAGTTCTTCAGAGAAGGAAAATTGTATAGGGCAGAAACTTGGATCTACATTAAGAAAGGGAAGAACATTAGAGAAAGATTAGGTGAAGGGAAATAACTTTAAAATAACTTTTACTTGATTGATCTAACAGATAACATAATTTGTTTAATATCAACAATGTATTCAATGAGTGTATCTTAAATAAGTGAAATGAATGACAGTAAGGATACAGGGGTTGGGAAGGAGGAATTAAGAATATTCTGTTATAAGGTACTTGTATTTCACTACCCATGAAGTGGACGTGGATTAGTAGTAAATGTATAATGTGAACTCCAGGGAAACAATTAAAGAAAGTGAAAAAAGAGGTATAATTGACATGCTAAGAAGGGAGAGAAAATGGAATCTCATAAAATCCTCAGTTAAAACCACAAAAGAAAAAGAGTGGAAGATATAAATAGGAACAAAGAACAAGGGTAATGAATAGAAAAACAGTAACAAATAGGGTAGATATCAATCCAGGTATATCAGTAATTAGTTTACATGCCAGTGGTCTAAATATACTCAGTTAAAAGAGACCGTCAGAGTGGATCAAAGGACAAGACTCAACTATATGTTGTCAACAGAAACCCACTTTAAATGTGAAGACACATACAAAATAAAAATAAAAGGTTGGAGAAGTGTATACCATACTAATACTAATCAAAAGAAAGCTGGAGTAGCTCTATTAACTTCTGACAGAGCAGGCTTCAGAACAAGGAAAATCTTCAAATGTAAACAGGAGCATTATATAATGACATTGGGCTCAATTCTTTAGGAAGACATAATCCTTAATGTGTATGCATCAAAATATGTGAGGCAAAAACTGAGAGAATTGCAAAAAGAGAAATAGATGAATCCACGATTATAGTTGGGTATCTCAACACTCTTAAAAATGGACAGATCTAGCAGGCAGAAAATCAAGACATACTTGAACTCAATGGCACCATCAATCAACCAGACATAATTGACATTTGTAGATTACTTCATCCAACAACAACAGAATACACATTCATCTCAAGAATGAAAATGGGGCGCTTGGATGGCTTAGTAAGTTAAGTGTCCTCCTCTTGGTTTTGGCACAGGTCATGATCTCAGGGTCATGAGCTCAAGACCCGTCTCGGGCTCTGCGCTCAGTGGGGAGTTTGCTTGAGATTCTTTCCCCCTACCTCTCCTTCCCCCTGTGCTCCTCCCCCTGTTCGTGCGCACACTCTCTCTCTTAAAATCTTAAAAAATAAAAAAATGAAAATGGTATTATTCAGAAACTTCAGAGTTCATTTTAGACTTTAATTTGTTTCCTATAGGATTTGCATCATAAACAAGATCAGAGAAAAGAAAGATGAGGACTCATTTAAAAAAATACAACAAATTATCACCTGCCTCCCCTCTACCTCTTACATATTCTAGGGTAAGAATTTTAGAACTTTGATTTTATTGTGATACTTATACATTTTTCTGGCCTCAAGTTTGGTATAATGAATGAGTGTATGTGAGTTATATACTTTTATAAATGAAACCTACCTGGCACTCTCTCATTCATTAGCTACTAAGAATATTTCATACAACTCTTTGGTCCCATGTAGCAAAATTTGAAAATTACTCTGAAATATGAATCCTTCATGCCTTGGCCAGTATTTGATAATTATTGACCTTTGCTCCTGAATAATAGAGCTCTAGATGTCTGACTGCTTTATTATTTTTTTGAGTAGATTTTGAGTAAGAACAGAGGCAGATGAGAAAGGACAGGTGAGAATTTGTAAAGGAAGAGAATATTCTAACTGGATTTCAGACAGTTTTATAGGCCAGTAGAAGACAGATACTTTGAGTGATACATTGCCGAACTTCCTTAAGGAGAGATGAAAATGACTTAGGTTTGATTTTATATTTGAAATGGTGGTGTTTCTTTCCCATTCTGAGACCAGCCTTTTCTCCCTGCTCTTGCTGTCCTGTAGAGTTATGCTAGTGGGGAGCAGGATCATAGGTTTAAATTAGTGGAATGTAGGAGTATTGGGTAGAATGGGGAGTAGTATTTCACCTTCTTTCTCTAAACTTTAATTCTCTTTCTTTGTTGCTCAAAGTAGTGTTTCAAGAATTGGCACCTGGTTCAAGAGGGTCTGATTCTTAGCAAAGCTATTCTAATGACAAAAGGCATTCAGTGTTTTCCTATTGGATTATTGGATTAATATTGGGTTGACATCTATTTGCATGCTAAATGCTGTATCATTGTTATCTTTTGTCTGCCTGGTGGACTCATGATAGTGACTTTACAGGGATTACCAACAGAGATACCATTCTCTAAAGGAATTAGAAATCTTACTAAAATGGATTTGGTAAAATTTGTTCCCTTTTCTACAGAAAAACAAAGAAATAAAACTGAAAACGGGTGCCTGGGTGGCTTAGTTGGTTAAGCGTCTGACTCTTGGTTTTGGTTCAGGTCATGATCTCAGGGTCGTGAGATTGAGCCCTGTGCTGGCCATGGAGCCTGCTTGAGATTCTCTCCCTTTGCCCGTCCCCCCCACATACTCTCTCTCTTTAAACAAACAAACAAACAAACAAACAAACAAACCCTGAAAACAAAAATAAAATGACACGTCAAATAAACTTCCCTCCTTGGATCACAGTCATGGTTTGAGGACAGAATCTATCAATGTATAATTCCAGGGTTTCTGTTCTGTCTTAGCTGCCTATTTTCTGCACAAACCTTGATCAAGTCAAATCACTTCTTACCTCAGTTTCTTCATCTTCAAAATGGAGATTGTGCCTATCTTATAAAGCATTGGTAAGAATTAAATGACAAAATATGTGCCAAGTGCCTGGGTCATGTCTCACACAGAACAAGTGTTACTTCTCTTCCTTTTGGCATCAAGAATATCTGGGTTCCATCTCTTGAATTCACTAGTTACTGATTGTGAGGTCAAATTATTTTGTTTTTCTGAGCCTCATTTTCCTTTAACAGGAGATCACTAACACCCATTTTATAAAGTTGTGGTTGGAATTCAGTTCCTAGTGTAGTCTTAAGAAATTTTTATTGAATCTGAATGTGAATGTTAAGCTGCTAAAAACTTATATAAATATGTGAGTTTTGCTGGATAGATCTTTTGGACACAGATCCACAATATATTTTTAGGAATATATACTAAGAAGAGCATAATAAGGAAAAACACATCTCTAGTTTTTGTTTTTGTGTTTTTGTTTGTTTGTTTTTGGATGGGAGGACTCTACAATAGTTTACTTAATTTTTGCTTAATGTAATTCATTGGGAAAGTAGGGAAATTATGGATCAAAGGATTTATTGTCATTTGAAATAGCTACCTCTAGAAGGAATATGCATAGGCTACTAAGGAAGTCAAACACTTGAATATACCTCTTTGCTTTTATTCTTTTTATCTTAGGTAACTTCATTTTTAGTGAGATTTCATTATACAATAATAGTTTTGTGGGCAGATCTTGGAAAATTAATCAGTACTTAAAACTTCCTAGTTTGGTAATTACCAGAGAAATAATTAACCAATATTAAAATTTAGTTGGTAAATTAAGGTCAAGTCTCATAAATGAATCATGTTAAATGAGTTACAAATTAAATCAATATTGTTGAATTGTGTTAAATCAATATAATTTCTTTGACATCATAGAATAGAAATTGATGTATGTGTGGTATATTGTATTGAACTAGGGAGTTTGTATTTTTAAGAATATTATATAGTTTCATGAATTTCAGTTAGATTTGTTTGAATGTGAATCATTTTTATAATTAGCAAAAATATCATTGCCTTTGTGTCTTGTAGCAGTTGTGTTAGCTTTTGTGTATGTTGAGATGAATGTAAATTTTAACTTATTTTCTTACACATTTCCCAAAGGTTAAGAAATAATTTACCATACAGAATGTTAATCACTTTCAAGAATTCCCAGTTTATCATTTATTTGACATGCTATATTTCTTATTAGATTGTTTGTTAACTGCCTTGAAAATGTTGAAGAAAGTAGGGAATAGTCTGCATGCCTAGTTTTTACCTGCAAGGAAAAAGATAAAAGAAAATAGAATCAAAACTGAATTGGAAAAACATTTAAGTGCAGACAAGCTTCTGCTGAGAAAGTGGAAATGAAATTATGTGTGAATATTAAAACATATGGATATGTTGATTATCACTACGTTTAAGTATTTTTGTCGTAAGGCAAAGGATTTGCAAGGCTGGAATAAATGCATGCATTATTGATATTGCTGAAGTCAAAATAACTGTTTCTTCAAGGTTTTTTTTGTTTTGTTTTGTTTTTACTTGTTTTTTAAGAAACCAGATACGTATAACTGGATGTTTATTTTTTAACTCCTTTTTTTCTTAATAATTTAATGTTAAGAGCTATTAGAATTCTGTGATTATACATTTATGAAATATTATTTGGGCAAGTCATTCATAAAGTAATATAATATTTTGTCCTTTTTATTGTGGTAAAGTATATATAAAACAAAAATTACCATTTAACCATTTTAAGTATGTAAATAGGTGTATATACTTACTTACATTGTCAGTGTAAGTACATTTACATTGTTGTGCAGCCATCACCACTATCTCCAGAACTTTTTCAGCATCCCAAACTACTGCACTCATGAAACATTAACTCCACATTCCTTCTTACTACCAGCCCCTGTAAACCATTGTTTTATTTTGTCTTTATGAATTTGACTATTCTAGGTTCTTCTTATGAGTTGAATCATATTTGTTCTTATGCGACTGCCTTCTTTCACTTAACATAGTGTCTTTAGGGTTCATCCATGTTATACCATGTATCAGAATTTCATTCTTTCTAAGAACGAGTAATATTTTATTTTATGGATGTGCTATATTTTGTTTATCCATTCATCTGTCAGTGGACATTTGGGTTGTGAATAATGCCGCTATGAACATTGGTGTGTAAGTTATCTGTTCAAGTGTGGTAATATGTTTTTCTGTATATTTTAATATTGAAAAATTTTTCTGGTAATGAAATTCTATTTAAATGGACTAGATAAATATCTATTTTCAGTGATATCAGTGAATATTAAATACCTAGTGTGTATTCTAAGTAGTGGGGATATAAGGAGCCATAAAATCATGGTATACTGTTTTGAACTTACAATCTAATAATAATAGGATGTGTTTATAAAAATACACTGGTTGGTAGCATATGCTTTTTGGAGTTGAAGAGGTATTCACAATCTAATACAAACCAGTGTCCTCTTTCGCTAAATTTTTGCATGTTGTCCTCACCAATTAGGAGGCAAAATACTTGATCATAATCAACTTGGATATTCCATTCAAGCATATGTATTTAACATATGCATTTAACATTCAAGCATAAACTCTAAGGAGATCATACTAAAATGGAAGTTGGATCATGACATTCCTCTAAACAGGTTTCTCTAATGAAAACATTCTTAGAGTGATTTAACGTTTCTTTTCCCAGACTTACACCTTAGCTTTTATCACATCTCTTATCCCTATCCCCACCGTGAGCTGGGTAATTCTTTGTTGTTGATACATTTCTTATGTATGTCAACTGGCTTAAGTGTACATGAGTAAAAGGCAGAAGGTTGAGCTTCATATGTCTCAAGGTTCTTCCCAGATTCGTGATTCTAATTTAATCTCTACAGTACCTGTATTTTCTGAGAGAAAACAGAATAGGCATGTATAACCTCTAAATAAGGTTTCTCAACAGATCTATGGTAATTTTAAAAGCTAAAATTTGATCAGAATATAAACATTTTGTTATGTTTTGGTATTTCAGTGGTCTTTTTCTCTCAAAGTATTTTTCCTGGAAAAGCAATATAAATCTTTTGTGAACTCAATAATAATTTTGCAGTTTAATTGGATTTTTAAGGTTTCTCTGTGTGTGCCAGCTGGACCTTTTGGAGAGTCTCACTACTCTTTTTCCACTGAAATGTTAGACCAAAGGAAAACATACAGCTAGCTGTTAGATTCACATTTCCTATGGATGATGTTTTGAGCTCAAAAGGAACTTTGAACATTTTAAACACAACTGAATAGAGGTTCCAAAATGTAATGCTATAGTATTGTTTTTGTCTCCATATTCATCTACTTGACTCCCAGTAGTGAGCCTGAATTGTGAGTGATAAAGACACTTACAGGCTCATTACTCTGCAGAGTGGGAAAAAAAAAAAGAAAAGAAAGAAAACCGAACTAATTTCGATGTCAACACTTAAAAAGGTGAAGGGATGAATGAACAAGCATAATCATCCATTCATTCAACACATATCTGATAGTCCACTATGTACCAGACAATCCACTAAACACACAGGAAATAAAGCAGTGACTAAAATAGAATCAGTCCCTACACTGTTGGAACTTAGATTGCCTAGAACAATGAGTGGAACGTAATAGGCACTTAAAAATATTTGAATAAATGAGTTCTGTTTGCGGAGAAGGTATTGGAGTAAGAGGCATTGTAGTGAAGAAGTGTGGAGTGTTCTGATCATTGTATTATAGATAGTTCATTTAAAAAAAATGAAAAAAAACCCCAAATATCTATTAATAGGGAAAATGGTTAAGTAAGTTATGGTAATACATTGAATGTAATATACACTGGGGCCTTTAAAAATAATGACATGCAAAGATATATACTGGCTGACATGAAAGGTGTTCTTTACCTAGTGAATTAAGCAAAGTAGGCTATAGAATAGGATGTATGCAATGAGTCCTTTAATGTAAGATGGTTTATCTTTAAGTAAAATGTCTTGAGTGATGGTGCAGAAATGGTAACCCATGAATTATTCTTTCAGAAGATAAATTTCCTATGATCTTTTCTTTATCCTTTATGCATTTCTGTGATGGTTTCTTTTGTTTTACAATGATCATGTGCCATTATTTAAAAAATAATTAAGCTAATTTAAAATGTTTTGGGATAAATTGATTTTTAAACTTAATATCTGTATCAGTAGACATTGTTACTAGTTGATGGTCCATTGTCCTGTAAATGTCCTTTCTTCTGGAAGAAAGTTAACCAGAGGGAAATACTCACCTTTAATATTTAATATTTATCTTTAATATTCACAGGGTATATTTTTAAAATGAATAGTAATATTTTTAAATGTGTGTAATAGTAGGAAACTTTTTTTTTTTAAAGATTTTATTTATTTGACAGAGAGAGACAGCGAGAGAGGGAACACAAGAAGGGGGAGTGGGAGAGGGAGAAGCAGGCTTCCCGCGGAGCAGGGAGCCCGATGCGGGGCTCGATCCCAGGACCCTGGGATCATGACCTGAGCTGAAGGCAGACGCTTAACGACTGAGCTTCCCAGGTGCCCCTAGTAGGAAACTTTTATAGTAATTTTAATTTTTATAGATACTTTGAGGAATATCCACATAATTAAAAGATGGACAACTGAGACCATTCTTTAGCTTTTTTCTGTGTTTGAAAACTTAATTTGGGGGGCTCCTGGGTGGCTCAGTCATTAAGCGTCTGCCTTTGGCTCAGGTCATGATCCCAGGGTCCTGGGATCGAGTCCCACATCGGGCTCCCTACTTGGTGGGAAGCCTGTTTCTCCCTTTCCCACTCCCCCTGCTTGTATTCCCTCTCTCTCTGTCTATCTCTCTGTCAAATAAATAAAATATTAAAAAAAAAACAATATGGATGTAGATATTAATAGATATTAGATTGAACTGTATTTTTTATCTGAAGATTTGCTTTTGCTTCTTTGCTTAGTATGATTACTGATTTTTTTTTTAAGATTTATTTATTTGAGATAGAGCGAGCAAGAAAGCATGAGCGGGGGTTGAGGGAAAGAGAGAGGGAGAAGCAGGCTCCCCACTGAGCAGGGAGTCCAAAGCGGGGCTTGATTCCAGGACCCTGGGATCATGACCTGAGCCAACGACAGATGCTTAACCGACTGAGCCACCCAGGTGCCCCTGCCCCTGATTTTCTTAATTAGGGGAGAGAATACATGTGTTTTGGGAGTCCTGGTTATAGTTGGTTAATATTCTTATGTTTTCACAGTATAATAGGGCAGATCATATTTCTTCATGAGTGATTTCTTCCAAATTCCTTGTAACAAAGTTGTGTTTTTATCAAGACAAATTAGAGGACTCATGAAAAATTCCATTGTACACATGGATGATTCATAACAAACTCATTTTATTAGAAATAGTATAGCAACTTCACTTTTTTTTATCCTCTGGAAGATCATATTGACTGATTATTGGAGTTTCAAACAATAGATGATTGAATTTAAAAACTGTCTCAAGGTCTGTTTATCTTTTTAAATGATTTTAAAAATGATTATTGTTAAACACTTGTTTTAAATGATAGGTTAACAATGCTTAGGTATAAATAAAAATATCATTCTTCAAAACAAGAGTTTTGTCAGGCCACATAGTCCTTTGGACTGTGATACACCAAATTTGAGACAATTTTTTTTCTAGATGTTTAGCTATAAGTGCCATAATTGTATAAAATCTTCACACACGGAGCATATGAAGCAAAGAAATCAAGCTATAAACCTTAGAAGGTGATTTTAGGTCCTGTTCTCTCTCTCTCTTTATTTTTAGTTTTTCATTTCTGAAAAATAAGATGCTTGTTCTAGTTTAATGAGTATGGTAATATCATCTCATATTGTCTTCATTTTTTAAGGTGAGATAGTTGATAGAGTGGAGAATAAATCATTTTGTTAGATGTTGACTCCCTTCTAGAATAAAAATGGGAACTCTTTATCAGTAAATCATTGTTATATATACATATATGTTTAAAAATATAAGAAAGGAATTATAGAAAAACTGAAAATGCTTAAATTAATACCATATACATGAATGATAGATAGCATTTATAATTGGTATTTTAATTATTACATGATGATATGTATATAAGTAATAACATTTTGTATGTTAGTCTAAATGAAATTAATGGTTTCTTCTTTTACACACTGTCACCTTACTTGGACTTTCCTTCATTGCACTCATTTATTCATTAGTCAACAATATTCAGTGTCTGCTATAGGCACTGTTCTAGACTTTGACTGATACTAATCAGTAATATAGACAGAAACTGTTGATCTCCTGGAGCTTTTATTCTAGTGGGAATACACATATTAAACAAATAAGTATGTTTGATGGTAAGTATTCTAGAGAAAAGTACATCAGGGAAGGTGATAGGGAATGTTGGAGTGGGAAGTATACCATTTTTATATAGAATGGTCAGGGAAGGTTTTATTGAGGTGATAGTTGAGTGATGATGACCTGAATTTGGTGAGGAAAGAACTATGGTGGATATTTGGACAAGTGTGTTTCAGACAACAAGTTCAAAATCCTTGTATTGGGGGTAGGCTCAGCATATTTTAGAAACCTAAGTAATTGTGTAATTATTTGTTTCATTTTTGCTTTCCCAGTAGATTCTGTTATCCACTAAAATGGATATTATCTCTGTTTTGTCATCATTGCATTCTTGGCACTTACTTTAGTGCCAAACACATGGTAGGCAGTGGGGCAGTGATAAATACGGATGAATTCATGAATGATGAGGGGGAGTTTTGAAGGAATCACCTGCCCCATCCCCCTTTCTAAAGTTCATACTGTAATATTTCAAACTGCAAAGGTCTTTATAGATCATAAGAAAACAAGGGAGTTCTTTAGGTAGAATGATTCTTCCAAAAGTCACTGTTGATTAGTAGTATTCTTGGGATGGCAAAGATTTTATTTCTTATCCTATTGATAGGGATCCTTTTGTTTCAGATGTTTGGTCTAGA
The DNA here is from genome assembly GCF_009762305.2 of Zalophus californianus. Taxonomy (NCBI): domain Eukaryota; kingdom Metazoa; phylum Chordata; class Mammalia; order Carnivora; family Otariidae; genus Zalophus; species Zalophus californianus. Next base: position 34,882,422 of record NC_045600.1, on the reverse strand, counting down.
TTGGGAAGACACTTGGCTGTGAAAGACATCCTTGCAGTAGAATCTGGAATCAGGTTGCTGGATTAAAATTTCTGTTTGATACTTGCTGGCTCTGTGACACCATTCCTACCCCCATTAATTCACCTTTAAATGCCTTGGTTTTCTTATCTTACCAACATTCCCTATCACCTTCCCTGATGTACTTACTTTTCTCTAGAATACTTACCATCAAACATACTTATTTGTTTAGTATCTGTATTCCCACTAGAATAAAAGCTCCAGGAGATCAATAGTTTCGTCTATATTATGATTAGTATCAGTCAAAGTCTAGAACAGTGCCTATAGCAGACACTGAATATTGTTGACTAATGAATAAATGAGGGCAATGAAGGAAAGTCCAAGTAAGGTGACAGTGTGTAAAAGAAGAAACCATTAATTTCATTTAGACTAACATACAAAATGTTATTACTTATATACATATCATCATGTAATAATTAAAATACCAATTATAAATGCTATCTATCATTCATGTATATGGTATTAATTTAAGATACTGTTAAGATACTGTTTTCTCTGTTCCAGTATTCTTTACATCGTAAACATTTTTTTTGCATAATAGGATTTTCTCATTAATCTTCCAGTACACTATCATATAGACATTTTCCCCTTTTTTATTTTTTTTTTTAAAGATTTTATTTATTTATTTGTCAGAGAGAGAGCGAGCACAAGAAGGGGGAGTGGCAGGCAGAGGGAGAAGCAGACTCCCTCCTGAGGAAGGAGCCTGATGTGGGGCTCCATCCCAGGATGCTGGGATCATGACCTGAGCTGACTGAGTCACCCAGGCATCCCATTTTTTCCCCCTTTTTAAAAAGGGAGTTATGATTTAGAACATAGGACTTTGGAATTAAATGTACTTGGGTTCTATAAAAGTTTAGCTCTTAAAGTTATTTAACATGTATCAAAGTTTTTATTTAACTAATGAGAGATCAATCAAGAAGAAGAACTGCTTCCAAGAGTATTTGAGCATAAGGAATTCACCTATTTATTAAGGAAAGGGATGCCATGATAAAATGTCTAAGCTACATAGAAGTCTGGTAACTTTTTTTTTTCTTTTTAAGATTTATTTATTTTAGAGAGATGGGGAGGGGCTGAGAGAGAACCTCAAGCAGACTCCTTGCCAAGTGCGGAGACTGATGCGGGGCTCGATTCCATGACCCTTGACATCATGATCTGAGCTGAAACCAAGAGTCGGGCACTCAACCGACTGAGCCTCCCAAGCACCCCAGAAGTCTGGGTTAACTTTTAAAAGACAAGGAAGCCATATTTACTTTGGGATTTAATTCTCAGAAAATTTGGAATGTAAAACATTGAGTTCAATTTAAATATCATCATGGTCTTTATCATCATCTCTAGTATCATCAAACTGTATTTCGTCATCATCTCCATCACCAAATGTATATCTCATTGATTTTAGCAGGCTTTGGAAGCTTGCCACATGCTCTCAGATTTATACCTTCATCTGCATTGTAGTTTAAAATTACATTAGCTCTGTTATCCTCATAGTCTGTCAGACCAATAAAATGTATGAGGTATTTATTCAAGCCATTTTTCTGTTTTCCTTTTATATGACATAATCTCTTCACACCAGCAAGACACATTACTTCTGATTATACATTTCCCAACATTTTGATTACTTGGTTATACTCTTATTCATCCTGTTTACACACCAGCTTTTTTCAAGTTCATTTTCACTCTTACCCCTGCACCTGTTTTTACCTCCTTTACCTTTGTTCTTGGTCATTACAATCCGTCATGGCATCTTAGTCTCCTTTCCTGTGGTGGTGCTGGCAGCTGTTCTTCCAAAAGGCACATGGGATTACCTAGCATGTTATGCAAAATGGCACTCTGCAGGTGCGGGAGAGTTTTGAGACTGAGCTTTTCTGAGCCACCCTCAGCGGCAGCAAATTTATTTCCCTCCCTCTTCCCTTTCCATGTGTGTTAATGTGTTTAAGGTTTTCTAGGGCAGGTCTAGAGGAAACTTTTATTCTTGTGCTCTCTTAGCCTCACTACTAAGGTGGACCTCTCTTTGGGACTTTACTGAATGTCCCAAGGATTCAGTGAGGACTCTCTATCTTGTTTGTAAGAAGTCTAATGATTCCTGGCCCTCTGTGAGCTCTAGTATCATCAAATAATTTTACTCAGCTTTAGCTACCTGGTAATTTTTCTTTCGCAGAACTTGGTTTTGCTTAACCTTATGTGTTTTCACCCTATGCATATATAGGTTGTCATTCAGGTAATTTAAGGGGATCTCTCTTTCTCTCTCTTTTTTAAAATTTAGAAAATAGGTCTTTGCATAACTCTCTCACTTCAGGGACTTCCCCCCCCCCCCCCAAATAATTGTTTTGTTTTTGTGATCTGACTTCTGCCTTTTCAACTTAGCAATGCACTAGATTCTTTTTGGGTTTCCCCTTCAACATACTGTAATCTCAAAAGTGCTTTCAGAAAGAATCCCAGGTAATTATTCTTCCCTGTTCCCTTTCTTCTTCTTCGTCTTCATCGTCTTCATCTCCTTCATCTTCTTCCTCTTCTCCTCCTCCTCCTCCCTTCCTCCCTTCCTCCCTGGAATCAGTTTTGTGTTGCCTGTTGTCCAAAATCAGATACATAGTTTATTCCATTTTCTAGTTGTTTACACTTGGAAGTTACCCTTGTGGTAAAAGTAGAGATCTCTTAACACTTTCAAAATGAGGAATAATATTCTTAGCAAGTGATATGTCCTGCCCATTTCAAATTGTGTTCAAATACCATTATGTGTAAAAATTCACTTTTAAATGTTGCTTAAATTAAATTGATCTTAGTAACAACATTTTTGTTATTATTCCAACATAGCTATAAATAAAAGCTGCTTTGGCTGCTTTTCATCTAATATTAGTTCCCAGTCAACTGATGCATTAAATTAAAGTTGGTGTAACGCTAATGATTTATAATAGCTGATTCTTTTTGGTATTTTTATGCCTCACTGAGGATCACTGGCTGTTTTATGATACTTTTCTTTCTTTCTTTTTTTTTTTTTAAACAGGAATCAGTATAACTAAAAAAAAAAACCTTAAAATAATTCTTAGTATAGTAACTTTTTAAAAAAGATTTTATTTATTTATGAAAGACCACACGAGTGACAAGTGGGGGGGGGGAAGGAGAGGCAGAAGCAGACTCCCCGCTGAGCAGGGAGCCTGATGTGGGGCTCAATCCCAGGACCCCTAGATAATGACCTGAGCCAAAGGCAGATGCTTAACCAACTGAGCCACCCAGGCACCCTGGTATAGTAACTTTTTACTAATAAGAATATGTTTTATGTTTCATCCATTGAGGCTCCAGTGAAATATAAGTTTAGTACTGCTCAATTCTTTAAAATTCCTCCAATTAGTTTAAAAACATTGATAATTGGAAGTAGAGTGTAAACATGAACTGTTATGAACTTAACTGAGAATGTCTCATTAAGTTTGGAATTGGGGAAAAAGGATGTGTTTGATGAAGAACAATATACTGAGCTGAATTTCCTTTTTTTTTTTATAGGATATGAGGTGTTCATGAAAGTGAATGATTCTCATGGTTGATTCTATTGGTGACATGACCTTCATTCATCATTAATGCTTACGGTATTTCAAGTTACTGTACTAGGTGCAAGATTCTTCTTCTGATAGTCATTATGTGTCTATGCTGTTCTTGGAAGAGAGACTTCAAATTCTTAGGAGAGTGTTTGAAAATGAACCAGTAGTAGCACTGTGATTTGTATGTTGTGTACTCAGGCTCAACATAGGCTTATTTATTTATTTATTTGAGTGGGAAAAGGCGGGATTTTCATTTTATTTATTCTTTTAGAGAGGGAGGACACAGCCATTTTTGACTCTGGCATTAGAATTGTACATTGTTAATTTTAGGAAAAAATACTAAAGAAATTTATAGCCATAATTTACATATCTCTCAAAGGATGAGAGTCAGGGTTGTAATTATAGGTAAAAGAACTATAAATTTGTTAGTTCTTACAGATGGCAACAAAATGTCTGATTCTGTTACTTTTTATTATTTCTTTTTTTTTTAAAGATTTTATTTATTTATTTGACAGAGAGAGACACAGTGAGAGCAGGAACACAAGCAGGGGGAGTGGGAGAGGGAGAAGCCGGCTTCCTGCCGAGCAGGGAGCCTGATGCGGGGCTCCATCCCAGGACCCTGGGATCATGATCTGGGTCGATCCCAGGACCCTGGGATCATGACTGAGTCACTCAGGCGGCCCATGTTACTTTTTATTATTTCTTAAAATATTTTTCCTGATGTCTTTGAAAACTACTGCTTCTAGATATATCCATTGAGTGTGGTGTGGCAAAAAGCTGTTTACTCTTTAATTTTTTGACAGCAGATGTAAAATGCAGACATCTATTCAAGATCTTTTAGATACTAATGATTATTCAAACTAATGTATGACAGTCACTAGATACATTTGCTAAAGCTGCTTTGGGTTTATCTGTTACTAAAAGAGGTAGGTCTACCTGTAGTGCTGCCTATACAGCACGGATGCACTGCATTTCATCCTCCTCAATTGCTTATCATTGAAACTTATGGATTGTGGTTGTTATTTTGATAGTGTTGTTTTCTTGTACCTCTGCCCCTGAAGAGTAATAATCCCTTGGTCAGTCAAACCATACTGCTTTGATTCATTTGGAGTCAAGACAATAGATCTAGCTGTGAATTTTGGCTCCTGGTTTTGTGACCTTAGGTGAGTTACTTAACCTCTGCTGGTTTATTCTTATAGTATAGTAGTTAATTGAGTAGACTCTAGAGTGTTTGTGAGGATTTGCATCCTGGCTCTGCTACTTTTTTTTTTTTTTTTTTAAGAGAGAGAGCTAGCAAATGTGTATGCTCATGCATGCACATGTGTGTGGGGGAGGCAGAGGGAGAGAATCCCAAGCAGACTCCACTGGGGGGGGTGAAGGGAGGGGCCAATCTCGGGACCCTGGGATCATGACCTGGACGGAAATCAAGAGTTGGATGCTTAACTGACTGAGCTACCCAGGCGCCCCATGGCTCTGCTACTTACAAGCTATGTGACTTTGGGCAAGTTACTAACTTTTCTGCCTTCTCATATGTAAATTAGGGATAAAAATAGTATTTATCTATAAAATACTTTAGTAAGCCGGGCACATACTAAGCACTCAATAAATGTTTGCTATTATTATTTTCTATAAAATGAGGACAAAAATAACATAATAGGGTTATTATGAGGCCTGAATGAATAAATAGATCACTTTGCACAGGAACCTACTACATGTTCAGTAAATGAGGTACTATAGTGGGATTAATGATAATTATGATCATGCAGCAGATGTGTCTATGGAATAAGATCCAAGATTTGTAACAAAAGAGACCACACTGGAGCTCCATTGATTTGCTAATTGGTCAAGACACACAGAGTGAGTTGCAGCGTTCTATTAGGTCAATTGTACAAAACAAATCAACTTTTGTATCCCAGTTGGTACACAAGATGTGATAGATGAAAACTCCTATCCAATAAGACTTCAGAATTGTAGTCTTATTATACTTGTTGTGGTATCAGTACAGTTGAGGATTGGCCACACTCCACAAATAGCCAAAGAAGTAAAAGTATATATTGGGGAAAGCTTTTATATTAGCTCTGTTGATTAAAGATATGATATAAAATTTCTGCCAGTATCAAGGGTTACTCAGAAGCTGTGAAAAATGGATAGGAACTTGTGATGCAGGCTGCTACTATTCTACCCAACCTTAAATCTGTTTTTCTCTTCTATATTAATTGATCCTCTTTTTTTTTTTTTTTAAGGTAGGTACATTGACACCTTGAAGAAAAGACTATTTCATAGATAAGTGACTAAGTTATGGCAATAAAGATAAAGCAGAAATAGTATGTGTTTTTGTGTTTGTAAAGGTCAGTGACTCCTCTGGAAGAGATCCCATTTTGCCATTCAGTTTCTCCTTTTTGACCTTTATTGAAGACATAGTAACTAGAGCTTTAGCAAACATTTTGGACTGTGAGGTGATCTTGACGATGGAAGCCAGTCACAGAGAATGGTGGAAGAGAAAGAAACTTGGGTCCCTGAGGGTCCCTGAGGATACTATGCAACCACAAGAAAAAATAAACCTCGGGCGCCTGGGTGGCTCAGTTGGTTAAGCGACTGCCTTCGGCTCAGGTCATGATCCTGGAGTCCCGGGATCGAGTCCCACATCGGGCTCCCTGCTCAGCAGGGAGTCTGCTTCTCCCTCTGAACTTCTTCCCTCTTGTGCTCTCTATCTCTCATTCTCTCTCTCTCAAATAAATAAATAAATAATCTTAAAAAAAAAAGAAGAAATAAATCTCAATGTTGTTTAAGCCAAGCTGCTCTTGTGTTGGGGTATTCTGTAATGTGCAGAACCATATCCTTATACTGAGGGGAAGCAGTATAAATAACAAAGCACTACTGAGATTTAATGGTTTGTGTGGGAGGAGTGAAGATTTAAGGAGAATTGGAGGCTAACACTAAATGACTAAGGGAGGGATGCCTGGGTGGCTCAGTCATTAAGCATCTGCTTTCGGCTCAGGTCATGATCCCAGGGTCCTGGGATTGAGCCCCGTGTCAGGCTCCCTGCTCTGCAGGAAGGCTGCTTCTCCCTCTCCCATTCCCCCTGCTTGTGTTCCCTCTCTCACTGTCTCTCTCTCTGTCAAATAAATAAAGTCTTTAAAAAAGAAAAATGACTAAGGGATTGTGGGTCTACTTTGATCATACTGGTGAAATTTTATTAGATTAATAGGAAATAGGAAACTTATTGTACTTAGAATTGTACATTGATTCATGTACCTGTTGGCCTTTTGTGTATCATCTTTGGGAAAATGTATTGAGAGCCTCTGCCCATTTTTTAAATGGATTGTTTGGCTTTTTTCTATTGACTTGTACGAGTTCTCTATATATTTTGGATATTAATCCCTTATCATATATATATCTTACAAACATTTTATCCCATTTCATAGGTTGTCTTTTCATTTTGTTGATGGTTTCCTTTGCTGTACAGCAGTTTTTTTAGTTTGATATAGTCCCATTTGTTTATTTTTGCTCTTGTTGTATTTGCTTTGGTATCAGTCAAAAAAATAATTTCCAAGACTGATTTTGTAAAGGAAGTTACAAGATCTTGTGGTTCAGAATCTATGGGAATAAGGAAAGGCTTAACCCATAGACCTTTATTTACTAATAAATAATCATAGCTTTCGTTTAGCAAGCCCATACTACATACTAGTCACCATGACTAGCACTTTACACAAATACCTCAGTACAAAACTACGACAAATACTCATTTAAACTAGTAAAGTAAATAAGGGTTAATAGTCTCACTCAATCAAAATATTAAAATAATAGCTATAATAATTATAGCCAATATGTTCTAACTCTACGTGGTTTGAAATGAGTGTTATTAACTAATTTACAAAGAGGTTAAATACTATGGTCACAGTCACAGCTAGAAAGTAGATGAAATGGGCAAACACAGTTGACTATAAACCTCCTTCACTGTTACATTTCTAATGATTATATTGCTGAACGTTACTGAGTGTATCTCTTTGTATAGGTTTTTTTAGTAGTTGCTTTAAGTATTACCTGAAAGATACATAACTTATCACAGTCTACTCACATTGATGTCTTACCAGTTTGAGTGAAATGTAGAAACTTTACCTCTTTGAAGTACCATTACTCTCTCTCACTTACAATATAATTGTCTTAATTTCCCTCTACATGTATTTAAAACCATAACAGGCATTATCAAAACATAATGTAGAAAAGTCAAGAAGAGAAAGGAAATTCTTTCATATTTACCCATGCTTTTGCTCTTTCTGTTGTTCTTTTTTCCTTCTGGGATATATGAAGCAAAAAGAAAACTCAGAACTCACTGCTATGTTATTGCTTTAGTCCCTAGATTATTAGCAGCTCTGCCTTTTCTATCTTTCACAGTCCTCTTGTATTTGTTTTATGTAGAGTGTCCAGGGTTTTTAGCTGTTCTTAGTGGGAGGGATAGGAAGAAGTCTGTCTTTACCATCTTGGAATGGAACGAAAAGTCACTTCACTATTTTAAATGTAAAAAAATTAAGTCAAATGGAATTTGTTTTATCTAGTTTTCCTAACGGTGTGCTATTTGGGAGGAAAAGTTTGAGGCCTTTCAATCTCTGAATTAAATTATACTTGAAATGATCTAGTGATATAGTTGCTTGTCCTTGAGTTAAAAGGTATGTGTGGAAGGAGATTTTCTAGCCTCCCTTGTAATTCTTAAAGTCAGCAGGCTATTCTTAACAGTAACAAAAAAATAGCTATCATTGGTTTTGGTTCTGCCACTTACTGACTTTACAAACTTGGGAAAGTTATTTAATCTCAGTGTGCCTTAATTTCCTCCACTGTAAAATAGGGATAATAGTACTTACATCAGGAGGTTGTTGAGAAGATTAAATAGTATTATAATTGTGAAGTACTGTGAAAAATACCTTGCATTCAGGAAGCACTACATAAATGTAGCTGTTATCATCATTACACTTAGAATGAATGATAGGCCCCTTATGATAGCAATTATTATAATCATTTCAAGGATGAAAAATTCAGGCTCAATCTGCCTTCAGCTCAGGTCATGATCCTGGAGTCCTGGGTTTGAACCCCACATCAGGCTCCCTGCCCAGTAGAGAGGGACTCCAAGAGTCCCTCTTGGAGTCTCTTGGAGACTTCTCTTTTTAGGATATATAAATTATCTCTCTGTCACCCATCTGGCTCACATATTAGTGAATTATTAGCCAATAATATCATCATCATATTCTGCATACATGCAGTAGCAAAGATTAGCCTTTAAAGGGCTTTCATGCCTCTTAGGTGAAGATTGAAATGTGTGTGTATTTTTAAAATATATCCCACTAAATTTTTCTGTAGCATAAAATGTTTATTACACTTTTGAATCTCTCTTGTTCTTTAGAAACAGTTTTAAGTCTGTTTGAATCTGAATTTTTAATCTGTTTTTTTAGAAAGCTTTCTCTAGAAAGATTGTGAATCTCTGTTCATTACTTGTATATGACTTAGAATTTTTCAATATATCTGTCTGCCCTTCTTAGCTATGAAATGTAATGTTTTTTAAGTTTTTAATTTTAATTCCAGTATAGTTAAGATAGTGTTATAATTAGTTTCAGGTGTACAATATAATGATTCAGTATTTCTGTAGAACTTACACATCATTACTCAGTGCTCATCATGAGAAGTGTACTCTTAATTCCCTTCACCTATTTTACCCCTTCCCCTCAAACAACTCCCCCCTGATATGCTTTATTTTAAATGAACACCCTCAGTTAAAGTTACTACTTTTTCTTCAACAAGAACGTTTTTACTTGAAGCATATTTCAGAGTACATGGTTCTAAAAGATATATATAAAACATTCCATCCAAGAAAAATAGAGTATATATTTTCCTCAAATGCACACAGAAGAATCCCCTGGTTAAATCACATAAAAAGAGACATAACAAATATTACAAATTTAAGAAGGCTGAAACCTAATAAATATATTTTCCAGCTACAATGATACAAAAGATCAATAATAAAAGAAAGCTGGAAAATCTACAACATAAACATTAAATATTTAATATGTGACTATTAACACACTACTGCATAAGCAGTGGGCCAAATAAGAAATCAAACAGCAAATCAAAATATGTGTCAAAACTAAAGAAAAACACGATATTCCAAAACCTACAAGCCACAGCAAAAGCAGATGTTAGAATGAAATTTATGCTCTGATGCTTGTATTAAGAAAGTTCAAATAAACATTACACCACAAGGAACCAGGAAAAGAAGAAACTTAGCTGAAATTTAGTAGAGGAAGGAAATAACAAAGAAAAATCAGAAATAAAATAGAGACCAGAATAAAAAAATAACATAACATTGAAAGTAATGATCATTAAAAAAAAAAAACAAACACAAAATTGGCAATGCTTTAATACATTAACTAAGAAAAAAAAGATTCAAAAACCAAAATGAGAAATAGAAGTGAAAACAATATAACAGTAACCACAGAAATACATAGTGTGATAACAGATTACTATAAACAATAATATAATAAACCCAAATAATTTCTAAGAATGTACAAGTTACCACAATCTAATCATCAATCTTGAATCCAAGAAATAGGAAATCTTAGACCAATAATATGAATGAAAGTTGAATTAGGAATCAAAAAACTTCCAGCACATCGTTTCATTGGTGAATTCTACCAAACATTTAAAAATATAATGACAGTCCAGGGCGCCTGGGTGGCTCAGATGGTTAAGCGTCTGCCTTCGGCTCAGGTCATGATCCCAGGGTCCTGGGATCGAGTCCCACATCGGGCTCCCTGCTCCTTGGGAGCCTGCTTCTCCCTCTGCTTCTCTCTCTCTCATGAATAAATAAATAAATCTTTAAAAAAAAAAAATATAATGACAGTCTTTATCAAAATCTTACAAGTAATGGAATAGGAGCACATTCAAAATCATTCCATGAGGCCGGTACTACCCTGATACCAAAGCAGGGTAAAAATAATACAAGAACAAAAAAGTCTAGTTTGATCTAAGTATTTCTACTCCAACTTGCTTCTGACATCCATAATGTTTCTCCACCATCTCACTTTCAATCTGCAGGTGTCTTAAGGTCTAAAATGAGTTCTTTGTAGGCAGCATATAGGTGGGTCTTGTTTTTTTATCCATTCTGACACTCTGTATCTTTTGTTCGGAGCATTTAGTCCATTTACATTCAAAGTAATTATTATTATCATTTTTTTAAGATTTTATTTACTTATTTGACAGAGAGAGAGACAGTGAGAGAGGGAACACAAGCAGGGGGAGTGGGAGAGGGAGAAGCAGGCTTCCCGCTGAGCAGGGAGCCCGACGCGGGGCTTGATCCCAGGACCCTGGGATCATGACCTGAGCTGAAAGCAGACGCTTAACAACTGAGCCACCCAGGCGCCCCAGTAATTATTATTTTTTTAAAAGGTATTTATTCAGAGAGTGTGCGTGGGGGGAGGGCAGGGGGAGGAGAGAGAGAACTCAAGTAGACTCTGCTCTAAGCATGGAGAACATGGGGCTCGATCTCACGACGCTGAAATCATGACCTGAGCCAAAATTTTGCGTTGGATGCTTAACTGACTGAGCCACCCAGGTGCCCCCAAAGTAATTATTCATAGATATGTATTTATTGCTATTTTGTTATTTGTTTTGTTGTTGTTTTTGGAGATTTTCTCTGATCCTTTCTTGTCTTCAATACTTTTGGTCTCTCCTTTAATATTTCTTGCAGGGCTGATTTAGTAGTCATGAACTCCTTCAGTTATTATTTGTGTGGGAAACTCTTTATCCTCTCCTATTCTGAATGATAACCTTGCTGGATAGAGTATTCTTGGCTGCAGATTTTTCCCATTCAGCACTTTGAATATATCATGCCACTCCCTTCTGGCTTGTTAGGTTTCTGTTGAGAAATCTCCAGTTAACGTTATGGGTTTTCCCTTGTATGTTATGGACTTCTTCTGTCTTGCTGCTTTTAAGATTTTTTTCTTTATCACTATATTTTGCAAGTTTAATTGTAATATATCTTGGTGTTGGCCTGCTTTTGTTGATTTTGATGGGAGTTCTCTGTGCCTCGTGGATCTCTATGTCTGTTTCCTTCCCCAGATTAGGGAAGTTTTCTGGTATTATTTCTTGAAATAAATTTTTGGCCCCCTTCTCTCTCTCTTCTTCTGGGACTCCTATAATACAAATGTTACTGCGTTTGATGTAGTCACTGAGTTCTCTGAGCCTATTTTTGTGTTGCATAATTCTTTGTCTTGTTCAGTTTCATTATTTTCCACTATTTTGTCTTCTGGGCTCTGCAGCTTATCATGAGTTGGCTTGAATGCAAGTGTTTGGTTTGAAACTATTTTTGGATATATTTCTTTCTGAGCATCTAGTTTGGACACTTCCTATATATAAAAATAAATGAATAAACATATGAAAATGACTTTGAATCTTAGTTTTAATTCTTCTAAGGCTTGATTTTAATTTTATTTTGCCTAGGATTTTAACTGTAGGTATTAAATAAATAACGCACACGGGTAATATTCATGCATTCAGGTTTTCATTCAATAAATACTAATAAAGGGCTTGGTCTGTTTTAGGCACTGTGCTCTAAGTCCTTGTTCTACTAGTGCATACCTTTTAGTATTGGAAATAAATAAGTCAGTAAGTGTTGTGATAGAGAATAATAGAGGATGGTGAGTGCTTTTTAAAAAAGATAAGGTGTTGCAGCATTTAGGGTCCCAATTTTGTTCTGGAACCTACCCTTAGGGTTAAATCCTGATTAGTCTAAGCCATAATGGTAATCCCATCCCACTTGTCAGTGATTGATTTTGTGAGGCACCGGTGAGTCAGTCTTGGATAATAAGATGTGCAGATCTTCTAGGGGACACTTCTGTCAGTAGTTTCCTGTTCCTTAAAATGAGATGGACTAAAGGTGATTACCAGTTCTTTGGTAATGTGTGTACCATAATTACATGTAGCTGGGATTGAGGCAGCCAACTTGTTAATGAAGAATGCTAGCCTTAGGACAGAAGCTGACATGCCAAGGGGATAGAATAGAAAGATGAAAATAGATTTTTGGAGTGATTAAATAAAACTTTTGTCTACCAAGAAATTAAAATTTCCTTATTTTTAAAGCTATTTTGAGTTAGATTTTCTCTGAGTTGTATCCTAACATGTCATAATCGATACAGTTTATCAGGGACTGTCTCTGAAAAGAGGTGACATTTATTTAAGTAGAGATAAGAATTATAAGAATGAGCCAAAGGAATTACAGTTCAGGTAGAAGGAACAGGAAGAATGATGGTGCCATGATAGGTAAGAACTTGGCAAAAGACTAATATACCTGCTTTCTGATGACCAAGGGAAAAATAGTAGTAACTAATGCAAATCACCATTACATATATTATTTCATGTAATCTTTACAATTATGTGAGGATGTACTGTTATTCCTATTTTATAGTTGGATAAACTGCCCATATATTTATAGCCAGTCATTAATTTGAAATGGTTGCTATTTCTCTATCATGCTGCCAGTCAAGTATATATTATGTAATACTGGATAATCAGATAAAATGGTAAGGGTATACATTTTATTTGAATTTTTTAGTATTACTACTTTTCAGCAGTTTTAATCTATTCAGGCCAAAGGTACAGATGCCAAGGCCAGATTTCTGGACCCATTTGAATAGTACAAATTAATTGCATCAGTAAACACAGCCTGGTGTATTATCTTGAATTAAGGTGAGTGAGATACTCCTGATGGAAACCTCATAAATGTGATTATTTGTTTGTACTTCAAAATGAGGAAGATTAATTTCTAAGATATTGGCTGGTTTCAGTGAATTTAAATAGAGTATTTTATGCTTATGTATTCAGGATGCCTAGCATTTTAAATTCATATGTGCATATACTGTGACCTTACTGATAAGCAGTGTGAAAATATGATAGATGACTCTGGAAGTAATGAATGAAAATTGAATTTTATAGTCTTGGTAGGGGCTATATGAAAATTTCCTTTTCTGTCCTCTCCTATTCTCCTTTTTCCCCTCCACTGCCTTCTTGCCTCCCCTTCTACTTTCTTCCTCCCTGCCTTTATTCTACATTTCAGTTTAGTTGGTTACATCAGTGCTTTTACATAAATAAAAGTTGATTTCAACTAGCATTAAAGGGCCGTATTTATGATACTCTTTTTGTTTTTTTCTACTTTCTTAAATTAATAAACACATAATTTTATAAACTTCCCTTTTTCCATATGGAGGTTAGACAGTAAGTGGTAGTTTAAATAAATTATAACAGTACTTAATTTAAAAATGAATTTAGATCAGATGGGAAGATATTTAAAGTCTGGGGTATATGTTAATCTAGAATTGAATTCTGTATGTACAGGGCTTTTAAAATATTTGTACTTTTTTTCCCCCCCAAGATTTTATTTATTTATTTGAGAGAGAGAGTACACGAGAGAGAGAGAGAGAGAGAGAGCATGGGGTTGGGGCGGGGTAGAGGCAGAGGGAGAAGCAGAATCCCCGCCGAGCAGGGAGCCTGACTCAGGGCTCTGTTCCAGCACCCTGAGATCATGACATGAACCGAAGGCAGACACTTAACCAACTGAGCCACTCAGGTGCCCCCCCTAAAAAAAATATTTGCACATTGTAAATGATAACTAGCTTTTCTCCAGAAGTTTTATTTATATTTCCCTTTATCAACCTGGTACATTTAAAATATAATAGTTACACTTAACTTCTGCTACATTATAGTAGTCATTAATTAAATTTGTTAAATAAATGATTTTCTTTTCTGTTGAATTTTTCATTTCATTTCATCACAGTGAATTACTTCACGAAGTAGTCTGTAATAATGATTTGGTTTTTCCTCTTTCCAGTTAAGAAAGTAAATTCTTCTAAAGATGGTACCTCTCTGAACTATATATTTTATAATGGTAATAACTAGTATATATTTATTATAATTTAGGGAATCATTTGAATATTTGTCATGATTTCTTTTGTTCTGAGAGAAGGTTAGGCTACTAAGAAAACTGAACACAGTTTATGGTTTGTTGATTATATTACTAGTTATTTGAGTTGATTCTTACTGTTTTGAAATGTGTGCAAAATACAATTTTCACATTAACATTTGGATTGAAATTAATTAAATCTATAGAATAATTACCTTTGGAGTTTTTTCATTAAAAAAAAGAATGTACAGTGATTTTGCTGAAAAAAAATTCTTTCGTTGAAACTCAAGATGCAAGCACATAATTTAGCCATTTAATGAATTAGCAGCCTCCAATTATTGACATTCTCAATTACATTCACAAAATGGAGATAGTTTAAACTTTCTCTTAAAATGTTTTTCAACTGTATTGAAACATAATTTACATCAATAAAATGTACCCATATTAAGTGTACAGTTAGATGATTTTTTCTCACATATATACCTTCATGTAGCTGTCATTCCCCTTTTTAGTCAGTCATCTGCTTGCTCCCTGGCCCTTTGTATTAGTTTCTTTGTTCTAGAATTTCATATCAGGGTGTATTTTTTTTATCCCTGGTATCTTTAGCCAGACATGTTACTGAGATTCATCCATGTTGTATATATTAATAGTTCGTTCCTTTTTACTGTTGAATAATATCCTACTTATGAATAAGTCACAATTTGTTTATCCATTCAGGTGTTAGTAGATACTTGGATTTTTGCGAAATTTTGGCTCTTATAAACAAAGCCATTGTGAACATTCTTGTACAAGTCTTTGTATGAACATATGTTTTCATTTCCCTTGTAAATACTTAAGAATGGAATTGTTGAGTTATATGGCAAATATATATTTAGCTTTTATGAGACTGTCAAACTTTTTTTCCTTTTTTCTTTTTTAGAAAAATTTATGTAAAATCGCTGTTACATCTTCTATAAATATGTTTGGTAGAATTCACATATAAAGCCATATGGGCCTGGAGTTTTCTTTTTGGGCAAATTTATAAATATGAATTCAACATCTTTAATGGTTATGAGCCTATACAGCTATTCAGATTGTCTATTTCTTCTTGATTGAGCTTTGGTTATTTCTTTTAAGGAATTTGCCAGTTTCAGGTCTGGCTTCGTACTTGTTGACACAAAGTTGTTTACAGTATTCCCTTATTATCTTTTTGTAGCATCTGTAGTGATGCTCCCTCTTCCATTCCTAATATTGGCAACTTATGTCTTATTCCCCCCCCCATTAGTTCAGCTGAAATATTATCAATTTTATAGGTCTATTCAAGGGGCTTGTTTTTGGTTTCATTGTGTTTTTTTCTATTGCTTATCTGTTTTATATTTCACTGATAGAGTTTACAGTTTGAATCTTTTACCTGTTTCACCAAACTTTCAAATACTGTCATACCTCTTAAAAGATAATGTAGGAACTTTAAAATAATACCATTCCCTTTTCTGCCTGCCATCCTTTATTAATGTATGACAAACATATGGCATTGTTACACGTCCCGTAATACTTTGTCATTACTTTAGTTTTAAAAGATTCAAATTTATTTTAGAAGAAATTAAAATGAGGTTTCATTTATACTTACCATCCATTTTAATGTCTGTTTAGATCCATTGTTTATATTCACATTTCCATCTACAATCAGCCTGATAAGCATCCTTTTACATATACCCTGTGGTATCTGCTGCCAACAAGTTCTTTCAGCTTTTGTTTACTGAAAATGTACTTGTTTTGCCTTTAATCTTAAAAAAAACCACAACTTTTTATTTTGGACTAATTTTAGAATTACAGAAAATTTGCAAAGACTTTGCCAGTTTTCCCATCTTACACAGCCATGGTAATTTGTCAAAACTAATAAATTAACATTGGTACAATATTATTAACTAAATATTACTACAGATCATAATGGATTTCACCAGTTTTCTCACACTGTCCCTTTCTTTTCTAAGATCCAATCCAGGATACCATGTTGCATATAGTCATTATATCTCCTTGGTCTTCTCACATCTTTGACAGTTTCTTGGTGGTTTCATGTTTTTATTATGACCTTGATAGTTTTGAAGAGTACATTCAGGTCAGTTTGGGTTTGTCTAGTATCTTTCTCATTATTAGAATGGATTACGGGTTTACAGATGAATACCATAAAGATGATGTACCCTTCTTCATTACCATTTAGAATTGTTCCATCACTGTAAAAATTTCCCCTGCAGCCCCTTTGTAATTTGCCTCTCCTTGCATCTTCAATCCTTAGCTACCGCTGATCCATTTTTCATCCTACTTTTCCATCTTTCATAATGTTAAATAAATGAGTCACACAATGTGCAGCTTTTGATTCTGGCTTCTTTCACTTAGCAAAATATATTAAAGATTCATCCATTTTATTGTGTGGGTCAGTAGCTCGTTCCTTTTTATTGCTGAGTAGTATTCCATTGTTTTTGACATATTAGAGTTAAATTCATTCACCTGTTAAAGGCTATCTCAATTTTTTCCCAGTTTTTGCCTATTATATATAAAGCTGCTATAAACATTTAAGTATCAGTTTTTGTGAGAACATAAGCTTTCATTTCTCTTGGGTTGATACCTAAGAGTGGCAGTCTTGGGTAAGTGTATTTTTAACTTTGAATCGTAAAACTGAAACTTCTTTAAAAGATAGGAGAAAATATATGGGACCTTGGATTTGGGATTGAATTTTTAGGTATAATACCAAACCACAATTATGAAAAAAAAAGAATAAGTCATATTTCATCAAAAAATTTAAAATTTTCTTGTGTGCAAGACACTGTTAAAAGAGTGAAAAGGTAAGTCACAGACTGGGAGAAAATATTTGAAAAATCACTTATCTGATAAAAGATTTGTATCTAGGATATGTAAAGAACTCTCAAATCTCAACAGTAAACAAATAATCTAAAATAAAAATGGCAAAAGATCACAGTAGACACTTCACCAAAGAAGATATATGGATGGCAAATAAGCACAAGAAAAGAAAATCACTTGCTTAATGTCATTTGTTATTAAGGAAACTGAGTGCAAATTGAAACTACATCAAGATACCACTCTATAGCTATTTTAATTGCTTTAAAAAATTAACAATACCAAATGCTGGAGAGATTGTGGAGTAACAGGAATTCTCATTCATTGCTGGTGATAACTCAGAATGAGCATCCACTTTGGAGTACAGTGTGGCCTTTTTTTTTTTTTTATAGACATACATTTTCCTTAGGACACAATAGTACCACTTCTAGGTATTTACTCTAGTTAAGTGAAAACTTAAGTTCATAGAAAACTTTTATTTTTGAAAATATTTTCACTGGATAGCAAAGTGTAGTTTTGCCTTTTTTTTTTTTTTTGAATTTTAGCAACTTTAAAAGATGTTCCATTGTCCACTAGCTTGTACTTTTTTCTGAGCCCCTGAAATTATTTTTACCATGTATTTTTTTCCATGACTATTTTTCCCCTCTAAATTGTGATATTATTTGTATTTTAAAATACGTTGGAAATTCTGCATATGCCTGACTAAGCTTATTTTCAGTGTACATTACTTTAAGTTTGATGACAGGTTTTGTTCTGAGAAGTTCTTTTTCAAGCTGAATGTCAAAATGGGGAAATGCCGATAGATTCTAACTCGCCCTGAAGCTAATGATGTAGATTGCTTTCTTGCTAATGATGATGGATGATGGATGACTTTTATTTGAGTTTTATCACCTAAACAAATTTTCAGTTCATGATCATGGTTACTATATGGTGATACAGCTGTGGGGAAAGCTGTAAAATACCATAATATCTAAAGATAAGTGCATTTGTCACCATAGTTATAATTTTCTTTTTCTTGTGATGAGGGTATTTTTTTATTACTGTCTTTAAGTCCATTGAATTTTTCTTCTGTAGTATCTAATCTGCTCTTTAATTCTTTCCAGAGAATTTAAAAAACTTTCAGATTTTTTTTACTTATAGAAGTTGCATTTTAGTTGTAGTTTTTATTTCTTTTTTCAGTATAGTGATTTTTTAACTTAAATCTTAGTATATATTTTTAGTAGTTGTTTTAGTTTTCTTGTCTGCCTTCATCATCTCTGTCTTAGGGGTTTGCTTTAAATTGACTGATTTTCTTCTTGGTTCTGAGTCACATTTTTCTCCTTTTTGACATCATGGTAAAACACAGTTTTTGGGAAGTAAAAATAATTTATAATTTATTAAGCCATATTTCTGTGGGTGGGCAATTATGGTTTTTTCCAGTTTGGAGCTATTGCAAAAAATGTTGTAATGAGTAGCCTTGTAAAATGCATTTTGTTCATATGTTAAGACACATCTTAGTATAAATCCCTGCTAGTGGAATTTCTCATCAAAGGACATGTTTTTACGGAAATACTTGGTGTATAATGCCATATTTCCCTTTGCGTAGTGTATAAGTGTATACATACTTGTATTAGTTAAATAAGTGCTGAATTATTTTTGAGTTTAGAACACCACCCTCTTATGAACATGGTTCATAGTGGAACAAGTCTTTGTTCTGACTCTTAGTTCTATAGAATATTTTTATATACTCATCTTTTGCCCTTAACATTAAAGCGAAGCCACTAGAATGTGATTCTTGGAAACATCATTTGCACATAGTCAGATGCTAAAGGAAGTCGGTATTGGTCATTTTCTTATTGTTAGATACAAGAATAGTCAATTTGACAGTGTTATAAATGGTACTGCATTTGTTGTTGTTTTTCACAGAATGATTAAACTAGTTCTGTTTTTAAGAAACTAATTACTTGGTATAGTTTATAGTCAGTTTCTCACTGTATCACTCAGTATGTTAGTTGCTGCAAGAAGAAGCTTTTTTGAGGTTGTTTCTGTGGAATTATTTCCCTTTGCAATTAGAATCCACTGGAATAGTACCTCTTGAGGGCAGAGCTTCTCATTTGTCTTATTCACTGCTACAACTCCAGTGCCTAAGACAGTGTCTTTTATATGATAGGGACTTATTAAGTATTTTTTGAATGAATGAGTGATTGAATCATGGTGCTTTATAGAATTAGGTAAAGTACATGGTAAATTTGTTCCACTTGTTCTCCATTTCAAATGTTGATTAGAACCATGCTATATATTTTAAAATAAATAATGTGTAAATGGCTACACTGAGTGAAGTAACTTATTTAGAAGGTAAACTACTCATGCCATCTCTCAAATGTTCTCCCTTCTTTACTGCAGCTGTGAAACTTTCCCCTATCTTCTCAAGATACTAAATTCTCTCCTCTCAGAAATCCCAGAGTAGTCATTTATATCAGATATCTTTTGTTCATCCTTTCTGTTTTGTATTTTGAATTACAATTTCATTTTTGTCCTATTTTATCTCCACTATGGATTTTTTATACTTATTTTTATTTTCTAAATTATGTGTTGCTCTGGGGAAATGTTGGCTGACAATGAGATGATGGAAATGTTCTATATCTGCACCTTCATAATGGCAGCCGTAGGCACAAGTGGCTATTGAACATTTGAAATGTGGCTATTGTGACTGAGGATAAATTTTTCATGTTAATTCTAGTTTAAGTAGTTGCATGTGGCTAGTGACTATTGAAGAAGACAGTGCAGCTCTAGGGCTTACAATTTACATTTTTAAGTTACCAGTCTAATGTGCAGTGAGAACTTTACAACAGTGTTCTTCCATTTCCTCCCTCCTCTCCTTTTGTGTTTTGTCATCAGATATTCTACAGATATATAAACCTAGTGATACATTATTGCTATTCTTGAGTTAGACATTATTAAGTTAAGGGAAAATATGTCTTTATTTTCTTTAGATTTTTACCATTTCTGGTGCTGTTTCTTTGTGTAGATCCAAATTTCTATGTGGTATCATACTTCAGCTTGAAGGATTTCATTTAACTTTTTTTGTGTGTGTGTGCAGTTTTGCTGGCACAGAGTATTTTTCAGCCTTTTTTTTTCCCCCCTGGAAACTATTTTTGAAGATATTTTCACTGGTTATAAGTTGACACTCTTCCCACTCCCATCCCCCCCACCCAAAAGGTTGTTGCTTCATTGTCTTCTGGCTAACATTGTTTCTGATAAGAAATGTGTTCTCATTCTTTGTTTGCTTGTGTGTAATTTTTCCCCCAGTGACCTGTAAGATTTTCACTTTGTTTTCAGCAGCTTTGCCTACATTTTAAATTTATCCTTCTAGCAGTTCTCTGCATTTCTTGGATTTGTGTTTTATCATTCATTGATTTTAGAAAATACGTTTTCTGCATCATTATCTCTCCTCTTTTTCTGTAACTCCAGTTACATATGTGTTAAATCATTTGATAATCAGTGCTCCCACAGATTTTGAATTCCTTCTTTTTTTTCCCCAGTCTTTTTTTTCTTCTTTGAGTTTTATTTTGGATAATACCTAACGACCTCTTGTCATGTTTGCTGATTAATTTTAATTTTTGTCCAGTTTTCTGATAAGCCTGTTAAAGGTCATCTGATATTTTATTTTTGTTAATTTGGTATTTTATCTGCTGAATCCTCCATCTATTCATATATGTTGTCCATACTTATCTTAGATTTTTTTAATATATTATAATTCTGAATTTTCTGTCTGATAGTTCTAACATCTAGTTCATTTATGGGTCTGGTTCTGATGTTTGCTTTATCTCTTGAAAATGGTTTGTTATATCTTGCTTTTTTTATGTGTCTCATGATTTTTTGTTGCATGCCATACATAAGTACAGAGCTGTAAAGACTGAGGTCAGTAGTACTTATGCCCAGAAATAGGTATTTTTCCTTTTGAGGCTATTTGTTTATGTATGGATGTGGAGTGAGTCATTCCAGTCAGTGATTAAGTTGGGTTTGTTTCGTTGTTTTTGCAGTTGTTCACTGAGTCAGAGACTTAAAATTCTTGGAGTAGTGGAATGCTGTTACCTCATTCTTAGTGTGGGGCCTGGAGTGCTAAGATTGCTCAATATTCTAGTTCATCGTTACTAACCCTTTCCATGTCTTTGGATGGCTGCATCACAAGATAATCTCTATCAATGTTCTTTGTAATTTTTGATTACTTGTTGGAGAGTGTGATGTTTATTTTGTTGTCTTTCTTGAAAGAATGTTGACTTTTGGTAGGCATTTAGTTTACTTTTAGATCTCCTTGATCCTTTTGTAGCTTGTTTTTAAGTTTTGTTATAGCTTTTGTAAGCCTCTTCTTAATTCTATGGCTAGAGTCATTAAACTCTGGCTTATGAGCTATCTGTAGCCTATTTTTGTATAGCTTTTGAGCTAAGAATGGATTTTACATTTTTAAAGGGCTGTAAAGAGAAAAATAAAAACAAAAAATATGTGATAGAGGCTGTATATGTCTCACATAGCTTATGGTATTTATTATCCTGCTCTCTAGAGAAAATATTCTGATCCCTGGTCTAGGGCTTACTTAACCCTAACTTCTTTTTTTTCTTAATTAATTTATTTTTTAAAATTATTAATATATAATCTGTTTCAGGGGTACAGGTCTGTGATTCATCAGTCTTACACAACACACAGCACTCACCACAGCACATACCTTCCCCAGTGTCCATCACCCAGCCACCCTATCTCCCCATCCCTGACCCCTCCAGCAACCCTCAGTTTGTTTTCTGAGATTAAGACTCTCTTATGGCTTGTCTCCCTCTCTGGTTTTGTCTTGTTTCATTTTTTTCCTCTTTTCCCCTATAATTCTCTGCCTTGTTTCTTAAATTGCGCATATCAGTGAGAACATATGATAATTGTCTTTCTCTGATTGACTTATTTCGCTTAGTCTAATACTCTCTAGTTCCATCCATGTTGTTGCAAATGGCAAGATGTCAGTATTTGATGGCTGTGTAATATTCCATTGTGTGTGTGTGTTTTATTTCTTGGCTTCCTACTGAATGCACCAGGTTTTCTATGTGGCATTTCATTGTTTTTGGTTGGAACTCATAGATTTTCCCCTTTATAGACTCTCTGAGAGATACTTTTCAGTTACCTAGTATTTAATTTTTCTTTTCTTGATAATTATTCTTTGCCAGCCTCATGAAATCTTTTTTTTTAAAAAAGATTTTATTTATTTGACAGAGAGAGACACAATGAGAGAGGGAACACGAGTAGGGGGAGTGGGAGAGGGAGAAGCAGGCTTCCCCCTGAGCAGGGAGCCCGATGTGGGGCTCGAACCCAGGACCCTGGGATCATGACCTGAGCCGAAGGCAGACGCTTAACGACTGAGCCACCCAGGGGCCCCTAGCCTCAGGAAGTCTTATGCATGCAGAGCTTAGTATCCTGTACACATTTTTGGATCCTTTTCTCTGGGCAGCTCCCTTCCCTTCAGTATACTGACTTGTAGATTCTCTCCCCCTTAAACTTCTTAAACTTTAGTCTCTAACTTATCACTTCAGGAAGACAGCTGTGCTTTGCCTGGGTTCTCCACTTTTGTTGGGGGTTCAGTAAATTTTAGGCAGAAAGCTAGAGTGAGTATAGGACTTAACCTTTGATTGTTAACCTTATCTCAGACATCACAATCTTGTCTGGCTATTGCTCAATCTGAAAACCTGAAAACAGGTTTTCTAAATATTTAAGTTTTCTAGTTTATATGTGAGGGCAAGTCTAGTACCAGTTGTTCTGTCATAGTTAAAAGTAGAACTCTGGTTAGCAAACATTAATAAAAATGCCTTTAGACTTCTAATATAGCATTAATCTAATATTTATTGAATTGCTTATTTGCTCTAAATTGAGTTTAGTTTTATAGTATTTGTAATATATGTTAGCAGGATGTATAAGAAAATGTGATTAAGATTAAAATCTGTCTGGTATCTTGAATGCTGGCTCTGTGCCTTAGACTTTGTACAACTTGCTGGGGACAGAAAGAGTAACACATGAACTGAAGACCAGGGACTCAGCCCCAGTGAGAAGTAGGCATGTATACTAATTATTGTTACATAACAAATCACTCTAAGACTAAGTGATTTAAAACAATTATCTGTTGGTCAAGAATCTGGGCATGGCTTAGCTAGATCTTCTGGCTATGATCTTTCAAGAGCCTGAAATCAAAATGTGGACCAAGTTTCAGTCACATTCAAGGCTTGACTGTGCAGAATCCATTTCCAAACTTACTCACATGGTTGTTGGCAGATTCTGCTCCATTCCACATGGGCCTTTTTATATAGGAGTATCAGAGTAACAAGAGGAGAGAATAGGAGCAAGATAGAAATATCAGTCTTTTGTAAACTTATCTCAGAAGTGAAATCATATTACTTTTGCTGTATTCTATTTACAAAGCAAGTCACTAGGTCCAGCCCACACTCAGGAGGAGTAGATTACACAGGGCATGAGTACAGGACACAGGGATCATTGGCAGCCATTTTAGAAACTGCCTATAATAATATGTGGTATATAAATTAAACAAAATATTATTATAAATGGGTCTATAAAATAACCTAACAGCATTAATATATGTAGCATAATAATAATTTGCTAGTGGTATGCTAACTGCTTCCTATAGATTATTTTATCTAAGCTTTTTCTAGTATTCTGTGGGAGAGGTAGTATGTATTATATCCATTTTACAGATAAAGAAATTGAACTTTGGTAAGGTTACTTTGCTGTGATGTAGCAGAAGGAAGATTCTAGTCCAGGCTTTGCCTACTCTACTACCCATATTTTTAATCTCCATATCTTATCAGCATTAAAATACTATTACCTTTTATTGAGCACCTCTTATGTGCCATGCATTATAGTAAGTACATTATTTATTAACATCATTTGATCCTCACAGTAACTTTATTAAAGCTCTCAGTCTTATTGATTATATACTTTAGCTTTAGCTTTCAGATTCAAGAAATTACTTTGAAAAATTACATATATTTTTTTGTTTCAGAGACATTAAGCAAATACAACCCAAAGAATCTCTGTAAATACAAAAAAAAATCATTTATTTAATGAAACCTACTTAATGAAACCTATTTAAATGAAACCTACTACCTTAAAAAAAAGTGGTATTCACTAACTAAATAAATTTGTGGAAGGAAACCTGACACATTTCAATCCATTTAATATTCTGCAGTATATATATATATATATATATATACACATATACACATGTACATATATATTCTGCAGATGAAAGGTGGTATGTGAGGGCGCCTGGGTGGCTCAGTTGGTTAAGCAACTGCCTTCGGCTCAGGTCATGATCCTGGAGTCCCAGGATCGAGTCCCGCATTGGGCTCCGTGCTCAGCAAGGAGCCTGCTTCTCCCTCTAACCCTCCCCCCCTCTCATGTACTCTCTCTCTCTCTCTCTCACTCATTCTCACTCTCTCAAAATAAAAATAAATCTTTAAAAAAAAAGAAAGGTGGTATGTGAATCTCAAACAGGAATGAATTTATAAATACTAAAAAGAAAACAACTCAGTCCTAGAAGAAATCTCAACAAACACTACTGTATAAATTTTAGTTAGAAATTAGCTCATTGTAGTTAATGTTGAAATATTTTTACTAATGAATTTGAAATATTTTCACTAATTCTTTCACAAACAAATTGGCTTTCATATCAAGATCTGTACATACTTTCTTCAGTCATCCCATTGTCTTTGCAATATGAATCTTTTAGATGAGGAAAATAAGACAAAGTAAAGAGAAATTATTTTCTCATGTTTGAAAGATACCATAAGAAGATGTTATGGTCTTTTAGACCAGTTTATTTTAGTTATTTGAGGGTGTCTTGTAAGGTATATGTTGACAGTAGTAAATCCTAAATCTTATGGATGACTTTATTTTTGAACCATTTTCCTTATAATAATAGTACTGTCTCACTTTCTACATTCAGATTTGTTTTCTTAAGGGGGGCATAAATGCAGTTGAAGCTGATGTGCATGAATTATGTCATATGTCATACTAGCATATGTCATGTGTGACATCCTTCACTCATTCATTCACTTATTTATTTATTTATTAAAGAATGTTATTAGTACCTACTAAGTGCCAAGCACTGCTCTAAGTACTTGGGATACATCAGTGAACAAAATGGATAAAAATCATGGAGTTTATATTTTGACAGACATGGTTCAGACAATAGGCTGATGCTATTAATTAAGAAAATGACCATGTTTTGCTCCTACAATAATTTTTAATCTATTTTTACAACTCATGTAATATGTAGTAATTTAATATTTTGGTTATTTTTGATAGTAGTTTATGAGAATTTAAAGTATTTTATGTAACAAAATTTATGTTTCTGTAGACTTTTATTTCTATTTAAGTTATACTTTTGCTGGCTTTGAGTATTATAATTTTTGTTGTAATTTTAATAAAATGTTACAGCACATCTTATTATTTAAATGATTTGTGTTTAGAAAGCTGTCTTTTTTTTGTCACAGTTATCTTTCTAAGTTAACTTTTGCTATGAAGGGAAAGATTAAAAAATTTAAAACCTTGGGACAACTGGGTAGCTTAGTCAGTTGACTGTCCAGCTCTTGGTTTCAGCTCAGGTCATGATCTCAGGGTCCCGAGATCAAGCCCTGCATGGGTCTGTGCTCAGCATAGAGTCTGCTTGGGATTCTCTCTCCCTCTCCCTCCTCCTCCCACCCTCCACTCCCATGTGTGTGTACGTGCTCTCTCTCTCTCTCAAATAAATAAATAAAATCTTTTAAAAAAATTTAATATCTTATTGATATAGCTTGGAATTAACTAGATTATATTATAGGTTGGCATATGTTATAACAGCAATTTACAGTATTGCATATGTTGTCACAAACAGTATTATTAACTCAAATGTTAATAGTTAAGCTTCTTTTGCTGACTTACTGAATTAAATTCATCCCTTAGACCATCAGAGTGGATTCATTTTTTTTTTAATTTGCTTTTTAACCAGGAAGCCCTGAATATCTGCATTTTTTTCCACATATGAAAAGTAGACATCTTATGACTGATCTTTGACGTGAAAGGTTGAATATTCCTTCATCATTCTTATGTTTTAGTGAATAGATGAGGTTACCTGAGATTAGAGGAACAGGGTTTTGGGAAAGGATTTTGAGGGAGACAGGAATGAACAGTGGAGTCACTAACAAGAATGTTCTCAATAGGCTTAAGCATAGTTATTAAAACAACAGACAAAATGCCAAGTTTTCTTTTGGATTATTGCTTTTTTAGTTGGTTTTCAAACAATTCTCAGTACAATTCTTTTCATTGTGTGTTTTAACTAGTGAAAACCAGTAACAATGAAGAAAATAATGTAGGAATAGGAAGGAAGTAGAACACTTGTTTGAAGAGATTTGCTTTTCTTTGAATACTTGGCCACTTAGAAACAGCTGAGATTTGAGGTTCAAAAGTAGGAAAATAGCAGCTCTGTGCTAATTTTTGAGGCCTTTTCTCCAACTTTTCTGTCTAGTTTTTAATAACTGCTTAGTGCTCAAGGGCCCATCACAGTCAGTCTTCAATATAGAAATTATTTCTTGTCTTTTCTCTTTTTTTACAAGGAACTCTGTGCCTGGAGATAACAACTTCTCTTACAAAGCTCTGAAATTATCAAATGGTGTTAAAGTTATATCTTTGCCTACAATTTTTTTCCTTGGGGAAAAAACTGTTTTGTTTCTAAAGGGTATTCTAAGCTTGATGATGAAGTGACAAATGAAACCCACAGCCAAGCCTGAGAAAGCATGTGCATGTGTAACTTAAGATGCACAGTGACTAAGATATAACTGATATAGACTTATATTGCAGTTATTGGTATTTTTTAATAAATTCAAGGAAGGGAAAATCTAGCCTAATCTATATGAACCTTTGCTTGTGATATTTGGAGTGGTTACCAGCTGCTTAATGGCTGCGATAACCTTTGCTTAGTTAATATGCATGTCACTTTTAGAATTATCAGTGACAATTTGCCTGTCACCTGCAGAGTTAAGTAGAGTGTAATGGCAGCTGAGCAGTGAGATGGAGGGAGATGGAGTCGAGATCTTATAGGAATGAAAACATGTTTCTGTTTGAGATAATGGAAACATTGGGCCAAAATATGTAGTTGAATATATTTTGTTTGGTTTTGATTGCTTATTCAAAGATACAGTCTCTTGATCTCCATGTATTGTCTATTGCACAATGATGTAAGAAGGAAAAGTGATGATGGCACTTAGAGAACTTTCAAGTTTAGAGCTAATTAATTTATCTGGTAGAGCCCTGGTATACATGAGTGATTTAATATGCAGATGTAAAAGCTTTTGCTTTTTACTTATTATTAGGCTGTTAGATTATTTGCCAGCCTGTTGACCAGTCAACACCAGTGTGTTTCCTTTAACTCCATGAATCTCAGCATATGCTATTTTGCATATCCTAAATAATTTAAATACATTTCTTACTCTTTCCACAGCATGTAGAGTCCATGAAGCACAGGACAATAAAGCTTCCTACTCATACCACCAGGAGGATCTCTTTGAAAGATTCACTACAGGACTACCAGAGACACCAGTTTGTCTGAAGCATCATGTGTTGAAACAACAGAAGGCAACTACTTTTGCACTAGCTAGAAACAGAGTTATGATGTTTTCATTTCTTTGAGCCAGGGGAGTGAGTTGAAAATCTGAAAATGCGGCCATGGACTGGTTCCTGGCGTTGGATTATGCTCATTCTTTTTGCCTGGGGGACCTTGCTATTTTATATAGGTGGTCACTTGGTACGAGATAATGACCACCCTGATCACTCTAGCCGAGAACTGTCCAAGATTCTGGCAAAGCTTGAACGCTTAAAACAGCAAAATGAAGACTTGAGACGAATGGCTGAATCTCTCCGGTAGGTTCTAAAAAATTGAAGGAAGAGTGATGAAGTACTGTACTTTGTTTATAGTTGCAGGGCTTCATTCAACTATTAAAAAAATACTTAATGATTTCTTTAAACTGCTATTTTTGCAAAACTTTAAATATTTTATTGAGATACTTCTTATATCAATGATATCTCTATATATTTAACAGAGAGAATTTTTCCAGGGTGTCAAATCTTATTTTGTATATTATGTATTAATATTATATGTTAATTTCTATATTAAAATGTGAATTTTAATATAGAAAAACCATGCCATTTAATTTGCTTTTATATTTCATTTATAGTTATCTTCATTTTGATAATTTTGATACATTAAAAACAAACTTTGTATGATTTAAATTAGTGCATATTAAAATTTTTCTTGTATGGACAATAACAAAGACATTTATAATAATTGAGAGGCTGAGTTAGTCTATAACTTATTAAAATGAAGAAACAAAAATTCATTGTTAAACAACTGGATCTGGAATCTAGGGAATTGTTACTGTTGCTACTTCTAGTCTATTAAAAGATGTGACATATATGTTAGAAGGCATCAACTGTTTGGAAAAATAAAATCTTATATTTTCAGGGAACAAATAATTCCTAAATTCTAATTCCTCTGCTTTATATATGAAGGTGATTATCTATTTAGTGTTTGCTGTTTCTCAAGCTAGAGTTTGAAGGTTTGAAATAAAGAGTTGTCATTACTCTAGAGGGTGGTAATTGAGCCTGAGGGAAGTAGTGTAGAGAAAAAGAGCACAAGAGTTCATTTCTTTTTGAGAAACGAGAGAGGGAGAGTGCTAGATTGTGGAAGCTGAGGAGCATTCTGTGAAGGAAGAATATAGTTGGCCGTGTCACATACTCTAAGGCTTTAGAGAAGGCTTCTTTGGTTCTCCCATTCCCTCACCTCCCCGTCACCAATGCCCTTGCACTCTTTTAGAACTTACTTCTTTCTCTCAACTTTTTTCTTCACCATTATATTATTTTTGGCCCTTTTATGTTCTATGGAGGACAACACCAGGTGTTAAGTTTACACGGTGAAGGAAAAATTATTCCTGTCATTTGTAGTAGTACCATGTGGTAAAATGTAAAGTAACCGGGGATTAGAAAGTGGACAGATAACTTCTTGAATTTATGTATCATTTTATTTCCTTTTGGGTGGGAGCCTGGGAGTATCATGGAGAAAGTAGAGTCTCACTCGATGATTTGTCACGAGATACAAAGATTGCTAATTTAGAGGTAATAGTAGCTATCATTGATGGAGAGTTTATCATGTGCCAGGTATGTGCCAAGGGCTTTGCATGGATTATCTCATTGAATTTCATAAATTTCCTTATGAGATGCTGCTACTGTTTTCATAACCATTTTACAGATGAGGAATCAAAGGAATATTAAAGAATTTAATTTTTCTTGAGGGTATACTTTCACAAGTGGTGGAGCTTACTTTGCATCCTGGCAGTATGACTCAAAAGCCTGGGCTGTGATGAGGTGTATTGCCTCTGTGAAGAGAAACCAGAGAGAAGTCAATGATTCAGAAATCTCAACTAAAAGTCTCATGTAGGAGATCACCAAGAGCAGCTGCTGAGCTAGTTGATTTTGGAGTATGCTCTGATTATAGTAAAATCTTTTTCTACATCCTGGGATTATTGTTCCTTGGAAAAGATTCTGCTTCTTAACCATTTAGGCTCATAAATGATTGATTATTTTTCTCCTCATTTCAACTTCAATACTGATACTTCATTTGGCTTATTTCTGACTGCCAAGTGTCATGTTTTTAGTGTATGAAAGAAAGCTTGCCTTTAATAATAGTTGTTTCTTCTGCAGAATAATCTTTGGGTCTCAAGTCACTTCTTTGTATCCTTTTGTGTTGAAATTAAATTCTCAACTACTACATTCAAATATAGAGACAACTTGTAAGAGCTGAGACAGTATGTCATGCTGTAATACTGTAAATACAATCTGAAAAGAGGCTGAGTCCATTTTTATATAGAGATAGATAATTTTAGGAAAATAAACAATTCTTTTCCCTCATTAGGGAAGAAAACCACCTCAGGCCCTTCCATCAACTTTATGGGTAGGGCCATTTGTGTTTCAGCCAAAAGGATTGCATTTTAGAGTCCCTGGCATAAAAGTAGAGGTGCTACTGACATTGGTGATTTTTCCCTCTCATTTTAACATTTTGTACCCAATTTGCTATGTCTTTTTCTCAGAAGAAAATGTGTTCGTAAGCTAGACTAAAAAGGAGTAATTCATATGTCTGTAAAACTAGGTCAATTCTTTGGGATGAGGCATATGGATTGGATTTGGAAAGAAGCTTGAAATTACAGTGTTTAAGAGTTAGGACAATAGTTTTAAAAGCAATTAACCAATCCGCCAGCTAGAATTTGCTAATTTTGTTGATTGTACTACACATTTAGAAAAATAATCATTATTCTGGGGGATGCAAATGTTTAAGTACAGTATTTGGGAGGTTGTTCTGTGTGTGTGTGTGCGTGTGTGTCTGTCTGTGTCTGTTTATTTCTGACTTATTGATGAATAATTTCTATACAGTAAAATTCACTTTTCTCAGCATGTAGGTCTATGAATTTTGGCAAATGCTTACAGTTGTGTAACTATCACCACAGTCAAATTATAGAAGAATTCTGCCTCCCACCAGAATTCTGTTGTGCCCTTTTGTAGTCAGATTCTAGCCTTACCTTCTGTCCCTCGTACTGATTTGTTTTCTGTCCTACATTTTATTCTAAATTCTACATTCTTTATTCTGTTTTCTGTCCTACATTTTATTCTAAATTCTACATTCTTTATTCTAAAATGTCATATAAATAGAATAATGTAGTATATAGCCTTTTGAGTCCAGCTTTTTCCATTTATAATGTTCTTGAGATTCATTAATGCTATTGTGTGGGATTGGTAGTTTTTTCTTTTTTTTTCTTCTTCTATTATTTTATTTCCTTTTTAATACTGAGTAGTAGTCCATAGTATGGCCATATCACAGTGTTGTCTTTTTTTTTTTTTTAAACGCATTGACCAGTGAAGGATGTTAGGGTTGTTTCTGTTTTTTGGCAGTTATGAACAAAACTGTTACAGCATTTGCTCTGTAGGTTTTTATATGAACATAAGTTTTTATTTCTCTTGGGTAAATATCTAGGAGTGGGAATGCTGAGTCATTTTAGTGTATGTTTAATTTTTTTAAGAAGTTGCCCAAAGGTTTTCCAGTGTTCCTATATCATTTTGCATTCCCACCAGCAAAGCTTGAGAGTTCCAGTTGCTCTCACTTTTGCTAGTATTTGCTATTGTAAGTTATTTTTATTTTAGCTGTTTTAACAGATATGTAGTATTATCTCACTGTAGTTTCAAATTGCATTTCCATAATGAATAATGATGTTGAACATTTTTTTTTCATGTGCTTATTTGCCACTCTTTAGTGAGGCGTCTGTTCACATTTGTTACCTATTTTATTACTTTTTATTCATTTGGGAGAGAGTGAGAGAGAGAGAGAGCATGAGCATGAGCGGGGGGAGGGGCAGAGGGAGAAAGAGAAACCAGCTCCCTGCAGAGCAGAATGCAGAGCTCGATTCCAGGACCCCAAAATCACGATCTAAGCTGAAGGCAGACACTTAACCAACTGAGCCACCCAGGTGCCCCTGTTACCTATTTTAAAAAATTGAGTTTTCTTATTAAAATTTGTTTTATTATTGCATTCTTTTTAAAAATTGGGTTTAGATATAAAATTTTAAATATATATGCATATATGATAAAGTAAAAACTCCGTGGCTTAAAACAAAATTTTATTTTTTCTGGATTATTTAATTTGCATTGTCCTCAATGGGGTTGTTTTTCTAGTTTGGGGTCACTCTTGCGACTGCTGCATTGTGGTAAGACAGTCCAGATGACCTCACTCGCATATTTGATGATTAGCTGGGACCATGATTTGGTTCCCTTCCAGTGGCCCAGGTTTCTTATGTAGTAGTGTTCCAAGAGGGCAAGAGCAGAAACTGCAAGTCCTCTTGAGGCCAAGTATCAAAAATCACACAGTGCCTCTTCTGCCACATTTTGTTAGTATATGCAAGTGAAAGGGACACTCCATATTCAGGGAATAGAGGGAAGAACTTTATAGAATTTGTAGCCATATTTAACCTACCATTCTCAAGTCCAGAAGTAATCAGTTAGGTTAAATCATTGTGGTCCTGACAGCTGGAGTTTAGTTTAGACTCTGTTGATAGGTAATAGGGAGCTATGGTTGGGCTTATAGCAGAGGAATGACACATTGAAAATGATTGTGTAAGATTTAGATTTTCAGGTGGATTTGGGGTGTGTGCCTCACTGGAATGAAATTAACTAGGAAATATAGTATTAATCTAGACATGAGGTGATGCTGACTTAGATTAAATTAATGGTTGAATTTGTTGGCTCGGGAACCAGGGTACATCTGCTTATTTTCCCTTGTTTTCTGTATGCTCTTATTTGGTATTCCCCAGACATCCCTTTCTTACTTGTTAATTGCCAGCACATTAGGTGAACATGTGGTAGGCTCTTTTTTAAAAACTTAGAGATAATCATTTTCTCAGGCTGCCACCCTTCAGGAGTGCCTTTCCAGGCTTCATGTTTGTTTTATCTCAACCTTAAATAATGTGAAGTTACTGTCAGTTCACAGAATCTTTGCTTCTTGGAATTTGAATCTGCCACTTGCCTCTCAGTCAGGGCTGACATTTAGCAGAAAATACCTAGAAAATTATTGAAACTTGTTCAGAAATCCCTTGAGCAGTGAACCTTAAGTGGTGGGCCATATGTCAGAACTGGATAGAACTAAAGAGTACTTAATTGGCAGTGTTCCTTTTAACTTAAATCCTTTTTGTTCTAGGTTCATTTATTTTTGAGAGTACAACTTTAAAAAATTCAAACGTGACTTTGTGACCAATTAATAAAGTTGTTTGTGTGGTCCAGGAAAAGCAAAGAAATTTCTTCCGGAATTTAGACGCTAGCTGTAAACTGTAAATTTACAAACCACAAAGAATATATAATTAATTTATGGCTTATCTGTTTTTCTGAGCTATGTAGTAATTTTCCCAGATGGATTAGAGCCAAAGCATGACTCTTCTGGTGGAAAAATTTGAGGCAACAGAAGCATGGAACGCTGACATGGGTAGAAAGGAAACTGATGTAATGTTTCACAGGTCATATTTTACTTCTTCTATTTGAGAAGCTGGTATTAGAAAGCGGGGGTGGGGGGGCAGGCTGCCTTTGTTCCTATTGGTTGATTGGAAAATTTGCTCTAGGCTCTCTTCTCTGTAACTGCTCATCTCTCATGTAGAGAGTGTACTTATATTCCTAGAGCAGGTGAATGGATTGGAATGTATAGAGCACCTGCCATCTACCTATAACCTTCCCTTATATATGTGGCTTTTATTTTTGCAACCCTGCATCCGTTATTCCTTATGCTATTAAGAGTATCTAATTTTTCCTTAGGGACAATACTGCTTCCCTATGTGAGAATATCTTTTTTTTTAAATTTTATTTATTATGTTATATGTTAGTCACCATACAATACATCACTAGTTTTTGATGCAGTGATTCACGATTCATTGTTTTCGTATCTTAATGAGATTTGTAGTCAAGATTCCTAGCCTTCCCAGTCTGACAAACAGATGCTATCTCCCTGAAATTTTTACTAACTTTTTTATATATTGCTGGATTAAATTTGTCAGTGTTTTATTTTGGATTTTTTTTTTTTCTGTGTTAACAAGACTTTACCTGTAATTTTTCCTTCTTATGATGTCTTTTGAGTTTTGGAGCAAGGTTATACAGGCCAATTCTGTTCTCTAGAAGGGTTTGTATAAAATTGGTACTCATTCTATCTCAAATCTTTGTTAGAATTCTTACCAGTGAAGCCATTTGGGTCTAGAGTCTTTTGGGGAAGGTGCAGGGTTTGAGTTGGGGAGTGAAAGGGGACATTGTGGGAAGGTTTTAAATTCTGGATTTGATCTTTTTAATAGAAATTGGCCATTCAGATTTTCTCTTTTTTTATTATATCAGTTTTATAATGGTTTTTCAATGAATGTTTCCATTTTATCAACATTGTCAAATGTATAAACATAAAGTTGTTCATAATGCCTTTCTAATTTTCTTCTCCATACCTGTAATACCTGTAGTAATGTCCCCTTTTTCATTCCTGATACTAATTGTGTTTTCTCCTTTCATCTTTTTTTTAAAATTTTTTATTGTTATGTTAATCACCATACATTACATCATTAGTTTTTGATGTAGTGTTCCATGATTCATTGTTTGTGCATAACACCCAGTGCTCCACACAGAATGTGCCCTCTTTAATACCCATCACCAGGCTAACCCATCCCCCCACCCCCTCCCCTCTAGAACCCTCAGTTTGTTTTTCAGAGTCCATCGTCTCTCATGGTTCGTCTCCCCCTCCAATTTACTCCCCTTCATTCTTCCCCTCCTCCTATCTTCTCCTCCTTTTTTTTTCTTAACATATATTGCATTATTTGTTTCAGAGGTACAGATCTGTGATTCAACAGTCTTGCACAATTCACAGCACTCGCCATAGCACATACCCTCCCCAATGCCTGTCACCCAGCCACCCCATCCCTCCGACCCCCCACCACTCCAGCAACCCTCGGTTTGTTTCCTGAGATTAAGAATTCCTCATATCAGTGAGGTCATATGATACCTGTCTTTCTCTGATTGACTTATTTCAGTCAGCGTAACACCCTCCAGTTCCATCCACGTCGTTGCAAAGGGCAAGATCTCATTCCTTTTGATGGCTGCATAATATTCCATTGTGTGTATATATACCACATCTTCTTTATCCATTCATCTGTCGATGGACATCTTGGCTCTTTCCACAGTTTGGCTATTGTGGACATTGCTGCTATAAACATTGGGGTACATATACCCCTTCGGGTCCCTACATTTGTATCTTTGGGGTAAATACCCAGTAGTGCAATTCCTGGATTGTATTCTCCTTTTATCTTGATAAGAGTTTTATCAATTTTATTTACCTTCTCAAAGAACTAGTCTGGTTGTTTTTTTTTTGTTTTATTTGTTTTCTCTCTAATCATATGTCTGTTTCTATTTTATTGATTTCTGTTCTTAGTTTAATAATTTCTTATAGTCTCTTTTTCGTGAGTGGTTTTTTTTTTTGTTTTTGGGTTTTTTTGCTGTGGTTTTTAAAGCTTTTTCAGAAAAAAATTTGTATCATTGATTTTAAACCTTGCTTCTTTTCTACTATATGCTTGGTGAACTTCAAATTTCTCTCTAAGCACAGTTTTAAGTTGCATCCCACAAGTTTTGACAATATCCTGTTTTAATTTAATTAAAATAATTAAAAATTTAAAAATATTTTCAAATTTCTGTTGTTATTTTTTTCTTTGACGCACAGGTTATTTAGGAGTGTGTTGCTTAATTTCTAAGTGGGCCACTTTCTTCCTTCTCTCCAACTGGGAGTGATTGAATATGGCAAGAGTAAGGTGACAAAGCTTACTTTACATTACTGTACTCAGGGACTATTTTGAATTTGCCTTTATTTTATGTACTGTTGTGTTTTTTCCTGTAATTATATGTATACATATGTAATATTTCAAACATGGGCATTCACTTTGTAAGTGTAAATGTACAAAGTTCCCATTGTGGATGGTTTATCCTTTTGTTCATGTAATGACAAGTTATCACTGTTGATTTGGAAGCAGGTATTTTTGATCAATACTTTTTAATTGAATTTTCAAAATATAGATAAAACTATAATCAGAATTAGTCAACAGTTGAACACAAACAAGTAAGTATAGCTTTCATGTGAATAATCACAGACTATTCAAGTGTGAATTAAATTTGGCTATCATTTTACCAGGGATCCTTATAATAGCCCACTTGCTGAAGATGGTTGGATCTCGGGTTTTTTGTGTGTTCTTGGCTTTAATGTGTGTTTGGCTTTAAATGGCAAACTATGGCTGATGGGACAAATCCAGCCCTCCCTTGTTTCTTTGGTTTTTGGTGTTTTGTGTGTGTGTTTTTTTAATGGCTCCCAAAAAAAGAATGGTTTTACATTTTTAAATGGTTGGAGAAGAAATAAATTCCAAAAAGAACATGGAACAGAGGCTGTATGGAGCCACAAAGCCTGAACAGTTTCCTATCTGGCCCTTTATACAAAGTTTGCTGACTGAAAGTTTGTATGAATCAGAATGTACTCATTTTTCGCTCGTTTCTTTCTCTTAATCTCTAAATTGTTATGCATATTGCATGTGAGTATTGACATGCTCTGAAAGTCAGAGTCCAATTATTATTCTTATGTTTTTGCTTATTTTAGTATAAATATGTACTTTTGATTTCTTCTTTATGCTTTTACAACTATTCCATGTTTTCATGGGTCTGCCTCCTTGAAACAGCTTATATTTAGAGCTGAAATGGGACTTAGGGGTGAGAGATTGGGTATGTTTAGAAAGGAACAGTCTGGTGAAATGAAAGGAGTGTGAGTTTTTCAGATTTAAATTTGGATCTCAGGTATACTACTTACTAAATGATCTTGAAAAAGATTTACAGTCTTTCTGATCTTCAGGTTTTTCACTTGTAAAATGGCTATAGTAATCTCTATTTTGCAATATTGTTAAGTTTTAACAAAAGATTTAAAAGCTTATTGAGAAAACATCCTTTGTATTAGTAGTTCATCAATGAACAGCAATTTTAGCTAATGGTAGTTGATAATCTAGTTTTAGCTAATAGTAGGTAGTTAGTAACCTAAAAAGCACATGGCCTTAAATACTCTTCATAGAATTCAGAATACTTGTTTCCTTTGTTTCTAATAGAATGTCAGATGTTTAGAATTCAAAAACCTGTGTATTCTTTAGAGTACCTCTTTACCTTGAGAAAATTACTTAAGTTCTGTGGGCCTAGAATCAAAACTGAAGAAAGTCGATTGGGATAGGTGATCACATTTGATAGGTCTGTATGTTTTTGTAAAAAATAGTTAAATAATACACTAGAATTGGCTTTACTCCTTATAATTTGGTTCTCATGACTAAATTATATGGTTTTTTTTTTAGCTGATTGATGCTTTTAGGTATAGGAATTATAATTCCCCATCCTAAGCTTTATTTAAAGTATAAGAATTTTAATTATTAATTATCACTACCCAGAAAGGTCTCTAGGGAAGAATGGATCATTCTTTGACAAAAGTGTCACACAATAAAAATACTAAAATCTTAAATAACTCATTTGAAAAAATTTAAACTTTGTGTTTTAATTATTTTCCATATATAAATGCCATAGAGACAAAGTGAATTTGCATTAAATATTTTAAAATTATGAATATTTGCGTTTAGGAGCTGGATTAAACATTTTTTACGTAGTATCCTTTATTCTTTTATCCTGGTAGTATGGAGCTGATAATAGCTCTAAGCACTTCTTGATAATTGAAGGTGGTAATAACAGGAAGTATGGCTGTAGTCATCAATTTCAGTGTTACCTAATTTATCGATGGTACATAATCTAATAGTTGTTTAGAAAACAACTTTTCTGACTATTTCTCATATTTCTTTTAGGCAGACTTTTATTTTACTATGAAGATGTTTGTTTTGTTTTTGCAGTTCTCACATTGACAGTTTATAATTCATTCAGTTAAAATGATGAAAGAAAATGGTTATTTAGTTTCAGAGATCAGTATTCTAGACAAAGCTGTCTGAAGGAGAATAAATATAAAAAGATTTCAAAATATTATAGTGGGTCTGTGAATTACAATGGCTAGAAGGAAGTATAGAATAAACTAGCACACTGTGCTTTTCTTGTTGTTGCTGGTTCAAATAAAATAAGTTTGATTTTAATTCAGTCCTTTTGTTCTTTTAAACTGTATGCAAAAGGTGTTGTTTGGCAGAGATGTTTCACATCAGAAATGCGTAAGAGATTCTAGTAAGGTTTGGAGAGAAACTAAGGTTCCCCTAATAAATGCAGATGGTAAATCTGCAAATAAATAAAGACAAAAGGGACATTCAGAAGTACAGTTTAATATTAATTCTAATTTGTATTCAGTAGCACATCAAAAATATCTCTTACCACATGATACGTACAGAAACTAGTCAGTGGCAGAAACAGAAATAGAATCTTCCAAGGAATTATAAAGTTGTATCTAATTTTCAGTACACTCCCAACACTGTCATTTTTTATACCTTTTCGAGTTCCTCTTCCCTTAAGTATTTATTCAGGACAGTATGTTTTACTAACCTACCAATAAGGACCAAAATATCCTATAATTACTTCTGCAATTGTTACATGTGATCATAGGTTCCAATATACCAATATTAGAAATGGCCATTTGAATCATTACATCTTTAAATTACACAGATACACCTGTATAAGCATATAGGGGCTATGTTTAATATTTGTTGAACTTAACTATAGTAACAGCTTATAATCTGTATAAATAAATACAAATGGCACATTTGACACAGAAGTTTGCCATGATCAGTACTTGTAGCATTTTATGTGGGTCATAGATCTATAGGAAGAAACCATATGCTCTAAGATTAGATTAAGTTATTTGGTCAATCGTACATAAGCTTATTAGAAGTGGTGTGGCCACGTGGAGTAGGAATATATGTAATATGTCCAAATGTAGTTTCCATTGGCCATTTAAAGTACCATAAACTGCCTGTGCAAATGTCCACACAAGGTATTGTCTTGCCAGCTCTAAAGTCGTTTGTGGTTATACTGTAATCTTTTTATACCTGGAATTAATGTCAGCTTTTTGGAAGAATGTACGCAGTCTATGCATTTCCATTTATGGGACTCTATACCAGCTTTGGGGTCTTTAAGTTCTTGAGCCAGACCCAACACCAGTAAAGCCCTATTCTGATCCTTAAGAAGAAAGCAAAATTAATTTCAAGATATCTCAATAATAAATATGCCTCTGGCTTCCCAGCATTTTGGAGAGTGTATCTCTCCACAGTACTATTAGTGTTATAGCCTCTAACACACACACACACACACACACACACACACACACACACACACACACACACACACACACACACACACACACACACACTGGTTGCAAACTAACCTACACCAGTTGATCATTATTATTTGACTACTTTTGATAGCTATTGGTAGCTATATTGGTAGCTTCCCCAAACTAGAGGTCATTGAGGAAGACAGGCCTCCTCCCTCATAATTTTGCTAACATTTAATATGTTACAGTGAGGCAAGGCTTGGATTGAATTCTGCCACATATAGAAACATAATAAGCAGGTGCAAAAACAGTCACACAATCTATTCTGTAACTCTGAAGTCCACACACTCTATCCTTTTAGGTGTTCTTGCAATACCTTCTGTAAAAGGTTCTCTTAAGGCAGTTGTGGCATTATTCTGACTACTGGATTTGGTCAATCTCTGTTCAGGTATCTGAGAATATTTGAATCAGTCCCTGGACATTATGGTTTTGGAACCTAAGCCTAATGCCCCATCCCAAAGATTATAGACTACTGAGTTTACTAGATTCTTACATGTTCATAAAGTACTTCTGTAACATTTCTAGATATTTCACATTTTCATGTATAGTGAATTAATTATAACAATGAAATAATATTCCTAGAATCGTCTTAGCTAATAAACTGCCTTTTATTGGAAATAAAGCTGGCTGAAGAGCTTAATATTAATGTTTCCTTTGGGATATTGTCTTTTCCCCCCAGATTTATTGAGATATAATTGACACATAACATTATGTAAGTTTAAGTTGTGAAGTGTGATGATTCGGTATATGTATATATTATGAAATGTTTACCACAGTAAGGTTAGTTACTTAATTACGTGTGTGTGTGGTAAGAACTTTTAAGATCTACAGTATTATTAACCATAGTCACCATGCTGTACATTAGATTCCCCACAACTTATAACTAGAAGTTTGTGTCCTTTGATCACTTTCACCCATTTTTCCCATCCCTCCATCTCTCCACCCCCTGGCTACAGCCAATCTACTCTTTGTTACTTGGAGTTTGACTTTTTTAGATTCTAAGTATAAGTAAGA
Source organism: Zalophus californianus (assembly GCF_009762305.2). NCBI lineage: Eukaryota > Metazoa > Chordata > Mammalia > Carnivora > Otariidae > Zalophus > Zalophus californianus. The sequence goes on along the minus strand of NC_045600.1, from coordinate 34,842,104 downwards.
TTACACAGTATTTGTGATACTCTAATTTATTTTGCTTACCATAATGTTCTCAGGGTTCATCCATGTTGTTCCAAGTGTCAGGATTTCCATCTTTCTCATGGCTGAATAATATTCAATTATATATGTATATACATATTCTTTATCCATTCATCCATCGACAGACACTTGAGTTGTTTCCATCTCTGACTTTTATGAATAATGCTGCAATGAACGTGGGAGTGCAGATACCTCTTTGAAATACTGATTTTATTTTCTTTGGATATATATTCAGAAGTGAAATTGCTAAATCATACGATAGTTCTATTTTTAATTTTTTTGGCAACCTCCATACTGTTTTCTATAGTGGCTGTACTAATTAACATTCCCTCCAACAATGCATAAAGGTTCCCTACTCTCCACAGCCTTGCCAACACTTCTTATATCTTGTCTTTCTGGTAATAGCCATTCTAACAAATGTGAGGTGATATTTTATTGTGATTTTGATATGCATTTCCATGATAGTGATGTCAGGCACCTTTTATGTGCCTGTTGGCAATTTGTATGTATTCTTTCAAAAAATGTCTATTTAGTTCTGTCCCCCATTTTTAAACCAGCTCTCCTTCCTGTGCAGAGCTTTTTTTGCTTTTTTTTTTTTTAGTTTGATGTAGTCCCACTTATTAATTTTCCTTTTGTTGCTTGTGCTTTTGGCAAAAGTCATTGCCAAAACTGACATAAATGGGCTTTTCCCCTGTATTTTCTCCCAGGAGTTTTATGGTTTCAGTTCTTAAGTCCTTAGTCCATTTTGAGTTAATTTTGTTAGTGATGTAAGATAAGGGTCCAATTTCATTCTTTTGCATGTGATGATCCACTTTTCCCAGCACCATTTATTGAAGAGACTATCTTTTTCCCTTTGAGTATTCTTGGCTCCCTTGTCAAATATCAGTTGACTAAATATGTGAGGGTTTATTTCTGGGCTCTTGGTTCTTTTCCATTGGTCTATGTGTCTTTTATGCAAATACCGTACTGTTTTGATTACTATAGTTGAAATCAGGAAGTGTGATGCTGCTCCAATTTTGTTCTTTCTTCTTGAGGTAGTTTTGGCTATTCAGCATCTTTTGTGATTCCATACTAATTTTAGGGTTTTTTTTTTCTATTTATGTGAAAAATGCCATTGGAATTTTGGTGCAGATTGCATTGAATCTGTAGAGGGCTTTGGGGAGTATGGACATTTTAATAATATTAATTCTCATCTATGAACATGGGATATCTTTCCATTTGTGTCTTCTTCGGTGTACAGATCTTTCACCTCCTTGGTTAAATCTATTCCTAGTATTTTATTGTTTCGATGCTATGGTGAATGGAGTTTTCAAAAATTTTTCAGATGTTTTGTTATTAGTGTATAGAAACAACTGATTATTGTATGTTGATTTTGTATCCTGCTACTTTACTGAATTTGTTGATTAGTTTTAACAGGTTTTTGTGGTGGAGTCTAGGATTTTCTATATGAAAGATCATATCATCTCCAACAAAAACAAGTTTACTTCTTCCTTTCTGATTTGGATGCCTTAATTTATTTTTCTTACCTAATTGCTCTGGGTAAGACTTCCCCTACTATGTTGAACAGGAGTGGTGAGAGTGGGCATCCCTTTCTTCTTGATCTTAGAGGAAAAGCTTTCAGCCTTTCACCATTGAGTGTGATATTTGCTGTGAGTTTTTCATATGTAGCTTTTAATATGTTGATATATGTTTCTTATGCACCCAATTTGTTGGGTTTTTTTATATGAAAGGATGTTATATTTTGGCAAATGCTTTTCTGCATTTATTGAGATAATCATGATTTTTATCTTTCATTCTATTAATATGGTGTATCACACTTAATGATTTGCATATGTTGAAGTATCTTTGCATCCCAGGATATCCTACTTGATCATGGTTGTGATCCTTTTAATGTACTCTTGGATTAGATTTACTCATATTTTGCTGAGAAATTTTTCATTCATATTCATTGGAGATATGGGTCTGTAGTTTTCTTCTTGTAGAGTCCTCTTCTGGCGTTGGTCTCAGGGCACTGCCTAATAAAATGAGTTTGGGAGTATTCTCTCCTCTGTTTTTTGAAAGAGTTTAAGAAAGATTGGCATTAATTCTTCTTTAAATGTTTGGTTGAATTCATGAAACAGTGTGGTCCTGGGCTTTTTTTTCGTTGTGAGATTACTGATCCAGTCTCCTTACTTGTTACTGGTCTGTTCAGATTTTCTGTTTCTTCATTAAGTCTTAGTAGGTTGTATGTTAGTAGGAATTTATCTATTCTAGGTTATTCCCTAGTCTTAAACTCCTTTGAGTTTCTGTGGTACCAGCTATAATTTCTTTTCTTTTGTTTATAATTTTATTTATTTGATCCTCTCTTTATCTTAGTCTAGCTAAAGATTTGTTAACTTTATCTTCTTAAAATACCAGCTTTCATTAATATTTTCTGTAGTTTTTCTGATCTCTATTACATTGATTTCTGCTCTGTTATTTCCTTTTTTCTGCTAACTTTGGTCTTTGTTCTTTTTCTATTTCCTTGAGGTGTAAAGTTGAGTTGTTTATATGAGATGTTTCTTTTTTCTTAACGTAGGTGTATATTGCTCTAATGTTCCCTCTTAGAACTGATATTGCAGCATCCTATAGGTTTTGATAAGTTATGTTTCCATTTTCATTTGTTTCAAGATATTTTTAAATTTCCCTTTTGATATCTTCTTTGACTCATTGTTTGGCAATGTGTTGTTTAATTTCTACATATTTGTTCTTTTCATAGCTTTTCTCCCTGTTACTGATTTCTACTTTCATATCATTGTGGTCAGAAAAGACACTTAGTGTGAGTTCAGTGTTTTTGTGACCTATCATGATGATCTACTCTGGAGAATGTTTCATGTGCACTTGAAAAAAATATGTGTTTTGCTGCTTTTGGATGTAATATTCTGTATATGTCTGTTTGGTCCTTTTTGTGTAAAATGTGATTCACGTCCAGTCTTCTTTCCTTACTGATTTTCTGAAGGAATGCTTTGCTCATTGTTCAAATTAAGGTATTAAAGTATTCTGTTACTGTGTTGTTGCCTGTTTCTTCTTCATATCTGTTAGTATTTGCTAATGGATTTTGGTGCTCTGATGTTGTGTGCCTGTATATTTACAGTTATTGTATCTTGTTAATGAATTGATCCCTTTATCATTTGTAGTTACCTCCTTTGTCTCTTTTTAAAGTCTTTGGATTATAATCTGTTTTGTCTGATAGAAATATAGCTATCCTTGCTCTCTTTTGGTTTCCATTTGTATGGAATTGCTTTTTTCCATCCCTTCACTTTGAGCCTCCGTGTGTCCTTAAAGCTGAAATGAGTCTCTTACAGACTGGGTATATAGCTGGGTTTTGTTTTTTTACCCATCTGGTCACTCTTTGTTTTTTGATTGGAGAATTTAGTACCTTAAAGCGTAGAGTAATTATTGCTATTTGGAGAGTTACTGATGCCATCTTATTAATTGTATGGGCCAAAACATTAAAGAGGAGGGAACACTCTCAAACTTAATTTATGAGGCCAGCATTACCCTGATACCAAAACCAGGGAAAGACTCTACAAAAAAGAAAACTGGAGAATATCCCTGATGAATATGCAAAAATTCTCAACAACAAAATACAAGCAAATCTTAAAGGGTTTCTTCCCTAATAAAATATTTTGTTACTCCTTGAGTGTAGATTTAGAACACATACACCAGTACACACAAATGCATTCACCACATACACCATTTGCTAGATATTTTAAAGTTAATTACTGACATTGTAGTATAGTTATATAGAGACTGAGTAATCTATTATTTATCATCCTTTAAGGGAAATTACATTTGATTTTCATCTTATTTTTGTTTCTGTTATATTTCCAATAACATTTGTACACAGAGAACCACTGCTTCAGAGCAGATGTCATGCCTGATCTACTTCATTTAAAGGAAATCAGGTTTTGTGGAAATCATAAATTATGTAAATGGTTCTTTTAATGACCTTTTGCCTTAACTGTGGTGTACAATATTATATCAATAGAACAATCATCTTTAAAGTGATAGTTTGTAGTCAGGTTAGAAATCTTAAGTTAGATGAGCAATTAGTACAGTCTAGTAAGTGAAAATAAGCATGCATATGCTGCCTGAATTGTATTAATGTTCAAAGATATAATAGACTTAATTTAAATATGTGAAACTTTGGTGTTTAGAGAACCAAGCAAATAAAAAAATTGCATCATGCTTTCAAAGCTTAAACCCCTTGAGAATGCTGTTTCTGTTATGCCTCTATGCATGTATAAATGTGTGTATATTCATTCTCTCCTCCCTTCCCCTGAGTTTTCTCTGTCCATTGAAGTTCTGTCCATTTTTCAGGGCCTTTGTCCAATAAGCTTCTTCCTAAAGACCTTCCTCAGTTTCCTTCTTGCATAAAATTATCTGTTGTAGTACTTGTTTTTACCAGACATTATATTAAAAACATTTATGGACTTGGGGTACTTGGGTGGCTCAGGCGGTTGGGCATCCGACTCCTGATTTCTGCTCAGGTCATGATCTCAGGAATTGAGCCCTGGGGAGTCTGCTTGTTCTTCTGCTGCCCCACCCCCAGCTTGTGTGCTTTCTCTCTCTCTCTCAAATAGATGTGAAAAAAAAAATTATGGACTTGTTTTTCTTAACCTCTTTAGTGCTAACTACCTTGAAAGTAGAGGCTATTTAATTCATCTTTGTATCCTCCACAGTATTAAACATAGTGCCTTCTACAGAGTAAGTTTTGAGTATGTTTTTAGGAATGCATTTACTTAGAGTTTTAATACTAAAATATTCCAGAGAAATTCATTGTAAGGATGTTTCTTTTTTCATCCTAATTGATCAATCTGACTGGTTTTTATTTACCTGTTTTTTTGTTGTTGAATCCAACTGCTTCAAGGGAAGGTTCTTGGAATTAATTTGGGAAGCACCCTGACATACTTGGATTTTAAGGAAGAAAATTATATCCATATCTTTACATCAAAGTGTAAAAATTGGCAAGAACGAGTGGTAATTAGAGGAGGATAGATGTTTAAAGAGTATGCCATGTAGGTTGCTATTGTGCTCCTCTTTACTGAATTCCCATTTCCCCCTCCCCAAATATCCGATCACTAGGAAAGAAGTAGGCTAGAAGACGTTTCTTTGACTTTAACGGCTAAGGGTATTAATGATGTTTAAAAACTTTGTAAGATGATGATTTGCTTTTGTAGTTGATGAGTGTCTTTTTGTAACTTTATAAATGAGAAACAGGATGGTTTATATGTTATGTTTAGTGTAAAGGGAAACTTGAAAATAATTTTATACTCTTTATTTGTATTCTTTATCTGGGCAAATTTTTTTCTTTTTGATATAAAAAATTGGAAGAATGATGCTATAATGGTTTATATAACTAGACTTCTGTTTTCATGGAACTACCCCAAAGCAGTGGTTTTCAAAGTGTGGTTGTCTTTTTTTTAATTTATTTTTTAAATTCAAGCATAATTAAAATGCAGCATTGTATTATTTTAAAGTGTATAGTATAGTTATTCAGCAATTCTATACATTACTCAGTGCTCATCAGGATGAGTGTTCTCTTAATCCCCTTCACCTATTTCACCATTCCTCCCCACCCCCACCTCTGTCTGGCAAAGTGTGGTCATTTGACAGTAGCATAAACATTACCTGGGAACTTCTCACAAATCCAGATGCTCAGGCCCCACTCCGACACCTGTTGAATCATAAACTCTGGAGATGTGGCTCAGTAATTTATTTTAACAAACTGTCTAGATGGATCTGATGTGTACTTTTAATAGGTACAGTTAATAAGATGGCATTAGTAAGTCCTTACTTACTAATAATTACTCTCAGTGTAAATGTATTGAATTCTCCAATCAAAAGATGGAGTGACTAGATGGATAAAAAAACAAAACCCAACTATATACAAGAGACCACTTCAGCTTTAAGGATGCATGTAGGCTCAAAGTGGAGGGATGGAAAAGATTAAGAACCACTGCCCTAATAGGTATAAAAATTTGATATTTAAAGTCCTGATAGAGAAAATTCATAACAGAAAAAGAAATAGTTAACTACCAGTAAATCATCTTTGGGAGTTTATCATGATGTAGTTAGTCTCAGAGACCTGGCAGTGTTTACTAATGAAGTAAATATTCACATCTTGTTTCCTGTTAAGTGTAAAACTTCATGCAGTATGATGGAAGTGAAGTTTATATTAGTTCAAAAGCACTTATTGGGAACCTTCTATTTATTCATTTTAGGAAGATTGCTGCTTTTGCAAGATTTATATTGACTCATTTATGCAGCCAAAGCTTTTATTAACAGCAAAAGCCTTGAGAGGAGAATGGGAATAAAATATTGCCATACTTGTTTGTGTCAAAGAATATAAACCAACGTGTAAATTTCAGTTTATCTATTCTGGCCTTGTTTTCCAATTAAAACCTACGAGGATTGTTTTTCAGAATTCATCTATGTGTGATATGTGAGTTGGTATATATTACTCTTAATAGATGTCATTTTTATCTTTTTTGTTCTACCCATTTTTCCTTCCTTGAATGATGCCATTATTGCCAAATCAACAAGGAGATATTTATGAGTTCTTTGTTTTCTAACAGGACTTTTGCATATTTACAGAAAAATTTGGTTACAGAAAGGAAAGTATTGACATTTGGACAGATTTTTATTTTCTCAATCGTGGGAGGAAACAGTTAATTTTGTCCATGACATCTGGCTGAGACCATTAGAATCTCATTGTGATAACTAAAAGTCATGGTATTGAATTTGCCTTTGAGGTATAGGAAATAGAATGATGTACTTGAGTGCACTTTGTTCCACAAAGGCATAGCTTGAAAGGAGCATAGTATCAGAATGGTCAGTTTAACCAGATTTTTTTTTTTCTTCCATCCAATTAAAGTAATATTTAAAGTCATGAATACCCATTTTGGTTGTATATCCATATTTTATTCATGATGAATGCATATGATGTCTTTTATTTTAAATTTATTCCCCCCTCTGGAAATTTTATGCTATTCTGAAATATTTTGATATAAAATATACTTCATTATTTTTAGATAGATTTATAGTGACGTTGGTATTTCATGATCTCTGCTTACTTCAGTAACCTTTATTCTCAGTATTCCTAATTTGCATTCTAAACTTTAGAATGAGCAGTTTTATTGAGCAGTTTATAGTTCTTCAAGAGTGCTATGCTTCCTGCCTCTGTTCCCTTTGCACATTTTACTATTTTGCTGATTCAATCCCCATGCCCATCTTTCCTAAGCATTTTTAGTGGATCCTACTGGTGCTTTAGGACTCAACCCAAACATGTCCTCTCAGAATCCTTTCCTGATCCCACTCATCTGGATTCAGTGCCTTTTCTGTGTTTCAGCGTGTTCTTCTAGTACCTGTGGCTAACACCAGTCATTTTACTTAACCACAGTGTAATAACTTTTTATACAGTTGTCTCTTTTACTGAATCTTAAGTATCTTGACTTAAGGAGTGAGCCATATCTTACTCATCTTTATATAAGTACCTTGTTCAGAGGCTGGTATCTTTAATAAAATGTCTGACAAATGAATGAATGAATGAATGAACAAATGAGTGAACCTGATTGATTTGGGGAGCATTTGTGTCCGACTGAAAATCATTCCTGTATTCTCAGCTGGTAACTGTCATCTTAGACATGTTGATGCGTGCCTATTATATCTTTGATGCCCTATATTACTTAGGATGATATTTTCTATAAATCATACAATAGACATATTTATTTACAAATTTAGCAATTTTATGATTGAAGGTTAGATGCCATCTTTTTTTTTTTTTAAAGATTTTGTTGATCTGCCTTTTACCCCATTGGTCAAAATATTCCTTTTGCATATTTGGGCCCCATTTTGGGTTGTGGGTTCCATTGTATTGTGGATTTTTGTTTGTGTGTGTGTGTGATCTAGATATAGAATTCTTATCAGCAATTATATAGTCATTGTTCTGAAATTGAGTATTCTCATGTCATTGTGGAAGATATTAGCTATAATATTTTTTGTAGGTCAGGTAACTATGATAGTCATCACTCTGATTAAATATAAAAACATACACTGCTATTCATAACTAACAGGAAGACCTAATAAAGCTCTGACAAATGACTTATAGGCTCTAAACAACAATATTGAATTTTTTTGGATTGCTGAACATCATAAGCATAAAAAGAGAAAGTAGAACTCTGAGTCAAATGTAATGCATTCCGCATCTACAATAATTCGGTTTTTAATGATTAATCAGCATATAGAGATCATTTGTGCTTTCCAACCCCTTGTTTAGATGCTGAGTATCTCATCTTTGTTGTATAGAATAGGCAGGTATTTAAGAAAACAGTGTTTCACATTTATTTTCTTTAAACTTTTTGAATTAGATCTGAATTAGGCAGCTAAGAATCTTTGTTTATTTCTTAATACCAAACCTTAAAACTCCTTGTTCAAAAGATTAAAGAAAGTAAATTGCTGTCTATCATGGTTGCTATTTGCTTATTAGGAACATTAAAAAATGGAACAAAGATAGAAGGATGATAGGTTGAGGTGGAAACAATTAAAGAGGTAGAGGAAGTAAGTCAAGAGATTGAAGACCTGTAAGTTTGGGCCCAAGTTCTAATATCTTGATGGATCCTGTACCCAGGATCTAGGTTCTTTCACATATATTACCTTTAATTTCAGGTGAAAAATTATAGTTTATTTTGCTTTAGGCTCTTCTTTTACTTACATCTTCTCAACACTTCTTTAGTTTGTGTATGTTTGCATTTGGCATACTGGTTTGTCAAACTTCATTCAGTGATTCATTCATGCATTCAATCAGGCTTTGTAGTCTGAGAAATCTGAAATTATGTTCCATCTCTGTTATTTAATTATTAGCTAGGTGAGTTACTTATCCTTTCTGACCATTAGTTTCTTCATTTATAAACCAGGAAATTAAACTTCTTGGTCAGAGTTTATTTTTTGTTTTATTTCAGTTCATAGAAACAAACTTAACCATAAGACGGAATTATTTTGTAAGAATACGTGGATATCGTTTGGAATCCAAGGGCAGGATGCAAATCAAGACCTTGTAAGAGCCTAGAAACAGAATTAGAAAGCTGGTAGAAGCCCAGACCTTTAATCTCTGTTTCTCTCTTGCTCTTACCTTTTGTCTCTCTGTCTCATATGTCTGTGTCATCTCTGTCTGTCTTCTTTATTAATTCTTTCTCTCTCATCTCATTTCTGATTCTTTTTGTATATTTACCTCATTCTTCTCTCTCCCTCTTTCTGCAGATCACCTTTCATTACTTTAGTGTGCACATGGTTAAACACGAGAGCCCCACAACTCCTCGATTTACATAACTTCAGTTTGAGTGACCAGCTGACACTACGTAGTAGCTCTCAGTTTATATTCTAAATTTCCAGGAGAAAGAAACCAATTGACCCAGCTTGTCTCAGTTATGTGCATCTTGCCCAATCAACTGTGGAGGGAGGAGGGAGGGTTACATAATACAAGCATGGCTACTCTTTAGGTAGTGGCAGGGGTTAGTGCTAAAAGAAGGTTGCTGGCGGCTGTCACTTAATGCCTTTCTCATTAGGGCTGCTGTGATCATTATATTAAATAACACATGAATATCTGTGACTTCCTAGTAGGCAGTGGAGCTGAATTAGTAGAGAATACTATATATCACCATAAAGTGGATGCCTCTCAAATATTAATTGCTTCTTTTAATCTTACTGGGCAAAAGGAGCAGTTACCACTCACACTTTATAGGTGGTCACAGAAATGTTAAGCAACCTGCCTACTATCACAAAGTGAAGTAGTTTTAGACTTAGAATCTAGGCATGTGAGTTATCTCTTTCTCTTTATCAAAATGCACTTATTAAATTCCTAATACCATATGAGGCTGTGCCAAGAAAATTACTTTGGCCTTCCCTGGTCATGAGAAGCATATAATTAAGACATGCATTAGACATTGCAGATAGCCAATAAGAGATATTAGTCAGTTACGAAAGGGCTAGTGATGCATTAAATGCAATTTTAGGGTACATAAATATGGGTTAGAATGTAATAGTCACATTATGGACAATATTGGGATAGATATTGAATTGAAGTATGGCCTTGGGAATTACACATCTCACCTGAGTAGGGTAAGGAGTGTCACTGATACCATATACCCTGGGCTGTAGTGTGAAACCTTCTTTAATATTATTATTAAATATATATACATACGTGTGTGTAAATATGTATCAGATTCAAAACTTGAATGATTGTTTAAAATTGCAAAAACCTATGTTAGTTAACAATTAAGGACTGTAGAATTTCTGAACTATCTCATTGCCAGGCAGTCTTTGAAAGGAAGGAAAGAGCAAGAGATGGGCCTGCAGGGGTATTAATTGCATTGGCACATGCTGTCCTTGTCTGCTGTAGCTATATGAAAGTAGAATAGTAAACTCATTGAGTTAATTATAGGTCACATGTAGGCACGGTCATTGATTCTTATTGGTCATTAAGATAGTTGTTGCTTACATTGTATATATTTGTTGTATAAGTTAATGCATAAACTGGTAGAGGCCTAACTTTTAAGGTCTTTTCTCTTGGCATTTGCTATCGTAGAGAATAAATTATCAGTTATACTCAAACATGCATGCAACACTGGAATAAAATTCCTGTAAGGACTTTTCCAGCACACTAAAAAAAGATTGATTAGAGACTATTTTTAAGATGTAAGAGGGAGTATTATCCTTTGTTCAGAAATATTAAGAAAAAAACCAGCAAATGGTGATTAATAAGATGGCAAGTTGAAAAGAGACCTTGATGACTGAATTCATTAAAATGGTGTGCTATGGTTAAGTATTATGAAACAGTTTTCAGATTTTGCTGTAGCGGGTCTGAAAGTGACAAAATTACAGAACAAGGAGGAAATTATTTCATTAGCTTGTATGTTGCTCTTGATTGTATGTGCAATGAATCTAAGGAAAATTCACAGAAAGATATGTGGGTCCCATTCCTGGAAGGAATAAAGCCTAGAGTAAGTAAAGTTTTCTATTGAAGATCGATCATTGTATACAAGACTTTAAAAGAGAGCCTGTAGGTCAGAATAAAGTTAAGCAATGTCTAAGTTTTAGGTGTGATTAAAATAGAAGATAAGTAGCATGTTAAGGCAGTGGAAAAAGAGATAATGGTTCATTATCCAAAGTTTATATTTTAAAGTTTTAGAAAATTTTTTCTTATGTTTTTGAATAGATTATCAATCACAGATATATATATTTTTTCAGTTAGATGGTATTTTGGGACCCTTGGAATATTACATACCTTTAAAATATTAGTAGCCTAATACATGCATATGTGTACGTGACCATACTCAAGTTTATTGAGGAAAGAATTAATATCAAAATGGCTGTCAAATAAAAGATTTGTTAATTGGAAATTTGTATAAAGGAAATCTGAATACATGAGGAAAATGGGAATATGTAGGCTGGAATAAAAATGCTATTATAGCACTTTTTCTTCTCTATTGAAGCTCAAAAAATTTAGTTGGTTTGTGAATGACAGGCATTTACCTTCTGCATGAAGAACCAGTGTAATTCCACTAAGTTTATAACATAGGCAGCCCTGCCCGAAGTTAAACGCAGACTTGTGGTTTTAGGGATCATACAGTTAACTACAAATCAATCAACTGCAATAGTATGAGCAAAGTGACTATGTGACTATTCCTCTGGCTGGTAAAGACATTAGTGTTTACAAAAGACAGCAGCAACATCAGTTAGTTGAAGGTTATGGCTCAAGTGCAATATATCACTTTATGGGAAATATCCTTTTAAACCTTTTATTTTTTTAATTCTTTTAAAAGATTTTATTTATTTGACAGGGAGAGAGAGAGAGAACAAGCAGGGGGAGAGGGAGAAACAGGCTCCCCACTGAGCAGGGAGCCCAATGTGGGGCTCGATCCAGGACCTGAGCTGAAGGCAGACGCTTAACCAAGTGAGCCACCCAGGCACCCCCCCTCCCCCGCCCTTAAACCATTATTAACAAATCTCCTTAGCTTTGAAATGAGGAGAGGCTTTAAGGCACTCTTTTTTTTCCCCATCAGAGAAGACAAATGAAAAATACCTTGCCGACTGATCTTTAGAATTTGTTAAATCACAGATCTCTGCCCCAAATGATTTCCATCACTTGAGGTGTTAAGTGTCTTTCTTGACAGATTTTTTTTTTTTTTTTTAAGTAGGTTCCACGCCCAGTGTGGAGCCAAATGCGGGGCTTGAACTCACAACCCTGAGATCAAGACCTGAGCTGAAATCAAGAGCTGGACGCTTAACCAGCTGAGCCACCCAGGGGACCCTTTCTTGACAGATTCTATAAACTACATAAACAAAGGTATTTAGTTTAGTCTCATATAAATACATTGTAACTTTCAGAATATAAAACAACTTAATACCATTTCCTACATAAATTACTACTAAGGTTTACCTCTCAAGCAACTGTTAGAATGACACATATTTAATTCAATCTATAATACTAGAGTTTGAGTCAATTAGCTTAGATGATGTCAGAAGGCATGATGTTAAGGAAAAGGTCATGAATTGGTCCACACCCCAAACTGTTATATTTGTATGGAGAAAAATTCTGTTTTGTAGTTAGAGATGGGCATTCTTATATACATATCAGTACTTGTCTTACTGATTCCTTACTCCCTCTTTGAACGGTGCCCATTTGAGAAGTGGGCTAAATTTTGTAGGAAATAAAAGAAGTTACTCAAAACATATTGTTCCATTGTCTTAATTAGTTATCTGTTTCTGTGTAGCAGATTATTGCCTTAGAATTATTCTTGGGTGTTCAATGACATGACATCTGGCTGCTGCCAGAACAAGTGATTCAAGAAAGTCAGAAGCTGCAAGGTCTTATTTGACCTAGCATCCAAAGTCATACTTGATCATCGGCAACATCATATGAGTTACTACATAGATCATCTGTAGTCACTGTGGGAAATGACTACACAAGAGAGTGCATACCAGGAGGTGAAAATCCTTCTGGGCCATTTTGTAGGCTTGCTGCTATACCTAGTACAATAAATTACTTACATGTTCATAGAATTTGAAAACTGTAAAGGATTTTAAGGGTTATGTCTGTTAACTCTATCATTTTTACAGCTGAGGAATGGAATATTAGATGGCTTATTGTTTGCCCCAAGGTGATATGGCTAATTTATGGCGGAGCCCAAACTAGAACCTTGGCCTCTGAACTTTAGGACAACTTTGTTCTTTTAGACCTTATATTGTCACCATTGGCTCTACTAGCATATTACAATTTGGGAATATATGTAAACTAAATATTTAATTGTTCTAATAGATACTCTTGTTTATACCTATCTTGGTTAATTCGTTTATAAATACTTCTTATTTTATTTGCCTCCCAACTCATCTCTTAGGATATTCTCTCTTTCTCTCCCCTACTCCCTCCCTCTGCTGTCTCTCTCAATTTTATGGTTCTCTACCCTGAAATGATAGCCAGGGTAAAGTTCTGGCCATATGTAATATGAAGTAATAGGAAATAACATTAACATGTACTTGTAAAAATATGGATTTTTTCAAGCTGCTCCTCTTTTGACACATGCATCGATTACATGTATTTTTTATAATTTTAGACAAGGAGCAAAAAATAGTATAAAGTGATTTTTCTTACGTTGTTACACAATAGGGAAGATTAAGGAGTGGCATGTCTAGTTACTGTAGTTTCCTTTAGAGATAATGGCTTTAGATTTCCTCCAAGGTGGCAGAACTCAGCATATGGAAGTCAGGTTGCCTTGCCTTAGAAAGATACTTGCTGTGTAGTACCTGGAAGCCTAATTACTGGAACAACAAAGTAGAAATAGCAAGAGATAAAAAAAAATAATTTAATAAAAATTAAATTACTAACATTGAAGAAAGGCATGACATAATCACAGATAACTCAGGTGAAAAAGTGGGAAATAAAAACACAGAATATATTAGATATGGAGAACCAGGAGAGATACAGCATTAAGATAATTGCATGATGTAGAGAGTGGAAAATGTGGAAGAGAAAAATTATTCAAAGATATAATGAAGTTTTCTCTGAAAAGAATAAACAGTCATCAAGTCAAAATAATATTTTGTGTCCTAGGGATTTTGATTGGTTGACATACCTAGGTTAAATGATAGAATTTTGCTTTTTCTCCAGGTATCCAGAAAAAAGGGCATATCATTTCAAAGGGAGGAAAATCAAGCTCTTAGTAAATGTCTTCCCAGGAGCAGTCAATGCTGAAGACCATTTTAGCAATCTCTGTACACTTCTGAAATAAAGAAAATGTCATTCAGGAATGTTATTCCTAGCTAAGATACCATGCAAGTGTAAATCCAGTAGTCAGATATTCCCAAATATCCATGGGTACTCTTGAGAAAATATCACTTAACTATGAAATCCAGCCATCTTTATTTAAAAGATAAAAACAAATTGATAACAAAATTGGCAGTGACTCCATTTAAAATGCAATACTAGACATTTATGCAATTTATGCTTATGGAATTTAATATATTTGTTAGAAAGTTGGACAGTGTGGATAATAGCATGCCCACAAAATTTGGAGTTGGAAATGTGAATATTGTTATGTTTCAGTTAATAACATCTGAAATTAAAAATGTACTTATAAAGATATGACTATTGCAGTCTGTTAATATTTTTTCACAATTTTTAACCTTAATCTTTTAGAAAATATCAGTTTGAAATTGAGAAGTTCATGTATTTTCATTGAGGTTGTACTTCCACTAAATTAAAATTAAGTGTATTATATTTAAAAAGCACAAACAATATCAATTGGATGCAATTTATATAAAAACTTTATTTCTGCATATGCACTGAAGTGGCTAGAATTATGTTAATGTAAATGATAGCTATTTTTGTGTGGTGATATTTGAGGGCTTTTTTTTTTCCTACATTTAAAAATCCCTTTAATCCTTTCAAATAATAAGTCCTAACTTATACAAAAATTAGTAAAAATATTTATAAATTTTGGGACAGGTTATTTACTGTAAAATAAAATTTTCATATATTTAGGAAAAAGTCATGACTCTTACACATGAAAAAAAAGTGAGTCCCAGAAATGACATGTTTGATTCTTTGTCTACTGCTCTTTTTACTCTTTTACATGAGTAGTAACACATGGAATTAAGATGTTTCCAGGGTAGTGGTAGAGAGAGCCACAGTGTTACCAAGAAAACAAATAATAGGCTCTGTGCGGATATGTATGCACATATAAAATAGGCTGAAAATTTTTGGTAAAGCAAACTTACCTACTTAGTACAGGTACTATTAATATTTTGTGAATAAAATTATACTGTTTAGGTAACATTTAGAGAACTTTACAAAGTAGGCTTAAAAGAGGTCAGCATAGTCTTAACACTGGGCCTCATGGATTCTTGGACTTCAAATACTGCTAATATGAATATCACGGGGCTTGGATTTGCACAACTAGTTTGTATGTACGCATGCCTGATTTTATAAAGGTGTAGTTACACGTTACCTATTTGTTGAGGGAAGATAATCAATCTGAATGAATGACAACTGTGAATCATATAGCATTTGGTGATAAATACAGCTATACTGCTTTCAAGTTCATGTAATCCAAAATAAGTGCAACAAACTATCTGCAAGGAGAGAGTCCACTGGACCTGGTATAATCAATAGGATGGTAATTGGTTAGTAGCACTATCTATTTATACACCAGTAATTAGTATATTTGTGTTCTGAAAAAATTGTTTTTGTCAGTGAAAAATATTGCTACCAAACCTCACCCCAGTAAGTATTTACACAATTTATTTTTATTTTTTTTTATTTTTTATTTTTATTTTTTTTTACACAATTTATTTTTAAAACAAATACTCTTCTGCGGCTTAAGAAACTGACCGTTTCCACTGTTCTAGCTTATTCTCCTCCTACTCCTCCCCTCACCTTAACCTCCGTTTTCAGTTTTACTTTCTGGTCTCCTATGTACCATATGCCCCAGCCATGTAAAATTATACTCACGTTTCCTGAATGCAGCGTGCTGTTTCATACTACTGTTCCTTTGCTCATACTCTTCCTTCTTGAAATGTTCTTCCCTTCCTCCATCACCCAACAAATTCTTCCTTAATTTTTAAGATAGCTTAGATGTGACTGCCTTTTTATAGCTCCTTAGCTACACCAGACATTATTTGCCTCTTCTTGGTCTAGTCCAAACCCTCATACCCAATCAAGACTGTTAGTGTAATTTGTATTTCATAATTTGTGCCTGACTTTTTCCACCAGGTTGTGAATTCCTTAGCATAGTAACTGTTTCTGATTCATGTTTGTGTCCTTAAGTACCTGATGTGTAACAGGCACTTGGCAAATAGGTTTTTTTGTTTGTTTGTTTGGGGGGAGGTTTTTTGAGTGAATTGTGATTCTTAGTCCTGCAGAGATCTTTTTATCAATTTTTTTTTTCTTTCTCCTTCCTTTTCCTCCTCATTCTTCTTTATGTCTCCATCCCTTTTTTCACTCCCTGCCTTCTTCCCCTCCTCTATCCTCAGGTTTGTTCTTTTCTTCAGATTCCTTCTTAAATATCAAAGTCTGTTCATAGCTTTATTTAACTGTATGCACATAATAAAAAAGGAATAATGGGCTTATGCAAACTTAAAGGTAAGAATTTGTCAGAGACTTATAATTCTACAGAGAACACTGTAGTACCTCCCATGAGGTACCATGCTTTGACATTTACCCTTTGCTTGTCAAGGGCCTTGCCTTCAAGGTGTTGATTCAAAGTTCTTCACCTTCACTCAGGCACCTAGGTGGCTCAGTCGGTTAAGCATCTCCCTTTGGTTCAGGTCATGATCCCACGGTCCTAGGATCAAGCCCAGCTTCGGGCTCCCTGCTTAGCGGGGAGTCTGCTTCTCTGCCCCTCCCCTGGCTCATGCTCATGATCTGTCTCTCCCTTTCGCTCTCTCTCTCTCTCACTCTTTCTCTCAAATAAATAAAATATATATTTTTAAAGTTGTTCACCTTCACTCATTCAGTATGAAGACCTCTTTCCTCATTTTCTTTCCCTTCCTCTCACAGTAATAAAGGTATATGTAATTTAATTAATCTCTTATTAATTAATGTATTTAATTTTTGACACAACAAGGAATTCCAGTTTTTTAAAAGGTGATGCATAGACATGGGAAAACATTCAATTGGTATAAAAGGGTATACAGTGGCAACTAATTTCCCCAACTAACCCATTCTTCAGCCCTTCATTTCCTCTTCCCATTAAGCAGTTACCTCTATCACAATCTTGTGCCTCCTTTCAAAGATATCCTCCCTGTCTATGAGGGAAAGAGCCAAAATATGGCATACTAATGGATCACCTCACCTGTTGGAGTAGTCTTCTAGCTATGTCTACTTGATTTTGTTCTTATAAATTCAATTTGTTGTCTTTATAACAATACAAAAATAAGAATCACTTATTGATCATGAGTTTATGGGCAGAAAATTTAATATTTTAATAGCCACTTAAAAAGAAAAACACTGGGGCACCTGGGTAGCTCAGTTGGTTAAGTGTCTGACTTCGCTCGGGTCATGATCTCAGGGTCCTGGGATCCAGCCCTGTGTGAGCCTCCATGCTCAGGGGAGTCTGCTTCTCCCTCTCCCACTGCCCCTCCCCCTGCTCATGCTCTCTGTCTCTCTGTCCCTTTCCCTCTCCCTCTCTCTCTGTTTCTCTGTCTCTCTCAAATAAATAAATAAAATCTTTCTAAAAAAAACATTAATTCTAGGTCTTTGTAATTGGAAATGACTTTGCAATGAATCTGTTTTCAAACCAGCATAACCAGTTCATTTGTCACGTGGGATTAGAAAAAAAAAAAAAACGAGGAAAGGAGTAGAGATTATGCTTTTGCTGAAAGCTGAACATCTCCACTTAACCTGCAGAGTTGTTTTTACATCTTTGCATCTTGGGGCCAAAGAATAGATACTATGGGGAAAATCCTTTGGGAGGTCTCTTTCTCTTTCTCCCTTCTTTAGCAAACAGTGGGGAATAATAATAATGGAAAAGGTTTTATTGCCTAGATGGCAGCATGATGGAACCTAATATGTCATTCATTCATTTCCTGTAAGTGGATTAGTGTCTAGAAGACATTTATGTGGAAGAACTGCAGTTCTTTTGTGAAGTAGGAACACAGTAAAAACCTGTGATTCTTAACTCCAGACAAAAGGTTTCAAGACACTACCAGGGTTCAGTACCTCAGTAAAACCCTACTTAAAACAATGTTTTAACAGTCTCCTGGTATTTGTTAGAAATAGCTCTCATACTTCAGGCTGGAGTTATATGCCTGAGGGCAAAGGATAGTAATGTTCTTGCACCTCCTTCTGCCACTCCATCTGTCTTTTTTTTTTTTTTTAAGATTTTATTTATTTATTAGAGAGAGAGAATGAGAGATAGCACGAGAGGGAAGAGGGTCAGAGGGAGAAGCCGACTCCCTGCTGAGCAGGGAGCCCGATGTGGGACTCGATCCCCGGACTCCAGGATCATGACCTGAGCCGAAGGCAGTCGCTTAACCAACTGAGCCACCCAGGTGCCCCTCCATCTGTCTTGATAAAAATCTCTGTGGGGAGAAGTGGTGTTAGTGCTATATTTTGGGGAATTTTACACATTCGTCATTTCATTGTAGGGGAAAAACAAACAGAAGCATTTCAGTATTTACTTGGGAAAATGTTACATCCTGAAGTTTGGGTTCTTTTATCTACATTTTGTTAAGGCACACACACAAATATAACATAGAGTGCTGGGCCATGATGGAAGAAAATAGAAAGTACTTTGTTGCTACTTTGGAGACAAAGTAGCAACAAAAGCCCAGTCTTTTGGGGGAAATGTTTCCTCATAAGAATTGTTATGTGAATGTTTGTTACTTACATAGGGAATTCTATGTGGTTTTCTCTTGGCTTGTCATTTGTTACTGTTTTCAATGAAAAGCAAAGAAAAAAAAGTTGTTATTTACTTCAGGTTTAGATTTAAGTATTTAAGAACATGAAAGGGACATAAAACTCGGCTTCTGAACTTGAACGTCCTTGTTCTGACAAGTGTGTTATACCTCGGTCAGGCAGCAAGATGATACATAAGTAAAATCCAAGTCTTTCTTGGAAAGGATTAACCCTCAGTTGTGGATAATGCTTTCCTCACTGGGGTTTTGTGTAGCTTAATTAGCATTGGCAAAGCAGCTTGATAGCATTGGATTAAATGAAGTTATTAAAGGTTAGGTAGTGCTTTTATGATTGTGGTTTTGCAAACCAATGATCATTTTTTTCATTTGTGACTGGAGGGGAGACTGAGGAGAATCTTTATCTTGGTCTTAATCTCCAGGACAGTGTAGTTTTGATGCTAGAGGGCTTTGTGAAGTGGGTCCCATTGTTAATATCTTAGCTGAAAATTAGTTGTTGTCTTTCCCTTAAACAATTCTGGTAGAATGTACCAAGGGAAATGTGCACTGTTAAAGCAGCCTTTTGTGCTATGTGTGTGAAAGAGAGAGTTTTGTAATCTACTAGCAGCTTACTTTACTGATACGGTTAACACTGCAGGCAAGTCACAGATTGATCATAACAATTCTTTGCATGACTTGGTTGTGACTAAAAGGGTGTAAAATTTATTACAAGATAATAAAAAAATTTTTAACTGGAAATAAACAAAAGGTCATTGCTTCTAGATCTCACCTCCTAGTTCTTCAGGAAGTTTCTAGTTGCGTTAACACAGAGATTAATTATGAAGGCTTTTCTGCATCCTTGTGCATTTGTAGCCGTATGTGCAGTTGGTTTTTTGCCAGCTCCATTTTTAAAACAGGCACTGAATGCCTATGGATATATATGAGAATTTTTTTACTTTTTTTTTAAGATTTTATTTATTTGACAGAGAGAGAAATAGCAAGAGCAGGAACACAAGCAGGGGGAGTGGGAAAGGGAGAAGCAGGCTTCCCTCCCGCTGAGCAGGACTCTGGGATCATGACCTGAGCCCAAGGCAGATGCTTAATGACTGAGCCACCCAGGTGCCCCTTTACTTTGGTTTTGTATCATAATTGTTTCTCTGCTAGAAAGTAGTTCACCAAAAATGATTGCAAGTGTAACTTGAAATATAAGTATACATTTGTAATTCATGGACAAAAGCATGAGCATGTTTGGTGGGGGAGAGGGAGTGACCTCTACCTATTTTTTTCCTTTATTCAAGCATTGTCTTTTTATAGGGGATGTAATTGTGTTTTCTTAGAGAATGAAAATTCATAAGGCGTGAGGTCTTCCTTAATTATAAAAGATATAAGAGATTGTTCAAACCTCAACCTTTGGTGGAAAGCAAAAGAGGATGTTAGATGGGCTTCCATTTAAGGAATATCATTCTTTCATGCAAATAGCCTAATTCTATCTAATAATGATACTAATGGACATTTCAGTTTGTCATAGGACAGTTTATCCTCCAGGATATAACCTCAGAAGTTTTCAGGCTTACTCAGTCACCTTTTCCCCTAAAATAATCCTTATGAATCTGCTATCAGTTGGTTTATTGTAACTTTGTTTGAAACTGAGTGGGTTGTCAGCATTGGGAACAATGCATTTCATGTATTTCTATCTTTTATGGAAAATATTACTCTCTTTTACTTGTTGGGAAACTATCTCTAGTCATTCTTTAATGCATCAATCATTTGATAGGAATTTCCTGAGCACTTACTATGTGCCAGTACTTGGGCTGGGACATGCCATATTCACAGAATTGAATAAGACAAGGTAGCTCCTCTCCAAGTGGAGAATTATTATTTGTGAATATATTGGGTGTTTTGCCTTCCCTCCCTTCCTTCTTCTTTTTCTCCCTTCTTCTCTCCTTCCCTTCCTTCCTTTATTTTCAAGTAACAAATAAAATTTACAGTTATATTACCTTTCACATGATGCTGTAGCATATCTTCACTGAGTCTTCCAGAAATTCATTAGCAATGGTAAGATGGTTATTGTTTATAAAGTGCTTTTTGTTTTTCAAATGCAAGTCAATCATGTTCCACAAATTATATTCCTTTTTAACTGAATAAGAGTAATGAGAAATCAAAAACATAAAATTTCCATTGAGTAGTTTTAGGATACCTTTTTTTGCTCTTAAAAGTAAATATTCACTGTTACAGCTAGTGATTGGATCCATTCTACCAACACCATTTTTCTCCTTCTAGTGGGTAGATTGCCCTTTTGTCCATTTTCCCTGTCTTAGTGGTAGTTACCAAAAAGTTCCAGTGCTGAGACTTGATATCCACCTTACTACTCAGAAGATTGTTTGGCTCACTTCATTGCTCTCAGCTGAGTTCCAAATAGGTCAGGCGTTATGAACTACCAGTATATGGTATAATTAATTTAGAAGTATGATATTAACCTATACCTTTTTTTTTTAGCATTCTTTCATGTTAGATTCAGAATCATTTTAAAATATGGCTGATCATCAGAATTACCAGAGATGGTATTACTATTATTATTATATTTCTGTATCATTTTAAAGGATTAATATTGTCTTCTTTCCTATTCATTCTCTAAATTGATCAGAGAGGGAATCTCCCGAAATCTCACCTCTTTCCTTTTATTTTTTTTTTAAGATTTTATTTATTTATTTGAGAGAGAGAGAATGAGAGATAGAGAGCATGAGAGGGAAGAGGGTCAGAGGGAGAAGCAGATTCCCTGCTGAGCAAGGAGCCCGATGTGGGACTCGATCCCGGGACTCCAGGATCATGACCTGAGCCGAAGGCAGTCGCTTAACCAACTGAGCCACCCAGGCGCCCCTTTCCTTTTATTTCTTGAACATTATTTCTCTCCACTTCTATTATTTTTTATTTTAGCCTGGTGATGGGTATTAAAGACTGCTCCGTTAGTTCTAACTCTTAACTGCTATAGTGATGATCTATCTCCCTCCCTGTCTTCTATTCTCTATAATACAGCTAATGTGAATGCTCTTGACAATATTATCTTGCCACAACTTGTTTAAAACCCTTCAGTGGCTCCGCATTACATATAGTCATAAACATTTAACCTTCTTTGAATGGCATAAGAGGTCTTTATGATCTGGCTCTTACCAATCTTTTTGCTTTCATTTTCCACCACCTCCACTATAAAATCAGTAGTACTGAACTGCTCTGCCATTCCATTTTACAGCACCAATCCTTTGCCCATGTTGTTCTTTCTGCCTATAGAATGCTTTCCATCCCTTTGGCCTAGTTCTAGTTTATCCTTTAATATACAGCTCATGCATTATCCTTTCTGTATAGCCACCTTTGCCTCTCCTCAATCTATCTAGTTACTCCACAGTCTTAATCACTTACTCCTCTCTGCTCCCTAGACACAAATTTGCTCTTGCAGTTTTCACCCTGGCCCTTCCCTACTAAAGAGCTTCTTAAAGATAGGATAAGGGTTTGGTACATGTTTTATCTATTGTATATCCCCCAGTAGTTGTCCCAGTGTCAGGTACAATTAAAGGCCACAGTAAATATTTATTCAGTAAAATTGAATTGGGTTGAAGATCAAATACATGAAGTGATTAAAGTTCTCTGAAGCATTCTGAGGCCATATTAAGGCTATTAGTCACTGAAGACCACCTGTAGATTATATCATAAAGCAGAGCGATTGGCTTAAAACAAATGGGGTGTTCAGTCTGGGATTCCAGAATCTTGACAGTCCCAAATATAATATAAACGACCCCCTTTTAGGAAAGGTTACATTCCTATAAATGCTAGCATTGGTTAAATCAGTACTGCAAAGGGCTGCAAAAGGCCATAGTCTCCAAAGAATAAGTTCTGTGCATGGTATTTTGGTAGTTTCTTAACCATTTTCTTCACATATGATGGATCCGCATAGTTTCTTGCAACTAGTTCAGGCAATTGATCAGTCCTTCCAGGCTTCAGTAATGTTTATAATCCCCAACATAATTCCATAGGATTTTCAACCGAATCCTATATTGCTTGTTGATCTTTACCATGTATTTTTCTTGAATCATTTACTTGAATCACTGTAAAACAGTCACCTGCACACCACTCCTTTGTGAGTATGTGCCAATGCTATAGACCTTATATTTACCTTTTTTAAGTGAAAAAGTAGAGTAAGGAAAATATCCACTATTTTAAATAAAGAATAATATAACTTAACTAAAATGAATCTTGAAGTGGGGAATCTACTACTCCCTTTGTGTTGAAAGAGGGATAATAATTATTCCTTTAGCAAACAAACCAGATTTTTTTTTGTTTTTGAAATGTTCAAATTTTTATCATGAGCGCTGTAGATTCTGTATTTCACAAAGTAAATATACAGACTAAACTTGGCTGCCTAAAATACCTGTGTAAAGGAATGTTATATTAAAACAAATTAAAATAGTTGTGAGATGATGTGCTTTTCTAAAATGCACTTTTATAATGAATTTTACAGTGCCAGTTTGACTTCTAAGAAATCTCTATTCAAAGTAATTAGAGGGGCCCCTGGGTGGCTCAGCTGGTTGAGCGTCTGGCTTTGGTTCAGGTCATGATCTCAGTGTCCTGGGATTTACCTGTCTTGCCCCCTGACACCCAGTGAGGCTCTGCATTCAGTGGGGAGTCTGCTTCTTCCTCTCCCCCTCCCCCTGCTTATGCTCTCTCTCGCTCGCTCGCTCTCTTTCAAATAAATAAAATCTTTTTTAAAAAAGTAATTAGTAAATAAAATGAAAAATCGCTTTTAAATGTGAATTCTTAAAATATATAGACTAACCTTTGTTAATGACATTTATCTAGCATGTTATATTTACTATGTTTATTAATAATCCGTAAATCTCTCATTAAGTACCAGGGCATCATTAACATGAATGGATTTAATAAACTACAATTTCATTAGCCACATTTCAAAAGTATTTAGATAAGGACTTATCTTGAACTCTCTTATGTCTATTTGACCATTATAATATGAACTGAAAATATTAGAATTTCTTTTTTGAGGTGGAATGATAAGGGAAATTTGTTTCCAGGGTTCACTTCTTCCTGAAAATGTTTTTTTTTTTTTTTCTAATTTCACAATATTCTTCAGTCTGGTTTGAAACTTCTAGTTTAAAACCAGTTCCCTGATTTTGAGAAGAGAGGTCACTTTGAATTAAGTAGAATTTGACGTATATTCTTTATCAAAGAATTTGGTGAGAGTCATCTGTTTATCTTCTACAGCATTTTCTTCTATCATTTCTACTGTAAAACATTACTGCTAGAGCTGATAATTATTCTGTGTTTCTTAAAGTATGAGCATAAATCACATTATCTGGGCTAGAAAATGCAAACTTCTAACAATGGAAAGGAAGCTTATAAATGACCTGACAAACTGGTGATCTGGAATCTAAAACCTTTTCAGTTGAATTGAAATTAATTTTTGGCCCTTTTAAATTCTGTTAATTTTTTTATTATTTTTTTTATTTTAAGAATGATTATTTATCTTAACTGGGTTGAATAAATGTACACAGAAATGATCACATGCACATATATATGCAAAATGGAAAGTTATAATTTTGATGTGTTATGATTTTAACTGTAGATCTATAAAACCACATTTTTTACTTGGATGTGAGAATGCATAGTTTGAAGATTAAATGTACTTATTAATCATTGCTTTGATAGCAGCAGTGTTTACTTAAAATTCTTGATACTGTCATATAATTTATATAGTATTCTTTCCAAAGCTGTTAATTCACTTATAGCAGTTATCGTGACTATTGTTCTGGAGAAGGATTATCTTTCTTTCTTATATGATAAGCTATTTTAATGTTACTGAAATTTTTAAAAGCCATTCTTCTTTCATGTTCCTTCAAATTTTCCTAGCAAACTGGTCTGGGTGTGCAGAATAGCTAGGGAAGTTACTAAATTATTTATTCTTTTGATAGTTTTCAGCTAACATCTCCAAGATGCCATAATAAGAAACCAGAGAAGAAAATACATAATTCTTTGATGACTCAAGAGATTCTTTTGTTAAAAAAAAAATTGTAGAGGTGCCTGGGTGGCTCAGTCAGTTAAGTGTCTGCCTTCAGGTCAGGTCATGATCTTGGGGTCCTGGGATCGAGCCTGCATTGGGCTCCCTGCTTGGCGGGGAGCCTGCTTCTCCCTCTCTCCCAAACAAACAAACAAATAAATAAATAAGTAAAATTTTTTAGAAATAAATAAATAAAATTTTTAAAAAATAAATAAATAATTGTAGCTTAATATTTGTGATTATTTTCTCTCGTAGGACTTAGTATATTCTAGTATATTAAGTTTTCCAAGCATGGTCCTATGTAAACACTTACTTCGATATGTAGATTTTATTAAATTTTTTGTAGACCAGTCATCCTAGTTAGCTCAGCAGCGTAATTCATAAAAAGAAGGTGTAATCATATTCTTTATAATCCTTATAAAATTTTAGGGATGTACCATAAAGATAGTCCACAGTGTTCTGTGCTGTTCTTCTTTTTTTTTTTTAACATACAACGTATTATTTGTTTCAGGGGTACAGGTCTGTGATTCATCAGTCTTACACAATTCACAGTGTTCACCATAGCACATACCCTCCCCAGTGTCCATCACCCAGCCACCCCATCCCTCTCACCCCCCTCCACTCCAGCAACCCGCAGTTTGTTTCCTGAGATTGAGAGTCTCTTATGGTTTGTCTCCCTCTCTGGTTTTGTCTTGTTTCATTTTTCCCTCCCTTCCCCTATGATCCTCTGCCTTGTTTCTCAAAATCCTCATTATCAGTGAGATCATATGATACTTGTATTTCTCTGATTGACTTATTTCACTTAGCATAATAGCCTGTAGTTCCACCCATGTCGTTGCAAATGGAAAGATTTCATTTTTTGATGGTTGCATAATATTTCGTTGTATATATAGACACCACATCTTTTTTTATTATCATTTTTTATTATGTTAATCAACATACATTACATCATTAGTTTTTGATGTAGTGTTCCATGATTCATTGTTTGCGTATAACACCCAGTGCTCCATGCAGTACGTGCTCTCTTTAATACCCTTCACCAGGCTAACCCATCCCCCCACACCCCTCCCCTCTAGAACCCTCAGTTTGTTTCTCAGAGTCCATAGTCTCTCATGGTTTGTCTCCCTCTCCGATATCCCCCCCTTCATATTTCCCTTCCTGCTATCATCTTCTTTTTTTCTTTTTTTTTTTTTAACATATAATGTAGTATTTGTTTCGGAGGTACAGGTCTGTGATTCAGCAGTCTCCCACAATTCACAGTGCTCACTATAGCACATACCCTCCCCAATGTCTATCACCCAGCCACCCCATCCCTCCCACCCCCCACCACTCCAGCAACCCTCAGTTATTTCCTGAGTTTAAGAATTCCTCGTGTCAGTGAGTCATATGATACATGTCTTTCTCTGATTGACTTATTTCACTCAGCATAACACCCTTCAGTTCCATCCACGTCGTTGCAAAGATCTCATTCCTTTTGATGGCTGCATAATATTCCAGTGTGTGTGTGTGTGTGTGTGTGTGTGTGTGTGTGTGTGTGTGTGTGTGTGTGTGTGTATCACATCTTATTTATCCCCTTCATCTGTTGATGGACATCTTGGCTCTTTCCATAGTTTGGCTATTGTGGACATTGCTGCTATAAACATCGGGGTGCACGTACCCCTTGGGAATCCCTACATTTATATCTTTGGGGTAAATACCCAGTAGTGCAATTGCTGGATCATATGGTAGCTCTATTTTCAACTTTTTGAGGAACCTCCATACTGTTTTCCAGAGTGGCTGTACCAGCTTGCATTCCCACCAACAGTGTAGGAGGGTTCCCCTTTCTCCACATCCCTGCCAACATCTGTCATTTCCTGACTTGTTAATTTTAGCCATTCTGACGGGTGTGAGGTGGTATCTCATTGAGGTTTTGATTTGGATTTCCCTGATGCCGAGCGGTGTTGAGCACTTTTTCATGTGTCTGTTGGCCATTTGGATGTCTTCTTTGGAAAAATGTCTGTTCATGTCTTCTGCCCATTTCTTGATTGGATTATTCGTTCTTTGGGTGTTGAGTTCTGTGCTGTTCTACAATAGAACACAGTACAAATGTTAATAGGTAACATTTTTTGAGCCCCTACTGTTTTGGAGCATTTAGTCCTCAAAATGAATCTTTGTGGTACTATTGTTTTTGTTTGTTTGTTTTTTCTCTTAAAGCCTTTACTTTGAGACATGATGGAAAAAATCTTACAGGTACCCATGGAAAAGTAAGACATGATCACAGTTTGTAGTACTATTGTTATTTTCATGGTACAGATAAGGAAACAGGGGCTTAGGTTAAGTAACTTCAGAGTCACACAACTAGTAGGACCTTCATCAAGGTCTGTCTTACTCTAAAACCACTGTAATGCACCTAACCATATGTGGAACATAAACAGGGCAGAGGACCTTAGGGGAAGGGAGGGAAAACAGAATGGAAGTCATCAGAGAGGGAGAAAAGCCATGAGAGACTCTTAACTCTAGGAAACAAACTAAGGGTTGTTGGAGGGGAGGCGGGTAGGGATGGGGTAACTGGGTGATGGACATTAAGGAGGGCACGTGATGTGATGAGCCCTGGGTGTTATATGAAGCTGGTAAAAAAATAAAGATCACTGTGATAAAAAAATAAAACCACCATAGTGTACCTAACCAGCAGTTAAAAAGGCACTGATTTAAATGATCTTTACAGTGATGGTAATGATGAATTCATCTAATTTATCCATCCTTACTAGAATGATGTATATCCCAGAGTAGTTTGGCTTTGGATAAAGGGCATGGTAATGTAACAAGTTTTCTTTGGAGACCTAGAAACTCTTTATACCTGTCTTAAAACAGCTGAGGATATTTGGCTCTAGATCACTGGCCAATACGGATAACTAAATCATGCCACCTCATAGTAAATTTGTTCCTAATAGGTTTTATTTTATTCTGTTAACTAACAGAAAGGAAGAATAATAAAAGCCTGGACTCCCAATTCTGGCTGCACTGCTTATTAGCTTTGGAACTTTTGAACAAAGTGCTTAACCTCTCTGAACTTCCATTTCCTTGTCTGTAAGAATACCTCCTTTTTCATGATTATTGTGAGTTGTAAATGAAATAGTTGTTAAATGGTAAACGCAGTGCCTTGAAGATAATGGGAGTAACATATACGATAATAGCTGTTTATAACTATATTGTCATTTTCATTATTCATGTTAGAACAAACAAGAGTAGGGAATGATTTTTTTAAACACTTGTTTTGCAAACTTGAGTCCTTTGGAAATAAACAGCTTGTTGATAAGCATTCAGACAGACTAATGTGCCCTACCCTTACATGAGAAACATCATAGTCATAGCAATCAGCCAGTTTGTTTTAATTTCAAAGAGTTCTATTATGAATATAAGGGTACATGTTTCTACTTTTAGATATGTCTGTGTACATATAACTATAGTTTTTGGGGAGAAGAGAGTATGTGTATGCATCTATTAAATCTAGACTAATTTAGCTTTTAGTGTTTTTGTTTGGTAGAAGTCTTATCCTCATTTCTTAGTTCATTGTCATCGTTGAATTGTGGAAGAAAATAATGTTATGTTTCCGTAATAGTACACTTATTTATTTCAAAGACCAAACTATTTTTGCAATTTTTTACAAGCCACTGAACATAAAACTTAATTTTTGCTTGAGCTGTTTTTCACCTTGTAAATGAGAAATAAGCAAAAACACAATCAGTCATCAGCACTAGTAAACAGAAAACATGATTTGCAGAATATGCTGCCCACTCTAATATCAGGCATATAAATAAAATCATTTTTATAAAAAGAAATTGAAGAGGGGAAAAAGAAAACCGAAACTCATTGAGAAAACTTGCAGTTTCCTCCTTTCCACGCATGCTTTTAACAGCATTTCTTTTAAGCATTTTCTAAAAATTGAAGGTGTGCCTGAAAGGTGACAAAAAGTGCCCTTTTAGAAATTTATTTTCCAAAACATAATTTTATTTCCTTTTTTTAATTTTTATTTTTATTTTAAGATTTTATTTATTTATCTGACAGAGAGCACAAGCAGAGGGAG
The DNA here is from genome assembly GCF_009762305.2 of Zalophus californianus. Lineage (NCBI taxonomy): Eukaryota > Metazoa > Chordata > Mammalia > Carnivora > Otariidae > Zalophus > Zalophus californianus. The sequence continues at coordinate 34,813,035 of NC_045600.1, read as the reverse complement.
AGGGAGGCAGAGGGAAAAGGGAGCATTAGGCTCCCCGTTGAGCAGAGAGCCAGATGAAGTGGGGCTTGAAATGGGGCTCGATCCAGGACCCTGGGATCATGACCTGAGCCGAAGGCAGACACTTAACTGATTGAGCCACCCAGGAGCCCCTAATTTTATTTACTTTAATATATTCTTAGTTTGGTATGAGTATTTTCTAAAATGTTCTAAGTTCTTACTAATGCTAGGGAATGGCTGGTACAGGGTTGTAAGCAAGCTACTCAAGTTTGGGCCTATCATATAAAGGCCTGACCCACTACCTTGTAGGAAGTCTATGTTTAGAAGAATTTGAGGGTACATTTCTGGGCCAGACATCCAGAGATACTCAGGTTTGCAAGGTTTCCAAGTCTCTTTTCAACATTTTATCCTAGAGGTTCTGCTTCACTTAGTAAACTAGTAATTGTTGTAGTGTTACCATTTTATTCTACCTTCAAACCTTGCATCTAAAAGATCCGTAGTAGCATGATTTGGCAGGCAGTCAAAGTCTTTCCATTTCTTAGTAAAGCCATTCACTACTTTCTTAATTTGTAAGAAAAGATTTCCAATAGTAGTTTCTCAGGTCTACTTAGTATATAAGCTTTGACAAAAATTCAGTAGTCTGTAAATCCTCTGCCCAGAAGATATTCTCACCAAAGATTCTTGCCCCTTGAGTACATGAAGAAAATTAGCTGTTACTATTGAGAATGATGGAATGGAGAACTTTCTCAAAAAAACAATAGATGTTAACAGTAGAATAACTTGATAATAAGGCCAGGATTAGACACTTATTTTAACCAAAAAAACCTAGAATAAAATGTCCAAAATTTTTACAAAAACCTGTATTTTGAGTGTTTTCTTATATTAAAAGTGTTCGTTCTTAATGAAAAACATGAATTTGGGAAAACAAAAAAAAACAAAAACAAATGCAGCAATTTGATTTTTGAAAAAGTAATTGTATTTTCCATTTACTCATATTTCAATTTCACAAGTGCTTTATTTTTCACCTCTCACTGATCTTTCACTTCTCACTGTAGCTGGCTACAAACAGAGTTTTGTTGTTTTCCCCTTCCTTTACCACCTTATTCTTTTTCCCCTTGGCTCTGATAAATAGTGATTTGTTTGTTCATTTATTCAAAAAATATTTATGAAGCAATTATGGTGTGTCAGAGAATGTGTCAGATGCTAGATATAAAATAGTGCCCTCACAGATTTGAATGTAGCAGAGAGGAGAAATAAGCTTTTACCTTAAATATGTGGTTATAGAAACAACCAAAATCACCATCAGTAGGGGATAGGTTAAATAGATTATGATGTTTCTGTAAAATGAATGTTTTGTAGCTCTGTGTGTGTGTAACATTTTTAGAAAAATGCCTAAGACACTGCCAACAGTGATTGCCTCTACTGAGGGTCCATGGGGACTGGACTTGTTATTCATTATATATAATCTTGTACCTTAAAGAAATAAACCTCTATTCATATACTATATTTTCAAAGAAACTTTATGTAAATAAGATTTAAGAAAAATTTGCAGTACAGTGAATAAGCAAATAAGCAATTACACTTTTGTCAAAAAAAAATCTGGAGGTAAAACCTTCAATTTTTAAAACAATCACTCATTACCTTAATTTGTATGTTTTCTCCAAAATGCCTTCTTTTAACAGGGGTGCTGTTGTCACATTTGAAGTAAGCAGGGACAACTATCAGCCTAGATTGTTCTGTCTTAGGCTGTTGGATGATGAAAGAATGGTCTAATTTACACTTTCTATTTCACTTGTCAAAATAAACTTGGTCACAGATTTCCTTGGAGAATTGAGCCTGAGACCCCTTTTTAATGTTGATATTATAGTATCACAGAGCCGAATTTGGATACAGATTATCCCATGTGATTATTCTGTTAAAACTGATGTGGTTGCTTGACCCTTCTATTTCTTCTTGGGTTCCATTTCTAATTTCTGCACGTTAGGTAAAATGGGTAGGTATAATGACAAGAAGCAGTTCATATGAATAAAATGATATTTTCTCTCAATAGAGAGAAGGCCGGGCTCTTCCATCTAATTTGACAGACCCTTGGCAAAGCTTGACATTTGAATAAATGTAATTTTTTTGTGTGCTTTTGCTGGGAATATTTTAGTCCCATGAAATTCTAACTGAAAAAATATTGAGCATCTATGAGTTATTGAGTATAATGCCAATTTTCAGCCAGTTTAGTTCATATTTATAAATGGTCCAAATTTATGTTAGTCTTAGTGGTTTATTGATAGGGTGCCACTATTACAGATTCTCTTTATAAACTGTGTTCTTTCTTTTTTTGTTTTTAATTATTTTTATCATAGGAGCTCTTGTCCCATAACCAAAGTTTAGGTAGATGATGAATAACTATGTTGGTTAATCTCTTTTAAATAAAGGACAGGCGACTTGATATTTTTATAGCAGTATTCTAATATGCAGTGTTGCCTGATGCCAGAAGTTGAGAGTTAAATAGCATTAATGATGAGTATCTACCCAATTTTTATCTAGTTTTTTAAGAGATGTCTCTGTAATTAAAGAGTATTTTTAATACATACATGAAGCTCAGAAAATAATGTAATTCCATGTCCCTGTCACTCCCATTGAATAAGTGTTGACATTTTGCTTCAGATTGTTAGAAAAAATTCAGATATTACTCCCTTCCTCAGTCCCATTTTCATTCCTCCCTTCCCAGAGGTAATCACTATTCTGAGTGTCATATATACCTTCTGTCCATACTTTTATTCTTATATTATGTATATATGTATGAAAGCATGTTGTTTTATGTGTTTTAAAGATTTATATGAATGTGTCATACTACATGTGTATGACACATGTATCAATATTCTGTGACTTCTTTCATTGTGATACTTGTGCAGGATTTTGCATAAGTCGTACTTGGAGATAGACCCATTACTCTATTGATAAATAGAAAATATCTCCTTGTGCTAAAGTCTCTCTAAGGTGATTTCCTGGAAGGACATATGCTCAGTCTTATTATATGGGCATCCTTGACTTTGAAGTAATTTCACGGTTATTTTATAAATGGATTGTTCTACTTTTACCTCTCTACCTTTATTATATGTTACGGGCTGAATTGTCTCCCCCCTGGCCCTCAGATTTGTATGTTGAAGCCCTATCCCCCAGTAGCTCAGAACATGATTAAATTTAGAGTAGGGCTTTTAAAGAGGTTATTAATTAAAATGAAGCCATTAGGAATGTCCCTAAAATAATCTAACTGGTGTCCTTATAAGAAGAGGATGCTTGGATACACAAAAGAGACCTCAGGGAGTCACTCACACAGAAGAAAGACCATGTGAACACACATGAGAAGGTGGCTATCTACAAGCCGAAGAGAAAGGCCTCAGAGGAAACCAAACCTTGATTTTGGACTTTAACCTTCATAACTGTGGGAAAATAAGTTTCTATTCTTTAAGCCATCAGTTTATGGTATTTTGTTATGGCAGCCCTAGCAAACTAATAGAGTAATTCCAAATACTGCCCTATATCCTCACCACCATTCAGTATCATACCTTTTAATTGTTGTCAGTCTAATAGGTGAGAAATGATATATCTGTTTTAATTTGAATATCCTAGTTAGTAGAATTTTAGAGTTGATCACTTCTCAGGAGTATTAATCAGTGAAGTCCTTTTCTATGAACTGCTAGTTCATATACTTTGCACATTTTTCTGTTACTTTTTTTCTTTATATAATCTAGATTAATAATTAGGTATTTTCCATTCTCTTCTGTACATCTGTGACTTGCATATAAACTGTATTGCATAGAAATTCCTATTCAGGGCAGTCAGATTATCAATCTTTCTTTTTATGGTTTGGACTTTTAAAATCTTTTGTTTTTTTTTTTTAAGATATTATTTATTAGAGAGAGAGAGTGAACTCGTGTGTGTGTGCATGGGGGGGCGGCGGGAGTGGTAGAGGCAGAGGGAGAGGGAGAAGCACACTCCCCGCTGAGCAGGGATTTCCCTGGGATCATGACCTGAACCTGAACTGAATGCAGACGCTTAACTGACTGAGCCACCCAGGTGCCCCTGGACTTTTAAAATCTTATTTTTTAAATTCTTCTTTTTCCCAATATCTTGAAGAATGTAAAATTTCTTCTAAAATTTTATAGTTTTAATTGTCAGATTATTTTTCGCATTTTCCAAGTAGGAAGCCAGATATCTCAGTGATCATTTATTGAATAATTTATCTTCTCCCCAGTAATTTAGAATGATACCTCTGTCATACATGCTGGGATCTATTTCTAGGTACTTTATTCTGTTCCATTAGTCTGTTTATCTGACCTAATGCCGATACTACACTGTTTTAATGTATTATTATTTTGCAAAATTATCTAGTCTCTTTGAGGCCTTTGGTTTTTCATATGAATTTTAGGATCACCTTGTCAAATTCAATTAAAATTTTGGTAATTTTTTATTAGAATTGCATCTAATATGTAGGTCAATTTGGGGGACAATTACTTCTTCAGAAAATACATGGATTTTTTTCCCGCATACAAATCATGTTGCTCTTTTGTTAGATTTATTCCTTAGTACTTGATTATTTTTTAGTTACTATTTTAAATGTGATATTTTTTAAAGATACATTTTGCAATTTGTGCTTATTGTTGTTTAGGAACATTAAACTAATTTTTATACCTTAATATTGTATCTAACAATTCCCCTAAACTCTTTTAGTATAATTAATTTGTAGATTATTTTGGATTTTCTACATTAAAGATCATATCATCTGTGAATAACACACCGGTTTCTTCCTTTTCTCCGCTTGTCTTCCTTCTTACTACCTTGGCTAAGACTTCAGCACAGTGGTAAATAGAAGCAGGGAAGGGCAGACATTCCTTCTTTTGTTCTTAACTTTAAAAGCAATACTTTTGATGATTTGATCCCTGGAATGTGATATTTACTATGAATTTATGATAGATACACCTTAATCAAGTTAAGGAATTTACCATTCCTTGTTGTTAAGAATTTTATAATGATGGGTATTTTTTTTAAAGATTTTATTTATTTGTTTGACAGAGAGAGAGGGAACACAAGCAGGAGCAGCAGGAGAGGGAGAAGCAGCCTTCCCACTGAGCAGGGAGCCCGATGCGGGGGCTTGATTCCAGGACCCTGGGATCATGACCTGAGCTGAAGGCAGATGCTTAACGACTGAGCCACCCAGGTGCCCCTATAATGATGGGTATTAAGGAGGGCATGTTTTATAATGAGCACTGGGTGTTATACGCAAACAATGAATCATGGAACACTACATCAAAAACTAATAATGTACTGTATGGTGACTAACATAACAATAAAAAAAATTTTTTATAATGAGTAAATTTTAAAATTTGTCACTTTTTTTCCTGTTTCTACTGAGCTTATAATTTTATTTCTTTCCTTTAATTTGTTAATGCAATGAATTTACATGAATAGCTTTTCTAATGATAAATCAATTTGTTATTCTTGGATACAGTATGAGTAGTCATGATGTAATTTTAAATACATTGCTGTATTTGTTAATATAACACTTCAGATTTTGAAAATAAGATTTAAATTGAATTGGCTTTTTTATTTTCCTTGATATTTATACTCCTTTTATATCAACCTTATACTAGTCTCAGGAATGGAATTTTAGAGGATCCTCTCAATATAATCCATAGAAAACTTCAATTCAGATAACTGTTTTATAAAGATTTTTATAACTCATACATAAAAATGCCTAGGGGTGCCTGGGTGGCTCAGTAGGTTAAGTGTCTGCCTTCGGCTCAGGTTGTGATCCCAGCATACTGGGATCAAGTCTGGCATCAGACTCCCTGCTCTGTGGGGAACCTGCTTCTCCCCTGCCTCTGCCTCTCTCTCTGTCTCTCATAAATAAATAAATAAAATCTTTACAATAAATAAATAAATAAATAAATAAATAAATAAATAAATAAATAAATACGCCTGGACCTAGAATTTTTTTAATTCAATAGATTTTGACTAGTGATTCAATTTCTGTTTCTTTTTAAATACATTTGGTAATTTAATTTCTTCTAGAAATTATTTACTTTTTACATGTTTTTAAGTTAAGTGCCTGAATATGTTTATAGTATTTTGTGATGAATTTTAACATTACTGATCTGTGTTTATAATTTTCTTTTCATTCCTAATATTATTTTTGCCTAGGTTCTTTCTCATAATTAAGATCTTTATTGTTCCACCATTCATGGCCTAATTGTTGAAAGTGTTTAGAAAGGCAACCTGTTTTAAATCAATTATTAAATATATTTCTGATGATAAAAGTTTAATTTTTCTGAGAACGCTATATAATCATTCCACTTAGGCTACAAATTCACTGTTTTTTCATATTCTGACTAGAAAGTAAGAATGTACTGCTTTTCATATTTTTGGACAGATCCACTGAATTCCTTGAAGAGTGGGGCTTATGTTTGGGTATTAGTAGGGCAACTTCATGTTTTAGTAAAGAGTTTTGTCAAATGTTTTATTCAGGAGAATTTTAAAACTTTTGAAGTATACAGCAAATCTCAGAAAAACCTAACCTGTAGGCATTTTTACTTTTTTTTCCCAAGTTTTTATTAAATTCCAGTTAGGTAACATACAATAAAATATTAGTTTCAGAAGAATTTAGTGATTCAACACTTACATACAAACCCCATTGCTCCTCATGATAAGTGCACTCCTTAATCCCCATCACCTACTTCACCCATCCCCCACCCGCCTCCCCTCTGGTAACCATCAGTTTGTTCTCTATATAGTTAAGAGTCTGTTTCTAGGCATTTTAAAAGGCACTTTAAATATGGAATGAGGATCATCTGCAGGAAGCCCAGTTTCATATTTAGGATGTCAGCTATAAGCAGTGAACCAGGATAGCACACAGTCTATCAGCAAAGTCCAATTTATCCATTTTTTTTCTTTTACAAATCTTGCTTTTGTGTCATATCTAAGAGAACTTTGCCTAACTGAGGATCACAAAGGAATTTCTTATTTTCTTCCAGAAGTTTGATTGTTGTAAAAACTGTCCTTTTTCTAGTATATTGCCTTTGTGACTGAAAAATCACCTTCACATGTACATGTAAACCTCTTCCTGGACTCTCTTCTGTTTCATTGGATCTCTTTGTCTATCTTTATTGCTAGCAAATCACTGTCTTGATTATTGTAGCTTTACAGTAGTGGATGTTGATATCAGATGGTGTTAGTCTTTCAGTTTTCTTAGTCTTGTTTAGATGTGTTTAGGTTATTTTAGGTTTTTGCATTTTCAATTTTTTCTAAAGAACCAGGTTTTAGTTTCATTGATTTTTCTCTGTTGTTTTTTCTTATTCCCATTTCATTGATTTCCTCTCTGATCTTTATTATTTTCCCTTTTCTACTTAATTTGGGTTTCATTTGCTCTTTTTTCCTAAGTCCTTAATGTAGAAGCTACAATATATAATCTGCAATAAATCCCATTGGTTGTATTTTTCAGTTTAGGCATTTTAATTTTCATTTCTCAAAGTTCAACTTGGATCTTTTTTATGTTTAATATGTTTTTTATATCTTCCTTCTCTCTGTTTAACTTTTGAACAGATGAAATGTGATCATAATAACTGTTCCTTATCTGCTAGTTCTAACATCTATGTCAGTTCTGAGTTATTTTGTTTGATTGATCCCCCTTATTATGGATTATATTTTCCCGTTTCTTTGCATGTCTAGTAATTTTTTGTTGGATTTCAGACATCATTACCTTTACTCTTTTGCTTACTAGATACATTTGTGTTTTCCAAATATTCTTTTTTTTTTAAAGATTTTATTTATTTATTTAACACAGACACAGCGAGAGAGGGAACACAGGCAGGGGGAGTGGGAGAGGGAGAAGCAGGCTTCCCGCAGAGCAGGGAGCCTGATGTGGGGCTCGATCCCAGGACCCTGGGATCATGACCTGAGCCGAAGGCAGATGCTTAAGGACTAAGCCACCTAGGCACCACCCCCCCCAAACATTCTTAAGCTTTATTCTGGGATGCAGTTGAGTTACTTGATGATAGTTTGATCCTTTGGGGTCTTCCCTTTAAGAAATGTTAGGCAAGACCCAAGTAGTGTTTAGTCTGTGGCTAATTCCCTCACTGATACCAAATCCTCTGAACATTATACCCAATGCCCCATGAATTATGAGGTTTTCCAGTTTAGCTGGTAAGATCAGGAAATGTTCCCAACCCTGTATGAATGCCAGGCACTGATTTCATTAATTCTTTTAGAGAATTATTTTCTCAGCCTTCAGCAGTTTCTTTACATACATGTGCTGATTGTCAAGTAGTACCTATGCATGTCTCTGGAGTTTTCTCCCTGTTCAGCTCTCTCTTCTATGGTACTTTGGTCATCCAAACTCTAGCTGTCTCAGTTTTTTAGACATAGTTTCATCATTTCAGAAAATTTATCAGGATCCACCTGAATTCTCCTTCTCGGTAGTCAGGAATTTCTCTCAAGGCAGTAAACTGGGGCAGTTGAATGGGTGTCATCATTTGTATTCCTTCTCTGGGAGTCACTGCCCTTTGTTGTCTTATTCCAGTGTTTTTTCACCTTTATTGGGATGTAATTGATAAATAACATTGTGTAAGGTTAGGGTTACAACATGGTTTGATACATATCTATATTATGAAATGATTACCACTAAGAGATTAGTTAACACAACCACCTCAACACATAATTACCATTTTTTTTTGTAGTGAGAACATTGAAGGTCTACTCTCTTTGAAATTTTCAAGTATACAATACAGTATTGTTAACTGTAGTCACTATGCTGTACATTAAATTCCCCAGAATTTATTCATCTTAGAATCATAAGTTTATACCCTTGACCAACATCTCCCCATTTTCTCCACCCCTCAGCCCTTGGCAACTACCAGTCTACTCTCCATTTCTGTCAGTTTTGATTTTTATATTTCACATAAAAGTGAGGCTCTACAGCATTTGTCTTTTTCTTTCTGACTTAGTTCATTTAGCTTAATGCCTTCAAGGTTCATGTGTATTGTTGCAAATGGCAGTATTTCCACCTTTGTTAGGGCTGAATAATATACCAGTGTGTGTGTGTGTGTGTGTGTGTGTGTGTGTGTGTACACCCAATGCCAAGACACACACTCACCATATATACCATATATTCTTTATCTGTTCATCCTTCAACAGACAGGTTTTTCCCATGCCTTGGGTATTGTGAATAATGATGCATTGAACATGGAAATGCACACGTTTCTTTGAGATACTGATTTTATTTCCTTTGGATATATACCCAGTAGGATTACTGGATCATATGGTAGTCCTGTTTTTAAATTTGTAAGGAATGTCCATACTGTTTTCCATAGAGACTGAATCAATTTACATTCCTGCCAATAGTGTGAAAGTTTCCCTTTTCTCCACATCCTTACTAGCACTTGTTATTTCTTGTCCATTTGATGACAACCATTCTAACAGGTGTGAGGTGGTATCTCGTTGTGGTTTTCATTTGCATTTTCGTGATGATTAGTGGTGTTGATCATCTTGCATGTACCTTTGCAAATGTTAGCCATTTATATGTTGACTTTGGAAAAATGTATATTCCAATCCTTTACTAATTTTTTAATCAGATGATGTTTTTTTTTCAGTTTACAGTTTTTGCTACTGAATTGCATGAGTATTTTATAGATATTTGATATTAGCCCCTTATCAGATATATGGTTTGCAAATATTTCCTCCCATTCAATAGATTCCTTTTTCATTCTGTTGATCATTTTGTTTGCTGTACAAAAGCTTTTTAATTTGATGTAGTCCCAGTTGTTGGTTTTTGCTTTTGTTGCTTATGCTTTTGCTATCATATCCAAAAAATCATTGCTAAGACCAGTATCAAGTTTTAACTTTTGTTTCCTTCTAGAGTTTTATGGTTTCAGGTCTTTTATTTAAGTTTTTAATCCATTTTGAGTTAAACTTTATGAGTGGTGGTAAGATAGGGGTCCAATTTCATTCTTTTGCATATGGTTATCCAGTTTTCCCAGCATCATTTCTTGAAGAGAACTATCCTTTCCCCATTGAGTATTCCTGGCTCCCTTGTTAAATATTAGCTGACTGCATGTGCAAGGCATTATTCCTGAGCTCTTGATTCTGTTCCATTAGTCTGTATATCTGTTTTTTTTTTTAAAGATTTTATTTATTTATTTGATACAGAGAGACAGACAGACAGACAGACAGAGAGCAAGCACAAGCCAGGGGAACAGCAGGCAGGGGAGAAGCAGGCTCCCTGCTGAGCAAGAAGCCCAATGTGGGGCTCGATCCCAGGACCCTGGGATCATGACCTGAGCCGAAGACAACTGTTTAACTGACTGAGCCACCCACGCACCCCTGTATATCTGTTTTTTTATGCCATGCCATACTGCTTTATATTCTACAGTTTGGTAATAGTGTTTGAAATGAGGAAGTGTGATGCCTCCAGCTTTGTTCTTTCTTAGTATTGCTTTGTCTGAATAGTGTCTTTTGTGTTTCCATACAAATTTTAGGGTTTTTTTTTTTTATTTCTCTGAAAAATGTCATTAGAATTATGGCAGGGATTGTGTTGAATCAATACATAGCTTGGGTAGTATGGATATTTTACAATGTTAATTTTTCTGATTTAAGAACATGAGTATTTTTCTATTTAGATCCTCTTTTATCAAAGTCTTATAATTTTCAGTGTACAAGTCTTTCACCTCCCTTTTATTCCTAAGTATTTTATTTTTTTTGGTACTATTGTGAATGGATTTTTAAAAATTTCTTTTTCAGATGTTTCATTATTAGTGTATAGAAATATAATTGATTTTTATGTTTCTTTTGTAACTTGCTACTTCACTGAATTTACTGATTAGTTCTAACAGTTTTTTTGGTGGACTCTTTAGGATGTTTTATATACAAGGTTATATCATCTGCAAACAGTTTTACTTTTTCCTTTCTGAATTGGGTGCTTTTTATTTTATTTTATATTTTTGCCTGATTGTTCTGGCTGTGAGTTCCAGTACTGTGTTTAACAGGAGTAGTGAGAGTGGGGTCTTTAGTGTTGTCCTGATCGTAAAAGGAAAAGCTTTCAACCTTTTCGCATTGAGTATGTTGGCTGTAGGCTTGTCATATATGGCCTCTTATGTAGAGGTACATTCCTTCTATACCCACTTTGTTGAGAAATCTTACCATGAAAGAATGTTGAATTTTATCAAATGCTTTTTCAGAATCCATTGAGATAATCATATGATTATTATAGTTTGTCCTATTAATGTGATATATCAGATTTAATCACATATATTGAACCGTCCTTGCATCCTAGGAATGAATCCCACTTGATCATGGTATATGATCCTTTTAATGTGCTGTTTTGGTGTGCTAGTATTTTGTTGAGAATTTTTTCATCTGTGTACTTCAGGGATATTGGCTTGTAGTTTTCTTTCCTTGTAGTGTCCTTATCTGGCTCTGGTAGCAGGATAATGGTGATCTTGCAAAATGAATTTGGAAGTGTTCCCTTCAGTTTTCTGGAAGAGTTTGAAAAGGATTATCATTAATTTTTTTTTTTTTTTAATGTTTTGTAGAATTTGCCCTTAAAGCCATCTGGTACTGAACTTTTCTTTGTTGGGAGATTTTTGGTTGCTTGCTCAATCTTCTTACTCATTATTAGTGTATTCAGATTTTTTTATTTCTTGATAGATTGTATGTTTTTAGGAATTTACTCATTTCTCCTAGGCAGTCCAGTTTGTTGGCACATAATTATTCCTAACAGTCTCTTACAATTCTTTGAATTTCTGTGGTACCAGTTGTAATGTCTTCTCTTTCATCTCTAATTGTTTTTAAGGTTTCAAATGTACTTTATTTCTTCAGTCATGCCATATTTTAATGGGTCCACAGTACTTTTACTTGGCATCAATTATGAGTTGGTTTTGAAGCAATTCAGTATTACACCAGCTGGGATGATTACTGATCTCTCCATTCCTTTGAGTTGACTCTGCCAACAGGAGACAGATTCCATTCTATTCCAATTTGTGTTGCTGTATATGTCCATACAGCAACACAGAAAGTGGCTCTACTAGCTAATATAGCATTGCCGTATTTGTCAGAGAAATCAGGTGTCCCTTTCTGGTGGCTCTATCTTGCCATTGTTTGCTGAGTGCTTTGAACTTGGAGACAACTTAGAGCATTTTTGGCCATGGGAAACATCATGAAGCTGAAGACAAAATGGTGGCAACTGCAGCTATTGGTTAGCTACAATAGCTAAGTCCCATTGCAAAGAGCCCTGAAAAACCTCTAATTTTTTTTGTCTTTTTTTTCTTGGTAAATCTAGCTAAAGGTTTGTCAGTTTTGCTTAGCTTTTCAAAAAACCAACTTTTAGTTTCATTAAGCTGTCCTATTGTTTTCCTTTTCTCCATTTTCTTTCTGCTCATATTTTTGTTATTTCCTTCCTTCTGCTTATTTGGAATGTTTGTTTTTCCATGTCCTTAAAATATAAATTTAGATTGTTTATTTGAATGTCTCATTTCTTAATATAAGTATTATCACTATCAACTTCTGTCTTAGATCTGCTTTTCTCTATCCCCTATGTTTTGGTATGTTGGTTTTCCATTTTCATTTGTTTCAAGATATTTTTTTATTTCCTTTTTGTTTTTTTTTCTTTGGCCCATTTTTTGCTCAGTAGTGTGGTTTTTTATTTCTACATTATTTGTGGATTTTCCATTTTTTTCTCCTGTTACCTAGTTCTAGTTTCATACCATTTGGTCAGGAAAGATACTTGGAATGATTTCAGTCTTCTAAATTTGCTAAGACATTTCTTGTGACCTAAAATATGATCTGTCCTGGAGAATGTTCCATATGTGCTTGAATGCGTATGATGCTGCTGTTGGTTGGAATGTTCTGTATGTGCCTATGAGGTCAATTTTGTCTAAAGTATAGTTTAAATCCAGTATTTCCTTATTAATTTTATGTTTGGATGATCAATCCATTGTTGGATGTGGGGTCCCCACAGTAGTAGTAGAGCCTGCTATTGTTGTCTGTTTCTCCCTTCAGATCTGATAATAGTTGCTTAATATATTTAAATGCTCTAATGTTAGGTACATATATGTTTACAACTGATATATACTCTTGGATGACTGACGTCTTTATCATTCTATAATGAACTTCTTTGTCTTTTGTTAACAGTTTTTTGACTTAAAGTCTATTTTTTTCTGGTTGTATAGTTACTCCTGCTCTCTTTTGGTTACCATTTTCATGGAATATCATTTTTCATCCTTTCACTGGAAGCCTATATGTGTCCTTAAAGCTGATGTAAATATTACAAGCAGCATATACTTAGATCTTATACTAGATCTTTTTTTTTTAATCCATTTAGCCACTCTATTCCTTTTGATTGGAGAATTTAATCCATTTACATTTAAAGTACTTATTGAAAGGTAAACACTAATGCCATCATATTATTTTCTGGATGTTTTGTAGTTTTTCCCCTCTTTCTTCCTCTCTTGCTATCTTCCTTTGTGATTGATGATTTTACTTGGTAGTAGTTTTTGATTGTATTCTCCTTATCTTTTGTGCATCTACTGTTGGTTTTTGTTTTGTGGTTACCATGAGAGTTACATGAAACATCTTATAGATATAACAGTCTATTTTAAGCTGATTACAACCCAACTTTGATCATCCAAAAAAACCTCTACCCTTTTACTCTCTCCCCACATTTTATATTTGGATGTCACAATTACATCTTTTTATATTGTATAGGGGTTAACAAGTTATTGTAATTATAGTCTGTCTTTTAACTTTTATACCAGAATGAAATGATTAAAACACTACCATATTACAGTACTGTAGTAGAATTTAGTTGTATACTTTCCTTTACTACTGTGTTTTATATTTTTATATGTTTTCATGTTACTAATTAGCATCTTTCCATTTCAACTTAAAGAACTTTTAGCATTTCTTATAAGGCTGGTCTGGTGGTGATGACCTCCCTTAACTTTTGTTGCTCTTGGAAATTCCTTATATCTACTTCATTTTTGAAGGACAGCTTTATCAGATAAAGTGTTCTTTGTTGGTAGTATTTTTCTTACAGCACTTTGAATATATCATCCCATTCTCTCCTGACCTGTAAGGTTTCTCCTGAGAAAGCCGCTGATAGCCTCATGGAGATTCCCTTGTATGTAAAGATTTTTTTTTTTCTCTTGCTGCTTTTAAAATTTTCTGTCTTTGATTTTAGATAGTTTTATTATAATTTTTTGGGGTTGAAACTTTAAAGGGGTTTTCAGGCTGCATAAACTTAGATGTCCAAATCTCTTACCAGATTTGGGAAATTGTAACTTTAAATAAGCTTTCTGCCCCTTTCTTCTCTTTTCCTTCTGGGACTCCAGTAATTATAGATTGTTTCTCTTATGGAATCCCATAATTCATATAGTCTTTTTCACTTTCTAAAATTTTTTCTTCTTGCCCCTTTAACTGGATAATTTCAAATGACTGCTTCAGATTCACAAATTTTTTCTGCTGCTTGTTCAGATCTACTGTTGAAGCTCTCTGTTGAATTCTTCAGTTCCATTATTGTATTTTCCAGTTCTAGAATTGCTTTTTTGTTTTATTTTATTTTTTTATGGTTTCTGTTTTTTTTGTTGAACCTGCCATTTTGTTCATGTATTGTTTTCCTAATTTTGTTTAGTTGCCTATCTGTATTATCTTGTCGTTACCAAATTCCTTTAAAAGGATTGTTCTGAATTCTTTTTTATATAGTTAATAGATCCTTTTTTAAATTTTTAATCATTTATTTTTTTAGATCTTTATTTCTTTAAGGTTAGTTATTAGAGCTTTATTAGTTTCTTTTGGTGGTGTCATGTTTACTTGATTCTTCCTGATCCTCATATTCTTATGTTGTCATTTGTTTATTTGAGGAAGCAGTTTCTTTTCCAGCCTTTGTAGGTTTGCTTTGGCAGGGAAAGACCTTCACCATTCAGCTCAGCTGAGGGTTCTTCAGGCAGCTGCTAGCATCTTCTGGCAAGCAGTGTGTGCCATCAGGGTCTCTAGTTGGATGGGGCCAATGTCTGTGCTCTGAGGTTGGTGGGGGGAACTGCCACTGTTCTGCAGTCAGGTGGGTCTGATGGCTGGGCTCTGCATTCAAGCATAACTGCTGGCTTGTGTCTATGTTCAGGCAGAGCTACTTGCTGGGCTTTGCAATCACATATGGTTGGACAGGTTGCAGATTGTGTTTCCTGGCAAGGTGGTATTGCTGGTTGCCCTCTGCGATTGGGCAAGGCCACATGCTGAACTCCGAATTTGCCTCTAGTCCCCAAGCTGTGCCCCCTGGCTTGATGGTGCCACTGGCTGGACTCTACATTCAATTAAGGCTATACACAGGGCTTTGCAACCAGATGGGAACTCAAGCTGTGCTCCTTGATCAGATGGGGCTGTAGGCTGTACCCCAAGTTGGATGGGGCTGCAGGCTAGGCTCTACGATTGAGCAGGCTACTGGTTGTGTTCTGCTGTTTGACAGTGTCTCTTGCTGGGCTTCCTGGTTGGGATTGACTAGCAGCTGTACCCCACAGTTGGATGGGACTGGAGGCTGTGCTTCATGGTCAGGCAGGGTTACCTTCTGGGCTCACTGGTCTGGTGGAGCCACAGGCTATGCTTTGTGATTAGGTGGGGTGACTGGCTGTGTATTCCCTCTGGGTGAGTCTGCAAGCTATGCCCAGCAATTGGATGGGGCTGTAGGCTGTCTGTGCTGTTGGATAGAGCTGTCAGGTTGAGCTCCAGAGCTGGAAGCTATGCTCAACAGTAGGGTAGTGCTGCTTGGGTTGGCTCCCTACCTGAATGGAACTGTAGAATGGGCTGTGTGGCTGCCTGGGATCCCTGGCCAGGATTCCCAGTCAGGAGCTGCTGGAGGCTGTGGGGGCTATACTTAGAAGTTTGATGGGGCTACTGACTTGCTTCACTGCCTAGGCAGGCCATAGGATGTATTGTATGCTGCCCATGGCTGCCTGGCATCTTTGGTCAGGCTTCTCTGTTGGGTGGGGCTGGAGACTATGCCTAGCAGTTAGGTGTGGCCAGTGACTTGTTTCTCTGCTCTAGTGGGCCATAGGATGTGCTGCATAGGCCCAGCAGCTTAGGGCAGGCTTCCTGCTTAAGTGGGGCTGGAGGCTATACTCAGCATTTGATCAGGGCTGCTGATTAGCATGCTTCTTGCGTAGGTGGGGCTCCTCACCAAGGTGTCCCTTTGACTGGGGACCCAAACCAAGAACTGCCATTTAAGCTCCCTGGCCAGTTGGAGGCACTAGCTCAGCTATGCAAATGATCAGAGCCAGGGTCTGGGATCTCTGCCCAGGCCCCACAACTAACAGGATCTTGTTGGCCAAGATCTGCACGCTTGTTGCTATGGGTCCCTTTCCCCTTCTCTATCTGTAGCTGATTCTCCCAGGAGTCTCTGTGAGGCATTGCTTAAGTGGAGCTCCCAGGAGGCATCAGGGATGCTAGGGAAGCTTGATGTCCACCTTGCACTCTTCCTTTTCTCACTGGAGAAACTGTAGGCCCAGGGGATCTCCTTGTGTAGCACTGCACTGACCTGGGGGAGGAACAATGCAGTCATAGTGAAACTGCTCCTCTTACCTTACTCTTTTTTTTTTTTTTTTAATTTTATTATGTTATGTTAGTCACCATACAATATACCTTTAGTTTTTGATGTGGTGGTCCACGATCCATTGTTTTCGTATAACACCCAGTGCTCCATGTAGTACGTGCCCTCCTTAATACCCATCACCGGGCTAACCAATCCCCCTCCCCCCTCCCCTCTAAAACCCTGTTTGTCTCTCAGAGTCCATAGTCTCTCATGGTTCATCTCTCCCTCCAATCCCCCCCCTTCATTTTTCCCTTCCTTCTCCTAATGTCCTCCATGCTATTCCTTATGTTCCACAAATAAGTGAAACCATATGATAATTGACTTTCTCTGCTTGACTTACTGCACTTAGCATAATCTCCTCCAGTCCCATCCATGTTGATGTAAAAGCTGGGTATTCATCCTTTCTGATGGCTGAGTAATATTCCATTGTATATATGGACCACATCTTCTTTATCCATTCGTCTGTTGAAGGGCATCTCGGCTCTTTCCACAGTTTGGCTATTGCGGACATTGCTGCTATGAACACTGGGGTGCATATGGCCCTTCTTTTCACTACATCTGTGTCTTTGGGGTAAATACCCAGGAGTGCAATTGCTGGGTCATAGGGTAGCTCTATTTTTAAATTTTTGAGGAACCTCCACACTGTTTTCCAAAGTGGCTGTACCAACTTGCATTCCCACCAACAGTATAAAAGGCTTCCCCTTTGTCCACAACCTCTCCAACATTTGTTGTTTCTTTCCCTTTACAGTTTTGCCATTCTAACTGGTGTAAGGTGGTATCTCAGTGTGGTTTTGATTTGAATTTCCCTGATGGCTAATGATGATGAACATTTTTTCATGTGTCTGTTAGCCATTTGTATGTCTTCTTCAGAGAAGTGTTTTTTCATATCTTCTGCCCATTTTTTGACTTGATTATTTGTTTTTTGGGTGTTGAGTTTGAGAAGTTCTCTATAGATTTTGGATACCAGCCCTTTATCTGTAGTGTCATTTGCAAATATCTTCTCCCATTCTGTGGGTTGCCTCTTTGTTTTGTTGACTGTTTCCTTTGCTGTGCAGAAGCTTTTTTATCTTGATGAAGTCCCCAAAGTTCATTTTTGCTTTTGTTTCACTAGCTTTTGGAGATGTATCTTGAAAGAAGTTGCTGTTGGTGATGTCAAAGAGGTTACTGCCTATGTTCTCCTCTAGGATTTTGATGGATTCCTCTCTAATCTGTTCCATTGGTCTATATGTCTGTTTTTGTGCCAGTACCATGCTGTCTTGGTGATCACAGCTTTGTAATATAGCTTGAAATCGGGCAACATGATGCCCCCAGCTTTGTTTTTCTTTTTCAACATTTCCTTGGCAATTCAGTCTTTTCTGATTCCATACAAATTTTAGGATTGTTTGTTCCAGCACTTTGAAAAATGTCATTGGAATTTTGATCGGGATGGCATTGAAGGTATAGATTGCTCTGGGTAGCATAGACATTTGAACAATGTTTATTCTTCCGATCCATGAGCATGGAATATTTTTCCATCTTTTTGTGTCTTCTTCAATTTCTTTCATGAGTGTTCTGTAGTTCCTAGAGTATAGATCCTTTACCTCTTTGGTTAGGTTTATTCTGAGGTATCTTATGGTTTTTGGTGCTATTGTAAATGGAATCGTTTCTCTAATTTCTCTTTCTACAGTTGCGTTGTTAGCGTATAAGAAAGCAACTGATTTCTGTGCATTGATTTTGTATCCTGCCACATTACTGAACTGCTGTATGAGTTCTAGTAATTTGGGGGTGGAGTCTTTTGGGTTTTCCACATAAAGTATCATGTCGTCTGAGAAAAGAGAGAGTTTGACTTCTTCTTTGCCAATTCGAATACCTTTTATTTATTTTTGTTGTCTGCTGTTGCTAGGACTTCTAGTACTATGTTGAACAATAATGGTGAGAGTGGGCATCCTTGACGTGTTCCTGATCTTAAGGGAAAGGCTCTCAGCTTTTCCCCATTGAGGATGATATTCGCTGTGGGTTTTTCATAAATGGATTTTATGAGCTTGAGGAATGTTCCCTCTGTCCCTATACTCTGAAGAGTTTTAACCAGGAAAGGATGTTGTATTTTGTCAAATGCTTTTTCTGCATCAATTGAGAGGACCATATGGTTCTTCTCCCTCCTCTTATTAATGTGTTCTGTCACACTGATTGATTTGAGATTGTTGAACCACCCTTGCATCCCGGGGATAAATCCTACTTGGTTGTGGTCGATGATCCTTTTAATGTATTGTTGGATCCTATTAGCCAGGATTTTGTTGAGGATTTTGGAATCCATATTCATCAGGGATATCGGTCTGAAATTCTCCTTTTTGATGGGGTCTTTGCCTGGTTTGGGGATTAAGGTAATGCTGGCCTCATAGAATGAGTTTGGAAGTTTTCCTTCTGTTTCTATTTTTTTGAAACAGCTTCAGTAGAATAGGTATTATTTCTTCTTTGAATGTTTGGTAGAATTCCCCAGGGAATCCATCAGGCCCTGGACTCTTGTTTTTTGGGAGGTTTTTGATCACTGGTTCAATCTCTTTACTGGTTATTGGCCTATTCAGGTTGTCAGTTTCTTCCTGTTTCAGTCTTGGCAGCTTATAGGTTTCCAGGAAGGCCTCCATTTCATCCAGATTGCTCAGTTTATTGGCATATGGTTGTTGATAGTAATTTCTAATAATTGTTTCATTTCCTTGGTGTTAGTCGTGATCTCTCCCCTTTCATTCATAATTTTATTAATTTGGGTGCTTTCTCTTTTCTTTGGATAAGTCTGGCCAGTGGTTTATCAATCTTGTTAATTCTTTCAACGAACCAACTTCTAGTTTTGTTGATCTGATCTACTGCATTTCTGGTTTCTAATTAATTGATTTCTGCTCTAATTTTAATTATTTCTCTTCTAATGCATGGCTTAGGCATTGTTTGTTGCTTTTTCTCTAGTTCTTTAAGGTGTAGGGTTAGTTGGTGAATTCAGGATTTTTCTATTTTTTTGAGTGAGGCTTGGATGGCTATGTATTTCCCCCTTAGGACCGCCTTTGCAGTATCCCACAGGTTTTGGACCAATGCGTTTTTGTTCTCATTGATTTCCATGAATTGTTTAAGTTCTTCTTTGATTTCCTGGTTGACCCAAACATTCTTGAGCAGAGTGGTCTTTAGCTTCAAGTGTTTGAATTTCTGCCAAATTTTTTCTTGTGATTGAGTTCCAGTTTTAAAGCATTGTGGCCTGAGAATATGCAGGGAATAATCTCAATCTTTTGGTATAGGTTGAGACCTGATTTGTGACCTAGTATGTGGTGTATTTTGGAGAAAGTTCCATGAGTGCTCGAGAAGAATGAGTATTCTGTTCTTTTAGGGTGGAATGTTCTGTAAATATCTATGAGGTCCATCTGGTCTAGTGTATCATTCAAAGCTCTTGTTTCCTTGTTGATTTTCTGCTTAGATGATCTGTCCATTGCTGAGAGTGGAGTATTGAGGTCTCCTACAATTAACATATTGTTATCAATATAACTCTTTATTTTGGTTAACAGTTGGCTTATGTAGATGGCTGCTCCCATGTTGGGGGCATAGATATTTACAATTGTTAGATCTTCTTGTTGGATAGACCCTTTCAGAATGATATAGTGTCCTTCTGTGTCTCTAATTACAGACTTTAGTTTAAAATCTAATTTTAATCTGATACAAGAATTGCTACCCGAGCTTTCTTTTGAGGTCTGCTGGCATGGAAGATGGATCTCCATCCCTTCACTTTCAGTCTGGATGTATCTTTAGGTTCATAATGAGTCTCTTGTAGGCAGCATATGGATGGGTCCTATCTTTTTATCCAATCTGCAACCCTGTGCCGTTTTATGGGAGCATTTAGGCCATTCACGTTGAGCTTGATTATTGAAAGATATGAATTAATTGTCATCATGTTGCCTGTGAAGATGTTGTTTTTATAGACTGTCCCTGTAACTTTCTGTTGTATATGACTCTTGGGGTCTTTCTCCTTTTATAGAACCCCCCTTAATATTTCTTGCAGGGCTGGCTTAGTGGTCACCTATTCTTTCAGTTTCTGCCGGTCGTGGAAGCTCTGCATCTCTCCATCCATTCTAAATGACAGCCTTCTGGATAAAGTATTCTTGGCTGCATGTTCTTCTCATTTAGTACCCTGAATATGTCTTGCCAGGCCTTTCTGGCTTGCCAGGTCTCTGTGGATAGGTCTGACGTTATTCCGATGTTCCTCCCTCTGTACGTAAGGAATCTCTTCCCCCTAACTGCCCTTAAGATGGTTTCCTTGGTTCTAAGATTTGCAAGTTTTACTATTACATGCCGGGGTGTTGGCCTGTTTTCCTTGATCTTGGGAGGGCTCCTCTCTGCCTCTAGGACACGAATGTTTGTTTCATTCCCCAGATTCGGGAACTTCTCAGCTACGATTTGCTCAAATACATCTTCTAGTCCTGTCTCTCTCTCCACTCCCTCCGGGATTCCAATTATTCTGACATTGGAATGCTTCATGGTGTCACTTATTTCTCTGATTCTATTTTCATGGATTCTGAGTTGTTTTTCCCTGGCCTCCTCTTTTCCCTTTTTATCTATTATACTGTCTTCCAGGTCACTTATTCGTTCTTCTGCCTCAGTTACCCTAGCTGTTAGATTATCTAGATTGGATTGGATCTCGATAGCATTTTCAAGTTCTGTCAATTCGGCTTTCATTTCTGCCCTTAGAGACTCTATGTTGCCATTACTTGATTTCTCCATTCTAGCCATTGTCTTCACAATTGCTAGCCTGAATTCCATCTCCGACTTCTTGGTTATATCTGCATCCATTTGTAAATCTGCAGCATAAGTCAAAATCTCTGAGTCTTTTCTATTTTGGGGGTTCCTCCTCCTAGTCATTCTGTTGATGGGTGTTTGAGGGAATGTATAAAGTCCAAATTACTGACCAGAACCCAAGCAAGATGCACCTGTTTTCTTGGGATCTTAGGGTTGCTGGCCTCTTGTTTTCCCAGCCTGTCTTCTGGGGGAGGGGCCTGCCACTCTGTTCCTCAGGCAACCCTGTTCTGGTGGAGTTGCCCTGCCCCCCTGTGGTGGGGGATGGGCTCCGTGGGAATCAGGTTTTGGGGCTTTTGTTCTCTGGTGGCTTTCCCTGGCGGCTTTCCACGTCTCTTCCACAAGTCAGAGCAGAAGAGACCACTTCCAACCCTCTGCTTCAGAGCAGAGAGACCGCAGTCTGTTCTTTAGTGAGCTCGCCAGGCCACACTGTCTCCGTTTCCGTCCGTGCTGCTATAAACTGCAGCGTCCAGGGTTGTGCGCCCGTCCGCAGCGCCCCCAGTCCTGCCTCCAGGTCGGGGCTCCTCTCTGCCCTTTGTGTTTCTAAAACCGCAAGCCGCTCCCAGTTCGCAGGAGCCACCCTGCCACTCGGGGTTTCTGCCCCGGGGGCTGCCCTAAAGTCATTTCCCCGCCACTACCGGTCGGCGAGTCTGTGCCCGGTCCCCAGCACGCGAGGCTGTCGCTCACCGGCGGTGTGAGATCCCCATGGCCAGGCACCCTCCGCTGCCATTTTTCCTCCAATATCTGCCCCCGGAATCACGTACCTCCTCTTCGTACCTCCTCTTCGTACCTCCAAACCAACTGCCTGCGATATTCTGTTTGTAGAGATCCAGATCTTCTTACATCTCAGGCTGGTTTCGTGGGTGCTCAGAAGTGGTCTGGTAGATATCCAGCTCAATTCTGGGGACCAGTTGAAATAGGGTGCCCTACTCCGCTGCCATCTTTCCTTCTCTCCCTCGTACCTTATTCTAATGAGGTTTTTCTCGGGTTTTGTGGCCCAAGTGGATGCTTCAGCCTCACCACCATATTCTGGGGTCTTCACAAATATCTTGTCTTTAGATAGTTGCTATTTGCCCTTTCCCTGAAGGGGACCGAAGTTGGGAACCACCTATTTTGCTATCTTTCTAGTGGCGGTCTCCTGATGCCAGTTTTATTAAACCATTGTTAAATACGTTTTGCCTGGGTTTTCACTCGTTTCAGGAATTATGGTAAATTTAATCTCTGTTGCTTCATCTTGGCCAGAAGATGTCCTATATATCTTTTGTAGAGTGAGTATGATTTCAAAAAAAAAAAACAAAAAACCCCTCAAATCCCAAATATACAGATAATGTCCTTGCAGATTGACTCTTTTCTGGATGGGTTTTGGAAAGAATAGTCCTTATTGTGTACTTTTTTTACACTGGCTTCTCCATTACTTTTATCTACAGTTTATCCACAGTTGGATTAGGTTATTGTATATTATAATGTAATATAAATTACTAGTTCATGTATGTTTTATTAAAATTAAATTGGACTTAGTACTTAATGGAAATCTGAAATGATTTTATGCTGTTTTTTTTTCTTGCCTATTTTACACTAATGTTTTTCATCAATATATGAAGAAATGAGATAAAAAGGAGAACCTAGACATATCTTTGTATTGTCTGAAATTTTCTGTCATTAAGATATGTTCTGGAAAAGGACATTCTTGTCCTATGGCATATTGCTGTCAAAATAAATTCAAGAGGTAGTAGTTTTATTCTGTTTTCAAATTATTACCTAGAAATCAGCCATCTAATTCAGAAAGAGATTAAAAGCCAAATTTTAAAAATTATATGCCAGGAAATGCCTCATTTATGAATGTATGCACATTTGAGCTTATAAATTGGGTAATTGTGCACCTAACAACTCTATATATTTTATCATTATTCACTTTATATGTATACAAATGAAGGCTTTGTAATTCAAATTTTGTAGCCTGGGATACTCATGATTAGAGAATCGTTATTTTTCATGCTGCTGTTCAATGTTAATGCATACAATTACAGAATACTTCATTTACTCTGGTAGAGCTATACCAAGAGCTTCTTTACTAAACATGTATTCTGAAGTGGTATAGGTACGTAATAGTTAATTTGGCTTCCTCTGCTATATAAAAAAGTGTTCGAAAACGAGTAAGAAATCTGTATTGGAGTCTTTGCATCAAATGACTGAATTGACATCTGAATTTCAGTTCTGCCAAGTATATTTTAAAAATTGTTTCCTTAAAATGATTGTGATAAGGATACCCCAGATATTTTGAGATTACAGCTCATCTCTAAAATGATTGAGCCCAGATACAATAGTCCTGAAAGTTTATTGCCAAATATTGTGCTAAGTACTTTTATAGATTTTGGAAGAAAAATCAGCCATTATTTAATCTTCACAATAATTACACATATGTGTATATACAGACAGATGTATGGATGTATATGTGTACGTGTGTTAGTTTTCTATTGCTACTGTAACAGATACCACAGACTTTGTGGCTCAAAACAATAGAAATTTATTCTCTTACAGTTTGGGAGCTGGAAGTCTGAAGTGAGTTTTACTGGGCCAAAACCATAGTGTCAGCAGGGCCATATTTCCTCTGGGAAACTCTAGGGGAGAATCTCTTCCCTTGCTTTTCCGGGCTTCTAAAGTTGCATTCTTCATATTTGTTGCTCATGACCCACCCTCCATCTTTAAAGCTTTAAAGCCACACCATCTTCTCCTCTTTTACAGTAAAATCTCCCTCTGTCTCCCTCTTATAAGAACCTTTGTGATTACAGTTAGGGCCCACCTGGATAATCCAGGACGATATCTACCCACCCCCCGCCCCATCTCAAGATCCTTAATTAATCATATATTTAAAGTTTCTTTTGCCATATAACGTAGCATTTATAGATTCCAGGATTGGGATGTAGATGTCTTTTATGGCTAAAATGGAGTACAGAATGTTGCCAAAGTCATATAAAAACAAAACATGTTAAGAACAAGTCCTGTTTGTAAGTTGTATGGATAGGTTGATAACATAAACAAGAAATCCTGGAGTTCCTCTGCTATGTTCCAACATTTTATGTTGTTGGCCGATATTTTTCATTTCTGATAGAAACAAACAGGACATTAATCTTCAGTTTTTCTCCTGATATGCTTCATCTCCTGGTCTTGTCTTATCCTTCTATAAAAGCAGTACTTAGTAATCTGAGGTCATGAGTTCATGAATTGGAGCACAGATTTACATAGCCTGATATTGTGGTTAATTCAGAAATAATTTGTATTTGCTATTTGAGCACAGGCTCATGTTCAGATACATGCTTTCTTATTTCCCTTAAGCCTTTTTGTCACCTCTCCTTCACCTTTGTTGCTCTTGACGCTAATGAAGAATTGACCACTTTGCTACTGATGGTGTTTTTCTAAGTAATATGATGAGAGTTTTTAGGACACAGTTCTAAAGATTCCTTTATTCCTAGAAGATCATAGATCTCTGAGCTAGATTATTTTTTTTCTGCTTTTGTTCAGTATCATTCCATTGTTTATGCTTTATCCTACACCTTTGGAGAGAAAATTTTATTTTGTACTTCTAATATATGGTTTGTGACTTCTAGAGTTACTGAGAAATATGTTGTAGCAAATAAGCTTTAATTCTGTTGCATGATTTATAAGCTAAATGTTTACATTTTCTTTTTTGAACTACAGGATACCAGAAGGTCCCATTGATCAGGGGCCAGCTTCAGGAAGGGTTCGTGCTTTAGAAGAACAGCTTTTGAAGGCCAAAGAACAGATTGAAAATTATAAGAAACAAACTAGAAATGGTAGGTGATTATGCAGTGTTTTCCCTCTTTAATATATTGATATTACCACAAATAATTAAAGACTTTCTTTCATCAAAATGTTGGGAATATTGATACTATTTATTCTTTGACTGCAGGTCTGGGGAAGGATCATGAAATCCTAAGGAGGAGGATTGAAAATGGAGCTAAAGAGCTCTGGTTTTTTCTACAAAGTGAATTGAAGAAATTAAAGAATTTAGAAGGAAATGTACTCCAAAGACATGCAGATGAATTTCTGTCAGATTTGGGACATCATGAAAGGTGCTATTCTTTTTTTTACATTTCATTTGGGCTTTGGTAAAGATTATAATCTAAGAATATAAACTGGAACTTCTGTTAATTTCCCTGCTGAATGGTAAGTGATACCTACCATATTTAGGAGAAGAGTACCTGAGGTTTCAAGGACAATAATTCCCAAACGTAGTTCATCAACTAAAACATATCACTGGAAAATATTATTTAAAATGTATTTCTATGGGCATCTGGGTGGCTCAGTCAGTTAAGCATCTGCCTTCGGCTCAGGTCATAATCCCAGGGTCCTGGGATCGAGGCCCACATCGGGCTCCCTGCTCAGCGGGAAGCCTGCTTCTCCCTCTGCCTGCCACTCCCCCTGCTTGTGCTGTCTCCCTCTCTCTGCTCTCTCTCTGACAAATAAATAAAATCTTAAAAAAAATTTTTTTTAAATAAAAATAAAATGTATTTCTAGAAATCTTTATATAATAAGCCCTAAGTAAACTCTGAAGGTAGTGATGTCAGCCAGTAAATACATTAAAATATCTTCCTGTAAATTTCCTTCATAAACAATCAATAATTGGAGTATGCAGTTTTTACATTACAGTATATTGGAACTCATACTGAGGCTGGAAGTTATGTTTCTAATTCAGACATTAAAAACTTTAAAATAGCACCTTTTTAGGATTCCTAATTAAAGGTTAACGGTTTTTTGATGAAAGGGTGCATTCTTTTAATTATTTTTCTACTTAGTTGCTAGAAATAAGAATCTGAAATCTCCTGTTAAGTATATTTCTTCTGTTTACACATTCCTGAAAATATGCAGTTTATCTTCCATAGAAAGGAAAACCTTTTGGTACTGGTGTATTCATGCAGAACACAGTGTATCTGAGAATCATTATAAATAAAATGAAATCTGTCCTTATGCCTATTATATATACAATTCTATATTCCCAGTAGGATTCTGGTGGCAATTACTGTCTCATTAGTGAACAGTAAAAGAAAAATTGTTGTATTAACACAACCTACCACTGTGAAGAAGAAAAGAATTACTCCACAACCAAGAGATTCATATATATTAACATGAGTAGCAATATTGTACGGATTTTGAAATATTGTTGTTCTATTTTAAGTGAAATTACAAATAAAATCGATCAGTTCATTGGAATCATTTCAGCATTAATCTACTAAAGTAAGCATAAATTTCAAGACGCATTTAGCCCTCCCCCTTTGAAAGTTTTAGCCATACTTAGATCATCAGACCAGATGCTGACTGTATCCTTATTGCTTCTCTACCCTAAAGCTGATTCTGGGCCTCAGGATTCTGCTAATTGGAGCTGTGTGCTTGTGTGCTTTGCTTATCAAAGTTTTATAGGAAAATGTACATCTGAAGAGGATTTGAGTTGGGTAGACTATGTGGTATTTAAAGGAGAATTTTGTCAATAAAAATAGGTCAACACCCCGACATCTAATAGTAAAACTTACGAGTCTCAGAGACAAAGAGAAAATCCTGAAAGCAGCTCGGGAGAAGAGATATGTAACCTACAATGGTAGAAATATTACATTGGCAACAGACCTATCCACAGAGACCTGGCAGGCCAGAAAGGACTGGCATGATATCTCCAGAGCACTAAACGAGAAAAATATGCAGCCAAGAATACTATAACCAGCTAGGCTCATTGAAAATTGAAGGAGAGATAAAAAGCTTCCAGGACAAACAAAAACTAAAGGAATTTGCAAACACAAAACCAGCCCTCCAAGAAATATTGAAAGGGGTCCTCTAAGCAAAGACAGAGTGTAAAAGCAGCACAGATCAGAAAGGAACACAGACAATATACAGTCACAGTTACCTTACAGGCAATACAGTGGCACTAAATTCATACCTTTCAATAGTTACCCTGAATGTAAATGGGCTAAATGCCCCAATCAAAAGACACAGGCTATCAGATTGGATTAAAAAACAAGACCCATCAATATGCTGTCTGCAAGAGACTCATTTTAGACCCAAAGACACCCCCAGATTGAAAGTGAGGGGGTGGAAAACCATTTACCATGCTAATGGACACCAAAAGAAAGCTGGGGTGGCAATCCTTATATCAGACAAATTAGATTTTAAAACAAAGACTAATAAGAGATGAGGAAGGACACTATATCCTACTTAAAGGGTCTATCCAACAAGAAGATCTAGCAATTGTAAATATCTATGCCCCTAACGTGGGAGCAGCCAATTATATAAGGCAATTAATAACAAAAGCGAAGAAACACATTGACAACAATACAATAATAGTGGGGGACTTTAACACCCCCCTGACTGAAATGGACAGATCCTCTAAGCAAAAGATCAACAAGGAAATAAAGACTTTAAATGACACGCTGGACCAAATGGACTTCACAGACATATTCAGAACATTCCATCCGAAAGCAAGGGAATACACATTCTTCTCTAGTGCCCATGGAACATTCTCCAGAATTGATCACACCCTAGGGCACAAATCAGGTCTCAACCGGTACCAAAAGATTGGGATTATTTCGTGCATATTTTCAGACCATAATGCTTTGAAACTAGAACTCAATCACAAGAGGAAAGTCGGAAAGAACTCAAATACATGGAGGCTAAAGAGCATCCTACTAATGAATGAATGGATCAACCAGGAAATTAAAGAAGAATTAAAAAAATTCATGGAAACCAATGAAAATGAAAACACAACTGTTCAAAATCTTTGGGATACAGCAAAGGCAGTCCTGAGAGGAAAGTATATAGCAATACAAGCCTTTCTCAAGAAACAAGAAAGTTCTCAAATACACAACCTAACCCTACACCTAAAGGAGCTGGAGAAAGAACAGCAAATAAAGCCTAAACCCAGCAGGAGAAGAGAAATAATAAAGATCAGAGCAGAAATCAATGAACTAGAAACCAAAAGAACAGTAGAACAGATCAACGAAACTAGGAGCTGGTTCTTCGAAAGAATTAACAAGATTGATAAACCCCTGGCCAGACTTATCCAAAAGAAAAGAGAAATGACGCAAATCAACAAAATCATGAATGAAAGAGGAGAGATCACAACCAACACCAAAGAAATACAAACAATTATAAGAACATATTATGAGCAACTCTATGCCAGCAAATTAGATAACCTGGAAGAAATGGGTGCATTCCTAGAGATGTATCAACTACCAAAATTGAACCAGGAAGAAACAGAAAACCTGAACAGACCTATAACCACTAAGGAAATGGAAGCAGTCATCAAAAATCTCCCAACAAACAAAAGCCCAGGGCCAGATGGCTTCCCAGGGGAATTCTATCAGACATTTAAAGAAGAATTAATACCTATTCTCCTGAAACTGTTCCAAAAAATAGAAATGGAAGGAAAACTTCCAAACTCATTTTATGAGGCCACCATTACCTTGATCCCCAAACCAGACAAACACCCCATCAAAAAGGAGAATTACAGACCCAATATCCTTGATGAACATGGATGCAAAAATTCTCACCAAAATAATAGCCAATAGGATCCAACAGTACATTAAAAGGATTATTCACCATGACCAAGTGGGATTTATCGCTGGGCTGCAAGGCTGGTTCAACATCTGCAAATCAATCAACTTGATACAATACATTAACAAAAGAAAGAACAAGAATCATATGATCCTCTCAATAGATGCAGAAAAAGCATTTGACAAAGTACAGCATCCTTTCTTGATCAAAACTCTTCAGAGTATAGGGATAGAGGGTACCTACCTCAATATCATAAAAGCCATCTATGAAAATCCTACAGCGAATATCATTCTCAATGGGGAAAAGCAGAGGGCTTTTCCCCTAAGATCAGGAACGGGGCAGGGATGTCCACTATCACCACTGCTATTCAACATAGTAGTAGAAGTCGCAGCCACAGCAATCAGACAACAAAAAGAAATCAAAGGCATCCAAATCGGCAAAGAGGAAGTCAAACTCTCACTCTTTGCAGATGATATGATACTGTATGTGGAAAACCCAAAAGACTCCACCCCAAAACTGCTAGAACTCATACAGGAATTCAGTCAAGTAGCAGGATATAAAATCAATGCACAGAAATCAGTGGCATTCCTGTACACCAACAACAAGACAGAAGAGAGAAATATTAAGGAGTCGATCCCATTTACAATTGCACCCAAAACCATAAGATACCTAGGAATAAATTTAACCAAAGAGGCAAAGGATCTGTACTCAGAAAACTATAAAATACTCATGAAAGAAATTGAAGAAGACACAAAGAAATGGAAAAACGTTCCATGCTCATGGATTGGAAGAACAAACATTGTGAAGATGTCAATGCTACCTAGAGCAACCTACACATTCAATGCAATCCCCATCAAAATACCATCCACTTTTTTCAAAGAAATGGAAGAAATAATCCTAAAATTTGTATGGAACTAGAAGAGACCCCGAATAGCCAGAGGAATATTGAAAAAGCAAAGCAAAGCTGGCAGCATCACAATTCCGGACTTCCAGCTCTATTACAAAGCTGTCATCATCAAGACAGTACGGTACTGGCACAAAAACAGACACATAGATCAATGGAACAGAATAGAGAGCCCAGAAATGGACCCTCAACTCTATGGTCAACTAATCTTTGACAAAGCAAGAAAGAATGTCCAATGGAAAAAAGACAGTCTCTTCAAAAAATGGTGTTGGGAAAATTGGACAGCCACATGCAGAAAAATGAAACTGAACCATTTCCTTACACCACACACAGAAATAGACTCCAAATGGTTGAAAGACCTAAACATGAGACAGGAGTCCATCAAAATCCTAAAGGAGAACACAGGTAGCCACCTCTTCGACCTCAGCCACAGCAACTTCTTCCTAGAAACATTGCCAGAGGCAAGGGAAGCCAGGGCAAAAATGAACTATTGGGATTTCATCAAGATAAAAAGCTTTTGCACAGCAAAAGAAACAGTCCACAAAACCAAAAGACAACCGACAGAATGGGAGAAAATATTTGCAAATGACATATCAGATAAAGGGCTAGTATCCAAAATCTATAAAGAACTTATCAAACTCAACACCCAAAGAACAAATGATCCAATCAAGAAATGGGCAGAAGACATGAACAGACATTTTTCCAAAGAAGACATCCAAATGGCCAAGAGACACATGAAAAAGTGCTCAACATCACTCGGCATCAGGGAAATCCAAATCAAAACCTCAGTGAGATACCACCTCACACCACTCAGAATGGCTAGAATGAACAAGTCAGGAAACGACAGATGTTGGCGGGGATGTGGAGAAAGGGGAACCCTCCTACACTGTTGGTGCGAATGTAAGCTGGTGCAACCACTGTGGAAAACAGTATGGAGGTTCCTCAAACAGTTTTAAATAGAGCTACCATATGATCCAGCAATTGCACTACTGGGTATTTCCCCTAAAGATACAAATGTAGGGATCCCAAGGGGTACGTGCACCCCAATGTTTATAGCAGCAATGTCCACCATAGCCAAACTGTGGAAAGAGCCAAGATGTCCATCGACAGATGAATGGATAGCGAAGATGTGGTATATATACACAATGGAATATTATGCAGCCATCAAAAGGAATGAGATCTTGCCATTTGCAACGACGTGGATGGAACTGGAGGGTGTTATGCTGAGCGAAATAATCAGAGAAAGACAGGTATCATATGACCTCACTGATACGAGGAATTCTTAATCTCAGGAAACAAACTGAGTGTTGCTGGAGTGGTGGGGGTGGGAGGGATGGGGTGGCTGGGTGACAGACATTGGGGAGGGTATGTGCTATGGTGAGCGCTGTGAATTGTGCAAGACTGTTGAATCACAGATCTGTACTTCTGAAACAAATAATGCAACATATGTTAAGGAAAAAGAAAAAGAAGAAGATAGCAGGAGGGGAAGAATGAAGGGGAATAAGTCGGAGGGGGAGACGAACCATGAGAGACAATGGACTCTGAAAAACAAACAGGGTTCTAGAGGGGAGGAGGGTGGGGGGATGGGTTAGCCTGGTGATGGGTATTAAAGAGGGCACATTCTGCGTGGAGCACTGGGTGTTATGCACAAACAATGAATCATGGAGCACTACATCAAAAACTAATGATGTAATGTATGGTGATTAACATAACAATAAAAATATTTTAAAAAATAAAAGAGAATTTTGGCTATTGAATTCTTAGTGTTTAATTTTAAATTTTGAGTGATTTAATTAAAGTACTTGAGAATTTAACTGTCAGGTCTTTTCTAAATTAAAATTATATAAAGAATTATTTTGTGCATATATTTTATGACTGTATGTAGAAATGGAAAAATACATACAAATTTAAAAGGTGGACTCTAAAGTTGATGTAAATCAATGTTAAATTTTTTGTAAGTTGAATTTTGTTTTAAATATATTATGGTTCCTGACACTACCTTCTAGTATATGTTAAATAATATTATTTTACTGAAAACAAAAATGGAAAGGTACCCAAGGTACCCCAGTCGATTTCTTTTGCTATCTAAAGCAGAAATTCGAAGGAACTTGGGATGTAACTTCACAGGGTAGTAATTTAACTTGAGGCATCTGTATCAGAATACAGTGAGACAATAATGAGCAAAGCATAGCCAGACACTGGAGAAATAACCCTAAAGCTACGAATGTACAAGCAGAAAGGATTTGTATGTATGTGGACTATGCCATCTTACTGATAATATTCAAGATCTTTAAGTATAAGAATTAAAATTAAAACAGACTTTTGTGTTTGCCTGTGGTGATTTTTACATTACACAAAAATCCTCATTGCATTTTCACACTTGCCCGCATATAGTGTATAGGTTGTCTCTGGACTAAAAGTCTGTGTTCTCTGAGAAATCAGTTAGAGGTTGAGTCAATCATTGTTTTTGTTCACCTTTCCCTATGAATCACTTTTGTCAGTTTTTAGTTCAGAAAGACATCAATTATAGGTAACACATTTATGGGCTTTTGTTTTTTCAAAGGGGTTTTTTTTTTTCTTTCTTAAAACTTTGTTCTGATAAAAATACTGATCCTCTTTTTTTCCTCCCTTTCTAAATCAGTTTTATTGTGACATAATTTATACACAATAAAATGTACGTATTTTAGTCTATATTTCTGTGAGTTTTGACAAATGCTTGCAGTTTTGTTACCACCACCACAATCAAGATACAGAACATTGCTACTACCCTGAGAAGTTTCTCCATGCTCCTTTGTAGTCAGCACCTTCCCAGCCCCAGTCCTTGGCAGTCATTAGGTCTGTTTCCTGCACCTATAATTTTGCCTTTTCCAGAATTTTGTGTAAATGCGATCATTATATTATGTAGCTTTTTGTGTGTGGTTTCTTTCACTTGGCATAATGCATCTGAGATTCACCCATGTTGTTTTGTGTATTGGTAGTTCATTCTTTTTATTGCTAAGTAATATCTCACTGTATGGATATACCACCGATAGTTTATCCATTCACCATTTGAAAGACATTTGGGTTGTTTACTTGTTTTGGTGATTATGTGTAAAGCCACTACAAACATTAACATGCATGTTTTTGCAGAAACATGTTTTCATTGCTTTTGGATTAAATATTTAGAGCGGGATTTGTGGGTCATGTGTTGAGTGTCTCTTTAATTTATAAGACACTGCCAAACTAGATTTTCAAGTGATGATTTCATTCTAGCAATTGCATATTACCATACTTCATAATAATACAGTCAAATTTACCTGCTGCTTTCACATCATTGATCATGAGTTGACTGTGGCCTCTTTGAAATAGAGGAAGATTAACAGTTTAGAGTGATTATTTTTGTCATTGTGATTTTATTATTTGTGTAGTAGTATATGTTCAGTGCTTGGATTTATAACTATACATATCTGTCCCTCAACCTCTGGGGATATCATGGAAAATTCTGCCTTATCACCATCTTAGGTTGCCCAGAGACATATTTAATTTAATCACTGTTGCTTTGGTTCTTTTTGCATTTCTTATATTGCCAGACACCAGTGTTTATGAAATAGTTCCTGGAGCTACTTCTTTTCTGATTTTAAATTATAGCAATTATTAAACTTCAGACTGAAGGAAAGGAGGGCTTACAGGGCTGATGAACTATTTCTCAATTTAGTTGACTGAAATTATTGAGAAATGATCTGGTGAAGCAGCACGTCTCATTGCTCTGGCCTGGTCTGCATCATCTTATTATCAGTAATATATAAAACACCTTTGGAAAGACTGAGGTGAGCTATTTCCCAAATGTTAAATGATACTTACGGCTAATTATGCTGATTGACTGTTTGATACTGTGTATAGGGGATTATGTAGCAAAGGAAAGGACTTTGACTCAGATAAGGAGTGCAGTATCTGGTTATAGGGAAGATTAGTAGCTTAATAGGTTATAGATTTATTTGATCAGAATTGCTGATCATAGCTATTATAGCACAATAGCTTGCGTTTTCACTCACTTTATAAGGTAGGTGCTACCAGACTGTCTTTGAAAGGTCAAAGAGTTGTTATTTCCATTCTTGAAAAGTTAAGTTTTGTGAACCTTCAAAGCTGTTCTTGTTTTTTATTTCATACACACACACACAGAGGAGGCAATGAAGGAAGACCTTAAGTTCTTTGAGATGTGACCTAATTGAGAATTACATTAAACTGGAATGTAGATACTTTTTCTTCAGTTTTTAATTCCTTTAGACAAAATGTTTGTGTATGATTGTCTTTCTCCTCAGGAATCCAGGCTTATTTTTAAGTGGTACTAGAACATTCCTCCTAATATCCATGGAAAGAGGGAACATTGTCATATGAAATTGTCCTTATTCTTCTTATCACTTAGTTTCTATCAGCCGGATCATGATTCTCCATCTTCAGTAAGGAAATATCCTCCTCTAAAATAAAGTTTGCACTGGAAGGAGAATCTAAAGGTAGAAAAGGTGTCTCATCTAATTGCTCTGATTCTGCTTTGCCTGCCCCCAACCTTACATCTCCTTGGGTGTGGTTTCCAAACTCAAGAATGATTTGACACTCTCAAATAAATAAATAAATAAACCTTAAAAAAAAAAAAAACTGAGAAAATAAACTTCCAGCTGAGCTCTGTAACACCATTATAGTCTAAGATTTCTCATGTGTTTCCATGATCAGCTCACACAATATCATATGGGTGGTGACATTTCCCCTAGTAAAAGTAAAACTATAAAAGAATACTGTAGGCTACATAATAGTCTATAGGGGCCTCAGTTTTATAATCTGAAAAAAACTTAAAAGTTGAACCTCTGTTGTGTAAGACTGTAAGTTAATTTCTCAAGGCAGTAAGTTGTAGGTTTGGTTTTTCCAACTACAGTTACTCTTTTTCATAAAATTTTTTGAGAATGTTTTAAATCTTAAGTGAGAATAATATAAAAATAAAACATCACATAATCAACTGTTGTCCTGTTTAAGGAAGGGCAAACAGGGCAACAAAGTGCAAAGTGTTCTGTGCACTAATGTTGACACATTAAGCAAACGCCTAAAATGCTTCACAGATGACCCTTTTGTTCCAAAGCATTGTGTAAAGCTATTCCACTGTTGGATGAATATTTTAAATTATGGCTATTATTTTTAACTTTTGTTTGTACATTATTAATAGTTTTGCTTATTCAAAGATGCTAGCTATTATTAGATACTCTGCTAATTGTGTGTAGTTTTAATGGTTTTCTATGATAATAAATAAGACTTTAGTTTTTCCTGTGGGGGTGCCATTGGTTTGTTTTTAAATGGTTTAGCAACTAGCAACAGAGAATTGGGACTATGCCTTGTATTCCTAATCACAATTGTTGAAGGCTGGTTTCATTATCTCTTAAATGAGTTCTCACTAATTAATCCCCTTCTTCAGAGTGCTATAAGGCAGAGGATATTGGATCATTTTTCTGACTGGTCTTCAGTACCATGTATTACTTTCACCCACACCCAATGGATATTTTCTCTTAGTTGTAGAATTATTAGTAGGTACTCTTCATATACAAGGTAAAAGCTCTGAAACAACTCTGAGGATTGGAGTATAAATAGCAATGTGTAGTCCGTTCAGGCTGCTATAACAAAAATACCAAAAACTGTTTAGCTTATAAACAACAGAAACTTATTTCTCACAGTTCTGGAGCCAGGGAGTCCAAGATCAAGTCCAAATTTGGGGTCTGGTGAGGACCCGCTTTCTTGTTCATGGACAGCACCTTCTCACAGTGTCCTCACATGATGGAAGGGGCTAAGGAGTTCTGTGGGGTCTTTTATAAGAGCAGCAATCCCATTCATAAGGGTTCTACCCTCATGACCTAATAAGCACCTCCCAAAGATCCAACTTTGGGCCATATCCTGTTTTTGTGACTAAAGTTTTATTGGAAAACAGGCACATGCATGCATTTACTTACTGTCTTCGGCAGTTTTCCTGCTAGAAAAGCAAAAGAGGCCCACAAAGCCTGAAATACTTACTGTCAGGCCCCTTAACAGAAAAATGTTTGCTGAACCTTGGTTTGGAAATTGTTTAAGATTTATGTCAGAATTTTCCTCTCATTTTTTATTCCAACCACTCAGAGTGTTTATGTATGAACAGATAAGTTAAGAGGGGTAAAGAAATGAGAGAACAAAAATGTAGTATTCAAGTACTGGCACCAACTTATTTCTCTCCCTTATGTTAATTTACCTGTTTCTTTGCTATGGGTGTCCACTTCCTCCTGATATCTGTAGTTCTCTGTGTTGGGAAATAAGTGCAGCTGACTGGCCTGGGGGAAAACAGTATATTTTTCTCAGTGGTGGAAATTTACTGTAGGAACGAATCTTGGATGTTAGGGACTAATTGTTGAATTTCACAGTCTTAATAGAAAATAAAGAATGAGAACCAGCATCAGTGAGTATCAATCTTTATGAAGAATTTGATTCTCATGATTTTTGTGTAATCCTATGATGAAGTACAAGTAAGTTAAACGTCCAAATGTTGTTTGTTTTATAGGTCTATAATGACGGATCTGTACTACCTCAGTCAAACAGATGGAGCAGGTGATTGGCGGGAAAAAGAGGCCAAAGATCTGACAGAGCTGGTCCAGCGGAGAATAACATATCTTCAGGTAAGAAAACTAAGTAAGGAAATAAACATAAATGAAAAAAGAAGGAAAATCATAATAAGACTAAGAGTTGCTGTTGGTTTTTAGTCTTCCTAGCCCTTTTTTTTAAGTATTTACTCATTTTACATATTTATTCAGAAAGATGCTATGTTATGTCTTCAGTGCAATACAAAGATGTCTAAAACAAAGCCTCTGCCTTAAAGGAGCTACTTCTTACACACACACACACACACACACACACACACACACACACACACACACAGCAATGCGAAGTAGGAAGTGGTACATTTTACGTGAGACATACAGATGAAATGCTCGTTGAAGGAAGAAGATAATCAGGGATAGCTTTGTGGAAAAGGTTTTTGAATTGAGCTGAAAAGGACAATTGGATAGGATTTAGGCACATAGAAATGGAAAAGAGTGTACTAGCTGGAGACTGGGATATGAATAATGGTCCATAGTTGGGAAAGAGCAGGACGGGAACCCATTGAGGAATGGGACATTTAATTTGTCTGGAGTTTTGGGTTGTGTAAACAGGTGGGGTGTAAAATAAGCTGGAAAAGGTAGGTTTGGGAGCCCGATTGCAGAGGTCCTCGGGTGCAGGTTAAGCTTTATGGTGCATAAGCAGCAAGTGGTTGCTTAAAAGATTTTGTTTCATAAACATCATTATAACAGCAAACAGCCACAAGTCCCAGGCCCTTTTACATCTATTCTCGTCTTTTTTTGTGTTTTCTTCTAACTCTCATTAATATGCATACTCAGTCTTACATATTTGTAAGAACAGAATTGATTTACTTTAAATTCTGGTTTTTTGCTTAATATGTCATAAGCTTTTTTCTATTTTGGAGCCACATCCCACTTTTGAAAGATTTTTACACCCAAGAGCAGCATGATGAGGGTGATACTATTAATCTGTAAGTCTTATTTTGGCTGAACTGGATTACTATTGGAAGAGACTAGAAGCAAGGAAACCATTTAGGAGGTGAGGACCACCCTGGAGGTGAGAAATATGGAGGTATGTCACAGTTTGCATTGGAAGTGAAGAGACAAAGTTGAGAGAGACTGGGAAGGTTGAACTGATCGTTCACCAAGTGGGTGAAAGAGCTGAAGTGACCGGGATGATAGGTGCATTGTTATCTGACAGGGAACTTAAACAAAGAACAGTCTTGGGGTAAACAGTGAATTAGAAGTAACTTCATTCAAAGTGCTGGAAGTTGAAAACCGCACCCATCCTTTTCTAATACTATTAGTGGTTTATTTTCTATGTACAATGACTGCTTTCCTTCTAAGGTTAAAGTGTCTTGTAAAAGTAAAATAATAACAATGACCTAATTCTCTATATTTCAAGGTGCACATTTTCCTACACTTAAATAGGAAGAAATAGAAAATGAAGTGTTTAACGAGATCATTAAAAACCAAACTGATTTTGGCATGCTATCTTGGTCTCATACTCCCATGACCATTCATCAGAGGTGTCTGCAGAATGAGAAACACTTGCCTCCTATAGGGAAGAGGTAATTATCTCCTATCAACTAGAACCTCATTCAATGAACTATAAACAGCTGGTGGTGCAGAACTATCATCCTCATTTAAAATGGAAATAACTATGGTTTCTGAGTTTCTTCCATTTCCACATATTCATTAGATTTTTATTCAACAAAAGTCATATTTAAACTATGATTTGGTCATAGTTCAGCTCCATATACTGTAACAAGTACCTGCCACCTGCTTTAGTTTATTTTTTCTTCTTGGCCAAGTGCTTTTACTTATAGTGCAAATTTGATCCTCTATATGCTGATTTTTCTGGTTCTGTGTTAGAGAATTTCACTTGTAAATCATGCTAATGATTTAAAACCATGTTGGCTTTTTTAATCTTTTAGACTACAGCAAAACAGCATTTCAGCTGGACCTTACTTTCAGTTTCAAATATTGCTATTTAACAGATGCTTACTTCCATGCTTTTCCTTTTTTTTCACTGAAAAAGAAAATGTGGTTTTTAATATTCAAGGAGATGAAGAAAATCTCAGTAGGAAAAAACATATTTCAGAAAAATATTTTTCTTTAATTATTTAATGTATTCATGATCATTTTTGCCCTCTAGTCCAAAAGTTCTTTGAAGTCAGAAACTATATTTTTAACATATTATTTGTTAGAGATTAACAATGGCAGTCACTCACTCTTTACCTTCTTTGGCTTGAGGTGAATAAGAGTCCTTTCTCCCATTCCAACAAAATTAAACACATATAGGTAAGGAATGTTTTCTCTGACTAGAACTTTTATTCCCAGCTTAGAAAAGTACAACAGCTACTTTAAAAAGAATGATTTGTTACTGGTTTAACTAAATGGATTAGAGAGTTTAATTAGATGAGGTGAGCTATTTATACACATTTTTAAGAGTGATTACATTTTTTCCCGTTTTAACTTTTCTTGGTATTCAAATGTATTGGTGTTCCCAAACCATTGCTTTAAGTGAAATATTGTAAAAAGGCTATTTAATTAACTTAAATTCTGAAAGACTTCAACAGGCTTAGAAACTGAGTAGTATACTAGAAAATAAATCTGTGAAGGGAGATAAGGAAAAAATCTTTGACCTTTAATACTTGTATTCTACATAAAAATAAGCAGTTCATATAACTTAATGGAGATTTTAGAAGGCTCTCCTTGTTTGGCCTACGAGGCAGCAGTTATATAAAGAATGATAATAATTTGTAGCTAACTAGGAAATAATAGGGAAAAGATAAATAAAAGAAAATGTTTTTAATAGTTTAAATCTGTTCAGGAGATTTTAGTCATTTAAATACCTTATTGTGTTCCCAATAAATAATTCAGATGATTTTATAATTACTTCAGTGATTGGTTTGGACAGGTGAAAACATTTTCAGTTTTACTAGATTTTTACTCATTCTGATGAAATCTATTATCAGTTCTTATAATCACCAACAAGCAGTTTTCTAAAATCTGATTTATTTAAGGTATAATGCAAGACCTGGTCAAAGAAAACAACCTAGATTAAACCCTTGTCTTAATCCATTAATCGGTTTGATTTTAAATCTAAGCCTTTTTGCAACTCTCCAATGCTTTGAATTGAGCAAATATCATGTCTCATGAAAATCCTGCTTGACTGAGTCATATAGTTCAGTCAAGTTTAGTCTCAATGTTAGATATTCATTCATTTATTCTATACCGTGGTTTTACTTGGGAGAAGCAATTTCACAAAAGTTACTAGAAAGTAAAAAAATACATATGTCAACTAGACTTCAGCGGGACAAAGTTCCATGGTTGTCTTAAAATTATTTTCTCTTTAGAGTTGAAGGAGTTATGGCGTGGTATAAAAAGGCTGACTAAAAGATTATAATAATCTTATTGAAGACAACCTTGGGTATCCTGTTAGGCTCAAGTAGAATGGAGCAAGTAATTCTCTTAAGGTCTTCTCTATGTTTACCTGAAAAGTT
Source organism: Zalophus californianus (assembly GCF_009762305.2). Lineage (NCBI taxonomy): Eukaryota > Metazoa > Chordata > Mammalia > Carnivora > Otariidae > Zalophus > Zalophus californianus. The sequence goes on along the minus strand of NC_045600.1, from coordinate 34,773,048 downwards.
CTTTATCCATAAAGTAAACATGTAATATTGGGTTGTTTTAAATACCATTTTGTGCTGGTCTTTACTAGTGTGCTATGTAAATCATAACAAATTGAGAAAGTGCTGTTTTTTATATTTTGAAATCAAATTTCGGATATCAACTCCAGGCTTATTTTAAAAACTACACATTGCTGATATTTTCATCACGAGTCCACATTTTGCCATAATATAAGTCATTTTTCTAGACTTTTGATTGACATGGAAGAGATTCTGTTTTCATTAGTGTTACTAGAATTCACTTTGTGGCTTCTAATCAGCTCATATTAAATTCTAATCAGCACATATTAAACAAACAATGGAAGAGATCACAAATGCCTTAGTTTCTTGTTTGGAACAGTTTGAAGTTGGCAACCACAGTGGTGAGAGCTGCTAGTTAGGGCATATAGCTTATGATAAAAGGCATTTCCCAGTTTAACTTGAAATTATCTGTCTTCTGGTTCAGGATAATTTTCTTTCCACCTAGACCCAAAGTTGACTATTTAAGCAATATTGAGCCCATTTTTAGTGTAATCTAAGTAAAGCATATAAAAAAATAACAATGGTAAAAGATGTTTTTTGGGGGGCATTGCTTGTTTATGTTGTGAATAGGACTTTACTAACCTACCATTTTCCAGTAAATTTTCCTTGTTTTCATAGAAAAGTAAAAGATGTGCAAATGGAGAACAAGTATTTTACTTTTTAAAGGAAGATTAGAGATTTGTTTCTTCCATTCAAAAACAACAGACTGCCTAGAGATACGGCAGTTTCTCTTTTCCTGTGTGGAATCCAGCAACTGTAGGTGGTCTATAAAATGGAAAGTGTCCAGGTCACACTAGGAATGCATTGTTGAGGCTATTAAACATGTATTTCAGATTGTGAAGAGACCCTAACTCCAACACATGATGTAGACACATTTTTCTTTGACAGGACAAATTCTTTAAAATAGATTTAAGGCTAGAATATAACTATAAAACTTCATTTGTCTGCTGGTGTACTGATCATGAGATCAAACCCATCATGAGGTGTCCTCAGAGTGGTGAAGTGTGTTCTAATGAGTGATTCAGACAATAATTACACTTCTGCCCAACAAGGATGAAAATCAAAATAAAGTCAGAGGTAGTAATACTTGTAACTCATTAGGCAAAGTCATTAGCTTAGCTGTATTAAGATGTTAATTAGATATGTAAAACAACTGGAGTAGGGAGAAACTTTTAGGACCTTTCCCTGTTTGAAAGAAATTATTAGTTTGAGAAGAGATCAAGTAGAGAAAAGTAGACAGTTTCTTAGAACTAAGACTTAAGAGTATACTGAGAAGGAGAATATCTTCCTCAAGAACAAAAATATAAACAGTTTTGATGAGAAAAGAACAAGAAGTGGTAAGTAGATACAGTGTCAGGGGTAGCTTTCATAAAATGAAAGAGGGGATTGTTATACTAGAAGTTGACGAAGGACAAAGGTGGTGATAAGAAAAAAAAGAAAATTTATTGAAGGTAGTTTTCTAGTAAAAACCACATTATCTTGAATTCTTATAGATTTTACAGAGCGCTTGCATGTGGGAGCATAGGTCTGATTGAATTGTTTGTTTTGTTTGCTTATTCAACAAGTATTTGGATGTACTCGACATTAGGTATGTTACTAAGGATTTAATGGTGAACAAACAGATATGGTATGTTGTCTGCCCTCAGAAAGCTTAGCGTTTAGTAACATTCTCAGAGTGTTTCTGAATTAATTATCCTCAAATACACACAACTGCATAGACACACACAATTTTTTTTAATTTCTTTAGTTTTTTGTTTTGATGTTTATATTTTTGTCTCATTATTTGGATCTTTTTACTAATTCCCCTATCTCTATTACACTAATATTTGCTACAGGCTTTTTTTTTTTTTAAAGATATTATTTATTTGTCAGAGAGAGAGCGCGCGCATAAGCGGGGGGTGGGGGGTGGCAGGCAGAGGGAGAAGCAGGCTCCCCACTGAGCAAGGAGCCCGATGCAAGGAGCCCAATGCGGCACTCCATCCCAGGACCCTGGGATTATGACCTGAGCTGAAGGCAGACGCCTAACCAACTGAGACACCCAGGCATCCCACTACAGGCTTTTTTATTACTCTTTTTAATAAAGTTTTTATTATGGAAAACTTTCAGCATATATAAAAATGAGAAACTAGTAAACCCCTATGTACCCATTATTCAGCTTTAATAATTACCAATTCATGGTCAGTTTTGTTTCATCTGTACTGCCATCACTCCTTACCATCTCCAGGATCATTTTGAAACAAATCCTAGACATTTTATCATTTTATTTATAAATATTCAGAATACTAAAAGTTAAAGATACTTTTTCAAAACATAACTGCATACTAAGAATAGTTCTTTAATATCAAATAACCAGTCATCAATCAAATTTCTCTGATTGTCAAGCACATTTTTAATGTGCTATTTAAAAACTGATTATCTGGGGAAGAATTCCAAGAAATGGCAGAGTAGGGAGCACCAAGAATCTGTCTCCCCATCTAGACATCAGTTGCACTGGCAGAAACTAATACAACCAATTTGGAACTCTGGAGTCAGTTGAAGGCTTACAACTTCCAGGGGAAAGCTTTGACTGTAAATTGCATTAGGTTTGGTTAATTTCTGCTCTTAAGCTCCACAGTAACTGCCCATCCCCAGCCTCCAGCCTCATAGCAGCTGCTGTGTACATGTTCAACATAGGAAAATTGATCACTGTAATATGCTGCATCAACAAAATAAAGGAAAAAAAATCTGATCATCTTGGTTGATGCAGAAAAAACATTCAACAAAATTCAGTATACCTTTTCATGGTAAAAACAATGAACAAAATAGGAACAGAAGGAAACTACCTCAGCATATAAAAGCTTGATTTTTGTAAATTGATCTTCTATCCTGCAACTTTGTTAAGCTTATATTAGTTCTAGTAGCTTTTTTGTAGGTTCCATCAGGTTTACCACATAGATTATCATGTCATACCTAAATAAACACATTTACTTAGTCATTTTCAATTTGGATGCCATTTCTGCAGAACTCTCTTAAAATTCATTCACCTTAATTACATAGTATAATTCAGTATTAGCATAACATACAGTAAATCACAAATTTAGTTCCGTCTTTTAAAATCCTTGCCAAAGTCTGATTTGGGACTTTAGATTTTCTTAGCAAGAGTTTAAAAACATTTTGAGATGCCTAACAGTTATGGGGGCAGTTTTTAAATTCCTAGCAGTGCAGTCAGCAAAACTCTGCCAGCATTTTGTTGTTGTTTTTGTTGTTGTTGTTGTTGTTTAAATATTTGAGAGAGAGAGAGCATAAGCAGGATGGGCAGTGGGAAAGGAGGAGAGAATCTGAAGTGGACTGTGCGTTGAGCGTGGAGCCTGATGCAGGGTTCGATCTCACGACCCTGAGATCATGCCTGAGCTGAAACCAACAGTCAGATGCTTTAACTGACTGCGCCACCCAGGTGCCCCAGCATTTTGTTGTTTTTAAGTTTACATACTTATTATATATTTGTATCTTCTTATCAATAAGAACACTTTTATTTTTTTAATTTTTTTGTGTTTAACTTATGTTTATTTTTTTCTTCCAATTTTTTATTTAAATTCCAGTCAGTTAACATAGGTGTAATATTAGTTTGAGAAAGACTTTTAAAACACATTCCTTAGTTGAGGTATATAAGAGAATGCATATGAGGTTCTTAACATCTGTTACCTAGAAAAAAAATAAGCAACTGATGACATTCTAGATGCTACTCCCCCAAACCATTTTATCTTTGAGGATAAAAACACCTAATAAAGATTTTATCCTCCTTACTTTTTTGCATGTAAGTTGAACTTAAATTAGATTTTGTTTAATTTAGGTATATCGGCCTAGCATCTACTTGTTTTGAACATTATTTCATTTCCTCAATGGTTTTCTATTTCTGGAAATATGCCTCTTTTTTTCCCTAAGAAATGGCAAATTTCACTATAGTTTGACTCTGCCCTAGGTTACAATATACACAGTGTTGTTATAGAAGGTTTTCCAAATCTTAAAGCAGATCTGGTTTCCACATAGGAGTAGTGTTATAATTGGGGATTCTGACCCCGACTACCAACTCCCAGGCCAGAGGTTCATCTTCCAGAATCCCGGTCTCAATTCCAGCAAAGCAAGAACTGGGGAGTAGCAAAATTCCCATGAAAGGAAGAGGGAGGCTACCGACCAGAGGTGGATTCAGATTTGGGGGCTGGACTTGAAACCTCTGCAGTTTTTGACACTCTCTTTTAGAAAAAGGAATACAAATACAGAATTAAATATTAAAGTAAATAGTTACAGTTGATTCTCATTATTTGCATCATATTCTATGAAGTCACCAAAAACACTGAATTAGTGAACCTCTGCTCCTGGGTTCCTGTGAATCTCTGGTCACAACTTTTTTTTTTAATGTTCAGTTAGCCATTGTATAGTACATAATTAGTTTTTGGTGTAGTGTAAAGATTCATTAGTTAAGTATAACACCCAGTGCTCATCATAGCACATGCCCTCCTCAGTTTTTGTCAACCAATTAATATATGACCTTGTGTTATGTATGTTTCTGTTTAAAAACATTTTGTATAATACATATTGTTGATTCATTAACATTTAACTCATAGTTTATAGCACTGCAAGTCATACTTGAATGAAACTTATGTAACACACATATTTTTTCAGTAAGGCATATCACAGCTTTCCTGTGCTTAGGAACGCTAGACAGCACTTCAGCACTATGCTTAGGGGTGATTTTAAACAGTGAAGTTGTCAACAAATGCACAAAAATGTAAAAAACATGGCATTGTATAGATCGCAAAAGGATGCTTGTTCATAGTATGACAGCTAAAACAAGAAGGCAAAATGCTACCTTGTTTGACCTCAGCTGAGAACTGTGTGCTTCGGGCAGCTCATATTTTCACTGTATTGCATGTCCCCACGAGTGACCCTGAGAGCACCTCAAGGATTGATTTTGAGATTGCAAGTAAATTTTAGCTAGTATGCAAATTTGCAAATATGGAACCTATCACTAGTGAGGATCGGTTATTTATAATGAAAAAAAGAAATACCAACAAATTAAAATTTTACAAAGTTGACATATACTGTAACACAATATTCCAGAAAAATTGAAAGTCTTATTAACAGCCTGACACTCTTTATAATACTGTTTTCCCCATATTTCTTAGCTTCATACTCTTTATTATTTATAGGATTTTCTATAAAGTGAATTTACAGTGATTTTGTAATATTTTGTATAAAGAGAAAGGAAAGATTGAATCAGATCTTTCTCTAACATGGTTGATGAAAAAAGTTGTTTTTAATTTTTTTTAATTTTTTTTTATTTATTTGAGAGAGAGAGAGAGACAGAGATAGTGGGAGAGAGCACGAGTGGGGAGGAGAGGGAGAAGCAGGCTTCCCGCTCAGCAGGGAGCCTGATGCAGGGCTTGATCCCAGGACCCCAGGATCGTGACCTGAGCCAGAGACGCTTAACCGACTGAGCCACCCAGGTGCCCAATATTAATGACAGAAGAGAACTTCTGTGTTGACTAGGCATTATTGAGAACTGACTCCCAATTCTCTGATTACCTGACACTTCCCATACTGGGTGCAATGGGACCCATTGACATTGTAGTATATCCCATTGCCCTGTGTCTATCTATGTCATCAAAATAACTGCACAAAAGTAATCCTGAACCACATAAATATATCCCTGTAGATCTAAACTAAATGAATCCCCAGCTTAATTTTCCCGTAACAGGGTCCCAGAAATGCTGAAGGCCACTTCATTGCCACCCAAAACTGATACCAACACCAGGAAAATGAGATGGGAGGGAATTCCAAGTGGGACAAGGCAGCCATCTTAACTCATTGTGGTCAAAGTTTACAATTTTTGCAAAAACATACGACCAGGTGAACACATTACATAAACCCTCCTCCTCCTGGGGACTTTGAAGGTCATAACTTCACAATCTGTTCAAATGAGCATCCCTTCAGCTTACATTTCAGTAAACCCACTCTGCCCCTAAGGAAGCCCTTCTCACTGAACTAGGAGGGAATCTTATGTCCCCCTAGACATAAGATTACCTAAGAACCACTGTAATTAAGAAGTCTGAAAGAGAGAAAGACATATGGCAAAATTAGATGAAAAGTAATAGATGCTGACGATTTAAGATTGTGTGGGTTCTATCTCAAGGACACAGATAACAAAGAAAAACTAGGTTGCCTCCAGTTAAAATGTCACTTTATTTATTTTTAAAGATTTTATTTATTATTTATTTATTTATTTGAGAGAGAGCACGAGGGGAGGAGGGTCGGAGGGAGAAGCAGACTCCCCACTGAGCAGGGAGCCCGACGAGGGACTTGATCCCGGGATGCAGGATCATGACCTGAGCTGAAGGCAGTCGCTCAACCGACTGAGCCACCCAGGCGCCCCAAAATTTCACTTTATTTATAAAGTAGCTTTCTGACTGGGACTTTCACTCTCCTTCAATCCCTAGAGTATACAGCACTTTCTCAAATTGACCAGCCTACAATTGATTATCAGCTGTTGTTCACTGACTGCCCACAACCTTTGTGTAAAACTGCCATGCTCTAGGTCTAAGTCCTGGTTACTGTAGACAGTAACCATGTCTGTTCCATAAGCTTCACTACCCATTCTTCCTGTGCTCCCACCCCCTGACTGTTTAACTCAGGACTCTGCCATTTACTAGGCAAGTTACACAAACTTCTCTAAGCCTCAATTTATTCTCCTACATATTGAATATAACAACACCTGCCTCATAAGAGTTTTGCTTACTACCTAGCAATAGAGAAAGTGTATAGAAGGGGCAACAGACAGACATTATTCATCCTCAAAACTTCCTTTAATGTAGCAGAAGATTAAGAAGAAGTATCTCTTCCCTTTCACCTTTCAATTAAAGGACTTTAATGAGACCTTGAGATATTTGGATGTTTTATCATCTGTTTTCAAAATGATTGATCCAAACCTAGAACCCAGTATAATAGCAATGTAATGACTTGAATGTCTCAATTTTCCATTGAAAAAATAGAATCAGTACTAACCTTTCTCAGATGGGTTTTTGAAGTGATATGAGCTGTGCAAATCATACATACCACCCCCTGATAAATATTTATCATAACTGGCATTTTTGGCTTAGGCAGGTCAGATATGTGATGGAATTCCATACAGACCATCCAAGCACTTTTTAGAATAGCTACTACAGTACTATAAGCAATAAGAGAACTATCACGCCCTTTTCTGGTGTCAGAGCATATCTATTTATTTTAATTTATTGCATAGACATGTAGTTGTATGCTTTTATGACTTATCACTGACTCATATCTAAGACTTACTTGATCTTAGATTCTTAGTCAGTACTCTGTCTTAACTGCAAGTTGTGATATTCACCATTAACAAGTGCTTTGAGGAGCCAGTATTTTGTTTGTTTTTGTTTTGTTTGTTTTATTTTCCTGGTGCTTTGTTGAAGGTGACTAACTGAATATAAGCTTTAGGGCTGCTTTTAATATTGGCTGGTGAAGCCACATCCTATTTTGCATCTGCCCATCATTAGCAACATAAGACCTTGCCACAGAAACCTTAAACAATTAGATTTCTCATGTACTGCGTTAATAGAGGAAATTGAAGTATAACTTTTAAATAAATGAGTAGAACCATAAAGTATGAAGCGTCTAGGAGTGGCTTTTGCCCATATATATTGTTTCTACTTCTTAAGATGATTTCTTTATCATTATAAGAGATTATCAATTGTGAAAACACTTAGAAACTTGCAAAAGTCAGTAGAGAGTATAGACTTTTTTTTGGTAATGAACAAGTCTGAAGAAAAAGATATGGTAATATTATAATACAGAAATCCTATGGGAAGTATGTTCAAAAAGTCATTATCTTTGCCTTTAATCATAACAGTAGTCATGAGAAGTGATTTTCTTCGTATTATAAAAAGTTTAACTTAATGGTGGTAGAATACAGAATGGTGTGCTAAGTAGATTAAAATTCAGATAGAGGTGTGAGTAGAAAGCCTGATTTTTCACAGAAGAAATGTTAAACATATCCTGACTTCCCCATTATATCTATCAAACATCTTTCTTTCCAGGTGGTAAGAAATGAATATTACTTGTTCCTATCCAGTTTTCAGTGTTGTTCCATACACAGTAGAGGTATCCTTCCAGTATATCTATGGATGAGGTAAATGTCCGATTCAGAAAGAGGAGTCACGATTTTAGCAACTGAGACATTAGGAAAATACTACTAGCATTGTAAGTAGAAAGTAATGTGGGCATTGGATTCTAGGTTTATTGAAGAACTAAATCTATGTATCTCATTAATGGTAAAAGATCTTAGAACTTGTATCAAATCAGAATACAAAACAGAGTAAGATATACGTTCCAATATTCTTAATAAACATGTATTCCTACCCATCTTGTCTAATGTTGTCTTTCTTTTTGCCAACCTGTTTTTACAGACTTTATTGGTCTAGACCAGAAGTCAACAAACTACCACCCTCAGGCCAAATCCAGTTCAGCTATTTTTGTAAATAAAGTTTTATTGGAACAAAGCCATGCATATTTCTTTAACTATCGTCTATGACTGTTTTCAGGCTACAGTGACAAACTTAAATAATTGTGACAATATCTGGGCTGCAAAGCCAGAAATATTTACTGTATGGTCCTTTACAGGAAAAATTTGTTAACTGTGGCCTAGACAGTAATAGAAATAATTCTTAAATATTTTTGCCTTCTGTTTTCCTTTGCTTCCTCCTCCTGTTCCTTCAGCTCAAGATTCAAATTATTGAAAAAAGGTTGGTTTATCATTTTTAAAAGAAACTTATATGAGCAAATGCTTCTGGAAACACAAAGTCATTAGTTTTCCAATAAATAAATAACATTATAGATGTGAGTTAAATGTGCATTAAATGAGACTATGCTGGGCTAAAATATAGGCTTCTGTTTCTGGATAAGGTGTAGTAAACACATTATACCCTTTTCTTCCTGCTAAGTACCCCAAAAAATCCTGTACAATGTGGTTCTTCTATGTTTGTTTGCTTGTTTTATTCTTATATATCCCAGTTTGAGGTGCTAGAGAACCCTTCAACCTAAAAATACTAATGGATGGAGCCAAAAAAGGGCCTCATTTTTATTACATCTATCCTGTTCCAGGCAAACGTCATGAAAAAAGCTGCCCCCTGCCCTTCCTCGTACCATTGCTATGGAGCTTGAGCATGTAGCCCTGTCCACCATACCTGCCTACCTGCCCTGAAGTAATTAGGGCACCCCTACGTCTCCCAGCTGGTGTTACAACCTCAGAGGCTTTGGACAAAACCCTTCCTGATCACCACACTGCAATAATGAGGCAGTCCCCATTCTCACCACCACTAGAGTGGAGGGAGGGTTATAGAGAAAAGAAAGTTAGAGAACAGGATTTTTCAAATCTGTATTTGAAATCCTGGGCAGACTTCTGAACACCACATGCATGTAACTAATGAGAATTGATGCAGAAAGAGGTTTGAGAACTGAATTCTGGTATGATATACCACCTAGGCTTCACACTGGCTCTTGGTTAGCCCACAAGTGGGGCAGAACAAAATAATACTGAAAAAGCTTTAACAATTAAATTGATATTTGAGCCACAGCCAATAAAAGTGAGCTAGGAATCTGTATAGTTTGCTTCCTACCAAAATAGATCATTTAATAAAAAGCAGAGTCTCATAACATAATATTCACCATATACCAAGAATCAGGAAAATCTTAATTCAAAATGACAAAAGATAATCAGCAGCAGATAGTACACTGAGATGACACGGATGTTGGAATTACCTGATAAGGATTTTAAAGAAGATATAATAATAAAAATGCTCCATTAAGCAATTACAGACTTGAAACAAATGAAAAAATAGAAAGGCTGGGCAAAGAAATAGATGATATAAGGAAAAAACAAATGAAAATTTTAGAACGGAAAAATACAATAACCTAAGTAAAAAACTGGCTTATGATAGAATAGTTGTAACAGAGGAAAGAATCAGTACACTTGAACTTAGATCAATGGAAATTATCCAGTCTTGACAACAGAGAGAATAAAGATTGAAAAAAAAGTAAACAGAGCCTCAGGGACCTATGGGACAATAACAACAGCAACAAATATTTGTGTTTGTTATCTTTGGAGTCCAAGAAGGAGAAAAGTGTAAGAGTAAGGGATTGAAGAAATGACTGAAAACTTCCTAAATTTGGCAAGCCAACAAGTTCAAGAAGTTGAGCAAATTCCCAACAGGAAAACCCCAAAGTAATCCATTTCCAGACACTTCATAAGTAATTTGCTGAAAACTAAAGACAAAGAAAAAAATTCTTTAAAGCAGCTAGAGAGAAGCAATGCATTACAGAGAGGAACAATTTGAATGACAGTGAATTTCTCATTGGAAAACATGGAGGCCAGAAAGAAGTAGTAAGATATTTTTTTAAGCGCCAAAAGAAAAGAACTGGCAACCTAGAATTCTTCATCCAGTGAAAATATAATGAGGTGAAATAAAAACATTTTCAGATGAAGGAAAACTGGAAGAATTCATTGCCAGAAGACTTGGTCTAAAAAAAGGAAATTTTTTTCAGATGGCAGGAAAATGATGACAGAAGGAAACTTGGAATATCAGGAATGAAGAAAATGCAAATGAAAGAGTAGGTACAGAGTAATTGATTAGTCTTCTCCATTTAAATTTTTAAAAATTTTTAGTGGTGACGAACCAGGAGAGATGATGGACTCTGAAAAACAAACTGAGGTTTCTGGAGGGGAGGAGGGTGGGGGGATGGGTTAGCCTGGTGATGGGTATTGAGGAGGGCACATTCTGCATGGAGCACTGGGTGTTATGAACAAACAATGAATCATGGAACAGTACACCAAAACAAATTATGTAATATATGGTGATTAACATAACAATAAAAAAATTTAAAAAAATTTTTAGTGGTGGGAAGCAAAATTGATAACATTATCTGATGTAGTTTTCAATGTATATAAAGGTAATCTTTAAGTCAACTATATCTTTAAAGGGGAGAGAGTAAAGGTAGTGAAGTTTCTACATCCCACATGAAATAATAAAATGTTGATATGAGAGGACTGATAAATTACATGTGTGTATGTATATATAGATGAATCAAAAATGAATACTGAAAGTTCAAATTAAGCGCAGGAAAGCAGGAATGGGTGTTGGATTTGTCAATACTTTTGCTTTATGAATTGGTATAATCATGTAGATTTTCTTCTTTAAACTGTTAATGTGATTGCATTGAATGAATTTTGAATACTTAACCAGCTTTGCATTCCTTGAATAAACCCCACTTGGTCATGATATATATATAATATATATATTCACATCTATGTATATATCATAAAATAGGTTGAAAATGGTAATAAAATATATTGATAAGATGACAAAAAAAAGTCAACATGATAAAAAAATGTTGACAAAATCCAACACCCATTCATGATAAACACTCAGCAAAGAAAAAACGGAACATTCTTCAATCTGATTAAAAAAAAAAAGAATTTACAATCTACAGGTATCATCACACTTCATGGTGAAAGACTTACTGAAATACTTTGCCCCTAAAATTGGGAATGAAGTAGTGATATCCTCTCTCACCTGTTCTCTCACTCCTAGTCACAGTAATGGAAGTTCTAAGCAGTCCAGTAAGGCAAGACAAAGAAATAAATGGCATACATACTAGAAAGAAAGAAAATTATCCCTATTTCCAGGTGACATGATTGTCTACATAGTAAAATTGCAAGTAATCTACCAAACAATAACAATAACCACACAGCAATAAAACTCCTAGAGTAAGTGAATTTAGCAAAGTTGTGAGATATGGGATCATCACACAAAAATTAATCATATTTCTATATCCTAGCAAGAAATAATTAGAAACCAGAATTTTAAGACATACTACCATTTACAGTTGCTCCAAAAATTGAAAATGAAATACTTAGGTAAAAAAAATAATAAAATGCTGATAAAAGAAATTAAAAATCTAATGAGTAAATTAATATATTATGTTGGAAGACTCAACATAGAGAAGATGTCCCTTCTTCCCAGACTGATCCATAAGCTTAATATAATTCCTATTAAAATCCCAGCAAGTCCTTTTTTCTTTTTGTATTGATTCCAAAATTTATATGAAAAGGCAAAGGAACTAAAATAGCTAAAGCTAATTTTAAAAAAGAAGAATAAAGTTAGAGTAATCATACTTTACAGTTTTAAGACTTGACTACTATAGCAACGGTAATCAAAATAATGTATGGTATTGGAGGAGGGGTAGACCTATAAATCAATGAAACAGAATAGAGTCCAAAATAGACCCATATGGGTACGCTAACTTTTTTCATTGAGGTGAAATGTATGAAACCATTTAAAATGGACAGTTCAGTGCTATTTAGTGCATTTATTGCACAGCATTTCATCAGCTTAAGAGAAAACCTCATAGCCATTAAGCAGTTGCTCTCATTCCCCCATTCCCTCTTCCCATAGCCCCTGGAAACCACCAATCTGCATTCTCTATGGATTTGCCTATTCTGAATGTTTCATATAAATGGAATCATACAATATGTGATCTTTTCTCTCTGGCTTCTTTGACTTAGAATAATGTTTTCAAGTTTCATCCATGTAGTAGCATACATGAGCACTCCATTCCTATTTATGGCTGAGTAATATTCCATTGTGTGAGTATACCAAAATGTGCTCATCCATTCATTTGTGGATGGACATTTGGATTGTCTACACCTTTTGGTATTTCAAAATAGCATTGCTGTTAACATGTCTCTACATGTATTTGAGTAACAGTTTTCAGGTCTTTTGAATATATACCTATGAATGGGCAATTGATTTTTGAGAAAGGTACAAAAGCAATTCAGTGGGGGAAGGACATCTCATAGGGGAAAAAATGAACCTTGACCTAAACCTCACGTTTTACATACAATAACTCAAAATGGATAGTAAATCTAACAGATACATGTAAAACTATAAAACTTTCAGAGGAAAATGTTGGAATAAATCTTAAAAGTTCTTAAACATGACACCAAAAGAATAGCTTATAAAAGGAAAAAAAAATCAATAAATGGAACTTTATCAAATTAAGAGCTTTTGTCCTGTGAATGACCCTGTTAAAGAGGATGTAAAGACAAGCCATAGACAGGGAGACAATTTTCACAAATCACATATCCAATAAAGGTCTTGTATCCAGAATGTATTAAGAACTCTTTGATGTCAAAAGTAAGAAACAATCCAATTGGAAAATGGATAGAAGTTTTGAGCAGACTACTTTACCAAGGAGGATATATGGATGACAAATATACAAATGAAAAGATGTACAAAATCATTAACTATTAGGGAAATGTAACCTAAAAACATGATGCGATCCCACCACACACCCATCAGAATGGCTAACATAAAAAATACTAAGAATTTGGAGCCACCAGCTCTCTCACTTATTCCTTATGGAAATGTAAAATGGTATGGTTGTTCTGGGAAACAATTTGGCACTTTGATTCAGCAATTATACTCTTGTATATTTATCTTAGAGAAATAAAAATTCATGTGCACACAAAAATCTGTCCATTTGCATGCATGGCAACTTATTTGTAAACCCTAAACCTGAAAACAGCCCAAATGCCCTTCAGTAGGTGAATAGGCTGTGGCACAATCCACATAACAGACTAATAAAAAGGAATGAACTATTGATATACACAATAACTTGGATCGATCTCAAGAGCATTATGCTAAGTGATTAAAAAAAAAGCCAATCTCAAAAGGCTACATACTGTCTGATTTCATTTATAACACTCTCAAAGTTACTAAATTATTGTCATGGAGAACGGATCAGTAGTTGCCAGAGATTAACATTTGGGGAAGGGTGTGACTCTTAAAGGGAGTAGTATAAGAGAATTTCTTTGTTCTGATTTAACAGTTTATATCCTGATTGTAGTACTAGTTACATGAGTCTATACATGTTATAAAATTGGATATACTATAGCCCCACCCCCGCAAAAAAGGAGTGCTGCGTATAAAACCTGGTGAAATCCAAAGAAGGTCTATATATTAGTTAATTATGTTTTGTAATGTCAATTTCCTGATAATGATAATGGATTGTGGTTAAGTAAGATGTTCTCATTGGGGAAAGCGCTGTGGAAAGTATACATGGTAACTCTCTACGGTTTTTGTAATTTTTTGTGGACCTTAAATTATTTAAAAAATAAACAGCAAAAAATGCAGTGTTAAAGATTTCAAAAAGTAAATAACCTGATTCAGTTAGATGATTGTTAAACTGAGGCATTGAGAAAAATGGCCTTAAGAATGTCTTATTTTTAGTTAAAAGTAATAGTAATAACTGTAAATTTCAAAGAAATTTAAGCTCAGCTAACGGTGGATTCTCTGTGCATGGATAACTGCATGGAGAAATGGAACAATGTCTCTGTCCAGAGAAGAGGCAGCAGGATTTGACCTCTGGTTTAGTTATTGTTGATGGTTTGATTTAAAAGCCGGTGAATAGATCTGTCTATCTATTACAAGTGCTGTAAGTCTCATTGCTCCTGGGACGAAGGGCACTCTGCAGAGTGGAAGAGCTGGCTAAACATTTGCAGCAGCCTTTGCACAAGAACAGTTTCAACTAGTGTTTCTCTTTTGTATCTGCTATCTACTTTATCTTTTTTTTTTTCCTACTTCACCTTTTGATCTGGGCTAACCAGCCAAACTTGCTTTCACTTTTCTCCCTCTTCCCCCTTGTCTCTTCTTCTTTCCCTGTTCCCCTCTCTCTCCAACACTTCTTCCGTTTTCCTCCTTCCCTCCCTCTTTGTTCTCTCTTCCCCCTTTCTTCCCTTTCCTTCTGTCCTTGCCCCATTCTTTTCCCTTCTTCCTCTTTTTTTTTTTTTATTTTTCTTTTTTAAAGAGTACCTGCCATGTCCTCTCTGAATTTCAGTTTTGAAGAAAGAAAGCCTAATGAGTTCTGTTAAGTAAAATAGTGGAGGACATTTCTGAAATTCAACCTTAATTTTGAAACTATGTTATTTTTAAACTGAGCAGTTAGCTGGTTCTGATACCTAGAAATCAGACATAAACCTCTGGAGAAAAAATGAGAGGTGCTTGAGGTTACACATCTTCTGTGCATTTGTATAGGATTGGCGGAATCTGGCTTCTTGGCTAACTTAGCTTTTCTTCTCTAGCCTTATTTATGTTAGATTCTTGAATGAGAAAAGTTAGACTTGGATGCATCTCTTTTTTCTCTGCCTTTCCTTTGTGGCTTTTATAGGAGCAGAATATATTACCAAGGTTGCTCTAGTGTACTCATCTCTTGAACCTCAAGTAGAGACTTTGTAGAGATCACCTGGAATATCCAGAGATGATAGACTACTGTCTCAAAGACACTCAGTAGAAGAAATGCCCCATGATGTTTCTTGCTTTCCACCGGATTAATTTCCATCTTTTTAAAAAATGGCTTTAGAACATTCAATAGAGACTTCTAGGCAAAGAGCAAAAATTTTAAAAATGCATTTAAAGTAAGCCAATTGTTGCTTTACTTACCAAGATCTTTCCTCTTCTATAACTGTATAATGACCATCTGCCTTTGCTTCAGTGTGTATGTATCTTGATATCTTTTCTCCATTAAGTTTCCACACTTAAAATTTTATAAAATACCTAAAGGGAAATTGATTTGCTGCAGCATTTGGTAACCTACTTCTGCCTCAGCTATTGTGTTGTTCTTACTATTCGCAACAAATTGTTCTTTGCTGGACGAGTAGAAAGGACACCTTCATACTTTCTTAACTTTGCTATGAAAATGTTCCTGTTTAATGGTTAAAAGACAATAATTTCCAGTCCTGGCTTTTAAAAATGAGAATGCTTTTTAACTTTTTCTTTCATGGTTATTAGCTATGCCCAGAGTTTTCATTTTAATTACCACAATGCAGTACTCCAGTTCTCTTATTTGCTTCATTACCTTTTCTGCTTCGGTTCTGAAAATAATTTTAGAGAAATAAAATCAGACTGTTTCCAATACAATGAAATGCTTCCACCACACTATTAATGAATCTTTTCTTCATTAATGCCAACACAAAGCTAGATGTTGCAGATCTTTTTAAACAAACAAATTAAAAACTATTTAGTCTTGTGATTAGAGCAAAGAGTACAATAAAATTTAGCTTACCTGGCTCATTCCTTTGGTTTTTCTGACCTCTCTTCATTGGAAATAGCAGCTGTCTATGGCTTAACTCCTCCCTAGAGAAGAAATGTTGTTGGAGAGTTGCTGGAAGGATCCTCAGTGTTCTGAGTCTTAATCCTTAAATGTAAGATCTGAAACCATGAAAGTACTAGAAGGAAACTTAGAGGAAAAGCTCCTTGGACATTGTTCTTAACAATGAATTTTTTGGATATGACACCAAAAGCACAGTCAACAAAAGTAAAAATCAGCAAGTGACTGTAGCAAATGAAAAGGCTTCTGCACGTCAAATGAAATGATGAACAAAATGAGAAGGCAACCTGCAGAATGGGAGAAAATATTTGCAAACCAGAGTTAACATCCAAAATGTATAGGGAATTCAACTCAATAGCAAAAAACAAATAACATAATTAAAATATAGACTAAGGATCTGAATTGACATTTCTCAGAAGAAGACATATGAATGGTGAAGACATCACTAATCAGGAAACAGTGAGATACCACCTCTTACCTGTTAGACTGGCTGTTATCATAAAGATGAAAAATAACAAGTTTTGTTAAGGATATGGAGAAAAGGGAACCCTTGTTCACCATTGGTGGGAATGTAAATTGGTACGGCCATTATGGAAAACAGTATAGAGATTCCTCAAAAACTTAAAAATAGAACTATATGATACAGCAATCCCACTTCTTGGTAGTATATATCTGAAGGAAATGAAACCTATCTCAAAGAGATACCATACCCCCTTCTTCATTGCAGCATTATTCACAATAGTCAAAATATGGAAACAACATATGTGTCTGTCAATGGATAAATAGATAATACACGTGTGTGTGTACATATATATACATATATATGTAAAATGGAATGTTATTCAGCCACAAAAATAAGAAAACCTGCTTTTGCAAGATGGATGAACCTGAAGGACATTATGCTGAGTGAATAAGACAGAGACAAATATTGCATGATCTCATATGTGCAGTCTAAAAATGTCAAATTCATAAAAGCAGAGAGTAGTACAGTAATAACCAGGAGCAAGGAGATGGGGGAAATGGGGAGATGTTGATCAAAGATACAAAGGTTCACTTATGTGGGATGAGTAAGTTCTAGAGATCGAATGTACAGCATGGTGACTATAATTAATAATACTGGCATTATATACTTGAAATTTGCTAAGAGAGTTGATCTCAAGTGTTCTCACCACCAAAAAGTAAATTGTAATAGTATGAAGCGATGGATATGTTAATTACCTTGACTGTGGTAATCATAATACAGTGTGTATGTATATATATATATGTATATATATCAACATGTTGTACCCTTTGTATAAAGTATATTGTCAAGTATGCGTATGTCTATAAAACTAGAATAGTGACCAGATAAGTGCTCTGAGCCTGCACTTCCTGTTGAATCTTGGATTAAAGACCCCATGGGAGGATGGATAAGAGTATTGAACAATAGATTAAGAGAGCTGAAATCTAAATTCTGGCTTGTCACCAATTAATTTATTTTTGTCACTGTCAGCTTGACATCATCTTTGTCTCCCTACTTGGCAATTCAATTGAACTAATGGTTATTGAGCATTTACTCTCTACAAGAATTGCCTGG
Source organism: Zalophus californianus (assembly GCF_009762305.2). Taxonomy (NCBI): domain Eukaryota; kingdom Metazoa; phylum Chordata; class Mammalia; order Carnivora; family Otariidae; genus Zalophus; species Zalophus californianus. Next base: position 34,755,203 of record NC_045600.1, on the reverse strand, counting down.
AGATATTATGTCCAGTTTATATTGACTAAATTTTTTGTTTGTTTTTAATTTAGCCTTTTAATGCAATGCTTTTGGTCTGTAGTAAATCTAGGCAGATAAGTGAGGAAAATTACATGGTGGCTGGAAAATTTTCCTCTGAAGAGGCTTTTACTTGTGTATATTGGAAATCTAAATTGTTGTGGCAAAAGATTTTATTTTTGATTTAATTTAAAAGCCATGGAATCAGTACTCTTTTATAATGTTACATCATTAATTCACAATTACTACTAATTTACTAAATGAAGGCAGTGGAAACTTCTAAATCTTAGCAGTCTCTACATAATATAAGAATAATTCCGGTTTACTAGTTAATTCAAAATTATTCTTTTTTAGCAAAGTAGAAATTAAGCTGGCTTCCTAATTTGAAATATGTTTAATATTAACTATTTTTTACATTTTAACCAAAGTGAAAAGGACTAAAATATTTCAACGTTATGATGGTGCCTTAGTGAATTAGTAATCATTTAAGTTTAAGAGATGCTGCTTCTCTTAATGTACCATCTTAGAGGCATATTGGTTTTAATATACTTCTCAGTTTTTATTTATAGGATAATGAGAACAAATACAGCTTTTGGTTCTATTGATCTAGGCTCATTCTTGGAAACTAGCAGTGTCAGAACAAGTGCCTCAGATAGTGTTTTAAAAAAATGGAAGAAAAGGAAACTGAATACAGAAGAACCCTGTTTTATCTTAAGTCCTTATTTCTTGATTCATATGTACTATAGTGAGAGCTTTGCTGCAGAATTATAACTGTAAAAATGTTACATAACATTGTTAGCTTATAAAGGTCCATAATTGGGCTACCTTGTAGCACTAAATGCAAAAAATATTGCATTTATCCAGTGTTCTATATTGTGATTCTTTCGATTTTTCTCCTTTCTCTCCTTTTATGACACTCTCCACTCATCACACCCCGCCTCCTCCCCACATGTGTGTGCTTGGAATATGATACACTCCCAGTAGAAGTCCTACTAGGAAGTGCTTCTCATCTGAGAGTAGAAGATGGGGAAATACAGATTGAAAATATACCCCTTTAAGTCCACTGGGAGAGGGTCTCATCTCTTTCTGCCTTGAGTATCACTCACTAACCAAATATAGGTGAACTTTTCTTCATTAAATAAGTATTTATTAAGCACTTAGTATATACAACAAAACTCGGGAGATGACAATCTAATAGAATAAGAAATTATACATAAAAAACAATAAGACAACTTAAATGTAATAAGATGGCAATAAACAAGAAATTGAGGAATAGAAGAGGGAAAAATCACTTTTAGCTGGACTGGAAAGGGTTATAAATAAAATTATATTTAAGCTAAACTTTAAAAGATAAAATTTGTTGTGTTTATGAAATGCTTAGTACTTAGTAAAGTACTTTTTTCATTAGTAAATAGGAGTCCATATTGTAAAGAACAACAGTTAACAACAAAGTAAAATTATGAACTCTAAATTATACTTATAATGTGGGATTTTTATATTTAGGGTCTTCTTGAAGTCAAAGGCATTAATAGGCACATACATTCTTCTTCCTTGCAATGATGATTATTCAAGTTTTAGAAACAGGAGGTAATTTTGTCAAAATTACTTGAGACAACATGCTCTAGTTAAAGAACTTTGCATAGAGAGGCTTACGATACGATTTTGTTCTAATTCAGGCTCTGTTATGAATTGAACTGTATGATTTTGTTTCACTTTCTTAATTTAAAATTGTGACAAAAATTACCTCCCTCCACTATCTTTTTCTGCTTACCCATCCTTCCTTCTCAGAGATACTATGAAGCTAAGTGACATGGTATATGCTCAAAGCTAATTCAAACATACTATCTCATTTATCCTCATAATCTCAAGCAATATGCCTGCATTCTTGCATAGGTGATAGAGAAATATAGAAGAAAATGCGTTAGGCACACTATAGAAGCTATTGAAAAACAGGTTTTATTATCAGAAATAGCTACCCTGTTAAAGTATTAGCATAATTAGAGCTTCTTTTAGTAATGAGGCCTTTGTATATTATATGCTTGGTTATGAATGAGACATACCGGCAAGCCTTTTACAGACAGAAAGTATAAAACCAGGATCAGTGGCAATTGATAAAGGCTATTTGGTAAGAAAATTGAAGATTATGCATACGTACGTACACACACACACACACACACACACACACACACACACGTGCGCGCGCGCAACAAAGGCTCTGTTTTCCCTTTATAGATTCCTATAAACCTCTGTTGTTGCTAATCTGTAACAATGGTGGATAACAAAGACTTAGGTCAGGTAAAGCGTTTCCCATAAGGTTCCTTTCCATCTGAATAAATCCCTGCCCATCTCAGAATTGTTGCTTTGTTTACCTTATAAATATCTGCTTGTTTTTTCTAGATATTTATTCTGGTGCGCCTAATCTTGTGTTAGAAACACACACATTTTTTTTTCTATTTCTCACTGTCTCTCTGCCTTTTTATGAAAAGATGTTTTGAAATTTTCAGACTTTTAAATATTTTTGTGAAAAAATTGGGCTGTGGCTCTGAGCTTCTTCAGTACTTTATTTACTGTTCTCATTCTGGTCATTCATTTTCTCTTCTCTTACTGCTAGCCTCTGCCTTGGAATCTTCCATTGGTTACCCTGTATATATGTAGACCTTTTTCATTCCAGAACCAAACATGATGGATTTTTTTCATTTCTCCATGTTACCTATGACTTAACAGAAAGATTTAAATATTCTCGATTTAGCTTGGTTTGAGGAGCACTAAAACTCTTGAATTAAGCTTCATCTCATAAATTGTCCGTTTATTTCTCTTAGGACTCAGTTCTTGTGCTCAAAGCATTGCATTCTAATTAAACGCAGGAAACACAATAGATGTGCCCATCTTACATGCAGATGTGTCTTCTTTTCATTTAAAAAAAAAAAGCCTGTGGTTCCAAATGTTTGATTATTATGTTCCCTCACTCCTTTTTCCCTTAAAAAAAAATGAAGATTAATGTAAGACGTAATAGGGGAAACTGGATGTGAGGTACATGGGATCTCTGTACTATCTTTGCAATAATTTCTATATGTCTAAAAACTGTTCTAAAAGAAAAAGTCTATTGAAAAATATATAAAGAACATTTTCTTTTTCATTCATATGAATTTTAGAGATATTCAAGTGCTAGATTTCTTACAAATTGTGAAAAACCTGACAAATGTCAGTGTTCTTTATTTGCCATTTTGATAAACTATTGAGTTAATAATAAAGCTTTGGATCAGTTGGAGAATGTTACTTACTCCCAGGATTCTTATATTATAGTGGATAGAAAAATGATATTGGTCTTCCAATAACACATCACATACCCTTCTGTTCCTCTCAAATCTTTTGTGCTAAACCAACTAGAGTTCCAAGTCTCAAAATGAAAAGAATCAGCAACTCTAGGACTTGATTGGGGAAACAGCATTGACCAAATCTTGCTGAATTTTATCTGGATTCTCTCAGATTCATAAGGACTCTTAACTTTTCAGAAGGCTCTTTTTTTAATTTTTTTTAAAGATTTTATTTATTTATTTGAGAGAGAGAGAATGAGAGATAGAGAGCATGAGAGGGAAGAGCGTCAGAGGGAGAAGCAGACCCCCCCTGCTGAGCAGGGAGCCCGATGTGGCTCTTGATAGGGGTGCCTGGGTGGCTCAGTCGGTTGTGTCTGCCTTATGCTCAGGTCATGATCCCAGAGTCCTGGGATGGAGCCGCCCGCGCCCCCAGCCCCCAAAATCAGGCTCCCTGCTCAGTGGGGAGTCTGCTTCTCCTTCCCCCTGCTCTTGTGCTCTGCTTGCTCTCTCTCCCTCTCAAATAAATAAATAAAATCTTTTTTTTTTTTTTTTAAAGAAGGCTCTTGATGGTATTGGGTTCAGTTTTGATCTAAGAAGACCAGCCCCACTGTGTTACATTTGAATGTAAAAGATACCCTTCTGAAAGTAACTGTGTTGTATTTTCCCTTCTCAGCTTTTCCTTCACAATCATTTTATACCTTCACCTTCCTAGCTTTTGTTTCTAGGGCTCTGCTTGACCAAATAGATGATACTCCTGGAAAATAGTTGTAGATTTGTGGTTTGGCAACTGCTTTTTCTCAAGGCTCATATAAATTGAGAGCTGGTTACTTTGTTTCTCACTTTGTGGGAGAAAAGATTCTGTTACTGAAGACATCCATCCTTTCTTTTAACCTTGCAGACAAAACAGCTTAAAACTTCCTAGGCTAAGGAGTCCCTGTCAAAACAGATTTTTATTTGAAGAGCTAAGATGCCTAAGGATATTTAGCAATAGCCCATATGAATTATAGCAGAGTCAAAGCTTTAGAATAAAAAAGACATCTCTCATTAACTAACCCTGTTGCACCCACTGTTAGATAGTATTGTTTTAACCACTTGCTACTCATCTTATAGCAGGGTAAACAAATAGAAAAATGGACCTCCTGATAAAAAATTGGCATAACAATTAAAAATTGGCCCACCAAAATTGGGTGGGCAGATGGGTAAAATAGATAAAGGGGATTAAGAGGTGCAAACTTCCAGTTATAAAACAGTCACAGAGATGAAAAGTACAGCCTAGGGAATACAGGCAATAATATTGTTACAATGTTTGGTGACAGATGGTGACTATACTTTCATGATGAGCACTGAGTAATGTCTAGGATTGTTGAATCATTATGTTATACACCTAAAACTAACATAACACTGTGTTAATTATACTTCAGTGACTAAAAAATTGGCATAACACAGAACATAGTCTACATTTTATTGTGAAAATTACTAGTAGCTATCAAGATTAGTTTTTTTTTTAAAGTCCTGAACTCATTTTTTTTTTTATTCAGTGGTTTCACTTCCATAATGAAAAAATATATTTTGTTTGTGACATCTAGAACTCTGGAGATAGATGGAATTAATAGGTACATTATAGTTTTTCATTTAAGATGATTTGAGTTTCAGCTGGAAAGGTAAGCACAGCATGCCAAAGTACAGCTGGAATAAATAAACTATTTTACTTCTTTCATAAAGATCTCAGTGTATGCAACTTTTGAGTTCAGAGATGATCATACTTGCATGTTCTGAGTGATAGAGAAGTGAAAGTATTTTTTTCAATGTAATGCTTCATTTCGTATTTGTTTAGTGATGTTTCCAAAGAAACTGTTCTTTTCACTGCCGTCTCTTTAAAATAAACTTTCAGTGGATTCTTTGAAATTCAATCCTTAAAGCTGGATTCTTTATTTAGTAAGATACACTGGATCAGTCCTGGCTAATTATATGATTTTTGACACTTGTCACTTATAAAGAGAAGATAACCACTCTTCACCTTTGTTTGTCTTTCTCCCTGACAGAATCCCAAGGACTGCAGCAAAGCCAAGAAGCTGGTATGTAATATCAACAAAGGCTGTGGCTATGGCTGTCAACTCCATCATGTGGTCTACTGCTTCATGATTGCATATGGTACTCAGCGAACACTCATCTTGGAATCTCAGAATTGGCGCTATGCTACTGGTGGATGGGAAACTGTGTTTAGACCTGTAAGTGAGACATGTACAGACAGATCCGGCACCTCCACTGGACACTGGTCAGGTAAGAAGCCTGTGCAGTATTTCACATTTCTGGGTTGAACTGCCACATTCTACATTATCAGATTTCTAGGCTCAGCTTTATGGTTATGGGCATCTTTTTCTCGGGATCCATGACTGTTCTACATTGCCAAGGTAAAATCTAGAATAATAAGTGCTTTATAACCTATTTCATTTCTAATGTTCATTTTTATCTTGATTTAGCAAAACCGCTAAGTTTTTTTAGGGAATGTAATTTACTCTTTTAATGAAATACATGATTCACTTTTTAGGGTACTTTCATATTATTGAACTCATTTGATACTCATAATCATCTAAGAAAGTAGACTGATATATGAGATCTTCACCATGCGTGAGAATAAGCTGGAAGTCTTGTTAAAACACTGGCTTCTGATTCAGTAGGTTTGGGAGGGGGGCTGCTGAGAATTTGCATTTCTAACAAATTTTCCAGATCCAGGGATGACACTTTGAGAATTATTGAGGCACACCATGCAGGTACCTTTACCTCCATTTTACAGTTGAGGACAATGAAACCTAATTTGCTTGTGCAATTTTAATTTTATTCAGGAAACATTTGAAGAAGAAAAATATGAGTAAGGTACTATGCTAGACATTATCTCCAAGAATTTAGTGATAAAGGAAATAAAATATTGAGTTTCTTACTGCTAATCTATTGTTCTTTCTACATGATCTTTAAACAAGATCTAAAGTTGAGCTACCTCTGTGAAAATCCTGGCTTTATCAGTTTGTAATCTTGGGCAAGTTACTTAACGTAGGCCTTAGTTCTCTCATCAGTAAAATGAGAAGTAATAATTTACTTACTTCTTTAAGTTGTTGGTAGGATTAAGTAGGATAATATATGTAATGCACTTAGCACAGTACTTGATACATGAACTCTAGTAATTATTAGCTATCATTAGTAGCTTTATTCATTGGGTAGATATACAGTGAGAACCTACACTGTGGCAGATACTGAACTGATGAGGTGAAATGCTAAGCAAGACAATACACCATCTCTGCACTTACATCTTGTGAGAAGTCAAAAATTTTTCAAAGGCTGAGGCATTTCTGTTAATATAATTTCTCATGGAGCGGAGCATCTTTTTTCACAAGTTTGAACACTAGATATGGAATTAAGAAGCTCGGTCATTGGCAAAGTGAGTAACTTTACTTCCTTTGTTTCTTTTTACCTCCTTTGGAAAATATGACTCTTCCAGAAGTGACAGAAAAATTAATTGGGTAATTTTTATAAAATGCTTTAAGTTGTTCTATAAAAGGTTCTATATGGATTTATTTTTTATTTTTTAAAGATTTTATTTACTTAGAGAGAGAGAGAGAGAGAGAGAGAGAGCACAAGCTGGGAGAGGGGCAGAGGGAGCTGGAGAAGCAGACTCCCTCTGAGTAGGGAGCCTGTTGACATGGGGCTCCATCCCAGGACCCTGGAATCATGGACTGAGCCGCTCGACTGTCCCAGTTCTATATGGATTTAAAGTATTATTTTGTGATGTGAGTTTTATCTTCCTTAGGATGATTTTGGAGCCTTATTGTATATATCAACATATTTTTTCCATGTCACTCCAAGTTTTAAAGGAACCTCTTAATCTAGTACCTTAGCTGAGCTTTAATTTTGAGGTTACATCTCCCATTGATCTGGTCTATGGTTTACAGCTGGGGCAAACAGACTAGGTGTCAAGGTTAGAGGATACAGGAAAAGCAGTTCTATCAGACTCATTGTGGCTAACTTTTTTATTTTGTGAACTTAGTTTAGTTTCAAGCCTCTTTGCTTGTGAAGTACGTAGCCAGAGTAGGGCAAGGTTCTTGTGTTAATAGAAAAGTAAAAAGTTGGCCTCACTAAACTTAACCAAATTTAGTATATAGTTTGGCCTTGCCTAAAAGCCACAACTAGTTATTTGGTTTGATTTTTAGTCCTTGCTCATACATTTTGTAGTCTGTAGTGACAACTACAAGATATGAAGGCTAAACAGCCTTGAATTTGAAACATGCAGAATTTCTTAATGTTATAGTTAAACAGGTTCTAGAAATCATCCTTCTTTTATGTGGATTCTAAGGCCTAGTAGATAACAGGTGATTTATTCAGGATTATGCATCTTATAAATGGCAGGACTGTGGTTGGCACATTGACTTTCACCTGCCTTTAGTCTACATCCTTCCCAGTCAGCTCATGCCAAACACCTTACTCATTAGAACAATGACAGGCATAGAGACTGTCCTGAATGTCTAGGAACTAAATAAAATTACTAATTTATTTCCTCCCCCTGCCCTGTAACTTTTTCCAGACCTTCCATATAATTTCCACTGAAGAGTTATCAGTGGTATTTTCTTCTCAGTCATTTGCAGTCCCTGATTAAAGAAGTCATTTTATCGGGGTAGCACAGAATTATGATTTTAATTTATAGATCTTTCCTTTATCATTATAGGTATTATATAAAATCATATGTTTTTCTTTGTGCTAATGAAACAAACTGTGCCTGTTGAACACCTTTAATTAATTAAACTAGTGATTATTTTCAGTATGCTTGCAGAACTCATTGTAACTAAAGTAATTTAGATGCTAATCATTTATCTAAAAGAAGGAAGAGGGGCTCCTGGGTGGCTCAGTCAGTTAAGCTGCTGCCTTCAGCTCAGGTCATGATCCTAGGGTCCTGGGATCGAGCCCCACATTGGGCTCCTTGCTAAGCAGGCAGCCTGCTTCTCCCCCCGCCCCCCGCCATTCCCCCTGCTTGTGCTTGCTCTCTGTCTCTATCTCTCTCGTTATCTCTGTGTCAAATAAATAAATAAAAAATCTTAAAAAAAATAAAAGAAGGAAGAGATTTGTGTTTTGAGCTTAGAATATTTTATTTCTTTGAAAGCTATGGTAGCCATCCACTTCTGTTTCTATTTATATACATTATCTGTATATGTACCTTTTGGAGAAACTAACCTATTTCTAGAATTAGAAGAAACAGAATGAATTTTAATAAGCTTTTTAACATTAATTGTTTAGTTAGCCATAAATCAACTACTACATCTGTTATTGTACTGACTTGTCTAAAGAATCTTGGGATATTTCCCCTGGCACCACCGCCATGAAATTATTATTGTTTATACACACTTAACATGATGTGCCTGCAGGTGGAATTTAGTGATTTCTATTGAAATCTGTCACTAATACAGGAATTAGTATGCACATCTGATCATTTCAGTAGCTAAATCATACCTTGTTGTGGGTTGAGTTCTGTTTTTCTCCTTCATTATTTATGAAACCATATCCTATGTAGTAAATAATTTCATTAAGTGAAGCAAAATATTTAAAATTATGCTTCCAATTAAAGTCATCATCATCATCATCTTTCCCATCACCTATAGAAGTCATGTCTATTCTAAAGTTGCTGATAAGATGGTCAATTTATTTTTCTATGTATACAATTTATTTTTCTGTATATACAAGCTATTTTCTAAACCTGATAAACTACATGTAATAAGACTCATTCTTTCAAATATATTCCTTATGATAATTCAGAATAGAATCTTGGTGTTTAATACTTTGAAATATCTTTCAACAGTTACTGATTTGATTGTTAATATATATTAACTGTTGGGCTATTATGATGACCAGTTTCCAAAATGCTTATCTAGTTGATATAATTAGTCTTGAATAGATGATTAGCAACAAAGAACCTCAACCATTTAAATTCAACTCTAATTCAATTCAATTTTTCCATTCTAAAAATTGAACATTTATTCAGATTAGCAGTTAAGCCACTTTGTTTTGTATTTCCTTCTCTTGTCTTTTCCCACTGTCTTATTAAATATGTAATAAATTGAATTGACTTAATTTGATAGGTCTAATTGGAAAACTTTCTTTTAAATGAAGATAATGACTAGTAACAAAAAGTGTTTCTAAATATGGTAAAATTTAATGCCCTAGAGGTGCCAGATTTAAATACATCTTTAGGTAAATTGACATTTGCTATATTTAGTTATGTAAACTGGATGGTTACCTTCTCTCCATACCTCATTTCAAAAAGGTTTTGGTCAGAGTTTTATTTGTCATCCTTATATGGAGGCAATCTTAAAATAAAAGTAATTTAATAAAAGCACCTGCTCTGTGCCAGGCACCATGCTGGACTACATGAAGAAGACAGACACAGTCCCTGCCCTGTCAGGGGCAGCCTAGGGGGAAAGGCAGACAACTGAATGGACATTAAAGTGTATTGTGATATGGGTAAGTTGATAGAACTCTGAAGCACATATCTAACACATATTTGGGATTCTTCTGGAAGAAGTGATTTTTAAGCTGAGGCCCAAAGTATGGGTAGGAGTCAGCCAGGCAGAGATGTGGTAGAAGGATTTTCTGTCATTAGGCACAACATGTGAAAAGAGAGGCAAGAGAGCATGGAGTCACTGGGGGAACTATAAGTAGTTCCTTGTAGAGTTTGATTATTGAGAGACTAAAGTTTTGTTCTGAAAATATTTGTCATTTATTGGGTCTGTTTGGATGGTTGTATGATTTTGTTCCTCCCTAAAAAAAAACAGGTTTTAACTCAAGATTCAAAACCCTTTGTTTTGTTTTTGCTTCAGAGAGGGGCAAAGTTAGAAATTAATTGGCTTTCAGCTGGCTCTTGGTGTCATCCAGGAACCATTAAACTTTTTTTAATTAAATTTTTGTTTCATTTTTAATATCTTTTAGAGTTTACTCTTGGTAAATTTTTAAAAAGCTGACAAATACTACAAACTAAAATTCAGAAAACCATATTTTTGTTAATTGTCTAAAACAATTCTATAATGCTATTTTCCCTGCATTTTAAAATTGGATAATTTCTATATGACAGTAATTTGCATTATCATTTTGTATGGAAAGAATAGAAAGGTAATTCAGTCTTCTAGCTTGATCAAATTATTTTTCCAGTTTTATTGAGATATAATTATCATATAACATTGTATTAGTTTAAAGTGTACAATGTAATGATTTGACGTAGGTATATTGTGACAAGATTACTGCAGTAAATTAGTTAACATCCATCACTTACTTTACAAATTTTTTTTTCTTATGATAAGGACTTTTAAGATTTACTCTTTTAGCAACTCTCAGATATTACAGTATAGCATTGTTAACTATAGTTATTATGGTATATTATAGCTCCAGAACTAATTTATCTCTTAACTAGGAGTTGGTACCATTTGACCACCTTCACCTTTTTCCTCTACTCCACCCTTTCCCAGCCAATCTGTTCTCTGTTTCTATGACTTCATTTTTTTTTAGATTCCACATACAAATGAGATCATACAGTATTTGTCTTTCTCTGACTTATTTCACTTAGCATAATGTCTTCAGGGTCCATCGGTGTTGTCACAAATGCTGGGATTTCCTTCCTTCTCATGGCTGAGTAATACTCCTCTGTGTGTGTGTATTTTCTTTATCCATTCATCCATTGCTGGACATGTAGGTTGTTTCTGTGTCTTGGCTATTGTGAGTAATACTGCAGTGAAAATGAGGGTACAGATTACCTCTCTGAGGCAGTGGATATATACCCTGGGATTGCTGGGTCCCATGGTAGTTCTACCAGTAAACTCCTTAAGCAAATATCTGTCACTTAGGTCAAAAGGAAAATCTTTAGGGGTGCCTGGATGGCTCAGTCATTAAGCATCTGCCTTTGGCTCAGGTCATGATCCCAGGGTCCTGGGATCGAGCCCCGCATTGGACTCCATGCTCCTATGGGAGTCTGCTTCTCCCTCTCCCACTCCCCCTGCTTGTGTCCTGCTCTCGTTCTCTCTCTGTCAAATAAATAAATAAAATCTTTAAAAAAAAAAAGGAGAATCTTTAGCAAACAGAGCACAAATTAAATTATACTTCCAATTTTCCTGTGAAATTAATATTTTTAACATTTACAGAATTACTAAGATGTCTGTTAGAATCATCTAAATGGTCTAGCTAGCTTGTATCTGAATAATGGCTGAACTCACATAGACTGATTGATAAAGTAATGAAGTGATTAAGAATCTATAGGCATAATGTACCTATTAGGATAGGCTATGGATATACTGTGTAGCATTTTTACAGTAATATTTTTCAACCCTTGGTTATTGATTAATAGCAACTTGAAATATAATATTTTGGATCCCTCTTGCTGCGAAAACATCTTGATTTCTCTGTTAAAGTAATGTGAGAAGGAGAAAAAAATATGGGCTTTGGGTTTGACCCTATCTGATCTCTCTTCTGTTGTTTTTATCTTTCTGGATTTCGGCAATTAATTATAGCTTCTGAACCTCAGTTTAGCTGTACAAAAAGCTCGTGATACTCAATACCTACCTCCCTGTCCACTTTTATAGGGCTGTAATCACAAGGAAAAATTATTAAGAACTATAACAGGTATTAAGATGATTTTCACATACAATTTTTTTCATCATGTATGTTTGGTCCCCAGATTTTAAAATACAAACATGATAATGGAATATATTATTAGATTATAACCTGCAACAACAGGAAACTTACATTTTTACTCTTAGATGAAAATTGAGCTTTTATAAGAGTGTCATATTTGTAGAGTTAAATGAAAAAATTGAAAGAGATCCAGAGAGGAAAATAACTAATGAGAATAACTTCTAGACATTAAAATATCTCTGTATTTAATAAACCCACTATTGAATCATAATAAAATTCTGGACCAAAGAGTCTCCCCTGTAGCTACCTTAAGCCTCCATCTCAATATTTTTTCTGTACCAACACATCTGAGAAAGATGTACTCCCACCCGTAACAGTGGCTCACTGTAGTTAATGATTTTTAAACTGGCTGAGTTTGGGGGCAAGAGGCGGTGGTACAGGGCTTGGAGAGTGAGTTGGTGCCATACATAGTTGAAAAGGAAGCTGTCCATGCTTCAAGATTCCAATGGGTCTCTCTGCCCTCCCTCTACCCACCCCTCTGATAGTTACTGACCTAGGCAAGTATCATTGCTGATACATAAGGACTTTTGTTTCAACCTGTATGCCTTTTGTTCTGCTATTCATGGTCCATAAAAGAAAGAAAGATCTTTGTTTCAGGAATGTAAAATACCAGATTATAAGTATGTCTCAAAAGAGCTCAAACTACTTTTCACTATGACATTTCCTTTATCTTCAGCTTCCCACTTAAGGACATAAAAAGAAGGCTTTGATATCTCATAGTTATGAAATACAGGATTAGGAAGCTGAAGCTTTGTCCACACAACAGCCTTGCCCAGAGTGAGCCCACATAGATGCTTATTTCCAAATTCATTCCTACGAGTGCTTCTCAAATTGAAATACAAGTAAACCTGGGAAAGTGAGTCAGAGGCTTACAAACTGCCAGGATAAACATGGTACATTTTCTTGGACTACTAATTTTATTTGCTGGTATGTAAGTTAAATCATTTTCAAATAATAAAACAAACAGGATATTACAATGGTGTAAAATGAAAAATTTGATGAAACATCAAACTTCAGCCCATTGGTTTAGACTAAGCTTCATAAGTAGTATAAGTTTACCCTCCTCTGCTACTGGGAGCATTTTGGTGGAAAACTTTAAGAAGCACCATTCTATATTTGAATTTTTGGTTTATTTTATCTTTAAGGGGAAACTCCAGAGGGCAATAGGGCCTAGGTCTTCTGGGTTATTTACACAATGCCAAGCACTTGATTGGAACACAATAAATGCAACAAAAGAAACAAATCAAACCTACCTGTCCTGCATCCTGGTCCAAATCTCAAACTGTTACCCTGCAAAGCTATATGAAGCACTTTTACCAAATTGTAGATTTTGTTTTTTTAAAAAATAGTTTATCACTAAGAATGAATCTTTTTAGCAATATATTCTGGCATTTTTAGACAAGGTTCTGGCAGAATGAGTTCAGAGGTAAAAAGAGGTATGATTTAGGAAGTAGCAATACATAATAAGCATTAAAGTCATTGTGGAGTAGAAACAATTTCATTGGAAAAGTTTTTGAAAAAGTTCTCTTACGTCTAGTTAGAATCTATCCAAGGTTGCTGGAGCTAGAAATAGAATCCAGGTACTCTTATTCCTTGTGCAATGTCTGGGCCACATAGCCATGATACCGGTCTCAGAAATTATCAGTGGTTTTGTAAATACAGGTATCTTTTTATGTGACAATTTGTGTTTCTTAAAGATTTGCTTAGGGGCACCTGGGTGGCTCAGTCGGTTGGGCATCTATCTGCCTTTGGCTCAAGTTATAATCCCGGGGTCCTGGGATGGAGTCCCATGGCTGGTTCCCTGCTCAGTGGGGAGCCTGCTTCTCCCTCTCCTTCTGCCACTCCCCCTGCTTGTGCTCTCTTTCTCTCTCAAATAAATAAATAAAATCTTAAAAAAAAAAAGATCTGCTATAAATGGAATTATTATAAATCAAGTCATGTTTTAAACATTTTAGTGGAACTATGTAAAGGATTCCCAAAGGAAATCCTTTCCTAAAATAAGGAATCTTTCTTCTAATATGATCTAGTAGTCCCCAGATTCATCAGTGGTTTTTTTCTTCCTTCCTTCCTTCCTTCCTTCCTTCCTTCCTTCCTTCCTTCCTTCCTTCCTTCCTACACCTACCTTTTTCAAATGTTTGGATTTTTCTGTTTTCCTGAGGCACGTCTTTGTAAGTCTTTGAGGCTCAGTCACATTTAGCTTTTGATTCAAACATCAAAGTATATAAAAGAAAGAATGCAGTCTTTCAGTAGCATTTTGATAAGAGTTCTATTTGTTTAAAACATGTAGATCACATTCAAGTTTAGAAATGATTCTACAAATAAGGTAGCTGTTGAAATGATAAAGAAAGTTAAGAATGCCTCCTAGCTCTTTTTTTTTAAGATTTTTTTATTTATTCATTTGAGACACAGAGAGAGAGAGAGAGAGAGAGTGCATGAGCAAGGAGAGAAGCAGAGGGAGGGGGAGAAGCAGACCCCCCGCTGAGCAGGGAGCCCAACGTGGGGCTCGATCCCAGGATCCCAGCATCATGACCTGAGCCGAAGGCAGACGCTTAACCATCTGAGCCACCCAGGCGCCCCTACCTCCTAGCTCTTTTGTTAGTTTTATATGCAAGAGTTCTGGGTATGATATAAATCTAGAATTTCCTTATCTTTCTTCCTCAAGTTTATATATAAATTATAGGCTAATTCCATGGAACAGGAAAAGATAATAGTCCATGGTCTTTAGTGGAATTATACATATCCTTTTTTTCCTTCCAAAAGGATGTTGCTGAGTAAGAAGGCTCAGTAGAGATTTATACATTAGGTAACAGTATAAAGTATATTTTATATATGTAATTTAGATAATAGACTTTTCTTCTCACACATTTTCCTTGCCTTTAGAAGAAGGTCAAAAGCAGATTACAGAATTATAACCATCCCTAGCTGATACTTTAGGGTTCAGTATTCTTTCTCCTGTTTTGTTTCCCAGAAAGCTAGGAATAAAAATATTTCCTGACAGTATTGAAAAGGATTAGACCTGAGTTCCCTACCTTTTCAGAAAGAGGTACTCCTTTTCATTCAATTAAAGTTTAATCTACTAATATAAGTAGCTTTTAAACAATGCAAATTATATTCCCTAGAATCAAGAAATTGCAGATAGTAATGCTATAAGTCAAAAGGATTTTGCCAAAAGACATAATATTATAATTAGGATTATTACAATTCTTGTTCAAAAATTGTATGTCCGGGGCAACTGGCTGGCTTAGTTGGTAGAGCTTGTGACTCTTGATCTTGGGGTTGTAAATTCAAGCCCCACATTGGGTGTAGATTACTTTAAAACAACAGCAACAACAACAACAACAACAACAACTAAAGGGGCACCTGGTTTGAGTGTCTGACTCTTGATTTCGACTCAGGTCATGATCTCAGGGTTGAGAGATCAAACCCAGCGTAGGGCTCTGTGCTGGGCATGGAGCCTGCTTGAGATTCTCTCCATCTTAAGTTTTTTCAGGGTACAACTGCCACACAAATACTGTATATTTATTTAGGTGTAAATATAAGTGGGCACATTTATATTTTTAATATTTTTTTATAATGAAGTTTCTAAGAATGTGGATCACCCTCATAAACAGGGTAGTGCACTAGACATCAAGTAAAACTTTTGAGTGTTTCTAGATGCTGTAGGGGATATAAAGATTAGTAAGACCCAGTCCCTGCCCTTCAGGAATTTGCACTGAGTATGATAAGATCCATAAATCTGTAAATGTAACAAAAATAGGATATGATAAGTGTCATAAGAGAGGTATAAAGTTCTGTGGGCGTTTCTGGCTGAAGGAATTAAAGACGTCACCAGGAGCACAAGCTAGGCCTATACGTGGGGCTCGATCCACGTATGAGGATCGAGGATGAGGAATGAGGAAAGGTGGGACAGGTCAGTGTCGTTGATTTGGAATCAGGAGTTATTAGCTGTGTGACTTTAGCGTCCCACAGCCTTTCTTAATATCTGTTCTATGTACCTTACAGAGTTACGAGGTTTCAAAGTGATAATGTATTTGACAATGCTTTATATATTTTAAACATATAAATGTTTTTATTAGCACTTTAGCTTTATGGGAACAAAGCAAAATAATAAAATAACATAATTAGGTCATGGGATTTCAGCAAGGGCTTCTTTAGAGAAACTTTAACAACCAACATTAATGAAACTTAGAAATACTCAGTGGCTTTTTGTGAAACTCATTCAGAAATGTAAATGAAAACAGAATAGGTAAGTTATGCTAGACAGACAACGATAACCACCCCCTTTGCTCATCCTCCCATGGAAGGCCAGGTTTAGTTCCCCAGCCCACCTGAGGATCATTGTCTACTTCTCTTGGGTTTTACTTGGAATGCCCAGTAAAATCCCCATGTCTACACTGATTAGGCACCAACAGTATCCTGTCAAGGAAACCTGACCAATCCCCCCTAGTTTTGGGAACTAAGTTGCCTTGTTACCTAGAGCACTGACCCCAATTAGAAAACCTTCCTGCCAAAGCAGTTAGTCTTTAGTTAGTTCTTTAGCTGTCTAGGCTGATAGGATGATGATTTTGAGAGGTAAGAGGGGAATTTGAAATAAAACGTACTGTCTTGGAGCTCTAATATATAGGTAATACTAAGAGAAACAAGATTTCTGTGGAGGTTCTACTCTCTGGGAGCTGTGTCAAAATTAATGCTTAGGAAACTGTGAACATATTCAAGGTATTAATTTTCAAGTAACTTGCCTAAAAGTGGAGTTACGCTTTGGCAAAGAGGTGTTTTCAAAACACTAGCAATGGAATTGAGCAAATCATAAGGATCTGAATATTGGAAATACATAGAAGTAAGGGTCTTGGATTGACTATCCGTCTGTTACCGGTCTATTGACTAGATGGAACGAGATGTGCCGGACCAGCAGAGATTATGTTTGGGTAAACAACCCAAAACATAGTACTGGAGCATGGTAGCATGCTCCTATCCTCTCTAGTTTTGGAGTATTAAATACTATATTTGAAGCTATTTTTATTCTGGGAGGGTAAAGTGGACTTCCCGAAAACACTCCAATGGGATTTTTTTTTTTAAGATTTTATTTATTTATTTGACAGAGAGAGAGCAGGAGAGCACAGGCAGGGGGAGCAGGAGAAGCAGGCCCCCTGCTGACCAGGGACCCGGATGTGGGACTCGATTCCAGGACCCTGGGATCTTGACCTGAGCCGAAGGCAGTCACTTAACTGACCGAGCCACCCAGGTGCCCCTCCAATGGGATTTTAAGGCATGATGAAAAAAGCAGTCGATAAATGGGTTAATTACCAGTATTTTCCTTTCTCTGTTACCACTGCCCACCTGGCTGTGTCCACTGAAATTGGACAGCGGGACAAATGGAATTGGGGAGTAGGCTGGTTTAGTAGCTCCTTCTGCTGCTACCTCTGGCCAGTCTTGATCCATGCAGTCCAGAATATCCAATAATATGATTGACAAAAGTCAACATTGCATTCTTTGTCCTTTTTTTTTTTTTTTTGATTATGTCCAATACCAACCATGGGTCCACCCAGATTGAGATTTTAAAATCTATGGAGCAGTCCCTGTGCATCTTTTGGAAACGTCTAGCAATTAGTACCAGGATTGAATTCAGAGATTAAGATAGCCTTTGAAGAATATGATATCTACATTTTAAAAGTAATGTGGTATTTCTCTTTCAGAGGAAAGATTATCTTATGGTAGAAACAAGTGTTAGTGAGGATGTGGAGAAGAAGGAATCCTCTTGCACTGTTGTGGGAATGCAAACTGGTGCAGCCACTGTGGAAATCAGTATGGGGGTTCCTCAAAAAGTTAAAAATAGAACTACCCTACAATCCAGTAATCACAGTATTGGGAATTTATCCAAAAGATACAAAAACACTAATTTACAGGGATACATACACCCTATGTTTATTGTAGCATTGTTTACAATAGTCAAATTATGGACAGATTGACAGAGGAATGGATAAAGAAGATATGGTGTATGTATAATGGAATATTATTCAGCCATAAAAAGAACGAAATTTTGCCATTTGCAACAACATGGATAGAGCTAGAGAGTATAATGCTAAGCCAAATAAGTCAGTGAGAGAAAGACAAATACCATATGGTTTCACTCGTATGTGAAATTTAAGAAGCAAAACAAATGAGCAAAGGGAAAAAGAGAGAGAAACCAAGAAACAGACTCCTAACTATAGAGAACAAACTGATGGTTACCAGAGGGGAGGTGGGGGGGGTGGGTTAAATAGCTGATGGGGATTAAGGAGTGCATTCATCATGAACACTGGGTGATGTACGGAATTGTTGAATCACTATTATACACCTGAAGCTAATGTAACACTGTATGTTAACTCTACTGGAATTTTTTAAAAAGATTACCTTGTGGCTTGCCATGAGTGACCATCTTAGAGGCACCCATTTGTATTATACACGTGTTAATAGGTGAACATTTATTTTTATTATATTTTATTGTATATATGTATCATGATTTGTGTATTCCCTCATTGATGGATGTTTAAATTATTTCAAGTTTGCATGTCTCCTTGTGCATATGTGTTAGTTTCTCTAGGGCAGTGCTTATCAAAGTTTTTCACATCTTAACCATATGTTAAAATATGTCTTTACTGCCCAGAGTATCACCTGGGAGGTGGTGGTATATGGTAAAGCCACAGAGATCTCTATGGCAGTATGTTACAAATAAAATCTTATGCTCTAATAAAGGGGTAGGGAAATTTTAGCCCTCAGGCAAACTCAGCTCCCTACTATTTTGGTAGTTTTACTAGAACACACCCATGCCCATTTGTTAACATAGTGTCTGTGGCTGCTTTCGTACTATGGTGGCAGAGTTGAGTCATTGCAACAGAGACCATATGGCCTGCAAAGCTAAAATATTTACCATCTGGCTTTTTACAAAAAAAGTTTGCTGACTCCTACTTTAAAATAATAATTACCAAACAAATACGGTTTTGACCATTGTAAATTTGTGAATAATTTCTTTAAAATTTGATCTTTTTTGTGTACTTATTAATGTGAGGTAAAATTTCTGGTGAAATAAACAGATCTAACTTGTATAATTCAATGAGTTTTGATAATGTAAGTAACACCCTTATCCAAGTCTTAAATTAGTTTTTAAAATTGGGTTGTTTATCTTTTTATTTTTAATTTATAGGAGGAGTGTGTGTGTGTGTGTGTGTGTGTTTCTGGATACAAGTTTTTATCATAAACATGATTTGTAAGTATTTTCTCTCAGTCTGTGGCTTGTCTTTTCATTTTCTTAACAGTGTGTTTTGAAGATCAAAAATTTTTTGTTGAAGTCCAGTTTATCAAGTTTTGTTCTAGTACTATAGAAGTTAGTGCTTTTTGTGTTCTAAGAAATCTTTGCCTATCCTAAGATCATAAAGACATTATTTTATGTTTTCTTCTAAAAGCCTTATTGGTTTGGCTTTTATATTTATGTCTGTGATCTCATTGATACTATTTTTTGCGTACAGTATGAGGTGAACCTGGGTTGAAGTTCATTGTTTTCCATGGGTTTATCCAGTCAGTCCAGCTCTATCTGCTGAAAAGTTTGTCTTTCCCTGTTGAATTGCCTTGGTGCTTTTGTCAACAATCAGTTGACAATATAATGGGCCTATTTCTGGTCTCCATTCTGTTCAGCTGCTTCATTTATGTCTGTCCTTACACCTTAAATTTTTACCTGCCGTCAGTTTTTTTTGTAGCATGTTGACTGGAAAGCTGTACATATGCCTAGAAGTGTAGTAAATTACTAGGTCATAGTAGACAGTACATATCCTTATCTTGTCTACATATGCCTAATCTCTCTGTGGGACAGCTATTTCAGTAGTCTCCTAACTGTCCCTCTTGCTTTCAGAAGCTATCTCCTTTTAATCCATTCTCCACACTGCCATCAGAATGATATTTCCAAAATCAAATATGATTTTGTTTCTTAAAATCTTCCATGGCTGCTCAGTGTCTAGAGAGGTATGTATAAACACCTTACTTAGCATATAGGAAATAAGCCACTTCTCAAAATGTGTACAGTACTCCTGATCTCACCAGTCCAGCTACTGATTTATTTCTTGAAAGTTATGTACAATTTTATTTCTATGCTGGCAACATGTTATTTCTTTCTAGAATGTCTTTCCTACATTTCATCACATGAAATCCTATTTATCTTTTAGTATCATTTCTTTTGCGATATTTCTCTCCAATTGACCCCATGTTCTCACTTATAAATTACTATATTTAAATAGTTTTTTCTTCTTTGAGAAGCTTCTCTGATTTATTTTGTCTCCTTTTTTGCCCCATAATACTGGCTAGTACTTGTTACTCCGTTGTTAGTTGTTTTTTGTTTGTTTTTTTTTATTATTATGTTATGTTAATCACCATACATTACATCATTAGTTTTGGATGTAGTGTTCCATGATTCATTGTTTGCATATAACACCCAGTGCTCCATGCAGAACATGCCCTCTTTAATACCCATCACCAGGCTAACCCATCCCCCCACCCCCCTCCCCTCTAGAACCCTCAGTTTGTTTCTCAGAGTCCATAGTCTCTCGTGGTTCGTCTCCCCCTCCGATTCCCCCCCTTCATTCTTCCTCTCCTGCTATCTTCTTCTTCTTCTTCTTTTTTTAACATATAATGTATTATTTGTTTCAGAGGTACAGATCTGTGATTCAACAGTCTTGCGCAATAAAAATATGAAACGCTTCATGAATTTGCGTGTCATCCTTGCGCAGGGGCCATGCTAATCTTCTTTGTATCATTCCAATTTTAGTATATGTGCTGCCAAAGCGAGCACTGTTTGTTTTTTAATTAAATTGCCTCTAAGCAAAACAATCCCTAAAAATTTTAGGCTCCTTTTCCAAATCTACCAAATAAAGGAAACGTAGCCTAATCTATGTGATTCACAGGTTTCTGATGAGGGGTAAATGAGGCAACAGGTGTGGAAAAAGGTTAGTTTGTTTTTTTGTTAAAGAACATGATTTTTTATTTTACTAAGGCATGGAAATATTTGAAAAATGTTTTAAAAATATGGCCTTATTGTTACTTATAACAAAATTCCAATAGAATTTAACCCTCTTGGTGTCTTACAAATTTTATTGTGATAGAATTTCACCTTCACATATTTGTATTAGTGAAAATAATCCTAATATTGACTATTTTAAAATTTTTATTCCTAATATTTTTAGTAAAACATAAAAATATGTTCAGTAAAACAGTAAAACTGAAAATAACTAAGAAAATACTTAACACTGAAAAATACTAAGTTAAAAAATAGCTAAGTTTAAATGTACTTTATGGACTAAAGATAACATTTTCCTGTACAAAGTCTCGGCTATGTATGTGTATGTCTGTCTCTTTGGATATCTTTGGCTCAGTAAACATTTATTGAATACTTTTCAGTTTAGGCACTATGAAAGTAATACTATATATAGCAGTAGCTAACATTTAGTGAATCTTACTATGTAACAGTGCTTAAAACTTTGCATATGTTATTTCATTTAATATTCACAATTAACCTATATGGTAGGTACTATCATTACCATATTTTATGTTAGATGAGTAATTTCCTAGAAGTAATAAATCCTGTTTGCCAATCGCATTATAGATGATTAAGACAGAGTCCCTGTTCTCAAGAAGCTCCCAATTAAATAGTAGATTAACACAAACATTTAAAAAATTGATCTCATGAGACAAAAAATAGTTCACAATGTTATAAAGATATGAACAAGGCCCTAAGGGATTGGTAAGTATTGTCATTCTAGCCAGAAAAATGAGAAGGAAGTAGCTTTTGAACTGGTCTTTAAAAAGTTGTAAAATGACCAGAAATCTTAGATACAGAATTCTGCAGACTGGATTGCTTTTCAGATGATGATAAAAATGCTTATGTGCCTTTCATACCTTACTTAGAATAATGCCAAAGTATCAGAACTCCTGGGCATTATTTTTCCTTTTGCCTCTCCTTTGCTGAATTATGTGGAAGAGAGCATTACACCATCTGCTTCTCAGTTTATCCTTCAGGAGAATGTGACTAAGAAATTGACCTGATAGCACTTACATTGCATTTCTCAAGGGACACCAAAACAAATCTGATAGAGGGTACTTAGGTACAAGTATTTTCTCAGCTGTAAAAGTATGAAAATGATAGTGTGTTAGTTAAATAAACCTTGCATTTTGTATTCATTCTTAGCAGTCATTGAATAGGCAAAACTGAAAACCAGTGTTTACATTCACAGTAATTGCAATTTTTGTGATAGGTTTCTTATATATAGGAACTCAACATGTAATTTTATAACATTAACAATCATTTTTGAAAAACAATAAATTAATGCAGCTGTGCTTTTGAAGAATATCAGCAAAAGCAGTCAAGTTAATACAGAATTGCTTGTTAGGAAATTTTTTTAATTGAGGAAATGACAGGATTGGCGTTATTATTATTACTCAGACCTTTGTTGTAAACTATGGCAAGGATATAAACAATGAATTTAACTTTGAAAGATTTGTGTGCTTTCTAAATTAAGCACACAAGAAAGTATTATACTGTATCAGGAGATGCATTTTCTGCTAGCATAATTTATAATATGACAGTTAAATAATTAATCAGATGGTTGGATACAGAGGGATTTTTCTCAAAAAGAGAGAAAAGGATAAATTACTCCATGCCAATTGAATAATATTCCAAACACAAAAAATAAAGTCAGGGGGAGACATAAAGATGCTTTAATTTTGTAGTTTGTATAGACTGCCATCCATTATATGAGTAATAAATGTTATGTCCATATTCATGACATTTAAAAAAATCTGGCACTACTTCAAGCTACTTTTTCTGAATATCATTAATATTAATATGTAATTATTGAGCTAATTAATGTACATATGGACAAGTCACTGTTCCCTAGTCTGTTGTGGATATATAATTTAAATGTTTCTCATTTGATTAAATGAAATCTCTTTTTTGAACATTTTGCTTAGCCTGAAAAGAAATATATATTAGTGATAAATAGCAATTTTGGTTTCTGTATTCTATTGGTGGTGCAGGTATTTTGTTTGGCATTAATTTTATATAAAAATGTATATTTGGTGTCATATTTAGTTGTTTAACAAAAGACTGATACATGTTTTACTATAACAACTGTTAGCATGCCCTTCACTACTTATTTATACATATTCCTCTCTATTCTAGGTAGTGGAATTATCTGTGTAATTGAGTAAAAACAGGAGTGGCCACAGATGTATAAGAAAACTCTTCAGCAAATTATTGAATTTGCCAAACCTCTTCTTAAAGACCATTTTTGCAGTTCTGTCCCATTGAAATGAATTGCCTGGGTCTTTAGAGTATGCTGAGAAGATTAAAGTAAAAGAGAGGAAAAAGAATCATTTGGAGAAGGTTTGAATGAAGTCTTTGCATTCTGGCTAAAAAATAGTCTGAACTCTCTATCTAGCCCCTACATATAAAAAGAGCAGGGGAAGAAATGCTTCCATAGCTGTATGTTGATGGAATGAATTGTTTGTTTTCAAGGGCAAACTAGCATTTTATTTATTTATTTATTTTTAGTTTTATTTTTTTAAGATTTTATTTATTTATTTGAGAGAGAGAGAATGAGAGACAGAGAGCACAAGAGGGAAGAGGGTCAAGAGGGAGAAGCAGACTCCCCGCTGAGCAGGGAGCCTGATATGGGACTAGATCCCGGGAGTCCAGGATCATGACCTGAGCCGAAGGCAGTCGCTTAACCAACTGAGCCACCCAGGCGCCCCCAAACTAGCATTTTAAAGCTATTGCTTTTTTAGTAAAATATAGTATGTTGTTTTCCAGTTTTATATTTAATCAGTTTAGTTTAATAAAATGCTATTTTGTATCAGGGACTGCAAGATAAGAAATACTTACAGAAAAAGACTGTTTGATCTGTGGATTTTTAAAAAGGCCATTGTATTTTCTACTGTCCTTCATCTTTATGTTTATGTTAGTGACTACCAGAAATAAGGAAAAGGTAAAAGCTCAGACTTTTTTTCCCTTGCTTGACATTTTATAGGCTCTTTCGTCATTGGAATGTGAGACAACACATTTTTGCAATCTACCACTCGGTTTCCCAATTCAAAAAAGAGATTTGGACACATTTTTTCCTAGCAGTACTCCATGGAAGAATTCACTTTCTCTCAGTGGCCGTTACATAAAACAGTAAGAATGATGCAGTCAACTCTCTCCTAAATTAACTAAATGAGATGTAATTGTAGATCATTTAAAACAGTATAGTCAGAAAGTCATTTTTCCTTCATTTTGAATAGTTTTATGCCATGCTGGGGTAACTTAACACCAGGGTACAAAAATGATATGTAGAGGCCAGAGTCCACCATGCAGATAAGACATACCTCAAGAAATAGAAAGCTTTTGTGTTTTTGTTGCATGATGGTGAACAGCTGTAACCATCAGCTAGCTTGCCCTTTTTGGCAGCTGGCTGTTTTTAGCATTTAAAAAAATTGCATGCTATTTGCCTCTGGTGCCTGGCATTCTTCAATTAAAATTTTAAATGTGTTCTTATCATCCCCTAACACAAAGCTCAGTTATGCAGTCCCCAATCTAGCCTGAGACACCTGTTCTTGAATCCTCTTTTTTTTTTTTAATTCAGAAAAGTTCAGTGTGAAATAAATCTCTGTGCTGTGTCATGCTAGAATAAAGAAACCATACATTATTATAATGGAACCAGATCAAGCTACTTAGATGGGCTTAAGTGAATGGTTGAGGCCTGTTAATGGATATGAGATATGATTACACCAAGGCCATTTCAGTAAAAGATTAATGTTGTTAATTTTAAGAGTTGTTTTGTTTTTGTTTTGTTAACAACAGTCTGGAGACGATAAATAGGGAAAGGGGCTTGATTATATATCGCTTTGATCTCTTGTAAACCTTAAAATTCCATTAATTAGGAAAGAGTAAGAAACTATTATATGTATGGACAAATTTTATGTAGCTGTTTGCCATAAAAGAAAGAGGACTTTGGAAGGACTGAATTTCCATTTATCTCAAATTATAGTCTTCAGATCAATATTGACCAGAAAATTCCTACGTTTGTGAACTTGAAAACATCTACACTAAAGTAGAAATTAAATACATTCAGATAGAACAAGTTTCTTCCCAGGGCAGAGGTTTCAGTTAAACCATGACTCATACTTTATTGAATTTAAGCTGTTCCTCCATATAGCCTTACAGTTGGACTGAGAAAGCCTTTGATTTAATAGAATGCTCTCTTTGTATTTCTAATTTGTGATAAATTTAGCCTTTGTTAGTTGGTTAGAGGTGTCATTGAAATCTTTCCAGGCCTGCCTCCCTCTTCAATCAAAGAAAACACCTTATCTTTTCCTGTAATTAATCATTTTTAGCACTTTCTTTGATATCCTTTTTTTTATTATTATTTTTAAAGAGCTTTCCTCATTTTGTCTCCCAGAAAACAACTCTAAGGGGAGATAGCATGATTTTTAATTAATATATGAAAAGAAAAAGAAGGATTAGAGATTATGTTAACTGGACAACAGTGTCAGAGATCAGAATTTTTTGGATTTAATTTCATCTGGATCAGATTGTTGTTCTGTTTTAATGGCGAATTTATTCATTCCATTTGGCATATTTTAAAATAAATTTTTAAAATATAAAGCAATGAACACCCATTGTTGAAAAACCCAGAAAGTATAGAAAATGTAACAAAGAAAATAAAAATACATAAATTATGTATGTATATTCTTTTAGTCTTTTTTGAATGCATTTTTTTTTAAATTAATAGACTTTGTTTCTTAGAGCAATTATATGTTTACAGAAGAATTTGTTAGAAAGTACAAAGTTCCTATATACTCCCTCCTTTTTTTTTCTTATTCCTTCTGTCCACCTCCATGGCCCTGTTTCCCTATTGTTAACATTTACCGTGGTGTGGTCCACTTATTACAGTCAATGAACCAGTATTGATACATTATTTTTGAAGTTCACAGTTTAGTGTTCAGTCTTTGTGTTGTATAGTTCTATGGGTTTTGCCAAATGCATAATGTTATGTATCTACCATTACATAATCATACACAGTACTTTCAGTGGCCTAAAAAACTCCTGTGCTCCACCAATTCACCCCCATTCCCTTCCTCCAACCTCTGGCAAGTATGATTTTTTTCTCTGTAATTTCGCCTTCTCTAGATTGTCATATAATATAGTTGGAATCATACATTAGGAAGTCTTTTCTGACTGACTGCTTTTTTAAAAAAGTTCCTCTGTATCTTTTTGTAGCTTGACAGCTCATTTCTTTCTGAACAATATTGAATTGTATGGATGCACTACAGTTTTTGTATTCACCTATTGAGGGACATCTTGGTTGCTTCCAATTTGGAGCATCTAGTTAATGAATAAAGCTGGTATAAACATTCGTGTAGGTTTTTGTGTGGGCATAAGTTTTCAGATTATTTGGGTAAATACTTAAGAGAGTGCTTGCTTGGTTATATGGTCAGACTATGTTTAGCTTTATAAGAAACTGCAAAAACTATCTTCCAAATGGCTGTCTTAGTCTGCTTGAGCTGCTGTAACAAAATACCACAGGCTGGGTGGCTTAAACAACAGACATTATTTTTCATAGTTCTGGAGGCTGGGAAATCCAAATTCAGAGTGCCAGCAAATTGGTTCTTGCTGAGAGCCCTATTCCTGGCTTGCAGGGAGCCACCTTCTTGCTGTATTCTCACATGATAAGAGTGAAGAAACTCTGGTGACTCTTCCTCTTTTTATAAGGGCATTAATCCCATCTTGGGGGCCCCACCCTCATGGCCTCATCCAAGCCTAATTACCTCCCAAAGGTCCCTACCTCCTAATACCATCACATTGGGGGTTAAGACTTCAACACGTGAATTTGGGGAGGACACAAACATCTGGTCTTTAACAGTAGCTATAGCAATTTGCATTCTCACCAGCAGTGAATGAAAGTTTTTGTTGCTCCACATCCTCTCTTACATTTGGTGTTGTCACTGTTGATTTTAGCCATCCTAATAGGTATGTAGTGGTATCCTGTTTTAATTTACAATGTGCTAATGATCTATAATGTTGCGCATCATTTCATGTGCTTATTCTCCATCTGTAAGTCTTCTTTGGTGAGATGTCTGTTCACATCTTTTGCCCATTTTTTGGTAGAGTTGTTTGTCTTCTTGTTGAGTTTCAGGAGCTCTTTGTATATTTTGGATTAAGTCTGTTAATAGATATTTTCTCCCTTCTGTGGCTTTTCATTTAATTCTTTTAACAATGTCTTTCACAGAGCAGAATTTTTCAATTTTAATGAAGTACAACTTTTCAATTTTTCTTTTATGGATTGTGCTTTTGGTGCTGTATGTAAAAACTCAGTGCCAACCCAAGGCCACCTATATTTTCTCCTGTATTTATTTTCTAAAATAGTTTTGAGTTTTACATTTAGGTCTGTGGTCCATGTTGAGATAATTTTTGTGAAAGATGTCAGTGTCTAGATTCTTTTTTTATTTCTCTCTCTCTCTCTCTCTCTCTCTTCTCTCTTCTCTCTCTTTTGCACGTGGACATGCAGTTGTTCTAGCACCATTTGTTAAAAGATGCTTCTTCTTTATTGGATTCACTTTGCTTCTTTGTCAAAGATCAGTTGACTATATTTGTATGTGTTTATTTCTGGACTTTCTGTCTTGTTCCATTGATCTATTTGTCTGTTCTTTCACCAATATCACAGTCTTGATTACTGTTGCTTTTCAGTAAGTCTAGAAGTCAGGTAGTTTCAGTCCTCTGAATGTGTCCTTTTTCTTCAATATGGTAATGGCTATTAGTCTTTCACCTTTCCATATAAACTTTAGAATCATTTTGTTGATATTCATGAAGTTATTTGCTGGGATTTTCATTGAGATTGTATTGAATCTATAGATCAAGTTGTGAAAAATTGACATCTTAACAATGTTGGGTCCTCCTATCTATGAATTTGAACTCTCTCTCCATTTATTTACATCTTCTTTGATTTATTCAGAGTTTTACAGGTTTTTATAGATATTATCGTATAGATATACATATTTTGATTTAAATGTCTTTTTCTTTCTTTCATTTTTGGTTCTAATATAAGTGATTGTATTTTTTAATTTTTTTTCAAATTTAAATCTGTATGTTTTTAATTTTAAATTCCAGTTGCTCATGGTGGTATATAGGAAAGTCGTTGACTTTTATATATTAGCCTTGTTTCCTGCAACTTCGATGTAATTACTTATTAGCTCCATCAGTTCTTATGTCAATTCCATGGGATTTTCTACACAGATGATCATGTCATCTGGGAACAAAGGTAATGATAGTTTTATGTCTTTTTTTCTAATCTGTGTACCTTTTATTTCCTTTTCTTGTCTTAATGAATTAGCCAGGACTTCCAGTACAATGTTGCTGGAAGTGGTGAGAGGAGACATCCTTGCCTTGTTCCTAATCTTAGGGAAAAGACATCAGGTTTCTTACAATTATATATGCCATTAGCTGTAGGGTTTTTTAGATGATCTTTATTAAATTGAGGAAATTTGCCCTCCTGAGAGTTTCTGTCATGAATGGATTTTGGATGTAAATTTTTCTGTATCTATTGATACTATAAGATTTTTCCGCATTAGCCTGTTGATGTAAGGGATTACATTAATTGATTTTCAAATGTTGAACCAGACTTGAATAACCTAGAATAGATCCTACCTGGTCATGGTATATAATTCTTTTTATACATTATTAGTTTTGATTTGCTAATGTTTTCTTGAGGATTTTGCATCTATATTAATGAAAAATATTAGTCTGTTTCATTTCTTGTAATGTCTTTGCATAGTTTTGGAATTAGTGTAATGGCCTCATAGAATAAGTTAGGGAGTGCTCCCTCTGCTTCTGTTTTCTGGAACAGATAGAAAATTGATGTCATTTTTCCCTTAAGTATTTGGTAGAATTCATCAGTGAAACTATTTGGGTGTGGTGCTTTTTGTTTTGGAAAGTTATTAATTATTTATTCAGTTCCTTTGATAAATATAAACCTAACCAAATGATCTATTTCTCCTTGTGTGAGTTTTGGTAGATTGTGTTTCAAAGACTTAGTCCATTTCATCTAAGTCATCAAATTTGTGGGCATAGATTTGTCCATAATGTTCATTTATCCTTTCAGTGTCCATGGCATCAGCTGTGATGGTACCTCTTTCATTTCTGATATTAATAATTTGTGTCTTCTCTTTTCTTGGTTAGCCTGACGAAGGGCTTATCTATTTTATTAATCTTTTCAAAGAACCAACTTTTGGTTTTGTTGATTTTTCTCTATTTTTTCCTGCTTTCCATTTTATTGATCTTTTTCTTATTTTGGATTTAATTTGCTCTTTTCCCCCCCTATTTTCCTAAGTTAGAATATTGATGTTATCTTTTTCTTTTTTCAATAGGTGCTTACAGTTCTATACTGTTCCCTCTAACTACTACTCTTGCTGTATCCCACAAATTTTAATGTTTTTTTTATTCTCATTTAATTCAAAAGTTTTTCAGTTTCTCAAGATTTCTTTAATTCTTGTGTTATTTTTAAGTGTTGTTTAATCTCCAAATATTTTGGGATTTTCTAGCTATTTTTGTGTTAATATTTTTTCATTTAATTCCTTCGTGGTCAAAGAACGTACTTTGTATGATGTCTGTTCTTTTAAATTTGTTAAGGTATGTTTTTTTGGCCCAGAATATGGTCTATTTTGGTGAATATTCCCTGTGAGCTTGAGAATATACATTCTTCTGTTGTTGGATAAATATGCAAGACAAGTAATGTAAGCAAAGAGATGGAAACTCTAAGAAAGAATGAAAAGTAAATGTTAGAAATTAAAAACATTGTAACAGAAATGAAGAATGTCTTTGATGGGCTCATCAGTAGACTGGACATGACCAAGGAAAGAATCAGTGACTGTGACGATATGGCAATATAAACTTACAAAACTGACTGGAAAGAGAAAAAGGAATGAAAAGGATGAAACATAATATCCAAAAACTGCAACAAGACAGTTACAAAAGGTGAATATACATATAATGAGAATACCAGAGGAAAAAGAGAGGAAGAGAAGAAATATCTGAAGTAATAATGCCTGAGAATTTTCCAAAATTAATGACAGGCATCAAACCGCAGATATATAAAGTTCAGACAGCACCAAGGAGGATAAATACTTTTAAAAAATCTATATTTAGGAATATTATAATCAAACTGCAGAAAATCAAAGACAGAATCTTTTGAAAGAAGTCAGGTAGATGGGGGTAGGGATCTTACCACTAGAGCAAGTAGGATAAGAATCACATCAACCTTCTCTTCAGAAGCCATGTAAGCAGGAAGAGGGTAGAGTGAAATACTTCAAAAGTTTTGAAAAAATACAACCATCTACTTAGCATTCTGTATTCAGTAAAATTATCCTTCAAAAGTAAAGAAGAAATAGACTTTCTCAGACAAACAAAAATTGGGGGAATGTGTTGCCAGCTTCAGGGAGAATGAAAATGATATAGGTTAGAAACACTATATATGAGTCTTAGAAAAGGAAAATAAAATCTTGTCTTTTTCTTATTCTTAATCTAACAGATAACAGTTTGTTCAAAGTAATAATAGCAACAAAATATTTGGTGATCATATCTTAGGGATAAGTGAAATAAATGACAACAGTGCTATAAAGGATGAGAGGGAGGACTTGGGATTATTCTTTTATAAGGTGCTTGCAGTTCCCATGAAGTGATACAGTGTTACTTGAAAGTAGACTTGTATAATTTGTAAATGTGCATTACAAACTCTCAGGCAACCACTTAAAAAAAAAGTTGTAATTTCTATGCTAAGACAGAAGAGAAAATGGGGTATACAGTGATAATTAAAACCAGAGAAGGCAGAAGAATAGAGGAAGATAAAGAACAAGGCCAATGAATAGAAAACAGTGACAAATATGGTTTACTTTAATCCAACTATATCAGTACTCACTTTACATGTAAGTGGTCTAACATATACTAATTAGTAGACAGGGACTGTTAGAGTGGATGAGAAAAAGCAAGACAACTACATGGTATTTACAAGAAACCCACTTTAAATATGAAAACACAGGTAGATTAAAAGTAAAGGGATGAGAAAAATACATCATGCTAACACTAATCAAAAGAGAGCTGGAGTAGCTCTATGAATTTCAGACAAAGCAGATTTCAGAGCAGGAAAATTATTAGCAATAAAGAGAGGCATTATATTATGATAGAAGGTCAATTTGCCAAGAAGCTGTAACTATCCTTAATATGCATGAACCGAACAACAGAGCATAAAAATATATGAGGTAGGGTGCCTGGGTGGCTCAGTTGGTTAAGCAACTGCCTTCGGCTCAGGTCATGATCCTGGAGTCCTGGGATCGAGTCCCACATCGGGCTTCCAGCTTGGCGGGAAGTCTGCTTCTACCTCTGACCCTCTCCCCTCTCATGCTGTTTCTCTCTCTCTCTCTCTCTCAAATAAATAAATAAATAAAATCTTGAAAAAGCACTAATGGACCATAAAATTTATAAAAAAAAAAAATATATGAGGTAAAAACTAATAGAATTACAGGGATAAGTATAGAGAGTATAGTTGGAGACTTCAACATTACTCTATCAGAAAGTGACAGAACCAGCAGTCAGAAAATCAGTAAAGATATAGTTGAACAGGACAATATCATCAGTCAACTGTATCTAAGTGACATGCATAATGTTTATAAGCATTATGTACAGTACCCAACACATGGTCTCAGTAAATGTTAGTATTATTACAAGACAGAGACTCTAGCTTATCTGAGGGTGAAAGACTAAGTTGTTAAATTCTGTAGACTGAAGCTGATGTCTACAAGATGGGCCCTGAGCAGGAGTAGAATCAGGTGGCAAAAAGGAGGGTGTTGCTGACCCAAACAGACCATGTGGCCACAAAGACATGGTATGAATTGCAAATTTCCCACCTCCTGACATACAGTTGTACTTCCTGCTTTTTTTCTTGGCAAATTCCCTTGTATTCTTTTGGTAATTTCCTTTTTACTTGAGCTAATTTGACTAGGTTTCTATTCTTTGCAACCAGTGATCCTTGGCTAAAACAGTTCTCAATAAGTATTTTTTGGTTGCTTGATATTGGTGAGAGGAAATAGTCATGTACACGATTTGTTCTAACAAAACAACTATGTAGTACTAGCTTCAGAACTCCAATATCCTTTATATTATGAATTTTATATTCTACTCTGACCAAGCAAGCCGTATCATCAGGCAGAAGTAATATTCTATTCTTCCTCTTATCCTTTTATGTTTTTATGTTTTACCTCTTATCTCCATACTGCAAGGAAAAGAAATAATGGTTTCTTGGTACACAAAGAAAAAGCATCCTTTAGAGCCAAAATATAACATAGTCTTATTATCTGATATATATAATTTCCTGTGCATTGAAGCCTAAGAAGGGCATTTGGGGTCATAACACTGATTAATCCAGTTAAGTACTCTGATTTACAGTAGTTCTCAATGACATTTTATAGGAAATATAGTTGTCATCCATGGTGTCATGGTATGAACATTCATATTTTACCTCAAATATAATTTCTGGCTTAAGTTATCTTCTCTTGGGATAGTGAGTTCTGTAAGAATTCTACCTTCTGTGTAAAATTAGACTTTATTTATTCTTAAACTGCTTCTTTCAAACACCAGTGAAAGATCCCTAATTCTAAGATTTGGTGAACACATTCTTGAACACCTTGTTTAAATCTCCCATAATTTTATATGCTTGGAACATATAACTCTCACTTCTTCTCTTTTAGGATAGACAAGAATCATCCTGTTGTCATTTGGAAGATCTCCATCCCTCTAAATATTATTTCTTTTTGTTCTTGAGATGTAGTAGTTTAACTGAATGAATTTATTAGTATATAAACACAGTTATGATTGTCCCCTTTCATTTATGTTCAACTAAATGATCTATTGAATTGACTTAAAAATTACTCTGTATCACCTCTTAAAGTCCTTTCTCTGATCTTTTTTAATCTTTTAGAAATTCCACTGACATGAATAAAGTTCATTATTATAATAATCAAGGCTGAAATTTGTTTCTGAAAATATAAAATATTTGTATTTGTGATTCATTTTGGATAGCATCTGTTATTATATCCTGAATTTTGGATGATAATATCAGAAGTAGATACTTCAATTTATAAGGTCTTCAGGAGCAAATTGAAATTCGTTCATTTTTACTTATCTACTAATATACCATTTAAGAAATTAAAGGTGGAATTATTTTTTAAAAACAGACATTTTTTTTTAAAGATTTTATTTATTTATTTGACAGAGAGCGACACAGTGAGAGAGGGAACACAAGCAGGTGGAGTGGGAGAGGGAGAAGCAAGCTTCCCGCAGAGCAGGGAGCCCGATGTGGGGCTCGATCCCAGGACCCTGGGATCATGACCTGAGCCGAAGGCAGACGCTTAACGCCTGAGCCACCCAGGCACCCCCAAAACAGACATATTTTAGACTGCAAAATATTTTTGCTTTAATGTTTAATAGTTGAAAATAAGTGTGTAGATGAGAGTGGTATACATGTTTAATAAATCTCTTTATGATAACTTTGCTTTTTAGATTCTTTGTTCTGAAGTAAGCTGTTTCTCTTTCATGGAAGGGCTATTGTATAATTATGAGGAAATAAGACTGTCATAGGTTGGCTAATTCATATTCTATTTACAATCAAATTATGAAGGTATTATTAACTCTTAACCAGGAGCTTTAAGTTGACTCAGAAGCACCCTAAATGTTTCATACAAATTATTTAAATTTGAGATAATCTGTCTTTAGCCATTATTTTTGTTTCTTCAGGGATCTCAGTATGAACCCCAAATGACAGTGAATTAAGTTGTTTTGTTTAGCCAGTCTAATTGTTTTGTATGTATATGTGATCAGTGTTTGAAGTTTATGTCCTTTACTTTTTTTTTTTTAAAGATTTTATTTATTTACTTGGCAGAGAGAGAGAGAGACAGCGTGAGAGGGAACACAAGCAGGTGGAGTGGGAGAGGGAGAAGCAGGCTTCCCGCAGAGCAGGGAGCCCGATGCGGGTCTTGATCCCGGGATCCTGGGATCATGACCTGAGCCGAAGGCAGACACTTAATGATTGAGCCACCCAGGCGCCCCTGTGTCCTTTACTTAATATTAAATTCCTTGATCTAGTGCCTGCTGTAGAGAGAGATGTGGACTTTACCCATTGGTGTTACCTTACTCATACCTGGAGCCCCACCCCTCCCTCCTTTTTAAAAAATTCCATGTAGAGTCATTTTTTTTAATGTTATGTTAATTGCCATACATTTCATCATTAGTTTTCGATGTAGTGTTCCATGATTCATTGTTTGCATATAACACCCAGTGCTCCATGTAGTACGTGCCCTCTTTAATACCCATCACCAGGCTAACCCATCCTCACACCCCCCTCCCCTCTAGAACCGTCAGTTTGTTTCTCAGAGTCCATAGTCTCTCATGGTTCGTCTCCCCCTCCGATTTCCCCCCCTTCATTCTTCCCTTCCTGCTATCTTCTTCTTCTTCTTTTTTTTTTTTAACATATAATGTATTATTTGTTTCAGAGATACAGATCTGTGATTCAACAGTCTTTGTAGAGTCATTCTGCTTTCTGTGAAACTTTAAGGTGATGGAGTAAGGTGGTGTAAAACTTCAAATTCTGGAGTCAGAATGATGTCTGGGTTCGACTCCTGTTTCTGACTCCTAGCTGGGTGACCTTGAACAAGTTACTTAAATTCATCTGTAAAATGGGGATAAGAGAGTACTCACCTCATAAAGACTTTGTGGATTAATTGGGATAATGTATGGAAAAGATTTAGTGTATTACCTGGCATGTAGTTGGTGCTCAATAAATGTCAGCCTTTAATTAAAGTTGCTGACAGGGAGCTGAGGCAGGGAGGCGATGGATGCAGGGGCTATTTTAGAAATGGCTTATAGCGTGCATGGGTCATTGAAGAGGAGTAAAGTATATGAAAAGAACAGACTCTGGACCCTCATCCCTGCCAAAATCTTTATGATTTGGGATAAAGATATGATTATGGTAAAATAGTAGCTTCTGATTTGGAGATTTAAGAGGTAAGACTTTGGGGCCTATTGATAGATAACTCTCTGCAGGTTGAAAAATGTGTTGCAGATGACAAGAAACCATAGCTAACCATGGCAGGGGAGTGACAGAAGTATTCCTTGGCAAATTCTAGTCCAGGTTCTCAAGAGGGTTGTGGTGGTGCTGTCCCTGATTTAAGTATAAATGATAAATGTCATAGGAACCGGAGTGTGAAATATCAAATCTGTACAAAGTATTGTCTTTTGTAAGCACTAACAAGCAAAAGACTACTTTTCGCTATCTCAGACATCTCCTTGCCCTATTTGTTTTTTATCTTCCTCCTTCCTCCCCTTTCCATGCTCTGTTAGTTAAGGTTTCATGCCTTTTGCCTCAGAGTTCTTTCTCTTCCTGTAGGGATGTCCCCTGCTCTTCCCCCAATTAAACCAGAAAGAGTAAAATATAGCCACTCCTTGAGTAATGTCTTCACAGTATTTATCTGAGCTATGCCACCAGAGGCTATAGATTGTAGAGTATTTGCTCTCTTCACTCTAGAGACCTAACACAACCCAGAAAAGGAGAGAAGGGGAGGGTCAGCCGACTTGGAACAGACCAATGGCTGCAGTGACAGCAGGAGCTGCGGCTTGACACACAACGCTGTGCCCCGTCCCTTGTCTCTTCTTCCGCATTGGAAGCCAAGGCAGCTGGGAGAGAACACAGATTCTGTAGTCTGAGATGGCAGCATGCTAAAGGTGGAAATGGTGGCAGGGCAACTTTTGGAGCTGCTGGTACTTTATGGATTGGGTTGGCATACACAGCGAGGGAGAGAATCACAGACCTGTACTCCTGAAACAAAACAAAACAAGACAAAAAACAAGGGAGATTTGCTACCCCAATCCCTAGTTTAGTAGGCAAGATGTTTGTTTGGTCAGCAATTTGTGGACTGCTTTAGCATGGTGTTACTACACTCGATTTGGTTGTCTTCTCTCCTCATAGCTCACAAAAGTCTTAACTGTTAGGATTTTCTTCTTCCAACATGACTATATTTTCATTTTCTTCTCTCATGGGGTAGCCAGAATTTCCAGTTATAATTCTTATGTTTTTAGGGTATTGGGATTGACCTATACCCTATTATCAGAAAACTCAAATTAGGCCTTCCTGATTTATCATTTGAATGATAATTTAGCAGAAAAATCACAAGGAACTGTAAGTCCAACAGGAAACTTTATATTCTTAACTCCAACCAAGTGCTAATCACAAAGGCTGCTATAAAATTCCCCCAAAGCAAAAGGGAACACAGCATGCCAACTGACAGCTCTATCCTGTGAGATCCTGGTGGCCACCAGTAGACTCAGTCATCTCTCTCAGGAATCTCAGGCGATAAAAGGCTATTATTACCTGAAGGTCCTTCCTCCTGCCTATTTCTTTCAAGGGGAGTGACTTGTGGTGAAGGAGTAAGAGGAATATGAAAGTGGAATTGCAATTTTTTTTTATTTTTATTTTTTTTTTTGTAGTGAGAATGGGAAAAAGAGAGTTTGGGTTTTGGCTCTTTAATAATTTGATGAAATTAAGCCTTATCTTTCTTTCTGCTGCTTTTCATTCCTCTATTTTTTTGTTTTTTCCCCATGAGAAAAGCTATCCTAAAATTCTTTGGGATCCCTTGGATTAGAAGGAGTTTTTAAGTTAGGAAAAAGTACTAAATTATTAAAAAACAAAACAAAAACCAGAACACTCTTCCAAATCTCTACATGGAGTTATAGGGCCTATGCAATGTGAATCATCAGAGAAACTGTTGACACTGTCCCATTCATGAGCAAGCTGTCTATGGACTGTCTGGAATCTTGGCAAAGTAACATATATGTATATAAAAGTTAAATGACTAAATTTGTTTCAGAAACATGCAGAATGACTGCAGGGAGCCTTCTGTTCAGTGGCGTGAAGCAAAAAATCTCTTCGGTCTTTTTTCTTTTGACACTGTCCTGCCTGCCTTATCCTGAACTACATAACTCACTAAGATATTACATATTTTCCATTAGCCGTTCTTTTACTCCCGTATCCAGTCTGTCAGAATAACATTGAGGTCGGTGAACCATGAGTCTGGTTGCTTTTGCAAGGCATTTCTGTACTAGTAAAAGCAGAAAATACCTCATAAGAATGCTGCACAATCATTCCCATAGTGTGATATGCTAATTCTTAAGAATGTTGCTAACACTGCACTTTGTTTCATATGATTGAATTTAGAACTCTTACTCAATTGGTTGAAGGCTTCAAACTGGCAGTAATAAGTCTTTTGAGTTGTTGCTTAAGTAGAGCAGTGATAGAATTCATATGGCAGGCGACAGTTGCTCATTCAAGTTCAAGAAGAAATCTCTATCAGCCGCAGTGGTTGAAAAATAAAAGGAAAGTAGCCCAGCTGTTCACTTTTAATAGTATATCTTTCCTCCATATTTTAAATGAGAACAGAGCTCAGTCATTAAATGAAGATATAAATATTAATGTCATCATTGTTAAAAATCCTGAAGAATAGACCTCATACATTTATGTGACTTTTTTTTATGTCCCATCTTACTGTGTCCAAGTAAAAATCAAGAAGGTTCCCCCAGTGCCTCTGGAGGTCTCACCACAGCTAGTTAGCTTTCAGTCTTGATCTCCTTTTACTCGTACCTCCCATAACAAGTCTCAGAGAGTTTAGTAAGAATTTAAGCAGTCATATTTGGGCCACACAGTGTTAAAGCATGTAAATCCCAGAAGTCCAGAAAGTCTTTGTATATCTAATTTAAGCATACAAATTCTTTGCTGTAATACATATTACTAGTTTAGACAACTTACTGTCATTCTATGCTTTCAGTGTAGAACAGAATTTTGGTCAAGTCAATTTAGTGATGATAGGATGTCAGAGCTTTCAGATAGCCAGAGTCACTACCCTTCAGTGTGAACATTTGTTTATTATTTTGAAAAGATAAAAGCTGCCTATTATTCTTTTTTTTTAAGATTTTATTTATTTATTTGACAGAGACACAGCGAGAGAGGGATCACAAGCAGGGGGGAGTGGGAGAGAGAGAAGCAGGCTTCCCGCTGAGCAGGGAGCCTGATGCGGGGCTCGATCCCAGGACTCTGGGATCATGACCTGAGCCAAAGGCAGACGCTTAACGACTGAGCCACCCAGGCACCCCTAAAAGCTGCCTATTATTCTATTGCCTATGGTAAACAGTATGAATAAGATTTACTTTGGGTGTGTATCTTCTATACTCCTTTGGGAGTATATCTTTGGCTCACTGAAATTGGGAACTTTGATTATTTTTCCAAAAAATATGATGTTTTAGCACATAATCTCTTTTTTACCAAACTCTAGCTAGCTTCTTAAGAATTGTTCAGCAGAATTGATCCCAGGGTAAAGAACTAATATTTTTTTTGAGAATTACTATGTGTCAGGCATTGTGCTCAGTTTTCTCCATGTAATATCTCATCCTTAAAATAACTCGATGAATAAGATACTATAATTAATCCCATTTTACAGATGAAAAAAGTGCTGTTATCAATGCCATTTTCCAGATGAAGAAACTGGGGTGAAGTTAAATACAACTTACCCAAAGTCACACAGCTGTTACGTGATAGAGTATTTGAACATGAGTTTTTGTCATTCCAAAGCCCATACTTGTAATTGCTCTGCACTGTAGTCAAGATGCTGTGTGAATAGGCGTTTGCTTTACCATATTTGTTTGATGTCTCTCCCTTGGTCCAGCCTCATGTAGGGCCGTGAGTCTCAGCAGTGGGCACAGTCTTTGGAAAGGCTCTTGGGTATGATGGCATTTACCAGCTGTAACCATTCAAGGAAACCCTTAGAAAGGGAATTAAAACCTCATTATACACATCTGTACCTATTTGAGGGGAGTCTGGACATAATGTGGATATTGAAGGAAATCTCCTTAGGAGTCTTGAGACCAGAAAGCAGATAGCTTTTTTGGTTCAGAATTACCAAAGTGTTGCCTGTAATCCCCTCCTCCTCCCAAGTGAAATTTAAGTTGCAGATAGTGATGTTTTATTGGAGATTTTTCCCAACTGGCAACCCTATTCCAAACCTCTTTATTTGGACCATTTATATATGAATTCTGTCTTCAGGAGATTTTCTCCTCTTAAGTTCTGTTTCTCTCACAAGTCAGAGTGATACAGTCACTGAGTAGCAACTGAAGAGACAGTAAATGCAAAGAAATCTCATGGACTAGGACCCCAAATCTTTCCACCCTTGAAACATTTTTCATTATAGCAGAACCTGTTCATTCATGGTAGATGTTAAGGCCTTTCTGTTGAATCTACTAATGATTAATAATTCTAATTGACTAATTCCAGGGCTAGTGTCTCTGTCTTATGGCACATGGAATGATAACAGAGTAATGCTTTAAAAAATGGGGTTGCTGTGAATTGAGCAGCAGGGAAGAGGGCTTCTCTAGAGATACTTGCCTGCAGCTCTGGAGATCCTGTCAAAGAGCTAACTATGCTACTGGCAGAGGGCTGTAAGTGTACTAACAAGCCTACTGAGTCTTCCCTGCCTTTAGCAAAGAGAATGACCTTACAAAACAATTAGCAACAGGAAGAGGTAGTCTTGAAAATGAGTCTGAAATAATAATGACCATATCAGTTCAAGTTGAACTAGGCAGTCAGTTGTGTAATACCTAGGCTAGCTTGCTCTGATTCTTTCCAAAGAATCTTTTTGTATGACTTATACATACAGAACATTCTCTTGCTGGAAGGTTGATGCTGGAAGGATATTTTTTTTTTTTCCCAACACTAAATAAAGTCTTAATAGAATGGCAGGACACTCCTGATTGATCAAAAGGGGACATACTTAAATGCTTTGAAATATCTAGGTTCCAGAAAGCAGAATGTAATGTAAATAATGCAGTAAACACTAGATAGAGTCTAATCCTGGCCCTTTATTAGCCTTATTACCTTTGAGAAATTTACTTAACCTCTCTAGTTTATTTCCTCTGTGAAATGAGGGAGTTTAAGTAAATCTGTGTTTCCCAAACTCTGAACCTACCACAGATTACTAGAGATTAATTTAAGTGGCATATGAGACAATTTCAGACAATTTCCTGATAAAAGATTAAAATAAACATTGAATCGCATAGTTGAGAAAGTTACTTCTTTTTCAGTCTTTCTAATTATGCCAGGCAAATTCTCAATTTGATATCAAGATATCTTTAATAGTTCTTTAACACTGGATAATTGTTCGGGGGTGGAGATGGGTAGGAATAGGTACTGGAAATCCTCTATTCCTCAAGAGTTTTGTTTTGTTTTGTTTTTTTATTTTATTGTGTTATGTTAGTCACCATACATTACATCATTAGTTTTTGATGTGGTGTTCCATGATTCATTGTTTGCTTTTAACACCTGGTGCTCCATTCAATACGTGGTGGGGGTGGGAGGGATGTGGTGGCTGGGTGATGGTCATTGGGGAGGGTATGTGCTAAGGTGAGTGCTGTGAATTGTGTAAGACTGTTGAATCACAGTCCTCAAGAGTTTCTATAGAAGAGAAGTGAATTCCATTCCTTCAAGGGGAAAGTACTGAAGTGCTTTTTTGCTTCTTTCTGTCTACCATTTCCCTTCCACTTGGAAGGAAAGTAGTATACAACTGGTGAGTTTAGGAGGAGGAACCAAATGTGTGAGGCACAGCCCTTTCTGGTTTCTCTCATGGTACAGCCCCCTCTCAGAAGGCATGTTCCTCCTCCCCTGTGTAATAGGCCATGGTTGACAAACTCTGCCTAGGGCTGGGTGGGAACTATTAGGAAACCCATAAGGCCAAAAATCCAAAACAAAGAACCACATTCTGTAGTTTATCCTTATAGTAATCAAGCTGATACTTTGATTGCCATTTTATTCTTCTCTGTCTCTCATTTGGTTTCAAACTCATAGGAGATGTAAGGGAAAAAGCAGTTATACCCCTTTAACATCTCTGATAATCTTTTTAAATAGAAATCTGGCTTGGGCTCAGAACCGTTCACGGGGAATAGTATCTGTATAGAATTTAATAATATGGTTTTGTTTTCAGTGAAGTTATTTAGTTGCCATCTTTAAAATAAATTCATGCAAGTTTTAAAATGAATTTTTAAAACATTAAACAGTACAGATAGTGCATAGATATGGTAAAAATTATAAAGTTCATACATAATTGACTAAAGTTTAGAAAACACTGAACAAAATTATCTCTAGGATCTATTCCAGATTTAAATTCTTTTGAATATGTAGACCAGTGGAATAAAAAATGTTAGGTGGTAAACCAAGTTAAAAAAGGAACCTTCTTATATAACATATGTAATATGTTATTTTCATTTATTTTGAAATATATCATTATTGAGGAAGCTAAACTTTTATTTTTATATAAATGAAAATGATAAATTCATAATATTTTACTAGGCAGTTGAGTATTGATATCTTTTTGATAGCATGTTTTTTGGTGATGATGTTTTGTTTTATTTTGTTTATTTTTCTTTCACTGAAAGCAGTCAGTTCTGGGAGAGGTTTTTGAACTAGAAATCTTGGAAGGCAAGCACCATGTTATTGTTGTATACTCTGCCTCATACAGTGTTTGGAATATAGCAGTGTTCAATAAATATCTGAACTGAATGAATGAATGAATGAATGAACAACGAATCAACAAAAATAAACTGAATTCTCCATCTTGAAGGTATAGGCATAGTTTTCATTTATATCTGAAAGCTGTCAACAGGACTAGCTGTAAGAAAGCTGAGGCCTTGGAGCAATCAGAAAGGGTAATACTTCTATATAAGTGAAAGACAGAGCTAGTTACACAGAGCATTTAGAATAACCTTGTTAGGAAGAAATCACAAAAGGAAGGTAGCCCTATTAATTTTGCTTTTGTTTATGGTCATATAGGAGAGGGTAGATTTTTCCTTTCTTTCTCTCTTTTTTATAAAAAAAACTGTTTTCCCTTCCTTTTTTTCTCTCTCATTCATGTACTACATCTCTTATCATGTCCATATCAGAGAAAGCACCCCAGTTTCCCTTGCCTTAGGGAGATTATTAGAGCTTAATTTAAAATGTAGCTCACTCTTGGGGCGCCTGGGTGGCTCAGTCGTTAAGCGTCTGCCTTCGGCTCAGGTCGTGGTCCCAGGGTCCTGGGATCGAGCCCCACATCGGGCTCCCTGCTCAATGGGAAGCTTGCTTCTCCCTCTCCCACTCCCCCTGCTTGTGTTCCCTCTCTCACTATCTCTCTTTCTCTGTCAAATAAATAAATAAAATCTTAAAAAAAAATAAAAAATAAAAAATAAATAAAATGTAGCTCACTCTTTCCCCATACACTCTTAATTACAGTTTCTCATCTGATAGAGGTGCCCACTCCTTTCTTTCTTTCTTCCTTTTTTTTTTTTTTTTTTTTTTGGTGCCCACCTCTTTCTTAACTGGCACCCTAGGTGAACTGCAATACTGGTAAATTTTTTTATTGCCATTTATTCGTGCAACAAGTGTCATGTTTCAAGGGCTTCGTTCTAAGAATACTGAAATGAGTCTTACATATCAGAGAGAGAGAATATTAACCAGACATTTTTAATTTTTAGTTAGGCCAACTGACTTTCTAATAATCATGCAGTTGGTTTGAGTGATTACTTTCCCAGGTCATGTAATTTACCTTAAAACATTTTGCATATATGCAAAAAAAAAAACAACCTGAGGACTGTGTTCCATTCTGGTAAATACATTTTAAATGTATTCTAGGTTTATTCTCTACAAATGCATTCTTTTTTTAATGGTCCAGTGATAAACTGTGATTCTAATTCATTATGCACAATGACAACATCTTAAGTGGAGTCATTTTGTATGTTCGGGTTAATATTTTCTGTTATTGAAATTTAAATCAGTACATTTTATATTTGTGAAATTTCTGTGCCTCATGTCTTTATGTCTTCTCGTTATTACTATGTGGACTTCAATACGTAAATTCTAAAGTCCCTGGCTTATCCCATTTTGGGATGTTCATCTCATTGCCTTATAAAACTGGTAGAACAGCAATAACAATGATATAGAAGTTGGATTCTGAAACTAATCATCATCTACAAAAATTAGTATCTAATCTCTGTTCTAACTTTAAATTAATATCCAGGTAAATGATCAACATAGATTATATTATTATCATAATTAAAATAAAATAGACAATTTGGCCAAGAAAAAAGAAGACTTTAGAATTATCTGGTTTTTTTTCTAAAAGATATAAATGTGTGGTTTATAATTATAATCTTTAGGTATCTCTAGTATCACTGTGCTCTTTTAGCCATTTGCTATGACAGTCTGGAAGTTTGGAGAACACTTTATTGTCTAGTTCACAACAATTAAAAAAACAGAACTTTGCCTTGCTGGCTGTGTTCACTAGCAATACGGTTATTCTCTGACTAGATGCTTTGAGTGCCAGACACATCCTTGTCTGGGGCATGAGGTGTTGATACGGCAGCTATGTTATGACAGGAAAAAAAGAGAAAACTCCACGGACTTGAGAGGCAGACCAACCTAAATGTGAAATTCAGCTCTGTCACTTCCGTGCCAGTACCTTGGACAAGTGACTTAACTGCCTCTATAAAGTGAGAATTATAATACTGCTTCAGCCTTGCTCTAAGGGTGAAAGCATCTGGAGTGAGGTCTTCTTAATGGTAACTGTATGAGGAAAGCAGTGTGGTGATGGTACGTTTTGATATCCTCGCAGGTGAAGTGAAGGACAAAACTGTTCAGGTGGTTGAGCTCCCCATTGTGGACAGTCTGCACCCCCGTCCACCGTATTTACCCTTGGCGGTACCTGAAGACCTCGCAGATCGGCTCGTACGAGTCCACGGCGACCCTGCAGTGTGGTGGGTGTCCCAGTTTGT
Organism: Zalophus californianus; assembly: GCF_009762305.2. Lineage (NCBI taxonomy): Eukaryota > Metazoa > Chordata > Mammalia > Carnivora > Otariidae > Zalophus > Zalophus californianus. Next base: position 34,711,214 of record NC_045600.1, on the reverse strand, counting down.
CAAATACTTGATCCGCCCACAACCTTGGCTGGAAAAGGAAATAGAAGAGGCTACCAAGAAGCTTGGCTTCAAACATCCAGTTATTGGGTAAGAATCTGATATAGTCCTCATAAAATGATATGTAGTAGCAGAGATATGTATAGTTTACAATATATTGTAAACTTTATGATACATAGTTTAATTTTCAGAGCCCCACCCAAAAACAGATGTTCCAGAGTTTACCTTAGGTCACAGGGAGATCATTTTTCCTTTGTTCAATTAGAACAGCTGAGTCATCATACTTTGTTACCTTCACTCGCTTGTCTATTCATTCAACAAATATATTAAACCCATATTTCTGAAATTAAACCCTGTCTCCTGGGGAAGCTAGCAAAATTTTATTTTATTGAGAGTATTTTGGATGTCATACATGACTCCTGTCTTATCCTAACAAGGCCATGAGATGAAGCTGTCACATTTATAGCTTTTCTTTTGTACTTTTTTTAGGCTTCATTAATTACCACTGGTGATTATTTTGCATTTTTTGATGTTCTGTTCTCTTTTCTGTCCTGGAAGCTGTTTTTGAGAATATAAGAGGACATTTATAGTGTAAGATAATGTTAAAATTATTATTTAAAATTATCTCTTGGCCCACTTGGGAATTATCATGTACATATGCAATTAGTCTCATGTTTATCTTCAGGGAGATGTATCAGGAAATCCTATGACCAAGGAGAATCCAAAGGAGCATCTTTGCTCATAAGTATATGCTCCTGTAAACATACATAAAAAAGTTATGGGAAGAAGAATTTTCCTGAGTCCCGGTGCCAGATTTCAGAGCTTGGGAAAATTTTCTTTGCTTAATGGAAAGAATACTGGACTGAGACTTAAGTGACCTGGCCAGTATCCCTGGCTTTTTCCTAATTCTGGACCAAGTAACTTATTAATGGTATTGGGCTTTCATTTTTCCATCTGTAAAATAGGGAAGGTAATAACCTGCCCTAAAAGTGATGATATGATAAGGAGGATAAAAAGATTTTAGTTCAGTGGGAAAAAAAAGTACTGTAAAATATTACTACCTTTCAGAGAGACTGATGCTAAAATAATTCCTGAAAATAAACTTGTAAGCTAGGCTGTGGCATTCTGTAGCTTATACTGTTTGTGATAAAGTCAGCTATTGAGTAATATTAATACATGTGTTGATTTATTCACTTATTTGCAGAACATTTATTGAATACCTGCTACTGTGAGGGACAGAGATTTTTTTTTTAATGGCTTCTTCTAGCTTATTATAGTCTATTGGAAAAGACACATGCCCAGCTAACATTACATGGGTAGAATGTGATAAATACCCTAAGAGGTATTTATGAGAGGTCAGGGAAGAAAAAATGTACTTCCATCTGGCTCAGGAAAGTCTTCATAGATTCAGTGTTTGAACAGGATCTTGAAAGATAACAGTATAGTAATTAAATTACCAAAATGTCTTCAACTACATTATCTCATTGATCCTATAACACAGTTCTGTGAAGTGGGCAGAGGTAACCGTTTTACAGGTAAGGAACTAAAGGAAAGAAAATTTCTGCCCAAAGTTCCAGAGTTAATAAAGGCAAAACCAAGACTTAGACCCATTTTAACTTTGCTTGGAAGCTTCCCTGCAGACCAGAAAGCTACCCTAATTGTCCATGGACCATCCATCATATTAAGAGTTGGCCAAATATAGAAAATTGAAGTACCACAGATAATTATTTGTACATTGAGGTAGTGTGCCGTAATGAAAGAGAAGGACACTAGAATTCAAGAATCTGGGGGTACCATCTAGCTTCTACCACTAACAAATTATGTGAGTTTGGGCAATGTACTTGATAATTCTGGGTCTTCATTGATTGCCACTCTTTCCTTGTTTAAAACTGAAAAAACTAAGTTAGATGGCATCTAAGGTTTCTATTCACATATTACTAAACAATTAGATTTGTGTGTCCACCCAACATTCATTCATTTATTCATTGTATTTGGTGCTGTTGGAAATAAATAAAATCAGATTCCCTGCTCCAAAAGAGCTTGATATCTAATACAGATGACCATTGAACAATGCAGGGTTAGGACTGCTCACCCTCCATGCAGTTGAAAATCCATGTATAACTTTTGACTCCTCTAAAACTTAACTACTAATAAGTAGCCTGCTGTTGGCTGGAAGTCTTACCAATTACATAAATAGTCGATTAACACTTATTTTTTATGCTATATGTATTATATACTGTATTCTTACAATAAAGTAAGCTAGAGAAAAGAAGGTGTTATTAGAAAATCATAAAGAAGAGAAAATAATTTACAGTACCGTACTATAAAAAGTCTGTGTACAAGTGGACCCACACCACTCACACCTACGTTGTTGAAGGGGCAGCTGTAGTGAAAGGCAAGTATACAACTTTTACTTTGCTGACAACTAGGTTGAAATGTATGTGAGAGAAACCAGCTTCCCTTTGCCTTATGTTGTCTTTGTATGTCTTCATATTTTTCACTGATAATGTCTTCAGAAGCATCAGTTTCCTTAACTATCTGATGAAAGACTTAAATTGACTTCTAATACCTTTCACAGGCCTAACATCCTGATTCTTCTCTAAAAACCATAATGCTCCTCTCTCAAATTCTTGATTCAGGCCTAATTTCAGGAGTACTTGGAGAATTGAGAAAATTGATGAGTAGTACTCTGCCACTACCCCAGCTGCTCCTCTTCCTTTGATTCTTCCTCTTTTGTTACAGCTCTTATTTGTTTTTATTTTCATTTTCATTTTCATATGTCCCACCCCACATCTTCCCTTGTGTCTTAGTCTTCATATGTATAGAAGTTACTGATCCCCATTTTGTTTATTTTTATTTTTATTTTTTTTTAATTTTTTATTGTTATGTTAATCACCATATATTACATCATTAGTTTTTGGTGCAGTGTTCCATGATTCATTGTTTGTTCATAACACCCAGTGCTCCATGCAGAACGTGCCCTCCTCAATGCCCATCACCAGGCTAACCCATCCCCCTACCCCCCTCCCCTCTAGAACCCTCAGTTTGTTTTTCAGAGTCCATCATCTCTCATGGTTCGTCTCCCCCTCTGACATACTCCCCTTTTCTTCCTCTCCTGTTATCTTCTTCTTTTTCTTTTTTCTTAAAATATGTTGTGTTATTTGTTTCAGAAGTACAGAACTGTGATTCAACAGTCTTGCACAATTCACAGCGCTCACCGTAGCACATACCCTCCCCAATGTCTATCACCCAGCCACCCCATCCCTCCCACCCCCAACCACTCCAGTAACACTCAGTTTCTTTCCTGAGATTAAGAATTCCTCATATCAGTGAGGTCATGTGATACATGTCTTTCTCTGATTGACTTATTTCACTCAGCATAACACCCTCCAGTTCCATCCACGTCGTTGCAAATGGCAAGATCTCATTCCTTTTGATGGCTGCATAATATTCCATTGTGTATATATACCACATCTTCTTTATCCATTCATCTGTCGATGGGCATCTTGGCTCTTTCCACAGTTTGGCTATGGTGGACATTGCTGCTATAAACATTGGGGTACACGTACCCCTTCGGGTCCCTACATTTGTATCTTTGTGGTAAATACCTAGTAGTGCAATTGCTGGATCGAACGGTAGCTCTAATTTCAACTGTTTGAGGAACATCCATACTGTTTTCCAGAGGGGTTGCACCAGCTTGCATTCCCACCAACAGTGTAGGAGGGTTCCCCTTTCTCCACATCCCCGCCAACATCTGTCGTTCCCTGACTTGTTAATTTTAGCCATTCTGACGGGTGTGAGGTGGTATCTCATTGAGGTTTTGATTTGGATTTCCCTGATGCCAAGCGATGTTGAGCACTTTTTCATGTGCCTGTTGGCCATTTGGATGTCTTCTTTGGAGAAATGTCTGTTCATGTCTTCTGCCCATTTCTTGATTGGATTATTTGTTCTTTGGGTGTTGAGTTTGATAAGTTCTTTATAGATTTTGGATACTAGCCCTTTATCTGATATGTCATTTGCAAATATTTTCTCCCATTCTGTCGGTTGTCTTTTGGTTTTGTGGACTGTTTCTTTTGCTGTGCAGAAGCTTTTTATCTTGATGAAATCCCAATAGTTCATTTTTGCCCTGGCTTCCCGTGCCTTTGGCGATGTTTCTAGGAAGAAGTTGCTGCGGCTAAGGTCGAAAAGGTTGCTACCTGTGTTCTCCTTTAGGATTTGGATGGACTCCTGTCTCACGTTTAGGTCTTTCAACCATTTGGGGTCTATTTTTGTGTGTGGTGTAAGGAAATGGTCCAGTTTCATTCTTCTGCATGTGGCTGTCCAATTTTCCCAACACCATTTGTTGAAGAGACTGTCTTTTTGCCATTGGACATTCTTTCCTGCTTTGTCAAAAATAAGTTGACCATAGAGTTGAGGGTCCATTTCTGGGCTCTCAATTCTGTTCCATTGATCTATGTGTCTGTTTTTGTGCCAGTACCATACTGTCTTGATGATGACAGCTTTGTAATAGAGCTGGAAGTCCGGAATTGTGATGCCGCCAGCTTTGCTTTTCTTTTTCAGTATTCCTCTGGCTATTCTGGGTCTCTTCTGGTTCCATACAAATTTTAGGATTATTTGTTCCATTTCTTTGAAAAAAGTCGATGGTATTTTGATGGGGATTGCATTGAATGTGTAGATTGCTCTAGGTAGCATTGACATCTTCACAATGTTGATTCTCCCAATCCATGAGCATGGAACGTTTTTCCATTTCTTTGTGTCTTCTTCAATTTCTTTCCTGAGTATTTTATAGTTTTCTGAGTACAGATCCTTTGCCTCTTTGGTTAGATTTATTCCTAGGTATCTAATGGTTTTGGGTGCAATTGTAAATGGGATCGACTCCTTGATTTGTCTCTCTTCTGTCTTGTTGTTGGTGTATAGGAATGCCACTGATTTCTGTGCATTGATTTTATATCCTGCTACTTTACTGAATTCCTGTATGAGTTCTAGCAGTTTTGGGGTGGAGTCTTTTGGGTTTTCCACATACAGTATCATATCATCTGCAAAGAGTGAGAGTTTGACTTCCTCTTTGCCGATTTGGATGCCTTTGATTTCTTTTTGTTGTCTGATTGCTGTGGCTAGGACTTCTAATACTATGTTGAATAGCAGTGGTGATAGTGGACATCCCTGCCGCGTTCCTGACCTTAGGGGAAAAGCTCTCAGCCTTTCCCCATTGAGAATGATATTCGCTGTAGGTTTTTCGTAGATGGCTTTTATGATATTGAGGTATGTACCCTCTATCCCTATACTCTGAAGAGTTTTGATCAAGAAAGGATGTTGTACTTTGTCAAATGCTTTTTCTGCATCTATTGAGAGGATCATATGATTCTTGTTCTTTCTTTTGTTAATGTATTGTATCACGTTGATTGATTTGCGGATGTTGAACCAGCCTTGCAGCCCAGGAATAAATCCCACTTGGTCGTGGTGAATAATCCTTTTAATGTACTGTTGGATCCTATTAGCTAGTATTTTGGTGAGAATTTTTGCATCCATGTTCATCAAGGATATTGGTCTGTAATTCTCTTTTTTGATGGGGTCTTTGTCTGGTTTTGGGATCAAGGTAATGCTGGCCTCATAAAATGAGTTTGGAAGTTTCCCTTCCATTTCTATTTTTTGGAACAGTTTCAGGAGAATAGGTATTAATTCTTCTTGAAATGTCTGATAGAATTCCCCTGGGAAGCCATCTGGCCCTGGGCTTTTGTTTCTTGGGAGATTTTTGATGACTGTTTCAATTTCCTTAGTGGTTATAGGTCTGTTCAGGTTTTCTATTTCTTCCTGGTTCAATTTTGGTAGTTGATACATCTCTAGGAATGCACCCATTTCTTCCAGGTTATCTAATTTGCTGGCATAGAGTTGCTCATAATATGTTCTTATAATTGTTTGTATTTCTTTGGTGTTGCTTGTGATCTCTCCTCTTTCATTCATGATTTTGTTGATTTGGGTCATTTCTCTTTTCTTTTTGATCAGTCTGGCCAGGGGTTTATCAATCTTGTTAATTCTTTCAAAGAACCAGCTCCTAGTTTCGTTGATCTGTTCTACTGTTCTTTTGGTTTCTATTTCATTGATTTCTGCTCTGATCTTTATGATTTCTCTTCTCCTGCTGGGTTTAGGCTTTCTTTGCTGTTCTTTCTCCAGCTCCTTTAGGTGTAGGGTTAGGTTGTGTATTTGAGACCTTTCTTGTTTCTTGAGAAAGGCTTGTATTGCTATATACTTTCCTCTCAGGACTGCCTTTGCTGTATCCCAAAGATTTTGAACAGTTGTGTTTTCATTTTCATTGGTTTCCATGAATTTTTTTAATTCTTCTTTAATTTCTTGGTTGACCCATTCATTCTTTAGTAGGATGCTCTTTAGCCTCCATGTATTTGAGTTCTTTCCGACTTTCCTCTTGTGGTTGAGTTCTAGTTTCAAAGCATTGTGGTCTGAAAATATGCAGGGAATGATCCCAATTTTTTGGTACCGATTGAGACCTGATTTGTGACCTAGGATGTGATCAATTCTGGAGAATGTTCCATGGGCACTAGAGAAGAATGTGTATTCCGTTGCTTTGGGATGGAATGTTCTGAATATGTCTGTGAAGTCCATTTGGTCCAGTGTGTCATTTAAAGTCTTTATTTCCTTGTTGATCTTTTGCTTAGATGATCTGTCCATTTCAGTCAGGGGGGTGTTAAAGTCCCCCACTATTATTGTATTGTTGTCAATGTGTTTCTTTGCTTTTGTTATTAATTGCCTTATATAATTGGCTGCTCCCATGTTCGGGGCATAGATATTTACAATTGTTAGATCTTCTTGTTGGATAGACCCTTTAAGTAGGATATAGTGTCCTTCCTCATCTCTTATTACAGTCTTTGTTTTAAAATCTAGTTTGTCTGATATAAGGATTGCCACCCCAGCTTTCTTTTGGTGTCCATTAGCATGGTAAATGGTTTTCCACCCCCTCACTTTCAATCTGGGGGTGTCTTTGGGTGTAAAATGAGTCTCTTGCAGACAGCATATTGATGGGTCTTGTTTTTTAATCCAATCTGATAGCCTGTGTCTTTTGATTGGGGCATTTAGCCCATTTACATTCAGGGTAACTATTGAAAGGTATGAATTTAGTGCCATTGTATTACCTGTAAGGTGACTGTTAACTGTCTGTTGTCTGTGTTCGTTTCTGCTCTTTGCTGCTTTTAGGTTCTCTCTTTGCTTAGAGGACCCCTCTCAATATTTCTTGGAGGGCTGGTTTCGTGTTTGCAAATTCCTTTAGTTTTTGTTTGTTCTGGAAGCTTTTGATCTCTCCTTCTATTTTCAATGATAGCCTAGCTGGATATAGTATTCTTGGCTGCATATTTTTCTCGTTTAGTGCTCTGAAGATATCTTGCCAGTCCTTTCTGGCCTGCCAGGTCTCTGTGGATAGGTCTGTTGCCAATCTAATGTTTCTGCCATTGTAGGTTACATATCTCTTCTCCCGAGCTGCTTTCAGGATTTTCTCTTTGTCTCTGAGACTCGTAAGTTTTATTATTAGATGTCGGGGTGTTGACCTATTTTTATTGATTTTGAGAGGGGTTCTCTGTGCCTCCTGGATTTTAATGCCTGTTTCCTTCCTCACATTAGGGAAGTTCTCTGCTATAATTTGCTCCAATATACCTTCTGCCCCTCTCTCTCTCTCTTCTTCTTCTGGGATCCCAATTATTCTAATGTTGTTTCGTCTTATCGTATCACTTATCTCTCGAATTCTGCCCTCGTGATCCTGTAGTTGTTTCTCTCTCTTTTTCTCAGCCTCTTTATTTTCTATCATTTGGTCTTCTATATTGCTGATTCTCTCTTCTGCCTCATTTATCCTAGCATTTAGTGCCCCCATTTTTGATTGCACCTCATCAATAGCCTTTTTGATTTCGATTTGGTTAGATTTTAGTTCTTTTATTTCTCCAGAAAGGGTTTCTCTAATAACTTCCATGCTTTTTTCAAGCCCAGCTAGTATCTTTAAAGTCATGATTCTGAACTCTAGGTCCGACATCGTACTAATGTCCGTATTGAGTAGGTCCCTGGCTGACGGTACTACCTCTTGTTCTTTTTGCTGAGGTGATTTCTTTCGTCTTGTCATTTTGTCCAGAGGAGAATAGATGAATGAGAGAACAAAAGGCTAACAGGTTTACAACGTCCCCAGCAAATATACTGTATACAAATCAGAAAAGACCTGAAACCAGGGGAAAAGAAAGGGAAAGAAAGAAAAAAGAAAGAGAAAAAGAAAAAAAAAAGAAAAAAAAGATAAAAACAAAAACAAAACAATTCAAAAAAGGCAGAATATGATCAAATATGATCAGGCTAGTGCATAGATCAGTGCCACACACTAGATTTTGGGCGTATTTTGGTCTGTTAGAAAAAAGTGCCTCCTAAAATTTTAAAGGAAGAAAGACATGTATGTACAAAATAAGGGTTGATACAATGAAGGGATGGAAGATGACTGTAAAGATGAAAATTATAAAAGATTTTATAAAAGGACTTGGTAAGATAAGTTGTTTGAAAAAAGAAAGGAGATTTAAGGAAAAAAAAAAAAGGAAAAAGGGAAAGAATGTGATCAGGCAGGAGACTAGAACAAAGCCATACACTAGTGGTTTAGGGTATATTTTGATCTGTTAGAAGAAACTGTACCTCAAAATTTTAAAGAGAGAACAACTTATATATATATGCCAAAAACAAGGATAACCACTATGAAGGGATAAAATATGACTCTAAAAATGAAAAAAAAATAAAAAGTTTTTTTTTTTAAAAAAAAGGGATTTATAAGATGTTGGTTGAAAAAGGGAAAAAGAAAAATAAAAAAAAGTCAACAAAAATTAACTTTGATGAAATAATGAATCATGGTAAAAAAAAAAAAAAAGAAGCCATGAATCTATGTGCAGTATTCCCCTAGCGCTGGAGTTCTCCTATTCTCCTTGATCGATCAACTTGGTCTTGGCTTGCTGGCTGTTTGTGTTGATCTTCTGGGGGAGGGGCCTGTTGCTGTGGTTTCCAAATGTCTTTGCCGGAGGCGGAATTGCCCCGCCCTTGTCGGTCCGGGCTAAGCAAGCTGCTCGGGTTTGCTCTCAGGAGCTTTTGTTCCCTGCAAGCTCTCGGTACAGCTTTGGAGGACCAGGGCGAAAATGGCGGCATCCCAGTCTCCGCCCGGAGGAGCCGAGAACTCGGGGCCCCGCTCCTCAGTGCGCCCCCAGAGAAAAGCAGTCACTCCCGTGTCCCCGGTCTCTGGCCACACTCCGTGCTCACCCGGCCTGTGATCGAGCGTTGCTATCTCTGGCACCCGACCCCGCTCGGAGTCTCCAAACCCAGCAGATTCCTGCAGTGCGTTCCCGCACCGCTCCTCCCCGGGAAGGAAGGGGAGTCTCCCCGGATCTGCTGCTTGTTGGGTCCTTGCTGGGGGAGCCGTGCCCCGACTGGGCCGCAGATCACAGTTTATGGCAACTCCGAGCTGAGAGCCCGCGACTCTGCTCCGTATCTGCAGCCGGCTTCCCCGCCCCGACACCTGGGAGCTCTGCCGCACTCAGGCACCCCCGGTCTCTCTGTGATCCCAAGGGTCCTGAGACCACACTGTCCCGGGAGGATTCCACCCCCCGCTTAGCCACTGCAGCGACGTCCCTCCGCCGAGCCAACTTTTAAAAGGTCCGATTTTGTGCTCCGCCGCTCTAGCACTTGCCAGAAGCGGCCGGCGGAGGCCCCTCCCCCGCCGTCTATCCTCCCGAATATCGCCTCGGATTCACTTCTCCGCACGTCCTACCTTCCAGTAAGTGGTCGCTTCTCTGTTCAGAGAGTTGTTGCTACTCTCCTGTTCGATCTCCTGTTGAGTTTGTAGGTGTTCAGAATGGTTTGATCCCTATTCAGCTGAATTCCTGAGACCAGACAAAATCTAGGTCTCCTACTCCTCCGCCATCTTGCTCCGCCCCCCCCATTTTGTTTATTTTTAAAGATACTATTTATTTATTTGAGAGAGAGTGCAGGAGTGGGGAGGGAAGGGCAGAGGGAGAAGGAAAAGCAGACTCGACAAGGACCCTGGGATCATGACCTGAGCCACCCAGGGACCCCTGACCCCTATTTTAAATGCTAGAGCTAAAGAAAGTACATGATGAAATTATGAGTAACAAATAGTGCTTCTTCTCATGAAGCTTTTCATTGAAATTCAGTGGAATTGTTCTTTCTGTCCCACTTCATCTCTGTGGAGCACAGTGAACAATTCCAATTTCATGAGAGAAGCAGTGATTAAGAAGGATGTGGGAAGAAAAAGATGATAGAATAGGTGTTCATATGATGGTATTCACATCTGAACTATAGTCTGGAATGCAAAGGAAAGAATACCTGCAGAGATATCAGATTAACTACAGTGAAAATAGACCCTCTCCAGATTCATAATGAAACGCTGGCCTTCGGCTTGACCTAAGGCCTGCCCATATAGTGTGACCTAAGGGGAAACAAATCTACCTTTTTCTTTTTCCCATACATGAATAGTATTTTAGTAATTTGGTAGGGGGGATGTAGGAAGGGCAAATTTAAGGAGAGTTTTAGTTTATGAAAATAAACTCTGACCATTATTATTTTCATTACAATTACTTTGAAAGCACTAAGATGGGAGGAGAGTACTGTGGAAGTCAGCACATATTCAGTGCAGGACAATGTAAGTCTTTGTCCCCAATTTTACAGTTTTAGAGCTTTTTTTAAAATAGGACAGCGGAGATCAATATCTGCTTGTGTTTGACAGAGTGAAAAACAGCAAAAGGAAATTCATTATGCATACAACAAAAGGGCTAGAATGTCTCCCTGAACTTAAAATAGTAAGAATTTTTAAAAGGTTTGCCTGCCTTGATTGTGCTATAGGAAGAATCCATGCAGGTCTGTGTTTTCCTCAGACAACTTTCAATTCTACAAGCTGGCAGTTACAGTAACTATACAGGGTATCATGAAGAAAAAGAAAAGTTGGCATCAAAATGTTGCAAAAAATATATTTAATATTCTGTAATTGTGAATCTTGGTATCATTTGTTGTCAAAAATCTTAAAAAGTTATATCCAGTTTTTATGGAGGGCTGGTTGGTATTTTGCTCCCTATATGGAGTATAACTCTGGAATCTTCCATTTATTTTACCATTATTCTTGGATATGCCAATTACCTTACAAGAAGGCATTCTTCAAAAGCTTATTTTTTAATTCTCCTTGTATTGTGTTAACATGCAAATATATTTAGAATATATTTGTTTGAATTTTTTAATATTTTTTTCCTAATGGCAAAATGAAAGAAAAATTCGTTTAAAATGTCTATGATGCCACCATGAATAACGGTATAAAGTTGAATACCCTATCAGCAGAATCTTTCTCCTTCTGCCCTCCCAGAGTCCATGTCAGACGCACAGACAAAGTGGGAACAGAAGCAGCCTTCCATCCCATTGAGGAATACATGGTACACGTTGAAGAACATTTTCAGCTTCTTGCTCGAAGAATGCAAGTGGATAAAAGAAGAGTATATTTGGCCACGGACGACCCTTCTTTATTAAAGGAGGCAAAAACAAAGTGAGTTAGATGAGACTGGGATTCTTTTCAGTTGAAAGAATCCTTAATTCCCATGACTTGTGATTCTTGTTATAATATTACTACTGATTATTAGCAGTTTTTTAATTCAAACAACTGTGTACTTGTGTGACTGTTAATATAATCAAAGCATATTTGAGGTGCCAGCAAGGTGTATGTTTCATTCTGAAGTCTCTTCTCTTGGTGTGTAGGCTGCTGCCATCCTGCTGTGTACTCACATGACCTCTTTGTGTGTTTGGAAGAGAGAGAGCAAGCTTTCTGTTGTCTCTTCTTGTAAGGGCATTAATTCCGTCATGAGCACGCCATTCTCATACCCTAATTTAATCCTCATCATCTCCCAAAGGCCCCATCTCCAAATACCATCACATTGGGGGTCACAGCTCAAACATAGGAATTCTAGGGGGACACACACATTCAGTCCACAACACTAACCGACTGCTAGAAATAAAACACACCAGGGGCTTACCTTTTTGCTTTCACTATCTTTACTAGCAATTATGGGCAACTGAAACATATGTAAAATATAAGTTTTCATCTCATAAAAAATTTCTGGAACTTGGAAATTTTATTAAAGGAAAGTAAAGAATCAGAAGACAAGTTTCATAAGTGGAACAATAAGAACTTCTAGTGTGTATTGAACAGTAACCATCATTTATGGAACATGCCTATATTTCAGGCACCATGGTAGGTGCTGGGAATTCCATGATACGCAAGATACTCTGCTTTCAAGGAATTCCTAATCTAGTGGGAGGACAATATGAGTAGTGCTGCTGTAGAGTTAATGTAGGATGTTCAGAAAATACATAAAGCACACTGATCCTAACTGGGAATTTATCACAGGATCTAGGTGAACCTAGAATTGGCCTTTATTTACTATTAACAAATAAAGGATGTATTAAATGTGTGAAAGTAGGAAATGAAGGAGAAGAATCTGTAGTCTCAGTTCTGCTCAGACACCATTTACTCCAGAAATCATGCCTGAATCCCTAAGTCTCCCTCCTCTGTGCATTCCCCTGACTCAGTGTTTAGCACTTGCTTACCTCTGTCTTCCTCACTGGATTATATAAGCACATTAGACCCAGTACCTAGCTCTAGTAAGTGCCCAGTAATTATTGAATTATGTTTATTTCAATCCCGTCGGTTTGGAAACATTTCATTAGCTGTTATTTAAGCTATTTGACTATTTTATTTATTTATTTCTTCGTCCATTTTTTATGTCACAAATAGGAGTTGGGAAGAAAAACATATTTAAAGTGAAGACTGTATTGTGGGTGTTTATCCAAATCATTGGATAATAATTTAAATCCTATTTCTCCCTCCTAAGAATCCAAATTAACCTGATATAAATTGCGTTGTTTTTTTTTTTAAGTCTCCCTCTATCAAATACTCTCTTTCTCACACTGTCACTCTCTCACACACACACACACACAAAGGACCATGAAATTCATCAGCCAAGCATAAGCCAAGTTATATGCTTATAGTTAGGGATTAAATGAACATTTGGGCACAAAACACAATACGAAATCTTCACAGATACTTTTCCAGTTTGATATCCAGACCGATTAGAAACAAAGTAGAAATAGTTCACCATGCTCCTTCATTTTAAAATACCTCACTAAATTTGTAGCTTGGTTGAAAAAATAATAAAATATTAATTTTATCTACTCTTTTACTTGTTCTTGAAGCATCACAAGCTTTTTCCTGTCTTTCTTATTTCCCTGATTAGCAAAATAATTCATGCTCATTAAAAGATATGGAAGTTGGTAAGTATACAGGCAAGGAAAATATGTTACCCACAGTCCTATTACTCAGTGGCAACAATTACTTAAATGTTGACTTATTCCCTTTAGTCGTTTATATAGTTACCCATTTTAGTAGTTGATCATATTGTATATAATAATTTGAATTCTTTTTTACTTAATACAGCAATGGATCCATTTTCTCAGGTCCCTAAAAGTTTAATCATCATAAATGTCCCTTTTAATGACTGTGTATCTCCTGTATCGATGTGCAGTTGCTTGCTTGCTCATTCGCCTAATATTGTACAGTTAGGTTATTTCCAGTTTTTTACTCTTATAAATAATGCTATGATGTATTCTTAAAATTGTCCACATTATTTCCTTAAGCTAGATTTTTGGACTTGGAAATATTAGATAAAAGGATATGAACATCTCACAACTTTGATCCATAATGCAGCATGGTATTTTTACAACAAGCAACCCTTCTAGTACAGTTGGCAGCAGGAAATAGTACAGTTTGAATTTCCTTTTTGTGGTCAGCAGCTAGTAACTCCTCTCCCCATGGTAGTCCAGGAGGCAGGGTTTTTTTTTCATATTCTGTAATAAACATAGCAGCAACATTTTATGCACTTTTTTCCCCTTCTCTGGAAATCCTTTAATTTTAATTTTCTGAGTCATTTTTTAAAGATTTATTTATTTATTTTAGAGAGAGAGAGAGAGAGAGAGAGAAAGCACAAGCAGGAGGGGCAGAGGGAGAGGAAGAGAGAATCTCAAGCAGGCTCTGCACTCACAACACTGAGATCATGACCTGAGCCAAAATCAAGAGTTGGATGCTTAACCGACTGCACATCCAGGCGCCCCAATTTTATGAGTCATTTTGAAAATTTTCTCAGGAACTTAAATGCTGTTTCTCTCCTTCATTATTTTACTTAGATGTTTTTCTACTCTGAATCAACTCTGCTTTAGACCTGTCAGGATTAATTTTGATACCTAAGCAAACCATAAAACCTCTGCCTTTTTTTAGGAGACCAAAAACATGAGTTAATCTCTCATCAAGGTGTATAGCATCCAGGGTGATTATGAGACTTCTGTGCTTCAAGAGGGTGAAGAGCTGAAGAATTAAATGATGCATAGAATTCACACAGTCAGGGGAGAATCCATTTTCTGGGTAGCTTATCTTTTGTAAAAGCAGTCAAGATTAACTTTATATATGTGATTTCTGTGTGAAAATGAGCAGTTAATGCTTTACTGCTTGGTATTACACCTCAGGTTTCTCTCAGTTAAGACTGAGTTTGTCCGTGAGATTTTGGCACCTGTATCCCACTGGCTGTGGCAGCCATTGCTAACGTGGAGATATCTCTCTTAGGTAATTCACTGTTAGAGTGTTTAAATCACAGAATCATTGGCAAAGAAATAAAAACTGTTAAAGTTGTCAATCCAATATTGTAGTCTGAGACGTGGAGATTGGGAACAGGGGTGAAACAGGAGAAGAAACAAGTCTTTAAAAATCTCCCAGAATAAATATTTACCTATTTAGTGTGCTCTTTATCAAAAATGCTGGATGAGCCCTTCTAAAATTAGTTTCGTTTAAGTGAATAGAGGCAAGAAAAATGTGTTTAAAAGTTTTTATAAAGGGTTTGGTTGCCTTGTGAAATGAAGACTCAGCAATAAAAGGTGGTGATTTTTTTCACTATTTTATTGAAATGTAATATGCTAGACACAGTCACAGGACACCAGAAATACAAAGAGAAATAGAATATAATATGTGGCTCCTTATTTCAAGGAGTATCCAACTTGTTACATACATGTAACAAGTTATTGAAGTACAGTTAGATGAATGTACTGTAGGAGTTGTATACCAGGACCAGTAAAATCATGAAGGAGAGTATCTCCCTTAGTCTGGAGGAAGATTTCAGAAGAGAAAATGTGTTCTTAGTTTATAACTTTAAGTTAGTCCTTTGTGAGTGATGTAAAAATAAATTTTTATAAGGTAGAAGAAGAAGAAAAAAAAATTTTTTTTATCGTGGCTAAGCTCTACAGTAAAAGTAATGCCTCTGCTGATGTACTTGTGGTCAGAAGACAAGAAAGAAGCATGTTTGTGTAGAAATTTCCATGCTTTTTATTGGAGATGCAAAATCTCCCTTTTCCATTATTTACATTGTTTCTGTTTGTTTTTTCCAAACTCCATATCCTTCATCAAGCAGTCTCAGATAAGGCCTGAGGAACTTAGGTATTCTTTGGCTTGATTCCAGGGAAGGGTCTTTAAGTTAGGAAGGGCATTAATGTTAGTGTCACATCTCAGTAAAAGGATCACTCTTTTCTTTTCAATCGGCACCCAAACCATGCTGACAGGGTTAGTCTATTCGAGAATAAAATCTGTACTGGTGTGTTTTAATGATTCCCTCAGTCCTCTATCCTCCATCCTTTTCATATTTATTTGTTGCTGTTTCTGCCCCATGCCTGGGTATGCAGCTTCACAAGAATCACATTAAAAGTCTTTTTGGTTGTTTTCTTTATAAAACAAATGTGACATTTCCTTTGTCTCCCTGATTTGGGGCTGAGGAGGGCAAAATGTCAAAAATAATGAGACCAAATGGATCGGAACACTGATTACCAGTCTGAAACAGTGCTCAGAGACTTGGCTATTAGAGGCAACGAGAAAAAGCTCCTTGGTGGCTGTGAAATGAAGAGACTCTGAAGCAGCTTTTAGGGGATTAGGAAAAAGTCCCAGACATAGGTAGCACTCACTTATTCATGTATTTACTCACACAGCATTGTGTGGGGTACTAGGTGCTGTGAAGCAAAGAAAAATAAAAGTCTAGTCCCAACCTTTGGGGAATACTGTGTGGGAGACAGACATGTAAATGGACTTCTGATGGTTCAGGATTTACAAATAGGAACTATTGCCCTCTCAACAAATATTTATCGATCCTTTATTCCAGATTCTCTTCTAGGTACTAAGAATAATACAGTGAACAAAGCAGATGAAATGCCTCTTTATAAAGAGCTTACATTCCACTTAGGGATGATGAAGGCGGGGGATGGATACAGGCAGTAAATAACAGTGAAATGTCCAATGATAATAAAAGTCATGAAGTTAATCAGGTAAAAAAAAATAGAAATTGCTGAAGTCCTCATTAATAAGGCTATATATATTTCAGCAGAGATCTAAAGGAAGTAAGGAATAAAACCAAGTGGATATCTGCAGAAGAATGTTTAACAATCACAGCTAATATTTATTGAGCATTTACTACATGTCAGGTGCTCTTCTAAGCACTTTACATTGCTTAATGTATTGAATTCCCACAGAATTATATAAAGCAGGTACAAGTATTATCCCATTTTGATGTAACTCCCTAAGTTTGCAACTTAATTCTGAAGATCTACCTCATGCCTGAGAAAATTTATTCGCTCTGTACTAGAGTATAATTAAACCTCTTAATTCACAATAGAATCATTTGAACATATGGTAGACTTTCTAAAGATACCTGTTTTAATATTATTAAACACATCCTATCTCAAGGCTATCAAAATGTTACTTGATGGACATCTATAAGGAATTTACTTTCATAAATTTATTAGACTGGTTTTTCATTTCTCTTGTTGGATAAGACGGTGCTTCGAGGATGGGGGTTAGGAGAGACGGGTCTGAATTATCACAAATTCTAAGTTAAAAACTTAAATGAAATTTAACCATGATATTTATATTCTAAATGACAAGTTCAGTGACCAAATGGGAAAGCAGCTTGAGAAACCTCTTAGAGGTCACTCATTACAAAGAAAATAAGGAACCTTCAACTCTTATGAATTGAGAAGGGACATTTTGATGCATGTATGTGTATATTATGTGACATGCCAAAAACATGTAACATACCGGGCATTCCAGAATGTTTTCTACCCCATGATGGATTCAAAGATGCTTCATCAACTATTAAATGCCATAAAGCTCCCCTTACTGTCAGAAAGAGGAACTTTGGTCAAAGGAGCAGGTCTACCTCCTGCTGGTAAGATACTACCTCCCGATAGAATACTGTGATTTCAGTGACTATGTACAAATTTATTTCTTTTTTTTTTTTTTACAGGTACCCCACTTACGAATTTATTAGTGATAACTCTATCTCTTGGTCTGCTGGGCTACACAATCGATACACAGAAAATTCACTTCGGGGTGTGATCCTGGATATACACTTTCTCTCCCAGGCAGACTTCCTAGTGTGTACTTTTTCATCCCAGGTAAGTGATAGTAGGGCATGTTTAAATGGCCAATATTTTTTTGGTCATATTGAGTTCAGGAAGTTCTTGGTTGTTTTGTGTATGTATGTACGTGTGTTTAATGTTATCATGACTCAGGTGCAATTTTCCTGATATTTGGGAGTGATCTCTTTTGTGAAAGAATGAGAAGATTCCATACCCTCCCCTCCCAAAAAAATAGGTGTTCAAGTATTTAGTTGCTTACAAGCAATTGTTGACTACATCTCCACTGAAGCCAGCTATTGGAGTTGTTTAAAGTCCTGGCATGTTCACAGCATTTAACCAAAATAGCAAGTAAGTAAGCTTACTTAATACTTTCTGATTTTGCAGGGGTGCCTGGGTGGGTCAGTCAGTTAAGCTTCCAACTCTTGGTTTTGACTCAGGTCATGATCTCAGGGTCATGAGATCAAGCCCCAAGTAGGGTTCCATGCTCAGTGTATGATCTACTCAGGATTCTCTCTCCCTCCCCCTCTGCCCCTCCTCCTGCTGGTGTGCACTCGCTCGCTCTCTCTCAAATAAATAAATAAAATCTTTTTTTCAAAATATACTTTCTGATTTTGTATAGTCAGGATGCAACCAGAATCCATCCACTTCTACACATTGATGCACTGATACTGAGAGGCTTAAATGACAAGCATTGTGTCTCACTCAATTGCTTTATAGGAAATGAAGTGTAAGTGTAATTCTTTTTCAAGTCCTATTACATTTCTACCAAGCAAGAGACTGTACATTAAATTTAAGCAATACCATATTACAATCGTTCTTTGAGTTTAATTGTTGCAGATAATTATATGTTATGGGCTTGGTGTTTTTGTTTTTATGAGTGGTCCAATCAGCCTTGTATACACAGTGGAATACCAGCATAGAAATATTTATTGTTGGTTTTATCCTGCTCTCATTTATGTGCATATTATGGGTTAGTTCATTCAACAAGCTGTTAAATGACTGTGCTCAGAATTATATTAGGTGTGGAGAGGATTTCTAGGGTGATTGAAGCTACAACAGATCTTACCCTGGTCCAGAATCTAGTGAGCAAAATACTCACATGAAGTAACTGGAGAGTAATTACCAAGAAATATAGATCATGTAAGATAAATCTTTGCCTAAAAGCTTAGAAGAAGCAGAGAAAAGAAAATGTGAGAAGGAAGGCCATACCATTTTCATGGGAATATACTTCAGAGAGTATAAAGAAATGGACAGTTTTTTTATTTTGTGACAATGCACATTGTCACAATGGGGTGGTGATATGATTATTGGAAAGATACCTACCCCAGCAAAGGCTACGAGTTTCTTCAATATGAAATAAGAATACCACTTTCTACCCAGAGCAGAAGTCACATAGCAATAGTCCTAGTCAGAACAGAAAACTTCCTTGGCCTTCAAGTTCCCATGACGGCATCCACTGCTGACATTTTTTTCCTAACGGGGATAAGGATCCTGCATTGAGAAGCTACCTTTTCTAGTCTCTTGGTGGGTGGATGGGAGGAGTTATAACTACTTGGTCTCTCTCAGATGTTATTGAGAATCTGGTTATATGCCCGCCTGATCAACAGGTGCAAATGACTAGTAACAACCTCTACACATTTTTGAATGCTTATTGTTTGAAGCAAGAGTCATTTTCCCAGATATACCACCTCCTCTGTAGGCCTAGATTTTAGGCCTGTCTAAAGTTTATTCCTACAGGAATAAACAGTCCAGGGTTGCTCAGCCTAGGCACTTTTAGCATTATAGGCAGGTACTTTGTTGTGAGGTACTGTCCTGTGCCTTGTAGGGTACTCAGCAGCATCCCTGGCCAGTAGCATACTACCTCAAGTTGGGACAACTGAAAATGTCTTCAGAATTGCCAAATACCCCACAGCAGTGGGGAGGACAAAATCGCCTTTGTTTAGAATCACTGCTATAGTCATAAAGCTTGAAAATTAAATAAATATATACATGTCTGAACACTTAGCAGCCTTACCTGTGGGCAGACAGTGAGACAGGCATGTGCTCTATTTTGCTTTCCTTCTTCCAGCCCTCCTTAATAATACCATTAGGCTCATTCCAGAAAGAAAATCCTTTTATTTTTTTTTTCTTTTCCAGGATGTGCTATAGAATTTTTGATTCTTATAACCTCAAGACTCTAATTTTGACCCAGAAATCAGGACCTCTATTATTTTATGATAGTAGAAATCTGTCCAAGCTTGAGGGGCATATTGTCCATACTACTTTGTTCTATTTTATGCATAATATCAACCTCAGGGTGTTCTCCAGACCTCAGGTTCAGAGAAATCATTCACATGAAGAAAGAGTGGTGCTGAAAGAACTTTTTGTCTCCAAAGGAATGAGATTTGTGCTTGTATATTATATTGTTCCTAAAAACTCTTGATAAGTTAGACAAAGTTCATCCAAAATAACTTTTGTTCATTTGAACCAAAGCAAAACTCAAACCAATATCTTATATCCCAAAATAAACTTGAATACCTCAAAAAATTTTATGTGAGGGTTCAGAATAAAAGTTTAACAGTAAAAATACCTTATATGTATATATTGAGTAGCAGTTTGCTAAATGTATCACTGCCATTATCACAAACCTTTCTTGATGACTATCAGCTGTAGCATTTGAAATTGTGGAATAATTCCACATTCACTGATAAATCTTTGGGCTTACTTGTATTCCAGCATTTTTTGCAAATATTTCTAGAAAAAAATGGGTTTAGTACAGTTCAATATTTTTGCACTATGAATGAAATTGGTTGCTTGATTGTAGAGGTTCTCTTGCCATAAACCAAAATTGGAACTGTTTGAAATTGTCCCAGAAATGTCTCATCATCATCACCAGTGGAGTGTGAGAAAAAGTCACTGATAGCATAAAAATGCCAAGCCATTGACTCCTAGGCAGAGAACAAGAATGAGGCAACATGGACTTTAGAATCAGACTGGGTTTAAATCTCACTTTGATCACTTAGTATCTGGGTGGCATTTGAACAAATTACTTAGCCTATCACTGACCTTTTTTTCCCCAGCCTGTAAAACAGTAGTAGCACCTACTGCATAGAGTTTTTGTGATGATTAAAAGTTATATGTAGGGTTGCCTGGGTGGCTCAGTCGTTAAGTGTCTGCCTTCGGCTCAGTTCATGATCCCAGGGTCCTGGGATCGAGCCCCACATTGGGCTCCCTGCTCGGCAGAAAGCCTGTCTCTCCCTCTCCCACTCCCCCTGCATGTGTTCCCTCTCTCACTGTGTTTTTCTCTGTCAAATAAATAAATAAAATCTTAAAAAAAAAAAGTTACATATAGGAGCGCCTGGGTGGCTCAGTCGGTTAAGCATCTGCCTTCGGCTCAAGTCATGATCTCAGGGTCCTGGGGTCTAGTCCCGCATTGCGCTCCCTGCTCAGTGGGAGTCTGCTTCTCCCTCTGCCCCTCCCCACCACTTGTGCTCTCTCTCTCTGTCAAATAAATTAAAAAAAAAATCTTTAAAAAAATATAAAGCACTGAGAATAGTACTTAGCAATATATTAAATACAATGTCTGCTGTTGTTATTTATATAGGGAAAAGTATAGGAGTACCTTTGTGTGTTAGACTCTACAGTATTTATTTTAGCAACCTTTTTTCACATGGCCCCATTTCAGACCACACACTCTCATGTTTTAGGAGGAGCATGAAACATGCTGTTCAAGGACTCTGTTACTCCTGCCTGTGGTCATGGGTAATGCTTAGGTTCTGCTGAATAATCATGTACATTGTACGGGCATAACAATTCTTTGTTAAGAGTAGCTAGAGAGCGCCTGGGTGGCTCAGTCAGTTAAGCATCTGACTCTTGATTTCTGCTCAGGTCATGATCTCAGGATCATGAGATCAAGCCCTGTGTTGGGCTTGGAGCACAGCAGGAAGTCTGCTTGAGAGTCTTTCTCTCCCTCTCCCTCTGCCCCTCCCCAGCTCACACTTTCTCATGCTCTCTCCCTCACTCTAAAATAAATAGATAAATCTTAAAAAAAAAAGAAGAGTAGCCAGTAAATTCGGCATTTCAATTTCTCTGTGCCAACGTACCTCAACTCTTTTATTTAGCTTATTGAAAGAGAACATCACCATATAATATAAATTTTCAGAAACAAAAGCTCTTCATTCCCAAAGGGTGAATGATAAGTAACAGTATTTGCTTTAACAAATGCAAGTTAAATTGTGTATGTGTTGACTTTAGGGAAATTAATCTGCAGAACATTCTTACATATGCCATAGGCATGCTGGGAAATGGGAGAGGACTAAAGTGTTACATCCAGAAGGATGACAAAAGAATAAAACATTGAGAACCAAATCTCAGCCCAGAATAAAACATGGACAACCAACTCTGAAACTTTCCTCAATGATAATATCATATTCCAAGAGATTATTAGAAAGTGACAAAGAGGTTAATATCTTCTTCATAATGCTTTGACAGCCCTGCAGTTTTGTGTCCTGTGTCCAATCCTTTGAGGACTATTACACTATAAGACAATAGTGAGAAAGAGTTTATCTGTTGACCATGAGCTATTGTAGGCAATACTGGAAGAATGAAATGCTATGCAAGACTTGATTAATGTTTGAGAAACTGCAGGCACAAATATCATGGCACCTTAATCAGGATTCCTCATCACATTTTGGACCCATCCCCCTCAGTCTCAGGACTTCTAATCTTTCTTGGTTTTATATCTATAAGTGAGATCTGGGAATTCTCTCTCCTTAAAGGACAAGTTCTTTTAAGCCAATAATATGACTTCACTCTCTAATTTTGTTACTATTGTTGCTCTTAGTTTTCTGAATCCCTTCATCAGAGCTGTTTCTCAAAGTCAAGTTTGTCCTAAAAGCCTCATAATTTGAAGAGAACAATCCTCAGGATTTAATCTGAAAATGAGAGGCAATACTAACATTTTCCAAGAACATCATGTAAGTTTTGAAAGCTATGCAATCACATTCCAAACTATTCTACCAAGTACTCTTACTGGAAGTTGCCTATACCCAAAGGATCTACTTTGTCACTTATTTTCCTATTTAATAAAACCATCTTAAATATGAAACAGAAATTATAGTTGGTGAAATAGCAGTGGTTATTCAGTTGTACTTAGTTGTAAATAGGCAAAATATCAGAAAGGTTTTTTTAAAAAAATACTACTTATCCGGTTTTGGAATCAGTTTTTATTACTCTGGAATCTGATTTACAGAAATTGTTGTAGATGCTCACTTTAAGGGCTTTGGGTAATCAGCATTTTTAAAGGAGCAATCAACATTGTTCAGTAGTTTTAACCATTAAAATAACAATAGGACCAAATTACTTTTTTTTTCCCTTGTGACACTTTCCTTTTTCACACTTAATACAACACTCTCATGGTACTCTTTGTTGTCTAGTTCCAAATCTACACACAATACACCTGGCCTCCTTACCCTCTGAATCAGATTTTGGAAAGCTCAAAGGGAAAAATCATCTACTACATTCATTTTATTCTAGACAGATGACTCTGGATAGGAATTTCCATTGAGGTAAGGCCCATGAAACAATAGTAGATACTGTTCTCTCATTGAATAGCAGAACAAAGTAGTTTACAGGAAAAGTGCATACATTTCTCAGCATCACCCAGGGAGACAAGAACTTACTTCCAACTTCTCACACTAGGAGATCCTCCTGGCCCCATCTATTTTGACAGAAAAACAAGATTCCATCTGCTCTGAGAAGGCTTTGGAGGCTCATATAAACTCAGTTGGTTGCTTCTCAGGGATAAAATTCAGGTTAATGGAACTTCCTCTCCTTTTTAATTTTTTTTTTATACAGTTGCATCTGTATTTTATCCTTTGGCAACATTTTTGCTCTTACTCATTACTGTGTGCTTAGTGGTGTTCTAAATGATACACTGACATGAAATATATGAAATAAAACCTACTACATATAGCCAGCCACTGCTTTCAAACCAAAGGGTTTGCCTCTCTCAATCATGCTACCTGTCCAGTATCAAACTTAGTATTGATATCAGCTGAAAGCCTTCCTTTACCTGCCACACAGTTTGGATTGGTAAAGCCCAGAGAGGAAGCCTAAGGTAATTAAATGCAAACATTAACACTGTAGTCATCTTTCTAGCCCTTTGCAGTAAATTGCCCCATGGTAAATACAGAGAAATCTTTTTAACTACTAAGAATGTTATACGTGGATCTTAGGGATTAAATATCAGTCATGGACCTGCATTTCCACTGCTAGGCTGGTATTATGCATAAAGCAGTATTCATTCAACAGGTACTCCTGAGCACCTACTATGTGACGGGCACAGTACCAAGTCCTTATTCTAAAGAATGATAGTTTAGTGTATAGTAGAGAGCCAGAAAGTATTCTCATTGTATCTCTATCATTTACTAGCTCCTTCCCCTACCCCCACTTTTTTTTTTTTTTTTGAAATTCACTTAATCTTTCTGGGGCTTATTTCTTCAGCTGTAAAATATGGATAATAACGGCACCCACCTCATAGGGTTACCATTATTATGAGAAAGATAAAGGGCCTTATATCAGCCCACCTCAGTGTCTGAAATTTCTACCATTCGTTTTTCTTTGGCTTAAGAAAATACATATGTTATCCACAGGCTAACACTTTATGGATACCAAAATATAAACTGATTATTAGGATTATCCTCCAAAAGAAAGTAGATCCCTAAGGGTGTGGGACTTAAGGCAATGTTTTTATGAGGGTGAGACATTAATAGTGGAGAGGAGGAAATACATCAGAGCTCATTGCCGCAGTGTGGTCATTCCAAGGGCAATGCAAGTTCCTGCATTCCTGGCTAGAGATAATTGAAGAGTGGGTGAAGGGGCCCTGAAGAAGAAGAAGAAGAAAAAAAAAAAAAACCTGTCAAGTTTGCCCAAGGCTTGCCTTGGCCTTATGTTTGTTCTTTCTGGTGTTAACAATCCAAATATGGAGACCAGGATCTACAAGAGAAAATGTGCTTAGGAGTTAACAAGCATACACAAACTGCCTAGGTTCAAAACCGGAATCTACCACTTAATAATAGTGTAACCTTGGGCAAATTCCTTAACTGACCTTTGACATCTGTAAAATGAGCATGATAGAATTTTATGGGGCTACTTAGAGGATTAAATTCAGAAATACCTAAAAACAATGTCTGACAGCAAAAACTCCAAAAATACTAGCCTCTATCATTGTCACTATACTTTGCTATTATTGGAGCTGCTTTGTTTTAATTGTTTAGTTTCTTCCTCTCCAGAGTCTCCACTTGATTTTGCTTGTCCCGTGTGGGCCTTCAGCTGACTTTGGAGTTCCTGTTCCAAAATTTTTTGACCCTCATTTTGTTACAATCTCAGTATTCTACCAGTGATCTCAATCGTACCATGACATCCCCACATCCCCAGTGTAAAATTAGTTTGTTGATGGAGTAGCAAAGTTGCAAGCAAAGTCATTGTCTTGGTTCTATGACTAGTTGAAATACTAGTACTACAATTTGGGCCGATCACTTACTCTCCTCAGATTTTAGTCCATATTTGCAAAATTTAAAATATTTTCTAAACTTAGTTTCATTTGCAAATTACATATAGCATTTGAAAAGCACCCCTGCAGTTCCTGAAATTCAGATTCTTTAAGAAGTTAAGGTGATGCTTAACCTAATCAGATTTCATTTGCTCATAATAGTTAAGGATGAGTGGCTCCATTTAGTTTTTGATCTCATAAATACCAGAGTTTTAAAGGACTACTTTGCTCCACTGAACAGGTTAACAATTACTGTTAGTAGTATCATTTTAAATAAATGCAAAAGTATTGGCATAGTGACAATAAAGCTTCATTAACTAAGACAACTACAACTGAGATTTGGGAAAATTTGACTTGAGTTCTCTGTTCACAATGATTTATAATGGAAGAATTTTCTAAGTAAGATGGTAGTGTTCTCTCTTCTGTCTTCACCTATTCTTAGAAAAGTTCCTGAAACCCATTTGCTCTATAAAGAATGTGAATGTTATACCCCCATGAAAGTAGTTATAGTTTAACTTTATCACCAAGCAGCAGGCTCAGTGTACAAAGTTCATATTGTGGAATTTCAGCGGCCATCCAGTGGGCATACTAGGTATTCTTTGGACAGAGGAATCTTTTAAGTAACCTTAAATGCATCAGGTAGATGCATCTTCACCAAAGCCTAGGCCATCTTATTTTAGTTCTAGAATGCTAATATCTACTCAGGGCTCTTAAAACTCTTTAGAACAGAAATGACAGATATGTTTTAGCTCACCTGCCAATGCTAGTTGACTGTCAATTACTACATGAATTTCTATTGAGAAGAGTTCTGAGATCAAGTCCAACCTAGCAAAAAAGAGTATGTGATTGACTGAGACTGAATGGAGGGGAAGGGAGTAGCAGCATTTTTGTAAAGTATTTATAATCCTAATGCTCAACCTTAAATTCCTCAAGGGCACAAACGATGTCTTACTCATTTTTCTTTCACCAGTCCCCAACACAAGGTATACTGTGTGACTCTTAATAAAACTGTTCATTAAAATTAACTGATTCATATTCTTAAACTACTTTGCATTATATAGATATATTTTTTTCTTCTAGAGACTTTAGTTGTAGTAATCTTTTATGTTTAAAAAAAAGATACAATTGTGCACAAAGATGAAGAATGACTTGTACCATATCTGAGAGCAAATGGACTGAAAACCTGTGACTAGAATCTGCTGCTTCTCATCTTCTCAGTCCTTGTCCTGGTCTAGTCCTAGTCTGTTTGCCCAAGGGCCTTCAGATTGCGATGAAGGAGATTTTATGTATACTAACATTTTTTTTCATTCTTTCCCAAGGTCTGTCGAGTTGCTTACGAAATCATGCAAACACTTCATCCTGATGCTTCTGCAAACTTCCATTCTTTGGATGACATCTACTATTTTGGGGGCCAAAATGCCCACAACCAGATTGCCATTTACCCTCACCAACCTCGAACTGCAGATGAAATCCCCATGGAACCTGGAGATATCATTGGTGTGGCTGGAAATCATTGGGATGGCTATTCTAAAGGTGTCAACAGGAAACTGGGAAGGACGGGCCTATATCCCTCCTACAAAGTCCAAGAGAAGATAGAAACGGTCAAGTACCCCACATATCCTGAGGCTGAGAAATAAAACTTCGATGGAAGAGAAGGACAACTAAACTCAGTTCAAATCATTTGAGCCAAACAGTAGATGAAGGCCCTGACCTTACAACACATGGTGAAATGAGTAGACAACTTTAAGCACCAGGAGCAACTGGAAATGACGATGCTTCACTGGTGGAATTACTCTTCAATGAGGGCTACAACGCCCTTAAACTCATGCACAGTCCAGTAATGTGCTCACATATAACATACAAACAGGTTGTTTTCTACTGTGCCCCTTCTTTAAAGATTATGTCCCCATGAACAAACACTGCCACATTGTATAATTTAAGTGACACAGACATTTTGTGTGAGACTTCAAACATGGTGCCTATATCTGAGAGACCTTCGTGACCTAATGAGAAGACCCGAATAGCTCCCTACTATGGGGAGGTTGATTCTTAGCCAGTGGTGCTATTGTAACCACTGAATTCACTCCAATCAGCAGATTCAGAATGAGAATGGATGTTTTTGTCTGGATTTTTTTTTTTTTAAGTAATTGCATCAGTTCATCCACTTCATCATTAATAAGTGAAGGATACATCAGAAAATAAAATATTCACACTCCATTAGGAACTTTTGTAAAACAGTGTCATGAACGGATCTTTAGTACTCAATGTTTCTGGACGTTCTCTTTGATAACAAAAAATAAATTTTAAAAGGAGGAATTTTGTAAAGTTTCTAGAATTTTCCATCATTGGATGATGTGGTGGTCAGCTTTATAGTAGAAAAACTATGATAAAAAGAGGAGTTTTCTAGTTTTTCTGCTTAATTTTTTTGTTTGTTTCTGATTGAGTGACTACTCAATTCTTAGGTCAAAGAGTCATTAGTCCATTTTAACCGTCATTAGTCCATTTTAACACTGAAAACTGAATTTAGTTGATACACATTACAGAGTTGCGAAGATCTCTGAGCGCTTTTATTTTCTTATTTTGGGCATTGTTTATTTTTTTAATTGAATTAAATAATCACACTTGTCCCAGAGGAACTGTCACCTCCATTTCCAAAACAAACAATTTCAGGCTTGTTGGTAACCTTTCTTATTGCCGCCATTGTCACTTTTTGTGAGTTGAGTCCTGTTGTTTTTCCCAGGAACCAGTATGTGTCTTTTCTTATCATGTCCTGTTTTTGAGAGCACCAGGAACCTTTGGAGTTGAGAAGCTGGCTCTGTTTCTCAAGTACGTATCTCACAGTTTATAGAATTTGCTGAATAAAGGAGAGTGGAACCAGTGTGAGATCCAGGATGGACTTGGGATTATCTCTTCCAAATACTTCTTTTAGTAATTCCATGAGAGAATCACTTCAGAAGATAAGACTTTGATGCCTTCTATGCTTTCTCTCTGAACATCACTTTTCTCCTTATAGAAACATTTCCTACTTTCAGTAGCCTGCCTCCTTCAGATGCATGGCAAGAATATTTCATAGCATGTGTTCTACATTCTGAAAGAAGAATTTGATCCATTAAGAACCAGTAGCAGGCCTGGTGTTGAATATCAGGAATGCCAAACAGAAAAGCTGTCTTTCACGTCCTCACTAAATGAAAATACCTATATGTAAAATCTCCCCACCAAACTTCCCTAAATTCTTTCTACCTGTCATGTCAAGTCTCCCAAAGAGCAAAAACTAATTACCTATAGTGTCAGCAAGCAACTTTCAGTTTAGTTTTAGTACAAATAAAAGTCATTTGACATAAAAATCTCCCACTGAGCAGAGGTACTTTTGAAGATGAGTTATTTTCTTTTTTCCTTTCTTTTTTTTAAGTAGGCTCCATGCCCAATGTGGAGCTTAAATTCACAACCCTGAGATTAAGGGTCACAGGCTCTACTGACTGAGCCAGACAGGTGCCCCTGAATATGAATTACTTCCTAATTCCCATCTCACTTGTCATCAGAACATCAGTAAACATGGGTTACTAATGATAGTATATCTTCCTCTGCTGGTAATTTCTCTGCTGAGATTTCCTGTTTTTATTCATTACAAGCATTTTACTTTCTCTAGAGAACATAGCTATAACTACTTTAAAATTCTTTTCTGCTAAATCTAATATCTCAATCATCTCAGAGTTGGTCTCCTCTGTTGGTCTTTTCTCCAGAGAAGGAGTCATATTTTTCAGGTTCTTCAAACGCTGAGTAATTTTAGATTGTTTTGCAACTGAATGTTGCAAATGTTTGTGTTGTGGATTCTGTTATATTCCTCTGAACAGAGTCCTGATTTTTTGGCATTTTAACTTCACTGGACTCAAACTGTCGATTGTGTTTTGGGCCACAGCTCAAATCTCAATTCAGTTCTTTTATCTTTAGATGGAGTTTGCCCCGCACTTTTGTGGTTCAGGGGCCCGCCAGAGATTTGCATAGAGTTTGTATATAGAATTTGAGTTTCTCTTTTCTTTGGTTCTTTTCTTCTGAGATTTTCCCCCTCACTTTCTAGCAGCTATGGTTGCCCTGATTCTGTGGTTTCCTCTGATTCTTCAACTGCAGTTTTCAGTCAGCTAAAAGCCATAAAAATGGGAACTCACCTTGTGCCATTTCCTTCTTCTAAGTTTCAACCTGTCTCCAGAGTTTGCCTGCTTTTTTTGTTCATTCTCCAATGCCTTTGGGTAGTTTTTTTGTATTTTGTCAGGTTTATAGTTGTTCTCCATTGGAAGATCTGTTCAGTAGGTGCTTAAACTCCACCATACCAGAAGTGAAACTCTGAGGCAGAGACTTAAAATGAAAAAGCAAGGTGTGGGAGGAAGGAACAGAGTCTTTTTTTAAAAATTTTTTTATTGTTATGTTAATCACCATACATTACATCATTAGTTTTTGATGTAGTGGTCCATGTTTCATTGTTTGTGCATAACACCCAGTGCTCCACGCAGAATGTGCCCTCTTTAATACCCATTACCAGGCTAACCCATCCCCCCACCCTCCTCCCCTCTAGAACCCTCAGTTTGTTTTTCAGAGTCCATCGTCTCTCATGGTTCATCTCCCCCTCCAACTTATTCCCCTTCATTCTTCCCCTCCTGCTATCTTCTTCTTTTTCTTTTTTCTTAACATATGTTGCATTATTTGTTTCAGAAGTACAGATCTGTGATTCAACAGTCTTGCACAATTCACAGCGCTCACCATAGCACATACCCTACCCAATGTCTATCACCCAGCCACCCCATCCCTCCCACCCCCCACCACTCCAGCAACACTCAGTTTGTTTCCTGAGGTTAAGAATTCCTCATATCAGTGAGGTCATATGATACATGTCTTTCTCTGATTGACTTATTTCACTCAGCATAACACCATCCAGTTCCATCCACGTGGAACAGAGTCTTATGACAGCCTGATTAGGCTCTAACCTTAATAGCTAAGCAGCCAGTAGCTTCAGGCAGTAAGGAAGATGAAGAACTAACCAAATTATTAAACCTGCAGGTGTGAAGGGCTAATGAATACTGCTTACCACATCTTCCTGAAAAGCTTTTCTGAGCCACTTTTTTGCAAATCATGTAAATGACGTTGATTCCTCTTTTACAAACTGCCTTGTGGGGAGGGCTGGCATTTCCTCCCCACTGGTGTACTTTCTCCATGAGGACATGGTACTTAAAAACTGCATGATTTTGAATTGAGTGACCAGTGCTGGATTAGGAAGGTTTGGGTTTTTTTCCTTATTGTAAGACCCATTTCCGAAGGAGCCTTACTTAGAACCAAATTACTAGCCTGGGCTGATTGAATGCAGGCACCTAAATTCTGCATATTAATGACTAAGGGGTTATAAAAGGTCTAACCAAGGTTCTCCTGGTCCTACCACTGAAGTCTGAGTTGGTACTGAGCTGGCATTTTGTGCCTGCTGTGAAAGGGCTTCCAGCCCTAATCCAGGGTTTCTTGGTGTCCCAAGTCAGGGACAGACCAGTTGCTTCCCTCTCTCGAGCTTTAGTTTTGCCTATTATATAGAGCCCAGCCTATCTCCTGAGTTTCCTCTTAAATCAGGAACATGAACTGAGCTTCTGAGAGGGTTGTGTTAAAAGAGAAAAAGCACATTTAAAAACAATCTCATGAAATATTGGTGTATTTAGTTCTGAGGGATTACAATTACCGAATATTCAAAAAGCAGGAAAAGTATTAGTCTAAATGGTGCACTAGAAAAATCTCTGCCTCAGTAAGAAATCTCTCTTAGTTGAGGGGCAACAGACAACTAAGCCATAAGTTTGATCATAGCCAACTGCCTGATACTTCATTTGTGCTCCCAGGAAGGCTGTGCAATAGCCAGGATTGATCGACCTATATAGGACTGATGTGTGGCTTGGGAATTGATAAATTTGGGGACTTGGTTATGACACCCAAATATATGCCAGATACAGACCCTAGGGAATTTTTAAGTGCAGTGTCCCCAGGGAAGTACAAAGGAGAGTTTGCCTCTGTTCTTACTGGTTCCTGGCAGCATTCTCCCTTATGGAAACACGGAGGAGCTAGTCCAGGATCCTTGGCAGGGCAGAGGGAAGCCTTGGTAAATTCTTGGCTTCAGCTGTCCTTGATATTATGTGTGTTTGATCCTTGCCTTTGACAGTGGATTCATTTTTGGTTCTTCATGCGAGGCAGAATTTCTGACTCTGGGTACCTGCTCAGCTATTCAGCCTTGACATCACCAGTCCAGTTCAGTTGCCACCTGCTTTCTCCTTATCCTTAAATTAGACAATCTTGATTTTGTTTCCTATTACCTTTACAGAGAATGATCTCATGTGTTTCTCTTGTTACTGTTCCATTCCCTATGCAGTTCCTATCCTAATTACTAATGCTATAGTTTTGTCATTGACATCTCCAAGATATGGAGGGAATATAAAAGGAACTAAATATTCCCCTGGACAGTTTTAGGTAAGATATTCCTGGACCTGAGGTATAATGAAACTATGATACTGTATATTTGTGTCTATTTAAGCTAAAGATTTCAAATCTTTTCATAAATCAGTGTTACTACACTGAAGCGGAGCACGGCCAGGACAGCCTTTGTGTAACACTATGTCCATCTGGACAGAGCCTGCACTTTTTTAAAAAAGCAATATATTGAAGACCGTGACCATAATTATTTGGTGTTTGGGAAGAGAGCCAGGAAGAGAGTTCCAAGCTTCTGCTGACCTCCTGTCATCTGTAAGTGTTCTCTGTGACCTCTCCTCTAGCATCAGTATCCCACAGAGGCTCTTATTCCCTAACTGCCTGTGTGGGTAGAGAAAAGGCCATTAACAAAGGAAAAAGCAATATGTTTGTTCATAACCAGCTGCATATGGGAGCGTCTGTGGAGGTTGGGAATGTGCAGTGCTTTGTATAGAAAGCACAGATAGTTTAGACTGTGGGTGTGGTCAGCAGCCGGAGGAATGCTGGGACTTTGAGTTTCTGACTCATCTTAACTTCCCTACTGGATTGCAGCCCCTGAGAATTTCTGGCCCAACAAAACAAATGGCGCAAAGGCAAAAGTTATGTTTTATTTCTTTGTCATAGTGCCTACAAGCAGGTGATGTACATGTATCTCAGATCCTCCAGGGGAAAGAGCAACAGTACTGTTGGCCCTTGAATGGTGTAGGTTCACTTATATGTGGGCTTTTTTTTTTTTTTGATAAATACAGTATAATACTGTAAACGTAGTTTCTCTTCATTATGATTTTCTTAATAGCATCTTTTCTCCAGCTTACTTTACTGTAAGAATACAGTATATAATACATACAACATACAAAATATGTGTTAGTCATTGTTTATGTTATTGGTAAGGCCCCTGGTCAAGTAGGCTATTAGTAGTTAAATTCAGGGGGAGTCAAAAGTTATATATGGATTTTCAACTGCATGGCGGGGTCGGGGGGGGGCACTGCCCCAACTCCCACATTGTTCAGGGGTCAGCTGTACTCACTGAAGATCACTGAACTGGAATTCAGAACACCTAGCCTTGTGATTTTGACCTGCTATTAGATGTGAACAGGTCAAATAGTTTTTCAGTGCTCCATTTTCTTCATTTTTGGAATGAATTGCTTGGTTCTAAAAGTGTTTATTGTCTGGTTGGGTTCCACATGTCTAAAGAAGATAGCTACTACTCAGTCTCAGCTGATTATTGTCCCAAGGACAGAATATGGCCAGATCTTTGTTTTTCAAGACCAGCAAAATCTTATTTGTTATGTACCATCTTCAAATTTTTAAATATTAACAGCTAATTCAAAAAATACATAAAACACTAAGGGGAGCAAATAACACATCTGTAGCTACTTTTGGCCCATGGTCCATTAGTTTACAATCTCTAGATCTAAAAGGTTCTTTCCTAACTTCAAGATTTATCTCTGGAAAGGATTGGTAATATGGGTAACAGCCATATAATGCTTTCAGGTTCAGTTGCCACACATGTCCCAATTCTTTGGAAATACCTGCTTGTTTGGCTCTTATCCTGGGCTCAGAAGTAACTTAGTATGCTGAAGGACAGCTGTGCTGTGATAGCTCATACTCTGGGCCCCGCTCAGACTTGGCCTTAAGGATCCAAAGTTGGCTCCATTTCAACTGCCTTGACCACCAATCTTGACTGCCTGTGACTCAAGAGGCACAAACTGAGGTGCCACCTTAGGGAGTTCCTGTTATTTTTCTCCATTATACCCAAATATTAAGATACCAGAGTATGCTTCAAGTCTCTGGTCCTCAGTGTAGAGAGAGATAACAGGGCCCTTGGTAGTCTTTAAGGAGACATGGTGAACTAGGAGATAATGGATTGAAGATGAGCTGATATTTCTGTTTCTAAAAATGAGAAGATAGATTACCAACATATAGATGGGTACATTTGACAAGTCATGAATGAGGTTTTGGGCTAGATTATTAAAAAGGTAACAGTGGTAACTATGCAAGAACCAGACATACCAGACTAATCTTATTTCTTGTTTTCATACAGCTTTACAGTAACAAGAATGACCATAACAGTTAGCACTTAGCACTTTCTATGTACCTGGGGCTTTTCTAAGTACTTTACTGGGTTGACATAATCACCATCATCATAAGGTAGGTACTATCATTACCTTTTCTTTATTGACTTGGAAACTGAAGCACAGAAGTCTTAAGTAAATTGCCCATGATGATAAAGTTAGAGGGCAGTAGAGCCAAGATTCAAATGTAGACGGTATGGCTTTTAACCACTCCAAGGAATACTGTGTCTGTGCACACTGCTATACTGGTATTTCAGCACAGCATCAGTCATTTTACTGTAGGGCAGATAGAACAACTGAGGCTGCATGGCATAAGCAGTTGTATTAAGAACTAGCTGTATTTATTCAGAAGGTTTTATTAACTCAAGTCTCTGCTAGTTTGCCATAGAGCTCTATCCTGACTTGTTCACACAGTTTAGTAATCCTTCGAAAAAGGACATTGATGGGAACAATATGATGTAGTAGTTAGAAATCTGAGTCCTCTTGTCAGTCTCCTTGGGTTCAAATCCTGGGTCTTCTACCTATTGGCACTGTGATCCTGAGCAAGTAACTTAACCTTTCTATACCTTCTTTTACCTATCAACTAAATGAAAATAATAAGAGTAACTACTCCATAAGGCTTTTATGAGGATTAGATAAGTTAACATGAAAATCTCTCAGCTCAGTTCCTGGTATAAAGTTCAACAAATTGAGCTATCATCACTATTCTTAATTCCTTGTTGTCCAATTTCTTTTAGTGACTAAAAGCTGAGATAATAGCAAATTATACTATTTGAGAGAATCAGGATCCCTAAAAGTTGCTTAAAAATTGAAAGGGTAAATCTAGCGTATTGTCAGGGCTAAGAATCACTGTATTAGTTAATAAATACTAGAGTGTTTGACATCTGCACAGCTTACAAGTGTAGTTTATTCTTAGATCCAAAGGCCGGTTGTGCCTCAGTTCAGGCCACGGGAGGTGTAACTAAAGACCTAGAGAACTTAGTTGCCTGTAAACTCAGTATTGCCATTAGTGTGCTGTGACTTCCCCTCCTACCTTACCCTACCCCTCGCAAACAGAAGTCTCCTGACAAGAAAGGTACTGAACTCTTGAATTTCACCTTGAATCCTGTGCTTGGTTCATGATAGCCAGTTCAGGTATTGGTGCGCCTGCCGTGGGAAGAAGTAAATAGGGTTGTTTTATGTGCCTGCAGTGTGCAGAAGCAGCAGCGATGAGAGTAAGCTTAACCCAACACATGAAAGAACTTCCTAATAAATTATGTTGTTGAGAATAACACAAGCTAATTTAGGTGGCAGCTTCCTGTTCTTGCAGGGATGTCCAAGCAGAACGGGATGCCCAAGGGAACCTCAAGCATCTAACCGGGGTTAGATAACCTACAAGTTCCACCCAAGCCCTAAATTTCTAAAAAGGTCATGGATTTGTGGTTATGCTGTAGAGACTGAAATTCCAGTAAGGTCATAAGTGGTGCCAACCTGAAGCCGCCTGGACTAGAAGCCTGGACAGCTTGATCTGATAGCAAGAGAAACCAAGGCCTGTTTGCTAGGCTAGGTGACTACGTCTTTTCCTAGACATCAGTTATAACTGAGTAACTTAATTTCTTACTTAAGGTAACAGGCTTTGTGAACCTCTGTTTAAGTCTGAAGACTCCTCTTTTGTCTTCTTTCCCACCTTTGTTCCTGGTAAAGTTTCTTTCATGGAATCACAGCTTTTTTCCTATCTAAACTAAGGGAAGAGACAAAGGCCAAGAGAACTGAGGAGTCAGGGTCTTTGGAGGGCAAGCCTTGGGATGACATCCCTCTCTGGACAAGATCTGACTTTTCCTTCCCACTCAAGAAATCGAAACAAGTGTGAGTCCCTTCTGATCTATTTCATTATTTTTAAGTAATATCCGTAGACACAAAATTGTTTGTAAACATACCTCACAATTAATCCCTGCATACTGGGGGTTCTCCTTGCCAAGAATGAGAACATCTGATATGGGTTAAGTTAAAGCCCAAGAGGTTTGAAATCAGTTAGCTCTAGTTTCTAGTTTTGGGTTCACATCCGTTGAGTATCAACAGGTTTAGTCTGAGGTAGTGTTCTTTCAAGAAATTCTTATTGACAATTCAGACAGCCAGAATTCCCTAAGTCAGTAATTGGCACGCTATAGCCCACTGCCTTTTTTTTGTTGTTGAGTAGAGTTTTATTGGAACCCAGGCACACCCATTTCTTTTACACACGGTCTGCGGCTGCCTTCAGGCTACAACAGCGAAGCTGAGTAGTTGTAAAAAAAGACGGACTGTTATAGCCCAAAAGGCCTAAAATATTTACAGTCTGGCCTTTTACAGAAAATGTACTGACCCTTGCTATAAGTAATCCTACCTTCTAGATTCAAATGGATAACCCCAAGGGGCTAAACATCCCAAAATACTGCTTGAATCGTCAAAGAAAACTTCAGTTGTAGTGTGTTAGGGCCTCCACTAATCTATGTGGTGCCTTTGTGCAAACTGGGGAAAGGTGTTCCTTTAGGCAATTATTATAATATGCTTATTTTTATAAGAAAACTCTTACTGCCATCTGTCAGAAAATTACTTCCTAAATATACTAATAATCTACAGTGTCTACAATATGAATTACACTCCCCTGTAAACCTGCATGCAGCCGCCTCGGTATAGTCATGCGATCTGGTGGAAAGAACACTCTGTTTGGAGTGGCTTCTACTTGCAGCTCTGAAACGAAGCTGCTTGAGTCTTGGGCAAGCCATGTAATCTGTCTAGGCCTCGGTTTTCTTACCATTAGCATGGAGGGAGCCCATAGTAGCTGTTGTAAGAAATTAAATAAGATGATAGACATGAGATTGCTTTGTAAAGGCTTACAGCTCTGTAAAATCCATCGCCAGTCATGTTTTGGGCAGCTGCTATAGTTAGTTCATTTACAGTGTAATTGGAAAGTTGGACACATATGAACTGCACTGGAAAGTTACAATCTAACATAAAAAGTTATGTAGAGGGGGCGCCTGGGTGGCTCAGTGGGTTAAGCCTCTGCCTTCAGCTCAGGTCATGATCCTGGGGTCCTGGGATCGAACCTCACATCGGGCTCCCTGTTCGACGGGGAGTCTGCTTCTCGCTACCCCTCTACTTGCCACTCTCCCTGCTTGTGCTATCTCTCTCTGTCAAATAAATAAAATATATTTTTTAAAGTTATGTATATTTAAACTAATTATCCTTTTTTAATTATTATGTTAATCACCGTACATCACATCATTAGTTTTTTTGATGTAGTGTTCCATGATTCATTGTTTGCATATAACACCCAGTGTTCCGTGCAGTACGTGCCCTCTTTAATACCCATCACCAGGCTAACCCATCCCCCCACCCCCTCCCCTCTAGAACCCTCAGTTTGTTTCTCAGAGTCCATAGTCTCTCATGGTTCATCTCCCCCTCTGATTTCCCCTTTAGCTAAGGGACTTCTTCCACCTTCCCCACCCTGAAGACGGGGTATGAAATACTGGTTCACATTTACTGACCTCCTACTATATGCCAGACATTGTATTAAGCTCTTAACATGCTTTATTTCGCATGTGTAATCCACATCAGCCATGTGAGGTAGGCATTATTATCCCCATCTTTACAGATAAGGAAAAATAATAACTGGCCTCTATTTATTTATTTACTATGTTCCAGACACTATTCTAAGTGCTTTACATATTTTAACTCATTTCATCTTCACAATGCCCTTTGAGACATGTATGGTTATTATTTCTACTTTTCACATGAGAAAATTTATTCAGAGATTAAATCAGTGCTTTCCAAACTTTTTCACATCATGGCACACAGAAAATTCTAATTTTTTGGCATTCTGGGATAAATTTAAGGGTTTTAGAGGGCTAGGCAAAAAATTCAGTATATCTGTATTGGTAATTGGAGTAGCTGAGAGAATTCAGCGTAAGATCAGGAAAGGTACATGTGATGTAGTCAGCTCAGACTCCTCTCCAGCAATGGGTACTAGCTGTAAAGAATGCAATAAAATAACAGTTATGATAGTCAAGAAATCTCACAAAGTGCCATACAAATAGTGTTCAAGTGTAACTTCTGTTACAAAATGTTGAATAGTTACAAAAATTGCTTTAAATACTTTATCATAAAAATAAAGTTCACAACCAACAGTATTTTGTGGAGCACCTGTAAGCCATCTGTGCTTGGCAAGTTCTGAAATAAATTAGTTGCAAGGCAAATAGCTAATAGGTGGTTGAGTAGAATCAAGACTTGAATCCAGGGCTGTCTGACTGGTAAGTCTGTTCTTCAAGCCTCTATACAGTCTTGCCCCTCTGCAGTGAAAAGCCAGACTATGTGAGCCAGGCTCCATTTATCCTTAGAGTATTTGATCACTTGAGGTTTGATCATCCAGACTCACTATAAGGTAAATTTGTGGTCAGCCATGGTCTTCAGTTAACCTTGTTCCCCTCCTCCATTGTCCCAATAATTTTAGAACTAGTATTCCATAATTCTTTCTATTCACTCTCTACCCATATCCATAACAGGAAATAGAAAAGCAGGTGAGACAAGTGAAGATTCTGTGAGTTGAAAGGCAGTAAACGTCCCCTGTGCTCTGGAGATACCTGCCTGGACTCACTCTCCTGTCTCTGCTTGCCTGCATCCACTGGGAGGTGAGTCCTAGCAGAGCATCCCTTCCCCGCTCAGCCTGCTGTGCTCACATAGAGAAACGAGGGTATAATAGATGGCTACTTAAGCTATCAATTACCCAGCCCCTAAATGCAGGAGATTATATATATATATATATAATACATATATATATATATATATAGAGAGAGAGAGAGAGAGAGAGAGAGATACATTATTTTAATATGAAGCTTGATATTGCATGTATATTTTACTTGAAGCCTCTTTGCATTTGAATTTCACATTCCATCTTCAGGGTGGGGAGAGCTGAAGATAGAAGACGCAGACGGTATTTTATTCCTGGCTTTGTCTGGCATGCCAAATGACCGGTGTGTAGGCTGTGATATGTGCCTGGACATCTGGGGCAAGGTTAGTGACCCATTAAGGTGTGCTGAGCTCCGATTAGACAGAAGTTGGAGCTAGCAGAGCTGTCAACACTCACTTTCTTTTTGATTAAGTTTCTGCCTCTTAACCCCTGGAGTCCACTTATCCTTCCCACCTCTAAAAAAAGAC
Organism: Zalophus californianus; assembly: GCF_009762305.2. Classification (NCBI taxonomy): domain Eukaryota; kingdom Metazoa; phylum Chordata; class Mammalia; order Carnivora; family Otariidae; genus Zalophus; species Zalophus californianus. The sequence continues at coordinate 34,672,442 of NC_045600.1, read as the reverse complement.
AGAGTTAAAGCCTGAGGTCATTGCTTGGTAGAAGCCCCAGAGCTAATTGGGCAGGAAAGGGCCTCTCCTAGCCTCTCTCAGCAGCCTTCCATTTTGAGGCACCTCAACTGACAGGTGAGCTCATGCCCTGTGATATACAGAGCTCCTAAGCTAAAATGGCTCTCAGGGGAGCAGCTTCTCAAGGAAGTGAAAATGCTTATGCAAACCCACTGGTGAGGTAGGGAGATCAGGGGAAAATAAGGTTATTAGTCATTGTGGGGTTTTTGTTTTTGCTTTAGTCAATGTTGGAGGACAGGTCATGATCTGTTGGGTCCTGGGATCGGCTCAGGTCATGATTTCAAGGTCTCCCCACATCAGGCTCCCTGCTCAGCAGGGAGCCTGCTTCTTCTCCCTCTCCCTCTGCTCCTCCTGCTCGTGCTCACACACACACACACACACACACACACTCTTAAACAAACAAACAAACAAATAGAACTCCAAACTTCTGGGCAATGATGAAGCCTAGGTGAATAAGCCTAGACCTCTGAATTACTTCATGGAGCAGAACCACCTCCCACACTCTGCTGATGAACCTATACTAGACTGTGATGTGACTAAGAGATAAGTCTTCGTTGTATAAACACAAACAAACAAAACAATATTGAATTGGCCATAATCTGGCAAATGAGGTTTTGAGCCTAGCTATTTTAGATATGGGAGGAGGCTTAGTAGCTATTTGACCTTTTAGGATATCCAGAGCTATAATTAAGTACCTCTGAAGATGATTAAAAAACCAACCAATTATCATTTATTGAATAATCACTATATACCAGGTACTGTTTTACGTGCTTTATGTGTACTGACTCATTGATTCTCCACAAGAATCCTATGAGGGAGAATCTGGTGGTGGTCCCATTGTGTGAAGGAGGGAACTGAAAGAATGATTTCTGAAGTCAGACAAATTCTAAGTGCCAGAGCCAAGATTAAAATTCAGGTCTGACTTCCAGGCTCTGTCTCTTCACTAGCCTATCATATTGCCTCAATATTTTGTACTTTGCCATGGGGAATGGCATGAAATAATATCTGGGCAGCATGAGGTATCACCTATAAAGTAGGGCTGGACCCCCATTCTGGGGAGGAGTACACAGAACTGGAAAAAGTACAAAGTCTGCTCTTCTCCTGCCCTTGTAAAGGGTGTCTTAGTGAGGACAATTTAATGATGGTGTCCTCAGTCATCTGGGATAAAAACAAGGGTGAGGGCTTCATTTACTCTGAATTTCTCTGATTTAATTCTATCTCCAGTCAACCTTGGCCTGTCTTGTATTTACCACAGGAGCAAATGTCTGCCATCTGCTCCACTCACATCTCCTATGCCCCCATGCCCCACACTTGGCCCACGCTTTGTGAACCCCCTCTCCTTCATCCCACTCCAGAACCTATGTCTCTCCTCCCTCCTGGGCAACAGAGAGCACATATTAGGGCAGAGAGTTATGTCAATGCCCATTAAACCTCCAAATGCTAGCAGTTACTGATAACTCCCTTGCTTCCTGGCCTTGCTTGCCTGCCACAGATTCTGCCAGCCCTCAACTCTGCTGTTGAGCCACCATCAAGCTTTTTACCAGTTTCTATCTGGGACGGGAGTTTCAAACAGCATCCCGTGGAGAGGCTTCGGGAGCCACATGAGAAGATGGGAGAGGGCACAGACAGTGTTGAGTGAGTGGGGCCACAAATCCCCACTCTAACAGCAATGCCACTTGATCTGTTCCAGGTAAGATTGCATTTGGAGAATTGTTCCACTCTTGAAATAGAGAAGAAAAACCCCTTGCTTTGGAAAATCCAAACCTTCCACCATTCCTGCCCACCAGGAACAGAGGTGGGAAAAGCCAGCTGACTGTCCCAACTCCTAATATCCCACTCTCTAGGCTCTGGAGCCAAGGAAAATTACAGCAGAACAGAGCTTGTGCATAGAGAAAGGACTGTGGGTTGCTGCTCCCCTACAGTTCCCACAGTTCTGAGTCTTCCCGTGGCCTGACATGGAGCAGGCACTAGTTGAACATGGCAAGAATAAATGAGTGATTCCATTTTTGTTGATCTGGGTGTAGTTCCAGTGGGGGGAAAACCTGGCCTTGATCACAGAATGGCCACAATATTTATTATTTAAGATTCACAGAGGCAATTTGGCATTGACATTAAGAATGTGGAACCCAGAATAAGACCCTCTGGCTTCAAATCCTGACACTGACGCTTTCAAACTGTGACCTTAGCCTTGCAAAATATGAATAATAGTTCCCTCATAAGGCTGTTGCAAGGATTGAGTGAATTAATTTGTATAAAGCTCTTGGCGCTTGACATGTTAGTGCTCAATAAACACTAATAAACACTAGCTCTCACCATTGTTGTTCAAATGCTCCCTTCTGACACTCCAAAGCAAAACTCGTTGTTCTCTGCACTCTCAAAGCACTTTGCTCAGACCTCTGAGGAAATTGTGAGGACTTTTTTTTCTACCCCAAATCAAATTAGATGATGGGGACAATAAAGCAGATTCTTTGAAATCAAGATACATACATGTCATAAGTAAAGCCCTACTCCCTCCATAGCTTTTATGGTTATGTGTCTGTCTCTTCCTCTCAATCTCTGGCTCCGTTAGGGCAGATTCCACTTTTATTCATCTTGGTATCCCAGGGGCATGGTGTGCTGTAAGCGCTCACTGCAGTTTGGTTGCACGTGTGAGCTGCATTGGCTCTGGCTGGAGTCAGAAATAACCCTGACCATTGCCTCCTGGCCTTCCTGTCTGCCTAACTCCCTAGATGCTAGCTCCTTTCTTTGCCCCAAGATGACGAGGATGTTGAGAGGCTGGGCTAGGGCCAGGGTCCCTCTTCAGGGCTTGGCTGTGTGGCTGTGGGAATTCAGAGCATACAGAGGAGAAGAACATTTGCTGATCAGCTACCATGTTCCTGGAACTGTTCTGGGCTCTTTACAACACGTAATTCTCACAGTAACTTAATAGAGATATATTACCGTTAGTCCCATTTTTTTCTAGATGAGGAAACTGAGTTTAAACAACCTTTTTAAGGTCACATAGCTGATATGTCTGAGGCAGAATCCAAAGCCAGGTCTGACGACAAAGCCTGTGCTCCCTCCACTGGCCTTGCAGGCTCCCACCGAAGCACCCATCCCATTCTTCCTCTCCTCTCTACCTCAGTCTTTTCTTCATTTTCCCCTATTATCCTCCCTGAATTATTTTTCTTCTTGAGTTGGCTTATTTATCAGTTGGACATGTCTCCTTATTAATATAACCAGAACTTAAACAATATGCATCCCCACTGCCTCATTTGCCAGCATGGTGCTGAGTGCTTACGAGCTTGGCAATTAGACCGAACTCAAAGGGGCCATAAATCTGCATCTTCAGCTACTTTCATAGGGAAATGGGGTGGAGAGGAAAGAACGTGAGATGGGTCAATGCAAGGCAGTGCAGGGTGTATACATATAGAGGAGGGACCAAGGAGGGGAATCGGATGATGACACCACCAAGCATTTCTCCTGTAGTGTACTTAGCCTTAACTCAGAGTGGCCTAGTGCTGTCAGCCTCCAGGAAGACCCTAGGTCATTTCTGCCCAACAGCCTTCTATCTTATTCCTATGCCTGGCATCAACAGCAGCGGCAGGCATCACTCACTTATTGAGTACCTACTGTATGCTTTACACACACCCCATTTGATCCATACAACAATCCCATGAGCTAGGTATTAATCTATTTCCTTATTTAGATGAGGAAGCTAGAGCTCAGACAGTGTAAGCAATTTGTTCAAACTCATATACCTAGCAAGTGGCAGAACAAGGAAAGGGGTGAAAAGACCTGAAAATTAAGGAATAGAGAGTGAGGTGTAGAGGAGGCCTTTCAAAGCTTCCCTTGTTTGGGCATCTGCCCACGTGTGCTGACAGACTACAGAAGCAGCTGAATGCTCCTATCAGTTCGCCTCATGGCCTTCCTGGGGAAGAAGGATCTCTGAGCCCTGAATGTTGATGATCTGATTTTTTTTCCTGACTTTCCAAGAAGAAAGAGGTTGTCCAGGGACCAGGAGTACTTTTTCCTCCAAAGCCCATCATTCTTCATGCTTCTTGGACCAAGACACTTTACATTTCCAATGGATATCTCAAGAGCCCTCCTAAAAAGATGTCTGCCCAGCTGATTGATTGTTCTGCCCCAAGACTGCTCTTTTCTGCTGGCTCTTCCCCAATTCTTTTACTTCTTTAGTCCCTTACCCCAACCTCATGGTTTCCTGGGCCTAAGACTTCCAAGCCCATTTGGAGCCCTTCCAACAGGTATCCTAAGACAGTTCCCTCTGAGTCATAACACAAAACCATTCTTAAGAAAGCCGGGATACCCTGGAGTTGGCCCTACCCTGCAGAGGTCTCGTAGAGCCCAGCACCGGTCCAATTCACGGATCTAGGCTCTGCCACGTAGCCCAGGAGAACTAGCCCCAAGCATCTTTGGGGAAACAGCTACCAACAACAAGTAATAAGCTTTAATGGAATAACTGGCTTTTTTTTTCATTCTTAAAATATATTATTAATAGACAGGCATGATTACTAATGCAGGACCAAGTATTAATAAGGCAGATCTTAGTAGTTCTAGTTGAAGCTGGCTGTGCTTCATGCCTCCTCATACCTCACGCCACCTTCCCTGTGCTCCCCTTTCCTCATCCCCCGTCTTCCCATACAAACGTTCTAGTTGGCAATTCCCACTGCCAGCGTGTGTGCCCAGGGGGCAGCAAAGTCATGCTCACTGGTTTATTTAAATGTGATATTTCCAGGAGCTTGGGAGTAGTTGGAAGGACCTTGGAACCTGCATTGAACAAATGTTTATTGAGTACCTACTATGTGCCAGACACCATGCTAAGCCTTAGAGATAGAGCAGAAGACAGAAAAAAAAGATTTCCACACTCCTGGAGCTTATTATTAAGGAGGGAGACAGATAATAAATAAGTACATGAAACTTATAGTGTGTCAAATGTTAAGTATGACAAAGACAAAATAGAGAAAGGGTGTGAAGATTGCTATGGTGGAAGATGGAAGGTTATCCTTTTAATAGTGGACGGTTAGAGGTGGCCTCATTTGAGCAAAGAGCTGAAGGAGGTAAGAGAGTGAAGAGTGCGGCTGACTAGGGAGGAGCATTTCTGCAGAAGGAACAGCAAATGCAAAACCTCTGAGGCAGGAGCATGCCTGGCCTCTTCAAAGAATAGCAGGGCAGCTAGTGGGACTGGAAAGGAGACTGGCAGAGAAAGAGGTGAAAGAGGTCATGGAAGGCTGGATGGTGCGGGACCTTGCAGACCAGCATAAGGACTTAGCCTAAATGAAATGAAAAGTTTTTGAAGGGTTTTGAGCAGTGGAATGACATGATCTGATTTACGTAATAAAAGCAATTACCTCAGGTAGCTCCCTGTGGGTGGTGATAGAGATAGAAGCAAGGAGACCATTTAGGACATAGGGCAATCTTCTACATGGATGATAGAGCTTAGGTCCTAAGAACGAGTCTCTGGAGTCAGACTGGCTGAGTTCAAATCCCAGCAATGCCACCTGCTAGCTGCATGACCTTGGGCAGACCATGTAATATCTCTGTGTCTCAGTTTCCTCATCTATAGAATGGGGAAAATAATTGTACCTACCTCATGGGGGTTTTGTAAGGATTAAATGTGAAACACTTAGAACATAGGGTTGTATGAGGATTAAGTGAGTTAAAACACCTGTTACAGCACATAGCAAATGCTGCTTCTGTGTTTGAGTTCTTGTTATCATTATTATTATCTTCCGAGTGAGAGATGATTGCGGCTCAGGCCAAAGTGGTCGTAGTGAAAGAAAAATGGTCATTTGGAGGGAGTGTTTTCAAGGTGGAGCCAACAGAATTTGGTGACATATTGGATGTGTGGAATGCAAAGATAGAGGAGTCTCCTCTCTCCTCTTTAGGAGGATGAGACTCCTCCACCACCCTCCTATTGCAGATGAAGAAACTGAGAACAGCTGAGGCCACCATTGTTAATACCAAAATTTTTTGTTTTTTTATTAAGTAGGCTCCACATCTCAGGCTTGAACTTATGACCCTGAAATTAGGAGTCACATGCTCCACCAATTGAGCCTTAAAGAGCCTTGTTGCTAAATAGTTTAACAGAAATCAAAAGAACAAGTTCACTCTAACATAAAAATCCCTATGTAATAAGCTATTTTAATTTTTATCTGTTCCCTTCAATTCTTAACACTATACATGCATGATTCTCAAATAATTATAATTTCATTAATATAATTTTATATTAAAAAAAGAGAGGTAGGAGGCACTTCATGATTCTAGCAAGGGTTCATTGGTCAAACATTAAGGAAATTAATGTGCTCCACACCATTTATACTTCAGGATATATACAGGGCACAGCACTCCCATTTTAGGATGAAACAACATACAGTCCTGAATTAGCTGCTAAAAGAGAGCTGTGGGAAGCAAAGAGTCATTCTTTCATTTATTTTCTCAGCAGACTTATTAAGTGAGTCTATATACAGCTACTAGATAAGTTTATTAATAAGTAGATCACACTTTTTTATTTCAAGGAGATAAGTCTGGTGGGGACAAGAGCACATTGCTATAATTGGTTTTTATATCTAAGAACTATACTAGAGGTATGTGTATGCAAGTTACCTTGGAAGCACCACGGAGGATACACTTAATTCTGCTTGTAAAGGTAGGGAGGCTTCCAAAGAGAGATGACATCTGGATACTATAGTCTTTCAATAGGGCACAGAAGAGACTTCCTTCACTGACTTGCGTTGTTGACTGTTCTGACCACCTATCCCACTAAGCTATGTGTGTATCTCTCATCCCTGGCACTGTCCAGATGCCTGACACATGGTCGCTGCTCTTTTACTGTCTGTTGAAAAACACACAGCATATCTTTAAAAAGTGACCAAAACAGTGGCAAATGAAGAAATCACATAAGTACAATAGCTTTATAAGTCTTTGGCGGGAGGCTGGGGGAAGGGGAGGTTGTCAAAAAAAATTCTTCCTGACTTCCTGAAGGACCACATCTTTCACCTGAAGTCTTGCTTAATGGGTGGTGAGGGGACAGAAGCTACTCTTGGTATGCCGGGTAGGAGGGGTTTAGTACAGGGAATTAGAGACTTGCACAAACATTAGATAAGCTGGAGGCGAGAAGGCTCAGGGAAGCCACTGTTAGAGGCTATAAAAGCAAAATATGCTGGGATCTCAAAGAAGCCACTGCACTCCCAACTGCTTGTACTATCAAAGCAGGTGATTTGCAGAAGCTTGCCCAGAAATCCCTGCAACCCTTGGTTCTGCCATCTGCTAATATATTTGCCCCCAGTTGCCGCCAGAGAAAAATTACTTCTCTCCTGCCTTCAATCTTTCACAAGTGCTTCTCATTAGCAGAATATAACCCAGAACCATCTAGGAAGAAAGATGCCCCAAAATTCCAGACTTCTCTTCTGCAATGCAGAGATTTTAGGAAAGAGTAGTGCTTATGCTGAATTGACAACAGGCAGCTCAGCATAAATAGCTTCCCTAAGATGAAGGTGATTTCTTCATCTCTGAGCAGAGAGTTGTACACAGTTCTGGTAACCTCTCATTCTACTTTCCCTAACCCTAGGAAGCTGTCGTGTTCAGTCCAAACATCTTCCTGATGGAGCAGTATGGTACCTATAACATTTCCATACAACCAAATCATGAAAATCTGCTATTTAGTAAGCAGATCCAGGCAGTGTCAAGGGGCAGAAAGAACTCCAATTTTGGAGGCGGACACACTCTTGAGTGCTGATCTCAGCTCTGCTGTTGATTAGCTGTGTCAAACTAAGCCATTGAACTCTTCTAAAAAAGGTGGAGAGTAAAACATAATCAGAGCTCTATAAAAAATACATAAGAATGTTTATAACAGTTTTTTAAATAGACAATTTATTATATAAGTTATGATACCTCCCTATTAAATAATCTCATGCATCCTCTTAAAATTATAGAAGAAAAAGGTTGACATGGGAAAGTGCTCATAATACAGTGAGAAAAGTGAGTATGAGCACAGTGATTCCATTTTTATAAAAACAACTATATAACTGAAAGCCTATTTATACAAAAATTTTAACAGCAATTACCTCCAAGGGTACTTAGGATTACAGCTGGGGTTTTCTCTGATGTTCAGCATTGAGTGTGTATTACATCTTTAAGCTTATAATAGTCACATTCAAACATAAAGGTAAGGAAATGAGAATTATCACTCCTACCTCAGGCCTCCAGACACTCCCTTCCTTTTCCTACATTCATCAGTGTTATTGGTTTCTTACATATCCTTTAGGGAAAATATGCACATATAAGCAAATATATGAAGTTATGTGTCATTTTCACTCATTTTTTACACAAATGGTAGCATATTCTACTACCTTTATACTCTTATTTTATGCTCCTCCTATTGGTAATCTTTCCATATCAGTATAGACAGATATTACAATAATTTGTAGCATTTATTTAACCAGTCTTCTACTGGTGGACATTCAACCCAGTGATACCTTCTGAAGGAGGCCCCAGACACAAAGGATGCAAGGGTGGCCTGCACTTTAGGAATGACCTCCCCATCCTGGTCTCTTCTGGGCTTGCAAGCATCGTCTGCTCCATGGGCTCCTGTCATATCTTTGTCTCGGCTTCTGAGACTGAGGGGCTTTAAGAGACCTCATACTGGTTCCAGCTCAAACCCATACTGGTTACAGTCTTTTTACCTATTTCTTTGCCTTTTTTTTTTTTTTTTTTTTTTTTGGCGGTGACCCGGGTCTGGCATGGTTCTGAAGACATTCTAGTCTAGGATCTAAGAGCTGATAAGCCATGTGCCATGTATTTAATAATCTGTCCCCTCCATGGGGCTCTCTTTCTATGTCACTTTTTACTTCTGCACTGTCTTCCAACCTCAGTGTTTTCTCGGGAGAGGTCAGTGGCCCATCTGTCTCAGAGCTCCCTCTCCCTCTTCCCTCATCCTCCTTACCATCTTGGAGGATCTGGAAATAGGACGGGGGTGTTATTCCCTAACACCCTGGGTGACAAGGGTAGTGATAATGAGGAGCCAGGCCGGGGGTGCAGTGTTGACACAAGGGGGTGGCAGCTGGATCTACTGGCCCCTGCCAGATAATCAGGAATGTAGACGTGCAGAGTTAAGTGAGATGTGCTTGGCCTGTGGTAAGTCTTCTGGATGAGTATCCCTGGTGGTAGTCCGGGGGAGGTAGTTAGGATCTAAGCCAATAAGAATGGCCTAATCCCTATCCTTATGTAAAGCCTATAAAGAGAACCCTTTGGGTCATTTATTAATTTCATAACTGAACTGATACCGATACTGATTCAATACTTATGACATGCAAAGCACTCTATTAGGTGGTTCTGCAGTCTCTGTGTTATCATTTTACACATCGTGTTTTGCTTTTCTTGCTGGGGTCACTAAGTCACACAGTCTCTTTCATTGTTTTTGCTTCAAACTTTTGTGGTCTTTCAAGGCCTGCGAGTTTTTTTCCTGGGGCTCAACCTATAGACCAGAGTCCAAGTCCTTGAAAGTCACAGTTTAAATCAGGGCAGTCACAGACATAGACATCTCATCAGGCTGGCACATAGACAAGCTGAATCAATGTTGTCTACACTGAACTGATCCGGGTCAATGAAAGCCTTCTCGAACCTCATGGGCTACCACGTGCCCTCGCCCTCACTCACTCGAGATAATGGCCTTAGGGACAATTATCAGCCTAATTTCTTTCTACATCAATGTAGATTTGATGTCCAGTAATGTATGTGCTCTACCTTTAATGGCTTTTTAATGATGAAGAGTATCAAAAGCATTTTAGATGCGAACCTGCACCATTAGTTTCCATTCCAGAAATCCACCGTCATTACCACGGCTGCTTCTCCAAGCCCGACAAGAGCATCAAGTTGCTGTGCACATAGCTGCGTGGTTAATCACCATCAGTGAGGAGCCGGGTCTGATGCAGGTCCGGAGGGTGGTTACTGAAGGTGGAGGACAGGGTGTGGTCCAGGAGGGAAAGGAAGAGAACAGAGTGAAGGGCCGAGTCCATTCAGGGCCTGGAGTGTCAAGATCCCTCAGAACAGGGGTTCTCCCAGCCCTGGTCCTCTCTTCTCATGTCATATTGAAAAAAAAAACTACGGGTTCTTGGAATTCTCCTTTCTCCCCCATCCCATTTATGAAGATCCGGCAGGGGCAGGGGAGTGTGTGGGGCAGAGGATGCAGGGTGCCCAGCTGAGTGAATGGGAATAGGCAGAATTTGGGGGAGAGGGCTTCGAGAGAAGGATCTAAGGGAGAGTGATTCTTCCCAGGGAAGGGCGGTGTTCCGAAGGAATTCATAGGGAGCTGTTTATTCTTTTGAATCCCTATCCTCAAGATTGTCTGTTCCCTGTGCCCTGGGAGGCTGACCACTGGGGACCTCATCACCCAGGCTTTCTTGCTCCCTGGCTTCCAAGGGGCTTTGGCCATAGGAGGGCACTGGCAGGAGACGTGAGGGTCTAAGGAGCCAGGGGTCAGGGCATGTCTTCCTCCATCCCCTTCCTGCATAGGCATTGCAGTTCTGGCCCTGGTTGCATCCCTCCACAACTATAGCTTCTGTCAGGAAGCTCTTCTTCCATGGCACCAGCTCCAATAACATGTTTTCACTCCTTGCCCTTGGACTAGGGGTGGTATAAGCTACCTGTTTTTGCTAGCTAGCTAGTGGATATTTCAAAATCCCATACAGATTCCCTTAACCCCACTCACACCTCTGTAAATAAGTACCCTCATTAAATTCAAAACCCCAGCTAAGTGTGCCATCTGTTTCCTGCAAGAACCCTGACTGATAAAATGGGTGTATCAGAAATCAACTCATGTTTACCCATCCTGTTTCCTTTTCCTGGACACACAGGAAGACTACATTTTCCATTCTCCCTTGCATTTAGATTGAGGTTCTGAGACTGGGTTCTGGCCAGTGGGATGAAGTATGACTTCCAAGCCTGGCCATAAAACACCTCTTGCAATTGTCCCCACTCTCTTCATTTTCCAAGGTAACATTGGAAGTTATATATTTAAGGTTATGATGTCTCAAGCTGGAAGAAGTTTGGATCCCTGAGTCACTGCTTGGAGGAGAATGCCCAACTGTATTCAACTATGATATGAGTGAGAAATAGCCTTTATTGTGTTGTGCCACTGCGATCCTGAGAGTGGTTTGTTACCACAATGAGGGTTAATTACTTTGACTACTTCGGTTGAGGTTTTAAATGAAGAGGCCACCTAGAGCAAAGGAGTATTCAAGGTATAAAGATAAGGAAGCATATGATTTTCTAACTTGAGTGATACTGCACTGAGGGTTAACAGAGTGTTAGCATTATTGCTTTGTGAAAAGAACAGGGATTTGGCTGTCAGAGAAGAGTTTAAATCTAGGCTTCACCACTTCTAGTGACGTGATCTTGGGCTAGTGACTTCACTTTTTTAAGTTTTCCCGTATGTAGTTTTAAGTTTTCCTTCGCCTTTTTAAGTTTTCCTATCTGTAGAATATCTATTTCATAAGGCTCTTTTATGGATAGATGACTTAACGTCTATAATAGTTGGTACTCAATAAAAGTTCCCTCTTTTTCCTCTTTCAGCTGTGAATTATAAACTCAGTGCTGCTAGTAATTGGTAAATAATTTCAGCTTGTGAGGCATCTGTTTCCTAATCTCTAATGGCAGAGAACAATTCACACTATCCTGAGCATCCCGGTATGGAAGTGGCTTGAAAATTGACCAGAAAAAAGGGATTTCCTTTAGGTCTTGGACTTAGGCATTAACTCTTTCACTTCTCTGCCCTCCAGGCCCCATCTTGAAATTTGCAGGCCACCTAATGCATGTGTCAAGTCAAGAAAATTGAGTCCCAGTGCCATTCCTTACTTCACGAATGAGTTTAGATCCTGGGACTAACATGTCTTTTGGAAAAGTAAAGAGAAAGGACTCTCCATGGAAACTTTTTCATGATCAAGAGGGCTTATTTGTCCATCCATCTATCCATCCATCCATCCATCCACAAATCCACAAAATAATCATTTAGTGCCTAGCATATGTGAAGACATTTCTAGGCCCTGTAGTAGATACAAAGATGGATTAGACACATCTGCCCTGAACAGCTTACATTCTTGCTGAGAGAAGATAATTTAACTTCACAAATAACTGCAAGACAGACCAGGTTGTGGTAAGCATGGAAGACCACATACAAAGTGCTATGGAATTCAGAGGAAGGGAAACCCCTTCTGGCTGAAGACACCAGGGAGCATTTGAATACATCTTAAAGGTAAGGCAGGATTTGGACATATGGAGATGAGGGAAGAGACCCATGGGGAAACAGAGGCTAATAGTTTGGCCAGAACACAGCTGCCAAGAGGGGGGTTGAGGGAAACAGTTTTAGAAATGTCACCTAAGAGAAGATTGTGCAGAGCCTGAATTCTAGGCTAAAATGCTTTTGAGGAGGGCAGAGACAGGTTGTCAAAGGTTTCTGAGCATTGGGTTGGCGTGTGCCTTGGGAAGGGTAGTTGGGAAGCTGTGTTCAGCAACATTGGAGGCAGCAGGAGGTGGGGATAAAGAGCCCAACTGGAAGACCTGCAGCCATCTAGGTAAACCTTAATGTGGGACTAAACTAGGACGGAATGTATGGACTATAAAGAATGTTAGGAAGAATCATTCAATATGTATTTATTCTGTGTCTATTCTCCTTCTGTCAGTCACTATAGGGGATGAACACTAAGCAACACAACTCTTGCCTCCTTGGTGCTTAGCATATGACTCGAGAGATGAATCAGTCAAGGAAAGTTTGTCCCTTCTAAACTCTTTCCCTTGATGGCCACACAGCATAAGTGTAAGCTGGTTTACTGTCCCTACCCACTGTGCACCCTGTCAACAGCATCCTGTCTCCACCCCAACAAAATCAAAGAGAAGATAGGGAATAAAGCTTTAAGTTAAGATATGGTCTGCTGTCCATGCTTACTTAACATCCTATAGTACTTATTATATGCCCTATATATCTTACCATATACTCTATTTTAAGAGCTTTATGAATACTACATTATTTATTTTCATAATAATCCTATGAGGTAGGCACTATTATCATTCCCATTTTATAAAGGAGGGCACTGAGGCACAGAGAGATTAAATAATTTTCCCAAAGTTATACAGCTAGTAAGTTGCAGAGTTTAGAACCCAAGGAATCTGGCTCCAGAATCTTACACTTAACCTTTACATTGTGCTGCCTCCCGGCAACACTGCTTGCCCTCTGCCCACCTGCAATGAATCACAGCCAAAAAGGAATTACTCTTGGACCTTATGGGTCCCTACTGAATCAGTTCTCTCTTCTTGGCTTGTGATGCTGTCCAAGGTCACACTGAGCTAAAATCTGCTCAATGATCTCTGGTACAGTCATAGTTATAGTCAATGCTGAATTTGACTGCCCCGCCCTGTTGGGTAACCAGCCAAGAAGCTGGGTAGGGCTGAGGGACAGTTATCTTATGAAAGGTGGTCCTTTAACTCTTTGTTCAGAGTGGTCAAGTTAATGCTGTTGCCCACATACCACTTTGGAAGAGGCAGACATAATGGTGATGCCCGTAGCATGGGCTCTGATATTTACTACCCAAGAACCCATGGACTAAGTATCAGTTTCCCCATCCACAAAATGGGGGTATTACGTAGGAGTTTCCTCGTAAAATTGTAGTAAAGAGTGAATGAGACACTTTCTGTAAAATGCTAAGCTTAGTGTCCAACATGCACCTGGTACTCAGAAAGTGTTAGCTGTTGTCATTTTGCTGAGTTAAGAACAGACTCTTCACCTGATCCATGACACCAGACTCAGAGGTACTCAGAAGCCCCAGGTTGGCTCTTTAGGCCCTCATTCAAGAAAAAGACTAAAATATCCCAATAGCTTTTTGGAGTGGAGGAACAAGTGATTTTGGGCCTTGCCATACAGAGCTGTATATTATTGTTATTGCATTGCATTGGGCATTGTGTTCAAGGCTGTACTGAATCATAGTGAAACCACTAGCCTGGATTTAAATCTCAGCTCTGCCATTTACCAGCTGGGTGACCTTGGGAAAATTCACATTTTTGAGCCTCAGTTTCATCGTCTACACAATGAGGTGGTGATGATATCCTCCTCATAGGGTTGTTGGAGGATAAAGTGAGTTAATTATGTAAAGTCTTTACAGCAGGACTCCATGCACTATAGATATGTAAAGATCAGCTAATATTGTTGCGTTCCTTTGTATTAAACTAGTAAATTCCTTTTCTTCTAAAAAAAAAAAAAGGAGACTGGGGCAGACTTTTCTTCTTTTGTGGGGAGAGATAACCCACAAAATCCAGGAAAGGAGATAAGCCAGACCTTGATGGTGGGAGTTTTTCCCTCTCCTACAAGTAGAAGATGGAGGACGAACCCATGCCTTCCAAGAGTGTGGGTGTGAAACATAAACCAGGCACAAAGACCGGGACTGACTCCAGGCAGCCACAGTGAGATGGCAGCTCCCTACAAGGAAGAAGTGAACCAGGGTGAAAAGGAAAGTAACCCTTTTATCTGAGGCTTTTCAGGGCATCAGTGACTAAGGCTGCCATACCTTGGGCTTTTTTGGAGACAACACAGAGGCTCTAAGCTCCTGGCCTTCCCTTCACCTTCACACTGAGAATGGGGGGAGCTCATCACATAAGCCTTTCAGGTCAGGCAAATAGGGGCTTCTTTTGCCCCCTCAAAGACCCCAGAACAAGACAAAGCAGATGAGGTATGCATGAAAAGGCCACTGATAATCCGTGGCAGTAAATGCTACACAACAAAGAGGGACTGCAGGATAGGCTTCCCAAGGGTCTGCCAGTAACTAGCTGCTGAGCCTTAGGCCAGCCACTTCACCTTGCTGAGCATCCGTTTCCACACCTGGGAAATCCTAAGTAATCCTAAGTAAGAGATCACCTGGGTGATCTCTAAGTAACATCCTCCCAGCTCTGTGATCCCATAAGTGTTGGGACAGTAATTCCATTAGGAGTTCAAAGGAGGGACAGATCAATGGGGGTTGGAGCGGTCAGAGAGGGTTTCATGGAATTGATGAACCTGGGAGGGTTTGCATAGGTTGGAGGGAGGAAGTGCTGCTCTTGTTCCCTTGGCCTTCTCACCTCACCCTGACAGCTGGCAACCTTTCTGGACCCATTCATCAGGCCAGAAGAATTTCTTTCCAAGGAGTCCCTGCTCCCTTTCTCACTCCAGAATGTCGTCCAACCACACCAAGAGAACCAGCAAAACCCCAAACTGAGGTCATAAACTGACTAAAATATCACTTGCCTTGAGACCACTTGGAATAGTCTACTTTCTAGTCCGGGGGATTGCGTTCCATCTGTCTCTCATCAGCTAAGCATGCCCCAGTCAACGGGAATGAATGTCCCCTAGGCTGGAGAGACTGTCTTGAAATAAGACGAGGGCTGGATCCCACGGTTCTCTATGAAAGAGAAGGATGATGTTCATTCATGAGTAGGGTTGTAGGTGGAGTGGATTCACTGAACTTGGCATCTCCCCCCTTCCTATCATCATCTCCAGGAAGGCCCACCAAGGAAGCTTTCCTGGACACCTGCTTAGAAAGAAACCTATTCCTTTACATCCCACACCCTTAAATGGCTCAAACTGTCAAGCGCTGCTGGCCTCCCTGCCAAATCTAATCCAATGACGCAAAAGACCGTGGCTGTCCTTCCAAGCTAATTAGAGGCCCAAGAAAGGATGCAAGGAGGGGAGAGATCAGCTCCTGAGAAAATGGTACTTGCGAGAGCATCGTGGAAAGCCAATGGGGATTAAACTTTGTGCTGTGTGCCTTTGCTCTGACCTCCATTTTTATTCTTAGCTCTCTTTGGGGGCCCTTGTCTACCTCCTTGAAAAGCTGTACAGTGAAGTCATTCTCCATAGCAGGGGCCATCTGCCTATTGCCTGTGCTAACACAGGTGACATATTTTACTTGTCTCCTAAAGGTCAAGCTAATTTACTCCCATGTGAGAGAGTCCAGTGTGCTTGTCATGAGTGAGAGCTGGGCTGTGATGGATGTCAAGTGGTCCCAGTAGCTCCAAGTCAGGAACCTGCCTCTTCCAGGAACCAAACCCCCTGGCTGCTTTCGGCTGAGAGATTGAGTCCAAGTGAAAGTGCAGAGGCCCATGGTAACAGCTGCCCCTCCATAGGCCCTCCTGGTTATCAGTTTTCTGCAGTTCCATCCTTCCAGTCCTCAGTTCTGTCATTGACCTCTAGAATCAGGGGAGTAGCCCAGCTTCATTAACTGCAGTTCTCTCAGGCTCCAACCCTGAAACTGCCTTCAGCTTTTTCTGGCTAGTGACATGGAGGGTTGTCATTTCAGATGTGACATCTAGAGGATTTTTCAGCATCTTTCCTTCCACTGCCACCAGAATAGACTGCAGAGGTCTCTGTCTGGGTTTATCTGTTTGTTTTTCTTTAATTACACTTCAGAGTTAGGATCTCATATTATTTTCTAAAAATGAGAGGTGATTAATGCTGACAAAGCATTGTACTTCAGCAAATGAGTAATGATGCCCTCATTCTACAATGAGAAGACTTGTTCCTCACAGAAAAAAGCCCACAGTCACAGAATGACACAGCTGGAAGGAAGCTTAAAAATTATTCAGTGCAGCCCCTCATTTTCTAGATGAGGGAATGAGATTTGGAGGAGTGAAATGACTTGGATGCTCAGAAAATATGGCCTTAAAATATGGTTCCCAGTGACCCTGCTTCTCCTCCTTAGTAACCTGGGAAGTTAGATGTTCTTCATGTTCCTACTTTTGGGGTCTGACTCTCATCTTGGAGAAACATATAGAAAACAGAAATGATGTGAAAAAGAGAGTAATGTTTCCACTTCAGATAAGAAAACTCTATCCCCTCACCAGCTCCACAAACTCTCTGCCCCTAGATCCTTGGGCCTTCTAGGTATCTATTTCCACATAGATTGGATCCTGGCTGGCTATACTGGGCATATCTGGTTTTGCTTCTCTCCCCACCGTGATTGTCATGAGTGATTGAGACCCCAGATGATTGGAGGAGAGAGAGATACCTGACCCTGAGGATCTTCAGTCATAGACCAATCATCTGCCAATGACATGGCCTGGTTCCAAATGTTGAAATTGTAGTTAGGTGACAGAAGGCCCTGGACCTGGAAGGCCACACAGATCCCGGTACTACGGTGACCATGTCGGACTTTGTGCAGAAACAGTAAGCGGAAAGGGCTGGTTTGTTAAAAGAAGTATAGAACCATTATAGAGACACATGCGCATAAGTGACCATGTTCCCCAGAAAGAGGAAAGAAGGACTGTGGCTCTTGGTAATTTCTAGGGTCATGAGGTTCTGCTTTACTTCATTTCCCACCCTTGACTGGCATGGATTTTCACAATCTCCTATCCTCTGTCCTTTATTTGTATTGGCCTTGGTCCTCACACCTACCACATCTCTAATCAGAACATTATCTTGTACTATCCATGTCTGTAAGTCTTGTCCCTCAAACCAGGAACAAGCTCTCAAAGGCCAGAGGTTTATGTCTTAGCCTTTTGAAAAATCTTTCCAAGTAACTTGTACATATGACAGCTGTTGAAAGGTTGGGCTGAAAGGCTTTCTGGAAATTCAGTTTTATAAGCCCTTTTAAACATTTACATCAGTTGTCCCCAAGGAAGCCTTGTTGAGCTTTCGAACATAAAGCTGCTCAGTATTAACTATCACTATACAGTTGACTTTGAACAATGAGAGGGTTAGGGATGCAATCGAAAATTCGAGTATAACTTTTGATCCCCCCCAAACTTAACTACTAATAGTCTATGTTGACTGGATAAGCAATCAGTTAACACATATTTTTTGTGTTGTATGTATTATATACTGTATTCTTTTTTTTTAAGAGGGAAAGAAAGGGGGAGGGGCAGTGGGAAAGGGAGACTCTCAAGCAGACTCCATGCCAGACATGGAGCCCAAAGCAGGGCTCCATCTCACAACTCTGACATCATGACCCGAGCCAAAATCAAGAGTCAGACGCTTAACTGACTGAGCCACCCAAGCTCCCCTATATACTGTATTATCATAATAAAGTAAACTAGAGAAAAGAAAACGTTATTAAGAAAATCATAAGGAAGAGAAAATACATTTACGGTAGTGTACTATATCAAAAAAAATGTGCATATAAGTGGACCTGTGCAGTTCAAACCTGTATTTGCTTAAGAGTCAACTATAACTTTAAGGGAAACAAATGAATTCCAATGTGTCGTATATAGTCCTAATTTCCCCAAGCCTCTTCAACTAGCAGGTTGAAATGGGGTTACAGGGATTTTAGTAACACAGAAATCACTGGCTCATGTAGCACCTCAACCCCTAAAAATGCCCCTCTTCTACTTTTGTGGGTTCCAGGGGGATCTCACTTGGGTGCATGGAGAGATTTGCTCCTCCAGGGGCCGCTAATGGTCAACTATCTCCCATTTATCTTTACCTTCTTAACCTCCCCCTCCAGCTCTTCTTCCACACTGCCAACAGAGCTGTCTTCCAAATGTAAATCTTATCACATGATTCCCCTACTTAACACCCATCTGTGGCCGGTACTATTAGTTGCTGTTCCTCAGTCATTCCCAATACTGTTCTTCCTCATTGGGAGCACTGGTTTCCTATGGGAGATGCCCAAAGTCCCAAATATTCACCCTCCTAGATTCCCATGCAGCTATGGCATAGGAATATGCCCTCGCCGACTGGACTTGAAGGGAAGACTTCTGAGGATTTCTGGGAAATAAGTCCCTCCTTAATATAAAAGACAGAAGTGAGAGGAATTCCCTTTTTCTTGCTTTGGGATTTTGTGTGTTGAAGCTGTGCTGCTTGGACCTGGACTCCCATATTGTGACAGTGGCAGGAAGCTGACCCAGAGCCCTACAGTGATGAGCTCCTGCAGCTTTCTCCAGCTGGACTTTTTATTATATGAGAAAATTAAATGTCCTTACAATTAAAGCCACTTTTAGATGGGTCTTCTTTTGTTACTTACAGGCAAATGCAACCTAAAACATTGTCCACAGATCCCTACAGGAAAAAATCCAAATTCCTTAGCATGGGTGCATCAGGCCTTCACAAGTTTGCTCTGTATCCTGCTCTAGCATCATTTCTTGCTAAACCCACCTTGCATTCCCATTCCATAGCCACACCAAGCTATTTGCCAAATGGGCCAAGCTTTTAGAAACCTCAGCCTGGAGTGTCCTTCCCTGCCCTGGTTACACTCATATACAAGAATCAACTCAAGCTTTTCTTGACCCTTCACACCTTTTGTGTGGAATGTTCCCTTCTTTGTGCCTCTCTGTACCTGTAAATACTTCCATAGTAGTACCTGTAACAGCTCTTCTTCTTTGGCTATTTTCATGTCTGACTCTCCTTCCAGCTTCTTTTGGGGCAAGGCCGTATGTTTTGGGGGCAAGGCCATATAATTTTTTTCAGCTTTGTCCAGTGCTGATGGTCAATAAATAGGCTTTTCAAATTAACAAAATGAGTGATTACATTAATTAGTTGATCCCAATTGTCAACTTCCCTTATTAACACAATCACTCTAGGATTTTGTTTTTGTTTGTTTTTAAGTGTGCAAGTCTGTCAGTCTGTTTTAGACCAGTGCATTACCACTCACCTGGGCTTCTTGTTAGCATGCAGATTATGACACAGGAGGTCTGAATGGAGCCCCAGGGACTCTGCATTTCCAACAAGCTCCCAGGTGATGCTGATGATGCTGGTCCAAGGAACACAGGAGAGTCATGAGGACAGCAGGGTCATGGGGGGGCAGGGGTTGCACTTATCTGTGAATGTATGAAGCTCTAAAAACAAGTGGAGACGTACTGATGATGACATTCAGATGACAAGGAGCACACTTTGTATCCATCATTTCCATCCAGGAGCTTTGGTCTCCTTCTCTGGAATTCATCTTCTTCAGTGATGAGCTGAGCTTTTCTGGGGCTCTTATTTCTCATTTTCTCCAGTTAGAGTCCAGCCTAGGCCAGAAAATGTTCCCTCCATACCTTTGAGATTGTTGTCAGGGGCTCAGCTGAGCTGGAAGAGAGAGCACTGAGTCAGCTCCCAGGTGTCAGAGTAGCTGATTAAAGCAACAAGCCACAAATGAAAGAGTTAAAGCTCTTTCATTTAATCACTAACTTAAATAAATCACTGACTTCAGTGGTATAAGCAAGAGTCTAAAACTGGAAAAGATAATGACTGGCCCAGTTCCATTTCCCCTTGTGGAAAGGCATACGAGTCAGGGGCAGATGGATCAGTTGTGGATGTGAGGGTTGTCTTGCTCTTGAGGAAGCCCCTGAAGAAAGGGCAGTTTTAGGGCCCCTGAGGTGGGAGGAGAGGGATGGGGGGAAGGGCTCAGAGCGGAAAAGTCCTGGGGACTGAGACGGTGGGGAGAGTGTCTTCATGGTTTCCTCCCCTACCCGCACTCCCCCTCGAAGGAGGCCTCAGCGGAGATGGGCACCTGAAGAGGACCGCTGCCCGAGCCTCAGACAGAGACAGGAACGCAGGTGCCTCCCAGCGAGGAATGCAGGCGTGCAAAGCGCACGACCAGCGAGGGGGCCCCAGTGCAGTGACTGCACCTCCCTCCAGATGCCATCCATGGGCTGTGCCCCAAGGCTGCTGAGCGCAAGGCGCCTTCCCCGGGCCCGCCAGGCAAAGCCTCTGTAACTGCCTACAGGTCAGGCCTTAAACATCATACACAGGTTTTTAAACAGGAGCTAGTCTCCTCAATAGTTTTTCTCACCAAAGCATCCACTTGAAATTCACTCCTATCCATTCCCCTTCTCTTTGTCTCTCTCTGCCCCTTTCCCCCTTCACCTCCTTCCCCCTCACACTTTGCACCCCCTGCAATGCCACTCATCCTTCACAGCTGTATTAATTACTTATTCATCACAAATTACCCCAAGACTTAGTGGCTACAAACAACAAATATTTATTATCCCAGTTTCTAGGAGTCACAAGTCAAGGTGTGGCTTCAGTAGGTGCCTCTGGTTCAAGTTCTCTCATAAGGTTGAAAACCATCAGCCAGGGCTGCAGTCTCATTGGACGAGGGGGACCACATCCAAGCTCACTCACTTGGTCATTGGCAGTGTTCAGTTCCTTGCTGGCTACTGGAAGGAGGACCACCTTAGTTTCTTGCCATGGGAACCTCTCCTGAGGGCATCTTACAACATGGCAACTAGTTTCCTCAGGTCAAGTGAGCAAGTGAGAGAGCACATGAGAGGGAATATCCAAGATGGAAGGCACAGTCCTTTTACAACCTAATGTCACAAGTGGCATCCCATTACTTCTGCTGTATCCGGTATCCTGTTTGTTAGAACCAAGTCTTACATCCAGCCCACATGCGGGGGTATAATCAAGGGTTTGATTACCAGAGGTGGGGATGTTGGGGGCCTTCTTAAGGGCTGCCTATCACAAAGGTCCAAAAAACAAACAAACAAAAAAAACAAAACCCAAAGTTCCAGACAGCATTTTCCCTGTCCCCTAACTGTTCCTTTAGCGCACTATAGAGTCTGTTCTCCAAACTATAACAAAGCTTTTGATTTCATTCTGTTCTGGACAGTTTTTTTATTACCCTAAGTGTCTGAAGCTTCTCTTCTTAATGGAATTCTAGCTCCCTTAGGAGCAAAGACCATTTGGAGGTCTTGTCCCTCACTTCTCTTAGAGCCCTCACTGTACCCATCCCAGGAAGGGAGCTATGATAAATATTTGTTGATTTGGATCAACTCTCAACTTAAACTTGTTTAAACTTTTTCTCTTTTAGTCTAGCTTCCTGGGGCTCAGGGATTTCTGTGAGAGCCTTTATATTCAGAGCCTTTTCCTGCTGAGCCAACAGACCTCGTCCCAGTTAATAATCCTTGCTGGGAGGGTGAGGCAGGGTTATTGTTTACATACAGAGCTGTCTTCTAAGGCCTTTAACATTGGAATTTAGCTATTGAAAGGAGCAGGAATGGTTTGGAGCCCTTTAGAACAGAGAAAAGATGAAAGGCAAGAGAACTGGCACTTGGTGTTGAATTTCTCATTTAATCCTCCCAACAAACATGGGGTGGAGTTTGTCATCCTCACTTTGCAAATACAGAGTTTGGGACCCCACAATTAACAAGGAGCAGAGCCAGAACCTGAACCCAGACCCCAGAGTCTTTCCTTCACCCCTGCCTTACACTTCTAGGTGTGATTTCCAGAGTGATTTACCCTCACATCAGGCTCCTTCCTGCTGGGGCTATTTGCAGTATCACTCTCTGTGATTCCTGTGGTCCATTCCTGAGATGCCCAGTAAACACCTGATGAATGAACTCTTCCTGCTCTGGAGTGGGGGGTGGCCAGGGGCTTCCACACTCACTCCCAAAGGCTAAGCAGAACATTAGACCTACCTAGCCAGTGAACCTGATTCCAGGAGTGGAGTTGTGGAGTGAGGCAGGGAGAAGCTGGGTTGGGTGAAGTATGGCAAAGAGATCTTGTCAGAAGCTCTGACACCGCAGGAAGAAAAGGTCACTTGAAATGTAAGCATATATAAATGTATGGCTTTGCCAAGGAGACTTGTCTGGCCCTTTCAGAGGGGCCTCAGCAGTGGCCTCAGTCCCCTGAGTGGGCCACTTGGTGGAGGTTAGTGTTTCAGGGGACATTGAGCAGACACAGAAATGAATGCAGAAAGAACGACCCTAGCAGGCCTGACACGGCTGTGTTTTGAGGGGCCAGCTTGCAAGGTTAGCCTCTGGGAACTTGCCATTCAGGAGGGTTCCCATCACCCCAACTGATAAGTTGCTCACTATGCCTCTACTGTTTGTATAAATGATGTGGTTTATGTTCAACAACCATTCTCCTTCTGGGAGTCCAGAATTTGGGGGCATGCTAGGCAGACAGTGCCTATACGACTAGCCCCCAGTAAAAAGCCTGGGCACTGAGTCGCTATTGAGCTTCTCTGGTAGCATCCCATAGTTAGGATTTGTTGCTGGGGAGATTGAGTGTGTCCAGTCTGACTTCACAGAGATAGGACTCTTGAAAGCTCATGCCTGGTTTCCCTGGGCTGGTTTTGCTTTGTAGCCTTTCACTGTAATAAATCTTAGCCTTGAGTATGACTAAATACTGAATCATGTGAGTCCTTCTGGCAAAACATGGACCCTGATGTGGTCTTGGAAACCCCTGACATACTAGGGAAGGAGGAATGGAGGGCAGGTGTGGGGGCAAGAGCTTTCTCTGGCTAGATGTCTGTAAATCCTTTTTTTTTTTTTTAAAGATTTTTTATTATTTATTTAGTTGACAGAAAGAGACACAGCGAGAGAGGGAACACAAGCAGGGGGAGTGGGAGAGGGAGAGGTAGGCTTCTTCCTTGCCAGGAAGGATCATGACCTGAGCTGAAGGCAGTTGCTTAACCCACTGAGCCACCCAGGCGCCCCATCTGTAAATCCTCTTAACTCCCCAACTGTCCAAACTTCTCTCTCCTGATTTTCCTCTTTCCCCTCTCAGGGGTCTCTAATTTTCTTCTTTCCCTCATTGAATAGTCTCATTATTCAAAATAAATGCTTGAGGGTGTCCTCCTGTGATTGAACTTCGTCTGAGCTCTGATATGGGAGAATGAGACCAGGGCTTAGTGATATGAAAAAATCTTGAATCCTTTAGCTAATAAGTACGATGTAGTTTTTTTTATTGTTATGTTAATCACCATATATTACATCATTAGTTTTTGGTGCAGTGTTCCATGATTCATTGTTTGTTCATAACACCCAGTGCTCCATGCAGAACGTGCCCTCCTCAATACCCATCACCAGGCTAACCCATCCCCCTACCCCCCCTCCCCTCTAGAACCCTCAGTTTGTTTTTCAGAGTCCATCATCTCTCATGGTTCGTCTCCCCCTCTGACATACTCCCCTTTTCTTCCTCTCCTGTTATCTTCTTCTTTTTCTTTTTTCTTAAAATATGTTGTGTTATTTGTTTCAGAAGTACAGAACTGTGATTCAACAGTCTTGCACAATTCACAGCACTCACCATAGCACATACCCTCCCCAATGTCTATCACCCAGCCACCCCATCCCTCCCACCCCCAACCACTCCAGTAACACTCAGTTTCTTTCCTGAGATTAAGAATTCCTCATATCAGTGAGGTCATGTGATACATGTCTTTCTCTGATTGACTTATTTCACTCAGCATAACACCCTCCAGTTCCATCCACGTCATTGCAAATGGCAAGATCTCATTCCTTTTGATGGCTGCATAATATTCCATTGTGTATATATACCACATCTTCTTTATCCATTCATCTGTCGATGGGCATCTTGGCTCTTTCCACAGTTTGGCTATGGTGGACATTGCTGCTATAAACATTGGGGTACACGTACCCCTTCGGGTCCCTACATTTGTATCTTTGTGGTAAATACCCAGTAGTGCAATTGCTGGATCGAACGGTAGCTCTAATTTCAACTGTTTGAGGAACCTCCATACTGTTTTCCAGAGGGGTTGCACCAGCTTGCATTCCCACCAACAGTGTAGGAGGGTTCCCCTTTCTCCACATCCCCGCCAACATCTGTCGTTCCCAGTACGATGTAGTTTTTGAATACAGGTGAGGTTTGGTGGTGTGAGGTCTGGAGCTGACAATCAAGAAGGAATTCTTGAGACATCTTTGGTATAAAAATGGTGGTTTCATTAAAGCCCGGGGACAGGACCTGTGGGCAGAAAGAGCTGCTGCCCCGGGGCTGTGAGGGGTGGCTGATTATATACTTAGGAGTTGGGGGAGGTATGGAAGAGGGAGGTCTCAAAAGGATTTTCATACGTTAAAGAGGACCTACAAGATACTGGCGGCCTTGCCATTGTCAAGTTAAGGTTGTTTTTCCCTCTAGTAAGGCATTCACATGAAGACAGGAGCTTCCTGGAGGAACTTTATACTCCGCCTGCCTCAAGTATTTGGGCTGCAGGTTGTAAGGACATTTAATTTTATCTACATTTCCTTCTGGAAGTTAGGTTATTGTTAAGAATGCTTTTTTTCCTAATAAATCACTAAGCCATTTGTAAACTAAGGGAGACTCTTCTTGCAGGACTGTGATCTCTATAAATTAACCATTTGTTCTTCCTTCCCCTTCGCTTTAGGGCAGCCAGGAGTGCCTGAGGAATGTCACAGATCCCACCTGGGAGTAGGGAGCTGGTGGGTTGTGGGGTGCCAGCTGATGCTTTGTCCTCGGCTTGCCTCCTGCTCTCCCATCAAGTACACTGATAATAAAATACCTAGAGGTTCTCCACTTAAAATTCTTTTCTCTGTTAAAAGATCTGAAATGGTGTTCTTCTCTGAAAATGTAGATGGGTGTCACCTGGAGGGCTGTCACAGAGCAGAAAGAGTGTCATTTGGCATGGACACAGGAGTCAGAGTGCCAGCAACCCCTTAAGGTGGTTGAGCATGTGACAGATGTGAGGGTTTTCTTCCCCCCAAAATCTGAGAGAGGACAAAGGTGGGAGCAGGGCCAGATCCCGTGGGTAGCAGAAGCCTTCTTTACAACTTTGAATTTCAAGTCAGGTGCAAGGGAAGGGGGAGTCCCTGGACAGTTTTCAACAGAGGACCAAGATCTTGAATTATCTTTTCTAGTTCAAAGACTTTATATATGAATACCTGAATGTCTCAGACCATTTCTGAGGAAGTACAGGGCCATTTTGGAGAACTTGGTGCTGTAATTTTATGTCCTTTTATTGCAATTTCCGGGAGCCATTGAGCCATCATCAGTGATCCTGCTTGGTTTGACACTTATTTCCTCCCCTTCCTCCTTGCTTTTTTCTTTAAGAAATTAGAGGCCTACTCTGTGATGAAAACCCAGAGTCCTCATTTTCTTCTCTGCATTATTGTCATTCAAATTATTTAATTTAGTGAATGGGCCTATGATTTGCATCTAGAAGAAAATTGCCATTTATATTTTTAACTCAAACAGTGGGGTGATAAATCAAAAGGAGCTCATTATACCCATTTCCCAGTCAGGTGGGACCCCTGACCCAGCCACACAGCTGGGGAGCTAACTCCCCACCAACTACAGGCACCTTTCCTGCTCAGACACGGACCTTTGCCTGTGGTTATGCCACATTTGCCCTCTGAGCAGAGGTCTAAAATTCATTGATCAACCATGCTATTGTGACATACCAACACCATGAAGGCAATTAGAAAATGGTGTAATAAAAATCTTTCGAGAGTTGAAAGCTAAACCCAACATTTGTAATAGAATCTTCCTCTTCTGATATGGAAGGATGAATCTCACTTCCTAAATATTTTATTGTATACCTACTATGTGCCAGGCACCATTCTAAGCCCTTTACCTTTGTTATTTAATTCCCACAACAACCCTCTCTTTAGCAGGGACAATTATTACTCCCACGTGATAGTTAATTTTCTGTGTTAATTTGATTGCCCAGAAATTTGGTGTAAACATTATTTCTGGTATTTCTATAAGAGAGTTTCTGGATGATATTAATGTTTGAATTGGTAGACTGAGTAAAATAGATAGCCCTCCCCAACATGGGTGGGTTTCATCCAATCTGTGGAAGGCCTGAATAGAATAAAGGTTGAGTAAGGAAGAACTCTCTTTATTTGCCTATCTCTGAGCTGGGACATCAGTCTTCCCCTGCCTTGGACTCAGACTAGAACTTACACCATTGGCTCTCCTGAGTCTCCAGTTTACTGACTCCAGATCTAGGGACTTTCCAATTTCTGTAATCATGTGAGCCAATTTCTTAGAGTATATCCATCAACCACTGTCTCTTTTTCTCTCTTCCTCTCTCTCCCTCTTTCTCTTTCTCTCTTTGAATAAGATATCTCTCTCTCAGAAAAAAAAAATGTCCTATTGGTTTATTTCTCTGGAGAACTCAGACTAACATACCCCATTTCATGGAAGTAGAATCTAAAGCACAGAGCCAAGATTAACATGATTATGGTAAGAGGATCCAAACTGTCTGATTTCAGAGTTCACAGTAGATGGTCCAGCTCACCAGATAGTAAAGAAATACAAATAATAATGAGGGTTTGATTCTTTTGCCTCTCAAATTAGCAAATATGAAAGACAGTGGGGGGGGAAGCTATATTGATGAGAGATGGGAAAATGGGTACACCTGTGCAGTGTTGGTGGCACTACCAGCTAGTACAATCTTTCCAGAAGGCAGCTTGAGGATCCCACAGTGCAAAATGTATAGACCCCGTCAATAGCTGGCTCCTCAAATATCACCAATGCAACCTGTTGCTAAGATGAAACTGAGCTTATTGCTTTCTGCCATGAAGGAGACCACCATCTTGAAACTCTTTGGCAATGTCTCAGAAAGGGAAAGGGAAAGCCAGAACTTATTGAGAATGGAAGTTTGGTTTCAGGCTGGTCTTTCTGTGGAGGTTAGGAGGAGGATGACATTTGCTTAGGATTGGGTAAGAATATCCAGAGTTGGTGGAAACAGCAAGGGGAGGATTTTGAGGGGAGGGATTCAAAGAACCTTACGACACCCTCAGTCTATTGATATATATATATATATATATATGTATATATATACATATATATATATATTTTTTTTTTTTTTAAAGAGTGGATGCGCCTTTGGGAAGTTCCTGTAATGAGCAATCAAACCATTTGCTTGTGCAGGACAGTGAAACCCAGTCAGAGCTCTTGATCAACAGGGCCGAGGTGGGGTTTGTTGTTCATTTTGGTAAAAATTATAATGAAGTTAAAGTAGATTTTTAAAGGTTGATGAAAAATAAAGATGTTTCATGTGGTTAATCTGAATACATCACATGAACTACTGCTTCAAACATCTTCAAAGGATCACCACAGCACCATTAATAGTAAACAACCCAAGTGTCCAACAATAGGCAAACAGGCTCAATAGTGTGTAACACATCAGCAATGGGGTTTGGCCATCTGGCCACTAAGGAAATGATCGTAGAGAAACATACAGTCTCTACTAGTATGAACCACCTCCCAGCCTACGTGTCTTTTTTTCATCTTGTAGTTGTCCAGGCTGGCACTGCAGGGAAGCAATCTCCAGGATACCTAGAAAGGGGCAGGTTTGCTGTGGATGGGCTTCGTTCCTATAGACTGCTTGGTTTAAATGAAGAGAAATTCCAATTTTCCGGGGTGCAGGTGATCTAAAGCCCTAGTGTTGGCAGGCATGGACTCCAAACCCACACAGCTCCTGGGCAGTGAAAGAGTGCGCCCAGCCCCTCCCTGAGCACCTCCTGAGCAGCCTACCCCACTTCAGGACCGCTGTCTTAGCTCAGTGCCCCCTGTGTCAGGATTATGTTCCTCTCTCCTCTGGAGTTCGTCTTTTGGTTAGTTAACTTCTACTCAGCATTCTTGAAGCTTACATGCTCTTCGCATCTATCTATTCTCTGTCCTAGTACTTACCATACCACAGTATGGTGTCTCCGCTCCTCCATCTCCCATCACTTTGTGAGCGACACGAAAACAGGCTCCGTGCTTTGTTCCACATGTCTAGTCCCTGGCATATAGCAGGCATTCAGTGTATTTTGCTAAATAAAGGGATAGAAAAATATCTCTCATTAAATCATTTGAAGAGTTATCTTTTCCTTTTATGAATAGGTCAAAAGACTATTTCTCAAGTGCATTTTGTGTCCGATTTTTCCTTCACCCAGAGGCTATAAAAAAGGGAAATCCTTCTGATAACACCTTCCCAGCTGATCCCCTATAAAAAAATCATCCAAATGGCCCAGCTATCAGGCTTTCCACTCTTACGTCCCAAGGTAGCAAGGCTTCTTTGTCTAAAGCACAAGGACGGTGTTTGATATAAGGTATGAAAAGATTTTCCCTTAGGTCTGAGATGGGCACAGAGAAGTAGATTTGGGCAGGTGCTCTGGGTCTTCCCTGGTTTCTCTCAGAACCTGGGGTCAGAGAGGAGGCAACAAATCTGGGGGGAAGAAAAGTTTCCTGAAGAATCTACACATCTTTAGAGAGAAAAAAAGCCCTTAAAGAAATTTGAAGAACTTTGGAGAAACCAGAAAGTGACAAGAAACCTAGAGAGAGAATGGAAGTCTGATTCCCCTTAGGGGGGTGATTCAGGGAGGAAGTAGGTGCTTGGATCCCCTGTTTTCCTTGCCCTTGGAGGCAATGATCCCTACCTCTGAATGAACTAGGGGTCCAGGGTCCCAGAGGTAGAACAGAGAGAACGGAACAAGGTGCCAACACCACTGGGGTACACAACACAGTGAAAGCGGTTTGGAAAACTCAGTCTTGTGAATCTTCCGTTGTTGTGTTTGGGGGTTGAATGCATCCTTGTCCCCTCTTCAGTTTCCTTCTTTGGGGAAAAAGTCTCAAAGGAACAGCAGAATGAGTTGTTGCAACTGAGGCTTATCATATACAAAAGAAAAGGGGAATCAGGGTCCCATTTCCCTCTCCCTGATGGTGTCCGTTAGGAGCTGTGCTTATGGAAGAGGCCTTTCTTCCACGCCTGCCGGGAACTGTAGGTCTGACCATCATTCTCCTGCACCAGCTTTCCCAGCCCCCCTCCTCTCCTCCCTGTCAGAATGGTTTGGTCAGAAGACACTGAGATGTTGCTCTCTTTGTCACACAGCAGAATTTCTGAAGCTCCAAGAAAATCCTAACCCAGCCAATTTTTAGAAACAGCAGAAAGGATGCATGGAGCATCACTGGGCCCAGCCACATAATTTAAATTAGATAACTCTGAGTTTACGATTTTCAAGAAGTAGGCTTTCATCGGCTTTGGTGTCTGCTTCTCCCTGCACATTGGCATTTTGAGAAAGAGTAAGAAATGAGAGGGCCTATTTTAATGAGGAGAGCATCCAACCTTCAGTGAAAGAAAAATCTGACTACAATGGTTTAAATAAATAGTGATTGTTTTTCTCTCAAAAAGGAAGTCTGGAGCTAGGTCCTGCTGGTGTTGAGTCAGAGGTTTGATGATGCCAGGGCCCTGGCCCCGGGATCCTCTTGGCAAGTCCCTCATGGTTGTCACAAGGCTGTTCAGGCCATCTTGTCTTCATTCAAGAAAGGAAGAAGGCGGAAGGAACAAAAAGGTGGTACAATAGTTTCCCCACCCCTTACCTGCAGTTTTGCTTTCGGCATTTCAGTTACCCGTGGTCGACCGCCGCCTGGGAGCAGATGTTTCTCCTTCTGAGGGATTCTATCATCTCTCATCAACACAAGACACAACAGAAGGGTGACTACAGCATAATAAGATATTTTGAGAGAGAGAAAGAGAGGCCACATTCACATAACTTTTATTCCAGTATAGTGTTATAATTGTTCTATTTTAGTATTAGTGATTGTCGTTAATCTCTTATTGTGCCTAATTTATAAAGTAAACTTTGTGATAGGTATGTAGGTAGGGGGGAAAAAAACAACACAGTATATATAAGTTTCGGTATTATCCACAGTTTCAGGAACCCACTGGAGGTCTTGGAATGTATCCCTTGTGGGTAAGGGCGGGGGGTGGACTCCTGTAGTTTTTTACTGGGAAAACAATAACTTTCCAGAAGGCCCTAGCAGACATCGTTGGTTGGAATGATATCACACGGCCATTCCTACATTCAAGGAAGGCTGGGAAAAAGAGACTTTTGCCTTCCAGACTTTGTAGAAGAGCCAGTCAGGAGAAGAGGACTGGGAATGTGCGTTGGCTCCGCCCCCCTGCAGTTTCCCATGGCGGCCCACAGCCCGGGTTTGAGACATTCTCTGTCCCCCTTCTGTTTGCGCTTCCTTGTTCTCCTTGCCAGTTCATATTAGTCGGCACAAACTAGTTGGCTCAGTGTTTAGACCCTGTAAATACTACCTAAAGGATGTAATGAACCTTTATCAAAATGAGAAAAGCACACAGTTTTAGGGGACAGGGGTGGGCAAAGCAGGCTGGGCAAGTACAAGAAGAAAAGGCTTTGGAGGAGAACGTCCTCAGAGTGCAGTTAGACTTTGAACCCTGTCTGTCTGAAGTATGCTGTTATCACTTCCCAAACAGGGGGAGGGCAGTCCCAGTGGGAACCAGACTCAGAAGCTTCTAGCTTTGGGGCACATTAGGAAAGGCAGTCCCCTGGGGATCCATCAGAGGAGAAATTGGTCTCCTCTTCAAATCAGCTGAACTCAAAACCCTCGGAGGCAAATTGTTCACTCCTTTAGCCTATCATTGTAGGGCCCATTAAAGGATAATGAAAGGACTTGCCAGAGCCCCAGAACATGCTGGAGGTTGTGAGAAGGGCCAGGTAATGTTTAAAGTGAGTGCGGAGAGGCTGACTTCCAATTCGAAAGGCTTTGCAGGAGTGAAGAGAGTGGGCTGAGCGAGCCAGGCATTTTCTCAAACGGGGAGGCACTCTCTGAACCCATCCATCCACAACTCTGTAACTCATCACTTTCCCCAGCACCAGTGGCTCCCGCACCCCAGCATCAGAATTGCTCATCGTCATAGCAACCTGGAGAATGGCTTCAAATGAGGTCTCTTAGATCCTGGAGGAGGCAGGTGCGCTCTTCTTTCCTTTCCCTCTCTTTCC
The DNA here is from genome assembly GCF_009762305.2 of Zalophus californianus. NCBI lineage: Eukaryota > Metazoa > Chordata > Mammalia > Carnivora > Otariidae > Zalophus > Zalophus californianus. The sequence continues at coordinate 34,640,954 of NC_045600.1, read as the reverse complement.
GTCCTTCCTTTCTACCCTTTCCCTTCCTTCCCTCTCTCTCCCTCTCTTTCTCTTTCTTCCTTCTCCAGGAGGCAGGGCCGGGCAGTGGTGGAAGAGTGATAAAAGATAGGGCTGGGCGCCTGGGTGGCTCAGTTGGTTAAGCGACTGCCTTCGGCTCAGGTCCTGATCCCGGAGTTCCGGGATCGAGTCCCACATCAGGCTCCCTGCTCAGCAAGGAGCCTGCTTCTCCCTCTGACCCAACCCCCTCTCTTGTGCTCTCTCTCAAATAAATAAATAAATCTTTAAAAAAAAAAAAAAAGATAGGGCTGAAATTAGCTGTTGAAGTTGCCACTCCAACAAGAAATGGCACAGGCCTTGAGGCAGAAGATGAACAGATGGCGTGTAACTTGTACTCTCAGCCTCTTGAAGCATCTGCCCTCACACAGATTCTCAGATAATCTCCGAAGGAAAAGGGGATTGGCATTATGGCTACAGGAAATGAGAGAAATGGGATTGCTCTCCTAGGTAGAATTTTGATACATGAACAAGAAAAAATAAGAGAACGTTTTTCTCTTATTGCTCTCTCTTGTGCTTACTTGTTTTTCAGAAGCAGTCTGGTTTATGTGGAAAGATTCGACAATTCAATAAATTCAGCAAACTTTTATGGAGTGTCTTCTCTTTATTTCTATTTTATCTTTTATATCTCACCTCTTCCAACAGGAATTCCAGGCAGTTTACACTAAAGGACATAAAAGACTAGACTAATAAAATAGAAATCAGGACCAAAAAAAAAAAAAAAAGCGAATATTCTAACCACTAGGGTTAACATAGTGGTAGCTGAGGATTAAAATTTAATTTGAGAATCCTAAACACAGAGACAAAAAAAAAATTCATACTCTCATCATCTTTCTCTTAGAGAAAACAATTTTTCCCCTACTAAATTCCAAAAGACAGTTCTCTTGGGGAATTTGGATTTAGTTGACATTGTGTAACATACCCTTCTTCTTCCTCCTCTTCATCATAAATCATCAGTGACATTTATTGAGAGTTATTTACTAAGTGACATTTATTTGTTGACACTTATTGAATATGCTAGATACTGTTCCAAGCACTTAATTCTTTTTAAAAACCTTATTTATTTGAGAGAGAGAGAGAGCACGAGTTGGGGTGGGGGGAGGCAGAGGACGAAGGAGAGGGAGAAGTAGACTCCTCGCTGAGCAGGGAGCCTGACACGGAGCTTGATCCCAGGACCCTGGATCATGACCTGAACTGAAGGCAGACACTTAACCGACTGAGCCACCCAGGCGCCCCCAAGCACTTTAGAAATACTTCTATCTCATCCTTGATATAATCCTAAGAGGTATGTGCTATTATCATCCTCATTGTCTAGGAGGGAAAACTGAAGCATAGGTGAATCTTTCCATGTAACAGACTTGGTTCCTGGGCTACTGTTCCTGCCAAGGAGACATGTTCATCTGCTGAGCCTGACACTAAAGGTGTCCTTAAGGACCAGGACTGGCTTGTGCCAGGGATCCCTCAGCCCATTCACATGCCCCAGGAGAGCCACGTGCTTTCTTAGGTGGAAGAACAGGGAGCTCTGCCTCAGTCAAGATGCCCTTGACCTTAGCTGATGAAGCTAATATTCTGGTCCCACTGCCAAAGTTGTTCTTATTGTAGAAGGGGATGCAGAAAGTTGATTCTGGCCAAGGTCTAATACGTCCTTTTTGAAGTAAGAACCGAGAAATCAAGGCACTTTTGAGACATATGGTCCCACTTCATGGAAACTTATCGTCCCATGATCTGCTCAAACTGACGTCTGAACCTTCTTCAAGCGCTTTCAGTTTCTCTCTAGTGAATCGCCTGCCTCACTTATAGACTAGGGGGCAATAGATGCTGTCCATTCCAGAAAATCCTCTGGCATGAGGACTTGTAGATGTCCGGCTCCAAACATACAAGGCAGCATGATCTGGTGCAGAGAACAACCTCCCAGGATGAGCTCCAGAAGGCGGAGGGGGCTGTTAGCCCTGAGTGGAGAAATCTGCCCCAAATATTTTTGGTTTCGTCAAGATGCCACACAGATACTGTGGCACCATTGAGGGGCTGGAGTGTTCTGAGCAGCTATTCACAGGTTCTTTCTCTCTCTTGTACACAATTAGAGTCGCCTCCATGGGTCTTACTTACAGTTATGTCCTTCAGAGAATTCGGCAGCCTGTCTCTCTAACTCAACTGAAATGGTACTTTCATCTAAGTCAATACCCATCTTTCTTTTGCGTTGTCCACGATTTGTGGACTGCCGACTGTCATAGTCCATCACCACTAGTGATGCTTTGCTCTTGGCCTCCAGATTCTCCCTCCTCCGCCCTCCACCCTGCCATGATTTGCATGGGCATATTTGAAATTTTGCACATTCCTCTTCACAATAATCATTACTGTTTCTCAAATGCTTATTATGTAGCAGGCGTGGAACTAAGAGGGTCACATAAATTAATTCATTTAAGCAAGCCTCCACTCTACAGGGTGGGGATGATTATTATCATTTTACACAAGACAAGACTGAGGTTCAGAGAGGTCCCATTACCACCCAGGGTCTCATAACTGGTAAGTGGCAGAACTGGTGTTTTACCCCAGGAGACGGACTCCAAAGCCTGGGCTTGCACCACCCCCTGACCGCCTTCACCTTCCACCATTCATTGCACTACTGTGATGACAGGTTTTCACAAGACGGAGCACGGGGCCTATTTTGCATATACTGCTACGTGTTGCTTACAAACACCAAAAAGGCAGTTTTAAAAATCAATATTTTACTCAGTTTTAATTATGAATATTAGGTTGTATTTACATATGTTGTCTTTTAACTGTTTATGAATGGATAGCTACTCCAGAAAATAAATCTCTTAGGACCCAATGTGGAAAAAATCCTTGTTGAATATTTCGTTAAAAACCATTTTGTGTTGCTGCCAAAGCAACAGGAAATAATTAAATTCCTTTGCATTTTATGATATAATTTACATAAGTCGTCATGCTCTTCCTATCTGTGAACGTCAAGCGTCCTAGTCTGGGCCCCCTAGGGTAACCTGTGTCGGTGTCATTATGATTTCAATGTCGTGAGCCAAGGTTGAGTGGCAACTTTGCAGTTCATGACACACACAGGAGCCTCTGACTAATTCTTGGAAATGGACAGTGTAGACCGGAACCAGGGAAAGGTTCTGCAGCCCCAAGAGCCTTGAGAAAATGCAAAGCAAGACAGGTTTCCAGGCCAGCTGTCGCTGCTGTCCCCCGGTCACTGACGGCTCTGCAGACTGGCTGGAGCCTCATCACTGTCGCTAGGGCCACCTACGGTGCATTCTGGGGACCTCCAGTGACCTTTTCGTACTCTGTCCCTGACTCCCAAATGTGACCTTGAGTGATCTTATCTTCTATCCATGTCTAGGTTTTTCTATTTCTATAAATGGCTCTCCCACCTCTATTGAGGAATAGGCTTTTGTACTCAGTGAGGGAGGGAGGTCTTCGCATAAAAAACACAGCACTCATATCTGTATTTTTCTTTAGTGTTAGAGATGACCGAAAATTATGCTTTCTACTCTGTGTTCTAGGGAGTTTGTGGGTGGGTGTGGGGAGTAGGAGTGAGTAAAGGGAACAACCTCCCAATGGCCCAAGGACAGAGAGAATAAAGCATTTCCTGTTTCCTCCTGCAGTGCGGGCAATCCAGCAAACCCCTCTGTCTGTCTTTGGGCTTTCTGCAGGGCACCGGGTCAGCCACATAGGCCTGTATGGTTTTCATGACCTTCATCGACTACACTGAAGTTAGTTATTCTAATCAACACCTCATTGGTATGTAGTGGGAGCTGGGTTTTTTAAGTGTTTTTAAGTGTTCTGGGGAGTACTTCATCCTGAGGTGGTCTCAGAGATCCCAGGCTCTCTGGACTCAGTCCCCCTAGCCATACCTTCTGGGTACAGGGAGGTGCAGGGGCTGAAAAGGTATTCATAGGGACAGGAAGTTTCTGCAGACCCACAGAGGGACCCAAGGGTACCGAGACCTCCACAACACTTGTGGGAGTCTGTTGCCTTCTAATAGTGACCCAGCCTCAGCTCAATTCCTTAATTTTGCTGATGGCTTAGTCAGCAACTTATGGGTCACAGAATCAATCAATCAATCAAACCCACAGAAACCAAACTCCCTAAAACAGCAAGGGAAGCAAGCCCGAGTGAGACTGGGGCAGGTAATTCCTTAGACTGCTTTTCTGTTCTGCACACTGTGAGGACCAGAGACCAACTACCATTTGTAATTGGAGTCTATGAAACCCTTTCTGAGGGGGCCTGGACTCTCAGGCCATTGTGCTGCTCGGAATTTCCTTGACAGTTGAGGAGATTTCTACTTTCTCTTCTCTTTCTCTCGAAGGGTGCCAGGATGGGCCCAGCCTGGGGAGATGAGCCGGAGGAGAGCATTCTAAAGCGGGGGTGCCTTCATTTGAAGATGCAGGAAAAATTCACTTGGTTTAGTTTTTCTTCCCCAGAGAGTAATCCATGATGATTTCTTAGCTCATAGACAAGTTACAATGAGTTTAAGTGACTTACAACATATTAAAGGATGTGCGAGGGTGTTTAAACACATCAGTATATCTCAAGGCCACACAGCACATAGCAAAAGCGAGATGTCTAATAAGATACAATTAAGGCAATAGAAAAAGAAGGGCTACTACAGAGCAAATAAAGGAATATTTGAATAATCCGAACCTATGTAAACAAATAAATCATCTTCCATCCTTGGGTGATAATAAAATTAGATAATAAACTGTAGGATTGGAAAATTTCTTTGATTGCACAGGACTAAGGGAGGAAAAAGGCTAGCTTGGTTTTGATCTTCATAAATGTTATTAGTGATGCTTAAAATCACAACTGAAGAGCTCTACTACACACAATTAGGTAAAACAAGTAAAACCAGGAAGTGGAAAAAAAGGCCTGATACAGAATTTCCCAAAGACTGTGCCTAGCCTTACATACTGTGGGTATCTGAGACCCTAATGTGTCTTGTTGGCATGCTGGGGCAGGCTGTGCAAGATTGGAAAGCGTCGTCAACGGCACTACCCAAAGCAGAGAAACTTCTGACTCCCACTCACCTGATACTAGGTCCAGAATTGATTTCTTCATAGATTGGCTCATTCTACTGATATTCGTGGGCATCGATATTAAGCAGGCTTCACTCTGGGCCTGGGAGACATCAGGGAGAATAAGACAAACAAGGTCTTTACTATCATGAGGCTTAAATTCTGTGGGGGAGTATATTGAAAATAAACAAGTAAGCCCATAAACAGACAAGATAAAACCAGATAGTGATAATTGCTGTGAAGAAATGACAACCAGTGACAGGACAGAGTGTGACTGGAGAGGTAACAGGAGAAGGGTAAGGTAAGGACGAGAGATTGGGGAGGATCTCTCTGGGGAGCCGAGTGGCATTGGAGCAGAGACCTGAATAGTGAGAAAGACATGGTCATACGGAAATCTTGGGGAAAGCCCTTGCAGACGGCAGGAATGACGTGTGCAGAAGTGCTGGGAAGGCCACAAATCTGCTGTGCCTAAGAAACGGAAAGACCAGCATGTCTGGCGAGGCCCAGGAAGCCTAGGAAAGGTCTGAGATGCAGCGGGTGGGGTGGGGGTGCTAGATCTGGGAGGGCCTTGTCAACAAGAGTAACAAATATGGACCTTAATCTAGGTGCCGGGAACCCGGGGAGAGTAGGGAGGGATGTGTTCTGGCCCACGTTGAAAGTCTAGGTCCCAAACTTACACTGGGTACTTGTGGGAGTCTCCCCAGAGGAAGAAGGAGTTGGGAAAGGGGAAGAGATAATCTTGGACATGGGTCAGGCTGCCACACGGCCACGAGGGCAGGCTTGGAAAAACCTCCAGACTGGTCGGCAAGCTGTGTTTTCCACCTTGTAGATGGGACAGAGGGAAAAGCCGAGCAGAGAGAATAGCAAAAGCAAGCTGACCTCCACATGCTGGGCGCTCCTCTGTGCCACGCGGACACTTTACATATATCCTCCCGTTCTACCCTAACAACCACCCTATTCCCATCTCTGTTCCAGAGGAGGAAACTGAGGCACGGGGAGGTTAAGTAAGTTGCCCCAAACCCGCAAGTGAGGCAGGTGTGCAGAGCGAAGAGCTCGCACACGTGTCTCCCTGAATTCCCTGCAGCCACCCCCAGACCTTGGCTTTCCAGCCATCTTGAGATGCTTGCCTTTGTTCTGGGAGATGCCCCTCCTTCCGTTTACCGACTCTCCCCTTTCTGCCAACGCCGCCTTGAGTGGATTTCCGTTATGTGCGACTAAGAGTCCTAGCTACCGCATATTTAAACCCCTAGTTGTGGGGAAAGAGCTAGTTTCTACCTGACAACACAGGCCGTTCAGCTGGTGTCTCAGGGAAAAAGGGACGCTCCCATCCCTCCCACAGACAATGATACTGACAACATTGCTAATCACAGACAGCATTTGTGACACACGATGTATCAGGCGCTGTTCTGAGTCCTTCCTGTATATTAACTTATCCAGTCCTCACAAACACCCTAGGAAGTGTGTGGTATTATTCTCTTCCTGTAGGGGAAACAGAGGCACAGAGATAGTTATGAATTGAATTGTGTCCTACCCCAAAATATTTTGAAGTCCTAACCCCTTCATATGTCAGTGTGTGACCTTACTTGGAAAAAGGGTTGTTGCAGTTATGATGAGGTCTTACCAGAGTAGTGTTGGCCCTCAATCCAATATGCCTGCCGTCTCTACAAGAAGAGAGAGAGAGAACACCATATAAAGATGGAGGGAGAGAGTAAAGTGATGACCCACCTACGAGTCAAGGAACACCGAGGATTTTGGATAGCCACCAGAAGTTTAGAGAGAGACGAACAGATTCTTTCTTAGAGCTTCCAGAAGGAACCACGCCCACCGACACCCTGCTTTCTGATTTCTAGCCTCCAGAACTGTGAGAGAATAAATTTCTGTTTTAAGCTACCCAGTTGGCAGTACTTTGTTCTGGTAGGCCTCGGCAATGAAATCAGAGAAGTTAAGCCATTTGCCCATGGTCACACAGCTGATGAAGTGGTAGAGTGTAAGCTGGGGTATGCATCTCAGACCTTCTTCTCTGCAGTAACGCCCTCCATAGCAGCGCTGGGTGTTGCAGTGGAAGGGACCCCCTAAAGCAGATGGCCAGCTTGAGCCGTTGGAGAATCATGGTGTGCCTTTTTCTGTCCACTCCTCCTCGCTGTGGGGCTAAGGCAGAGAGGGGAAAGAGTTCATGAGTGTGCAGGAAAATCTGGAGGGGTTAACTCAGCTGGAGTGAAGGCGAGCCCACTACACCAACCCTGACAGGGGGTCCCCCAGCATCTCTCTCAAGACCTGCCTGTTCTCGGTGCCATGGGCGCATGTGCGGGAGGGCGGCAGGCACTGGACTTGGAATCCTGCTTGGCCTCCCATCGGCTGGGTGACCTTGGCCCAGGTGCCCGACTTCCCCGCGCCTCAGTTTCCTCAAGTAGAAAAGGAAGACAAGTCCGACCCCTCCTACCCCCAGTGCTGTTGTGGCAAATGTGGCAGTGAAAGTAAGCGTGCCTGGGCCCGGAGCGGGACCTTAGAGATGAGACAATAAGCGGGCGTCCTCTGTTCTGTCTTTCCCAAGCCATGAGGTGCCACAAGTAAAAACCACAGGGCACCCCTCTTTCCTTCCCTCTCCTTGGCTTTGTCTATGCCGGGCCGACTGTGGCTTCTCAAGTTTGGCTCTTAGTATGCGCGGCTCTTCCCCAAGCTTCCAAGTGGGATGATCTACATGAAAAATTAATTGTATATTTTTTCTCCTTTTTTTTTTTCAAGTGGAGAAATTATTTAGGGCTTTGGGGAAGACGGGGCAGCCATTTGCTATGCAGTGGCTCGTCCCCTTAGCCATCCCCCCTGCCATGTTCAGCAAATGATTCTTCTGTTCTCTTCCCGGCAGGTGGTCTCGCAGCTACATGTGTTCTGCGTATCCAGCAGGGTGCCCCGGGGAACGCAACGTGGTGATGACTTCTGTTTCTAATTACTGCCATATCAGGAGGCAAAGGAAAGTAACTTGGCTGGCCTGCTGGGCTGCTGTGGAGCACTGACATTCTTGGTTATTGGGCTCCTGCGGACAGCAGGGCCTGGCCGCCTGACTGGGCACTTGAGTCTGGACTTGCCTTTCCCCAGACAAATCCGGCAGCTCAATGACTGACAGGGAATAGCAATTGATACGCCCTTATTTACTGAACACCTAGTATGCTCCTGGTTTTGGGTCGAGCACTGGGGCTGGGGGAGAGACAAGCAGTCACAGACACAGCTCCATCCTTCGGGGGACTTACCGTATAGCTGGGGACAAGGACAAAAGAAATAAAGAGAAAAAGTTGTTCCATTTGTCCATCCAACAGCATTTAGTCCGACTTGCCTTGTGGAGTTTATAGTCTAGTGGCGCAAAGAGACAGCAATCAAATACCATCCCAAAAACGCAGGAGCGAACCATGGTCAATGCTATGAAAGCAAAGTACGGAGGCTGGTAGGGCATACATGGGGACCCGACATCTCTGGGGTTAGAGGACTCTTGGATGAACTGCTATGGGATCGAATCAAGGACATGGACAAGCAAGGTTCCTCTAGGAACTGTTTAAAAAGAATGAACAAGAATTAACAAGCTGTTAGGTGTAGTGGGGAGGAAACTGTTAACTAGGACTTCTAAATTTCTAACTAGAATAGCTGGAAATCAAAGGTGATCTTGTCGGAGCCCTTGGGATGGGGAGGGATTTCTGCAGGGCAAGCAGCACAGAACAGGACACGTGCGGAGGTCGGGGCAGCGTGACTGGAGATGTTGGGCGAGGTGGGTGGGCAGGCGGCCGCTGCCCGGGGTTTGGGGCTGTGAGAGGCGGAGCCTTCCCAGGGAACCCTACAGGCAAGTGAAGACAGGTGTGGGGGGGCAAGTCTCAAGCTGGGGAGCTGCTCTAGCTATGGCTTCTGAGGGGAAGCAGGGGCCTCATGCTAAGGGATGCCCTGACACTGCCGTGCCGTGGGGTCATTAGGCAGCCAGACTCAGAAACTCGCTCCAGGTCGTTTCAGTAAAGTGTGTGCGCTTGCGGATGCGCGGGGTGTGGTGTGTATAGGTGTATGTATGTGTGTGGGGGGTGCTATAATCCAGGGCAGGAAATACCTGGACCACCTGAGAGGGGAACTTGGAAGTCATTTAGGGCAGTCTCTCCTTCTGTCTTTCTGGGGACACACGGTCTCTCATCTCTGCCTTTCTCTGTGTACCTGTTCCATGTTCCTGCCTCTGCCGGCCTTTGAGTGCTGCCGTGAGTGACTGACTATTCCCTGCTTTTCTTCGTGGCCGTACTATGGCTTTTTAGTTTAAGAATCCAATATTATCCATCTAATCAGTCATTCACTAAAACTTATTGAATACCTACTGTGTGTCAAGCAGTATTTTTAGGCACTGGGAATACAGCAGATATCAAAGCAAGGCCTCTTATTCCTAGTAGAGAAAACATTAAACAAATAAAGATATAATATTTCAGGTGGCCGAACGCTGTGGAAACAATAAAGCAGAGGGAGGGTCTGGAAAGTGTGTTTGGGGGATGGGGCGGAGTGCCATTTTCATAACTGCTGTCTGGAGAGGCCTCGCTCTGATCCAGCGACATTAGAGCAGAGACTTGAGGAAATGAGTAAGTGATCCATGCAGGTAGCTGAGGTAAGAGTGTTTCCAGCAGAAGGGAAAGATGGGTGAAGACCCTGAGATGGGGCATTGCTCGAGACCTTCGAAGAAAGGCGAGCAGACAAGTGTGGCTTGCGGGGAGTTGCGGGGGTGGGGAGCCCCTGTGGAGATGGGCCCCCGCAGGGGAGGAGACCACACTTGGGAGGCCCGGAGTATAGGAGGGAGCGGTGTGACCTCCACTGTAGCAGGTGCATTGCGGGCACGAGCGGGCGAACACAGACTGTGGGCATGCGAGCAGGCCGAGCACTAGCCGCCAGCAGGCTCAGCCTGATCCGGCTGAGATACCACGGTGATCCGGGCTGGGGCAGAGCCGGGGAGCCGACCAGAGGAGGTCACCATCTGGATAGGTCTGAAGGTTGAACAGTTGCCAGTGGATCTAACTGATTTTGTTTCTGGATCTTTCAGTTCAGCTTGCTGAGAGAGAGAATCTCATGGGCCCAGAGCAGCCTGTGGATGAACCGACCAGAGAGGGAGAAGGGTAGGGTCAAGTTCAAAGCAATAGCCCTTCCCGCCAGTGAGCGAGGAAGGACTCAGGTGTCCCATGGTTGGCCTGTTTCCTTCACTCATGTCCTGCTTGTGAATGGTGAATGGTGTCCGCAACAGCCTGAGACCGAGACGGAGGTGCTCTCGGTCCAGTCTGCTGTTTCAAAGGCGGGGGCTCAGCGAGAATGAGTAACTTGCCCTTGGCCACACAGCTGGTGGAAGGAAGAGCCTGGATCCCACCTTTTGGATTCCGTCTGCTTCCAAAGCCTGCGCCGTCACCCCAGAGTCAGGCCGCCTCCGGGGCGGGGGGTGAGAACAGCGGAGGGAGGAGATGGGGGCCGCGCCGGCGCAGGTGCAGGTCTCGGAGGCCCCCAAAGGAGCGTCTGGAAGCGGGAAAGCGCTTAACGGTGCCCGCGCCGCGGAGAAGCCGCCAGGGTGAGCCGGGAGGCGCGGCCTCCGCGCTGGCCTCCGCGCTGGCCTGAGGCCCCGGCTGCTGGCTCGGCGGCGCTGCCCGGAGAGCCGGGAGCCCGAGCCAGGTCAGTGGCCCAGGGGGGCTGCAGGCCGGCAGAGCGGGGGCCGCGGCTGGGAGGACGGCGCCCCCTGCTGGCGGGGCTCCCGGGGGCCCTTACCGCCTCCCGGCCTCCCTTCAGCTCTGGCGGGGCCTTGTGAAACTGACCCGTAGGAGTTTCCGTCGGTTTCCTGTTCCAGGTTCAGTGCGGACGGATCTCTGCGCTGCTGCTGCAGGTCCTGTTCCCTCTGGCCCAGGCTGACAAAGCAGCCCCTTGTCTGGGGCCTTGCCAGCTCAGTGATTGGGGGGGGGAGGGAGGGAAGGAGAGTGGAAAGGATGGGAGGGAGGGAGAGAGGGAGGGACGACGGAGGGACGGAGAAAGGATAGAGAGGGAGAGAGGGAGGGAGGAAAGAGAGGGAAGGAGGGAGTGAAAGAGAAAGGGAGGGAGGCTGGGAAAGAGGGAAGAAGAGAGGAAGGGAGAGAGGGAGGGGAGGGAGGAGAGAGAGGGAGGGAGGGAGGAGAGAGAGGGAGGGAGGGAGGAGAGAGAGGGAGGGAGGGAGGGAGAGAGGGAGGAAGGGAGGAGAGAGAGAGAGGGAGGGAGGAGAGAGAGGGAGGGAGGGAGGAGAGAGAGGGAGGGAGTGAGGAGAGAGAGGGAGGGAGAGAGGGAGGGAGGGAGGGGAGAGAGGGAGGGAGTGAGGAGAGAGAGGGAGGGAGAGAGGGAGGGAGGGAGGAGAGAGAGGGAGGGAGGGAGGAGAGAGAGGGAGGGAGGGAGGAGAGAGAGGGAGGGAGGGAGGAGAGAGAGGGAGGGAGGGAGGGGAGAGAGAGGGAGGGAGGGAGGAGAGAGAGGGAGGGAGGGAGGGAGGGGAGAGAGGGAGGGAGGAAGGGAGGGAGGAGAGAGAGGGAGGGAGGGAAGAGAGACAGGGAGGGAGGGAGGAGAGAGAGGGAAGGGAGAGAGGGAGGGAGGGAGGGGAGAGAGGGAGGGAGGGAGGAAGGGAGGGAGGAGAGAGAGGGAGGGAGGGAGAGAGGGAGGGAGGAAGGGAAGGATGGAGGGAGGGGAAGAGAGGGAAGGAGGGAGAGAAGATGGGAGGGAGGGAGGGGAGAGAGAAAATATCACCGCTCACAGTCCCAGTGAATGGGAGAGGAGCGCTTAACCCTCCAGGGAAGGGACAGAAATACCTGGATGACAACCCGACCTTCCCCAGCGCCTGCCTCCCCAGTGGTCAGAAGCTCTCAGGGCAGCACCTTGGCACAGGGTGAGAGCTCAGAAATGATACCTGTGGCTCTTGTTAACAGGGGCCGGCCCCCGGGAAGGCAGTCTGCCCACCCCCCATGCCTAGGAAAGCTCCCCTTGCTCTCATTCGGGTGTTTGTCACCAGGAGGAGAACGAGCAGTGGCACCTGGCCCCAAGGCTGTCATGGAAATCTGTTGGGATCCCCCCAGGCCTGTGGCCCGGCCTGTTCCCCGACACTGAGCACCGGCCCCCACTCTGCTCCCCACACCCATCACGCTCCCACCTCAGCTACCCCTCCTCCAGGCTCTCCTGGCTCTTCTTCTTAATACTGTTTTGTTAAAAAAAAAAAACAAACTCAAAAAACAAAACAAAAAAAAACCCAAAACAGAAATGTGAGTGGAAATCATTTTTAGCTACAGATTTTGGTCGGGATCCCCAGCTAATCGAGTTGCACTAGAGTGATGATTCCTTACTTTCAAGACTGCAGAGTGAGGAGAATGTTGCCTCCAGCTTGATTTCTAATAGGAAAAAAGAAAAAGTGAAAGCTGAAGCCAGCTCCGTTCTCATAGCCCCGGGGGGGGGGTCCCCTGCAAGGGGGCCCTCATCATCCCTCCCAGTAGCACTGAGGACGTACCCACAGGCTGTTGCTTACCGCATACATGTTCATGAAGAAAAAAAGTGGGACGGACGCAGCCTAACTAGGAATTCACATTTTCAGAGAACAGTACTACGGACACTTACGTACCCACGGGAGTGCATTTGATCCAGACCTGGAACCGTGGCTGAGAAGGACAATCCTACTTACAGGGGCTGCAGCAACCTTGCGGAGGAGGGAGAAGTGGGAAGACCGGTTAAGTCAGGGAGGAAGAGCCAGTGAGAACAGAGTGCCCATGATGAGCTTGAATTTTTGTCCAGGCCACAGACGTTATGATTCGCAAGGCATTTTTTTTTTAAATTTGATTTTCTAATTTTGGCCTCACAGCAACCTTGAGAAGTAGAGAGAGCTGGTATGTTTATCTGTATTTTCCTACATAAGATCAACAAAGCTCAGGAGAGATTAAGTGATTGCGCTGAGGACACAGCCAGTAAATGAGAGGGGCCAAATATTTTGACTCTTTGCTACCTATTATTTTTATTACTACAAGTAGCCTCTAGAAGGTGAACATAGGTTTTACAAAATGTTCGTGTAACCATTATTCTCTTCTTCGTTAGGAATTTGGGTATGCCCAAGTGGTTCTGTTGGGCAATGAGCAAAAGCAGTAGAGAGCAGATTTAATGAAGGCTAACTTTTGACCTTGAGTTACAGCCAACTAGTTCAGTTAAGTGTAGGTTCATTGGGCCAAGGCTGCAGCCCTCTTCTCACAGGTGGAGATGGTGACAAGATTTGTATCAGGTGTCTGCTGGTGTTCTTGGGTTGCAAGCAACAGAAATCAGGTTGGATAAGTTAAGCAGACGATTGTGTTGGGAAGATTTCAGGCAGCTCTCAGGGTCCACGGGAAGACAAGAACTGGCCATGGACAGAAGCAGTGGCCCGGGCAGTGGCGGGGGTGGGGGGGGGGCTGATACGGCAGGAACCAGTTGGGGGCAGCATTGAGCCAATGCTGTCAGAATAAAGGGCAGAATGTCTGGCTTGCCTCCCCTGAATCACTTGCTGTCCTCTTGGCCAGGGCCCACTTGACAGTCTCAGTGAAGTGACCTGTCGTCAGAAAAGGAAAACAGAATTTTCAGTTACTGGAAGAGGGGGAGCTGGGAAGACAATACCCACCCTTTACATGGACCCCTCCAGCCCTATGCCATCTTCTGGTAAGTAAAGGAGAGTTTTGCTAGCCCCAGTCCAGGATCTTCTGTGATGTGGACAGGGGGGGATAAGTGAGGAGGGTTGGCGGGGGTGATGAAAGGATTCAGTCAACACAGAGAGTGAGTAGGGGGGAGAGGGGAGGAAGGTATACATGCCTTGCTTGATGCTGGGACTGAGGAAGGTTTGGAGTTTAGACTATCTCCCAGATAGCATCACAGGGAGCAAAGACAAGCTCCTGAGATGTGTTGTGGTGAGTTATGAATTGAGTCAGGTTTTTGTTGTTGTTGTTGTTGTTAAAGATTTTATTTATTTATTTGAGAGAGAGCGTCCGCAGGAGCAGGGAGGAGGGACAGAGGGAGAGGGAGAGAGAGAGAATCCCAAGCAGACTCCATGCTGAGCGCAGAGCCTGACACTGGGCTTGATCATGATCTAAGCAGTAATCAAGAATCTGACGCTTAACCAGCTGAGCCACCAGGCGCCCCTGAGTTGAGTCAGTTTTAATGTACTTCGTGAGATACAAGAAAAGATTAGCAGTTCCCTTTTAATGACATGTGGGTCCTGGGTCATGTGACTTTGTGCACAGACTGGATAGGGCTCTGGATTTTCTTAGGGTCGCAGTGATATTTAGTGTTTGTCATCAAAATTCTTGGAAAGTGAGTGGCCTACGGCTTGCAGGCAGGAAGAAAGCTAATTAATTAATTTAAACTCTTTTTGGGGGCATTTACTATGTGCTAGGCCCTGTGGACACAGTGGCAAGCTAAGATAAAATACCTGTCTTCAAGGATCTTAGAGCCTGGTGGAAATGTCAGATGATAATCAAATAATTGCAAAAAATAAACATAATTATAAATTCTGATAGGGATACGTTCTTTGAGAGTGAATGACAGTAGTAGTGATAAGTGGAGAGAAGACAGGAATGGAAGGGAAGCAATTAGATATGTCCGCCTGTCATCCATCCGCATTTCTCACGTCCTGTACGACTGTGTCAACTGTGACGGACGGAACGGCGATGAAAAAGATGTAGCCCTTGCTCTCAACAGGAAGTCAAGGGAGAAAACACGTGTACATAAAGAACCAGAACCATATGCCATAAAAACATGAGTTAAGATGACAGGATGGCGGGGTTAGGGTATGACAGTTAGCAGTCCTCCGGCTGGAGGAATCAGGAGAAACTTCCTGGAGGAGTGGGTATTTGATGTGGGCCTTGAAGGATGGGGAGAATTCTGCAGGCAGAGACTGGGGCTGTTGGCACAGATGGTGGCACGCACTAAGGCAGGGTTTGTGGCGAATGTGCTGGGCTGGGTACGGATCTCCCTGGGAACTGTGCAGGGCAGTGGTTCCTATACCTGGAAAACTTTTTACACATTTAGATTCCTGGGATCCACCCCAAGACTCTCATTAAGTAGATTAGGGAACACCCATTGTTACAAAGCACCCTGCGTGAATCCGATATATAGGACGGTATGGCGAGATGGGGTATGGCCAGATTCTGCATGGCCTGCGGCTTGGGGCCTAGGAGGTTGCTTTATTTGGTGGGACATAGCTGAGAGAAGGCATCACCTGAGCCAGGCTCCAGGAAAGTCAGTCTGTTTCAGGATGCTGGGCTCCTCCAGAGCCTGAAGGCAAGGAGACTAGTAGAGACTAGTTAATCGCACCTGCCAGAAGTTCATGGCCTGGGATGGGGCACTGCGAGTGACCAGAGCATTCAAATGAGTCCCAGGGCCAGAGTCAGCAGGACCTGGGACCCAGATGGATGGGGAGGGGATGGAGAGCAGCTGGGCAGTGCCACTGCAGGGCCACATCTGGAGCTCCACAAAGGAAGATGAGGGAGGGTGGCTGGCCGGAGGCCTGAGCCTCTCATGACACAGGTGCCTGAGGCTTTCTCTCCTCATTATGTCTGCCCGGGAGAGGCATGGAAAAGAGAAGCCTCTTGGAAGCCCAGGTAACATTCCAAAAATCCTTCTGGCTGAAAGGACGGGCTCTTTTACAGAATCAGAAAGGAAGCTGGATGCAGGAACAATGACATCGAGACCAAGGCTGAGGAAAGACCTACTGGTTGAGTAGATTGGTCTTGGCTCAGAGACAGAACAGTTTCAGCCAAATAATAGTATCAGTGATTGTAACACTAACAGCTATTGGGCACTAAGTGGGGGATAACCACGGTGTTCGAAGCTTCATCAGAGTCATCTCTTTTGACCTGGGCAAGAGCCCTGAGGAATGGCACTTTTAGCTCCAGTAGGCAGACGACGAAACCGAGGCCCGAGGCCCCCCAGCTCCTGAAGGGCAGAGCTGAGATGCTGTTTGAGCCATCGGTGGGACTACAGTGCCTGCAGAGGCACGGTGCTTGAGGGGGGCGCGGGGAAAGATGGGGGGAGAGCCCCGGGTCTGGAACCAGAATCCCCAGGGCCAAATCCCAGCTCTGTCTCTCCCCAAAGCCTCCAACCCAGGCCCAGATCTGGCCCTTGTAAAGTGTCCATAGTCGCACTTGCTGTCCCAGCCTCGCTGCGTGGTTGTGAGGCTGGAGCAAACAGAGAAGGTCGCAGTAACACCACATGGCTTGCTCTGCCAACTGCCTATGCAGGGAGGACCGGCTCTGCTCTCATGTATTCATTTAAAGGGCAAAGTCTCAGGGGAGGGTGTAAGAGACTGTTCCTCTCAACTCCTTTCAGCACAACAAACCCCGAGGGCCAACTCTGTGCTGAGGCAGGCACTGGAAGGTTCCTGATGATTGATCCTCATGTGAAGGGGCAGAGGAAGGACATGAAAGATGAAGGCCAGCACTCCTACCCTGCAGCACAAGGAGCAGTAGGAAGGAACAAGACATTGGAGACGTCCTTTTCCCATGAACTTCAAAACCTGGGAGATGACTGGATCAATAGACTGTCATTTTGAAAGCAACTAAAGGACAGGAATATGATGATAATCAGTGGGGTGCATGGGTTTGTCAGATACAAATCCTATAACACTGAAACATTGCTTTCCATCACAAGATAACTGGCTTTGGCTTGGGGCCAACAAAAAGTAGATTTAGGGGAATATTGAGGTTCAGTGAAGAAATCACTCTCACTTGAGCTTTCTCTGAATCCTAACTTGGGGAAGCGACAGCAAATGCACTAGTTCTTCTAAACTGGGGGGATGGTGGGGGAAAAAAAGGAATGAGAAACTGCAGTTTGCTCATCTTGAGACCGTGGCTGAGTTCACTTCCTTTCACCGAAGGTGAAATTCTTCCACTGAGGCAGGGTTGTGCCGGGGCTGTAAAGCTGTAGAGGAAGAATGTTTATTGATTGAGTTCATGCATTTTACAAGGAAAGAGATGCCCTGGATTGCTCTGATTCTGTTTTATGGTGTAACTGTTTCTTAGAGCAAAGTATTTTATTTTTAGGCATCAGCTGCACATAGTCTGGTGGTCCTCAGTTGCCTCAGGCAAGTATTTTGTTTTCTGAACTAGAAACCAAGAAAACTTAAGGCAGATGTGCAACCTTCCTCCTCTGCAAGCTCCCTCCCCCCAGCCCAAGCCCAGCCCCAATCCAGGGTGAGACCGTGAGGAACACTCTGGGTCTGGGGTGAAAGCCCTCTCACCCAGCCTCTTGGTCCCAGCTGTAGCATGGCCTCTGGGGCGCTGCGGGTGTGTGCGGGGTTGACTGTTTAATCTTGTGCTGTCTGTCTGATATATGAGCAGGAGGATCTGTCATATGGGGTTTATCTTGCCTCACCAATAAATGCAATAAAGCCTCTGCGTGTCATGGTTTGTAGCACTCGAGGTTGGTAAAACGTTGACAAGCCTGTAGGATCTGATCTGCCCATATGGTACTTACATGATTATTTATGGTTTATGTGTGAGTCTTGTCACTCATTCCTCCATCCAACATTTATTGAGCACCTACCATGTGCCAGGCACCATGCTAGAAGCTGCTGATATAAAAATAATTGAAAGACAGCCCCAGCTGGTTTTTTTTGACGCCCCTAGCTCTTAAAAGTCCAGAGAGAGAGTGTGACACATACACACAGAGTTGTGGTTCAGCGTGATGAACACAAGGATAGAGAGATGTCACAGGAGAAAGTAGATGACTTTTGAGGGTTTTTAGAAGAGGCTCTCTGGAGGAGGAAGGAGATAGCTTATCTCGGTCTTAAAGGACTCAGTAAGTGCTTCTCAGACAGTCTAGGTTGGAAAGCCCTTGGAGGCTGAACCGCACAGAGAGTTGGGGGCCCCTTGAGATAAATCAGGGTGCTATTGCTGGAAGAAAGGGAACTGGATGCCAGGCAGCAGAAAAGATAGCAGAGTTGCCTCTTGAATTCCTAACATGACCTAAGTACCTTGAGCTGGAAACCTGGATCACAGATTTGTCTTGACCTCCATGGCAAGTGGGGACCCACCATAATCACGTGCTGCAGAATTAGCCTGGCTCCCAAGCTGCAGTGTAGGGCCACTTGGGAAGCATCTGTCAACACAGACTTGCCTGGGAAGGGGCTGGGTCCCTTGAAATCCACTCCTTTTTCCTTCCATCCGGCTCTCCCTTTCTGCCCCAAGAACAGCAAGCACTTTGTACCTTCCCACCAGGGGGCGCCCTCACTGTCTCAATGTTGGCAGCTGTCCCTGGAGGCCCAGCCAGGTCCGCTTCCTGATTAGTCCTTGATCCTCATAAGCTTCTCCAGCCAACAGGGCCATACAGGGCTGCATGCCAATTCCCCTCACATAGAGCTAAAACGTCCTCCAGTATATGGGAATTGCTGCTATAGGGAGCTTCAGACACATACTGTCATAAATTGAAGTGACAGGAAGCTACTTAGCCCTTAGCTGGAAATGGTCTCTAGCAGATGATTAGGGTAGTCAGGGTTTTCACACTTCATGGCTCCAGGCAGACTGGGAGGGAAAGGAGGCTGGGATGGGAGCAGAGACAACCCCTGAGCAGGGAGGCCTCTGGGAGCAGGGCCAAGGTCAGATCCAATGTCACAGATGGCCCAGTTTCTTTGGTACCACTTCTACTGGCTCCTTGGCCAAGGGAGAGAGCCTGCAGCTGAGGAGAAAGAGCCGCAGAGCAGGATGGGGAAACTGGAAGTCTGGGCCCAGCTCTGCTTTGAATTGGCTGAGTCACTCAGGACAAGGGGCTGTCTGTGTCTGTTCCCTCATCTGTGAAATGGGGGGTGGCCCACCCATGAAGAGTGTTGTGAGGGTCACAGGATATTAGGTGCTCTGAACTTCATCTGCTTCCTCATTTGTAAATGAGAGAATTTGGCTCTCTCTCTAGGCCCTTTACAGCACTAAAATCCAATAGCTACTTTGAAAAATGAAAAACTATAATGCAAATACTTGGTGTTATTTTTTGTTGATTATTTTTCCCAAGTGGCAAATGAAAGATCCCACTAAGGTACTGAATAACCTGCGATTCTCCACTGGCCAGTTCTTAGCAAAAGGGAGCAGGGCGGCTCAGAGCTTATGACTGACCAGATGCTTCTCTGTGGAACAAGATCATGATGGGTTGCTTGCAGAGGAGACTTCATTGCAAAAAGAATCATAAAGGAAATTGCAGCATCTCTCCCTGACAAGTTATTGAAACTTATTTAATAGTAAAAAAGATATTTCTGGTAAGGAATGGGTATTATGGTAAAAAAAATTAATCTGACTTCAGCTAGATCAAAAAAAAAAAAAAAACAAACATCCCTTAAGTGGGGTCCCATGCAGGGTTACAAAGAGAAGCACAAGATCCCTTGCTGTCATGCTAAGGAAGCAGGACAGCTGAGCATGAAGCATATAATAAAGGTAAGTTAGATGAGAATATATGGGGAGTGCCCAAGATCCACAGAGCATTTCTTGGTTAGTTGGTGAATGAATGGCAGAGAGTGGACTGTGAGGGTGGGAACAGATGCTGAGGGTGGGAACAGGAACATGCATGATGCTTGGGGTTTAAGAGCTCACAGGGAACAGCCAACATGGAAGCCTCGCTGGGTCCCCCCAGAAGCAGAGGTCCAGGGGCCAAAGGGGAGGGGAGGTGGCATGGGCTTCATTAAATCCAGAGTAGTCATTTCCTTCTGTATTGACACCCTCCTACACCTTCTGTTTCCCCAGATACACTCTGGGACCTGGTAGACTTTGAGGTCTCCTACAGGAAGTCTCTCAAGAAAGAGGCTTCTGGCTTAGGAAACTGTGTGTCAGTTATGGGAAAATCACTTGTTTATACCTTGCAGGCTTTCTCCGGGAAGCAAGAATGGATGGGAAGTACCATGGGGAAAAAACTGAACTCGGAGGCCAGCTGGTCCCACATTTGGATCTCATACAAGTCACTTAAACTCTCAGGGTCTCCGTTTTCTTGTTTGTAAAATGGGGTTCATTCTCACAGCCGGCTGTGAGTCTGAGTCAAAAGGAAATATTCAATGTAGAAGAGCTTTGTCAACTCTAAAGTTATTATCGAAAACTGAACAATGCTGTCTGGTGTGGCTCTCCATGTTCTAGTTCTTTGAGCCCATTTCCTTATGGGTAAAATGCAGATTATAACAGCACCTGCCACGCAAGGTCATCCTGAGGAGGAACCCAGGTGATGCGTGGAGAGTGTTTAATTTAGGGCCCGCTCACGGGGCATGTGGAATCCATGTTCGTTCCTCTTCTTCTAGTGGTTCAAAGCTTGGTCATGAGGAAAGCTTGAAGCTGGCAAAAGACTCCATTATAAACACCCTGGTGACTGTCACCTCTGGAGAGGATCTAAGGATTAAACCAGCCTTAGGTCACCTGTCCAGTTCAGCAATTCACAAGCAGACAGATATCTTTAAAGAGATAGCTCTTTAGCAAACTGTAGCTCAGACAGCAGCCTACCTTGATCTTTCCTGCCTCTGGGCAGGTGAGGAACAGCTGACAAATGGTGTGAGGCCAGCAGAGAGGACCCTCAGGGACTTGCCTCCCACAAGTGGAACAGCCCACCTGTGCAAACCAAGGTGGCCTTTCTATGGCCAAGCAGCCACACCACTGAGGACCAGAGGTGACACTGAGCAGTCCTGCCCACCTGAGCTCCATGGTGACCAGGGTAATTGAGTGCTATGAGTTCTGGGCCACGAAGGCCCTGAATCCTGGTTTGTTAGGTCTGCCTCGGCACTAAGTAGTGTGTTGCACTGGCTCGGGGAAGCTCAGATTGTCCAGCATCGAAGCTTGATTTATCTCTCTCGGACACTTGCTTGGAGTCTTTGAGGCTTTTCTCTGCCTTGTGTTGGATATTCCTGGTCCCATTTGCTTCTCCACGACTCAACTGTGTGGCCTGCGCTCGGTGTTCTACCCGCAGGCCTTTTTCTTCTCCCCTTGTGGTCTCTGGGCAACACCGCCCACTGCCTTGGCTTTCACCATCACATCATGCTGATGCTGTTGGAATTTCCATCTCGAGTCCCACCTCTCTCCTGAGCTACATGCCCATATCTCCAGCTGCCGCCTAGACAGGTTCACTTGCATGGCCCATGTGAACCTTGAACCCCAAACATCCCAGACCTAACTCACAGCTTCTCCTACATTTTGGGCTCCATTTGGTAGCCAGATCATGCGCTTCCTGGGGTGGTACTTCATCCAAGACTGTAGGATGACTTGGACGACTAGAGCTCAGTGTGTGGGCAGGACACATATTCCTGGAGCCTCCATTTTTATGGAAGGTAGGCAAAATACTATAGAATAGAATGCAAAGTGTATATTAGAAATTAAAGCAGAACTTAAGATTTTATTTTTTAATTTTATTTATTTATTTAAAGATTTTATTTATTGATTTGACAGAGATAGACACAGCAAGAGAGGGAACACAAGCAGGGGGAGTGGGAGAGGGAGAAGCAGGCTTCCCGAGGAGCAGGGAGCCTGATGTGGGACTCTATCCCAGGACCCTGAGATCATGACCTGAGCTGAAGGCAGACACTTAACCTGCCACCCAGGTGCCCCAGAACTTAAGATTTTAAACAAAATGTGTATGCAGGAGTTGCCTCAGACTGTGCCCCCAGTTCTCAATGGGGGACAAGTTTGTTCTTCCCATAAAGGACTCAAGTTACGTGGGGTTAGAGCATAAATATACAGTCATCTGCAGGAAAGAGAATGGAGAATTCTCAACCAGCAGGTGTTGGTTGTAAATGACTGAGTGTGTGAGCAGGGGCTGGTCAGCAGAGGAGCCATAGAAGGAGTGTGTGTTTGTGCACTAGTCAGGGAAGGGGCAGTCGTGCCAGTAGACATGCAGACCTATTGACAATAGTATGTATAACAGGAAGGCTGGGTACATAATAAGCCAACTGTGAGTGTTCCAACACCATTGACAAGAGCACGTAATAGTAAGTTGTAGGCTGTGGGGGAAATTCTTTATTTTTTCCTTCTACTCTTTGCTCATCCCATTTTCATTTACAGCCCTCATTAATGTTTGAGATTCACCTTTCCTCATTCCAAGGCCACATGTTTTAGGCACGGTCCTACCCCCAACTTAGGGGTGGAGCACAGGATGGGCCTAGGCTAATCAGCACATTTCATTCCTTCAGATTACAGTGTGAATCTTAGGACTTTTGCAGGTCCACCAGAACAGGGGCTGTGTCCTTAACTAGTTTTAGAGTTGTGAATGTGAGGCTGGAGCTGCTGGAGCCACTTTGTCACCATGCAGGGACACTTTGTCTGAAAATGGCATCAACCAAGAGGAGGCAGAGACAAGAGGTGGAGAGAGAAAAACTGAATCCCTTGGAGCTCTTACGTTAAGTCATGCCTGGCGTCAGCTCTAGTTCCGGCTTTCTCAGTTGTATGAACCAGTAGATCCCCTTTGTGCTCAAGCCAGGGGGTTGGGTTTTCTGTCACTTGCAACCATGAGAATTCTAATGGCCTCTCATTCATCAAGTCATGTAAGCCTGATGGCAACTGCATATTTCTTTTCACTTTTTCTTGATTTCATGTCTTTATTTCATTCATTATGACTGATATCATTATATTATTATTATTTTTGGTCAGTGTTGATTTTCCAAGTGGCTCTTGCCAGGGGGAGTGAATGTACTGATTACATATGTGCATAGATTTTCCCCCTCCAAATAACAGGGTTTTTTTTTTTAATTATAAGGAATTAAGTGGGTTTTCTGATATTATAATTTGGTCACTGTAAGCCTAGTTCCTTAGAGAACGTGTAAATTGGGTTTCTGTCTTCAAAAGATGGAGGGTCGAATTCTGGATTGTGGAAAATTGACCAGAGTAGTAAATGTAGCCTCTAGGCCTTTTCCCTGGAAGAACAAGCTGATATCAACATGTAGCTGTGTGAGTATCAGAAACCTTTTACCTCCTCGTCCTTCAAGAACCATCTGAGATGTCTCCTCCTCCTCTTTTCCCATTCATTCAATGATTATTTACCAAGCATTGGGTATGCATAGTGGAGGAAACTGACAATAACCCCTGCTTTTATTGAGCTTATACTCTTGTGAGGGAAGGCAGACAATACACAAGATAAATATGTAATATAGATAGTAACACACAATTGGGGGGATTGAGATGTTTTAGACAGGGTGATTGGAGGAGCAACTCTTCACCAAAGATCCAAGGAGAGCGAGGGAAGCATCTGAACAGTCATCTGAGAAGGGCCCTCAGTAGAGGGAATGGCCAGTGCCGATGCCTGAGGTGGTAGCTGACTGGGCAGTTTGGGTGAGGGGTGACCAGCAGGAGATGGAGCTGGAGAGGAGGCCCCGAGTGTGCAGGCACACAGGGGTCCGAGTGAGGGTGTGGGAGGTGGGAGTGTTGGAGGGCTTTGAGTAGACGGTGACAGGATTCAACTCATATTTGGGCACGATCCCTCTGGCTGCCATGTTGAGGATGGATGACAGAGGGACCATGGGCAGAAGCAGGAGAATAGCTGGGAGGTGATGGTGGCCTGGCCAAGAAGAGAGGCCGACTGGATTTTCTTATCAACTGCATTGATAGCAAAGATTGAACGATGGCACTGAAGTTTTGTTTTTTATTTTATTTTATTTTATTTTATTTTATTTTATTTTATTTTATTTTATTTTATTTCATTTCATTTCATTTCATTTCATTATCTTATTTTATTTTTTATCCTAAGGACTGATGTGTCAACTTTGTCTATGCTATAATGGACACTTACAAATAGAAATGTTCCTTCTCCTGGGCTGTGGCTGCTTTAGGGTAGGGTGCTTTTATTTCTCCATCTTTGTCTCCCCCCAAGTCTGTGTAGGAGACACTCCTGCAGGGAAAAGATGGTGTGACAAAATGGAAAACACTACGTGACTGGGAGCCTGAGCAGCTCTCCTTTGGGAATGCCTCTGAAAGTGCCGAGCAAGGAAAGGGAGTGGTTTCCTGACTGGCACAGGCAAGCAGTGCAGTTGTGGAGGTAAAGCTCAGGACCAGTGTTGGGTGGACTAGACTCTGGGATTTTTAGAGGTCCAGGGGGATCAGGACTCTGGAGTAGGTGGACTGGGCATAGTGTCTGGAGTGTCAGTGGTCTTGAACTGTGGCAGGTGGCCTGCAGTAGCATGATGCAGA
Source organism: Zalophus californianus (assembly GCF_009762305.2). Classification (NCBI taxonomy): domain Eukaryota; kingdom Metazoa; phylum Chordata; class Mammalia; order Carnivora; family Otariidae; genus Zalophus; species Zalophus californianus. The sequence continues at coordinate 34,616,737 of NC_045600.1, read as the reverse complement.
GCAGAGACTAGCCTTCCGGAGGCTAGCAACTGGCCATGGCAGTGGCCATGAAGGACATCCAGACCAGAGGCTTGGTAGAGTCAGGTATACCAGGATTGTGCCACTAACTAAGGCTAGCAGAGTGACAACAAACAGAAGTGGTGCAGAGAAGTGGACAGATATCGGAACAGGGAAGAGACCCTGATTATAAATGGAAATATATAATCAAAAGTCTCTCCATCCTTTCAGAGATTCTCAAGGAGATACAAGAAGGCAGAGGACTAAGCTCATGCAACTTGGTAGGTGGGTGAAATTGATCTAGAGGTCATACTACAAACTATTAAAGTGACCTTGCCCAGGGTAGGACCTAGGGGATATTTTGATTTGTAAGTGTTATCTCTATAGGACAGTTCTGTTGATGGCTCTCAATGTTCTCTGTTCTCCAGGGGTATTAGCAGTGCTAAAGTGGTTTCCTTCTGGGTCTAAACCTCCTCTTCATTTGTCTTCTCTTTATCTCTGTTGTTTGTTGATGTCCCATACTGACCCATATCCCTTACTGGCCCCATCTGGTCAACACTATTTTGGTTGCTCCCCTATATCATAGCTTGTAGAAGGATTGTTGTGTCCTCTCCGTCTCTGTCCGCAACTGTTTGTAAAGATTAGGCTTTAATATACACAGACTTCTGTCTCAATTGTATAGCCTTAATCAATTTGGCTCTCTTTACTTCTTTTTTATGAGATCTATTGTCTTCTGATTACAAAAGAAATACATGCCCATTGTAGAACTCAATTGATTTTCTAGAGCTTTTATTTTTAATTTGCATTCCCTGTGAATACCCATCTGGGCAATTTAGGAGATGCTGGAGGGGCAGCTCTCCTTGAAGGCAAATGCATCCTGTGCAGCCTTTGCTGGTGAAAGGGTGTCTGGGAAACAAGGATTCACAGCAGAGTGCTGCCTGGACAACCTTCCTCGTTGTGCAAACATTCTTCCCCTAGAGTTGTTTTTGTCACCCACTTTCAAACATGCTTTTAGCAACAGCAGCTGGAATTAAAGGCATTCACTTACCAGAAAATATGGCTTGCAGGGGCTTTGTTGCTTCTTATTTCATGCTCTTCACTTGGACAGTTCACATGCGATTTGAAGGGCTACGTCCTTTGTGCAAAATTCTGTAGTTCATCCGTGCTGATTTTCTTGGGTACATGCTTTGACTTCTGAGTGTGCAAGGGTATTAGGCCTACAGTCTTTGGTCAAAGTAAGAAAAATCAGATAGTTAACCAAGCCTAGTTACTATCGCATGGTACACATTTTCTTGTACCTTTTTCTTCCTCCTGAATTCATTAAATGCAATGGGATCATATATATGAAAATTACCCAACTTCATAATCGCCAGGGAGAAAAGATTATCCTTCTGGAGCATCCAGTTTCTGTCACTCATCTATCATCTCTGACTCATAATCCTTACCACGACTCTTTGAGGAAGTATTGTCCTTACTTTACAGGTGTCACTGGAAGATGGATGAAGAAATTGGCACTCAGAGAGGTTAAGTACCTGCCCAAGAATTTTGAGTCTGGCCACCAGATTTGCTGTGACCTTGGGTAAGTTCTTAAATGCTATTTCAGGGCTAGGGCCAGAAAATTGCAACGTGAGAAGAACAAATTAAATTGTTTAATTGTTAAATTGCAAAGACCAAAGGTGTTGATTTTCTGTGCAGATTATTTTTTTCAGCTCTTTCTCAGCCCTATTTTCTCCTCTTAAACAACCCAACAAGCCAGTTATCCAGGGATTGATATATGGCTGGGAGCAGACTTGTGTGAGCATAGGCAGGAGAGCCCAAGGAAAACCTACTGGCTTGACTGATGGGGGTGACAGCTTGGTAATGGACCTCTGAGTGTGTATATATGAATTAAGCACCTTTCATTTCCTTTGCTGCAAAAACATCAATTAAACTTGAATAATCCATGGGTTTTTCCCACTTTTAGGCAGAAGAAAATCAGCACAAATTGGCTGGAGTGTTTTTTCCTCTAGGCTTTGATCATCAATCGTCTTCAGCTCCTTTCTGCCCCCTCCCCACCCCCGCGCCCAAAAAAACAGCCACACACTGCCGTTCCTGGCACAACACCATGAGCACTTACTAGGCAATTTGTTCAGTCTTGAGTATAATGAAGATATGCACTCAATGTTCTGAAGGCCGATTCTATGGAGAGGGTGCCAGGCTACTCGCTGAAGGTTGGTGAAGGTTTGTTCAGAGACCTTTTTTCAGGTTGGCCAAGTTGGTTGGCTTTGACATCAGTCTGATCCCTGGCTGGTCCTGCCCTGCACTTGATCCAAACAGATGTGTCTCCGCAGTCCTCTCCATCTGACACCAGCCGGAGGAAGTCTCATTTGTCTTTGAAAGGCCTCCCTCAACCATACTTATTTTGAAATGAGGCTGGAAACGCCACGCTGCAAGAATCGATTCGAGCACTGATCTTTCCCTCCTTCAGGAGCCTGGTATTCCAGTGTTTTGGATGACTCCAGCCCCCCGCCCTGGTAGCATCCTGGCTCCCTGGGATGAGCAGACTCCCAGATGTCATCTAGCTGCCCCTTTGCTCCTAGGCTGGATACACCGCACCTGCCAACCATCGCTTGTCCTTCTCACAAGGGCAACAGTTTATTAAGAGCCAAAGGAGTGGCACTTTCCTTTCGGTCCTTCCCACAGCTCTGCGGGGAATGTCAGAGGGAGCCCGCAAAACCACAACGTGCAGTTGCTTTGTCAATTCAATAGGTTTTATCAGCCCCATTTTCCAGATGAAGAAAGTGAGGCTCAGAGAGGTTCCTTTTTGTTTTAGTAGTCGTAAAAGTCAGGCTTCCTACCCAGAGTTGACTGGTTACAAATCCCATTTCCTAAATTTTTTTTTTTTTTAAGTTGTGAAACACGTTAGTCACATACAGAAGCAGGTATACATAAAGCTTATATTCACATGTAATTGGAAAAGAGTTAGAACAGTACTGTTATTTTAAATAGAAGAGTGTGATATTGTATTGTTTTGTTTTTTAACTATTGTTTGATTAAATTTGGTGTTTAATAATGGTGGAAATAGCTCACATAATTTTCACATAATTTTCACTTTTTGGGTGTGAATACAAATTTGGGGTTCTTCTCCATCTGCCCAGAGAGGTCCACCCTGCGGACCCCTGGATGACTCACACTTTCACCCCATGTAAGCCTACCATGAACATGTGACTGCCATGTTTTGCATTTTTATGTTCTACTTAATTGATATCAGATTGTGATTTGCTGTTCTTTTTTCCTTTTGTGACTTTTTTTTACTCAATTTTTGTGTGTTAGATATCTATCTGTGTTGTTAAAAGTAATTGTAGGTCATTCATTATAACTGCTACATAGTATTTTATCATTTGGAAAGCCATAATTTTTTATTCATTTTCAAGTTAATGTACACTCTGGTTATTTCCAATTTTCCAAACCATATTGTTTGGAAATTAAAAAATTATAATATTACAAACAGTGCTGCAATGAATGTTCTTTTTTAAAAAATTTAATTTTATTTAAATTCAATTAATTAACATATAGTGTAATATTAGTTTTAGAGATAGAGTTCAGTGATTCATCAGTTGCATATAACACCCAGTGCTCATCACATCACGTGCCCTCCTTAATGCCTATCCCCCACTTACCCCATCTCTCCTCCCCCTCCCCTCCAGCAACCCTGTTTGTTTCCTGTGGTTAAGAGTCTCTTATAGTTTGTCTCCCTCTCTGGTTTCTTCTTATTTTATTTTTCCCTCCCTTACCCTATGATCCTCTGTTTTGTTTCTTAAATTCCACATATGAGTGAAATCATATGATAATTGTCTTTCTCTGACTGACTTATTTTGCTTAGTATAATACCATCTAGTTCCATCTACGTCATTGCAAATGGCAAGATTTCTTTTTCTATGGCTGCATAATATTCTATTGTGCATATATATATATATATATATATATATATATATATACCACATCTTCTCTATCCATTCATCTGTCGATGGACATCTCAACTCTTTCCATAGTTTAGCTATTGTGGACATTGTTACTATAAACATTAGGGTGCTGGTGGCCCTTCAGATCACTATATTTGTGTCTTTGGGGTAAATACCCAGTAGTGCAATTGTTGGGTCATAGGGTAGGTCTATTTTTAACTTTTTCAGGAACCTCCATACTGTTTTCCAGAGTGGCTGCCCCAGCTTGCCTTCCCACCAACAGTGTAAGAGGGTTCCCCTTTCCCTGCATCCTCACCAACATCTGTCGTTTCCTGACTTATTAATTTTAACCATTCTGACTGGTGTGAGGTGATATCTCATTGTGGTTTTGATTTGTATTTCCCTGATGCCAGGTGATGTTGAGCATTTTTTTATATGTCTGTTGGCCGTTTGTATGTCTTCTTTGGAAAAATGTCTGTTCACGTCTTCTGCCCATTTCTTGATTGGATTCTTTGTTTTTCGGGTGTTGAGTTTGGTAAGTTCTTTATAGATCTTGGATACTAGCCCTTTATCTGATAAAACATTTGCAAATATCTTCTCCCATTCTGTCGGTTGCCTTTTAGTTTTGTCGACTGTTTCCTTTGCTGTGCAAAAGCTTTTTATCTTGATGAAGTCCCAGTAGTTCATTTTTGCTTTTGTTTCCCTTGCCTTTGGAAATGTGTCTAGCAAGAAGTTGCTATGGCTGAGGTGCAATGAACATTCTTACATATATCTCTTTGTATATACATTTGAGAATTTTTCTAAGAGTGGATTGATTGATTGATCGATTTTCTCTAAGAGTGGATTTAAGGCACCCATTTCATTAGTTACTTCTGAATTGCAAGCCAACATGCTCGCATCAGTTCACACTCCTGTTAGCCACATATGAAAACTTCTTTTCTCCACATGCTCGTCGATGCATGGTACAGTTAGATCTTTCTGTTGTGCTGATATGATGATGTAAAATGGAATCTCACTGTTGTTTTCCCAGTCCCCCTCAAATGTGCTGCAATGCCTGTCACCTGGGCCTTGTCTGGGGGAGACTATGTCCCCACAGTCAAGATGGTTCCAGGGCCTCTGGGGCCCAATAACAACCTTGTGGCAGAGCCAGAAAGAATCTCACTGAAGATTTGCTGCAGTTGATGGATGCCTTGCCCTTCACACATTGTGTCTCTTCCAAAGCCCCCTGCTGAACCTCAGACCTTGTGTTTGGAGTAAGTTAATGGAGCCAGGATATCCTTGGCTTTTCACCTGTGAGAGACCCAAGGTCAAATGGCCTCAGTGAATCTGTCCAACATCTGGTAGCTGTCTTTGTCTTGATGGCCATTCTGTCTCTAATCCCTTCATTTCACTGTAACTTCTCCCCTTGTTACCTTTCCCGTAAATCCTCCATCTACACGCCCTTTGGGCTAGTGTTTCATGACCAGTGGTTTATGAGTAAGTATGAGCAAACATACTGCATTGTGTCCATGTCCTCCTCCAACCCACTCCTTGAAGACGGTCATTTTGAGCTGTCTCTCTTCTCTTTCTCTTTTGTCCATCTTTGTTCACTGTTAAGGTCCACAATAGAGAACTAAGATTGTTTACTGGCTGCCAGAAAAAGTAGGATTGTAAGACCCAGCTCTGTTTCCCTTCTCTTAGATCCATTCACACAGTTATATCCCGATACTGGAACAAATTTAATGGGTAGAAAGAACTTTGGGGAAAAGGAACAGGAAAGGCAAAGAAATACTGACTAAACCCACTGAAGTTGTAGTTTCCCCAAACCATTATACGGTATACTGCCTGAGATCATGAAAAGGACGTGTGCTTTTTGGAGTATCCAGGCCTATTTGATCCCAGTTATTTCACTTACTGGCTGTGTCACCTTGAGCAAGTCGCCAAGCCTTCATCTCTCTGAGACTCGAATTCTAGGTTTGTAAACACTTGTGGAGTTGTGCAGTTTAGAGACAATGGATGTGAAATCACTCAAAGATCAGGCACAGCTCTTAGCAAAGCCAGGTCAGGGCCTGACTGAGCATTGTCCATTCCTGGCTCACTGCCCTGCTTGACATACACACACACCAGACACACCACACACACATACATATAACACATACACATGCCACATACATACCACACACACAAAACATACACAGAGACACACTAAACACATAAGAACCACCCTCACATACACACATATACATATACCTTCTCCCCCGTATACACCCCCCCACCCCCCCACCCCCACACATCACATACCCATATCCTAGGTGGTTTCCCATCCACTCAGCTGACTTGGTAAAAAAGGAGAATCTCTGCTATAACTTGAACATCTTAAAGTACGTTTTGATTTCACTGGGAGAGAAAAGAATGCAATTTCATCACTTCACCTGAGACGTACAAGAAAGTAAATAGAGGGAAAGAACAAAGTCACAATCCAGGGCAGAGGTTAAAAAAAACAACAACCTAATAAACCGCCCATCCACTTTGCTGTTTGGTTGTAGTTCCAGCAGAAAGGTCTTGGGGAAGAGTAAGTCAAAACTATTGTCTAAAAATATAAGGGTTTTGGATGATGATTTGTCTCCTCTTTTCACTGGGAAGTTGGCTCCTCGTTTCCTCAGAGGGGCTCTCTGGAAGAGATAAGACCGAGGTAGTAACATCACCTTAAAACCATAAATAGTGTTATATCCTTCAGAATGTCTCAAATGTATGTTATGTGATTATGGAGCAACTTTTGGGATGTGTCACAGCTGACAGCCATTGCCCTTGTCAAGCCCCATGAGCTGTGGCCAAACAGCAACTCGCTTAGATTCACATTGGATCACAGTTTTGGGTCCCAGTTTCTAGCCAGACAAAGTGAAAAACATACACCATCAATTTTCAGGTGTATTTTGTGTTACATACTATGATATTTGGGGAGCACCCCTTTTCCACAGGAGGAATTTAATTTCTTAAACACTACTGGGCTCAGCCCTGACAATAAGTCTCTCACAACATCCGGATGGGCGGAGCAAGATGGCGGAGGAGTAGGAGGCCTGGATTTCGTTTGGTCTCAGGAATTCAGCTGAATGGGGATCAAACCACTCTGAACACCTACGAACTCAACAGGAGATTGAAGAGGAGAGTAGCAACAACTCTCTGAACAGAAAAGCGACCACTTACTGGAAGGGAGGACGTGCGGAGAAGTGAATCTGAGGCGATATTCAGGAGGATAGACGGCGGGGGAGGGGCCTCCGCCGGCCGCTTCTGGCAAGTGCTAGAGCCGCGGAGCACAAAATCGGAACTTTTAGAAGTCGGCTCCGCTGAGGGACGTCGCTCCAGTGGCTAAGCAGGGGGTGGAATCCTCCCGGGACAGTGTGGTCTCAGGACCCTCAGGGTCACAGAAAGACCGGGGGTGCCTGAGTGCGGCAGAGCTCCCAGGTATCGGAGCGTGGAAGCCGGCTGCAGAGACGGAGCCGAGGCGCGGGCTCTCAGCTCGGGGTGGCCATAAACTGTGATCTGCGGCCCAGTCGGGCCACTGCTCCTCCAGCAGGGACCCAACAAGCGGCAGATCCGGGGAGACTCCCCTCCCTCCCCCGAGAGCAGCGGCGCAGGAGCACACCGCAGGGATCTGCTGGGTTTGGAGACTCCACACGGGGTCGGGTGCCAGAGATAGAAACGCTTGATCACAGGCCGGGTGAGCACGGAGTGCGGCCGGAGACCAGGGAGATGGGAGTGACTGCTTTTCTCTGGGGGTGCACTGAGGAGCGGGGCCCCAAGTTCTCAGCTCCTCTGGGCAGAGAGTGGGAAGCCACCATTTTCACCCTGGTCCTCCAAAGCTGTGCCGAGAGCTTGCAGGGAACAAAAGCTCCTGAGAGCAAACCTGAGCAGCTTGCTTAGCCCTGACCACAAGGGCGGGGCAATTCCGCCTCCGGCAAAGACATTTGGGAACCACGGCAACAGGCCCCTCCCCCAGAAGATCAGCACGAACAGCCAGCAAGCCAAGACCAAGTTTACCGATCAAGGAGAACGGGAGAACTCCAGCGCTAGGGGAATACTGCATATAGAATTCATGGCTTTTTTACCATGATTCATTAGTTTTTCAAAGTTAATTTTTTTAACTGTTTTTTTTTGAATTTTTCTTTTTCCCTTTTTCAACCAACATCTTATCAATCCCTTTTTTAAAAAAACATTTTTTATTTTTCATTTTTAGGGTCATATTTTATCCCTTCATAGTAGTTACCCTTATTTTTGGCATATATATATATATATATATATATATATTTCTTCTCTGTTTAAAATTTTGATATACAGTTTCTTCTAACAGATCAAAATATACCCTAAATCACTAGTGTATGGCTTTGTTCTAGTCTCCTGCCTGATCACAGTCTCTCCCATTTTTTTCTTTTCTTTTTTTTTAAATTTTCTTCTTTCTTCTTTCAAACAACTTCTTATCAATTCCATTTATAAAACCTTTTATAAGTTTCATCTTTACAGTCATCTTCCATCCCTTCATTGTATCAACCCTTATTTTGTACATATATAAGTCTTTCTTCCTTTAAAATTTTAGGAGGCATTTTCTTCTAACAGACCAAAATACACCCAAAATCTAGTGTGTGGCACTGATCTATGCACTAGCCTGATCATATTTGATCATATTCTGTTTTTTTTGTTTTGTTTTGTTTTTGTTTGTTTTTATCTTTTTCTTTTTCTTTTTTTTCTCTTTCTTTTTTCTTTCTTTCCCTTTCTTTTCCCCTGGTTTCAGGTCTTTTCTGATTTGTATACAGTATATTTGCTGGGAACATTGTTAGCCTGTTAGCATTTTGTTCTCTCATTCATCTGTTCTCCTATGGACAAAATGACAAGACGAAAAAAATCACCTCAGCAAAAAGAACAAGAGGTAGTACCGTCTGCCAGGGACCTACTCAATACTGACATTAGTACAATGTCGGACCTAGAGTTCAGAATCATGACTTTAAATACTAGCTGGGCTTGTAAAAAGCGTGGAAGTTATTAGAGAAACCCTTTTTGGAGAAATAAAAGAACTAAAATCTAACTAAGTTGAAATCAAAAAGGCTATTAATGAGGTGGAATCAAAAATGGGGGCACTAACTGCTAGGATAAATGAGGCAGAAGAGAGAATCAGCAATATAGAAGACCAAATGATGGAAAATAAAGAGGCTGAGAAAAAGAGAGAGAAACAACTACAGGATCACGAGGGCAGAATTCGAGAGATAAGCGATATGATAAGACAAAACAACAATAGAATAATTGGGATCCCAGAAGAAGAAGAAAGAGAGAGAGGGGCAGAAGGAATATTGGAGCAAATTATAGCAGAGAACTTCCCTAATGTGGGGAAGGAAACAGGCATCAAAATCCAGGAGACACAGAGAACCCCTTTCAAAATCAATAAAAATAGGTCAACACCCCGACATCTAATAGTAAAACTTATGAGTCTCAGAGACAAAGAGAAAATCCTGAAAGCAGCTCGGGAGAAAAGATATGTAACCTACAATGGTAGAAACATTAGATTGGCAACAGACCTATCCACAGAGACCTGGCAGGCCAGAAAGGACTGGCATGATATCTTTAGAGCACTAAATGAGAAAAATATGCAGCCAAGAATACTATATCCAGCAAGGCGGTCATTGAAAATTGAAGGAGAGGTAAAAACTTCCAGGACAAACAAAAACTAAAGGAATTTGCAAACACAAAACCAGCCCTAAAAGAAATATTGAAAGGGGTCCTCTAAGCAAAGAGAGAGCCTAAAAGCAGCATAGACCAGAAAGGAACACAGACAATATACAGTCACGGTCACCTTACAGGCAATACAGTGGCACTAAATTCATACCTTTCAATAGTTACCCTGAATGTAAATGGGCTAAATGCCCCAATCAAAAGACACAGGCTCTCAGATTGGATTAAAAAACAAGACCCATCAATATGCTGTCTGCAAGAGACTCATTTTAGACCCAAAGACACCCCCAGATTGAAAGTGAGGGGGTGGAAAACCACTGACCATGCTAATGGACACCAAAAGAAAGCTGGGGTGGCAATTCTTATATAAGACAAATTAGATTTTAAAACAAGACTGTAATAAGAGATGAAGAAGGACACTATATCTTACTTAAAGGGTCTATCCAACAAGAAGATCTAACAATTGTAAATATCTATGCCCCTAACATGGGAGCAGCCACTTTTATAAGGCAATTAATAACAAAAGCAAAGAAACACATTGGCAACAATACAATAATAGTGGGGGACTTTAACACCCCCCTGACTGAAATGGACAGATCATCTAAGCAAAAGATCAACAAGGAAATAAAGACTTTAAATGACACGCTGGACCAAATGGACTTCATAGACATATTCAGAACATTCCATCCCAAAGCAACGGAATACACATTATTCTCTGGTGCCCATGGAACATTCTCCAGAATTGATCACATCCTAGGTCACAAATCAGGTCTCAACCGATACCAAAAGATTGGGATTATTCCTTGCATATTTTCAGACCACAGTGCTTTGAAACTAGAACTCAATCACAAGAGGAAAGTCGGAAAGAACTCAAATACATGGAGGTTAAAGAGCATCCTACCGAAGAATGAATGGGTCAACCAGGAAATTAAAGAAGAGTTAAAAAAATTCATGGAAACCAATGAAAATGAAAACACAACTGTTCAAATCTTTGGGATACAGCAAAGGCAGTCCTGAGAGGAAAGTATATAGCAATACAAGCCTTTCTCAAGAAATAAGAAAGGTCTCAAATACACAACCTAACCCTATACCTAAAGGAGCTAGAGAAAGAACAGCAAATAAAGCCTAAACCCAGCAGGAGAGGAGAAATAATAAAGATCAGAGCAGAAATCAATGAACTAGAAACCAAAAGAACAGTAGAACAGATCAACGAAACTAGGAGCTGGTTCTTTGAAAGAATTAACAAGATTGATAAACCGCTGGCCAGACTGATCAAAAAGAAAAGAGAAATGACCCAAATCAACAAAATCATGAATGAAAGGAGAGATCACAACCAACACCAAAGAAATACAAACAATTATAAGAACATATTATGAGCAACTCTATGCCAGCAAATTAGATAACCTGGAAGAAATGGGTGCATTCCTAGAGATGTATCAACTACCAAAACTGAACCAGGAAGAAATAGAAAACCTGAACAGACCTATAACCACTAAGGAAATGGAAGCAGTCATTAAAAATCTCCCAACAAACAAAAGCCCAGGGCCAGATGGCTTCCCAGGGGAATTCTATCACACATTTAAAGAAGAATTAATACCTATTCTCCTGAAACTGTTCCAAAATATAGAAATGGAAGGAAAACTTCCAAACTCATTTTATGAGGCCACCATTACCTTGATCCCCAAACCAGACAAAGACCCCATCAAAAAGGAGAATTACAGACCAATATCCTTGATGAACATGGATGCAAAAATTCTCACCAAAATACTAGCCGATAGGATCCAACAGTACATTAAAAGGATTATTCACCATGATCAAGTGGGATTTATCCCTGGGCTCCAAGTTTGGTTCAACATCCGCAAATCAATCAACGTGATACAATACATTAACAAAAGAAAGAACAAGAGTCATATGATCCTCTCAATAGATGCAGAAAAAGCATTTGACAAAGTACAGCATCCTTTCTTGATCAAAACTCTTCAGAGTATAGGGATAGAGGGTACATACCTCAATATCATAAAAGCCATCTATGAAAAACCTACAGCAAATATCATTCTCAATGGGGAAAAGCTGAGAGCTTTTCCCCTAAGGTCAGGAACACGGCAGGGATGTCCACTATCACCACTGCTATTCAACATAGTATTAGAAGTCCTAGCCACAGCAATCAGACAACAAAAAGAAATCAAAGGCATCCATATTGGCAAAGAGGAAGTCAAACTGTCACTCTTTGCAGATGATATGATAATGTATGTGAAAAACCCAAAAGACTCCACCCCAAAACTGCTAGAACTCATACAGGAATTCAGTAAAGTAGCAGGATATAAAATCAATGCACAGAAATCAGTGGCATTCCTATACACCAACAACAAGACAGAAGAGAGATAAATCAAGGAGTCGATCCCATTTACAGTTGCACCCAAAACCATAAGATACCTAGGAATAAATTTAACCAAAGAGGCAAAGGATCTGTACTCAGAAAACTATAAAATACTCATGAAAGAAATTGAAGAAGGCACAAAGAAATGGAAAAACGTTCCATGCTCATGGATTGGAAGAACAAACATTGTGAAGATGTCAATGCTACCTAGAGCAATCGACACATTCAGTGCAATCCCCATCAAAATACCATCCACTTTTTTCAAAGAAATGGAATAATCCTAAAATTTGTATGGAACCAGAAGAGACCCCGAAGAGCCAGAGGAATATTGAAAAAGAAAAGCAAAGCTGGCAGCATCACAATTCCAGACTTCCAGCTCTATTACAAAGCTGTCATCATCAAGACAGTAAGGTACTGGCACAAAAACAGACACATAGATCAATGGAACAGAATAGAGAGCCCAGAAATGGACCCTCAACTCTATGGTCAAGTAATCTTTGACAAAGCAGGAAAGAATGTCCAATGGAATAAAGACAGTCTCTTCAACAAATGGTGTTGGGAAAATTGGACAGCCGAATGAAACTGGACCATTTCCTTACACCACACACAAAAATAGACTCCAAATGGTTGAAAGACCTAAACGTGAGACAGGAGTCCATCAAAATCCTAAAGGAGAACACAGGCAGCAACCTCTTCGACCTCAGCCGCAGCAACTTCTTCCTAGAAACATTGCCAAAGGCAAGGGAAGCAAGGGCAAAAATGAACTATTGGGATTTCATCAAGATAAAAAGCTTTTGCACAGCGAAAGAAACAGTCCACAAAACCAAAAGACAACTGACAGAATGGGAGAAAATATTTGCAAATGACATATCAGATAAAGGGCTAGTATCCAAAATCTGTAAAGAACTTATCAAACTCAACATCCAAAGAACAAATAATTCAATCAAGAAATGGGCAGAAGACATGAACAGACATTTTTCCAAAGAAGACATCCAAATGGCCAACAGACACATGAAAAAGTGCTCAACATCGCTCGGCATCAGGGAAATCCAAATCAAAACCTCCATGAGATACCACCTCACACCAGTCAGAATGGCTAGAATTAACAAGTCAGGAAACGACAGATGTTAGCGGGGATGTGGAGAAAAGGGAACCCTCCTACACTGTTGGTGGGAATGCAAGCTGGTGCAGCCACTCTGGAAAACAGTATGGATGTTCCTCAAACAGTTGAAATTAGAGCTACCATACGATCCAGCAATTGCACTACTGGGTATTTACCCCAAAGATACAAATGTAGGGATCCGAAGGGGTACGTGCACCCCAATGTTTATAGCAGCAATGTCCACAATAGCCAAACTGTGGAAAGAGCCAAAATGTCCATCGACAGATGAATGGATAAAGAAGAAGTGGTATATATACACAATGGAATATTATGCAGCCATCAAAAGAATGAGATCTTGCCATTTGCACTGGCGTGGATGGGACTGGAGGGTGTTATGCTGAGTGAAATAAGTCGATCAGAGAAAGACATGTATCATATGACCTCACTGATATGAGGAATTCTTAATCTCAGGAAACAAACTGAGTGTTGCTGGAGTGGTGGGGGGTGGGAGGGATGGGGTGGCTGGGTGACAGACATTGGGGAGGGTATGTGCTATGGTGAGCGCTGTGAATTGTGCAAGACTGTTGAATCACAGATCAGTACTTCTGAAACAAATAATGCAGTATATGTTAAGAAAAAAAAAGAAGAAGATAGCAGGAGGGGAAGAATGAAGGGGAGTAAGTCGGAGGGGGAGACGAACCATGAGAGATGATGGACTCTGAAAAACAAACTGAGGGTTCTAGAGGGGAGGGGGTTGGGGGGATGGGTTAGCCTGGTGATGGGTATTAAAGAGGGCACGTTCTGCGTGGAGCACTGGGTGTTATGCACAAACAATGAATCATGGAACAGTACATGAAAAACTAATGACGTATGATGATTAACATAACAATAAAAAAATAAAAAAAAGAATTCTCTCACAACATCCACATGAAGTCTGTGTGTGTGTGGGGGGGGGTGCTGCTATTCTCCCCATTTTACAGATGACAAAACCGAGTCCAGTAACCTGCTCAGAGTAACATTACTAATCAATGGTTGAGCCAGGAGTCACATGGAGCAGCCCAGCTCTAGAACCTTAGCTCCCTCCTCCTGTGCTCTGTATAGATGTCATCCAGTGTGGTGCTGCTGGGGTTCACCATCATCAGGGGCAAGGTCAAACTCAGGCTATCAGGAGAGTAAGCCCTGCCTCATAGGAGACTAGCTGATGTTTCCACAAGAAAAATGACCATTCAACTACATGCTGGCTTCATAGGCAGACCGGTGAGAAGATCAGCCTGGGGTCTGATTTTCCTCTTGGCTCACCTCTCCCTCGAGTGATTCTTCTGGGGATTCTCAGCATTTGGGATGGGACAAGGGTGTCCCGACCATCCCTGCTTGTGCAGCATCCCTGGCCCTGAGGCACTGGATGCCAAATAGGGTGTGCAGCCACTGGGGCTGACCCAAAGTCCCCTCCCCATTTCCCAGTCCTCGCACCTCGCTGAAGAGCCATGGGAGGACATCTTGCTGACAGCTGAGGTGCTAGTCTGAAGGGCTGGGGGACAGCACCTCCTCCTGTGGGGGAGGGGTGCAGTTGCCGCCCCATAAAGAGGAGGGACTGGGGACCTGGAGGAGTGGGCTGCATGGAAGGGGCGAGATGGAGAAGGGAGGTGAGACCGAGGTCTGGGGAAAAAGGCCTTTGTGAACAATCCAGTTTGTGAAGGCTGTTCTTCATAAGCTGAAGTGACCACCTCACTTTCCCACCGCGTGCTGCTATCTGAGACTACAGTCTGCTCTGGGCTTGACCTGCAGAAGGTTGAATAAGTAGAGCTCAAAAGAAAAAAAGAAAAAAAAGGGAAAGGGCCACAGGTGCTTCCACACCATCTTGCAGTGGCTCCAGCCAAGAAGGAGCAAGCAAACCCCCTTCCCCTCATGGCGGCATCACCTCTCAAGAGATCTGGGGTCCTGCTGTGGCACAGAAGACCCCTCCGAGAGCCAGGCGGGTTGTAGATAGAGCTGTCACATTGACCCAAAGGATATCGGGGTGCTGCCCCCTTTGGGATGGAAAGTCCCATATAGCATTGAATCATGTGTCCTTTTCAGGCTAATCACAACCCAGTTCCCAGCGTGATCCTATTAAGATATAAATCAGACCATGTCACTTCTCTGCTCAAGACCCTCCAATGGCTCCCCATTTCACTCAAAGTAAAAACCAAAGTCCTCACAATGACATCAAATGCTCTATACGTTTTGGTGATCATTACTTCTATGACCTCACCTCCTGCCACTGTCCCCTCATTCACTCTGCTTCTGCCACATTCTTATCCCTGGAACATACTGGGGCTGCCTCAGGGCCTTGGCACCAGTTACTCCTCTGCCTGGAATGCTCGCCTGCATGGCTCTCTGCCCCGCTTTTTTAAACATCTTTACTGAAATGTCACCTTTTTAGTGAGGTTCCCCCTACCACTCTTTTCAAACTGCAAACACTTCTTCCCTGGCCCCCAACCCTTCTAATCCTTCTCACCTTACTTTACTTTTTCCACAACAACTGCCACCAGAATCCAGTGTACTCGATTGTGTATTTATTGAATATAGTTAGACTCTTTCCCCTCACAAGGACGGAAGCTCCACGAGAGCAGGGATTTTGTTTGACTTGTTCACGGATGTATCTCTAGTGCCTCGAACAGTGCCAGTAAAAGCTTAATATGAATTGTTTAATGAACTATTTCCCATAAATTGGCATTCCTCTGGAGACTAGGGCTCTGGGGATCTAACTGAGATGCCTTCCACAGCTTTCGTGTTCATACTTGCTAGTCCTTCTGTCAGTGTGGATGCTGTCAACTTAATCCTTACCCAGCCGCAGCACCTGAGATTCTAGATGCTCTCTGCACAACCCTGCCTTCTCTCTGCTTCTCAGATTGGGTTGCACTGCCTGGGGAACTGCCCGTTGGAACCCCCCACACCATGCTCTGGGGTACCCTGGAATGGCCTCTTCTAGCCTGGGCTCTCTGGTTTCCTGGGCCTCCTGCCCAAGCCTTGGACCTGATGGTCCGTGAAATGGAGCCCTTCCCATCCCTGGGCCGGCCTCCTGGATGCATGCTCCTGGATCTCCCAGAGTCTGTCTCTGCTTTGTTTTTTTCCCTTGAGCCAGAAGTTTAGGAACTGAAAGCTGCAGACATGGATGAGAAGCAGGGTGTGTGGGCATGTGCCCACTCCCAGACAAGGGAGTTAAAGGATTTCTTCCAGGCTGGGGATGAGAATTGCTTTGTGTTAATTTAATGAAAATGACATAGTGGAGCCTGAGTTAAGACCAAAAATGATTCAGAAATTCTAAAAGTTATAGAATAGATCAGCAGGTTGAGAACTCTTTAAAATTCTAATGAGCTTTTTAGCATTTGCGCTATTTGCTGGGCTTAAAGAAACACACACACACACACACACAAAGAATAAGAACTGCCTTTTAGGTAGGATAATGATGTCTAATGCATCTATTTCCCTCGATGTGTTCAGTTTCCATTTCATTCCGAGATCCTACTAAACTCAGGAGGTTGCCTTTGGCTTTTCAGCACTGCAGGGATGATCTAAATCTAAATAATAATAAAAAGCCACTGCGTTTATTGGAATTTTATTTTATAAGTTGATGGAAACATTTCATATACACATTAGGTTTTGTAACCCAATCATGGTACTTGCTGAGTCCCGGAGGGGCAGTTTCACTACTTGGGAGTTCCCTGGCGTTTGCGTTATTCCTCCAAGGCAGAAGGAGAAAATGTTTTCAGTGAAGGCAGAATAATGTTTTTATTTGAAAGCATTCATGTGTAAGCCAGGACACACACATTCATAGGTACACACACACACACACACACACACACACACCCTTATACATTCTTTTTCTCTTACACAGGCTATATCATAAAACTATAGAGTTTTCGAATTGAAAGGACCTTAGAGATTATCTGTTCTCATGCTGACATCTTACATACGAGGACGCTGCTGTCCAGACAGATGAAGTACCTCACCAAGGTCACCGGCATCGAGGAGAAGAGCCCAGACTACAATTCAGGGTCCCTGACTCAAGTCTAATTTTCTTTCTGCTACACCACATTGACTCCCAAATAAGATAATGTATATGAAATCATTTTGAAAGCTGGAATGCATTATGCAAGTATTGGGTGGGGAGAGGGAGCATGAGAATGAGCTTTCTTTTTTCAGAGACAAGCCTGATATGTTCAGGTCTCTTTCCAAATGAAGTGAACATATGTGATGTGAGTCACACATTATATTTCTAATTAGGTTCCTGGGTATGGCCTCCAGTAAATGAGCATCAAAGGGATCAACCCAAAATACATTCTTCATTCAAATTCAACATCCTATATATCTTTTTCCCTTCCTTCTCACTCTCTCTGTCTACCTCCCTCTAGTACCCACATTTAGTTACTGCACCTTTGCCAACACAGCATACACACATTACAAAATGTTCATGTATTCTTTATTAAAATTATCTGGCCTATCTTTTTATATCAGCAACTGTTTTCAAGAGAATGTTAGAGTGTTTTTCATATCAACAGGAATAATTGGCCGATACAAAGACTTGGATATTGTTAAGAAAATTCTTTAAAATAGTTTGTGATTAGAATGAGAACATATTTAAAGTTTGGTGGTTAAATTGTTTTCAATACACTTGAATCACATAAAAAGTCCTTATAAATAATTGAGACATTTTAATGGCAAAGAGATATAAATGTTTTAAGGTAGAAGGCCAACTAAGTGAACTAACACATGATTCATCAAACGAATTACTACTTTAACTATATGGAATACTGGCAGTTACTAAATATTATCACAGATGACTTGAGAGATTGAAATTTTATTTTGGTACTACTAATAGATGAATTCACTAAATCATATAGTAACTACAGATAATTTTTCAGTGGTCTTATGTTAACTTCTCTGATATGTGTATTTCAGCCCTGATCCATTATACATTCTGTGTTCCCTTAAAAGGAGTGTATCCGACTTTTCAATATTCTAGCCAGGTCCCTTGTTATAAAATATTGGCAAGAACATCCAAAACTCATTGGAAGAAGATTCTTTGGTAGTCTTGCCTAAAAGCTCTGGATCGAGTAAGACAAATAGGTCGCTAGCAAACTCTATAAATTCTGGACTCCATCTCCTGACCTTAAAACGTCCAAAAATCTGAGTGATATTTACAAACAAGAGCCTTCCACCACATTCCCTGCTCTCGTCAGGCTGTGACAAATAGTTCAGCGTACACAGTGAGAAGTGGCTCTGTGCACCTTTCCCTGCTACCTGCCTTGATCTACCAGCCCTCAGCTGTCCTTCCACGCCCCTCCTTGTCTAGAAACACACATGGCACTGCCCACCTGTTGCACACACATCCCCATACCTGCACACCTGCATTCTGAAGGCCGGAAGGGGGAAAATCGTCATGGTGGACATGGTGCGGGTGTTGGAGGAGAGGCGGGCACGGGCTGCACCGCTCCAGGCTGCGGGCTTATGGGGCACGGGTCAGCAGGAGATCCTGGTTTGAGGACACTCTGATTGTCTCGCCCTCTGCTGAAGAAAAATGTCAAATAACAGAGAATGAAAATGAAGCTGCAAAAAAAACATTTTTAAGGTTTAAGAATATAACGTGACACACCCTACTTTAACACTCTTAAGTGCTGTCCAAAAATTCAATCACATAAATTGTGGGGGAGGTTGCTTGCCAGGTTAATGCAATGGCCAGCGTGAGCCAGTGGCCCAGGGCCGAGCTGACTGCCAGGTGCGGGATATCTGCATGGGCTTTAGCAGGAATGCTTTAGGGAGAGGTTTTAGTACTCCTGAGGGAGGAAGTTTGATGGCTACTGTACTTTTCCCACGTTCTTCTAGTGACAGACTTCCTCTCTCTTGCCTGTAGGGGAGGCGTGACTCAGGAGAGGCCGACCACAGCGCCTCCTCCCCAGCTGCAGACCTGGGTCCGAGGACAGACACAAGGCCGGGCCTTCAGCGTCCTTCCCGGAGACTGTTCTGTCCTCACGAGGCTGTAAGGGCCTACATCCAGGGGACCTTGGTGGATATGCAGAGAAGCAGAGAGAGCCATCTAAGAGAGAAAGTTCCAGTGCCCTTGTCCCTAAGGCCAGTTGTACCCGTTCACGTCCCTTCTTGCAGTTTAGTATTTCCTCCCCTTTTTGGCCTAAGTTAACTTGAGCCTCTGTTACTTGCAACTGGAAGACCCTTGAAAAATAGAAATGACTCCACGGGTCTGGAGTCTGAAGGCGCATTAGTGAGACAGTGGTCACCAGTGACGAACTCCCATCTTCAGTTAGCTTCAGCAAGAACGAGTCGTGCGGGCTCATGGAGCCAGAATGTCCAGGAGAGGCTCTCGTTTTACTCAAATGCTATCTTCGGGATCCCACTTTTCCTCCGACCCTCTCCTCCCCCTTCCTCAGTCTTGGTTTTATTCTCAGTGTGGCTCTCGCTGCCTGTGGCAAATAGCCCCTGCCTCCCAGCCTACCCCTCTCCGGAGCTTCGGGCTCTCGCAAGACCCTTAGTTCTCACAACGCGGAAAGAAAATGGTCCGCTCCCTCCGCACAGCAGGTTAGCCCCTAGAGAGCCAGTCCCTGTGGCCCGAACGGGCGCTCTCGGCAGTCAGGGCTGCTCTGTGCCCCAGCAGGATGCACCGAGCCACCTGCTCACTGCACGGGCAGGGGCAATGCGGTCGACCGGGGAGAGGGACACTCCCGCACTTTGGTGGGCGGTGGAGGGACTAGAGCTGGAACGGATTGAGCCCAGAATACAAGGGAGAGGAAATGGAGGGTAGAAGCTATGAAGAGGCACCAGATGTGGCAGAGAAGTGGCATTCAGGCAGCCAACCTGGTAGAGAAGTCGTCTGGCTTCCCCCGGGGAGGGTGGGACCCCGGGGGCCTGCTGCACACTCCTGCAGACGCCCCAGCAATGCACGCTTCCAGTGGTGAGCAATCTTCTGGAGTCTTCTGGAAGGAAGTCATTGCTTGGGAGAGCAGGCTGTCGGTGGGGTGGCGGGGAGGGAAGGGAAAGCAAAGCAAAGGACTGGCCACCAGCCTCATCCCGCGGTCCTGCACACACGGGGCTCGGGCTAGGGCACCCAGTGGACGAGCGAGAAATCCGCCTCTGGCGACTTGTTGTTTAATTGACAGCTTTTCTCTCCCTTTGGCTTGACCGGCGTGACAAGGAAGGGAGGGCTGCCTTAGTTGTAGAAAGCAGGCACGTTTGCTAGAGACTGGGGTGTGTGGTGGCTGTAAGGTGTCACCCAGGATTTACTGCCATAAATGGGTCAGGTGTAAAAAAACAACCATTAGTGAAGGCTGATGATTTCAGACGACATCGGGTAAGCCCTGAGCTGCTCGGCAGGGGATGGGCTAGTAGATTCCAGGACATCGAATTACTGAAATCCCTCATCAGCCAGTGTCTTCCCTGGGATGCATCTGAAGTGCCCTGAAATCTTTGCCGAGTGTGGTGTCTTTCTAAGCTCACCCTCTCCTTTCTCCAGCACATGGTGTTTGAAAAAAATGGGTTGGCAAGAAATTCCAGGCTGAGAATTGAGTCAAAGGGGAAGGCTCTGCGTGGCTTCGGAGGACAACTGTGGTTTGGGGGCAAAGTAGATCGTCTCATCGCCTTCCCAGGAAGGGCCTGGCTCCTGGGGGAGCTCCAAAGCGGAAAAGCGTTCAAAGGCTCGTCCAGTTTCCTGTGCAAGTCCTTGGCAGGGCCATAAATCCATCCCAGCTGAGACGATTTTACTTACAGCACCAAACCAAGCAAGTCAGACTCAAGCTGGTTGGCTGCTTCCATTCTTGAATTTGGCTCTGCCCACAAATTTACTGATTTAAGGCACTTGATTTCCTGCACTCCTTTCCACCCTGAATGAGGAGGTGGTGTGACCTTGATTTTAGGCAGGAAAGGCAAAGGGAACGAGGGGCCAGGCAGGCAGGGAGGTTTAGATCCAAGCTCCAGAGTCCATCCTCTTGGCGTGGAGGCTATTATCGTGCACATAGATGGCTCAGGCTTTAGAGATGGACACCTGCATGTAGCCTGGCATCAGCTGGAGATGTCAATGGGGTAGAAGGTAGGCATGGTTCTTTGCCCTTCTAGAACATAGAGTCCACTAACAAACCGATGAACCCTATAAAAAATATCTAGAAATGTTCCTACTAACTGGCATGAGGGAACTATAAATTACTGCAGCCTGGTCATTCCCACAAAGGACTCTAGGTGGGACTAGATGGTGCAAGAAAGAGAACTGATGGCTCATGGGGGCCAGATTTCTGGCGGGCACAGGAGGAGCTTGGCTTAGGTTTTAAAGATGGAAACAGAAAAAACCTGAATAATTCATTACTTACAACACCCACTGAGAGCCCTCTGTGGCGGGGACGTGGCAGGGAGGATGAGGGGAAGGAGTGAAGCCAGAATGCTCCCCCATCTCTTTAATTCCAGGGTGTCTCCAGATACCCTCCCACCAGGCCCGCCCACGTGGGCAAGAGGGAGAGAGGACGGAGGGAAGACAGCCAGGTTCAAGAGGGTAGAGTCTGATTTTCACCTGCCACACAGGACCAGGTTGTAACTAATGAGACCTAGGAGCTGGTCCCGCGTCACCGTGTAATAGGACATGCTGGCTGTTCTCAGGTCTCCACGGGTGGGTGAAGTGAAATATCATATCTCTCCTAATTTCTCCGCCACATTCGGGGATAATGACTGTCACACTGCTTTATTTGTTCTGAAGAAAATCAAATCTGCCTCTGAGCTCCCACTTACCAGTAGTAAGAGGTCAAGATTGGTTACAGACTAGCCTCACTGCTCCCGTGCGATCTTGTGGAACTCTCAGAGGACCCAGGCAGAGCATGATCTTCTGGGGCAGGGCCTCTGGTCTCCACAGTCTTAGTGTCACTGCTGAGGAAAGGGCTAGATGAACGGGGTGGCCCACTGCTTCTGGACCAAGGGGGTCCAAGCTGCCAGGCGGGACGTCCATCCCCTGGGCACCCACACCATGGCACCTCCTCAGAGAGAGATCCCACCACCTCTGGGTGTCGTGTGGCAGTGAGGGGCACAGTAGATACTCTCATCCTTTCCTCCCTTTTTGGCCTTGAAGAAATCACCCATCTCTCTTCCTGGAATAGGCTGTTCCCCTGCTGTACCCCCTTTCTTAATTGGCTTAATCTTCCAAACCAAGTACTTCTATGGGGAGGGGAGGAAACGATGCCTGCACGCACATGCGTGGCTATCTCCTGGACGTCGACAACCAGGGAAACTCCCCCCAAACTAGGGAGCCCAGCTGTGCGACAAGAGGCCTCTTGGGATGGGAGAGGTAAAAATGCTCTTCATTTTCGACTCCTGCTGAAGCAAGACCAGCACAAATTAATCTCTTAGTAGGTTATTCTGTACAGTCTTGTTTGCATTTGGGGCTTGGTAGGATTTCCTCTAACTGTATTTACCTAGTTATATAGGGGCAGAGACTCGGGGGAGAAGAGATCGGGGCCCCAAGAGTGCTCTTCTTGTTCTCACTACCATCATCATCACCACACACACACACACACGTGCATGCGCGTGTGCCCAAGTGCACAGACAGAAAGCCAGGTCTGACAGTTTGGGCTGACTTCAACCAGGGAACGACCACCGAGCCCCTTAGAGGAAATCTCCCGAAGGAGGGGGTGGTGCCTCTCCTGGCTGGGCTTTGGGAATTGTCGCATGTTCTCTGGGAGGTTTAGCAGGTGGCCCAAAATCTATGGTAACCAGCATGTGGTGAGGGAAAGCCCCTTCCCCACCTGACAGATGGAGTGTCCAGTGACTGGAGTGTGTCCCAGGTAAAATGGCTGCAGATGTGTGAGTGGAGAAAGCTGTACCCTGAGGGGTACTCATTCTGAGCCCTAAGTACTGTCTTTGCAGCCTGGAATGCAGGAGGTGAGCCATGTCCACGTCAACAGGGATGTTGAATGCTGTTCCTGTCTCCACAATTCCGGGCTCCATTCTTGCTGGGTGGCAGTGGTGCTCGAGTCACTGAGGAGGAGCTGGTGGGGGAAGGGCTGGGGCTGTGCAGCTTCAAGGGGCCCTTCTGGGGCTTTGGCCTTGGCAGCAGGCTGCAGTAAAGGGAGGGACCCTCAGAAACTAGGCATCCAGGATCCTGGGGACCCGGCCAGGAAATGGGGTGGAGGTTAGAGCTGCTGGGCTTTGGGGAGCTCATACCGTTGCTTATTTGTAAAGGGTGCCACGGAATACCACGCAGATCGGATGCATCTCATTGTCAGCGGCACTGAGTCCCCGACAATTCCTCACCTCCCTGGATAAGGCACGGTTGCATGTTCTGTTAGAGCCTGACAATTCTGTCTCCAGAGGATTTCCTTCTAAATTATAGGCTGTCATCTGAAGTATGGGGCACATTTGGTATTGGGTTTAGCAGGTGATCCAAATGATGTGCTCACTGAGCCCACGGAGAAAAAGAAAATCAAATAAAAAGCATGGAGGAACATCTTCCCAGCATGAAACTGCCAAGTATTAACTACTCACCAT
The DNA here is from genome assembly GCF_009762305.2 of Zalophus californianus. Lineage (NCBI taxonomy): Eukaryota > Metazoa > Chordata > Mammalia > Carnivora > Otariidae > Zalophus > Zalophus californianus. The sequence continues at coordinate 34,593,111 of NC_045600.1, read as the reverse complement.
AGACTTTCTTCTACCAACTTGTTAAGCTGGTTGCAAGCATTTATTTAAAAAATACAATAAACTCCTCTCCTTATTTGTACGGTCTGGATTTGCGGTTGCTGTTGTCATAGTGTTATCACAGCCATCAATCATATCAGAAAGCAGAGAGGTAAGGAACCTTTTGGGGTATTTCTGGTCTCCCTCTTAGAGGACAATTATTCTTTCTAGTGTGTTCTCCTGGGCTTTGCGAGGGCTAGTTTTAAAAGGACCCAGAAATGAAGTCCTGTCACTTCCTCAGGGAAAGACTGTTTTAAAGTCAGATCTTATCACAAAGACAAGTTTCCCCTTGTTATTCTTTCCCAACTTTCTGTTCTAAATGTCATCCTCACAATCATTAATCACAATGAATAGGAAGTCATAATTAATAGAGGCCCAAACCATTCAAGTGGAAGATTGCTCTTTTGAATTCTTGTATTTTTCTTGGAAGATGTCCTTGAGTTAATTATTTAGTATTTGGGAACTTTTTTTTTTTTTTTTTTTTGCCACAATCTTGTTTCCAGAAAGAACAAATTGATCACAGTAATGTGGGAGGTGGGGTGAGGGAATTCTGTATAATGTATGCAGGAAACAGATGTTAAAACTACAAACAAGGCTCTGGGGGCTGCTCCCCCTGCTGGCTTTTTAGAAAAGAGAAAGAGGGGCTGCCTTGACCCAGAGGGGCACGGACCCTGAGGATGCTCTTAGGGTACCCATGAAGTACAAAACCCGGATGGACGTGCCCATTGTCAGGTTCCCTCAGAGGCCAGTGGCAAGAGTGGCGCTGGGCTGGGTGCAGCAGGTGCGGAGGAGAGGAAGGTTTCACTCGTACGTGAGGGTTTAGTGGCTGCAGGTTCCCGGAGCCTGCCATCTTGTGCCCTGAGCAGTCCCGGCTTTTCGATGGACGCATCCTGCACTCCCAGGATTAACAGCCTCGGTCACACTGGGAACGTGGGACATTTAAGTCCTAAACTGGATTTTGGAGGCAACCATTTGACAAGGAGACACAGAGAGTGCAAAGTAAAAACCATACAGCTATAGTCTCTGGGTCTGTGGCTGAGAGGGAGGGGCAGAGGATGTGGAAGCCTCTTGACGGTTCTCCCACAGGCTCTCTGTTCCCTGACCTGCTGGCTTGGCCTTTGCAGCTTGGCTTCCCTCCTGGGGCGAGCACCAGGATTACGTTCCCAGGTACATCCTGTATTTATGTCCTATGTTCCCTTGCCGGTCTCATTGGTGCCACTTGTTTTTGAAAAGGACATCATTGTGTCTGTATTCTCCAGGCTCAGCAACTTCTGGGACTACAAAGGCCCAAGGAGGAGCCCGAGCGCTGCCAGGCTCCTGGGCACTCGGCCTCATCTCTGGTGTTGGCTTACAAAGCCTGGCCCACAGTCCTGCCGACCTCACTTCACCCTGCTGGCCTTGAGAAAGCCCTGGATCCTGACGGAATTCCATGACAGAGAAATGGAGCAGCTAGGGCATGGTGACTGGAATCCCGAACGATACAAGGGCGGGGACGGAGCCGGGTGCTTAAATCCGAGTCTGACGGAGGGACTACAATTCTCTCACTCGCTCGTCCGCCACTGACATAATCAGAGATTCATCCTAATAATGGCAATAGTGAGTTCATGCAGGCTTAAAAAAATTGTTTCCAGCATTGAATCTTGAGGATAAATAGTTGGCAAAGATGACCCCAATTCTTCCCCTCCCTATATCCACTTAAAAAAAAAAAATGTGGTTTTGCAGCTTTCTCCTCGAAGAGAAGGAATCTTGTTCTCCTGCCCTGCAAACTGGGCTGCTCCTAGACGCCTGTTGACCAGTGGAACATAGCAGAGTATGACCACATGCCAGCCCAGGGCCTGCGCCTCAGGAAGCCTTGAACACTTCTACACCCTTTCTCTCTCTGTCCTTCTCGTTCTCAGAACCCTGTCACCACGAGGACAAGCCCAGGACAGTGGTGTTCCCTGTCCACAGAATAGAGGCCACATGGGAAGATGGCCAGTTGTCCCTGCTTGAGGACAGCATAGACCATCTTACCACCTGCTGACCCCCAGACACCTGTGAGAGCCCAGCCAAGACCAGGCGAGCCGCCTACTCTGCCAGGGTGGGAGTAAGCCCCGCTGAGGCTAGAGACTTCCCAGCCAACACATAGGCTTGTAACCAATCCTCAGTGCCACTAGGTTTCGGGATATTTTGTTACACAGCAGTAACTAAGACACACACACACACACACACACACACACACACACATGCACACATACACACAGCAGCTGGTTCCAGCTGGGGTAGACTTCTAGAAGGGGTGGAGCTTTGCTATAACAATCAGCAGCCCCTCATGCTGCCCAGGGCTGTCTCTGGCCAGGCATCCATCAGCCACACCTTCAGTCCTGTTGGTAGTCTCTCCCTTGCAATCTCTCACTGCCTACCCCCAAGGTCTGCAGACTACTCACGTAGCCGAATGAGGTCCTGGTAGCCGCCTGCAAGGAGGGTTTGTAAACCCTGGTGGAGAGGAGCTCGGGTCTTCAGTGCTTCAGGACCACTGAGGCCTGCCAGGAGGCCTTGGAGCTGCAGGTGGGGTGGCTCCTACTTTTACAGGAGCTCCTTGCCCCTCAGGATTGAAAGGGCTCAGGGAAGCACCACAGGGTGAAGCTGGTCATGGCCCTCACAGAAGGGGATGCTCTTGTTCCCATGCCTGCTGCTGGGATTGTGGCTCTACAGGCCTAGGCAGCAAAGAAACAGGGCCCTCCACTTTGGGATGCCTGGTGAGCCACAAGCTTCCTGCTTTCTCAGAATCCTGCCTTAAGCTTGCTCTTCTCTCCCTCAAGTCTGGAATTCCCACCATCGGAGTCATAAGTTGGCCTTTTAAAATGACGATAGTGCTGGGGCACCCGGCTGGCTCAGTTGATAGAGCATGCAACTTTTGATCTTGGGGTTGTGAGTTTCAGCCCCATGATGGGGGTAGAGTTTACTTAAAAAAAAAAATGATGATAGTACATGTATTATCTTATTTGTATTTTTCTCACCCATGTGAGGTAAGTAACTTTATTCCCACTTTTGAGGAGGAAATCAAGGTAAATGCAAGTTGACTAACGGCCTGAGGCCATGCTGTCCCTAAAGGACAGAGCTGAGATTGAATCTGCATTGCCTGGTTTGAAGGGCCCAGCTCTCGCACTGTGCAACCCCAGCGTAGACAACAGAGAGACGAGGCTGCCTTCAAAGGGCCACTGTGAGCCCTAACTGGACAGAGGGGGTGGGAGCTCAGAGTCGTGTCAAGTGGTTTAAGTAGTGTCCCCTCATAGTGAGGGGAGATGGGGCCCAGGACCTCTCAGTTGTCCAGGACAGGGGGTGCAAGCACGGGGTGGTTCTGACACTGGTCACATAGGCTCCCTCAGCACCCACAACACTGTGCACACCTCCACATTAGCAGACCCTGCGGCAGCCCCACTGGTGGCCTCCTTACCTCCTCTGGGAGACCCCTTTGAGCATCCTGAGATGAGGGCTCATGGAATATTTCTTGCCCATGGCGAGGAGGACTCCGTGACTGCAGCGGGCCTGGGTCAGGGTGAGCCGTGACAGAGCAGCTGGGCGTATCAGGCAAGATAGGCCAGGTTTTGCCTAACATGGTCCCCGAGACTGGCTGGCTGAATCCTCACCATTATTTAAGGTGATGCAAAGTCTCTAAGAGGAAGAGAGATCATTCTCAGGGATTTCAGAGTAAGGGGAGGCCACTTTTGGTGGTGGTATAGAGAGAAGGCCGTGTAAGGGTAGAACATTGATCTGGGCTTCGAGAAAGGGGGAAATGCCATTATTTATCCCTTACAGCCTTGTCATCACCACCTTTGTGGGGAGGCCTGTTGATGAGAGTGTCAGGGAGACTAGTTGTTGGTCCAAGTTCTTCTCCTTTTAGGCAAAGACATTCTGGTACATCTCAGATTGAAGGCTCGCCATGTAGCTGGAGGCAGTGGGGTTGGAGAAACCAAGGCACTGCAGCTATTTCTGTTGATCTTGGCGGGTCAGTTAGGAAGGCTCCTCTGTGTGCTAAAGCAGTGTGACGGGCCACTTGGGGCCATCCCTTGAGGCTCACAGAGCTGGCATGGCACATCCCCAAAGCTAGGCTTAGACTCAAATATATAGCAGGGAATGCCTTCATGTGGTTCTCAGCTCACTCTCATTAGGTTCCCATGGAGGGCTTTTAGACATGCAAATTCCTGGGTCCGCAAAACCTACCGCCTCAGAATGAGGGGGACTGGCCCTGGGAATCTACTTGTTTAGCAGTGTCTCCTGGTGATGCTTCTAGCACACTTAGTTGGTGAACTACTGACCAGAGGAGACCTGACCCAGTCCCACAGGACCAGCAGGGTCAGGTCTCCCCCGTAGACCTTGATACTCAATCACGCGAGGGCACCATTGGGCTCTACCCACTCTGGCTCATACACAGGTGACCCATTCTTAAATCGGGGCTCAGGGATCCAACTTCACCACCATCCTCTTAGTGTATTTACTCAGGGTATGTATATTTTTCCTTTTAATTTGGGGGCGCTCTGAGTCAACTAATTTTTGAGTCTTTGAAAACCAGAGAGAGAACAATGAACATGAACTGGTAGGAGGCAAACTGAAACAACATGCCATCTGTGATAAAATCAGCATAAATTCCCCAAATGGCCTCACGCTGCCAAGACAATTCTCCAAGGCTCTCTGTCTGCCTCAGGAGAGCACGAGCCCTGGAGAGGTTCAATTATCCTCCACACATGTGCTCTTGGGGACCCGGCAAGAGGAGGGACTGGAATATTCAATAATAAAGTTCCCCGGGTTTTAGAATAAAGGGAAGGGCAGGTAAGTCAGAACCTGGCTTGCATTTCTGTTACAGCTTTGATTACTAGTAATTAGCCAATAATTCAATTGTGATCACTTGCATGATTCACCTAATTGGAAAATAACCGATGGACAGCATCATTATTAGGGACTCATATCACATTTGAATATCCATTCATTCATGTAACAAATCTTTGTCTACCATGTGCAAAATACTGGACAAGCCACATGGCTTCTGCTGTCCAGTTGCTTATGGAAAAGAGGGTGTGATATTCTAGAGAGACTACAAATTAAGAGGTTTATGGGAGATACTGTTCAGCTCAGGGAAAATAAGGACCTTTTAAGGGAGGAGATGGAATTTGCACAGGGCCTTGAGTAATAGGTTGGATTGACAGATGTGTGCATGAAAAACGCAGAGAGGTAGGTATATAAGAGGTGTCGGACACAGGGTGGTGTTTGGCTTTTCTAGCAAGAAATTGGAGAGCTGTGATGGTAAAAAGATGCTGTTGGTGGGTCAAATGATGGCAGGCCTGGAAGTGGGGTGGCCCGTAGCGGGCATGGGTGCATTCTTTTAGGGATCATGACAGACATGACCCACTCTGCTCCTGGGAATCTCTTCCATTAACTCTGGATACAGCCTCAGAGTCCTTTTCCACACTGTATGTAATTCTTCCTGTGTCCGCCAGTCAGAGTTGGCTCAGGAGGGAAAACTCAGTCCATGCCCCTCTTTGCCCTTTTGAAGCCCAAGGAATTAGCATTTTATTCTGGAGACAGTAACTGGAGGACAGTCTCCCCCACCCGGTCACCACCACTGAAGGGGTGACATCATCACACACACGATTTTTTGGATGATTAACCTGGCAGCAGAGCCTGGAAAGGACTGGGAGGGGGCAAATATTTGAGGCTGGGAGACCAGGTCGGTGGCTGTTGAAACAGCTCAGGAAGAAGTGACGACAGCCACAATTAGGGACGTGGCAGTGATGATGGGAGAGCAAAGGTTAGGAGAGAAGCGAGACACCTTTTCAGGGTAGAATCGGCAGAATTCGGAGGCTCACAGGATGTTGGGGGCTGGGATGGGGAGACATCTAAGCACTCAGCTTCAGAGCTGGGAGGAGAGTTCGGGCAGAGGAAGGTGGCTCCAAAGGAGACCAGGCTTCAGAGGAGTGGGTGGGGAATTTAGCTCTGGACTGTGTGAGAAGCTGGCCCCACATTCGGGGGGAGATGCTCAGAAGTTTGGACATGTGGAATCAAGGTCAGGAAAGAAGAGGAGCTGGAAATATATACCTGAGAGTCATATCTGCAGATGGTGGTTGGAGACATAGGAGTCGATGAGAGCGTCAACGGAAAGAACAGGAAGGAAGCAGGGGGAAGGGAGAGCAGGGGGGAAGGCGGGAGAAAACAGACTCCGGCTCGCTGAAGCTATGACAGAACAAGCTGCTTGTATTTATCCTCCCAAGTCTGATGGTCCCCAGCCTATTGGAAAATATCCACTGTCATGTACTAAGAGCCTCTGGTAAATGTAGCACCCCACACCGCTCCTCATCAGTTGGGCTCAAGAAAGACGTAAACCCCAGACATGAGCTGATAGACCTCATGGCTGTTCCTTGTGGACACTCAGGTTTTTGTTGCTATGCAGACACCCAGACACGTAAGCATATAGGAAGGGTACGAAGGAAACCCCAGTTGTAGCCCTGATGCAGCCCTGCGGTCTGGGTGCAGAGCAGGGAGGTTGCCCAGGGGTGGCCCAGCCCAGGCTTCAGGGGCACGGCTCCACTGCTGGCCAGGCTATCCACTGACTGCCAGACCCTGGCGGACGGCCAGGTGGCTTTGTGGGCCCGCAGCACAGTGCCCGGGACAGCACTCTGCCACAAGGGGCTTGCTGACCCCTTATTAGAGCATCCTCCTTGGCCTAAAGACTGAAATGGGGGCCCCATCAGGTCTACCCTGAAACCTGCTGCTCCCAGACCATAGATGCAGAATGTTTGGGACCCTGCTTGTATGTGCTCATGGACCCCTTAACCCTCCCCCAGTATTTACCTGGTTTAAGTGCCTGGATGGATCCCAAAACAGGCTGCTAAAGCCAATTAAAAAAAAAAAAGAAATTCTGGGGATGCCTGAAAGGCTTAGCTGGTTGAGCGTCCAGCTCTTGATTTCAGCTTAGGTCATGATCTCAGGGCGGGATCCAGCCCCACGCTCAGCGGGGAGTCTGCTGGAGATTCTCTCTCTCTCCCTCTGCTCCCCCCAAAATAAATAAATAAAAAATCTGCAGAGATGTATTGTGGGAAAAAATGCTTTAATAAACGAGGTAACAGTGTAAATTCACAGACAAAGGTAAACTCCTATATGGATGGCCTGAATTTTCTTTATGTTCTTGGCTGTCTTTTTTGTTTTTAAGATTTATTTATTTTAGAGAGAGAGAGAGAGAGAGGGAAAGAGAGAGAGTGCACATGCACGCTTGAGTGGGGGTGGGTGGGGAGGGGCAGAGGGAGAGAGAGCAAGAATCCCAAGCAGACTTCCTGCTGAGCTCGGGGCTGGATCCCACCCTGAGATCATGACCTGAGCCAAAATCCAGTCTGGCACTTAACCGACCGAGCCACCCAGGCGCCCCTCGGCCAACTTTTCCTAGCCCTCACTCTTGTCCTCTGTCCTGTGGGAACTCTCCCAGCAGGAAAGCCCATCCCTCTGGCCCCAGGCCTCTGCAGCTGCCGCATCCCTGCCTGTCCTCCCCTGGGTCACTGTTGTTGCCCCTTCCTCCTCGAGCTCCTGTCTATGGGGCATTCCTGGCCTTCCTCACCACCACCATCTTCTTGGCTGCCTTCGGGATCCCTTGTGGCCAGGAGGAACTTCTCTGCCTGCAGAGGCTTGAGTCCCATTTCTTGGTGGATGACATTGCTGCCCTCCTGTGGAGGGTCACAGCTGCTTTCTTGCCAGAGGTGTTAACCATGCTTATTGTGGCTGGTGAGGGCATTGTCTTTGTCTTTTAAATAACCAAGGCTTTGTTTGCCCTTCTTCCAGAGACGACAGCTCCTTCACTCCTCCCAGATGTCACCCTAAAATGTCCATAACGATCATCACTTTTATGATAATAGTAGTAGTAAGAACTAACAGACTGCACTTCCGTTCTAAGATCCACCTAAGGAGAGCTCATTTCATCCTGACAATGATCTTATAAAGTTGAGATAAACATTATTATTATCCCCATTTCACAGATGGGGAAACTAAAGCTCAGAGACATTAAATAATGCGTCAAGGTCCACGTGAAGCCCTGAATGCCTGCAGCTTGGTAAGCCCTAGCTGCCGTATTATTTCTATTGCTAATTCATGTCTGCCCCCGACTGGCTATGATCTAGGGAAACGCACCCTGTCTTTCTTAGTCTTAGTTTCCTCACCTGTAAAATACGAATCATCTGTAAGCTCCTTTCCAATTGTAATCTTCGTGCTCTTTGGTCATCTTGTTCCTGCTTTTCCACAGAATGAGTCCTGTTTTCCTAGGAAATCTATCTTTCCAGCTTTTCCTGGATTTTGCAACGAAATAATTGCTTGACTGCTCTGGAAGCTTCCAGAAAACAACTTGAAACAATGCTCAAGGGGCTCCCCTTTCTATCAGAGGGCTTTGGAGTCACAGCTACCTCAGTTGTCTCCAAAAGCCTTCATTAAACCAGCGTTGTGAATAATAAATCAATGTGTTCCAGTCTGAATTCCCTCTGGGAGAGGCAAGAGAAGAGATGTGAGAGGTCAGGTCGGTCCTCAATCACACTTCCTTTCTGGTCAGATCCCCTGTCTCCACTGCATTAAGCTGACGAGACTCCACCACCCTGGGATTTGGCCACAACAGAGGTTAGAATCAAGGGCTTCCCCTTGGCCATCAAAGGGTTTCCTTCTCTTGGAAGAACCACAGTGATGAGGGGTGCATTGGTTTTGCTTCTTGATCTGTTGCCATTTATAGGAGATTGAAGTTTGAGCCCCTAGCCCCCCAGAGTGATAGGCAGGTCCACGGGCTGGTGGCCTGGGCTGAAGACAACTGTGCAGGCAGGAGGTCCTCTGATCCCGTCTTGCAGAGTCTAATGGAATGACATCTCAGGGGCTCTGAAGTCTCTGATCAGAGTGCTGAGAGACAGAACGATAAGAGGCGAAAACTGTCTTTGAGTCCTGCAAAGCACAGGACAGTGTCCTTGCCAAACCAACACAGTGGAAGCCTGCTGGGTATTAATAGCAACAGCTAACATTTATGGAGCGCTTACAACGTACCATCTGCTGTGCTGAGCACCATTTAATCCTCACAATGACCCTCTGAAGTAGGTCTTATTATTTTTATTGCCGCCAACACTTTGTAGATGAGGACACAGACTAAGAGAGGCTGAACTACTTGCCCCGGGCACACAACAGTGCCCGGCTCCGATGCAAAAGCTGCCCACACCCCATCCACTGCACTCTACTGCTGTCCTCTGGGGTCCTTGGGGCTAAAGACACCCCAGTGCATAAGGGGACCCAAGGACAGCAGCTGAAATCTTGCTTTGGCCCCACCTTTGGGCTGGGTTTGCAACTCATGGGACCTTTAGTCCCAGGGCTGGGTCTTGGTGCTGTGGGTTAAAAGCCTGCTATTGGTTATTTAGGGAAATTGAGCCTGAGGGAAAGAGTTTCTACTGATCTCAAAGAGAACTCAGGACACCAGCATGCAGATGCTAGCGTACAGGGTGACCCACACCAGCCATCTGTACATTGATCTTTCCTGGTGGATGGTCTGCTCAGGAGACCACCTGGCAGACAGGCACATTGCTCAAGAGATATTTCTACCAGTGAATAACTCTTCTGTTCTCTAGGGATCTTCCTGCCTGGCTTATTGGTACTGGTTTTTGGAATTCAGGGTGTTTTCTTTTTTGATCTGTATCCGTGATATTCCAATATATTCTTACTCTCCAGTTTTTATTTTCCAACATTTCCCCTTAAGACCCCAAACCTTCTGTCATTGCAACACTGCTTTAAAGGGTGCCTGGCTGGCTCAGTTGGTTGAACATGTGACTCTTGATCTCGGGGTTGTGAGTTCGAGCCCCACGTAGGGTGTAGAGATTACTTAAAAAAAAAAAAAAAAACCCACACCGCTTTAAGAAAACCATGATAGAATTTCTGAGATTCATTTTATTTTACACCAAGACCTTAAAATTCCTGTCTTCCAAAGAAGAAATGGAAAGAGAAGTGGATTATGAGGCAGGAAAACTGAATGCCAGATCCAGCTCAGCTCCCATGGAGCTGTGTGGTCCCGGGCAAAGTCAGCCCAAGGAGTGAGTGGACTAGAGACTCTAGTGGACTCACTAGCATGGACTAGTGAGTGGAACAGTGAGTCCAATCCATCTATTTTACTTCTTGGCCTGGGGGAAGCTCAGCACATACTCTTGCCAGCCGTTGGGATGGAGAGGTAATTGAGACTCCTGGCTAGAGACTGTGGGAGGAAGGAGGGTGTCAGGGCTGATGGCCAGGAGGGGAGATCCACCAGTTCCCAGCGACAGAGGGGCAGGTGTCCTGGCTACTTCGTAATGAAGAGCTCCAAGCAGCTGAGTGGTCACCACTGAGACCCCCTCAGAAGAAACTTCCTTGGCCGACTGCTAGAGGGGGCTGGACCGTGAAGCACTTGGGAAGTAAGAATGGGACCCAAGATGAACATCGTTGACGCAGACTTCTCTTCAGGTCATCTTCATGTCACTTCTGAGCATCGTGCTTGCATCATGCGTAAAGGTAGTCAAGGCAATTTTTTTTTTTAACCTTTCTGCTGTTGACAGGTTGATATTATAAATTACCTTCTAGAAAAATCATTGCTGACCTAGAGATCTGGACTTCCAGGTCACGTCAGGGATATTTGCTATTTTTCTGTACTTTCGGTATTTCAGAAATTCTCTCAGAAATTATACATTTACACAGATAATCATGTCTATGATAACAAAAATGTCAATTCTCTTTGCCTTTTGGCTAGGATTATATCATTAGCTTGGCATGGTAACACTGGTTATCTCATGCTAATATGAAAAGTTGGTTGGCAGCGATCTCTATTTTGAATAACTAATAAGTAGGGAAAAGACACTTGCATGCACTTGTCATTTACACCCTGCCCTGTTACACAGCGGTGTGGGGGTGACTGAATTACTGCTCCATTTTTTTTTTTTTTAATTGTAGAACATCTTTTACAACATTGGGTCTTTGTAGGAAAAACCTGGTGAAGGAAGTACGAGGGCATGAAGGGTTGGAGGGCTCTTTGTGGTTCATTATCTCTCACCTAAAAGGGAGGTGGGGGTTGAGGGTCAGCAGAAGACACCTAGAGGCCCTTTAGTAGGGATTGTACTTGGGTTCAGCTTCTTAGACACCCCTCCAACTTAAGGGTGCAGGGACTTTTTTCTAGTCACTGGCAAAGCCATCCAGATGGTTTATATTCCCCTGGGTTCTTTAACTGACCAGTTCTTTAAATTCTTAAGGACTGACTTCACTCCCAACCTCTCTCTCTAAAACCATATCTTGTAGACCCGTTACCCCTGGCTTCTCTGAACGACTGTGGCCCCTTTGTTCTCCACCCCACTTAGCAGGTAATTAGGCGCTGCCTTGGTGTCTTCATTAGATGCTCCTTTGTTACCCATTTCTGCCAAGGCCTCATTGTAGGCTCCTTCCACGTCTTGGTAGCAGAAGGTTTGATACAGTGCTATAAATACCTTATCATTTTACATTTACTATTCCAAAATGCTTTAGTGGTCATCACCACACATGATCTTCACATCAGTTAGGTGAGGTAAGGAGGAAGATGCTGATATCTTCGTGCTACGGACAAGGAACAAAGACTCAGTGAGGTTAAGGGCACACCTGGAGCCACCCAGCGGGCGGGCGGTGGATCTGGAATGCGTGCCTTCCTGATGTCTCAGTTTCTTCTTAGTGTGCTACATGTTATCTATGTAGGTAGCCAAGTGCAGTGGCTTTTAAATTATATCGCCTTACTTGATAGGACTACAACAACTATTTCTCAGAGGGTGTGAGTGAGTTCTTACTATCCCCATTGAGTGGGTACGGGGCTAAGCTTGGAGGTGGCAAAAGTCATAGTACAGGTTTCTTTGCCTAGCAGACTTCTTTATTTTTCCATCTGTTACCTGGGCCAGCCAAGGACTGGGGAGCGCCCCCCATGGCCCTACCTTCCTGTTCTGCCAAGAGGATTTGCAAAAATAAAGCCACCCAAGGAAAATGAAGTTGCCCAGTACCCAAGGAGAACTGAGAGCCGTTGTCTAAAAAGCAGTCTACTTTTGCCTTGTTGATCCAAGCTGCTTGCTGATGGAAGTTTTGCTGGTTTGTTGGTCTCTGTGCCATTTACTTTCGAGTCTTTTTGGTCCCTCACTGCTCATGTTAAGCTCTAATTCTGGCTTCACTAGGGCAGTCAGTTTCTACCCAAAGCCTCACTTCCCTTCTCAGTCAGGACACAGGGCAAACCTGGAAGGTGAGGATTGACTTGTGCCCCTCAAAGCCTGCAAATCCAAGCTCTGCCATCCCCAAGGCAGAAGCCCACTCCGTTAACCAAAAGGAAGATTTTAGCTGTTCCTTTAAGTTGGCTGCCAAGTCCCAATCCCAGACCCCCGACATACTAGTATGCACCCTCCTGGGAGACGGAGGAAGGAATTGCTTCATTTCAAGGCAGCCAAGTGGATAGATGGTGGGAAGCATCTGTTTCGGAAATGCATTTCTCACAGCAAATAACATTTGCATGATAGTGCCTGCAAATATCACTGTGGCATTTGCTAAGTTAAACACAGTGCCTTTGCTTGCCTGATCTTCACCTTGCTTCAGACCCAAGATGCTCCTGGGGTCTGGGAGCTCCAGCTTGGGGAGGCACTCTCCCCTTAGCTCTGTCTTCTGAGGGTGGGACATTTCCTCGTCAACCTGGGAGGATACGTCTCTTGTACACACAGAATCCAGGTTTTAAGCGAATTCTGATCCTGGTGGTCCAAGACATGGAGGCAATGGCAGTGACCTCTTATAGTTTCTATTTTCTGCCTTTCATGAGCCTATAACACATAAGATGGATGATAGGCCTTTTCTACATATATTTTCATTATATATCTATAGTGCTATACCACCTGTGTAAACTTTCCTCCCCTGCCTTGTGTTGAAGTTTTCATATATGTGCATTGTGTCCTCCAAAAGATGGTAAGCTCCTGGCCGAGAGAGACTATATCTTTTACCATGCTGAGTCATCTGTACACGTCAATATGCTATGTTTAACTGTATGTGCATATGTGTTTGTGTAAGATCATATGAGCATAAAAAGGGTATAAGATCATATGAGCATATGGGAGGGTACATAATAGGTTGTTAACACGGATTATCTGGGCAGAGGGTGGCTACTATGGATGGAAGGAAGAGGAAAGTGGGAGTGGGTGGTTAAACAAAGAAAAGGACAAAAAAAGACCACATTAAAAAAATTCTTGACACATCAGTTCAACTTTGTGGGGGGGCAGAAGGGAGAAAGCCAAGATGGTGAATCAGCAGACCATATTTACCCACCTATGTAAAATTTCATATATGTTTATGTGCCAAGAAATTAACATAGAGTACAATTAAGGAAGGGAAAAGAAGTATTATGCACATAACATTCAATAAATATCTGGTGAATGAATGAATGCTGAATAGTATGTGATATGTGATAATTTTATAGATTTGGATTTTCAAGGAGCTATTTAGTTGCTAATGTTACTATGACACGTGCAATGCTCGCAGTGTGTTCTCATAATCAGAATCACTAATGCCTTCTGTTTCATGGGTAGGATAGACTCCCCGGGAGAATCCTACTTTATTTTATGGTCATCCTGTTCACTGACCAGCTGCATTAGAATCAGCTGGTATGGTGGCCAGAAGTGGAAATGACAGGGTCCCAACCCTGGTATACTGATTAGCATTGGACATGGGGAGAAGTGGGGAGGCAGGGACTGGGCGAGGGGAGGGAATTGGGAATCTACATTTTAACAAGCACCCTTGGTGATTTTTATGCTCATTAAAGTTTCAGAGCCATTGCTCCAGGCATGGCTAGCTGCCAAAGTGGTGCACTGCTTTTATAATTAAGTATTCTTCAAACAAAACAAAGATTTATTATTTAGTATATTTAAAAAATCATGCCTCATTGTCTGACCTTTCTTTGTTTTATTGCCAGTATTTAAAAGACCTAATTCATGTGAACTTTCTAACATGTAGATCAAACTTCGAATGGATCCATCTAACTTGGGGGAGCCATATTCCCTGAGCTGAAAATGTCTCGGCACTTTCTCCTGTACCAGTTTTGTGTAGTGGTGACCTGCCCTAGTGAAAACAATCTCAGGTCTTCAGTCACCCTAAAACAAATTTCTGGAAACAAAATGCAATGTATCGAACATAAAAAAGGCATGAGGATAATAGAAAAACGCTTCATGCTTTTTAAAAAAATGTTCGATATATATATTTTTTATATAAGATCCATACTCTTAGCACCCAGCTTTGTCCAGTCTTTACATTTTGCTATGCTTTCCTCAAATATGTGTTTTCATAAGTAAAACATGGTAGAAAAATTGTCTACCCTCCCTGACCCATCCTTTTTCGCCTCTGCAAAGGTAGCTACTGTACTGAATTTAGTGATTTTCTTCCCATAAATATTCGTCTATTTTTTACTATATGATGTATTCATACACAATTTGGTTTGACATATTTTAAACTTTATGTAAATGGTATCGTATGGGATGCATTTCGCTGCAAATAGATTTGTTTTGTTCAGCGATTTGCCTTGTTGACGTATACAGCTCCAGCTCATTTACCTGCTCTGTAGTATGGCCCAGTGCCCCGCGATGTTGTGTAGTAGAGAATGGTAGGGTAGGATCACTAGCGGGGCCACAATACTGTGCTGTAGCAGCTCTGATTTTATCTAGTCTTTTTTTTTTTTTTCTTCTGATGTACATTTATGTTGTTACCTTTTTTTTTTTTTAACGATGATGGGTGATGTCGAAGTGCATTTTTCGTTGAATTTCTCCTGCTTGTGTGAGGATGTTAGGTCTCTTGCAATGGACTTGTGGGCTGTAGCATATGTGAGTCTTCAAGCTTTAACAGATACTGCTAGATTGTTCCAGAAAGGAATCGCACCAGTTCCCATAACCACTTCTTGACTATTCCAGCAAGGTTTTCCTCTTGTGGCCTCAACTTTGAAAGCAGAAAGCAGAAAACAGATATATAAGCCAAAAAAAGAAAATAGCTTTGAGAATGCATTTAATTATCAGTGGAACTTACCCCAGACTCTTCATTGTCCAATCTGAAGGCGTTTCTCCCGTGTGACCACCTCCCTTCAGCTCTGGTGTGGAGGCATTTGGGAGTGGGGCTACAGAGGCGTACATGTGAAAGGACTTCTCTGAGAGTTTAAGAAGAACTGGGCAGCTAGGACATACACTATAGATAAAAGTTAATTATTTAAATAACACTTTAGCAGAAAGAGAGAAGAGATATCACTGGATAGTGCTGATTCATCATTGAATGAGTTGCACCTACATTAATTCTATAGGAGTTCTCAGGATGGGGAAGTCAGAGCCTGGGTGATTCCAATTTGCCGTAGAATGGTTTCCTAGCAACCATCACTAGATGAGAATCGGCTAACTCTGCTTTTTGAAGCAGACTTTAGTCCCTTAGAAAAAAAGGAGTCAAATAAATGCCAGCTTAAAGTAGAATTTGACCACGTAAAAATATATTTGAAATATATGGCTTTTGAACAAAGATCTAAAGTGGTTTCCTTTCCCAGAACCTAACAAAGGGGGAAGTGTGGGAGTGGAAGGGGCACCAGATTGAGGGACCTGGGCATCTGACTTTCCCAGAAATTGGGGTTGGACACTGATGAGCCAAGAGAGCAGACCAGCTGGGGGCGGGGCAACAGAGCCACAGGCTTGGATTATGGAAGCGAGCAATTTCCTCGGCACACCTGGCCCAGGAAATCTTAGAGAGAGCTAAAAGGTGGGGAAATTAGCCATTTGGGCATGAACCCTAGAGACTTGCTCTGTTTTGTCTCCAGAGGTTAGCTCCAAGGGACCAACATCATGTATCTCCTGACCTAAAAAAAAAACCAAAAAACAAAAAAACCCAGCATTAATTGGACAGTCCATTTCTATTTCTCTTACCACATCTTATGACCTCTGATGGTGACTGGTTGGAAAAGGAAAGATCTCTGGGCATTCCCAGGAAGAAGGCCCATGAGGGGCCTGTTTCTGTAGTTCGAACTTACTATGGGCTTGTGGCCCCGGCATCCAAGAGAACCTGCCAGAGGAAACGGTCATCACTGAAGGACAGAGTTTCCAAAGCAAACTCTCAGCTAGGACCACATCAGGGAGAACATTTCTGGGGCTTTCAAATAGAAATGGAGACTCACAGAGTTCTAGTTTTGGAAGAGACTTTTATATATCGAATATATAGTATATAAAAAAATAATCCTGCCTTGCTGTTTGGAGTTATAATTGTACCCAACTTCACCTGAAGAGGAAACTGCCTCTTTACCTTCCTCCTTCATACAAAACAAATGCTATTAGATATTCTCAGAGATACCTATAAGAAAAGGCAGAGTTTTTTTCTTTAAAGCTTAGTCAGTAAAACTGGGAATAAAATATAAATGAAAAACTCCTGAAAAAATTCTTATTATTCTTAAAATTGTGTAAGGTTTTTAAGATAAGATAAAATCTAGAGTTGATAGAATTCTATTAATGTTAGATCACCTTGGTGCAATTTTCCAGCACTATAATTTCTGCTGCATATCAAATGTCATTGAAAGTCTTTAGAAATCAATGCTATGCCAATTTGGGAAATTTATGGACAAGTGTTTTTTTCAAGATGGTGGACTAAGTCGTACAATTACCCTTGAGGTGTTCCTTGATATCATTTTTTGATATACCAATTCTTATTAAAAGTAGTTAACTTCTTTGAATGTAATTATGGTGACAGATATATAAAAATGTAAGTTTCCAGCCCCCACCAAAGCTGGTGGGTCTTCTGGTTTCTGACATGTGAATTTAGCCTATTCTGGTGGATACAGTGGTATGTTGGGGCTGGCTGTCTTCCCAATTCGTGTTCAGTGATATATTGGCACCTTGGAATCAGCCACGGTGCAAGTATTTATACCGCTAAAAGTGGCAAACACAACAAATCAGGGCTTTTATTGGAGAGCCGGTTGTTAGAGATTTATCATCACACCCCTGGGCAGATGTCACCTCTGTCATCACAGTGAATAGTGAACCCTAGGCAGACATTCCTTTTATTGCCATTTGTGTCCAGCTCACGTGTGCCCAGGGCATAGACTTAATTTTCCTATTGTCCAAGCAAAATACAAAGGGAATCTACAATCACTTCTTCAAAATCAGAAAAGGAATCTACAATCACTTCTTCAAAAAACATGTTTTTTAATTTAAAACATCTCAAAAAGTCTCATAGAATCCATTCTGGGATTGACTATTGGGTATAATATTTTGTTCTGTGTGATTATCTACACCAGTAGAAACCTCTGTTTGCATGGATTATGGAGACATCTCTGGAAAGCCAATTCAATCTTCTTGAATATTCCTTATTTATCTTTCACAACGGGCCCAGCCTGATGACCCGTCTGCCTGTTGGGGAGCAGCGGCCCTTCACAGACCCCCCAGAGGACCAGAGAGTCAGAAGTGCCTTTGATTCATGCTGCTTATTAGGAGCTTAGCTCCTTTAGTGCTACGCATACTCCCTCCTGCTGGTTAAATCCCTTGTTTTTTCCTCTTGGTTGCCCTAAGTATTCATCACATATGGGTAGTGTGCTAGGTACTGGTCTGCTGGGAAAACAGGAAGTGGTTTTTTTCACTAAAGTTAGGAGCCAATCCACCATGATAAGGATTTAATGAGAGGTTAGAAAGAGCCCTGGTGACAGGTATATGAGGAGAAACCTGTACCCGGTCCCATTGGAATGTCAAAAGTAGCTGATACTGAGAGACCTGCACAAGGCCCAGTATTTTTGTTACGTTTTTGCTGCTGATAGATTCTTTAAAAAAATAGCAATGAAAAATGTGCTGTCACTTAGACTTTGAGATTAAGTCCCTTTAGGCAAAATAGATATCTATCTTGATATATCAAGATATATCAAGATATACCTCCCACCCCAATGGTGGTTGACTAAGAAACAAATCTCATCCATCTAACCATCCCTCCATCCATCCATCCATCCATCCATCCCAGGATAATTTATTAAACATTACAAAATCCTAGGATCAAGTCTACTCAGGCTCTATGGGAACCCCTTGCCTATGGGTAGACAGGGATCTGGGGGTTAGGGGTTGTAAAAGACGGGAAGACTTCACCTACTATCTGCTTATTCCTCCAGGGTGCTGGTTGTTGTGGAAGAACAAGAGGTCTTTTCCCATGAGAAGTTTTATTATGGAGGAGGAGCCACCGTGTCATCTGTGGTGACAGGGTGGAGATGTTGATTTTACACTTTTTGCACATTCCACTCTCTCTAGGCTTTAAGTAAGGTGACTTAAATAAGAAAACAAAAATTCAGAAGGTATTAAAGGAACCACTGATGTCAACTTATAAGCCCTTCTTAGATCTTCATTCCCAGCTTCATAATGACCAGTTGTCTCTTTCTCTCAGGGAGGGGGAGGGAAATGACCACAGCAGAACCATAATCTCCCGCACAGCTTGCCCCTCATACCTGCTGACCTACCACATTCTGGGGGCACAGGGCTACCCCAGCCTCTCCATCCTTCTGCAGTTGTATCAGTCTTTGTACTATGCTTACTGACTCAGAAAAACCCAAGCAGAAATAGTAATTTGGTGGAGGATCACGTTCCACGAGTTGAGTCTCATGCTGTGCTGGTCCCATAGATGCAATTAGTTACCCAACAGCAGAAAACTTGTTCTGTTGTTGGCAGGTACCTTGGCACATTACCCATAGAACAGATGGCTACTGGTTCCACAAATTAGATTTCCAGATGATTGTATAATAGTGTGTCAACCGGCCACTCCTGCCTTGCCCTTCCTGCCTCCCAGATAAATGGGAGTGAGTCTATGTAAATGTACTGACTTCCTACAAATTAACCATTTCTGTGGGTGGGAACACAGTTGAGACAGGGTCGGAGGGAGGGCAAGGGAGCCTGCTCTTTGAAAACAATTAATTAATCCTCAATGTGTATGTCTTCTTGCCCTTTCTCTCTACTCCCCATTCCAATTTTCCCAAATGTTCTATGCACTGACCTGATGGCTCCTGGTCTCCCTTCAATCTGCTTTGATGACCAGGTTGGGAGGGATTCCCTTGCCCCAGGTCTGCACTTCTGAATCATAGTGATGCAGATAAGAATCTTTCCCTAATACTAAGGGGTGGAACAGGAGGGGCTTCTGCAGCAGACCTGCTGTTAGTCCTCCCCTGCCTCCATACTTCCTTCTTTTTTTTTTTTTTTTTAAAGATTTTATTTATTTATTTGACAGAGAGACACAGCGAGAGAGGGAACACAAGCAGGGGGACTGGGAGAGGGAGAAGCAGGCTTCCCGCCGAGCAGGGAGCCCAACTCGGGGCTCGATCCCAGGACCCTGGGATCAGGACCTGAGCCGAAGGCAGATGCTTAATGACTGAGCCACCCAGGTGCCCCTCCATACTTCCTTCTTAGAGGTAATGCTTCTGCTGTGTGTTCTCCCTCCCACCCCAATGGTGGTTGACTAAGAAACAAATCTCATCTCCTTTCCTGAAAAATGAAGAGGGAGGGATCAGGAAGCAGAATAGTGTCAATGCACTGGCACTACGGTGAAGGTCTAGGCAGTCTTGCAGAGGGCCTCAGAAAGGTGCTGGCTCCAGAGTTTAGTTGGTCACCTTCTCTTTGGATTCTACTCAATCTGAATTTTTTGAATAAATTTCCCTTTACATTTGCATAGTTTCTCTGCAGCCAAATGATTCCTCTCTGGAACGTCCCCCTGCTCCATTTCCTTTCCCAAAGGAAAATCACAGAAACCATGTCACTGTCTTGGCTATGACTTATTTCCCAAGCCCTGAAAAGTCAGCTGACCACCCCTGTACCAAGCAAAACATTCCTGAGCCAGAACCACAATCAAGTTCAATTATGAAAAAGTGGGACCTCATCTGAAGACCTTTCACCTGTGCTCTATCTACTAGAGCAGCTACATAGCCCATGACTTGGAACCATGACACAATGTTCTTTCCTCCAATGGCCAAAATGACAGTGAGGAAGGGGTTGTACCTCTCTGTCTTGGGCTTGCCTACTCAGTGGTGTTTGGATCATCACACTAATGGGATAAGGTACGAATCATACCCCTTGATTTCCTTCTTTTCATAGGAAAGTGGTTTACAGTAGAGAGAAGTGTCTCTCATGACAGAAGTCATTTGGGACGTGACCATTCCTCCAGCAAGGATGCAACTGGGCTCAGGCTTGAGGCCTGGCTTTGGTGGAGAAGCGTACCTGGAGGTGGGCCTAGGAAACACCTAGACAGCTGGAGAAGAGGTTTGTCTTTTGGTTTTGATTATTTTGTTAGATTGCTTTTGCTTATTTGTTTCCTCACATTTTTAACAAACCTGTCTGGCAAGGTGTGTGCCAGGAGCCCATTGGACTCAGTCTTCCTAAAGGGGATGGTTGGCATTGTGAATAGTATGAAAGTGACCTTCCAAACTCCCGGCATATGATGGGACGGAGAGCAGAAGCATCACTCACATTCTTCTACCAGGCTCTAGACTTGGATCTTTGAGGCCAAGCCCTGGTCAACTCAACCAGTGGCTACCGTCTGTTAACTGTTCAGAGACAGTCCTGATATGAACCACTGGGGAGCTGCTAGCCAGCCTGTAGAGGAACTTGGGGTAAAGCAATCTCTGTCGTCATACTGTATTTGGCCAAAGGCACACTAAAAGTTTAGTGACTTGGGGTGATGAGCCTGTATCCCCCTGTACGTAGCATGTTCTTTCTGTGTGTTTGGTGACCAGCTAGCTACAAGTGATGTCATTGTCAGGGACGTGCTAGGCCACGTAAATAATCCCCTTTGGCCAGAAATGTGTGAGTTTGTGGTTTATATGAGGCAAGGCAGTGAGGTCTGGTCCTAGGGAAGAAGCCAAGCAAACTGCAAAATGATCGTTTCCAGATGTGTCCAGTTTCAGTATAGAGTCTGCTACCTCAAGCAATCAGGCTCGTGCCCCCACGACTAAAGGCTTGCTGAGTCTTCAGTGGGCATTGGCTCTTGTTCTCCTGGCCTATGTTCATTTATCTGCTTTAACTTCAAGCTGACCTGTTGTTCTCTTCCTTGACATCCCTAGGAGTTTATGAGCAGATAATAATGAAATTTAAATAAGCATCCAGTTGCAAAATAGGGGGAAAAAAGGACAAAGACTCAGACCCTAGGCCAGGCTGTAGGTTGCTACAGATCAAAACCAGGCTTCTCTGTACTACACACAGTGGGACTGTGTCTGATTGGGGGCAAGTGGCTTGCCCTGTTCTGTTTCGTGGTTGAGCAACCACACTTAACCTTTTCTGGCATAGAAGTGCCTTTTGGCCTCAAACTCATGACTCTTTGGAACGCTAGCGATTTAGAAAGTGTTATCTCTTCAACTCACTACCTGAAGGAGGAACAAAATCCTAATGGCATGATTAAAAAATATACAGCTAAGGCAAAAACGCATCAAAGGATGAATAAATCCTAAGGTGTGCAGTAAGTTCAGGACGAGATGGTTTTATAGCGAAATGTCCAAGGCCCAGCCACTCTTGCCAGATGTTTTCATGTAGCACCACACAATTTAAGGACTGGCATCTTGTTGCTATCTCCAAAGCTGCCTTAGGCCATTTGGGCAGGCAATGTCTATTGGGTGTTTGCTTTATGAAAGGCGTGGGATTAAGAGCTGAGTGGGGAGAGACAGAAAGGAATCTAAAGATCCCGTTCTTGTACTCACCGAGTTTGCAATCTCACTAGGAGCTATCCTGCAGGTCAAACCGTTTAAAGGTAGTTCTATGAAATCTTAAACTACGAAGTACTAGTAGTACCAGGGGGGGTCATGGAGGAGAGGGACCGAGACAATGAAAATCCATCCATCTTGTCTGGGACATTTCTTAAACATATTCTGTGTGAAGATGCATCCAACTTAACTCTAGGAAACAAACTGAGGGTTGCTGGAGGGGGTCGAGGTTAGGGGGAAGGGGTAATTGGATGATGGACATTAGGGAAGGCATGTGATGTAATGAGCATTAGGTGTTATATGCAACTGATGAATCACGAAACTTTACATCTGAGACTAATAATACACTATATGTTAATTAATTTAAAAAAAAAGATACGGCTCCAACTAAGTCCAGGATCTAGCCGCATCGATATGAATGTCACATGAGGGGCTCTGATCTGCTTAACTGCTCAAACACCAATGGTGGGTTGTGAGAGGTTCCATCAACATCACCTGGGGACTTTCACTGATGAGGCTATTAACCAAGAACTCTGTGTTACCAACTTCTTTTCTCTTTGAAGTCTTGTGAGTTGAGTCTATTCCTCACCTCATTGTGATTGGACGACATCATTATACACCAATAAGCTGTTGTCACCCTTTTACCAAGAATGTGTGGGAGGTTAGTGTTCTTGTTGGGCATAAGGGTAATCATATATCTGAACATATGTGCGTGGGAGAGAGTATATGTGTGTATGGTAAAGGGTATGGATTTGAACACTTACGTACATTTCCTGTGACAGGATAAATGGCCCCAATAAAATGTGAGTATTTTAATTTTCAACACTAGTCCTCATGTGGCTTTCTATTTCTTCCTGTGTTCTTGGCTGGCAATTCAAGGTAACTGGCACATATGGGCCTTGGCTTGTTGATTCTGGCCTCGTGAGCCAAGGAGCTAGGCTCCCAGGAGGTTCTGTTGATTTAACCAAGTGAATAACATGCTTTGCCTCTTATTTTTTAAAGTACCCTTTCATTAAAACAGCTAATCACATGCATTTTCTAAAACTTTATTGCTGACTCTTAAAGATGGCTGAATTTTAGAGCAGTAATTAAGAAAACAATTAAGAACCTATGGGGTATTATGCTAAGAGAAATAATTCGACAAAGGAAAACAAATACCGCGTGATTTCACTTATATATGGAATCTGAGAAACAAAACAAACAAACAAACAAACAAACAAAACTCATAGAGAGAGACCAGATTGGTGGTTGCCAGAGGGGAGGGAGGTGGGGGTGGAAGACATGGGTGAGGGGCATCAAGAGGTACAAACTTCTGATTATAAAATAAGTCAGGGAGATGTACAACATGGTATCTGTAGTCAATAATATTTCCCTGCATATTTGAGAGCTGCTAAGAAAGTAGGTCTTGAAAGTTCTCATCACAAGATAAAAAATGTGTAATTATGTATGGTGATGGATGGTAAGTAGACTTATTTTGGTGATCCTTTCCCAATGTATACGACTAAGAAGTCATGTTGTACATTTGAAATTAACATAATGTTACATATCAGTTACACTTTAATAATAATAATAAAAGAACATCATGACAGATCAGAGTAGACTTTGAGAAACAGTAAGGAAAAGAAAAAAAGAATGTATGGGCCAAGTGGTGAATCCATTTAACAAACATTGGCATATTGGTAGGGGATACTCCATGAAACTGGAGAGACAAATCTATGTATATGGAGTTTGGTACCCAGAGGAGATAGAATAGGCCAAAATGAGAATAAATTAAAGTTTGGATTGGTTCTCGGTTTGCAGATTGATAGGATATTGAGGAAAATGAAGATCGGACATATATGACTGCAACATTTTTAAACAAGAAAGGCGCTGAAGTTTCTGTACCCCTCCCCCAGAAAAAATATTCCTTAGGACCAACTTGGGAGGAAGAATGAAGGACTGACCTAATTCATTATAGGAGGACCTTTGTACGGGGCGGACAGCAGCCCTCTTCATCAAGGTCTGTGTAATATTACCGTGACTTTGTGAAGACAACTGACCTCCAGTCAACAGAACAGCTCTTACCCTGCTTACTTCCAGCTCGGTGAGGACCCACAGTGCGGAAGGCCTGCCAAGTCTGTGTGACTGAAGTGGCAGTAAGAAAAGCCTAGAGACTAGGATAAGGGAGAGGAAAGCCTCATCACATCGTCTTCTTAACAGACCACTTCTGGAAGGATCTTTCTAGAAAGGCAAGTTGGAGTGCCAGTGATGTTACAACTTTGAGAAATAATGCCCAAATATTTATATATCCTTTGTCCATGTTCTAGAATTCTCCAAGTGGCTACATTTGTTATCTCACTGAGCCTCAATACAAACCTATAATGTAACATTATCCCCATATTGCGGGTAAGAAAACTGAGGCCCAGGGAGGGTAACAGGCAAGCCAGGAGGTGGAGCTTCCAGAACTTACATATGAGCTCTCTGGTTCCGGGATAGACAATTTTCCGGCTATATCATGAACTGAACTGCAACAAGCCCAGAGGCAGGGGGCCAGGACTGAGGATTCGGGAAGCCACATTCGAGGAGGAGCTTTTGAGGAAACCAGAAATGCTTGGCCTGAAAGAGAGAGGCTTGTAGAGGGCCCGAGGCAGCTATTGTCAAATATTTTGAAACCTGTCTTATGGAAGACGGAGGAGACTTCCTTACAGCTCTAGAAGGCAGATCTAGGACTAATGGATTGAAAACATGTATAAAGCCAGAGGGTGAATATTAACCCATGTCTGAAACAGTGACAAGGGTTGAGCCACAGCGTTGTGTCCAGATAGGTCAATGAAACAATGATCCCAGAGCAACCGAGAGCCATCCCAGTGGTCTAAGTAGGCGGCAAAGCTGGGGTGTCTGCACATGTGTCTGCAGGGGGAGTTTCACCTGCTTTTGTGGGCCGGCTGTCCGTCTAAAGCACCAGTCCTGCCCAGCTTTGATTCCATTTCCAGTGGTTTCCACTGATGTGGGGGCTTCTCCTGAGGGGAAGCCCTGGCCGGTCAGTCTGGAAAGTTCGGAGTTCACAGCTGGCGGCAGACTGCTCCTACTCCCCGATGGGATTGGACAAGGCCCCTCCTAGGACAGGCCACTGTTCTTGACAGGCTCCTACCTTTTAGCTATTTGGGGTTTTCCTGTTCTAGGTCTGTAGATGCCCTGTGGCTTCCCTCTGCTTTCTCGCAGGTGCTGAGAGCACCCATTGCTTGCTGCTGGTGGTGGTTGATCACAACCTGCTTGCATTTGGGGTTCTTGGCAATATCTCACCAGCTAGTTTTGTGGCCGGTGCTGTCCACAGCCAGGTTTCTTGGTTTTGCTGGTCAGTAGCTCTGTCTGTCTGTGGGGATTCAAGAAGGTCCAAAGCCTGTGCTGCCCCATCACAGCCCTCCTGCTGAGACTCTCAGGCCTGTTATGGTTACTTCAAACTCCTCCTGCTTCGGCTCTTGGGCGAGGTATCTGCTAATTTAATTACAAGCAGCTGTCTTAGAAACCATCCTCAGCCTGTAATAAAACAACACTTCTATGAAGGGGCTTGGAGTTACAAAATAAGTTAAGCTCTGCTGGAATATAGCTTTAAAAAGAAACTCAAGATTTAAAAACAAATACAGGGGATTTTTTTCACAGTGAGTTATGGTCCTGGGCTGGGTAAGATATGTCGTTTATCCACATTTTGCATTCTTCACCCCAGTAGAGAACAATTCTCAGAGTTGGATGTCCGACTCAGTAATCTGTCGGTTTTGCCTGACTAAAGTCACATCATTGATTGATGCCAAATCTTGCTCAATTAAAGGTTCATTTTTCTTTTGGCCATTGGCAAATGCAACATTGATTATGGGTTATTAGCATCCACCCCCTCAGATTTCGAATGTACGAGGAGTATTTGTCTGCATACCAACTATAGAAGCAACAATAGGGCTCCCACCCGCCTTTCTGTTCTGGAGCAGGGACATCTGCCATGTGTCTGACCGGGGATGGGAGGGCAAGGTGGCATGCTCAGTCAGGGCCTTCCCAGGGAGATTAGAAAAAAGGGATCTTTTCCCAGCCTCCATCTCCCCACCAGCCAGCACCGACCCCCCCCGCCCCCCGCAACTTTCAGGCTAAGAAAAATGGTGGTATTTTGTGATAATATTTGGGTTCTTTAACTTGTCTATTTATTCATTCACTTGTTTGTTTTATTCATTCAGTAAGTATTCTTGAGGACTGGCTTGTGGGGCAAATGAAAACCACAGAGAGGCTATAGAAAGATGAGACTGGGTGAACCCTGTGTGAATGTAGACTCTGTTGCAAAAGTTGCGGAGCAGGATATGGAAACTCTGAGCCACACCTTCCTGTCAAGCCCTTCCTCTGAGGTTTTCTGAGGAGAGAGGAGACATCGGGCTTCGTCTGCCAAAGGACTTTAAGTTTTTTCACTCACCATCTCCTGCTTTGGGATGACCCCCGACCCCTCAACGTGCTCTGGCCTTGAGCTGTGCTACCATCGATACCACAGCTTTATGAGGATGAAGAGCAGCTTCTCTTCCCCACAGGCTGAGGCCTCCATGAGGCGTGTGCTGCCAGGATGGTGTCCGTGTCCCAGGGCTGCCCCCGCGGATGTTCCTCGCCCCCAGTCCGGATGGGGCCCATGGGTCTCCACCGCGACCCAGGGCATTTGTTTGCTGGGGCTGCTGGAACAAATGACCACAAACTTACATAAAATGCCACAAATGTATTACAGTTCTGGAGGTCAGAAGTCTAGCTGGTCTAGGGTCGAGGGGCTGGCATGGGGAGTTCCTTCTAGAAGCCTTAGGGGAGGATCTGTTTCCTTACCTTTTCCAGTTTCTAGAGGCCATCTGCGTTCCTTGACTCCTGACCGCCTTCCTTCCTCCTCAAGGCCAGCATGGTAGTGTCCTCGCTCCTCTGTGACCTCTGCGTTTGTCTTCACACCCCCTTCTCTGGCTCTGAATCGCCTGCCTCTCTCTTATGTGAGGACCCCCGTGACTTCATTCACCTGTGTGATCTGGGATACTCTCCCCTTCTCGAGGTTCTTAAATGAATCACATCTGCAGAGCCCTTTGGTTATGTAAGGTAACATTCACGGGTCCTAGAGATTAAGAAGAGGGCTTTTTGGGGAGACCATTATTCTATCTGCCATACTTAGCTCCTTTGTTTTAATCCTTTTTATTTTGATTTTTCTCAATTTTTTTATTGTGGTGAAATACCCATGAAATTGACCATCTTAACCCTTTTTAAGCATATGGTTTAATGGTCTTAAATACATTCATAATGTTATGCATCTGTCTCCACCATCCACGTCCAGAACTCCTTTCGTCTCTTGGAATGGAAAGCCTCTACCCAGCTCCTTGGATCCCCACTAACTCCCCTGGCCGGGCAATTGTCAAAATGATAAAAATGAGAGCTAACATTTAATGAACGCTTGCCACAAAAATCCCAGGATGCATAAGAGCTGTAGATACATTTTCTCATTTAATTCCTCCCCAACATCTTAGGTAGTTGGGAAACCTGAAACATGGGAGGTTAAGCCGCTCGGTCGGTATAACCCAACCAGGGGCCACCGGAAGCAAGCGATGGCTCTGGATACACGTGGCTTCCCCAAGGTCTGATGGGGACACCAGGGGCCCCACAGATAAAGACTTGTTCCCAGATGGTGCCCGCAGCCGGGGAACTTGAAGGATCTCACATGAAAGGCAGAAGATAAAACTTCTCAGGAGGGCACCTGGGTGGCTCAGTCGTTAAGCGTCTGCCTTCGGCTCAGGTCATGATCCCGGGGTCCTGGGATCGAGTCCCGCGTCGGGCTCCCTGCTCAGCAGGAAGCCTGCTTCTCCCTCTCCCACTCCCCCTGCTTGTGTTCCTGCTCTCGCTGTCTCTCTCTGTCCAATAAATAAATAAAATCTTTAAAAAAAAAAAAAAAAAAAACTTCTCAGGAGCCTTTGTGGCCAGTGTCAATTAAACACCATTGCTCTAGGAGGTTGCTAATCAGACACTTCCTTCTCAAACATCATGCTGATGAAGTAAGCAGGACCTCTCTACAAGTTACAGAATCACTGTCAAGCTTGTTAGTGGAAAGTCCCCCCTAGCTCTCCCCCCGTGTGGCTTGCTGCTGACGCTGCTGCAAAAATATGCCTCTGACTGCTTTTTCCAGCCACGGTTTCTAGACAGGTCTCTCATCTCACAGCTTGCTGTTAGCAGTGATGGTCCTGCGGGTCTTCAGGAGTCCAATTTCCTTTCTGGAGGAGAACTAGCAAATCTTCACCATAACTTGGCAGCCCTGTAATCCAGCTGACTGCTGTGTGAAAGATTGGCCAAGAGATCAGAGTTTAGGGGAATGAAAAGGGCTCGCAGCCACTTGCCCTGAAGAACACGAGCCCGTGGAGAATCCAGGAAATGAAAATAAAATGCTCAGTTTGAATAGGGAGCCAATGAGACAAATCTTGTCCCTGGTTTGGTGTTAAATGATGCCCTTAATCCCCAGCTCTTGGGACCTGGTATCTCTGTTGAACTTCGATCAGCCTTGGCTCAGAGTCTTCGCCTTCCCTGCACTGATGTTCAGGGCTGTTTGCAGGCACAGTAAATATTTGTCCTGTCAAACGACATTTGGCTCTTCACATGTCTTGTTTAAGAGATAAATGTCAGGGATTTCTCTTTTTCTCTCTCTCTTTGGTGGGAACTGCAAGCAGATGTACATACATTAATATCATTCCTACTTCCCTCCCAACTGTGAAGCCACAGATAAAGACTTCTATCTTCAGAGTTCTCATCTCCTGATTGGGTTTGTGTCAAGTCAAAGTGAAGTCACCCCCGCCTCCATGATATACGTGTCATCAAGAGCACAGCCTGTTTCCAGACCAGAAGCAATTTCTGTTCTGACATGTCTCTGTTATTAAAAAGTTAAGGAAAGTAGAGAAGGGAATACAAAGATTAGATCTTTCAAAGATGAAACTACAGAGTTAATGGCACTGAGCCATCTGGAGAGGTAAGGAAATCTGCAGTGACTTTACCCAGCAGGAGATATGGGGACCCCACAGGAAGGCTTGACCAAGAGGAGGAAAAAGAAGGGGGAAAAAAAAAAAGAACACTTTTGCCCTATAGATATTATGTAAAGATTACAGGGATAAAGGGTAATAATCAAGTAGAAGGGAGCAAGCATTGCAGTAATGGAAGACCATCCCCTTGATCACTGCTGCAAATTAAAAGAACAGAATTGGAAACGATGACTTCATATTTTCCTAACTACACATTCATAAATGGCAAATGATGATGGGGAAATGGGCAAGGGGTCCTTTTGTGTATGCTTATAGGCAACCAGGGCAATGATTCTGATTGGTTCTGGGGAGCTTTTTTTAGGCTGGGGTAGGGGGTGTGGTGAAAAGCAGTGAGGAAACATCCTGACCTTGGAGGAGGGGGTTATGTGCTTGCAATAGTCATACTATGCCCACGGCCACGGGGGGAAGTCACCTAATGGTAATCATCACTCTTGTGAAACTGATGTGCCCTCACCCTAGAGCTAGTCCCCTCATTAAACTGCCTTTAATCGCCCTCTTGGAGTGTGCTGTTTCCTTTTGGGATCCTGACCCATACCAAAGGCTATGCTGAGGAGGTGAGTTTTAATTGGAAATTAACCAAGGGAAGGAATTGTTGGGGGGGAGGAGAGGGTACTAGGTAGAGAGAACATGTTCAAATTCTGTTGGCTAGAGTGAGCCAGAACACATTTGAGAAACAAGAATGAGGCTGGAGAGTTAGGTCAGGTCCCAGGGCCTGGTGTATAGCTGTGTAGGCTGTGTACTGCACAACTTCAAGGGGAGTCTACACCCAGACTATGATGTGAATGGTGGCCTCTGAAGTTGGGCATCGTGGTAGCCCAGCCAGGGCCTGATCTTGCTGGATTTTATAGGCCAAAATAAATAATTAAATTAAGGATTTGGATCTGGAGTCTAAGAGCAAAGGAAAATCATTGAAGAGCTTTAAACAGGGTGAGCGTTTATGTTTATGCATGTTTACTTTATGTGTGTGGGGGGATCATATTTGCACTTTAGAATATATCATTGGGCTTTCATTTCTCAAATATTATTCAGTAGTCACTCAGGGCAAAAGTATGTGTGGGGAAGATTGATGAAGAGGTCAATATTGTTGACCAAGTGAAAGACGACTGTGGCTCAGAATGATGGCAGGAGGATGGAAGGAAATGGACACACTTAGGACATATGTAGCAGATAAACTCAGGAGCACTTGGTGGGTTAGATGTAGAGAGCAGGAGAGGAGGGAGGAGGTGTTGTGAATGGATCCAGATTAATTCTGGCTGCTACAACTGGTTGGGTGGTGGCCCCACTCCTGAGCGTGGGAGCACCAGATCAGGACCCACTGAGGGGCTAGGCAGAGAGGCCAGCTGACGAGACATCCAAGGGAGTCTCCCAAGTATGAAATGCTGCTCAGAGCTGACATGAGATGAGAATGGAAAACTGTCCACTGTGGTTAGCAACTTGGAAATCATTACTAGCCTTTGTGTGCGTTGTTTGGGTGGAGGAAAGAACCAGATCTGGGGTGCCTGAGGAGGGTGAGAGGTGACCAAAGGCAGCCAGCTCTCCAGACCTTTAGCTTTGCCAGGGAGGAGAGAGGGAGGGTGTTAGCTGGAGGAGGAAGAAAGCGTTGAGTGAGACCTTGTTTTTTTAATGGGAGAGCACTGAGGAGAAATTCATTGGAATACAGAGATTGCATGTACGAAAGAGAGAAGGAATCACTGAAACCTAAAATTAAGTCACCCTGCTGGTCAGTGGCAGAGCTGGGTTTGAACCCAGGGTCTTGTGGATAGCACACAAAGCCCCAGCTCCCCCTCTAGGCCACACTGCATCTGCCAGGGCGAGTCTCAGCTGCAGGTTGTGAGATCTGGTGTGTCTGCGGGACCTCACTGGAGCTTGTGGTAAATAGTCTTCTTCTTGTACCTGTAGGATGACATCTCTCCCCTCCCTCCCTCTCTGTCTCTCTCTGTCTCACAAACCCTCCCTGCACAGACTCAAACTCCTCAGATGCCATTATCACGTACCGTACCGCAAGACCAGCCCTCAGACAAGCCGGGGCATGGGCCTACTCACTCAGGGATGAGTTAAGCCCCGCCCCCTTTTAATGCCTGTCCCGCTTCAGCCTGGTTTGCCGTCCTAGGACGTCAGCACTGACCCAGAGCTCCACCCCGCCTCCCCCGTTTGCAGGACACAGCAGCTAAAACCATAGGGACTGACAAAAGCAACTCAAGTCACAGTGACTACTTTTGCTGAGCATTCCTTTGGGACTTTGTCCACAATAGAGACAGGCTCATTTTTCACCAACACAAGTTTTACTTGTTTTACTCCTTCTGCTGACAAATAATTTCCTTGGGGACAGAGATTGGGACCCAGACTTGACTATTTGGCTTGGTGTAGGTCGGGTCCTCGAATGCCGCGTGATCTCTGCTTCTCCCACTTTCCAGTCTCTGCTGAGCCCGGGGAGGGATTCATGTTCCGCCCAATAGGAGTTAAGGCCAGATTTGGAGCCTGGTTGGCTCAGGGCCTCTGGGATTTAGACCCGTCAAGGCGGGGCTCCTCCTGTTTCCTTTCAACTTTCCAATTTGAATTTGTTTAATTTGTTACTAGATTGTACAGCCTTGCTTCAAAAGACTTTTTCCATTGTGAAATAAAAAGAGTTTTTAAACTATGTAAATGCTTATGCAAAATGTGTCCTCCCACCCCCAATGCCTCATTCCTACCCCAATCCCTGCCGCTCAGACTGCTGTGGTTCAGAGGACAGATGAGGTCACAGAGGAGCAGGAATCTGGGGCAAATGTTACCATGACTACCACTTACTGAGCACTTACTCTGTGCCAGGAACCATGCCAAGCCCATTACATGCATTATCTCATTTTCCTTCACAACAACTCTTAGGCTTAGATTATTATTAATATTTTTATTTTCACAGGCGGATTGAGGAACTTGTTCGAGAACACACAGCTTCTGGCAGGGCCAGCTAGCAGCACTGAAATCCAATGCCCAGGAGCACTGTGCTTTCCCGTCAGGTGTCTCCTTAGCCAAGTATAAGGATGATGGGGCTGGAGGGCAGAAGACCCAATAGGGGAAGGTTTGAATCATCTGGATGAGATTCTCTTAGGAGAGCAGGCCTAAGACCTACTGCCATATCCTGGGCAGTGGGAAGGCAGGCTCTGAGGTCAGGAACCTGGGTTTGAATGTTGCTCTGGCCCTCAGGACTGGGCATTCAACCTCAGCCTGTTCCTCACCTATCAGATGGGAAGAACAATAATAATATCCAACAAATCCCTCTACCTAATCTGCTTCTCATGTTTGATTTCTTATTTCTAGGATGCATATGAGTGTGTGGCACATAAGAAATGCTACCGAAATGGTAGATATTATTTTCGATTTATACATTTAGCAAACATTTATTGACTACTCAGTTATTTTACCCAAGCACAGTGCGTAGGGCTTAAGAACTTTTCAAGAATGTTTAATGCCTAAAATACAATTATTAGCTCCAAGACAGGAAGCAAAATTAATAAATGTTGACATTGAGTGTGTCTACTAAACTAACATTACATCAGCCAGTTGACTATTGACAATTTAACTCTTTTCCAAACATGTATAAATAATAAATGTAATCGTTTACACCACAAGAACAAAGCAAAGAATTTAACATGTTAAAGGATAATTTTTTAAAGATAAAACCGTGACAGTCATATAAATATACAAAGTGAATATATGTCAAATACTTTATTTAATTTATTAACTAATGAGGAAATCTACAAGATGTTACCACTGCTTCAAAGGAGAATTCAAAGAGCAGAGACATACGTGGGTCATGAAATGAACCCACAGATACAAGCAAAATTGCCTTTTTCCAAGGGCGCCTGGGTGGCTCAGTTGGTTAAACATCTGCCTTGGGCACAGGTTGTGATCCCAGGGTCTTAAGATTGAACCCCCTCCCCACCTTGGGCTCCCTGCTCAGTGGGGAGCCTTCTTCTCCCTCTCCCTCTGCAACCCCTCCCCCCTCAGCTCATGCTCTCTCTTTTTGTCTCTCAAATAAATAAAATCTTTTAAAAAAAAAATCTGGCTTTTTCCATACTGGTGGGGTGGGAAGAGATCAATTGTTCCTCCATCAGATAGAATTAATTTGCATGTTTATAGATAACAATTATTTGCCTTGTTATCATTTTAAAAAATAACAGAATTGTAAAATAGTTCTAAGATGATGAAAGGTTTAAATTACATAGAATCAGATAAGCCAAAATGGTGTGCTCTAGATTATACATAGTTTGCCAACCAATACAGCCAGCAATTTTTTGGGTACTCTTTTGGTACATTTCTCTCTTTTTCCTTTTTTTTCTTTTAGAGATTTATTTATTTATTTGAGAGAGAGAGAGAGAGAGAATGGGGAAAGGACGAGTGTCAGAGGGCAAGGGAGAGAAAGTCCCAAGCAGACTCCCCGCTGAGTTCAGAGCCTGACTCGGGGCTCAATCTCACCACCCTGAGATCACGACCCGAACCTAAACAAAAGTTGGATGCTAAACCGACTGGGTCACCCAGGCGCCCCTCTTTGGTACATTCCGAAGTCTGTCATAATTTTTTAGATAGTCTCTCCCCCATTCCTCGTGATTATGGAATCTCAAGAAAAGATTATTCTTTTTTTCTTTTTTAAGATTTTTATTTATTTATTTGACAGAGAGAGACAGCCAGAGACAAGCAGGGGCAGTGGGAAAGGGGAAAAGCAGACTTCCCGTCGAGTGGAGAGCCCGACGCGGGGCTCGATCCCAGGACCCTGGGATCATGACCTGAGCCGAAGGCAGACGCTTACCAGCTGAGCCACCCAGGCGCCCCAAGGAAAGATTATTCTTGACCACAAAATAACATTGATTTTTTTTTTCATTCTTTTTAAAATTTATTTTGAGAGAGAGAGAGAGAGCGAGCAGGGGGAGGGGCAGTGGGAGAAGGAGAGAGAATCCCCAGCCGACTCCACGCTGAGTGCAGACCCCACGCGGAGCTTGTTATCAGGACTCTGAGATGGTGACCTGAGCCGAAATCAAGAGTCCCACGCTTAACTGACTGAGCCACCCAGGTGCCCCAAGATTGATTTCAATTAGGTTTCACTTGACTGACTTGATTCTTTACATAAAAGCAGCAAGGATATGCATAAACATATAGGCTTCCTTAAGTTTGCTTTGCAAATCTTGAGCCATATAGTATTGAACAACTGCTAATGCCATAAAAGTAACTTCAGTCTGGGAATTTTCAAAAGGAATCTCAGATGGATTTAAAAGCCTGCACTATTTACTCTCTTGAGACTAGGAAACCAATTCTAAAAAACGGTCTCCACCAAATTTCACTGCCATATCTATGAATTTAGGTGAATTCTCTCTTCTTAAGTTCCCTAAATACCCTATGGTTCCTGGTCGGCTAGGAAGTGGCCTTCCTAACCACCTGAAAAGCCTGGGACACTGCCAGCCAGGAGCCAGGCCACCTTTCCTGAGAGGGTTTTGTAGACCTTAGTTCCATAAGTACAGCCAACCAGTGTTTCATAAGACAAAATGGTGGGCGTGTCTGACTACATGGGCACCATCGTCAGAGACGGTGCTTCAGAGAGGGTCCATGTTGCACACTCAACTTGCCCAATTATATCCTGGTAGTAGGATATAAATGTGATGCAAAGAACCATACTACTGTGAAAAGTGAGGAGACTCTTTCGTGTTTCTTGAGTTCTGGGGACCCAGTGAGAATCAGATATCACTTAAAATCTATTTCTGTTTCCAAAAGCAGAACTTACTAAACTTTTGTGTGTTATAGAAGTATAAAAGGAAAGAGAAATGGCTTTCTTATAGATCCAGAAAATAGAACCTTTAGAAAAAAATGAGCAGTATTCCAGATAACCATACTAAAATTTCCCTTTTCCGAGTATTTAGTCCTATAGTTAATTCTTGTTCTACTGGATCTTGGGTTAGCAGTCTTGCCAAGCCATCTACTTCGCAACTGAAAAGAGTTCTGGAAATCTTGACTCGGGTCACTGGTACTGTCTGAAAGTTGTCTAATGGGTGTCGCTTCATAAGACTGTACCTAAGAGTCTATTGTTTGAAATGTCAATCAATTGAAGTACCTGGTAAAGTCCTTTTCAATGAGACTCTGAGACTGTCCTTTGTTCAAGACATAAAGTCTGGCTCTCCCCTTATAGCATCACCTCAGGGAAGCTTTGGTTTAAAACAAAAACCGTTTATAGATGGCGAAGATTTAGACTGGCTGTGGTTAATTTATCACTGATAATTTTGAAATGAAAAAGGTCTCATGACTTGCAAAACAAAGATAATAAAATCATTAAAAAAATTTAGACAAACATCTCTAAAGATGTAGGCTAAACTTCTTTCCAAAGAAGCCAGTGAATGCTGCATTTGGTTTATCAGAATGTATGAATGTAATTTTTATAAAGGAAAAGAATTTTGAGGTATAGCATATAATGATCCTGAGACATAATATATACAATATACCAAGAGTGCACCAAGAATATCAAGTAAAGAGAGTCAATAAATCTGGATCTTATTTGTATAAAAAATATAAATGGGCATTTACATTGCCATTTATATGTCCATATTCCGTGGGTAAGATTGCATGATGTATATTTCCAACTGAGAACCAATGGCCTAGAAGCCTCTAGATTCAACTTAAAGAAGTAAGGTTTGACTAAGTATTTCAAATAATAACTAAATTTATGACTGATAACACCATCCTGCTGTGGCCTAATATATTAAGCAAAGCATCTGCAGGACACTAATATATATAGGAAAACTTGAAAG
Organism: Zalophus californianus; assembly: GCF_009762305.2. Lineage (NCBI taxonomy): Eukaryota > Metazoa > Chordata > Mammalia > Carnivora > Otariidae > Zalophus > Zalophus californianus. The sequence continues at coordinate 34,557,541 of NC_045600.1, read as the reverse complement.
GAACTATTTCTTGAGTTTTGATCAGTGTTTCCCCTGGGGTGAAAACACAGAAAGCCAGAACACTGACAAATTTCCAGGGATGTCCCACAAAGCGTACACTCTCTGAAGTATTTATTTTAGTACCATTTTATTTATACAAATTTAACCCGGGGCAGGCTGAGCGTTTCTGCTGACAGTTCTTCCCACAAAACTCTCACCATGGTCACTTATCAAACCTAATTTTTTCTAGGACTTTTATAAAGTAAAAGAAAAAATAACTTTGTGAGTTTTTCTAGGGGTTCTCTCATCCTGACAGTTTGGGGTTTTTTTCTACATTTAGGATCTCATTTTGGGAAGGCGCAATTTACAAAAGTTGTCAGAGGAGTTTGGACAATTGATTAAAATAGGCTCACAGATGTCTGAGAAACAATATTTGGTTACCTATTTAATCAAAGTGATAGTAAAATATTTTTAAAAATCCACATGGATGGCAATGCAATTGGAAAGAAACTTACCTCTTTCATAAAAGGAAAATTAGTTCTTTTTTTCTCTTTAAATAATCAAAAACATAATAAAATCCACATAAAACACAGAAAATTATTCCAGTAAGATACAGAATCTTATCTCACTAGGCAATTTACACAGAAAGGAAAAAAAAAATCACCATTCATATTGTAAACAAAGTCGTTCTCAATAAACCAGATAAACAAACGCATCAAAACAGAGTGAAATTTGCTAAGATTTTAACACATTTCATAACTTCTTTTCAGACTCCGGTATTATTAGCAAAGCTAAATAGAATTCACATTCTGAGTTTTTCCTTTCATTATCTTCTTTTATATTCTGGAAGAAATTGACACTTTGCATTAGGGTAGATCTCAGGGGATCAAAACAAAAATTTTTATAATTCCGAAATGTCATTTATGTAAACATGCAATTTGTTCATTACTACCATCCTCAAATTAAATAATAGACCAGTATCCTTAAAATTCTCAGTTTTAATTGCTAATATGACATTGATAGTTATAACCCACATATGCAGAAGCCCTTTGGGGTGTGGAGACCAAGAACATTGAGGACTGATGCTTTAGGATAAAACTACTCTTTTTCTTTGAAAAAGCAAAACATTTGTGCAGTTGGATTTTTCTGTCACTATTGCTCCTAAGTGCAGTTGCAACCACTCATATTAATTACAACTTTTAACCAAAGCCGCTAACTTCTCATTCATAGAGAAAAGTGTGTGAGAGGTGATAACTGAGAACTCTGCCATATACCAGCATGACAGCAGACTAGAAAAGCTCATGAATGAATATACTTTTGCATAGCCATGATTTCTCTTTTACGTGTTCTTAAAGTAGCAAAAATAAATATGTGCACTAACATGACCCATAGATAGCCCCTCTAGAGCATAGAATTAATTAATTTTGTGTTTCAGATATTCTATCTTATTTAGGAGTTATCTTAGCTAGTCAATGACTATCCATTAATTAACTCAATTTAATACCAGCTCAAGGTTTTAAGCTACCTAGGAATCTGGAAGTCATCTTCAAACCAGCATGCTACAAAACAATTTTTCTTGAAATAAAATTATGAAAATCATAATTCAATTTTGTTGATACATTTTATAAGAGTATTGTTAGTTTATTTAATCAGTAACCTGTATAACCACAGGAAAAAGTACACCCAAGTACAAGCAACCGCATTGCAGGCAAACTGCCATTTGCTAACTCTCATTGCTATATAGCAGAGCCTCTCAATGCCTTTTGGTCTCAGGACCTTTACACCAGTAGAAATTACTGAGGACCCCAAATACCTTTTGTTTATGTGGGTTATACCTATCCGTGTTTACTGCACTAGACATTAAAGTGGGAATTTAAAAATATTTGTATTCTCATTCATAAATAACTCATCCTGAATAATTCATCAAAGAGCTAAACATAGAATTACCATATGACCCAATAATTCTACTCCTGGGTCTATATGCAAAAGAATTGAAATCGGAGATTCAAACAGCTACTTATATACCAGTGCTCACTGCAGCATTTTTTTGCAACAGCCAAAAGGTGGAAACAGCCCAAATGTCCATCAATAAGTGAATGGATAAACAAAATGTGTTAGATACTCACAACGGAATATTATTCAGCCCTAAAACCGAATGAAGTTTGATACATGCTATGACAAGGATGAACCTGCAAAACATGTTAAGTGAAAGAAGCCAGACACCAAAGAACAAATATTGTGTAATTCCATTATCCGACATATCTGGAAAAGGCAAATTCATAGAGACAGAAAGCAGGAGGGCACCTGTCACCAAGGGCTAGGGGAGGAGGGGAATGGGGAGTTATTGCTTAATGGGTACAGAGTTTCTGTTTGGAGTGACGTCATTAGTGTCACAAAGTTGCACACTTAAAAATCGTTCAAATGGTAAATTCTGTGTTAATACATGTGTTAGCACAGTAACAAACAGAAAATAATAATAAAACCATTACACGTTAACATAAGTAAAATATTTTCTTGAAAAAAATAACTATTTTTAAAAATCTGAAAAATGAGAAGGGTGATATTGTTTTACATGTCTTTAATAACTGGTTTAAAAGAAAGCAGTTAAATTCTCACATCTGCTCCTTCATTTAATCTGTTGTGGTAGCTGGGCTTGGTTGAAGTATATGAAGAAAAGCTGGCGTCACACAAAATGTAGTTGGAAAAAAGAGGAGTAGTTTAAGAGCTTTTGCCCATAATTGTGGATATTCTTCTTTGATATTACAGCAGAACTTGACAAATGAGAGTTTCTTAAAGGTTATTTGCAATGTGGAACCTGAAATTACATTTTTGGGTCTAGCTTGCTCTTTGAGTGGATGATTTCATAACAGAATGCATTGATCATTTAGAATACGTTGGTTCACAGAGTCATGCAGCTCCTCCAAATGATATATTTCATTATGCAGCATCAAAAATCACATCAGTAAATATCACGCAAATCTCATCCAAAAATCTTTAAGTTTTGGGAAACATATAGTGATGTGTACAAGCTTCTAACTTTTGCTTAAAACCTTGGATCTCATTATTGGTAACAAGTACTGTCATTTTCTCCCCTAAGCTCACTTTGTGAATGCTTGAGAAAATATCTGCCAAGTTCTCAAGTCTGAATAACCATTTTTGCATGTTGGCTGGTTGTTTTGTTTTGTTTTGTTTTCACATAAAAACTGGTGTTTTATGAGAAAAAAATGTATAGTTAAGCTCACAATTTAAATATTTGCACAAGGGCTTTTCTACAAGGCAACCATTATACTTGCATGCAGCAAAAGTGCTTTTTGGGCATGCCTCCCATTTTGTCATACAGAATATTAAAAAAAAAATTAACCCTTTTGGAGGGAATTTTGGCAATACCTAACAATAACATATGCGCTTACTTTTGGTTCAATAATCCTATTTCTGAAGATATACCTCAACAATAAAAAAATGCATATGAACAAGTTTATTTATTATAGCATTGTTTATCATTGTAAAAAAAAATAGAAACAACTTAAAGGCCTCTACATAGAATAGTGGTTGAATAAGCTATGGCACATCTCCAAAATGGAGTACTAGACAGCTGTCTAAAAGAATGAAGAAGCTGTATTAGAACTGATTTACAGGATATACTGTTAAGAGAAAAAAACAAAGAGCGGAAGAGTATCTGTAGGTGCTACTCTTTAGGAGAAAGTAAGGATACAAGAACACACATAATAAACTTAACTGTTTAAAAATGGAAAACACTGAGCAGGAAGGGGAAGAAGAAAATCCACCCGCACGATTCTAGAAAGCAGTGACGCCAGCCAGATTTGTTAAGGCCAAAGACAAAAGGAACAGTGTGCAGTTACTGTATTCTAGTTAGTAAATCTGTTTCTCACGGGGGTATGTTAACAATTCTGCAGCTACTTTATGTTTCTACTAGGATTGAATAAATAAGTGTAGATAATGAGAATCAAATTTCTCACTGTTGGAGAAAGAAGTTACAAATAAGGAATGCAGAAATACTAGAATAAGCCTTGTGGTTATTTTGGGTTGGAATCAGAAGTATTGCTAGGAACTCATGATTTTTTAAACATAAATACAGATAGAAACATATAGATGTGTCTTTATGTGTGGTTTCATCCCAATTCTCTATGTTGAGAGGGCCCCAATAATAATGAGTGCGTTTAGTTTCCAGATTTTTGTTTCTCTAATAAAAGAAACCAGTGTTACGTGGGAATAATGGTAGATTACAGGATTTGGGCATAGGAAATGCAAAATGAGCTTGGAACATTTTGTGGTACCAGAAAAAAAAAAAGGTGTGCATGAAAAGGGCTAGGGATATACCAAAAATATACAGGAACCCACCTGAAGGAACAACCAATGGCCAAATTTGGAACAATTTGAGCAACAAAATAAATAATGAAAAATAAATAAATAAGAACAAACAGCTTTTTTCTTTTTCTTTCCTTTTTAAGATTTTATTAATTTATTTGCCAGAGAAAGAGAGAGAGAGAGAGCACAATCAGGGGGATCGGCAGGCAGAGGGAGAAGCAGCCTCCCCGCTGAGTAAGGAGCCCAACGCAGGCCTCCATCCCGGGACCCTGGGATCATGACCCGAGCCGAAGGCAGATGCTTAAATGACTGAGCCACCCGTGTGCCCCTGAACAGCTTTTTCTTACAGAACAACCCTATACCACCGAAGGAGGCAAGCATTCTTGAGAAACTGGGCATGGCAGGCAGAAAAATTGCCCCCCAGTGATGTTCATGTCCTTGCCTCCAGAGTTTGCAAATATATTACCTTTCATGGCAAAGAGACTTTATAGTCGTGATTAAATTAAGGACTTTGAGTTGGGAAGATTATCCTGGTTTGTCTGTATGGGCCCAAGGTAATCACAAGAATCCTTGGAATTAATGTTGCATCTATAAGGAACTTCCTAAAAAATAGAGTAACAGGTTATAAAACTGATGAATTAGTGTGAGGGTCTGTTGAGAGGGTAAAAAACAAACAAAAATCTTGATTAATCTTAAGACAGCAAAAAGAACATGGAACAGATAGGGCAACTAGGAAACATAGTAAAACGGTTGTTTTTAAATCCAAGGCATGGAATGAACTGAAAAAAGCAAGATCCTGGACTATATACAACTATGAAGGAATTTTTTATAGGCTTGTCAACTCTGTGAATGCTTCTGGAAGAATACATAGGGTTTCACAGATGGTCTGAAACGAAAGGAAAGCTTCTCTTTCATTACTTACCTCTGCTTGAAATGTTTGACCATGTGAATGAACTACATTTCCAATTTTTAAAATGTTAATTAAAATAAATATTTATTGAAGGAAAACACAGGATATTAAAATTCATTGACCAGACATCTTTTTGGTTTAAATTTAGATTTTCTCTTCCCTCTCCCCTGACCCAATCTTCTCTCCCCTTCTCCTCCCTTTCTTCTTTTAATATATTGTGCCCACAAGGGGATTAAGGTGGCTTAATTAAAATATTGCAATTTAAAAAGAACACATTGTACTCTACCCTTTGAGGGGGAAATTTATTTCAGGAGCTGATCCTTGGTGGCCTGGCACGGAATGCTGCCTCACCAAGCAATGGGCTGTCTCTGAGCTGGCAGGAAATGGTTTCCTTCTTAGGATAAGCTTGAAATTGTCCTGATTTTTGAGGGGGAGAGGAAGAGATTGATTTCTAGTGACCTTTACCACCAAATTTAAATGTTTGCATGTATTATTATTTTTTTCATTCAGCAAGCCTTTATTGACTGCATACAGTCAGCCATGGACATGTCAGTGTTTGAGGAGGCAAAAAAGAGTTTTATAACTTTAGCTTTTCACCGGTAGGCAATCTTATAGACTGAGACATGTGATATGGCAGTAAGACAACCAGCATTCCCAGAATTCATCACTTTCATCTCTCCTTCATGAGACGAGTGGCTATAAAACAGGGTCAGCTAACGACAGCTCATGGCTAAAGTAGACTTGGCCAAATCCAGTTCATGGTCAAGTCAGCCCACTGTCTCTTTTTGTAAATAAAGATTTATTGAAATGCAGCCACATCCATTTGTTTATATATTGTCTATGGTTGTTTTCACACTAAAACAGCAGAGCTGAATAGTTCTGACAGCAAGTATATGGCTCTCAAAACCTGAACTACTTATTCTCTGGCCCTTTATAGAAAAAGTTTGGTGACCCCTGTTATGAACTCACACAGAGCAAAGAAGAGTCCAGTGTGTCATCTGGAGATAGATCCAGAACGAAACCTATCTTAGTAGGGATTGGGAAACAGAAGAAATTTAGGGTCATGTAGTCTGGTGGTTGTTTGAGGATTGAGCCTTGGCGTACTTCAGTGTGCACTCTTTCTGGGAGAAGTCAGACGTTATGACAGTACACACGGGCAGAATAATGGAGTTGGGCAATGAATAAAGCCAGAGCGGGTCCCACCCACAATTGTATTTCTTGGCCAGTGGTAAGTGTGAGAGAAGACAGATAAATGTCATAAGTCTACACCCATGGGTGCAACAGCTAGAAGTATTGGATTTGATGAGCACCTAGCTGCATGAACAAATCATAAAAACATATCGTCTGAATAAAGTAGTGCTCATGTCAGAACTGCTTATGTCAGAAAAAGATGCATACACATCAACAATTTACATCTTATTATATCACTTATAAGCAAAAGATCTGCATTAAACACATTGCCCTGTGGGGAGAGGACAAAGGGAGTGGCTGCAGGAATAAGAATGAATCAATCACCTCATAAGACAAGGGGGAGACCTCACATGGACAGATGATGACCACGTGCCGTGGGCGGAGGAGTTTAACCAACTCAGTCCTCAGCACCTGAGGTCCGGGGACAACGACATAGCAACGAAATCGAAGGAAGGGAGGGAGGGAGAGAGAGAGAGAGAGAAAGGAGGGAAGGAGAGAAGAAGACAAGGAAGGAGAGAAAGAAGGAAGAGAGGGAGGGAGGGAAGGAGGAGGAAGGAGCAAGACTGAAAGAACGTGGAGACGTATTCTGATGTTATCATAGCTCTGGCAACTAGATAGACTTGTGACCTTGTGACAGCCATCAAAACTCAGTTTCCAAACAAGCCAGAGTCTGAATGGTGGAGACAGTGGTGGTGATGGTATGTTGTGTGTGTGTGTGTGTGTGTGTGTGTGTGTGTGTGTGTGAGAGAGAGAGAGAGAGAGAGAGAGAGGTAAGGAGCGGTCAGAGCTATGGGGACTCCAACACAAATGAGGTCCAGTTTAGTCTTCAGGGAATGGAGCCAGTCTAAGGTAGGCAGGCTGAAAGAGTCTTAGGAAAGTTGGGGTTCAGGCCCCAGTTGGGATCCACAGCCCAGCCGAGAACCTGCTGCTTTGGCACACGGTGTGGGTCAAGGGAGAACACTCTGGCTCCTTGGACACTCACCTCAGGCATTTTAGGTCATAAACAGTCCATTCTGGGTAGTGGGTTCTGAATAGGATACTGCGTTCCTATTGACTCAGACTGAGCAGAACTTGGGCAACAATGGGTTTAAGGTCTTTAGAGGCAATCTTTGGATTCTTTGGGCAAATGTTGTCATCCTTCTGTACTTAATTTCCACAATTTGGGATTATAATACCTGTTCTGACTACCTCATTGCACTGTTTTGCTGATCAAATGAGATGACATTTAGAAAAATAAAGCGCCCCACACCTTAGTTACTAATATATCTAAGCATCTTCTTAGAAAATAATTCCTCCTTCTTATCTACTCCATCAGCTCAGTTTGCTGGAAAGAAAGAAAAAAGGGAGCTGGTAAAATCTCCTAACAGCCAATTTACTCTGAAAGGCTTGAGAGGAAACATAACAGCTTTTGTTATTTTGGTAATTTTCTTCAAAAGGAACATGTATTATTACACATAATTTCCTCCTTAAATTCACAAACATTAAATCAGCCCTTTCCCATAGTTTTCAAATATTTCTGAGCTGTAGCTCAGGACCACCCGGTTTACAGCTGGCTCCCAGCGGGCTGGCCGCGTTGCTGACCCCGGAGCTTTGTCCTGTGGTAACCCGTCAGCCTCGCAAACAGGAGAGATGGGCCTGACACTGAAGTTCACAAGTCAGTGGGCTTCATGGATAAGGAAAGACATACTAAGATCGTAGTTTTCAAAGAATACAATAAATATGCTAGTATCATTTTCTATTATCAAATAATTTAATACATTTATAAAATACACTTTTTCTCATTTAAAAGATAATTTGAAAATTACAGCAAGGCCTACCTAGAGAGTAAAATTCATTTGTAATCCAGCTAACATTTGGGACACACACACACACACACACACACACACACACACACGCACATGTATGTTATATATATTATATTCAGCTTTGCAACATCAGGTTCAAACTAGATGTACAATTCTGTCATCTGCTACTTTTCACATACACTATTTCATCACCAGTACCTTTTTATGTTACTAAATTTTCCTCAATAACATGAAAAAGCACACTTCAGTTTGGAGAAGAGTGTTTTAAGTACCAAATATAATTCTGTCATATAAATGTGTCATAGTTGATTGACCTTTTCTATAGTTAGGTTACTTATAATATTTTTTTTTTACCGGGCCGCCTGGGTGGCTCATTTGGTTAAGCGACTGCCTTCGGCTCAGGTCATGATCCCAGGGTCCTGGGATCGAGTCCCGCATCGGGCTCCCTGCTCAGCAGGGAGTCTGCCTCTCCCTCTGACCTTCCCCCATCTTGTGCTCTCACTCTCTCTCTCTCTCTCAAATATATAAATAAAATACTTAAAAAATATTTTTTTACCATGAAAAGTAACATTTTCATGAATATTCTTTCATGTACATCTTTAATAACATTCCTGATTATTTCCTAGGATAGATTCATGAAATTTGAATCACTGGGACAAAGTATGCTAAGATTTTTAAGTCTCTTGATACATAGTTCCGAATCATTCTTCAGAACCACTTTAAGATTATATTCCAATCAGTACCAGCATTGAGTCTCATCTTTAAAAAAAAAACAAAAAACAAAACAACCCTTGCCTATTTGAGGAGTGCAGAGAACAAAATTTGAGGAGTGCAGAGAACAAACAGGAGTGTTCTTCCCAGCATTCCTTTGGGGAGCATTCCTGCCCCTATTCCATAATCATTCAGATCAGACCCTAGAAGCATAAACAGTATTCAGCGACGACACGGATATTGTATGACTCCATGAGACGACACCACATATTTTCTTCCTGAAATTGGCTTTGCATCATAAAAAAGGAAAGCTCTCACAATTCATCTTGATGATTTTAGAAAATGTCTTATGCAAACAGCATCTTGCATTCATATTACTCTTCTAGAGGAATCTAGGCTTCATTGAGTCAGGGCTTCCCTCTCAGTGAGGAAAAGCTCTCCAAAGTACACTTTCTTTTTGGATTTGTGGCTCCACACAGGGTCAGCCCCAGTGTATCCTATGCAAATGATGGTATTTCTAACTCATTTAGTATGTGATAACTTAGGGAAGAAAATCCCTTAGAAAGGCTCGGCTGGACACCCAGTGTGAGCTAGGGAGAGGTGTGATGGGAAACATCGTGTGAGCCCACCAAAACCATGCAGGAGGCAGAGGTAAAAAAAGTGTGTGGAATGAAACAAAACAGCAGGAGGACTGTGTTGTTCAGAGTTTGAGATGTAGTTTCCTTTTAAACAAAAGCAGGTCCTGACATAAAAGACACATTGATTTTCACTGTCTGCCTTTGATTGAGGAGAGAGGCAGGGGTGAACTAGAGAAAAAAAACCCAGAAACCTTTGGGAGGGCAGGATGAAGAACCTACATGCACAAAAGCCTGGACTCGGGGATTTGGGTTCCAGAAATTTCCAGTGAAGCCTTGGTATCCTGTACTGGATGAGGAGGGCGGGCTCCATCTAAGAGCTACCTGTCATTCACCTGTTCACATGTTGCTCCTGTTCTAAGGGTCATCGTCAGTAGAGTTAAATAGCACTTTTTTCATTATTGAGTACAAAAGTTAAATACCCATGATGGTTGTTTTACTAAAGAGTTATGATGTAGGGGGGAAAAAAAGCACACTTCAGTTTGGAGAAGAGTGTTTAAATCTCTCTCGGATAGCTATTCCTGAAAAAAAAAAAAAAAGCTTATTCGTAACTCAAGGCTCCATGGTTTCCCTTTGGCAGCTCCTGGAATTGTTTGCATCAAGACTGGATGGAAACAGCTGGTCTCTAGAGGATTTGTCTGGTAAACTTTACAGAATAGCTTCTCTGCGTCACCACAGGGAAGAGATGCTGAAGGGGAAAGAAAAAGGCACAAACTAACACTTATAGGCTAACAGAAATACCCCAGTTAACTTTCTGTTTTAGCAAAAGCTAAACGTGTGCGCTCCCTAACCACCCCTCTAATGAGCTGTTCCAGCTATTAAGCTATTGTTTCTCCATCCTAACCCACTTTTCTGTATAATATTTAGTGATACCAGAACGCATCTGTGCTTTGCCAGGAGGCTCTCTGTTAGGCTGCTCAGTAGGGGGCGCTATAAGGAGACAGTGATGCTGGAGAAGGCAGACCCATCATCCCAGCCAGCCAGGCACCTGGATGCGGTGGGCTGCTTTCTGCAGTGGGCCACCTCTGTGATACCATAGGATTCTCTTAGTGTTCTTTCAGATGCCTAGATAACAACTTTCTATCTAGCTAACAGTTCTTCTTCCTTTTTTTTTTTTAAAAGATTTTATTTTATTTATTTGCCAGAGAGAGAGAGAGAGAGAGAGAGAAGCGCAGGCTCCCTGCTGAGCAAGGAGCCTGATGCGAGACTCAATTCCGGGACCCTGGGATCATGACCTGAGCCGAAGGCAGACGCTTAACCATCTGAGCCACCCAGGAGCCCCTAGGTAACAGTTCTTTATATTAAATTTACTCTGTATAAACAGCTGGTGTGGGGCCTGACTTCTGAGTGACCCATGAGCCTACATAGATCTTCATACACAATGAGACAAGTGGCCGGGAAAGGTTCAATCATCTCTCTTTTTGATACAGTGTTGTAGCTTGTTTGTCACTGAATAGGAAAGGATAACCAAAATGTGGTATGTCCACACAATGGAGTAGAATATTATTTGGACATAAAAAACAATAAAGTACTGATACAGGCTATAACATGGATGGATCCTAAAAACATGATGTTAAGTGAAAGAAACCAGCCACAAAAGGCTACATATTATACAATTCCAATTACACGAAATTTCCAAAATAAGCAAATACGTAGAGATAGAAAGTAAATTAGTGGTTACTTTGGGTGGGGGTGGGAAGAGGGGGAGAAGAGAGACAACGGAGGGAAATGGGGATTGATTGTTAATGGGACTATTTTTTTAAGATTTTATTTCTTTGAGAGAGAGAGAGAGAGAGCATGAGCGGGGGGTGGGAGGAGTTGGGGGAGTGGGCAGGCAGACGGAGAGGAAGAAGGAGGCTCCCCACCGAGCAGGGAGCCCGACACAGGACTCGATTCCAGGACCTTGGGATCATGACCTGAGCCGAAGGCAGATGCTTAACAGACTGAGCCACCCAGGTGCCCCATTAATGGGATTTTTTATGCTAGATGAAAATGTTCTAAAATTAGATTGTGCTGATGGGCGCACAACCCTGTGAATACACTAAAAAGCATTGAATTGTACATTGTAAATGCATGAATTGTATGGTATGTGGATTATATATCAAAAAAACTGTTAAAAATGGCAGGACCAGCCTTTGGAGGCCTATGATTTCTAATACTCGCCTTATGTTCTTAGCTCTTCTGTAAATATTTATTGAGACCTAGCGTGTGTTAGAAACTGCGCTAAGTATTGGGGATATAAAGATTAGTTGGACACAGTTCTCATCCTCAAGAAGTTTATAATCTGTTAACAAAAACAGGTGTAGCCAAATAATCCATGCCAAGTGATACGGCATATAATGGTGCATGTTTCTGGTAGAAAGAAGAGCTATTTCAACTTTTCTTTGATGGCTGGACCTTGAGGGAGTGCTGATCAGAGAAACTGGCAGAGCAGTGAGTCCTAAGAGGTTGTGTAGGAGTCTTCCAGGTGGGCAGGGGGAAAGGGCATTGCAGACAGAGAAGCGAGCGCAGAGCAGGGAGGTCTGAGTCAGCACCGTGCATCCAGGAAGCTAAGTGGTTCCGGGGGCAGAAAGCCAAAGCCGGGAGAGGATGGCAATGGAAGGACAGCTGGGCTGGAACCTGGGCCTCTAGTTGTTGCTGTTGCTGCTGTGGTTTATCTCAACAACGCTGCTGCTCTGTACTCTCAAGCGACTGCCTCTCCTTTGCCCCCAGTTCCCACGTAAACGTCCTTCTCTGTCCTCAGTCTCTCTTGCCAGCCAGCCACGCTTTCTCTTTTACTTCTTAGTATCTTCCTTGTTTCTCCACCATGATGGTTTCAATAAACATATCGTCTGTTTGCTATTCTTCAGCAAATCTTTGGTTACCTTCTGTTAAGTCTTTCCCGCTGTTACCACCAGTTTGGCCAGGTGTTCTGGCGCGTCTCTCTGATCTGTGAGCCTTCCTAAAAGTTTTGGTAGCTAAAAATCCGAGGTCAGTGTTATGCTAAGTTCTGTATTTGTATACTTGACCAAGGACAAGCACTTATTAGTATTCAAAAATGATACATTCTTGTATTTTCTCCCTGATGTTGCTCAGGGGTCCCGTGACTGGGGCATCCATTAGACATGACTATCATCTTGTGGTTCCGGGAATCTCCCAGGGTCGTATCTTCTGCTTGGGAGACCAGATTTGTCAAATGAATCGTGTGGTCCTCCTGCCCAAAGCACTTTTTAGATTTTACCCACAATGACACTGGCACTTCATGATTTCAGACACAGGAAACCACATGCCTTGGCTCTGGGGTTGTGACATTAACGCATCTGGCCCTGATATTCTCTCTGCCAAGGTGTAGTCTCAACCAGGTAGTGACCAATTGTAAGAATATGTCGTGGAGTTAGGCTTAAGGAAGGGGAGAAGTGGCAGGTGGCAGAGAGGGGAAAAAGCAAGCCAAGATGATCTGGAAAAAAAGGAGCAGGGTGGGGGCAGTGTGGTGGGGGTGGTGGGGGACAGTTAGGGATCACAGTCAAACCAGTTTATGCCAAGAGTGAGTTATCTACAGTGGGAGAAAGTTTGCTATTGCCTCGAATGTGCCCCTCGTTCCTAAAGCCAGTCATACGAATTCTTGGAAAAATAAGAAGAAAAATGAGGTTGATATGTGGGGAGGACTATACTGGGGTGGCATGTGGACAACAGTGTCAGCTGACGGGACAGTTCAGTGGATCCCAGGGCCAGAAGGCCAGCCAAGCTGACCCCAGGCAGCCCACATGCTCACCTCAGCGAGGGAGGGGGTGACGCTGCTGGTCATGGAGGCCTGTTGCGCTCTCTTAAAAGAGGCCCCTTGAGGAATTTGTGTTTAATAGTTTGCCAGTATTTCTTTTTAATTTTATTTTCAATAAATATTCATATCACAGTGACTATCAAAGATTAGTCACATAAATTAAAGTTTCTTTTTATTTGCGTCCCCAATGTACCTCGTCAGCATTATGAGAATGAATGTTTTCTTGAAAATGGATTTTGGGAGGGCAGGAAATGTCTCCTGGGAGGGAGTGGTGGAGTTATCTCTTCAGCCTGCACTGCTGTGCAGTGAAAGCTGGCCTCCTGGGCCTCCCCGCCTCCCGGCCTCCCCTCCTCCAGCTCCCCAGCGGCACTCAAGGGCCCACCCAGCTTCTCCCTGCTCCTCACTGCTCTCTGTCCTTTCTTTTCTTTCTGCAAAAACATGACTCTGGGAATCTCAAATATCCCTTGGTCTGCCAGGTTTGTATTATGCTGGAAAGCCAAAGATTCTGAGCAGAAAGAGATATCAAGCCTTCCCCTGGGCTTCCTTTTCCTTTTTACTCCTCTGCTCTCTCTCCCCACCCCAACCCCACCCTTTCCCCAAGAACAGGACAACAAAGCCCTCAATGACCAAACACCTGCTAAATGGATTCAAATAGCTCCCTGAGCTGGGGGACTGTCGACATCAGCAGGGTCTGAACCCCTGGTTCAACCAGCCAAGTGTTCTGCTCTACTTACCGTCTCTGACTTTACTTTGCGTCAACTTATATCGTGAAATAAACCAGCTGGTCATGCCGCAAACACAGTGTCAGAGCAGGGCACCGGTTCCCCTTACCGGGGGAGGCTCGATGTCTCCCTGAGGCCTTGCCTCTTTTCCCAGGGAACCATTACCACGGATTTTTTTCAGTGCGCCTTTAAGGGCTGCAGCCCAGTGTGACCCCACTGGGAAGGGCAACATCTTATTCTTGAATTTCTGATTAATATTCCTCTTCACCTTCTAGGGGTCTTCCTCTGGGACAACCCGTCCAGTCTTGGTTCAAGTGCAGTTGGCCTCACTATGCCAACACTGCCCTGAAATGCTGAGATCCCAGAACTGACATTGGTCAAGTTTGGTGATGAGCAGCATCACATTAAGTGCTGAATTATTCAGGAAGCTTCCCTACTCCCCTGCAGAGGAAACTGAGGAGACCATGGGGAACCAATGAAAGGAAGCAAAGACAATTTGGGAAGCTAGGTTTATTTTATGTGAGGCTCCCCCTTCACGGGCTCTCTGGAAATGCCTGCAATTAAGTTCCCTGCCCTGCCCCCTCCCCAGCACGAGGGGCTCACTGGGCAGCTGTGGTTTTATGAGTCTTCTCATGCGAACCTCATTAAACTTCGGATTCCTCAGGGTAAAAAGCAAATGGGGAATGAGAGTTGCCTGCCTGGGAGATGCTGAGGTTAAACACTGAGCAATAAAGCCACTCACTGATTTCAAACTTCTCTTTGTTGTTTCTTTGGCTTTCCCTCGAGACTTCTATCTGCTCAGTGCTAGACAGTGGAATGTGGGACAGGGGGTTGTGGGGATGCAGGGCTTTAGAGTTGGTGGGGTGTGTGTGTGTGTGTGTGTGTGTGTGTGTGTGTGTGTGTGTGAAGTTTGAGGAAGGTCATGCAGGGTGGGAGAATTCGGCAGGTCCTGGCTTCTCTTTGTGACAACCCCAGGAGCATCTGAAGCATGTCACAAGGAACCATGCATACACAACAATTCCCCGTCAGTCCTCCAGCATCTCTCTGTGGTGGGCTTTCAACATTGGCCTGCAGGTAGCTGGTCAGAGGGAGCAGAGCAACACTGTTACGCTGTGGCTGGATGTCAGGCTGACTCCCACCAGCATCATCAGCTCTGCAGGATGAAGGCTGGAGTATCTTATCCTGGACCGGAAGCCGCTTCCCAATGTCTAAGGCAGTGATTCACGGATGTATCAAGATCCACACCTGCGAAGGGGTATGGCAAGAAATTTCTTACTTATAACACTTATGGTGAAATCTGCTGAAGGCTTACTTAGAAAAGGAAAATGTTTTCCCATATTATCCCTAGAGTGTTGTCCCTGACGTTGCCCCCCACTTGGATATGCTTTCTTGTGTCGCAATGAGAATGGTTGAGTTACAACTACCATACTAGGTATCTGATGCGAGCATCATCCATTAGGTGGTGGGGGTTGCTGACCCAAGGCCAGCATTTCACCATCCCCCACGAAGGAGACTAAAAACGAGAAGCAACACCAGTAACAACAAATACCACCAGGCAGACAAAGCTGAATGGGTCTGCGGGATTGTGTCTCTTATACCAGTCCCCACTGGTAGAGGCCGTGTGAGGGGAGGGATGCGGGGCTGTGTGGGGAGCTCTTTTGGCGCTGTCTGCTATGGTGAGAATGATGGTCTCCATTGTGTATTTGACACACACAAACGCTCAGATGGACTTCCACAACCCACTCTATTTCCACTCTCCTTAGTCCCTTTTCATACACCTCTTCCCCAGGAAGAAGAGACTAGAGAGTGACTCACAAATGTCCATTGCTCTTCCCAGCAGCCTAGGAGGAAGACTCTCCATGCAGTTTTGTCCTTTCTGCCTGGTGGCAAATCTGACAAGTACCTCCTAGGCCACTGGGTGAGTCTTTGGTATTTCTCCCTTCCACCTCCCTCCTACCTCCCATGGGCACGTGGTAGTACTTTTGTTGTGATTAAACCTTGGAAACAGGTGTATTTTCTATTGAATTAAAAAAATCCTGGAGAAATCTCAGTGGTGACACTGGGGACAGTCATATACCGAGTTTTGGAAAGCCATTTTGGTTTTTATTTATATCACACACAGATTGTGTGTTCATATTTTAGCTCCAGACTTTCTTTGCTAAATGCCCAGAGACAGAAGTAGGACAGGGGGTGATGGATTGCTTCAAATACTCAAGAACCTCCAAATCTCTCACAAGATAAAAAGCAAATGAAGGATCCTTGACAGGTTAAAATCAAGTATTTGGGGTTTCTCCACTGGAGCGAATGAATTTCCACTTTAATAACTTTCTTAGAACGCCCCCTGCTACTCTATGCTGTGATCCTTTCAACTACTGAGCTTATTCCTGGTGTGTGTCATGAGTTTTAAATCTGACAATGGTTTTTAATTAAATTCTTGTTTATCATTCAGTTAATGGGCTAAGACTAATGATGAAAGGAAAAACAGGCTTTCAATGATTTTCTCACCCATCATAGGATACTTGAGAAAAATAATAAAGTGATTTACTCAAGGGTGGGTTGGTATAAATGCCATTTCCCCTATTTGTTCTCTTATATGATTTCTGGAATGATTTGGGACAGCCACTCTGCTTGGGTACATGCAGAAATTACTATAAATCTGTCCAGAGGAACTCGGAGACATCCAACATCTCCCTCAAGCCAGGAGCTGCTGCTAGGTCTGGGCACATGGCCATGTGCAGTGTGATCCTTGAAATTTGAAATGACAAATCTTCAGGGTCACCTTTCTTTCTTTTCTCTTTTTCAAGTGTTTACACTGGGAACTTTAAGCACATTCCTATTAAATGCACACCAGTTGGCCTGATTTCCCTGGCCTCATTTCCTTTGTGCCTGTCTTCTCCACCCCTCCACCTCAAATTTCTAAATAAGGAGTAAGGTTTGAAAGTTAGGAGTCCTGAGTTCTCTTCTCTGCAGTGAAATACATGACCTTGGGGTAGTTCCTCAATCACTTCATACCTCATTTTTTTCTGCCTAAAGAGCAGGGATAATCACACTAACCTTTGAGCTACCAAAATGAGACATTGTGAGTATCGGTTATGGAAGTGAAGGTTTAAAATGAAAACAAAAGAAGAAACCAGGAGCCTCTGACTATCCAAGGATATACTTGGACGTACTTCCCAGAGCCCTGAGTGGGAAGGTGGCACGTGGATACAAGATGGATGGTTGGGATGCTCATGGTCATTATCATGGGGTACATAGAAAATTCAATGACTTTAGGCACTGTAGTAGGAATGCCCATAAAAGTTGAGCTTGCAAGCTGACCATCGTGGCCATGAAAATGTCTCTAATTCTCCTTGCTTAATCCAAGCCAGCAATCCCAAATTTCCTCCTTCGGTCTTGTAGGAGGAAGGTTAGAGATAAGATTTTGATGCATCCTACAAGTAGACCATTTGCTTGCATTGGACAGGAGGATCCAGTCTGAGCATTCTGAAACCCCCAGATTGAGAAGTCCTAAGTGGGTGGTCCTAGAGATTCCGTGGATAGAATTCAAAGCTTCTGTGATGGGAAAAAAATGACATCTTTATTTTCCCCAAACTTTATCTGAAATTAAGTATTTTTGTCAATTGTAACTGTGGGCAATAAACCATAATAGTATTGGCAGTACCTGTGTCTCTGTCACTATCAGAAATTAAAAATATTTTCATATGATATTGCTATTGTTGCACATACCTTAAAATATATAATTTACACTGATCACTGCTTTGAAATTGCAAACATTATTAGATCAGCTGTTAGCACTGAATGGGTTAATAAAGAAGCACTTGTATAACACTATACTGCACATTTGAGTAAAAATATTTTTCTATTTCAATATAATTGGATTTCTTTGAAACTCTGTGTATTTGACTTTGCGTATTTAAAAACATTATTCTATGAAGGGGTCATTATTATTCTGTGAAGGTTAAGACCGCCTGCCCCAGAGTCTGCCTGATGCCTCCCAGAGCCTGAGACAGCAGTTCTGAGCGGGGGGCAGAGCCCAGGTCTCCCTTCTGAATTATAGTCAGAAAGCCTACCGCTGAGCCCTGAGTTCACCTCTGTCTAGCTGTGGGGTCACTTAGCTTCTCAGAGCTTCCATTTCCTCCCCATAAAAAGGAAATAATCATAACTCCCCATATGTTTTATGGGGAGAGCACATGAAATCAAAACTATCAGGATGCTTTGTAAACTGTGAAGTGCTGTACAAATGTTAGGTATTGATATTCGGTGGTGCCTGACATTTCTTTCCTTTAGCATTTCTTTTATTTAGCATCAAATCAGTGATGAAGGGGAAAATGAAAGAAAACAATCAGGGGGCCAGATGTTTTGTGTGCAAGACACTGGAGAAGAAAAGTACACGTGTGGCTTGAATTATGGAACATCTACGCGTATGGTTAAGAATATAATGGAATCAGATAGATCTGGGTACAACTCCCGGCTCCACCACATACTAGCTGAGTGTCCTTGGAAAATTATTCAAACTCTCTGAGTCTCAGTTTGCTCATTTGAAAAATGGGGACTGTAGCTACTTACCAAGGTGACTGTAAAGATTAAATAAATGTATTCCTGTGCCAGCATGTAGGGCCCAGGATTTGTGTTTGCATGCTTTTGCAGACACATTGTTTCTTAACCAGATAGGGCACATGAGAGAAATAGCCAGGGGCACCAGAACTGTCTATTGAATTTCCTCATGAGTTGCAACTCCAGGAGCTTATTTTCCACAATGTGTTTTAGATGAGTCTCGCCAAGGAAATTTGCAGTGTGCGTCGATGAGCTTGACCTTCCTTCTGGTGGGCTGCAGGGGGCAGAGAGCTCCCTCGGGGGCCACAGCCAACCTCGCCCCACTCTAATCCGTGCTGCTGTCTAGTATGTGGTTATTTAATTTTGAATTAAAATGAAGCAAACTTAAGAATTCTATTCTTTAGTTGCACTAGTCGCATTTCAAGTGTTCAGGAGTCATGCGTGGCTAGCGGCTGCCACAGAATTGTAGAACACTGCCGTCCTTGTCCGGACTCTGTTGGACAGTGCTGTGACTGGGGGTGAAGGGCGAAGTCTTTGCTAACAGCATAGCCTAAACTAGGTAGGGTAATGTATGTCAAATATGGCAACAAACAGCCTGGCTGTAGACCCTCCCAACCCCCTACTCCCTCCCCACCTGAATCTTAGCAGGCTCCAGATACTGGGATGGAAGGTACCCACTAAAGACGTGTTTGCACCGAGCATCAGGCGTCCCCAGTGCCCACCGCACAGTGGTGGGCACTCTGGACCTCACCACAATCCATAAGGGATGGTCTGTGCAAGACAAAGGAGCATTCTTTCTGTTCACCTCTGTTCTTCCTCTTCGCTCTTCAACGCCCTCCACCCCATTTCTTGTAAAGTCTCTGATTATTCTGGCAAGGAGCCCTGGCCCTGTCCTCTCTGATCTCACCCACCTCCACATTTACCTAATTAGGATTTAAATTGGGAAAGGATTGTAGGAAAAGTGGTGACTCCAGTGCAGCTTTCTCTTTGTCTGTATCATGAACGAGGGGGGCCTCGCACCCACTTCCTTTGATATGGTAATATCACTAATCTGACTTGCAAAAGCTCATTCATCCAGTGGAATGGGAGTCACAAAACTAGCAGCCCCCATCTCATGGATTTCTCAGCAAAGTTAAGCATTCGTTCTACCTCAGTTTCTCCCTCATAGCATGGGGATGTCACTTCTCACCACTCACCACCTTCCAAGCTTATTGGGGGGCGGCATAAAAAGGAAGTGGTTTATAAAATCACTCTTACCAACTAAGAAGCTTATTTACCATCTCTTTCAAGATTCTTTCTACCTGCCTCTCTTATCTCAACATAGTCTTGAAAGGACTAACCTTCTCTATCAATAGCTTGTCTGTTTCCCAAAACCAATGAACTAGATTCTATTTACTAAGGAGTCATCTTTGTGGATTCAACAAATGGGTCACTGGAAAGGAGGGGGCAGTTATAACCTAGGAAAATTTGTCGCTGTCACCTCATACACAAAAAGATGCTTTAGGTAAGGTAATGCTAGGTGCTGTAAAAGACAAACCCCCAAATAGCAGTGGTTTAACACAATAGAAGCTATTCCTCACTCACCTCAAGTTCCACCTCGTGTTTCATGAGAGGCTTTCCATGGTGAGTTTTGCAGACACAAAAGCACCTTCCTTAGTGTCTCTACATGCTGGATCTTCCAAAATCTGCTGGTGGATCAGGCAGTGAGAGCGGATACTGGAGAAGTTTGACGTGGGTCAGGCTGCATGCCGCGCGTGGCACCTGCTTTGCTGAACGTACAGTTTGCGGTCTGATCTACCGCACGAGGACTTTGGACTGGCAATGACCAAGGCTGCCTTGACCCACAGTTTTCCTCTTTTGCCAACATCAGGGACGGAAGGGCTTGTTAAGCCATCGCCGACCTCAGTGTCTGTTGCTTATCCAGAGCAGAGCTCCACGTCGCAGCTGGGCAGGGTTGGTCCAGGATTGGTGGCGTGGCTCCCACCTCCACCAGCAAATCCCAGCCACAGAGGGTGCCAAGGGGGTCCTCATCCTTGGCCTAGCACGGAGACCACCTCCCAGATTTCCATTTCTCTACTGATAGACAACTAATCACGGGGACATGCGGGTCTAGAGAGACACCTGTCCTCAGAGAGCTGCAATGATGTCCCCTCTGAAGACCGATGAGTGACATCTTTGCTATTCCGGAAGAGTGAGGGGGTGGGGCCATCAGTGAGCTCTCAGCTCCTCGAGGCATGTCCTCAGAGACTGTCCTCCTGATAGAACCTCAGCAGCAGATGTTTCAGATCAGATAAGCTTCCCCTCCCCCTAGGATTCTCTCCAACCATCTCTCCACACAAGTTGGTGTCAGCTCGGGCAAGGCAAACTAATTTTAATCCAAGGGCAAGTAAAAACACAATTTAGGAGGTAAATCTGTTTCCCCCAAAGCATACAGTTCTCTGTTCACTGTGCATTTTTTTAAGCATCTGTAAAGACAAAAGACATGAATTTGTCAATACAGAGACAGCTGCTCATTTGTTTGTGGAGTTTGCAATTAAATACCCAGGCTCTGCTGCCCAGTGCGATCTATTTTAGAGGGGCAGGAGAGAAAAGAGGAATTTTAACTCAAAAGCATTGAGCAGAAAGGGAAGCAAAACCTTGAACAGGCCCTGCATTCTCTTTGAATAGAAATGTTGGCACGAAAGACTTAGGCACTAAATTGTCCCCCAGGGTGGGGCTGTGTTTTGCTTGATGTTATCTTAGCTCCTTCCCATTCCCCCGAAAAAGCCAACAGATCAAGATGGATGAGCTTTTCCAGTTGCCTAAATATTTAAAGCCATAAGTGGGCTGCTGCCTTTCCTGCAGGCTCCAGTTTAACTCCTGGGCTGCAGCTGGGCCAACTGTTGTATAGACCAGGCGCAGTGAAATAGCAGGGCTTGGGTCCCCAGAATGCAGGGGACTTGTCTGCCCACCTCCCTCTCCTGAAGGCCAGAAGCTCTTTAGCATGCCCTACTTCGCTTACAACTCAGAGAAGTTCTCTCTGTTCCCAAGAAGGCACTCCGTCATAATAGATATGGTTAGAATGATAGCCCAGAGGCTGTGGGTTAGAAAAACACATTTATTAGAGAAGGCTGGAGACTGCAATAATTAAGTGACACAAATGAAGGCAAGTTAATGCAATCTCAATCGGACTGACTGTACGTGCCTCCCACTTTCCTCCACCTCTCCAATGCAGCAGCCCAGGCCCGAGAAAGCATGGATGGGGAAGGAGGGTTCTGGAAGGTGGGGTCTCCCCCCAGTCCCTCCTGGGAAGTTAGTCTTTGAAGGTGGGGGCAGGACCTGGATCTGCTGTGCTCTGTCCCCAGACTTAGCTGGCAGCTTTTTGTGTAACTTTGGATCGGCCTTTCTATTCTTCAGTTTCAAGGCTTGCCGGAGCCAGAATCCTTCTCCCTAGTACATTTTGAAGAGCACAAAGTGATTCTTAAAAAAGCATTAAAAAAAAAATAGCACTAAAGATGACTGCAATGATATACTTACAGTTTGATCATCCATTCGTTCTTTTTATTTTTAAAAATATTTTGGGGGCGCCTGATTGGCTCAGTCAGTTAAGCGTCTGCCTTCGGCTTGGATCATGATCCCGGGGTACTGGGATCGAGCCCCGCATCGGGCTCCCTGCTCCGTGGGAGGCCTGCTTCTCCCTCTCCCACTCCCCCTGCTTGTGTTCCCTCTCTCGCCGTGTCTCTCTCTGTCAAACAAATAAATAAAATCTTTAAAAAAATATATTTTGGAGTACAGTTGACACACAATGTTACACTAGTTTCAGGTGTACAACATGATGATCAGACAAGTGTATATGTCATCTATATACTTGTGCTCATCACAAGAATAGCTGCCATCTGTCACCGTACAGTTTTATTACAACATCGTTGATTATATTCCCTCTGCTGTGCCTTTTCTTCCCATGACTAACTCAGTCCATAACCGGAAGCTCAGATCCCCACTTCCCTTCACCCATTTTGCCCATCCTGCCAGTACCCTCCGCTCTGGCCACCATCAGTTTGTACTCTGTATTTATAGCTCTTTTTCTGCTTTTTGTTTGTTTGTTCATTTGTTTTGGTTTTTAGATCCCACATATGAGTGCAACTGCATGGTATTTGTCTTTCTCTGTCTGACTTATTTCACGTAGCATAATACCCTTTTTTATGGCTGAGTAATATCCCATTGTGTGTGTGTGTAAATATATATTATATATGTACACACCACGTCTTCTTTATTCATTCATTGGTCAATGGAGACTTGGACTGTTTCCATAATTTGACTATTGTAGATAATGCTGCAACAAACTTAGATTAGGGGTGCCTATATCTTTTGAAATCAGTGTTTTTTTTGTTTTTTTTTTTTCCTTTGGGTAAAGACCCATTAAATGAATATTGGCTCATTTGATATTTCTATTTTTTATTTTTGGGGAACCGCCATACTATGTTCCACCCATTCATTCTTTTGATAAAAAGGTATTGACTGCTAGCACACATCAGGCATGCAGACTCCGGCCGTCCGTGACAATAATGACGAGGACGCCGACACCATCAACAACTAACTCGTGCTGACTATTTTTCAGGCACCGTTCCAAGTGTACCCTCTTCACAGTAACTCAGAGCTACACAGGCCAGAGAGAGCACGGAGTGGGTGAGGCAAGACCTCTGCCGGCTGAGGGCACATGGGGGGCATGGCCAGCCCAGGGGAGCAGGGAAGGCTTCTGGAAGGAGCACTGGCTAAGCCCATCACCAGCCGTGGCTGAGGTGGGAGGAAGAAATGGCCTGGAGCAGGGGACCGTGTTCAAGGTACTGCAAGGACAAGAGTTCTGCTGGCTGGATTTGGGGGTCTTGGTGAGGGATGTTGGGGTGGAAGAGAGGGTAAGAATACTTTCTAAAGGAGGCAACAAGTGATGTCCCCAGAGACCGGAAGGGTGCGTGGGAGCTGGCCAGGCAGGGGGGTGGGGCATGGTTAAGGACCTAGAGGGTCTAAGGAGAGGATGGATATTGGGGTGGCCAGTCACAGGCACCTGTGTGTGGGTGGGGGGACACGAGGTGAGGCTGAAGGGGTGGATGGGACAAGGGTTCTCTGCTGTATTCGGGAGGCTATATTCAGCAGGTGGCATGTAATTCTGAGGGCACAGTCAGATCTCCCGCTGAGGAGGAGCATGCTGGCTGCAGTATGGAGTGCAAATAAAAGAAGACATAGGGCGGGGGGGAGGCAGGGAGGCCCCTAGGAGTCTAGATGAGCCACGTGGTGAGTGCTGAGGGCCGTGGCGGGGGCACAGAGGCAAGAAGGAGACGGATTGAAGAGATCACCAGGAAGTAGGGTGGGAGAGAGGGTGGGACCCAGGATGAGTCCTGGGAACCCCACATTTATGCGGGGCTGAGGAAGGAGACCCAGTGAGGTCCGTTCCTGCCACAGTTCAGCTTCACTCTGACCTCCACCCCTCCCCGGCGTCACAGAGGAAGTCTTCTCCACAAAGGGGTTTGGCTGCTATACCCTGTTTCCCTCTTGCCCCCTCTGCCTTGTCTGTACCCCACTGCCCACCTTGGTCCTTAGGGTCCAGTGCACACTGTTGGTTCAAGTGCCCACATAGCTCTACACCCACAGCAGGGGCCACTTGTGAATGCAGGCTACATGGCAGGGACCGAGCAGCTACCCAGAGGGCTTCCTCAGGAACCCAGTGGGCCTGGCTAAGCACTGGGGCATGATGCATTTGTTTCCAGATCTTTTCTGACATCAAGCCCTGTCAGTCTGCAGGCTTTTCTTTCTCCTACGAGAGATTCTTAATCTGAGGTCAGTTTCCTTCAGGATCTATGAATGGGCTTCATGGGGTCCAGGGTCATTCTGGAATTCCATGGAGAGCATTATGTGCATGTGAAGTTTTTCTGGGAAAAGTGCATGTAGCTGTCAGATTCTCTGAGGGATTTATGATCCCAAAAGCTTAAGACTCATTTCAAGGTTAAATTTTTTCCGGCCAATTTTCCCTCTCATTATCCCCATCACCTCCCAGTGCTAATGTCCTTGGATAGAATTTGCCTTGTCTCTTCACGGTCTTGCCAGGAATTCAAAGTAAGCATTTGCCTGTTAAAGCTTGTCCCCATCTTGCCCTGAAAAGCCTCCATTACCCTGCATTAAATATTTCAAAATAGTCCCCTCACATATTTATATTTTATGGAGGGAAAAAAAATTGTTATCTGCGGTCCCTTTTTCCACAGGTCCCTGTCACTTTTGAAGAGGGAGCAAGCTCACTGCGTACTTGCCTGATTATTGGGAACTTATTAGATGTCAGGCTCTGTGCTAAGCACTTTACTGGTATTATCCTGTTTAAAACTCTTAACTGTGCTGTGAGACAGACAGTAGACTTACCTCAATTTTGAAATGAGGAAACTGAGGCATAGAATAATAGCCAGGTAGGAAGTAGCAGACCCAGGAATCACACTCAGTAGAATTCGAGAGGCTTCGTCTTCACCTCCCACTAAGCTCTGTCTTTCCTTCATCTATTTCCTGTTCCACCTGAGGAGGTCCCTATTCTGACTTGCCTCCTAGCTTCGACTCAGTTACATCCAGAGTCACATTCTAACCCTTTTAACTGAAGTTCCTTTCGAAACTGTGGACGAGAGCTCTTCCGCAGAGGAAGCGGTGGCTTTTTAATAATAGGAGTAGCCAGAATCAGCTTCTCTCACGACGGGATGATTTGAAAGGCCAAGAAGGGTTCTGCTACTTCTTAGTATTTCTCTAACTTAGAATTCCAGCGTCCAAAATTAGAACAGTAGGGATTTACTCCTTTGGGTTGGTTTTCCCCCACTCCACTTTAGCCTCTTAAAAAAATAGGAATAACCCTGGGGATATGAATGAGGGAGTCCCATAAGCTATGGTGTTAGCCCTGAAAGCTCTGAGGGCAGAGGGGTCTCAAAGAGGGAAGAGAGTACATACAAGGGTTGCCAAGGACCAGCCATGTACGTGGCCCCTAACTTGTTACTGTGTTGCAAGGAGTTTTGTGAACTCGACTCATCACTGGATCTCCAACACTAAACTCGCTCGTGTCCTGGCTGGTGCCTCCCTAGCTGGGAGAGTCTGAGGGAGGACAGTCCTGTGCTGTCCAGAGCTGTTGAGGTTTCCCTTGTGTTTCCCCTTTGGGAGGAGGTTAAGGAGTAAGTGATCTGTCACCTCTGAGAAGTCAACCAGCGGCCTGACATTACCTGATGTCAGAGGAATCAACACTGGTTTCCGGGAAAGGTGGTCCTATAGTTATCAAAGGGGCAGCATTACTCACCAGGAGGCCAGAAGGCAAGTGACTAGCTAATGGCTGAGAACAGCCTCCAAGATCCCTCCCCTTGGTTCCAGTGTCAGATATCAGGCTTTCCTTTGTCCTATGGAGGCCACTGGACTATTATCTGGGAAAGGCTCTGCTATGGGCTTAACTGTATCTCCTTCAAATCCATACTGAAGCTCTAACCCCCAGTTCCTCTGAGTGTGATTACATTTGGACTGAGGACCTTTACAGAGGTGATTAAGTTAAAATGAGGCTGTTAGGGTGGGGCTCTAATCTGATCTGACTGGTGTCCTTATAAAAAGAGGTCATTTGGACCCACGGAGGGAGCAGAGGTGTGCGTGCACAGTGGGACCACAATGTGAAGAGGCAGCAAGAAGGCAGACATTGGCCGCCACGGAGAAAGACCTCAGGGGAAACCACCCAGGCGCCCCGAGGGAAGAAAACCTTGTAATATTTATGTCTACTGATTTTTATCTGATTCTGTTAATTTCAATTTCTTATATATGTTTTAAAATGGTTGTGATAGATGGGTATGGTAGGACATAATATAATATGTAACATACTGGGAATGTATGCTTAAAAAATTTTACAGATGGGGGCACATGGGTGGCTCAGTTGGTTAGGTGTCTGCCTTCAGCTCAGGTCAGGATCCCAAGGTCCTGGGATCGAGCCCCACACCGGGCTCCTGCTTGAGGAGAGCCTGCTTCTCCCTCTCCTCCCTGCTCGTGTTCTCTCTCTCGCTATCTCTTTCTCTCTCAAATAAATAAATAAAAATCTTAAAAAAAATTACAGATGAGATAAATAATCAAAGTTTGGAGACCACTGAGCCAAGATGGTGGCTCTCTATGCATCTCTAACTCCTAAAGGCACATAAGAGTAATTTCTCTTCTCATAATTGCAAGTGCCCCAAAGAGTTTGTCATTTGTTCCCTACTCTTTCCCCAGCTTCCTAAAGATGTCCAGGCAGCTACTCCTTGCATATATCAGGGAGATTTATGTTGTCATTACTATAATTGTTGTCTATGAGTGATTGTGAGTAATGGCTCATAGAAATGTATTCTATCGAATGGACTAGGAGGCAACAGAAAATCAATCTGTTAAAAACCATGCTTCTCTTAAACTTCTCAATTTGGTCCCCCACCCCCTTTTTCCGTTCTGCTCTTGACAAAGAGACCCAGCATTTTAGAATGCTGAAGTTGCCAAGATTACTAAGCGCTGATAGCATGAGGGAAGGGTGTTTGGCAGATCTCTGCTGCTCTCCCAGTCCCTGCTGGTCACAGCCAGCCCCAATTCTGGTCTCAGATCAGACTCTGAAAGCCTGGCCAGACTCACGGAAGTGGGTCTCCTCAACCTCTACCTATCTCCAATTTAGGGACTCTGCTCATCACCCTTTGAAAAACTGTCAATAAAGTGGTTTAGTGTACACACGCCTAAATTAAAAAAAAAAAAATTGTTGATCAGAGACTCTGGAACTCCAAGAGAAAGCCAGCCAGGCCTTATGATCCTCACACGGAGGGCCAGGGATGACCCACCTCAGTCCTGATGGCATCTTGGCCACATTCAGTCTTTGCTTTGTGGTTAGGCAAGAATCATTTATCTCCATTTAAAGAGGGAAAGATGTCCTACCCGATTCCAGAGTGGGCCAGTCTGGCCTGGCTCTGTGAGGTGCAGACTCACTCAATGGTCTTGCAACTAGACAGGACCTGGAAAGTTCCTGGAAGTGACTTCCCCTGGCAGACACTGCCCAAGATTGAGAAAGAATATTTCTGGTACACACACTGACCCTGCCTTGAATTATGCCAGCAGAATGTTTGAAGTGGAAAAAGTCAATGCTATGGTGGTGACATTAAAAATGTCTCTTTGGCAGAGTGGTTAATCTCCTTTCATTGTTTAAATGTGCCTACGGGGCCCAGAAGAGTCACAAATCTACATGAAAGGGAACTGGCTCTCAGAATTGGCTGGCAGATACATGGTTTTTCTGACAACTGGTGAGGAGACCATGTAGCCTGTGCGTTACTTCTGCCATCAGCACTTGGGAGTCACCATGACCCGTGTCCTAAGTTAGTGCCCCTTTGACAGAAGCATAAGCAGAACTGGCCTCTGGGGCAGGGCCCTCTGAGACTGATCAGGCTGTCTCTGGTTCGGCAGCTCCAGGGTGACACAATGAGACATAATGTCATTTGGGGGCAATGTCGGTCACACTCAGAGCCATGTATAAGGCCTTATAGCCTTGCTTAGACCCCACATAGTTAGGTTTGGGTCTCAGCTTTCTGGAATAAATGCAATGTAATGGTATCATGACAACAGGAGGTGCTCTGCAGGCAGACAGATCCAGTGAGGGATCCTTTCTTTTTTATGAGGGTGAGCTTGTGGATGAGAAATAAATTTTCTCTAGCCCGCAGTGTTCTCATCTCTAAAATGGGGATAAGACCTATTCTACAGGTATTACTGTGGTGAGGGCTGTATGCAGTCATGTAGGCAAAGCCAGCTGTGCACACAAAATTGTGTTAGCTTCCTCCCTCCCTTCCCAGCCAGCGGAGAGCTGAGGTGTCGCCCACCATGTCGTCTCTGTTTGTAGCCATCAACAGCTGTGCTTCCCTTTGTGTCCAGCCCAACGTTACTAAGGCTTGCTTTGGCTTTTCTCTTTCAAGAGTATTAATTCATTCTTGTATTCAGTCACTCGGCACAAATGTATGTTTCTGGTGCTAGGTGGGTGCTGGGGACGCTGTGTTGAGCAAGTTAGACAGGATGCCTGCCCTCGCAGAGCTTCTGGCTCACAGCCAAGGTAGACAAAGACCTACGGGCCTGTCTGAGCAGGTGGTTAGAGGAGGCCTCCCCCAGGAAGGGATGTTTAGTGAGATCTGAAGGAAATGTGCTAATACAGCCATGTTCCCTCCTCTGTTGACTCATGCTCAATGATGGATGTTTATAAATTGGCTGGAAAGGAGTACTCAGGGCTTATCAGGCAGAGAGCAAATCCACAGCCCTGGCTTTGTTCTTTCTGTTCTCTAACCAGCTCAGCTGGTCAGCCACGTCCTCAGTCTCCAGTCTGAAGTGGAATTAGAAAGTGGGACTCAACAAAGCAGACTTTGACAACTGATGTTACACAAATTTGGCATTGGTATTTTGCACGCTGCTTGACTCGGAAATTCCACTCCTGGAAATTTACACTAAAGAACTAATAACTTACTTGTACAAATATTTGACTCTAAGGATGTTGTTTGCCAAATTATCTTTGCACAACATTTGAAACAATCTAGACCCTCCAAAATAGTGGATTGGGTAAATAAATCCTAGTAAATGTATTTGGAGAAATAATAAGCAACCATGAAAATGGTTTATAGAAAATAGGTATTAACACGGAAATAAAAATACAATGTATATTAAATGAGAAAGGCGGGGGGGGGGGCGCCTGGGTGGCTCAGTCGTTGGGCGTCTGCCTTCGGCTCGGGTCGTGATTCCGGGGTCCTGGGATCGAGCCCCGCATCACGCTCCCTGCTCTGCGGGAAGCCTGCTTCTCCCTCTCCCATTCCCCTTGCTTGTGTTCCCTCTCTCGCTGTGTCTCTCTCTCTGTCAAATAAATAAAAATCTTTAAAAAAAAAAAAAAAGAAAGGCGGGGTTGTAAAATAGTACATATGACATTATTTTTATAATCTTTCTCAGAAAAAATAAGTAGAAAAGTTTTATTAATAATTATTTTTAGGTTATAAAATTAAGAATGATTTTTATTGCCTTTTTGGCTTATTTTTTTAGTTTTTTTTCCCCCAGTTACTTATATATTCTCTGTCTATTAAGGAAAAGTTAGCATAAAAAAATAGAGCTTTCACCGGAAAAGGTGGGCAACATCATTAGTCATTAGGAAAATGCAAATCGAAACCACAGTGAAATACCACTTTACACCAGCTAGGATGGCTATTATCAAAAAGGTGGATCCTGTGAGGATGTGGAGAAATTGGAAGCCCTATACATTGCTGGTGCAGCCACTTTGGCACAAATGTTCACAGCAGCATTATTCATAATGGCCAAAAAGCAGAAACCACCCAAGTGTCCACCACCTGATGAATGGATCAACAAATGTGGTCTATCCATACGATGGGATGTTAGTAAGCCATAAAAAGGAATACTGACACACACTACAACATGGATGAATCTTGAAAACATGCTAAGTGAAAGAAATCAGATACAGAGGCCATATGTTATATGATTTCATTTATATAAAAGGTCCAGAATAGGCAAATCCATAGAGATAGAAAGTAGATTAGTGGTCGCCAGGGGCTGGGGGGAGTGACTGGTAATGGGGTACAGTGTTTCTTTTGGGTGGTGATGAAAATATTTTTGAATTAGATAGGGGTGATGGTTAGACAAATTGTGAATATACTAAAAGCTATTGAATTGTATTCTTACAAAAAAATAAACAAACCAAAAAAGTAGGGCTCACGGCCACTGCCCTGCCATTAACCCTTTTGTACAATGAAGAGTCACTGTCAAGGTCCCCCCAACATACATAAGACCAACACTCCTCGAGCCTTTCCTCTGTGTTTCAAAACAACAGGAAGTACAGCTTTGGCATTCATGCATTAACGATGACTTTTTATTTTTTTAATTTTTTTTTGTATTTTGATGCTTTGACATCTTGGAGCCTTGCTGACCCAGGAGGGATCATCCCTCCAGGACTAGCCAGTTCCTAGAGATGATAAACAACTTGCCTCTGAGTGCGCCTTCCATATTCAAACCAAACAATATAGAGCCCATACCCTGAACCGTGGTCTTTTTTGGGCTTTCACACTCAGGACCACTATTTCCCTGCCATAATCACCCCAGCGTCAGGTGCCAACCAAATAGGGACAGCCACTATACCATGGAGCTTAGCAAAATTATCTAAACCAGACAATCCTAAACATGCTTGCTCTGCCTAGCCTGTTCCTCCCTGAGGAAACTGTGATGAAGGCTCTTGCCCACATTTTCCCCTTGCTCATGCTTCCTGACTGACCCTCTTGCCCTTTCCTCAGCTGTGGCCAGGGGTGTGTGGGACTTGCCTCAGGTCAGGCTGCAGTGGAGGTGGGTAGATAGATGAGGTCCTGGCCCAGGAGTGGAGGACAGCAGCCGTTAGGTCTCCTCATGGTTCTGCTTGAGGTGGATTAGCTGAAAGGTATGAAGTTTAAGCCTTTTTCTGTTCCTGTTCTAAATAAACACTTTTGAACAAAAAAAAAAAAAAAAAGGGCGCCTGGGTGGCTCAGTCGTTAAGCGTCTGCCTTCAGCTCAGGTCACGATCCCAGGGTCCAGGTTTCCCATGTGGCCCCCTGCAGGCTATGTCATACTTCCCATTCCTAGAGATCTGGGAGTAAAAAAACCTTCTCCCTCCACGATGGTCATTGGCACGTCTGTGCCTTACCAGACCTGATTAAAGCAGATCCTGGGTACCCTTAAAACAATATACATCCGGACAACTGTCAAACCCTGGCCCGACATATTGGCAGAAATCACAGGATGAACAAAGAAATCAGTGCTTCTATGAGGTAACCAGCAGAAGAGACAATATTGCTATTGTCAGAATCTCTCTCCAGGACTCCTGAATGTCTCTCCTGGACTGATTTTTCCAAAACCACTTTTCCCACACAGAGCCAACACCCATTTCTACCCTATTATGGGTTACCCGTGGGTACCCAGGTCTTAACATCCCCAGGGTCTCACCTGCCGTATAAACACATGTGATGTGGGTGTGTGTTTGTATGTGAGTGTTTGTAATTGCATTTTTGGCCCATCAGTCATGGAACTGATGGGTAGTAGGAACTGAGTGACTAGGGTTTGCTCTTCATTACAATGCCTAACTGACAACAATTAAGGTAATCTATTTTTTATCCCCCTCCTTCTCGAAGTCTGACTGGCCATCTCAGACGTAAAATGGGACCAACTTTTAGGGAATTAGAGACAATCCCATGATTTAGGTGTTAGTTACCACACATAGAACTAATCTCCCCTTCCCGCAGACAGCAAAAGGATTTGCATTTTTATTGAATACTGTTATGTAAATAAAAACCAAACGACTGAATTTGTGGAGCACAGAAGAGGTAGAAGTGCCCCCAGGGTCTTGAATAAGTAGGTGCAGGATTGTGCATCCCCAGGAGAGACAGGAGAGGAGACAATAGGCTCTGAGGGAGATGGCAGGACAAACTGGGGCTGAGAGAAAGCTATTTCAGGCTGTTTGTTGTCTGACTTCAGCTGACCACACTTGAGTAGCTTCGCATCTTGCCCATTTTCCCATTGTCTTTAGAGAATCATCCTGGCTTGACCAGACCCACCCAACAGGAATCTAACCCAACTAAACCAGATGCAACACCAAATTTGAACAAGTCTTTATTGCCTTTGACTGAGATCTTTCGTCTCAGACTCACCAAATGGCTCAGAATTGATGGAACCAGAAACAGTAATTACAAGTCTCAAAGAATACTTGGCTTTAGGTCACTGTCTACCTTTGGAGAATGAGATTCTTTATCTGTAAAATAGCTGTCATAAAATATAACAATAACTATTGTCATTGCCCTTATTTTATGATGTGAATATTAACAAGATAATGCATACAAAAACTTGACATGTACTGAAGGAAGGAAAGATAATGTCCCAGGCTCATGAGACCTTGTTAGGAATTTGAGATTCTATTTCATTTATTTTCCTTTAAAAGAAATGAAGAAGAAGGTACGATCTATTTCAAAGGATTAGTCTAGTCATATCACTTTCCTTCTAAATAACATTTCTCCTTCTGGTTGTATTTTGTTTCCACTGCTAATGCGCATTAGCTTCCAATTTCCCTTCAGCCACTCTCCAGAAGTGCAATATGGGTTCTTTGTCTTAGGGATATTTCATTTCCTCAATCATGTTAAATCAAACAAACCTCCCATACCAGCAAACAGAAAGGAGCAGCTCTGGGCCTCTGAACTAATTTGCGCTGGCAAAACTGATCGGGCCTCCTCCAGTGTCTTAATTAGGAGCCTTAATCCCTTTGATTTAAAACCAGAAGAAATACAGGACATGGTAGGAAACTCTGAGTATATTTATTTAATACAGACAAATAGGGTTTAGAAAGTTCACTTAATATACAGTGTCAAAAGAAATGTATGGCCCTTTCTTCCTAATAATTCTTCCAGGATAAAGTATGGCTCATGCTCAGATTGGAGCAATCAGTTTTCATGATCTTTTTCATTTAAAGAGACAGTTATTCCCAACCCATTCTATGTTTCCGGGGACTTTTGACTGGTTTGCTTTAATTTCTCCTGTGACATAAGGAAAGAGTGACTCAGAGAATATATGCAATATTGTTCACGTTGAATTTTTAAAAAATGTGATGAATGGGTGGTGGTAGAAGGAGGTTGAACATGGGAAAATGAAAACAGAATATCGATGATTATGAACAATCTCTGCAGACTTGCTGAACAGATGCTAGAATGCTTTGGGGATTCGGTATCAGGCGGGTTCTTCTTGAACCTTATCCAAGGTGGTTCTGTTCTTGAGGAGACAAAAGGACAATGTCAAGAGGCACTGGTGTGGCACTTAACAAGGGACGCAGATCAGCACCGGGTGGCGTCACCCATTGGTATGATCGGTGTGGGCTGCTCAGCAGCTTGCCTTTGACAGGACCACAGCATGTAGGTATTGATTAAAAACTAGGTAACTGTGTTGATGACTGATGTGAACCCCAGACACCTCCGAAAGGATCAGAAAGAGATCATGTGGCTGAGTGGGCCCAATGCCCCGTGGAGTCTTCAGGCATTCTCCTACGGAACAATGACTAGGTCCTCAGAAACTTTCAGCCTCTCAAGAGGAGCACTCATGATTTTGGATGCTTCTCAGCACTGATTCCAGGGGGCAGTTATTTACAACATCATGCATCGGATGCTCGAGAGAGGTCTCAACACCTTCAGTCTATTGTGGTGTCTTAGAATTCGTAAATAATGATCAGTGTAATTGGTGTGAGTTACCTGGGTTTGGGTTCACACAGGAAACAGTGATGTTATGTTCCCTTTCATGTAAAAAGACAAACTTTGTAGATCTAATTTTTCAAAAATTGGAATAGAACCAAATTTAGTCTGTGTTGAGTCTTAAAAAATTAGTTTGATCACTTTCAAGAGCACAGAATAAGTCTAAGTAGGCAAAATGTGAAAAAAAGTAACCACAGGTGTTTAAAATACTTTCTTTAATGTGTAAAACAATTAATTGACCTAGTATTTTTTATACTTAAAAGTCACTGTTATCTCTTTTATTTCATTTGTTTTTATAGTACCCCTGTGAAGTTGAAAAGTCATATTCCTATTTTACAGAAAAATAAAACAATACAAAGCCAGCTAAGAAAGAAAGCTAAGAAACCTGTCTAGAGAAATACAGAGGCAGGATTGGAGTATGATGTCTCTACTGTTAGACCCTAGAAGGATCTGGAATGAATAAATTGGCTGATGGTATGTGACCGGGCACTGATAAAGACTGACAGGCGATGCTGAAAAAAGTTCATCCCCTGAAATATCTTCAACGTCCCCCCGCCCCGAAATATTATTTACAACATCTAGTTGCACTATCCTCTAGGAAGAGATCTTCTTGAGAAATAATCCACATCCCACCCAAATTATCAGTAATTCCAAAATTAGTGAAATCTAAGCGATTTCAAATCAATAAGATTTGATTGTTACTTTTCCTCAGCACATAACCATCATCCACAATCTAAAGCCTGATACCGCATGATTATCCTATAAAGTGGGCGTTTCTTCTGGTGTCCCCAAAGTGCTGCTTGGCTGCCTCGGGTGGGTATAAATAGGAAAATAAAAAGCCCCATCTAACTGTGGCTAATGTCTCCCCTGGAGGGATGGGGAAGCCTTAGAGGGTTTAGATGCAGGTAAGTCCATTCCCCAGTCTCCCCAAAGATGCTATCGATTAATGTGTGGCAGCCCCCAATCGTGGGAAGAGATAAGCCGCATAAGCATATGAAACAATTACACATCAGCACACCGAGCCATCAGCAGAAAAACCGCAAGCGCAGCTGAATAATTATGGCTTGGGCTATTGATTGGGATCATGGAAGAGTTTCCAAATGCTTTTAATTTGCCAAACAGAGGGAAGTGAGCTGCAGTGAGGTTGCTTCCAGTAACAGCATTTCTCCCTCTGCTAATTAAGGGGAGAGCTTAACAAGGTGGAGAGGATTGTTTTAAAATCCTGCCAAGTAAAATCTATGGCCATTTGAAAGGTGGTGAATGGCAGATGAAGGGCTCTTTGTAAGAAATGCTTAACACAATTGGCCTGGGATGGGCTTGGGTTCCGTAGGAGACCCCAGTCTGGTCTGGGACCCACGACTTCCACCGGCCAGAGGGTTCATGCCATGATCCTCTGAGAGAAGCTGGTCTACGGCTGAGGCGGCAGCTAGAGGCCAAGCAGGGCTGAGGTCTGCTCTTTGGGGGTCATGCACACTTGCCACCCTCCTGTGGCCTCAGTACATATCTTTACTTCCACCCTTGGGTTTGCAGAAGCAGGCCTCCTGACGAGGAGGGAGCCCAATGCAGGGCTCGATCCCAGCATCCTGGGATCATGACCCAAGCCGAAGGCAGACGCCCAATGACTGAGCCACCCAGGCGCCCCACATTCAACCACTTTTTAATCACACCACAATAAAATTCATATTGACAATATGTGTCTTCACTCTTGTTTTAAGTGCATGTCATGTGACCCTATGGGCTTAAATTGACCAGTTATTTTTAGACCCCCAGTACTAATGAAGTCTTAAGATTTGTACAAACTCATCTCAGAGGTTATAACATACTAAGCCCCCAAGACAACTCCACCCATTTGTACCCACCAAGAATAGTTCTTGATCTTCAAAACTGTCAGATATTTTGTAAGATGAAGTGCTCATCATAAAAAGAATAAAAAATGAGTTGGAGTTGTTTAGCCTAGAGAAAAAAAAAAGACTATGGATGACTTCATTACAATCTTCTAGGATTGTGGGAGAGTGAAGAGTCACTCAGACTTGGGTCACAAACAAGTTGTGTGGCCATGGGCAAGTTACTTGATCTCTCTGTGCTTCAGTTTCCTCTCTGTAAAATGAATAAAATAATGCTTTTCTGGCAGAGCCATGGTACGCTTACACAGAGATACTGTATGTCATGTGCTTAGCACAGTTCCTGGCACAGACTGGTTATTCAACAAAGTTTAGTTTCTGTCTCACCTGCTACATGATCTACATATAAAAAGAAAACCACTTCTTATTTTTAGAGTCTTTGCGGCTTAGAACCAAACCATCTTTGTCCTCGTCCCTCAAATGCTAAATAAAAAAAATGGATTTTAATTCAAGTAATACTGATTTTGTTTGAAGAAAGCTCATTTTTGGCCGTGGAGATAATAAAACTCAGAACAAGTTATCTGGGGGCACTGTGAACTCCGTCCTTTGGGAGCTTCAGAGCAGAGTGGGCAGCATGGGACAGACAGCCTTGACCTCACCACCCACCCCCCACCAGCCATCAAGTCTTGGCTGATGCGAGCAACACGCTGCAGTTCTGGGAGGCGTGGGAGGCGTTGGACTCCCTGTTTATCCTCGGAACACTCTAATCCCACCTCCTGTCTTTGGGAATATTCCCAAGTTCTGCCTCCAGAAGTCAGTTTCCTGGAGCTAAACTTCGTGGGTGGAAGTAAGTCTTAGGGTAAAACCCAATGGGCAAGAAATGTATTATTTCTGTATACTTAAAAAAATCAATTTAAACCCACTTCTGAACTTCTCAGTGGGCCTCATGAGAAACTTAGTTTCAGTCATTTAGGGGCCGCTCTCCAGGGTTGTGCCAGAGCTCTGGGGTCTCAACCTGGCACAAAAGCCTGGGAAAACTCTGGTCCTGCTGGGACCTCCAGGTGCATTAGGGACCCCTGTGCTTAACAATCCCGGCCCTGACCTCCTACAGTGCCTTTGACCCACAGGTGTCTGTCACCCCTTCTAAAGAATCAGCAGCCTGAGGACAGGACCTATGTCCTTATCACCGTCTCTCTGGAACTGGCACATTTTCCAGTATGAGCAGAGGCATGATGAACACGTGTTAATGAAAAAACAAATGTTTCCTTGATATCATGAAGTCCATTGGATGATATTTTTTCTCCCCCACGACTGATGAGGGAAAGGATGGCAATTTTGCCTCTACTTCCTCATTGCTTACAGGCCCTAATAAATGTTCCTTGAGTAAACGATTGAATGGTGCTGCTTTCATTGTGCATGCATTGTGCGGGTTTGTCTGTCTTGGCGCCATGTGGTCTCCGAGGGCAGGGTTCAGAATCGGTCATTGTGGCAGAGGCTGCCAATTTTCCGCGCATCTGTTTTCTCCTTCATAGAGCCTCCGAGTTCTAGCTGGGCACATGGCTGCCTGAATAATAATGTTTTCCCCCTTTCCTGACAGGCGACTGTGTTCCGGCTGCAGAGACACCAGCTCCGAGCCTGGCCCAGCTCTGCCCTTCCCGTTCCTTCCTCCCCCCGGGCTGGAGTGCAGACGGGACGGCAAGCCGTCTTCACTCAGAGAGTGAGGGGAACACCCTAGGAGCAGTGGAACCACAGGAGGGAGGAGGCTGGGACCCCAACACTGGCCCCAGACTGCTGGGGGTGAGAGAAGTAACTTCTGTTTTGTTCAAGCCACTGTACTTTGTGAGAGCAGTTGAACCTTTATCCCCACGAATACCCTCAGCTTGGTACCCTCGCTGGCTGTGGCCCAGTGGCTGGCAGGAGCAGGCCACCCTCCGAGGGAGGGCCTTCCGGTGCTTTTGGTCTCTGGGTTTTCATCCCGCCCCGTGCAGCTCCCAGGGGAGGTCACCCAAAGGCCAGGAGGCAGGACTCCTTCGCTCCTTCTTTGCAGCCCAGCCTGAGTCAGCAGATGTTTTCAGTTTAATGAGATGAGTCTAACGACAGTGCCTCCCTGCGAGGAGTGGACCTGTCCTCCCTGGAGAAGTATGGAAGGTCCTGGCACTTCCATCCTTGCTGAGCTTAGAGGTCAAGGCTAACAGAAGTCTCAGAAAGGGGCAGGGAGGTGATGGACCTACAGAACATGCATTTGCCGCTCCAGAACCAAGTCTGAACTTCAGTGAAAGGGGAGAAAACACCACCTGGGTTGGCTTCACGCTGGCAGGTGCCGCCAAAAATGCCCCCTTTACATCCACTGGGTTTGCCCGGTCAAGCCTCCCAGGAGCCCTAGAAAGTGCTGGGTGCTTAACCTCTATGATTCTCACCAGCTCTCTCAGGTATGGAATGGTCCATGGGCCCACTGCAGCCCAGGTTTGTCAGGTGGCATGAACTGTGGCTCATTCTGTCGCTTCTCCCACTGTGGGTTCCTTTGGGAAGCTGGGGACTCTACTCCTTGGACCCTTGTCCCATAGACCCCTGCCCTCTAGATGCCTGCTCCTCAGCCTCTGCCCAATCATTGTGAATGTCTGCTCCTCAAACCCCTGCTCCATGGACCCCTGCCCATTCCTTAGCCACATTGCATTAACTCAGTCCATGATTCTCCCTGGGGTTCTGGGTCCTTCTGAACTCGGGTGTCTAGGACCGAGAAAGCACCATTACTCTAAACATTTTTATTTTGTATTTTGGGGGATATGGGTGGTAAGCATCCATTTCTCATTCATGACAGTCAGTAGGGTCTTGGAGGTTGAATTTCTTAGTTTGTCTAACATTTGTTGAGTGCTTACTATGGGTCAGGTACTTTGCTAAGCACTTATATGTAGATTCACTTACAGGGAATTCTCTCTGCAATCTTATGACGCTGGTGCTATTATGAGCCCCGTGTTACAAATGAAGAAGCCAGGGCTTAGGGAGGCTCAGTAACTCACTGTGGTAATCCGGCTCACAACAGATAAATCCCAGAGCCAGGAGTCACACCCAGGGAAGCGGGCCCAGACACCTGCTCTTCCAGCTAGTTCAGCTGTGTTCCCGGTATTCTAAAGCATATGGTCTGGAACACAAATGCAAATTACCTTTAATGAGGGGAGAAAAAGGGCAAGACCTGATGAGCAGTATCAAGGGTCAGACACCCTGGTCGAGAGTAAAGCCGGATACATAGAGAGCACGAGGGTCAGAGGTCATGTTCTGAGATGACCAAGAACAGGCGAGACTGGGGGGGCACGAAGTGGGTGGGGCAGGCTGGTGCAGGGTGTAGGCTGAGATTGAGACCGAAGGCCGGGAGCTCCCTGCTACTGGCTGTTGGCCACTTGGGTCAGGGAGACGCCACCTGGCTTGCAGGTGCTGGTAGGGGCTTGGGATGGGGAGCAGTAAGTCTGGTGTTAGCAGCTCTCCCTTACAGTGAAGTTAGCTGCTTCCCACAGCTCCTGTCCTTGCAAACCTGTCCTGTAGGCTCTGGAAAGAAGCAGGAGAAGGTCCTGGAATATATATATATATGTATATCCCTGACCCAGGTGGTCCACAGCCAGTAGCAGTGTGTGTCCACACACACACACACACACACACACACACACACACACACACACACACACGCATCTCCCGCAGCAAGGAGGGAGGAGACCCAAGGGGTGGGCCATAACTTCTCTGACATAAAGCTTTCCCTCTCCAGCCTTGTCTTTCTACAGCTCCCTCCCGGCTGCACGGCTGAACAGTGAGGAGCAGTCCTTGCCAAACCAGCCATCCTCTGCCACGAACCTCCTCCATTTATTTTCAGATTTTATGTGCTTTAAAATAGCCTTGCTGGTAGGTGCCCAAACTCAGCTGACCCGAAAAATGCTTACCAGGCTGAAAAACCTGAAGGACACCGGCTTCTCTGACCAGACTCAGTGCTGCCCTCCGGCCTCTCCCAAAATACATCTCTAGGTGCACAGACCCCCAAAACTTTCCCCAATAACCCCAATTCCAGTGAACACGCCACAGAAAGCTGGTAGGAAGGAAGAGTCCTAATGGCCTGGCAGGAAAGAAAACTCCACTTTCATCCTCCAGATGCTGACATGGACCAGGTGCTCCTGGGTCGGATTCACAATGAATTTGGATTCACACTGCAATTCGGAGACAGTACGAGATGAGAATCAGGAGGGAGGCAGGAGGGCAGCCTGGCGTCCATTTTCGTGGCCTCTCTGCTCCGTTCCTTTTCCCCACTGGGCCCTCGGAAGCTTCAAGGGCCCAGGGGAGGCTGGGTCAGGGTGTTTACCCCAGCGGAGGTGTCGCTGCCCGTGCCACCACCTGGGCTGGCTACTTTAACAGTGCATGTGACCAACAAGCTGTACAGGGGTTTCAGACACTGTGCTGTGTGCCTCGCTAAATA
Source organism: Zalophus californianus (assembly GCF_009762305.2). Taxonomy (NCBI): domain Eukaryota; kingdom Metazoa; phylum Chordata; class Mammalia; order Carnivora; family Otariidae; genus Zalophus; species Zalophus californianus. The sequence goes on along the minus strand of NC_045600.1, from coordinate 34,517,394 downwards.
AAACATGGTCTCCACCTTCAAGGAGAGGCAAGAAAACACAAGGTGCCCTGGGTGCACACAGTAGGGGAACCAAAAACCTTTGGAGGTTGGGGAAGGCTCTCTGGAGAAAGTGGCCTTGAGGCTGGGGCTGGGAGGAAGACCAGGGGCTAGGAGTCAAGTAGCAGCACGATGAGTCAGGGAAGGATGTTCCATGCAGAGGGAAGGGCACGTGCAGAGTTCCCAGAGGTGAGCCAGAGCCAGCTGTGAGTGTGAGACCACAGTCCCTTCAGCATGAGCAGAGTGGAAAATGCCAGGGCGCGGCGGGCGCCCACAGGCCGGGAAGCGCGGTGGGCCTGGATGCTGGCGAGCCTCTGTGCGGGGCTTACAGAGTTTGGGTGTCATGGGGGCAAGGTTTGTTTGGGTTACTGCTGTATCCCCTGCAGCTAGATGGGTGACCAGCACAGAGTAGATGCTCATCTGCATTTGTGGCTGAGTAAGTGGTGAGCATGGAGAGATTTAAGCAGGGACAAGATCTGACGAGTTCTGCATTTTGGAATCACCACCAGGCTGCAGGGTGGAGAAAGGATTCCAGGGCAGTGCGGCTGAGGCGGGCGGTGGGGAAATGACAAGGGCCCTCATTACACATGGCAGTGGCGGTGGAGGCGAGGGGATGGTAAAATCCATAGGACTTGATGATAGGGCCGTGGGCAGGGGTGGGAAGAAGGAGCCCAGATGAAGGCATCAGTTGCAACATCCTCAGAGATGAGCCCTGGGCAAGGTACGGACCACAGCCCCGAGGTAGGGCAGCCCCCTCGGGCCATGGGAGTCTGGGCTTCATTGTGATGTTCGGTCCTCTCAGCTGCAAAATGGAGATACCGCTCAACGCCTTGCAGGGAGAGAGATCTGAGATATGCAAAGCACAGAGCACAGTGCCTGACATGCAGTGGAGCTCAGTGTAAAGCCTCTGGCTCACTTGAGCTGACTTTGAAGGACCATGGGAGATGGGGTCAGGGGAGGACATCCAGGTGGTGGGACGGGAGAGCACAAGATGTCTGTAGGAAAGCACGAGAAGCCGTGAGTCATTCAGCTTGACTGAAGTTTGGGCAAGTGTGCGAGAGCCGGAGGTTGCAATGGCAGGGAGTGAACAAGGAGGGTCTGAGATGCCCTCCGCTTCTCCCCACGCGCGGTGCTTCCCTGGTGCAGCCTCCTCTGTGTCGCCCATCCCCCGCCTCCTGCCTTTTGCCTTGCAGTCCAGTCTCCACACCGCCGTGGGGGTTTGCGCACAGCGCGGACCTCACTCAGCAGCAACGGAAGGTTTGGGGCAGGGGAATGACCAGGAGGGCACTGTGCGTTAGGTGCGTGGCCCATACAGATATGGGGTGAGGGTCGCACTGCAGCCTAAGCAGTGTATCCACCTCGTCTAGGCAGGCCACCCGGACTCTCCACCACCCACAAAGACAGCCCAAGCTCACGTGCATGTTTCGTGAGGCTCACATCCGCTGCTGCCCCCCCCCCCCCCGTCTGCCCCCGGTCGGCCTCACACCAACCTCCAAGCCCCACAGTGTGTGGACACCAAGCTTCCCCTCCTTTCCTCCAGAGTACCCCGAATGACAGAGGCAAAGACATGAAAACCCCAGGATCCATGTCTGTAGCAGAAGACCAGCTCCCACACGCATACTATTTCCTTGAGGGCTAATGCTTCATTTAAAAAATTCACACCAATTTTGCCTTCTATTGCATAACTTTCATGCTTATTTTAATTTTAAAAATGCCTTTAATCTCTATTTAGTAGCTTATCTTACCCAAATACTCAAGCAAAATGAACACCCTTGGAAGATACACCATATATATTCTGCGGCTTTGAGCGCGCCTTGACCCACAGCAGTGGGCTCCTGAGCATGGGGGTATCACGTTTGGGAGGCACTGCCTTATACTTCAGCTGTATCCTTGTGCTCACGCTTTTTTCCTACTTGGGGTGCCTCCCCTTTTAGTAGAACAAACATAGCCTTCATTTGCATTTCCATATACTTTGTGATATCTCCATCATCGTGTGAATCTCCTCATGTTAGGAAGTAGTTCTAGTATATGTGCTGCCAAAGCGAGCGCGTAGGAAGTAGTTCTGACGGTCGGTTTGCCTGCCCTACCAGCGCTGTGACTGCAAAAGCCAAAAAGGAAGTTGGTCCCGTTCTTGTAGTCCCCTTTGAGGCTAGTGCACTGACTGGCCACAGGGGGCGCTCTGTTCAACAAGGACGGAGCAGCCCTGCAGGCCTGTGAATGGCGGGTGAAGCCGGATGCCAAGGGCGGCGGGATTCCCTGGGACCACTGCGGGCCTTCTGCAGGGTCACAGGATGGCTTGAGGGACGCGCCCCCGTCCGCTTTCACCGCGCCCCGCCGAGTGTGTTTACACAAGGCAGCTGGGTCTTCCTATAATCCTAGTTAAACGTGCCTTTGCTGCCAGATAGCCGCCCAAAGCCGGACGCTCCGAACGAGGAGGCATCTTTAAAGGGCCTTAGAGCAGTACGTGATTGAGATGTTGTCCCCATTGCGGAGGCCACCTGGGGCTTTCTGGCAATTTCACAGCCTCCAGACCACCCCAGTCAGTCCGCACCCCTCCATGATCAGCCCAGGGACCCCCCACCCCCCCCACCCCAGGTCTGGCCTCCTTTGCCCTTTCTCACAGGAGTTTCCCAAATCTGGGATCTCAAGGCCTCCGGAGAGCCCCCTCCCGGCCCCTCAAACCGAGGAAGCCTGTGGCAGGCAGTGGCAGATAAAGATTCTGCCACGTCGTCAAGGTCTGGGTTTTGACCTTGATGGGATTTATTGACTCGGCTAACCAAACATGGATTTCTAGACTAAAGGATTTTTCTGAGGGGCAGTGCAATCCAAACCCTCTACCTCCTGCCCCTGACTGTTTATAAAGCACCAGCTCCAGTTTCTGACGGCTCCCACCCGGGCGCTGGGCTTGGCGGTCCTTTCTGTTCCTTCTGTCCCTTCTAGTCACCTGTCTGGGCAGCTGCAGGAGACAACGAGCAGACTCCCTGCCTACAAGCAGGCCCCGGCGACTCAGGAGTACAGAAGAGCTGTTGTAGCCAGAGCCAATAAATTCTAGGAATTCTTGTGCGGAAAAGAAGAACTTCATCAATGTTTGCTTTAAGGAATAAAGACCAAACTTCTCCGGAAAAACAAAATGTGATTTTCAAATGATCAAAGCTGGCTTTAGTAATCACAGAAGGAACTAAATGCCCTGAAGCTGTTCACTGGGTGCCTACTGGTCTCTTTGCTGGCTTCAGTCCCAGGTCACGTTCATTACCGATGCCTGCATTCTCCTCCTTCCAGGCTGACCCCAGAGACTTGCCTCTGTCCCCATCTCCAACCTTTCCCGTTGCATCCGCCACTGTATTATCATCCATCTATGGTAAGGTGGGGAGAATCGCAGCAAACAATGAAGCCTCCTTCCAAGACATATGCCATATCTTGCTCCAACCATTAAAATAGGCTTCTAGCCCACCTCCCTGGCGCTAATTTTGTTCCCTCTTCATCCTCCACACAGCTGCTTCTCCCAATGTCTAAAATGTAAAATTGACACTGCCCGATGCTGGCTGCTCCAAGTGTCCTTGTCCCATGCAAGGTCTCCAGGACACAGCCCTGCCTCTTCCTGCTGCAGTTAAATCCACCACCAAAAAGTACGGCATGACCAGCTCTTCCTCCAGAAACCCAGGTTCCTAACACCATGCCTGTCTCAATGCTTCCCTCCGACTGGGTCTTCCAGAAGAGCTAAGATCTGAGTCAAAAGTAAATAAAGGAGAAGAGAAAGGAGAAAATCTACTAAGAAGGGATGTGCAATGAGACGTAATGGAAGGCGAGAAAAATTTTCTTTCCCTTCTCGACTTCCCAAGCTGCCCCGTGTTGGATGGCGCCAGCAGAGGCAGCAGAATTAGGAATGCTGGTGAAATGGGCTGCTGCTTCTTTTTTTGGCTTGAAAATGTTTTTATGGAAGTATAAAATACCTTCAGAAACATGCATAAATCACAAGTGTACAGCTCAAAAGGATGCTCATAAGCTGAACACACTTAGCAAGCAGCCCCTGGATGAAGAGACAGAACTTGACCAGTCCCCCGGACTGTTCCTCATAGTCAGCACACTTGCAAGGGTCACCATATTGGCTTCTGTCTCCCGACAGTAGTTTTGCCCATTTTTGAACTTTAATGTAAACCTACATTTTGTGTTCAGCTTCTTCTGCTAAACATTAGGCTGATAAGACTTAACCATGTCCTGATATTTATTCATTCTCATGCTGTATAACATTCAATTATGTGAATATACTTTTTTTTCAAGATTTATTTATTTTAGAGAGAGAACACAAGCAGGGGAGAAGCAGAGAGAGAGAGAGAAAGAGAGAGAGAGAGAGAGAGAAATCCTCAAGCAGACTCCTTGTTGAGTGGGGAGCCCAAGGTGGGGCTTGATCCCAGGACCCTGAAATAATGACCTGAGCTGTAACCAAGAGTCGGACACTTAACCAACCAACTGAGCCACCCAGGCGACCCAGCAAATATACTTCTTTATCTAGTCTACTTTTGATGGGCATTTGGGTCATTTCCAGTTTGGGGCTATTATAAAATGCTGTTATGAGAATTCTAGTTCATGTCTTTTGGTGAACACAGGAATGCATTTATGGTGGGTATATACCCCCAAGTGATGATGCTGGGCCATGGGAATTGGATATGCCCAACTTTGGCAGGAGCTATCAAGTGGTTTTCCAGTGTGTATGATTTGAACCGGTTAATAGAGCGTGAGACTTCTGGGAGCTCCACATCGCCTGGTGTGGTCAGTCACCCTCATTTTGACCATTCTAATAGGTGGGTGGCATCTCAAGTGGTTTTAGCCAGCATTTCCTTGAAACTACTGATGTTGAGTGCCTATTCATATGCTTTTTGGTCATTTAGATATTCTGTTTTGTGAAGCGACTGTTCAGGCATTCTGCCTGTTTTTCCATGAGTTGTCTGTCTGTTTCTTATGGATTTAAAGAAACTGTGTCTTTTTAAGTAATCACATATTCACCACCTTCTCCCTCTTAAATCCATTTGGAGTAATTTAGTTTAGCGAGCCTTAATTGCGTGCAGTTGGCGTGACTGAATTAGGTGCATGGGATCAAAGAGGAGTGATGTCCAAAGCTCACTCTTTGTCCTCAAGTTTGAGGCCTTGGCTTCTTCCTCTCACTCCCCTTGACTGCCCCATCCACACCGAAGCTTGGCCTGGTTGGGTGGGAGTTAGGCTGAATTTCTGAAGTTGAGTAGTTAACTTTTCTGCACATTTCCATAAAAGAAACAGGAGGAGAGGATCAAGTAATTTGAGGCAGATGAGGGATTAATGACTGCACCCGACTTCGCAGATCTGCTAGGAGCCACACTGCAGAGGGGTCTGGCTGTGGCCCCCCGTGCGAGGAGTGGACAGAATAGTCAGGGGCAACACATTGATATTGATGCTGCCTTACTTCGTGCCTTCCAGTAATTGCCAGTACTTCGTTTGGTTTGAAAAATGTGACCTTTCCGCATGACACCTGCTTCAGAACTCCATTGCCATGTCTTAACCCATGGCTTCCATTTCTATAGACTCCTAGAAAACACAGATATGTAACAGCCATAGCATCTCTAACTGCTGGGCAGAAAGTCTTTAATACTTTATGGATTCACTCAGGCCTTGTGTTGATCTCGTTTTGTGACCTGATACCGTTCTGGACGATGATGTGCTGTGTTCAGCAGGCCTGGGTTCTGACCAGCACCTGACCTAGTTGCTGTGTGACCTTAGGTAAGTTGCTTGATATCTCTGAGACTTTTTCTCCCTCTGTTCATCTGCCAAATGGGGATCCTATTCTCTGCCATGCCTACCTTGCCAGGTTTCTGAAAAATTAACATAAGGTGATATATATGAGAAAGCATTTTGAAAAATTTTAAGTTCTGTATAAAGGTTAAGTACTACCTACCACACACCAGATTGTGTTCCCACAGAGCAATCCATGTCTCGGGTCTTTTTCTAATCACCAATTTCCGTTTTGCTTGTTTTAGCTGGTCCTCAGACCTGTGAGTCACCCTTGGTTTGGAGTTCTTCTATGTAAAGGGTACCTCTTTGGTCTAGATAAACTCTTGTACTTTGGCATTTCACCACATGGCTACTTCCTCCGTGAACTTTTCCTTCCTTTGTTTCTTTCCAGGGTCTAGCAGACCTTTTGTCACCTGAACAGGATAGGATCCATGCAGGCCGGCTCCAAGCCACATCAAGGGATTTTAATTTCCTCATGGCTTTGTTAGCATTTCACATTGTTACAGGTCAAAACACAAGGTTATTTACTAGGAAAGAGAAATGTCACTAATATTAATTATGGGAGCCCCATGATTTCCCTCCAGGTATTCAGAACAACACATAGCACCCATCATCCTGGTGAGCATAGCATGGGTCCTGACCTCCCTGGGCTCCTGAGTGCAGTGGGTTTGACTGAGGTCTTTCGGGAGGACAACCATTCCAGGCTTGGAAATGCCAACACATGTTAGGTTTGTTCAAGGAGCCTCTTCCTACTGGTTGCCATTTTGTTCAAGGAAATTCTGAAAGGTTCAAAATCTATTTCCTAACCAATAAGGGAGGGGAATGAAGATATGTATTCATTCATTTGAAAGTCACCCATGTGTCTTCGTACTCCTTTGACGGTGAGCTCCTGCTGTGCAAATACTAATGGGAGAGAATGTATGTAGTGGTTTATGTTTTATCTTCCCATCTGCTTCCTCTTTCTATCACCATAAATATAACAAAGAGCTGGGGTAGAGGAGGCCATGATAAGGGAGGGAACCACAGTTCTAAAGGGAAAAAGATGCTTTTGGTAATTGTCAGAAATAGGACTTTTTGAAATCTCCCTTCTTCCAGCTTCTGTGGCACCTTGTATTCCTCCTTTTCTGTCTCCTCTTCTTCTGAGCATTGGCGTGCCTCTTGGATCTGTCCCAGGCCCCTTCCTCTTTTCACCAAGAAGGTCTCAGCTATTCCCGAAGCTACAAATGCCTCCTATGGGCCACCCCTTCCATGGCCAGCCCGGACCTCTCTTCTGAGCTACAGGCGAGTGTATCCACCCACACACTTGATATGTCCACTTGGAAGAATCAAAGCGTCTCCCACTTTGCCAACGGTGGAGATGTCTACTTTCATTCCATGCCTGCATCTCCTCCACATTTCCTCACCTGGGCAAAACGGGAAACCCAGGATGCTGTCTTGGCGCTCCCCTCCCGCTTGCCCCCACTACCTCCACCCCTTGCCCTCCCGTCTCCAAGCCCTGCAGGTCTCACCCTCTTTCCAGAGCCCTGATGGGGCCTCCTCACGGACCTTCCCCTCTCTGCCTCCTGCCCCACCACTCCACAGGAAGAAACGGCCAGTGGGAGCTTTTAAACAGGAGAATTAGCCCATGCTCCCTCCCCGTCTGAAAGCCTGTGGGCCTCCCCAAGGCGCTCTAAATGAACGCAAGCTGCTCACAGGCCTCACAAAGCAAAGCCTGGCCTCCCCCCCGCCCCCCCCACCACCCCCGCCACTCTCCATCTTCCATGCGCCCTCACTCCACCTCAGCCCCTCTGGCCTCTCTCAGGTGCCCACACAGGGTCCTTACTCAGGCACTTCCCTCAGCCTGGAATCTGCTTCCTTCCTATCTCAGACCAAATGTCACTTCCCCAACGTGCTTTACTTTGCCTCCCCATTTCTTCATTTCCCTTGTTATTCTTATCTTACCAATTTATAATTATTAATTTATTATATGTGAATTGCTATAATGTCTGCCCCCTCTATAAGCCCCACGAAGACAGGGAGCATGCCCCCCAATTTTTATGCCTGTAGCAGGAATTTGATAAACAAACATTTGTTTAATTAATGTCCAAACTACACAAAATCAGCTATTTGAAGTGCAAAACATACACATTATATCTGTTCTTTGAGCGCGTAAAGATTGTCATTGAAGAAACCAGGACTGCCCTTAGACCTGGGATAGCAGTGCATAGGGCCTGCGCTTTAGGGGCTCCGCTCTGGCCTCCCTCCAGCTGTGGCCCTTCCTGGGGGGTAAGGAGTCCACAGGGTCAATGGGACAGTCCCAGGCAGAGCTCCTGCCTCAGCCAGCATGGCCAGATTTAACAAATAAAAATACATGATGCACAGTTAAATTTGAATTTCAAATAAACAACCACTTATTATTTTTTTTTTTAGTGTAAGTATGTCCCTTGCAATATTTGAGACATACTTACACTAAAAAAAAAAAAAAAAAAAAAAAAAAAATCACTGTTTATCTGGAATTCAAGTTTGGCTAGATGTCCTGTATTTTACTGGCAACCCTTGCCCTAGCTTCTAGACTAAGTGTCCATAAACTATGGCCTGTGGACCAAATCCAGCTTGCTGCCAATTTTTGTAAATTAAGTTTTGTTGGAGTACAACTACCCCATTCATTTGTGAATTGCCTATGACTGCTTTCGATATAGAGTGGCAAAATGGAATAGTTTTGACAGAGACCATATTGCTCATAAATGGCTCAAATGTTTACTCTTTAACCCTTTAAAGAAAAGTAAATTGACCTCTGTTCTAGACCATGCTTTGGGTACCTAGTACCGCGCAAGTGCCTACCCAACACTCCTGAGCCTACTTCCAGAGCAAACAGAGGTCTGGCCTCCGAGGGTGAGGGACACAGGGTGTGGATGGAGTGTGCAGGATGGAGCCGACCCTCCACGGAGGGAGGCTGGATGCTGACCTTCCCCGAAACTCACTATTCCTGCCCAGAACTCTGAGGATCTCAGAATTCTAAATTTGCACCTGGCCTTCCGTTTCATTAGGAAGATATGTTTTTCAAGATAGGTAGCATATTTTATTTACTTTGTGTATTACATTGATTTAACTTTTAAACAATTAAACATGTGGCACGCAGACCTCCCTTTGTGCCCTTGATCTGGGCTCCTCAAATGTCAAGTCTTGTTTTAAACAATCAAGGCACAGAAATGTCATCAATACTGCCATCTTGTGGCGAGATCTACTATTACCATTTCCAAGCTGCCCAAACTCCCTAAACACTGTGGTCATCCACAGGTTCATAAGCCTAGCAGCTCTGCCTATGACAACAAGCACAGTTCAAAATCATACCACTGAACCACTGGGAGGTTCTAAAATGCTTTATGAGACATTAAAGAGATACTAAATTATATTCAGCATCGTTTTCTTCAAAATTAGTAATTTTGGGTGGCCCACAATAATTTCTCATACTTGTATAGTGCTTTACAGTTTATAAAGCATGTTCACACACGGCTTCATAGCTGAACCTCACAGCCACGCTTTGGGTCCCATTGAAAATGGAAACTCTTAATGTCCGTGACTTGCCCCAGCCTGTCCAGCCAGTCAAGGGCTGGTCTCATCATATTAGAGACATCTCGTTCTTTTTTTTTTTAATGGGGGTTAGGCAGAAAATCAATTTCCTTAACCATGAAAAGAACAGAGAGGTTCCATTTCAGCAAACTGGAACCTTGGGGACGACTTTTTCTTAATGCTCCTAGGCCTAGATAAGGGAGAAGTGGTTTCTGAAAATGTATTCTAATCCTTCAATAGCGGAGATTTGTGACAAAATTTTTTTATTATTATTCACAACAAAGTCTATTTAGCAAGAGTTGACTCTCCGATATTTCTATTATTTCTCAAACACTTCCTTTTCTGCTCTGTAAGCAGCAGGCCATAGGAGATGCCACAAAGATGTGGCCTTGATTCTGGGCCTGAGGGGTTAACCTTCACGGATGCCTTCGCGGGGTGGGGGTGGGGGGAGTCTGAGCTGCTTGGAGGACTTTTAATTCCAATCTGTCAGAGATTAACATCTTGTCCAGAGATAGCTGTGAAGACAGTTTTCTCCCAACAACCCAGTGGTGAACTAGGGATTTTACCATGATTGGGTCTGACACACACAGTTGAATTTCACATTACAGCTGGAAAGACATGGAGGAAATTCAGGCAACAAGACAAGGAGCTGGAAGCAGCACTTTTGTTAAATTATACTTTTCTCAGAGATCAATAGATGCTTCAAAGCATTCCACTGAGGGGGGTGTTTGTGTGTCTTTGACAAAACAGTTGTGCTTCTCGCCTCTGGGAGAGCCAATCTGAACCACCCAAGAGATGCTTTTCCAACTTTTTGATCATGCGTGATATGATTTGTGGGAAAAATAGTTTACTTTGCCTTTCATCATGAACTTCTGGGTTATGCAATGAGCTGGGGGACCACGTTTATCAGTTCCAGCCTTGCCTACAGAGCCCCAGATTTATTCATTTATTCATGCATACATTCAACAAATGTTTATTGAATCCCATGTATGCTGTGGACATTCCACTGGCTATCAAATTAGTAAGACTTGACCATGGATGGTCACATGGCATTCACAGGTTCGTGTTGCTGGGGATTCATGTTGTAGGGGGCCCAGGAAAGGCTTTCCAGGGGAGATGCTTGAGTCAGGTTTTGAAGGACCAGGGCCAGTTAGCCAGACAGCTGGGGACGAAGGAAGGGAACCCAGGCTGGCTGACACCAAAGCCCATACTCCAAGCTGCAGGCTTGGGCCCAGGGCCCCCTGGGAACTATTCTGACAGACAACATCTCAAGAAGGGACTTCACCAAGAGAAGCTCTGTCCTGAGAGCCGCCACCCCTCGGACAGTACTAAGACTGTCGCTTATACAAGTGGCAGAGGGAGGTGTCTGGGGCGGGAAAACGGAAAGGGACTTGGGAAACCCAAGGGACCCCAGGAGAGTCTGGCATGTCCTGCTGGTCCTGACCAGCAGGGGGCAGTGCACAGCTCTTTGAGGAGGTAGACTACACCCTTTGGGAAGGGCCTAAAGGTAAAGTGAGCCAAACTCCCTCCCCAGGAAGGAAGGTTACACTCCCTGTTATTGTCTTCACAGTGCTTATTACTTTCTGAAATGTTACTGCTCATTTGTTTACATATTCATTATTAGATTTCTCTCCCTTTCCAGGACGTCAGCTTCACGAGCGAAGGCCTTGCCTGTCTTGTTCTCATGTATTGCAAGTGCCTACCTTAATGCCTGGTATGTGTAGATTTCTCAATAAATATTTTAAAAATAAGTTAATGAGCATGGGAATCTCTGTGGCATTGAGAAATGGGCACTGTGGGAAAGTGAAGACCTATACGTTGCCTTTTGCTCCTGAGAGAGTATCTTGATGTGTGGTCTGTTCCAGTTTTGCAAGATGTGCCGCTAGGAGCATAGGGGACCACAGGAGAGCTTCCTTGTTGACAAAATAGACACCCTTTGTGTACTCTGGGCTGAGTGTTGCCGGGATCAAGGTAAGCTGTCAATGCCTGGCCAGGAGGCCAAGGTTAAGGACCAGTGGGTGGGGAAGAGTGGACTGGGTAGTGAGCCTGCATCTGCAGCAACAGAGAGATTGGAAGGCACGGTGGTAGCATGAGATGCCTAGCCCACGAAGGCCATGCTGACCCCACCGGGCAGTCTGAGGTCCAAAACAGAGCAGAATGACGAACAAGAAGGTATGGAAGTCAGAGCGGGGATGTGGGAAGTGTGGAGCCACTTCCTGGGGATGTGGTCTGGGCCTGAGAAACATTTGAAGGTCAAGCTCTCCCTTGCAGGCTTGTCCGTGTCTGACTCCAGAGGTAGTGTTCTGATTCTGACTCTTACTGTTACTCTGGGACTTGCTTCAAGCTTTAACCTAATGGTCTCTCTCACTTAGGGGCACCCCTCTTGTTAGCTAGATTTTTTAATAAAAATCTAAGAAAAGAATGAAAAAACTAGTTAGATTGCCATTAAAAAGAATACTGGTCTAGCCAGTCAGTGATCTATATTGGCCACTCAATATATACTTGGAGTGTGCTGGAAACTTGAGGTGTTGAGAACAAAATGCTGATAGCTTTTTAAAGGGGCTTCAGAGAAGTAGGAAGGGGACACAGACCACAGGTGCTGCCCTTTGAGAGTTGAGCGGTTTGGGTCACATCTGTGGCTTGCTGTGGGAAATGCTTCCAGTGACCAGGGCCACAGAGGCCAAGTGGCAATTTTTATTTTTTTATTATTTTTTTAAAATTTTATTTTATTTAAATTCAACTAATTAACATATAGTGTATTATTAGTTTCAGAGATAGAGTTCAGTGATTCATCAGTTGCATATAACACCCAGTGCTCATTACATCACATGCCCTCCTTAATGTCCATCACCCAGTTACCCCATCCCCCCACCCACCTCCCCTCCAGCCACCCGCAGTTTGTTTCCTGTGGTTAAGAGACTCCTATAGTTTGTCTCCCTCTCTGGTTTCTTCTTACTTTATTTTTCCCTCCCTTCCCCTATGATCCACTGTTTTGTGTCTTCAAGTCCACATATGAGTGAAATCATATGATAATTGTCTTTCTCTGATTGACTTATTTCACTTAGCATAATATCCTTTAGTTCCATCCATGTCGTTGCAAATGGCAAGATTTTGTTTTTTGATGGCTGCATAATATTCCATTGTAGGCATACACCACATCTTCTTTATCCATTCATCTGTCAATGGACATCTGAGCTCTTTCCATAGTTTGGCTGTTGTGGACATTGCTGCTATAAACATTGGGGTGCAGGTAAAGTGGCAATTTTTAAATTTTAAATGTACTCACCTCAAAGTGATATTAGAGTATGTGTCAGGATCTTCTCCACCTACTCTACATAATTAAAGGCCCTATTCTGTCTACGGAGGGTGACTGACCATCCCGGTTGGCCCAGGAAATGATGGTGTTCCCAGAATGTGAGATCTTTAGTTTTAAAACTGGGGAAGTCCCAAGCAAACCAGGCCAAGTTGGTCACCCTGTTACCTGCACGGCCAGGGACAGTTTATCTTTCCTTCTCTCTCAGCAATATTACTGATCTTTGTTCCCCAACCCTTCGGTCTCCTTTTTCCTTCACTCGCATTCAGACCTTTGTCTCTACTTCCCGGGCCTGCCTGATCTTTCCAGGCGTCTCAGGCACCACGGTTTGACACTGTCCAGGATGGCTGATGGTGAATGAAATGCGCCTGCCAGGGGCTTCCTTGCGGCTGAGGACCTTGCCCCTACAGTAGTTTGGGAACTGTCAAAACCACTGCCAGCTCAGATGAGGCAAGAAAAGGCTGTTATATGAGGTGAGGCAGGAGCAGGGAATGGAGTCTCTAAGTGTGCAATGCTTAAGTCCAAACCATCGCTCACAGTGTCAGGGTTCTGGTAAAGCAGGTTGTTAACTGAGGCATGAGCGGGGCCAGGCAAATGGAATCCCCACAGAGGATGCTCGGGTTCGCAGATGTAACTGATGGGCCAGGGCTACCCATCTGCTGACTAAGCACACGAATGAAATGGCAGCACACATGTCTGTCCAGATAAATCTTCTCATTAAGATAAGCAAGTATTTAGGAAAGACATTCAAGGTGCCAGTTGCCAGAGAACATTACTAGCCTGTGCCACGGATGCCATACCCTGGAGGGGATGAGATCTGTTTTACCTTCCCCATCCCGGATGACAGAATCTCTTCCAGTAAAGCCTTTGACCTTGCCGAAGGGTTGGGGAATAATGGCTTTCCCCTTCTTACACATTAGAAATAAGAGAGAGGGAGGTGTGTCAAGAAGATGTTGGGCAGATCCGGCTGCCACTGTGGGTTTGTTCTGGCCAGCCTGGGTTGAAAGTGGTACTTCTGTTGATGAATCTGCTATCACCCCTTAATGAGACTGGTAAAGCTGCAAAATGGAATTCAGCCGGGTTGGGGTGGGTTTTGAAATCTACTTTACGGCTTCATTTAACAAATTACTCATGTTCAGAATACCCGCATAGTTCTAAAAGTACCTGAATGCCACAGGTCAGCTTGTCCTGCCATCTAAGAGTCCCTTCCCCTAAATTTCTGACTATGTGAATGAAAAGGAGTTGGAGGTTTTCATAAATTATAGTCTTGCTATAAATCCTGGCTGAATACACACACACACACACACACACACACACACGCATTCCTACCTTTAAGGTACTTCTAATTTAATGCCTCCTAGATCAAAGCCATCATGTTTGGTTGATCAAGTTTCTGTAGGTGAAAACTGTACTTTAAAATTATATAGGTTCTCTTCTCTAATAACAGAAACATTGCTTTGTTTATGGAAAATTACATAAAAAGAGAAATAATGAAGGGGACATCTGTTCTTTGCATCTGTCCTGTCTCTCCATAACATTCTAGAAAGCCTTTGCATCAATCACATGGGCCTGCCTGCTCTGCCTCAGGAGTGCCCTGAATCTCCCACCGCTTCAGACAGTGATTGGTCCAGGGCTGAGCACCTGATCCAAGCAGAGTCTATCAGAGCCCAGTTTTGGGTGCTGGGAGTAGGTGGAGTTCTCCCTTTCTCTGGGATTCCTGAGGTTTCCTCCAGTTATATTGCTGCTACTTGGGAGCCTGCATGAAGATGAAGAAAACAAGCAAATACGGCCAAGGGATTGTACCGATTGAATGGTGATACCCAAAAATGCATGTCCACCTGGAAGAACCTTATTTGGAAATAGACTCATTGCAGATGTAGTTCATTAAGATGAGGTCACACTGGATTAGAGTGGGCCTCAGTGACTGGTGTCCTTTCTAAAAGAAAAAAAAAGATGCAGAGACAAACACACAGGGAGTGTGCCATGTGCCATTAGAAGCAGGGTTGGAGTGATGCATCTGTGAGGCCAAGGACTCCTGGCAGGAACCAGCAGCTGGAAGAGACAAGGAAGCATCCTCCTCTAGAGCCTTCAGAGAGAGCATGGTTCTGCTGGCACCTTGATTTTAGACTGCTAGCCTCTAAAACTGTGAGAGAAAACATTTCCGGGGTTTTGTGTGTTTTCGTGTGTTTTTGATTGTGGTAAAATATACATAATGCAAATCTTGCCATTCTGTTCTTAAGTGACAGTATGAATATTCACAATGTTGTACGAAATGTCTGTTGTTTTAAGCCACCACGTTTGTGGAGCTTTATTAGAGCCTCCACAGGAAACAAATACAGCGATATAGAGAGAAAAAGAGTCCTGATGATATTGTTTGAATCCCTGGATCCAGCCATGCCTGAATTCCCCTGGACTCACTGATCTGAGGCTGTAAATGTCATTTATCTGCTTCAGTTATTTTTTTGATTGGATTTTGTCACTTCAATTAAAGGAATCCTGACAAATACAAATGGAGTAGGTTAGTGGCAAATGTTTTTATCATTCCACAAATGAAGGTCCTGACACTTCAAGAGAAACTGCCTCATTGAGTTATTCTAGACCTTTTACTCGTCCACTTAGCTCAGGATTCCAGTTCTCTTGTTATGTTAGTATCCATATCCACTTGGGTATTAGCAAATAATAAAATATTTCAGAATACGAGCCAACTCCAAAGACAAAAATTAAGGAACAGCTTGCAAAATTACAGCCAGATTAGAAACCTCATTAAAATGCCAGGTAAGGGCAGGTAGAAGTGAGATGAGAATCAAAGAGTAAGGGAAGAGAGTGTGGTGTGTCTCAGAGAACTACCCAGAAAACTTCTCCATGCATACAGCTGTTCCAAGGCAGCTCTAGGTCTTACTTCTCAGGGATGAAATTGATGATGCATAGTAAACAATTAATTTCTGTTTAATACCAGCTAGTTAATAAAAAATATTTTCACATCCAGGACAATCCCAAGAAGAATGTACTTATAAATGGCACTGATATTTAGCCAACCAACCATGTCCACTGCAACATTTGAATTTAATGGGACTGGTTGCTTTATATTAATTAACTGCAGATTGATTGCTACCTGTATTTGTTGAGATTTCACACAGGTGATTATTGAATAATCGGAGAGCGGTTAAAACTTGTGCCATGATTTCTCTAAGAGCTAGATGATATTACACAGGAAATGAACAGCTATGCTAAAGAACAGTAAAATGGAGTAAAGAAAATGGGGTTTGGCTATATGGGGAGGCCTGGTGAAATCACTACCTGGAGCTAAGTCACAGCACTGGTGAATGGAGAGTGGCCAAAATGGGTTATATCTTGTCTTCATGGACACTGTGGGCTCTGAGGTCTGGGTGGAACAGGTGAGATCAGAAATAGGGTACTGACCAACTATTAGGCCACCACCCAACAAGACTGTCATTCATCCTGTGAGCCAAGAGTAGTGAATTGTCCAGCTTCCCACCTAGATTTGATGGAACATGGTGTGAATACAGCCAAGGTCACAGACTCAAGATGGGATATGGAGGAAGGAGTAGGTCCAAGACCAGGCTCCACAAATGAAAAGCCGAGTGACATTGGGGCCATCTCTCATCTTCATTATTCCCCAGATATAAAATGCGGACGAATAATGGGTTCTCATAAGGCCAAGATATTACAGTGTATGCGATATGCTTTGTGGATCCTAAAGCCCTAAGCCCCAGAAGACTGTTCAGCTTGTTCTTAATGGCCAGGTGGGATGGCTCCAAGCCACAGACACAGACTGCCTGTCTAGGCCTGGCCTGCCTCCTGCACGTTCAGTGCCTTCAAGATGCCTCTAGAGGGAAAGCTTCTGTAGCAGGGTCAACAGCAAATTGAGATTTGTCAAAACTGTTCCGTTCTGAAGTTTCCTGTGTGATTTGACCCCTTTTCATCACCAGCTTGGCTTCGCCCACAAGGTTTGGTTCTGTCCTCCCCTGACTCTAAGCTGGGCCCTTCTGGTTTCTGATCCACCTTGCCCCTGATTTCAGGTTTCTGGCTCTCTCCTCAGAATGGATGACACAGCCCTAATTCAGTTCTGCTCCTTGGATGAGGACCAAGTCCAACACTCAGTCCCCCACTGATAACCCAGAAGGGCCCTGGGTTCTGTTTCTGCCAAGTCCCATCCCAAAGTTTGGACAGACCAGAACACATGGAAGGCTCAACCTGAACTCCTCCCTATTGCTGGAGAGGGAGCTCCATGTTGGTCCCCTTGCTGAGAGTGATCCCAAAAGACTCCGGAAGAACAGGTGGTGGTGGGGAAGGGGATCGCAACATGGCGGGAGGTGGGGTGTAAGTGGGAGGCTCCCCAGGTCCTGCAGAGCCGCATGACTGCCCACACCTCCAGATATGAGTAACCTGCAGGACTGCAAATGTGGGAGGGTAACCCACATTTCCTGACCCAGATTCTGTAACCAAGAGTATCTGTTCACATGGCCAATTAAAGGCTCAGAAAATGACATCCATCCTCACACAGTGGTGGGTGTCTGCCTGAGCCCCTCACCCAAGGTCTCAGCTTTCTGAATCAGGTCACGTTGCCTGCGTCCTCATCTCCTCCCGATCCCTGGGACTCTGTTCCTCCACCCCTGGGGAAATGTGAATTTTCATCAGACAGGAAGGCTTGAGTCGTCAACTGTGAAATTGCTCCCTAAACACCTCCAATGCCTAGTCATATGCAGTATTTAATTTACTTTTAATATTACGGATTTTTTTTTTAAGTGCCACAAAGCTAAAACTCAGCTAAAGAAGAGTTTATGTCAATGCTCATTTGGAGTGCATTTTTTTAAAAATTACCTTGAGAATCTGAGCCATTCCTTTCCAGACAGCTGCGGGCTCCCCAGTTTGATGCTGAGTGGTTTGCTATAAATTAAAACAACATTATACTCTGCTTTTAGGTGATTCTCTAGGTATTTGATGTTTGTATTCACTTGTGGATTTTAAGATCCTTACAAGGAAGGGGAAGAGAACTCATTTTAGGAACACGTATGAGCTGGCTGCCGCCCTTTGTTAATCCTGATCACAACCCGCAGAGGGGCTTTTATTGTCCCCATTTCCAGATAAGTGAGGTTCATAAAGCCAAAGAAATTTCCCCTGGTGAGAGGGGGGACCCAGACTCAACCCAGTGCTGTTTGACTCTTGCCTTTATTTCTTTGGCTTGAGACTTCGTGCTTAAAACACATTATTCTTACTAAATGTTGGTGAAATGAGTAACCGCAAGATTTTCCCATTCTTTGGCAGTTCTGTGCAGCACCCTATAAACATCCCCATTCACAGAGATTTGAGCAGCAAGATTCTGTAGGTGGGGCAGGTTTGCCTGGGCTCTTAATGGGGACTCTGGGGTACAGCAGGATCCCAAAGCTTGGTAAATCCTCAAGGAAAGAGTCCACGATTTTCAATTCAACTTGCCATCTTCGAAATCTCTAGTGATTATGGATCCTGTGTAGTAACTGGGGAATTCTCTTCTAACTGAATTAAAAAGAGGAAAAAGCACCCTGTGATCATGAGTTATGTTTGATAATTGAACTTGACCGTTGTCTGTTTCTTACTTGGAAGTTTCACAGGAGCTGTTACTTGGGTAGAGGGGAGCCAGAGGCCTCATCTGAATCTTGAAGAAATTAACAAGCCCCACAACTGGGCAGCGAGATTGAATCAGGGCCAAGGGGAGGCTGAGGACCCAGCCCAGTCTATACTCTGGGCCATGCTTTCCTGTCACGGATCTGTTAAGGCTAGAATTGCTACTACTGTGTAGTTTTAATTCATGTTTGTGTTTGTACAACATGTCAGCAGTGAACAAAATGTTCACTTGACCCGGATCCTCCCCCTCCAAAGTATATATTATAAGCAAAATATATGGATTAATCAGTCCATCTGAATTCATACATCTTCATTGGTTTAGACATGGGGCATTGTGCTAGAGGCCGAGTGGGAGAGCAGGAAAGAGAAGTGTAGCAGGCAGGGTTCGCCCGCAGGTGGCCCAGAGTACCAGTGGGAGATAAGAAGTGGTCTCCACGAACAAACGCCAGACCTGCAAATGTCCATATCTGCACACCAACACCGACCCTCAGCATCACTGGACCCTACAGCCCACTGGGCATATTTTTGGAGAATATGGGAGCAGGAAGTGGAAGAAAATTTAGTTGAGACACATGGAAAAAGCTTAGGGAAGCTGGGACTGGGCAACCTTCACTATTTCTCACCGGGCTATGTCTCAGCCCTGGGGCTGCTGCCCCATCCTCCACCCATGTCTCTGGCTGCACCTGGACTGGAGTCATCTCAGTCTTTCTCTGCCCAAAGGCCCCCACCATCTATAGAATAAAGTCCGAGGCCCATAGTGTGCCTTGAAGGCTCTCTGTGATTGTCCCTCACCCACGGCAGCTTATCTCAGCTCTCCCAGTCTCTTCGGCACCTCCCTTCCCCGTCATTCAGACTGTGCAGGCAGCAGAGCCGACCTCGCTCTCTCTCACGCGCCCGCCCGCTGCTGCTGGAACTCCTCCCCTTCTGATCTTACCCCCAGGGTGAGTGCTAAATCACTCTCCCCATAAAGCCTTCCTGTCCACCACCAGAGGGAGAACTCTCTCCTCTGCACCCGCTACTTGCCATACTGTGCTATCATCATCAAGCTGCCTTCTTGGCAGGGTAAGCTTCTTGAAGAGAGGGCCTGGCCATTGTCTTATTTCCAGTGCTTATTCCAGAGCCCAGCCCATAGCAAGTGCTCAGTAAGTGCTTGCTGAGTTGAATATGATGGTTTAAAAATAGGATTTGTAGGCTAGCTTAGGCAATGACAGCATTAATAACTTTTTCCCTATGAAAAGAGAATATTCCAGTGAACTTTCAGAACTCATTTAAAAGTTGTAAGAATGAAAAAAATACATGACTAGGATGGATGGCCACCCTAAAACTTCAGAGAAAAGATAAATTACCATGACCGAAGGTTATCAGAAAGGGCTTTGTAAGGCAGTGGGAATTCACTTACCATTTATTGAGTGCCTATTGTGTACCAGAGTTTATGCCAGGTGTTTTGTTTAAAATATGAATTAAAAAAATGGTTCCTGAAGAAGACTCCACAGTCTGGTGGACCAAAGAGATAGTGCGGAGACAGGTCATTAAGTGCAATGTGATAAGTACTCCAACAGTCGCTATTTAAGTTTGGGGAGTTGACATAAAACATGGAAAAGCCATTGGAATTGAGGAGTTGTACTTCTGGTTTGGGACAAATTCAAACTACTCTGGTTAAAATTTCTTTCCTTTGGTTCCTTGGGATTAGCGATCATTTCAAGCCCTGGATGATATTCATTAACTGGGGCCACCGTTATCGCTCATAACTAATATGTAAGATCTGTGTAATTTTGATATTCATCTGATCTGTGTGTGCTGACATGAAGGAGAATCCACCCAGCCTCTATGCAGGAATATCTAATACAGCTCAGGTTCCTCTAGGCTCTCAAGGGCAGGTGCACAAGCTCAGAAGATGCCAAGAGCGCACCCAGAGAAGACAGAACAAGAAAGGTCCTTGAGCCCATCTGTTTCCATTTGGTATTGTTTCTTCCCCACTCACTCCCTGCAACAAACTCATGCAATGAATACACTCTCCCACCCCAAACTTCCTTATCTATTTGCCAAATCTGGGCTAAAGAATTCAAACTTAACCCTGTCGGTGTGGAAAGTCCCAGAAAGTCTTTGAGCAAGGATCTGACATGATAAAAGTGGTCTTCTGGGAAGACTATTGGTGCGTAGTTGGGAAACTCTCCTAGGAGTCTAGTCCGTCACAGTGGTGAGAAGCTAGACTCAAGTAATGGTAGCCGGGTAGAGATGGTATTCATTCTTGGTTTGTATTACATCCTTGACTAGTAACCCACGGGCTGCCTTTTGGACTTTATAAATTAGACTGGGCTCTCTTTAAGTTAATTACCTCTCCTCCTATTATAATTGCTCATTTATTTGTCTCTGTCACGTCAAGCACTGGTCTTTCTTGTTTATTACTGGCTCCCGAGATCCTACGATTCATACCAAAGATGTTCAGTACCTATTTGTTGGTAGATCCCTGACTATATAGGATTGTGAAGAGAGTCCTGGAAAATGTCCCTTTTGGAAATCACAACTAAACTGAAAGAGAGACCTAAATTTACAGATGCTCAAAGCCCATCATGCCCCCATTTTCATCAGCAAGCTTTAAGCTAGGCTCTCATTAAACCAAAAAGCAAAGGACAAGTCAGGCAAATTTGGCTTTTGCTGTTTTAATTTTCTCTTCAGTAATTTTAGCCTCATGGCCATTTGTACATCACAAAGTTTGACAACTCGTCTCCCTGCCTGTTTTGGATGTTAATTATATCTTTGTTTCTAATGACTTCACAGTTCCCATGAGGGCATTTGGCAGGGTTCTGGCAAGGGGTCCAAGGAACAGGCTGGCAATCAGTGTGATCACCATACTTCATTTCCTGCTTGGACTCTCAAACAGTTCACCAGTTCCCCAAATATATGAAGTCTCCTTGCCAGAAAAAAATGAAAGAAAAGAAAAAGAAAAAAGAAAACCCTTGACCCACGTTGGCGTTATAACCAAGTCCCTTGAGTGATCTAAGAAAGCAGCCATTTTTTAAATACTAGCCTGATCAATTAATTTTTCTTAAGACACGACTTCAAGACTTGCCACCCCAAGGCTGTGGAAGCGGACGTTGGAGGAATCACGTGCTGCCTGATAGTAACAGTCAACAGTTACTGGTTCCTTGCTCTGCGCCTGCTGATTTGCAAGCCTTCTACCCACTCAATCGTGAAAAAAAAAAAACACTTGGAATTAGGTACTATTATTACCCTCCTTTCACAATTGAGAAAACAGAGCCTTGAAAAGATTAAATAATTTGTCTAGAAGTGTCCTAGCTTATAAGAGGTGGCTCTGGTGTTTGAATGTAAGTAGTTGACTCGAAGAAACCCCTCCCTCTTACATATTTGGGAGTCGCCCCAGGGCCACATATTTAATTGGTCAAAATGTGCAAACTTCCCTGGCTGAGGTTCATTTTTACTTAATTAACTGCTGGAAACACCCACCGTCAGAAATAGTCTCATTTATTCAAACATAGGCAGATAAGGACTCTTTCATGCATCTCCTGGCTGGGCTGCTTGGGCACCCTCTAAATGAGCCTGGTGGGGGAGCAGAAGCATGACCTCCTCCACAGTAGCAATTGCCCCAGAGGGTAAGCTCCTGGGCGTGGGCCTCAATCCAAGCACCGATTACCTGGCCCCTGGGTTTCAGAAACTAAAATTTTAGCTGTGAAGGTCCACCTTTAATCTGTTAGACACTCTCTGCTTTATCCCATGGATCGGACAGGTCACTGCCCTGCAAAAAGCCTTCAGTGGCTCCCTGCTGCTCATTAAAATGCCCATATCCTTTTTTTTTTCTTTTTTTTTTTGGAATGCCATATAACACATGCTAGAAATTTCCTGAGACATACATGCCCAGGTTATAAAATAATTACAAAGCAACCATCCATGTCAATCTGTGCCATGAAGCAATAGAACATTGTGTCTAGGAGACAACTATTAACAGCTGCTGACATCACAGAAAGAGATCATCAGACTTTATGACCCTCCGGATGGAAGTGCCCAACCACACCGAAAAAGGAGTCTTCCCATAAACACGGAACCCAAATGTGAGCAAGCTCTATATTGAATTGTCAATTTATACAAAATACAGGGGGCAGAGGAACAAGAAATGTTCTAGAGAGACAGTCAGCAAAATCCCGACTTAGGGAAACTCTGGAGGACAAATGGTGTAGTTTCTTCAACACCAAAGTACAAGGAAAAAAAGAGAGGAGGAGAGTACTTACAGGACCTGTCAACCTTGTTTGTGTCCTGGTTTGAACAAAACAGCCATAAAAAACTTTGAGACAATGGAGGACTGATTGCATACTTAATGACATGAAGGAAATTGTTTTAAGTATAATTGTATTGTGCTTATATTAAACTAGAGTCTTTATTTATTGGAGTGCATTCCTATAAAATGTTATGCTTTCTGGGGTTTGAGTGGAAGTGATCCCATGGGGGTTATAGTGGGAAATGGGTAGGGTTTTCTGTGAGACCGTGTGTGGAGGTTTGAGGCGGGGTGACATGCACAGGGTGGTCTATTATACTATTCTCTCTACTTTTGTATGTTTGAAAACATCTATAATAAAAAGGAAGTTCTTGAAGGGGCACTTCAAATGCCTCACAAACCAACGGTAATCTTTCTCCTCTCCGTTCATTCCCAGACTCTTTGTTCTGGAAGCACAGCAAGGCATCTCCACATTTGTTTCTCAGTGCCCTTGCATCTCCTCCTTCCCCACTGCTTGTCAGTACCTTGGGACAAAATCTTTGTGTTCCCTCCTGGTGCCCAGCAAAGTGCCTGGCCGGCAGGTGTTCAATAAACATTTACTGAATTAAATGGAAAAAGACTCCAGAATGCATCAAAAATATCCCTAACAAAACCACCAGCTGCCCACACCTCCAACCAGCCATAGAGGGGGAACCTCTGAGTCAGGGATGATCTCAGTAACGCGCTTGCCCCCCACCCCCTCTTAGGCAGCCACTAGGTCCGGATTCCCTTCCGGGGGGGGGGCTCCCCGCCGCAGACAGCAGCACCCTCAGTAAGGTTTCCTTCCACCTTTGTCCTCTCTGGCTTTTCTCTCT
Organism: Zalophus californianus; assembly: GCF_009762305.2. Lineage (NCBI taxonomy): Eukaryota > Metazoa > Chordata > Mammalia > Carnivora > Otariidae > Zalophus > Zalophus californianus. The sequence continues at coordinate 34,494,032 of NC_045600.1, read as the reverse complement.
GCCTGCCGGAAACCAGTGAGAAAGTTCTACGTGTTTGAGTAAGATCAGGATGTGTTAATGCCTAGCAGTAAGCATTAATGCCCCAGGAGACTGGAGATAATTGTGACCAAATTGTCCTAGAACAATGCTGAGTGCTGGCAATTGCCTGGGACCAACTTTTGCTTCCCATGCCTGGAGTACCCCCCTCCACTCCCCCCAGCAGAAGGGATGCTCTGCAGGCATCAGTGCATTCCAGGAATCCCACTCCCTGTCACCATCGCTAGCTCACCATCATTTCTTTCTCCTTTCATTAGGATTATCAGTTACCATCACGGGCCACTCTTTCTCAGTGTCATTATATGCCATTATATTTATAACAACTGAGTATCATACAATTAAAATAGGCATTTCTGGGGGGGAGAAAACCATCTGAGAATCACAGTGAAACAGCCACTGACTTAAGTTTGAAGTTGGTGTTTTTAATTTTTTTTAAAAGACTTATTTATTGGGGCGCCGGGTGGCTCAGTCATTAAGCTTCTGCCTTTGGCTTGGGTCATGATGCCAGGGTCCTGGGATCAAGCCCCGCATCAGGCTCCCTGCTCAGCGGGAAGCCTGCTTCTCCCTCTCCCACTCCCCCTGCTTGTGTTCCCTCTCTCGCTGCTGTGTTTAAAAAAAAAGATTTATTTGAGAGAGAGGGAGAGAGCAAGCGAGCAGGGGGGAGGGGCAAAAGGAGAGAGAGAGAGAGAGAGAATCCCAAGCAGACGCCCCCCTTCTGAGCATGGAGCCCAATGCGGGGCTCGATCCCACAACCCTGAGATCAAAACCCGAGCCGAAATCAGGAGTCAGAAGGTCAACCAACTGAGCCACCCAGGTGCCCCAGAAGTTGGTGTTTTTTAGAAGCCAACCTGCAATTTGGGGACAGGGTCACAGAAAACACGCCTCTGTCTATTGGAGGGGGTTACTACATTTCATCACTATATTTGAAAAGAGGGTACAACAATTGAAAATGGTACTGAAAAGAGACATGGAAAATAGGGGACTGGCTTCTCACCCTAGGATTCCAAGGGTAGTTTGTGCTGGAGAAAGACGAGACCCAATTAGGAAGGCTGATTTCTAACCATGGTCTGTGCTTCACCATCAACTCAGAAGATTAAAGAAAAAGAAGAAATAGGCCTCATCAAGAGAGATTTCAATTAGAATAAAACTGTGCCCATGATCACAAGCCAGAACAGGCTTTCAAAAGAGGTAATTGAGTCCATTGGCTCATATCTTTAGAAACAGAACGATTCCGTTTCTCCTACATGATCTAAGAACAGGTGCACTCAGGGACATTTGGTGAAACTGGGAGCCTTCCGACTCTGACTCCCACCTTCCTGAATGCTGTCTCTTGCCTAGAGTTCTACATCAGGCAATGGGGCGCTTTTGGACTCCCCCTATTGCCCCACCGCAGGAAGGCTCGTGGACTTACTCGCACAGGAGCGGGTGTGATTTAGCAGCACTTGCCGGGTTCACAGATACCGGCCCAAACCTGAGCCTTGTGACTGCCAGATCCGGCCGAGAGACAGAGCAATGGGCTCACGGCGTCTGGAGCTCACGGCTTTAGTCTTTCACTGTCGAAGGGGTCATGGGCCATTTCAACTTTTCACATTCCGGGTGCCATTGAACTCAGGGTTACCCAAGGCAGGTCCACAGCCTCTCTCCCCACCTGGTTTATGTAAAGAATTTGGGGTTGAAAATGGCCTTATAAATGACCCTTTTATTTTGCAGATAAACACATGGGCTTGGAGAATTGACCTGCGCGAGGCCACGTGCTGGCCGACTCCTTCCACTGCCCAAGATCCTCTCTCTCCTCTGTCACCGTAGACATGGGAGGGAAGATCCACTCTTAGGAAGAGCAGCGCTCAGCTCAGTTCCAGCCACAGGCAAAAGATGGATGAGTTTTGCAAGATGCGAGGTTATTCTTTTTTTCCATCCCCTGAGCTTAAAAGAGTGAAAGGGGTAGACTGGCACTACTGGGACGAGGGACAGAGATCTGCACTTCTGGGAAAGCCCCATGGCAAGTTTCTCCTTGCCCATCGATCCTTCCATTTAACATTTTGCCTATAAGGACCCACTACGTGATGAACGCTATCCTCAGAGGTGCGATAGACAAAGATATTAACCAGATCTCTGGTTTCAGGTAGCTCACAAACAGGAGGGTCATAGGGTCATGTGATACAAACATGTAGACACCTAGGCCCTCAAACAGACCTGACTCTGTGCCTGGGACTACTGGCAAGTCAGAGCCTGAAACCAACCACCTGGGCACAGCTCCCAGCCAAGTGCAACCATTCTGGACCATGAATGATGCATCTATTCCTACCTCTTTCATTAGCTCTTTTTCTCCTTCTCAGAATATTAAGACTGGAATGAACATTGGAGATCATCAAGCCCAATAACTATCTTAGTTACACAGATGAGTAAACCAAGAGAGGATAGCAGAGGTGCTAAATGAATGCCCCTGGGGAGCAGTCCAGCCTCCCTAGGCATGGCCCATGAGCTGAGCAGTTCCTTTCCCACTTCTTCTGTTTCAACATCCGGAGCCAAGCCCCAGTGCAAAGCTGGTTTTCAGGCAGAAACCTGCTAAATGTGGACACACTGAATTATTCATATTTGGGCTCATAAATAATGTACTGGGTGTTAATATCAAATGTATAAATGTATCCATAACCCAAGGGGTGATTAGTCACTGTTTTATCTTGCCCAGAGGTAACAGATTACCTGGCCTGGTGTCGCTGACTAGCTTCTGTCCTTGGGGATGGCTCCCCTGCAGAGCACTATGCCCTTCCCATCTCTATTAGTCTGATGAGAAATAGCAGATGTCTATGCCAGGACACAGTACTACAGAGCCCCGGTGTACTTTCAGCCCCTAGCTCTTGACCCTGGCTGCTTTGGTTAGCATCCAGTGGAGGTGTGTGAGGCCTCCCATGCACCAAGGCAGAAAGCAACTACTTGACACTAAGACTCAGTGTCTTGTAATAATAACACACCCTAAATCCTCAGGCCTCCTTCCCTCTGCCTCACAGTGGTAGAGAATCTACCTAGATGGCTTCATTTTAGGTGGACAATTTATAGCAAATGCATTCTCCTCAGCCATCTTTTGGTTCACATTTTACTACTGTGTAAAGATAATCAGGAAAGTGTAGGTCCTTATTTGAAGGTTAGGCACTGAATTGCATTAGGGGTGATTTGGGGAAATGGTAGTCTCTAAAAGATTGTTCCAGGACTAACTTCCTTCAAAGGAAAGAACCAGAATGGAAGATACTGGTCCAAGAGATGGCAAAAGTAACCTAGGTTTCAACTTTGGTCCAAGCCAGGAGAAGAGAAGAAGGGACAAAGGGGGAAAGAAGGAGGGAAGAAGAAGTTACTATCTCTGAGGTAAAAAGAGAGAGAGAGAGAGAGACAGGAAGAGGAATCACACCAGCCTTGAGGTCTTTAAGACTAGACCTTTGTGTCACACTAATGAACACCTCACTGGTCACCAAAGCTCTTGCAGGTCCCTGTAGCCCAGGCCAAACACAGTACAAGGGTCTTGTTTCTCACTTTTGTCTCTGAGGCTCAAAGTCAGATCTCAATCCTCAAAATTTTATCCCTAGAGGCAAGAAGCAACAGTGCCCTTCTCCACTGGAAATGGAGTGAGGGAGCCCTTGAGCTCCTCCTAGGGGCCAGAATGAGCCTTAAGCCTGTGGAGGAGACTGGGGTGTTCACCAGGGTTCTGCCCACCACCGGCATTTTGTCCCTGGTGCTTGGTCCTGGGGACAGGAGCACCCACACTGATCAGGAGGTCCCCTGCTGGTCCCTGGTCCCTGGAGAGGGCCACTGGGGGGCAGAAGGGCCTCTCCACCGGGCATCCTGCTAAGCGTTGGCTCTGGGCCTCAGCGGGGCTCAGCGGGCAAACTGGTGCACGTGCGTGGCAGCCTCAGCGGCACCCACTCTTAACGGCGGTGTGAAAACAATAGCATTGTGTCATTATTACAGGGGGCACTGACAGGTTGATGCAAAAGCTCATTTCCGACAAGACTGAGAATGAAAATGGCTCAGAAGGGAATGGGGAAGTGTCCAGGGAGTCATAACTGTTATGCTATCAAAGAGCTTCGACAGTGGATAACTGCTGTGATTTCATCAGCCCAAGCCCAATTAACCCCTGCAGAGCTGTCTACTGACGACGCTCGGTGTGGGATATGCTCATGAATGTGAGAAATGCTCATGAACGTGCATGTCATGGGGCCACACAATCTGATAGGTGAGGCCCCTGTCGTCATCTGGTACCCACCAGAGACCCCCTCCCAAGGACCAGGGTGGGGGAGGAGTCAGCCAGACTGTCTGGTGTCACCCAGTCTGGGTAAGAGGCGATGAAGGAAGAGGGCTTTGGACGGACGGAGCCCAGGACACCTTCCTGGGAAACTGCACCTTCCATGGCCCCTGCTGCTTAGGAGTCTGCCTTCTACCAAGTGGCTCTGTTCCCTTCCTCTTAGGAAGAAATCAGCAGGCCCAGAAGAAGCCACCAACCTAAGCGCAGCCTCTACCCAGGCTGCTCAGACTGAGGCCCAGCAGGTAAAAAGGCCCAGAGCCCATCAGATTCCCTCCTCGTGTTACCTCAAACGAAAAGATGTCAGAGCCTGGGCTGTAGGCGGATGGAGCCAAGGTCATGAGGTTGGAAAAGGCCATGATGGGCCAACGCAGGGCAGAGGGGAGAAGGAGCAGAAACCACGCGCTCACAGAGGGGGCAGCTAGAGAGAAGAAAAAAACAAAACCAAACAACGGAGCAGAGAGACGCTGGGAAGAGATGGGCAGCCGTGGGGGGAGAGGAGAGCGCCGCTGCTCCCCACATCTCACCTGCCTTGGATCCCATCACTTCTCACAGGTACACATCCAGCGTCTCTCCAGGTGAAACTGTGCAGTGACCACGTCCACCTCCCCTTTGCTCCAGATGATATGAACGAACCTCTGTCTCTGGCAACCAAAAATGCTTCCGTGGAAGAAAGTGGCCTAGGGAGGAAAGAGCCACCTTTCAAATAAAGCCATAAAAAACCACATTCAGACAACAAGATGTCGCCCCTGGTCATGAGCTGGAGAAGCTGAAGTTGACCAGAGCAGGGTCCAGAAGAGGCAAGGGGCGCCCAGGACAAAACATTCCAAACAATGTGTGCTGATTGCCCACTTTTTCCCCCTTTCCAATCCATTACAAACTGATTTTCCAATTCGTAAAATGCAGTGACAATGTGGTGGCAATGTCAGATTGCTGTAAAAACTAGCGCCTTCACTCAGGGACCTCGCACCGCTGGTCACACATGCGCAGAACCAGGTAATCCTGGTCTGAGAGATTGTCGCAGTAGAGCCGAGGGGTCTAAGGCTTCTCGTTACGGGCTGTCAGCTACAGCTGGTGGCCGAATAGAGTTGGCGCCAAGAGGTGGCTCTCACTGGGGGTGGTGTTGCTCCCTGCCCCTGCCAGAGGTGCGCAAAAAGGGATTGTCCTGCCCTAATGCCAGAAGCATCCCCGTTGACAAACATTGGTTTGTGCTTCCAGATCAGGACGAATGCCATCCTCTGTCAGAGATGCCGCGGCAACCCCCCCGTCCCCCGACAGACGGCCTGTTCGCCAGCATCTCTGCCCAAGAGCACTAGGGATCCTGGGCCCAGGACAGGGCTGACGGGAGGGTGTTGGAGGGGGTGGAGCAGAGCTCTGCGCTCAGAGCCGAGTGGAGACAGAAGCACCCAGGGACAGATAACGTAACCTTTCACAAACTGCAGTGGCTTAAGAATTGTCAGTTCAGACAGAACTGCCTACATCCGTTTAATTAGATTTTAATTTCTCTTTACACGTTTGGTTTTCAAAGATTCTAAGAAGTAATTATTTCCAGTATCAATTGACGAGGAGGAACAATCCCCAACTTAGAATAAGCAGCTCATGGAGGACTCTGTCATCCCTGTGCAAACACCAGTGACTTCCAAAAGCTGCAGAGCTGCCTCACAGAGGCCCCGGGGCCCCAGGGCTGGGGGTTGGGGGAGGCAGACACCTGCTTGGGAGAGGGCATGATGGGGCCATGTGGGAGGAGGGGGAGAACTCTCCTGCCTCTGTCGCTTCAGAGTCTGAGGATAATGAAAGAGGGGACAGAAAGTCCAGCGGTCCCAGGCATGATGGGCCAGTGAGCGTAGAGATAGAAGCAGCAGGACCTTATTGTTTGGTGTTTGGTGTTTGGTGAAAAACTGTCTATGCCTGGATGAAAGTGAGATCCTCTCCGCTCTGAATTGTCTTACGGAAAAGACTTCATTACCTTCTAATGGAACCCTTACAAAGTGCCTCACATTAGAGGATACGTCCTTCGGATACCGTATTTGGAACCCCAAACACGGAAGAAACCACCCCAACCAATATCAGTGAGTCACCTCTGGTGGACTCAGTGGAGAAACAGGAGACAAAGAAATGTAACGGAGGGGTGCCCGGGTGGCTCAGATGGTTAAGCATCTGCCTTCGGCTCAGGTCATGATCCCAGGGTCCTGGGATCGAGCCCCGAATGGGGCTCCCTGCTCAGCGGGGAGCCTGCTTCCCCCCTTTCCTCTGCTCTCCCTCTGCTCATATTCTCTCTCTCTGTATCTCTGTGTCTCGAATGAATAAATAAAAAAATCTTTAAAAAAATTAAAAAAAAGAAATGTAATGGAGCTTAAGCTCCATTAAATTGCTGAGTGGATAATCTCACAATTTCAGCTCCATTATTATTTAGCTGTTATTTATTAGTCCTAGCTCCATTTATTATTGCTGAGTGGGTAACCTTAAAATTCCAAGTGTGGTCATCATTGTAAATAAGCTTTTTTTGAGCCTCACTTTAAGGGACAATGTGGCAAGGGGCTGGTAGGTTATAAATAACAAGAATATGCTCACAGGCAGGAATAATATTTGCAATATCTAAAAACTGCTCAGAACAAAGTGTAGATCAATCAGAATGAAGCAAAGGGTAAGCCTCGCCTACCAGCAGACGGCCGGCCCTGCCCACAACACACAAAGACGACCAACTGCCTTGATGTTATGCAAATGTATTTTTTGTGGCATGGGATAAAATTTCCAGCAACCACATGATACCAGCATTGAAAAACCAGTGTATTTAGATCAGTGAAGAGCCGTGCAGGTGATATGGGCCAGGGACCTGGGCAAATGGCCCCGAATGAGGCTTCGGGGATGTGAAGACAAGAATGTGCTGGATGCGTGTGAGAAGTCAAACTGAGAAGTCTTGTGGAAGATGAGAATGGAAAAAGCAATGTTTCTAAACTAATTTGCTACTCTGCATAATGCATGATTTTAAATGTATATGTGTGACTAAAGAATTAAATATGAGTAGTTGTTTTGATTATATTATTTATATTTCTAAAAGCTCCTATATCCAAGTTGGTCAAAACTCAGTGGGATTCCTTTCAGCTGTGTATTTGGGCCTTTTCTTATATGTTGGCACATACGGTGTTTGACGACTGGATGGCCAAGACAGAGTGAATGCATTTTATGTGGATGCCCAAACCACCCTAAATCTAAAGCATTAGAATCCACGGGGGGAGCTACTTTATCTATAGACACTTACAGGTTCCACTCTGGAACAAGGAAATCGGAAGTTCTGGAGGTGGTGCTCAGCTTCTGGTACTTTGGAAAGCTTGAACACTGATTCTAACGTACTCTAAAAGGTTACTTCACATATCCGCGACAGCATCCTTTTGGAGGGGGGCATTCAGTGAAGGTTAGTGGTTAAAAGCAAGGGATATGGATGAATTCAAATCCTGGCTTTTTCACTAACTAGCTGTATGACCTGATAAAATTACCATACTTTTCTGTGCCTCAGGTTTCTCATATGTAAAATGAAAATTAAAAAAAGAAGACCATCGGCGAGCAGTTTTTATGAAGATTAATGAGTTAATATAGAAATAGTGCATAGAACCATGCCTGGCACAAAATAGGAGCTCAACCCATGCTAGCCTATAGGACCCCCAAGGTCGAGTAGAGCAGATGGGTCTCCTACTGCCCACCTGCCCTCCCAGCCATGGCATCTGTACACTCTGCCCTACCACAGTTCATCATTTAGCATGGCACTTTTTAAGTAGAAGAGACAATGAATGGGAAACTGGAGTGGATGTGGAGAACTGGGGGTATGGCTTCAACACAATGCCACATAGCTATCCTCACACCCCTGGGCAGTGACTGGAATGGGGAAGGCCAGATGGCATCTGGGGGAAAGAGAGCAGCCAAGACAGCCACTTTAACCTCAACACACAGTGAGGCTCGTTTCTTCAGAGCATCTAAGCCCCGCACCCTTCACTACTTCCTGAGTGGCCATTCCTGCTGTCATCCATTCTCTGGTCAGGGATTGTGGCACCATTTCTATGTTTAGAGAGGCTTATGCAGCAGCCCCATGCTTGAGGGGTGACCTTTCAAGGCTCTTGCTGTGAAACATGGCTCCTTTGAGACTCCAGGGACACTGGTTTACGTGTAGGGGTGGCTTATTAGACGGAATCATGCATGTCAAAAGATGGGTGTGTCCTGGGGGCTCTGCTCACTATAGCACAGTGAGAGGCAGGCTAGATAGCACTGTGGTTGGGAGCAGGCATTGGGAAGCCAATCTGCTTGGATTCAGTTCCATTACTAACTAACTGTGATCTTGGGCAAGATGCTTAACCGTTTTGTGCTCAGTTTCCCCATCAGAAAAAGGGGTTTTGTGAGGACTAAATGAATTAACAAATATGGAACATTTAGAACAATGTCTGGCACATAGTAAATGATATATGAATATTGATTGCTGTTTTTATAATTTTATGCTGTGAAGATGTCAGTCTCTTATTGGACACACATTTTGTTTTTAATTTCATTTTCCTTTCCTTTCAGATCCCACTAAATCTCAAAGAACAGGTCACTGTGGCATCTCTAATCCATGTCAAGTTCTTCTTCTGTGTTTTAATGAAGAGCTTTTAGAAATATCATTGTATGCCAGGGAGTTGTCACTCCTAGCACATTACCAAGTCAATAAAGTTGGAATGAAACGCACACCATCCATTTCTGGCACATTCTTCATATATCCGGGGATTTAATCTGCCATAATAGGTAGGACATAGTCCAGCTGTGGGGACAAGACAAAGATACAAATGGTACAAATACGATCAAGAGAGGTACAAACCATGTAATGGGAGACCAAAGAGAGAAAGGATCCCACCTGGTGGAAGGGCCATGTGAAGGGGGTAATGTTCAAGATAGCCCTTCGAGAATGATGGGTAAGATTTTATCAGGTGGGGTTGGAAGAGTGGGAAAGAAAGCAATCCAGACTTATTAGGTAGCGAGAATAACATATGCAGAAGTCTGAAGATGGAGAAGTACCAGAAGTCAACTCAATTTGATTGATGTGTAAGGTGCAATGGGGAGGAGTTGGAAGATAAGGTAGATCAGGGCTTTGTCATAAAAGACCTTTGATGTAGGGGTGAGTAATTTATACTTAATTTGTCAGTCAGTGGGGAGACAGTGAGAGTTTGGTTAAAAAAATGTTTAATCACAGCTGTGCTTGAGAAAAAGGAATTATTCTCATAAGATGACTCAGAAGGGAGAGAGGCGAGAGGTAGAGAGACTGGAGAGGAGGTTGCCAGACTATTTCAGATGAGAATTAATGTGGGTTTAAACAAGTGTGGTTGTGAAGGAACAAGATAATGGAAGCATCCAAAGGACATGATAATGGATTGATCCTTAGGGGAAAAGGAACAATCAAAGAGAAGCCGAGGTCACCAGCCTGGGAAAATAGAAGACTGATGGAGTGATTAACCAAAATAGTAAACCAAGTGGAGGAACAGTCTGGGGAGGCTGGTGAATTAGGGTTGAGGTGCCGGATAGAGAGGTAGGTAAATGGAGCTGGAGGACAGGAAATTAAGACCCAGTAGTTCACTAGTCCCATAGCTGTGCTGCTTTCTCCCATATCTGTAGCGTCTAACTCTATGCTTAACACAGAGTAGGTGCTCAATAAGTGAATGACCCCAACTGGAGAGTGATCTCCATGAGAGTGCGAGCCAAAACCTAAAGAGAGTCTTATCACAGAATGAGCAAAATGCAAAGGGAAAACTACCGAGAACCTGCATGCACATCTAGGGACACCAAGGAGAGAGGAGAAAAGAGCAGAGCAGTGAAGAAGTAAGGTTAATGATGGGTTAAGGCAATCAGGGTGAGGGAGAGTTTTGAGACAGAGAAGAGGTAAGTGGAACAGGTTGAAAATGCAAGAGGAGGGCTGTGCCTGGTTCCAAGCAGCCAGGATAAAGCAGCACAAGGTAGGTGGCTTAAAACACAGATTCATTCTCTCACAGGTCTGGAAGCTAGAAGTCCAAAATCAAGGTGTTGGCAAGGTCATGCACCCTCTGAAGCTCTAGGAGTGGATTCTCCTCTGCCTCTTCCCAGCTTCTGCTGGCCCCAGGCATTCCTTGGCTGGTACAGCATAACTCAAATCTCTTCACATGAGTGACTTCTCCCTGTGTGTCTCTGTGTCTTCACATGTTCCCTTATATGGCCACAGTCAAATTGGATTAAAGGCCCACCCTACTCCATTATGACCTCATCTTAACTGATGATGTCTGCATGTTAGGTCACATTCTGAGATACTGGAGGTGAGGACTTCAATATGTCTTTTACAAGGACATAATTCAACCCATAGCAAGGACGGAGAGAGACTAGTGTGTTTGGCAGTAGGAGGTGGCTGGCAGGATTTGTGAGGATGCTATTTGGCCCAAAAAGTGGGGAAGGAGACCAGATGGCACTGAGTAAAGGGGGTGGAGGGAAGGAGAACAGCATGGCAATAAGTGGAAAGTGAGATGGAGGCGTGAGGGGGCATTTGTCCAGGTCTATTCTATGTGTGATCTTTCCTTTTCTGCAGGTAATGGTTGTGCGCTCCACAAAATGTTTTGCTTTCACACCACTAGCATTCATTCCATGATTCAGTGAGCATGTGCTGCCTGGTGGGGCTGTGGGTCTTGACATCAGAGCCTCTTTACTCACAATTCTAATGGCCAAGATTGGTTCCCATTTTGGTTCAAGCAACTTCTCTTCTTGTCTAACCAGATCACCTGGTTGTTTACACAGGTTTGTATCATTAGGGTTCCTTTATCACTGGAGCCCAGGCCCTGAAATGGGGACAAGAGCATCTGTCTGACATGGTCCCACTTTTAGGTGACATGAGGACTGGGAGGTAAGGCCTTGTGAGAACATAACAACCAGAATGTACCAGCGCATGAGTTAAACACAAATGATTAGCAAGTACGAGTCTGAAGATCTCTTAATGAATTCAAGATTAGCAATTGAAAATTATGACCCACTCCAGACAACAATGAGGCCAGATTGATCACACGCTCCTCTCCAGAGTTTCAGGAACTTTTCGTATCCACCGGTTCTCTGCAAATCCACAGACACCATCTGAGCCTCACCCACCTTCCCCAGTGTAGGTGGTGGTAGCCAGATTTCTTGGTGATCTACTGGACTAAAGTCCCTAGGGAACTCCATAAACTGCTCATTTTAGTTCATAAATACCCAACTTTGTCTTCTTGACAATCTTTAATTGCATGCTTGTTGTGTTATTAAGAACTAGCTCGTATTCATACATAATAATGCACCTGGTACAGTGACTGACACATAACTTGGTCAACAAATGATTCTTATTCATATTATCAAACTGATAGGAATTCAGGAAGGCTGGATGGGAAATAAAATTGCATGGTCAGCCCTAAGATGAGCTCAGAGCCTCCTCTGACCACTAAGATTTTCTTATAGGGTTAAGCTCGTTGTTTGTGGCTCCTGTATTCCTCTAGAATGGGTGATACTTCTTAATAGACATCTGATAAGCCCACCCCATAAGTTAGACATAGCTTAACCCTCAGGCTTTGGACCCAGCTGGGCCTCCAAAAGATTGAGGATCTTCCACATGTTGGAGATAGGGATAGGGCAGGGGGAAGTGGGGAAAGGAGAGCACAGGAGTCTCTAGCTTCCACAAATACTACTCAATGGCCCAGCATTTGAGAATTTCCCCCCTGCTTTATAAAAGTGGCTTCCCCAAGAGAAGCTACACATGGAATCATCTAGATGAGTTGGGTGTTGCCTATTGAGACATTTATTTTTCTAGAGAGCCAATCAGTAAGGCAAAGTGGAGGTTACCCCCTGAAAAAATGTTCCCTAGTGTATCTTTGGAAAACACAGAGATGGCTGAACTCTCAGCCTAAAGAAAAACTGAACTGCTACCTGGAAACCATTCCATTTTTCTTCCTTTCCTCCCCACATCTCCTGGGCCCTTTAATGCTTTGCAAAGTCAAATTTGTTCAGATTATGAAGGCAGTAACCTGCAAGATTTACTCCAAGGCTTGGAGGAGGACTCCTGCATAATCTATGACCAAGCTGTGGTAGCCGTAGGCTGCAGGTGGGTCTGCTCCAACCCTCTTTTCTTTCTCCTTCAAACTAGACTCATTTTGCAAGGAGGAACCCCAAGAAATTCACCAGGCTTAATAGCACTCAGAACCTGTGGAAGAAACCAAGATTCTTCAGCTTAATTGGGAGCGTGGAGAATACAACTTGACTGCTGAGTTTGAGTGAGTTGACCAGGCAGCAAACCAGTAGTAGGCACATGATTATTGGGTGCAAATGCCTTCTCTCCCTTCAGCTGTGTTTAGTTTGCAACTAGCATCTGTTTTGCTGCATCAGAAAGAGCAATTTAAGCAACTTATTTTTGTCCTCTTTTGGCCCAGTGTACTAGGTGAAGTAGAATATGAGAATCATGAAATGAGGGTCCATTTTCAGTCCTTATATGGCCTGGTAGCTACACATAGGCTCCTCTTCCCACCGCCTATTATGTCTCAAATAAACTATATGAGCATTTCCTGTTGCACTGTCAGAGGTGATTTTGTCCTGTTGGTGATAAGCTTTTTGGGGCCATTCACATGCTAGGGTATTTGTGAGCTCTGAGCCATTTCTGGAAGATTGCAGCCCCTTCTTAGAGGTATTGTCTGTTGCCTTTGGAAAATCTCTATGTCAGAGTAGCTGGGCCATATACGATGGGAGCCTATGACCTTGACCTAGAGTCTTAAACCCACCACAGCAGAGATATGCTCTTCCACATTGCCACGCCCCTTTGAGTTGGACAGAGCTAACTAGTCACTTGGTTGTGAGTGGAAGTGTTATATGTCACATATTTATAAGCAAGCTAGGGCTTGACCCTCAGTTTTCTCTTATGCTTCCTGCAAAGGCCTTAGAGGCCTTGTCTTTTAGATGATACAACTAAATTCCATATGCATGTAATTTCCTTGTAATGTATAGCCTGATGTAAACCATGGGGTGGGGTAGTTAAGATATCTGGGAAGTTTGGATTCTGAATATATCTCACTAGCTCTTTGTTCTCACTAGTCAGCATTCCATTCCTGGTGTGTGTGGTGTATGAACATGTGTGTGTGTGTGTGTGTGTGTGTGTGTGTGTGTGTGTGTGTGTGTGTGTTGTATATATAGAGGCATCACTTACCCAGAGTCCTAATGCATGGTAGCAAAAATCAAATTTTGAATGAAATCTGAGGGGGGGATACCAGCTCAAGTCGGACTATATCCAAAGCAAATAATCAAATCGTGAACATATAAAATAAAAATTGGAGGCAGTGAGAGAACCAGATGAAGACTGAAAACTCAGGGAGAAAGGGTCAGAACAAGTAAGATAAATGGAGGTTTAGAGTTTTCCTAGAACCATGGTCAATGTTCCCAGCTCACGTTTTATGTGCTTGTAGCATGTGATTTTATAGGCGGTTCAAATTCATGGAAGTGGCCCAGCTGATAGACCCTGACTAATAAGCTGAGATTAGAAATACTGACTTGACTCCCCACCATCTCCATCTCTATCCCCCATCAGCTGTATCAACTTCTAGCCTTGAACTTCTCTTTGTCAAATTGACCCAGCTTTTCTGAAGTTGTTTTGTTGTTGTTGTTTTGCTTGAATATGTCATTACCAGGTATTACCATGGATGATGAGAGTATACTCCTAGATCTACTCTCTGTTACCCGCAGACTCAGGTAGATGCCTACTCAAACTTTGGTTCAGATGTGGAGACTCAGATGTGGAGACTGACAATGGCCCCTGCGCACACAAAGAGGGTATGAAATGGTTTGGATTATGTAACTGAGGTCTTCGAGGAGGGCAGGGCAGGCCAGGCCACTCAGGCAGCAGTGGGGTGGGGGAAGGGAGATGCCTGAGAAAGAACACAAAGCATCCAGCACAGAGATTTTTTTTTGTGGTGGGGAGTAGAGCCGGAGTGAGAGTTCCTGTATAGGCACCGGCTTGCTGAGTGTGAATCCCTTGCCCCCACCAAAAGAGGGAGCACCCAGGCTTTCTTATCAGCTGCTGTGGGCACAAGAGGAAGAGGGAGCGGTGAGGCTTAAAAGCTGTCAGCAGTCAGAATTCAACAGCTGGGGTCAGACTCCTCATTCCTTTGCCATAACAATGATCTCTCCATTGGTATGAGATAGCAGCCCAGCTTCTGCCTGGTATAAAGTATGACTCATACTTGATACGCTCCCTTCCCAGCGCCTCAGTGCTCCCCAGCAAGTCTTGCCCCGATCTGGTCTTCTCCCCAGGTTCAACTCTGGCCTTATCTTTCTCTGCCCCCCAGTCTGGGTTTTGCCCTACCTTCACTCCTAATGCTTCACCAGCTTGGCTTCCTACATGCTCATCTTACTCTGGGGACAGTAGTTAATTGGAGGAAAGCCCTTCCTGTTAATTACAGATAGTAGTGATTAGAAGGAAGCAAGATTTTATTTTTTGAGGATTAAAAAAAGAAACCCAGAAAATAGAAAAGTAGAAAAGGAATGAGGGATGCAGAGGGCAAAGTAAGTGGCTCTATGAACAGAGACAGAATTAAACTGCATCCTTTTGATCTAATGGCTCTGGGTGATTAAAGATATCTGCTGTACCAGAAGAATTCTGTTTCCCTTAGGCCATTCTATCTGGTGCCTTCATGATGAGGCCTGCAGGAAGATGGGGGAGTACAAGCCAGTGGATGTCAAATTTTGACCAACTATTTAGGTCTTTTATCCCTATGACTCAGATTTGGTTGCTTGTCTAAAGGAAGCTGGTTGATGGCCAGGAGTTTTTGTTCCTAGCAGAAATAAGCTTGCAAAGCTCCCCCCTATTGTAGGCTTTAATTGGCCTTCTCTTTTGTGTACATGTGTGAAGACATTCTTCTGCCTTCTTTGTAAATACTTTTCTTTTCTCTAGAGCAGAAAAATGGCCTCAGCCTTTTAATGGATTTTACATGCAGAGAAGAGAAAGAAAATGATTTTGCAAGACTCTCTCCTCCGTTGACTTGCAACACAAAGAAACATCCACCTCAGCCCAAGCATCTTAAGAGCTAAAATTGGCTGCTTCATCAAATGGAGGAGAGATGAGGGGAAAGAAGTGGGGGGAGACGTTCAAGTCATTTGGTCCCTAGCTGACTTTCTCATTTTAAGACTTTCTCTTTTCTTCATACTTGTCATTTTCCTGTGGCCATTTCTACTTCTGTGGGATTTACTTGTTTTTTCATGTACTCTTTAGTTGTTGAGCTGAGTTCACCTGTTTTCAGGTCTTATGTTCTTATTTGGATTCCGATAAACTGGTAAGGAAAGTTTAGGAAATAACGCCCCCCCCCCCCACTGTCATAATTACAAAATGTCATGGTGCTCTTAAAAGACAAACACATGCACACAGTTATTTAAAACTTGACTCTGGCTGAAAATATCTTTCTGGGCATCAGGTGATAGCCACAAGGATAGCAGGCATGAGCAAGATAGGTAGTCTTAGAAGTCAGAGGGGGCTTTGGCATTAAAACGGTATTAACAATGGAGTTCTGGCCAGAGGACACAGGAATACATGAAGCCTGCCCACATTAATTATCTCTCCCTGCAGGTGAGGTGTGCAAGGGAAATATAAGCACGGGACAATGGTTGGTCAAGGCGATACTTCACGACAGCTGGGGCTATTACTCTAGGACCTGGGGCCAACTTGAGGGAACTAGATTAAGTCCTGGGGTACCTCATTTGTCCTAGGCTAGAGAATTAAGTGACTTTGTTGTTTAATCACAAACATCCATCAGCACCAGAGAAAATGGAACCAGAGAAAGAGCAAGGAAAAGTCAAATCAATGCCCAGGAGTCTGGTCAATCAGATCCATGGTTCCCCTCCAGGGAGTAAAGAAAAGATGTTGAAAGTGGTCCCAGATGCCTTCATCAGGAAGACCAGGAAAGAAGCATCTTGAAGGCTTGGTGTCTCTCATAGGCAAAAATTTGTCACTCTTTTTTTTTTTTTTTTTTTTTTTAAGAGAGGGAGAGAGGTAGGGGAGGGCAGAGAGGGAGAGAGAGAGAATCTCAAGCAGGCTCCATGCCTAGTGTGGAGCCAGATGTGGGTCTCGATCTCACAACCCTGAGATCATGATCCGAGCCAAAATCAAGAGTTGGATGCTTAACCAACGGAGCCACCCAGGTGCCCCTATCACTCTTTATAGCAAAGCCCTCACCCCTCTTTGTCCCTCTCTGCCTCCTCCTTCAATCTATCTCTAAAGTTTGGCTTCATATCTAATACCTAACCCAAGCCCTCTCACCTTTTAGGATAATTCACTGTATTAATTTCTTCCAGACCCTCCCTTCATTTCAGAGAGTGTTTTTTCAAGAAACCTCCCCAAATCTGCCAGGAGGTATCTGTTTTCTCCTTCTCCCCACATTTACACATCCCTTCAGGATCTGCATATGTGAAGCCATATTCACTACTGGCCACTCTCATTTTCTGTTTCATACCATAACCCCCTCACTGTGCATGTGGGGAGGAATGGCATCTTTTCTGTTTTTTTGCAATCCTCTCTGCATTGCTCATGTACTAGTCGTTTGTCACAATGCTTATTTTTCACCCCTGGACATGTCAGCTGCAAGCCCTGCTTATGTTTTCTTCATTCTAGGAAACAGAATGAAGGAGCACCCCCTAATAGAGTCTTGTGGCAAGGACAAAGGAACCATGCAGTGGTTCTTGAAACTTCTGCTTGGATGAGGCACATAGCATGTTTCAAGTGCTCACGTTCTATTGGCCAAAAAAGTCATATGGCCAATCCCTGTGTCAATGGCATGGGAAACTATAATCCCTTTATAGGGACAGGAGAATGAATAATTGGGAACAGTGATACTTCCTGTCTCAGTTCTTGAGTAGGGTTGAGTGTCAGGTGCCTTTTGAATGACAACCTTCTGGTAAATTCAGTAATTGGCACCAATACAACATTGGTTATTTTTCATTGGAAGATTTGTCTAAAGCTCACCTCTTATAGTTGAAGATATGTATTTTGTTATGAGATTCTCTAAAATACATGATGTTTCCCAGTCCTCTTAAACCAATGCTCCTACACATAATGCAGCTTTTTTCTCAAAAGATTTGGGGTTGTAATTATGACCATCAACTTGGACTTTATTACAATGTAGTGATACTCCTTGGGACTGTTAGGAAGTATCGGGCTACGTGCCTCTGCTTAAAGAGTCCCAGGCCACTCTGCTTTTGGAGCTCAAGGCTCCATCTTATTAAAGTTTTTCTGTCTCTTCCCATGACATTGGGCTCTCAGCTGTTATACCTTGATAAAGAGAGAAATCTTCCTCTAGCCCTTGTTACTCAGTAACATCAGCATCACCAGGGAACTTACTAGAAATTCAGAATTGGGGCCTCACCCCAGGCCTTCTCAATCAGACTCTGCATCTTAGTAACCTCCCCGAGTGCTACATATGCACACTGACCCTGGGGAAGCAGCCCAGGGGTTCTCAACCTTGGCTGCATATCGGTATCACCTGGGGAGCATTATAGGTACTGATGTCAGGGCCCCGGCCACAGTGCCTGGATGTAATTGGTCTAGGGTGTGGTGAGGGCACTGGAGGGTTAGAAGCTCCCCAGATTCTAATGTGCAGCCAGGGCTGAGAACCACTGCTGTCTGGAAGACTTTCTCCTAGCTGCCTGAACCTACTGGTTCAGTGATCAGAGAAGCAAATGTATTTGCCTCCATGCAACTGCATTACTGACCACTATTAGCCCCAACAAGGGCTGGAGGAGCCTGACCATACAGAAATAATAATAGAAGCCCAGTTATTAAGGAGCCGCTACAGGGCAGGAACATTATCTCTAATCCTTACCGCATACTGTCACCCTGATTTAAATTTAAGAAACTGAGCCTCAAAAAGGGTGAGCAACTTCCCAGTCACACAAATGGTAGAAGTGGGTTTTGAATTAATCTGTTTTCAAAGCCAGAACCTTTTTATCCCAAACCCAGGGAACTTTTGCTCCCAACCTGTGTGAGCTATAATGGGTGGACCTTGGAACACCTACGTTGGCTCCTCAGAGGCCCTTATCACTGCCTTCCAAAGTCTGGGTTGGGGTCTGGTTGCACAAGGCTACCAGGTGAGAGATCACTCAGATAAGTGACCTGTATGTGACTCCTAATAGTTCCTTAAAGTGTGCCAATTCACAGAGGGGTAAACGGATCACCAGGAGGACAGTTACATGTTTCTAACAAAGAACATAATAGAAATTGATCAGTGCAGAGGAAGCCCAGGAGAGGGAAGAATCATGCCTGGATGGAAGCATGCTTCTCCATTGTCAACTTCTTAATAGTAGTGCGGAGCCAAGTGCACTGGGAACATTATCTCATGGGATTTTCACCACAATCTTATTGAATGTGATATTAATTTTGCCCATTTTATACATGTGGAAATGGAGGCTGGAAGGTAAATTTACCTACTATTAGACAGCTAATGGAGAGCAGAGCTAGCATGCAAATCCAGACTCAAAGCCCGTGCTATTTCATCTACATTTCATGACTTCTTAATTTCTTAAGTGCAGCATTCTGCCAACTGTGTCCCATCTGGGTCACTACTGGCCGTGCGCCAGGTTTGGGACAAATTGCTCAACATCACTTGACATGGGATAAGGGATAGTTTTTTGTTTTGTTTTGTGTTTTGTTTTTTGTTTTGTAGGAAAGGGAAGAGCTTCAGATAAACAGCAGAAGAGAAAGAACAGGCTTCTGTCAGTCATCAATCCACCAGAGATGCGCTGGTGCCAGGCGGATCTGCCTTTTCACAGATCAAGGGTGAGCAATGACCGTGTTAACTGGGAAGCAGACGGGCGGTGCGGTGCCAGGCAGCTTGGGGTTGGATCGCGGCTGTTTACAGATGTTCTCTTTGCATCCGATTGCTCAGGACTGGAAAACTTGCGGTTTCTGGGCTATCACAGACCCCCCTTCTGAGGCAGAGAAGCCCCTGGTGCTGTGGGAAGCTGAGCTTAGGGTCAGGCCTACACCTGGAGAGAAGCAACACCCACCCCAGCATAGTCAGCTTTTTGTCTGGGTTACCCGGAAGGAGCTCCCAGCGCCAATTTTGGAGAGGACACCTTTGAAAATCCCTACAGTCTGGGTCATAAATAGTGAGGTGGGCAGGCAGCACTGGATCTGTCCTGCAATCAGCGGAGCTAACTGGTTGTGAGGAAAGCAGGGGAGGAAGACGACATGTCTCTGAAGCATAGCTAGTGTTCTGCCCCCTTCTCATTTGGAGCCTCCCACTTCAGCCATCTATCCGACTGGCTGGTGGTGGTGGCAAGGGGCAAGTCAGGCAAAAAGTAAGCTGATCCCACACTGGAGAAGTTGAGGGGGGATGTCACATCTGCTGGGGGTGAGGGGTTTGAAACTGGTAAAATCTTTTAAACATCACTGCCTCGTATTTTTGCTCCGTCTAAATTTCAGTGCCAGTGACAAACCACGAGACTCCGGGAAACAAACTGAGGGTTACAGAACAGAGGGAGGTGTGTGTGGTGGGGGGCGGGGGTGGTAACCGGCTGATGGGCATTAAGGAGGGCACGTGATGTGATGAGCACTGGGTGTTATACACAACTAATGAATTATTGAACACTACATCAAAAACGAATGATGTACTATATGTTGGCTAATAGAATTTAAATTTAAAAAATTCTGTATTTAAAAAAAAAAACATGAGAAAAAAGAATAGGTATGCTCCTCTGTGGGGCGCGCGTGTATCTCATATGGTCCCCTTGTCCTTGCCCTCTAAGCCACACTGCCACAGACTTATCTTTCTAAAACACATCTATTTGTGTCACTCTTTTGCTGACAAACTATGACTCCATCCCCATTCCCTACAAGATGAAGTCTAAATCCCTTAATATGACGCATGATGCTTTTTATATGCTGTCCTAGCCCCGGTTCTCGCGTCAGTCCCTTTCACTGTACCAGGCTGGTTCTGAGCTCCCAGAGCAGTCACTCAACTTCTGTTCTTTTCTGCCTCATAATTTTTATTTAAATGTGTTTCTTCTATTGGTCATAAGTTCTTGAGGGCATGGACTATGCTAGATACATAGTGGGTATTTGATTAAGCTTCAGTGATTTGTTGAGCCTATATCACACCCCAAGTTCCAAAGCTATAAGGAATTTTTTTCCTTTTGTTTTGTTTTGTTTTGTTTTGTTTGATATCAACAGTTTCTGCTGAGACAGTCCCTAATGCTTCACTTCCTACTTTCCCTTTTCATATCTCCCCACCCTTTCCTTTAGCTACTAAACATTCTTCTCACCTCTCACTATGCTTCTCTTGCTTCCTGGCCACCAGACAGCAATTCTCTTCCTAGAGAGAATGTCAGGAAGACAAAGCAGGGCCCATCCCCGGGGAAGAGGGGTTCTGCATCATCTGTCTGCTCATTTGCAGCCAAACCTAAATATAAACCAGGCTGTCGAGGAGGAGGCTGGAAGCCACTTGTGTGGAATCATAGCCAGAGACAGCACCCTAGAGAGAGGAGTAAGAGACATAGGGGTCAAGCCCAGAGGTCCCAAGGCCAGGCCTGAGCATGAAGGTTGCTCCTGACATTGTGCACATAGGAGAAGAGAAGGCCACTACGAGGTCACCAAAGGACACACCTGGAAATGGGTGAGGGAGATGTTTGTGGTGAGGGAACACACAGTAAACCTGTTCCAGCCCAAGCACAGAATATGTACGCCAGGGACAAGAAGGAGGTATTTCTGGGTTGGGTTGGGCTAATGAATGGTGGGGAGCTGGCTGTAACTCTTAATGATGTAAGGACTCTGCTTTCAGCAGGTGTGATTCTTTGGGTTGCTTGAGACAAATTAAAACAAGACTCAAGCCCCATAATCTTGTGCAATCCTGGGAGTGATGTGAAGGGCATGGTACCTGCCATATCAAGGGAGCTAGGATATGGGAGTTTCCTGTCTAGCTTCAGAAAGGACATTCCGTGAACAAGGCTCACAGAAGAGTAAATTGCGCTGCAGTTCAGCTGTCTTCAGATGCAGCCTCCATGTTGTGTGACAGGGAATGGGGAATCTTATCAGGAAAGACGGGTATGTGTCAGCCTGCTGCTGAGACCCTCCTTCTGTTCTCAGAGATGTTTCCCCAGTGAGCTCGTGGCCGTCTTCAAAAGAACATCGTAGAATGTGCGCTTGGGGTGCCTGGGTGGCTCAGTTGGCTAAGCGTCTGACTCTTGATCTCAGCTCAGGTCTTGATCTCAGGGTCAGGAGTTCAAGCCCCATGTTGGGCTCTATACTGGGCATGGAGCCTACTTTAAAAACAACAATAACAACAAAAGAAGAATCTGGGCTTTACCAGACACCCTGGCTTGTGGGTTCTTCTCAAATATCCAGTGCTGCTGGGTTAGCTCATTAATGCCTAGAATTCATAGACTTGGAATACCAGCTGGGGAAAGACAAATGTTCTACCACAAGCGGTTATGCAGCTTGTCACTAGTAATTAAGAGATAAGGGAATTCAAGGTGTAAAAGGGCAGTAAACTTGCTTAATTCCCAGACCTCAAAAGCTTCAGTGGGGAGTGCAGAATACCCACTTTCCACTCGGTTCTGAATTTTATAAGTGGATAGATCTAAAAATCCACTCCATTCTGGACCCTAGAATCCCAACTCAACATCCCTCAGTGTCCACGAGCCCCAAAGCCTCCAGGGCACTGTCAGGTTTCAGTCTAATTCAGCACCCTGAGCTCAGCACCCTGAGCCCACTAGCTCACAAAGCAGCCAGACACAGAGATCTACATGGGCTTTTCCCAAGTTCTTTCCTCTTGCTGGAAGTTGTTCTTACTGAGACCCAGCTCTGTTCAGGAGCATGGTGCTGCCCTATTTCCATGGCTGCCCTAGGCTTCCTTACAGAGTTTTCCCCAGAGCTTCTGTTTCAGTTACCACCCCAAAACACAGTGGCTCAAAACAACTATTTCTTATTTGTCATAGTTCTGTGGATCAGTAACTTAGGTCGCGCTCAGTGGGGCAGTTCTTTTGTGGGAATTATCTGGGCTCACACATGTCACTATGGTCATTTGGCAACTCTGTGAGGACTCATGAAGGTAAAATTCCCCTTATTCACACGTCTGGGATTCAGTGCTGGTTATTGGCTGGCCTTGTTCTCTGTATGGTCACTTGCCCCTTAGCAGCCCAGCCTGGGATTTCTTATGTGGTGGCAGAAGCATTTCAACAAGGTGAAGTTGGAAGCTACGAGACCTCTTGGCGCTGAGCCTTTGGAATTACCACATCATTTCTGCAACGTTCTGAGGTCAAAGCAAGTTACAAGGCCAGCCGAGATTTCAGAGATGGGAAAATACACTCCAACTCTTGCAGAGAGGAGCTGCAAAATATCGTGCCCTTGTTTTCCAATTTCCCATAGCTCCCTACTGTACTTAGCATGAAGTTCAAATTTTCTACTGTTTATGGCCCTGCATAATCTAGGCCCTGCCTCTCTCTCTAAATTGACCTACTACCAATCTCTCCTTAACTCGCTGCAAACAGTTCTCCCTTTAGGGCTTTCATATGTAGTGTTTCCTCTGCCTGGGATGCTCCTCTCTCAGATCTTTGTGAGGCTGAATTCTATTTTGTTTTTAAGTCTGAATGTCAGTTCCTCAAGGAGGCCTCCTCTGAGTATTTCTCCCAGTTACTTCCTACCACATTACCCTGTCTTATCCTCATGTGGCCCTTAGCACTATCAGAAACCATTCATTTATTCATTCCCTATCTTCTCACTAGAATTTAAACACCATGAGAGCATAGCCATTGATTCTCCAGTTCACCTCTGTATCCCCAGTGCCTACAACAGTGCCTGATAGCATGTAGGTGCTTAATGTTTGTTGAAGAAATTAACCATGCAGTGAAAATCTGCTTTGAAGATCTGTATCAGCTTAGAAGACAGGACAAAAGAGGGGCAAAAAAATGAATCTCCATTCTCAAAGTTGAGATTAAAAAAAAAAGTGGGTTCTTTTCCCGTAATTAGCACACATTGCCACCAAGTGGCAGTAGATGTCTTAATCATTTTGGGCAATTTATTGGGCAATATTTTTCTTTAGATTCAAATGATGTTTGCCCATGTCCAAACTAACAGATTTATAGTAACTTATTTTCTACCTTTTAATTATTAATTATTTAGTACACTTTTTAATTTTATCTTAAAGATTTATTTATTATTTGGGAAAGAGAGAGAGAGCGAGCATATGCAAGCACGGGGGAGGGGCAGAGGGAGAGGGAGAGAGAATCCCAAGCAGACTCCCTGCCCAGCACGGAGCCCGACACCGTGCTCGATCCCATAACCCTGAGATCACCACCTGAGCTCAAATCATGCGGATGCTTAACCGACTGGGCCACACAGGAGCCCTTTAGTATACTTTTTTAAAATTGCTGACTTGAAACAATAGACAATAAAGCTGTTTATCCTTAGAGAACAAACACTTTTCTTAGAGAAGCACCTTTTTTCTGTTTTATTAGTTATTAATTATCATTAAATATAACTCTTCTCCCATAGCCACGTTCTGATTATTATGTTCTTTTTACTTTATTTACAAATTCCACCTTAGAGTCACTATGACTCAGGGCTGACGTGCGGAGCTGGACCTTCAGGCTAGATTTATATTGCAAAGCTTTACAGCTTCTCTCCACTCCTAGCTCTAACCTCATCGAAAGCCCGCCGATGACTTTGTTCCCCATGTGTTTCAACTCTCTTTTTCTCAATCCTAGCTCTTTTATTTCTCTTCCCTATATCAGAATTAGGAAGGGAGAGAAAAACACCTATTCCTTTATCCTGAACACATGATTCTGCCCCAGGTTCTTTCTAATACAAAGAAGGTAATTTCTACTTGTCCTTAACTAAGAGTCAAATATCTCCCTCTATTCAGTTTTCTCGTTGGGAGTTCTTTAAACTAGTGATTATGTACAATAGGACTTATCTTAGCGAAGCCAGAGCAATGGTTCCACAAGAGGCAGTTTATACAAAGTGTTTTTGTGATAAGAGTTCCTCAGAAACTCTTTTTCTATAGAAACAGCGCTCTTAAACAGAAAAATGAAGCAACATTTAGACAAAGCTCCTGATTGGGCATTTAAGCTCCTCTGAAGAAGGCCCGTCCCAAAGGGTGGACCTTGTGAATCAGCAGCAGGGCTCCGCTGTGAGTCACCTTAACATCTCGGGGACCATATCCTCTCCTCAGCTTACATTCCTTCACCAGGCCTGCTGGGGATCCCATAAATGCTTGCTGAGTGTTCTACAGGAATGATCCAGACCTGGGGCATTCTACAACAAAACTGCCTGATCCTACCTAAAGGGTGAATTTTTTCTTCTTTTGTCTTTTTCTTCTTTTGTCTTTTTTCTTCTCTTGTCTTTTTTTGCTAACAAAATCTGATCACCCTGAGGCTAAACGTCTTTTAGAATATATATGCAATCAACAGTCATTAAAACAATATTTGTGTGTAACAAATGTTCATTGAATGAATGAAGGAAAATGACCAGAGTTCATAGTGTTAATTTATATCAGCGTCTTCTGATATTTTTGTATTGCACGCCCCATTAGTTAAAAAGTAAACAACCCTCAAAACGTATATTATGTATTTATAAGTTATTCAAATGTACTACTGTACCAATGTTTTCTGTACATAAAAATATATACAAAAATATAAACTTTAAAAAGGATAAGATAAAAAATGCTTTTAAGTCATTATTTTATTATTGGTAAAATTTTATTCTCACTAAAATCTTTTACATATTATTAATATTCTTTGTGAGAACAATGCAGTTGAATATGCTGCTTTGTGTTTTAAAATCTTGGTTTAGAACTTTGTGATAAAATCATTCAGTGGTCTAGTTCTGAGTTTGGTTGGTTTTCTTACTTGGTTTTAATTGCTGTCAGAGTGAGAAAAGGTACTTCGTTGATCCAAATGGAAGGCTTGCACCATCAGCCCCTTATCAAATCATGGTACTCATTACTCAGTCATGCTCGCCAATTATACAAATGTTTTTGTGGAAACTCAGCTAATACCTTTCTATGTTCTCTGATCTCAACCTGATTTTCTTACAAATGATCAGAAGGGGCACTGAGGGAATAATAGCTATGTTTTTATATTTTTATAAAATAGGTTGAAGATTGTGTGATTGATTTTTAAATGCTAGAAAATCAGTTTCTTAATGTGAAGGGATGAAGGATTTCATAGGTGGTCCCTATGTCGTGTTCAACAACATCACATAATGATGAAAACATTGCTACCTCCATAGAACCAGCTACTTATGAAGGGCAGTTACTTTCTTTCCTTTTTTTTTTTAAAGATTTTATTTATTTATTTGAGACAGAGAGCAAGCACAAGCCGGGGGTGGAGGGGCAGAGGGAGAGGGAGAAGCAGGCTCCCCACTGAGCAGGTAGTGGATGCGGGGCTCAATCCCAGGACCCTGAGATCACGACCTGAGCCGAAGTCAGACGCTTAACCGACTGAGCCACCCAGGTGCCCCTGAAGGACAGTTACTTTCTCAGTCATTGTTAAATTGCCACTTTTACCTTGAGGAACAGATTAGGTGTATCTGTGTACTATGTACGTATGTAGTCTACCTGCTAGGTTGAAATCTAATGTTATTTGTCATTATTTAAAAGGTCAGATATTTGACAAAATTGTCGATCCTCCTGAATGACCGCTCTTAAGGACTTTGCCACAAGATAACCAGCAAAACTCTCCATGGTACAAATGGTTTGTGTCACTCCACATGTCATTACAAAATAAAGATTTTACTATATTGTAGATGATTTTATTTTTGTAAAATTAATCCCAACCCTAACATTCTCTATTTCTTTATGGTCTCACTTCTCAAAGTGTGGTTCATTGACCAACAGCATCAGCATCACCTGAGAGCATGTTAGAAATGGGGAATCTCAGGTACCTGCGTGGGATAAAATCTTAAAAAAAAAAAAGAAAGAAAGAAAGAAAGAAAAGAAATGGGGAATCTCAGGACAGTCCAGAGTGACTGAATCAAAATCTGCATTTTAACAAGACCTCAGGTGACTCACACACACATCCAGCTTTAAGAGTCCTGCCCTATGAAACTGTGGCTTCCACTCCTCTGCTGCAATACCTTGTTTAGGAAAAATGTATTAAAGAATTTCACACATGGCACAAATCTGTAGCCTGACAGGTGAATCTTTTTTCTCTCCAAATCAAAATTCTTTTTTCCACTTGTTCCTTTGGTGGTAACACTAAGTTTTCAAGAAGTCATTTTCTGTGGAGAATACATCTTCTTCCGCCTCTCTTTCCGTTAGTGACTCTCTCTCTCATACACACACACAATAGTTCTTACACAGTTATTGAAAAAGAACCTAGTAATACCATTAACTCAGACATCTGTACTTTCACCCCAAAGCATAACAAACCTCCCACTCAGTATAATTTGTTCTGTACACATTTCTTCTAACCTTCAACCATGTTTTCTATGCATCTGTTAATATTATTTGCTGGGGAAGGAATCCATTCTAGTTTGTGGCTGTATTCTCTTCCACATCTGTTTCAGTCATTTTTACCACAGATGGAAGGAGACAGAAAGAAGATGTATGATTTTCTGCTTCTAAGAAATCCTTAAACATGTTTCTTTACTGTTGTACATGGACATTTAAAAAAATACTGGCTTGGGTGTCACCCAACCTAAAATATTGCCAAGGCTATTGGGGAAGTTTGTGTAAGCGTTCTGACTGCTTAACTTTTGGGCATTCTACTACTCATAGTGCCTTCCTACTCACATGTGGCGTACATTCAAGTACAACACGCGCTTGGGGCAAATTAATGATAATTCATGAGAGTGGATGTAAATATGTATTTTAAAGACTCATCATTTCCATGTTTCTCATTTGGCTCCCTTCTCATCAGAAGTGATCAGATCACCACTGTTGCACCTTGCAGGGCAGCCGACCCGGAGCCCATTCACATGTGGGGCTAATGGTCAGCTGGGTCATTTCCGCATTGTCTGTCTGTGCATATCTTTCACCTGTTATTTCTTTGCAGGGAACTTTTAAAGCAAGGTGTTCATTTTCTGAGAGTTAGTTTAGTTAAAATCAGATACTATATTCCATCAATGCCCCAACAGGGTATATTTCACACTATGCTGAATCAAAGGAGAGGGGATGCCACAGGTAGACCCCTGATTTATGTCAGTGCAAGATCCACAGAGGACAACCATGTACGCCTTGACTAATTGTTTGTAAAACCCACAGCAGCACGCTTCAGTCCTGCTTCTAAAGTAGAGGGGAGGTATTTGTAGAATGGATCTGCCTGGAAATAGAAAGGAGGAAGACAGGCAGGTGACGGTCACTTGGGTTGGCTGAAGCAGATGGGGAGAGCTGCCTCATCACAGACTTGCCTTCCTGCCCCCTGGGCTACCCCTTTAGTTTGGCCCTGGGGGATCCGACTTTGTGGATCCAGATCATTTCTTGCCTATCCACGGATAACGTGGACGTAACCCACAGCTGTCTTGTTCTCCCTTTGGCAAACACTCCTGTCTCCCCACATACACTCTCTCACAGTTCAGTAGTCTTTTCTTGTAAGATTTGGAGAGAATATTTTTTCTTTTACCCAAAAGCCGATTCTACCTACTCCATTGAGGTGGTAGAGGGCTTTTCCCCTCTCTACAAAAGCAATAAAGCCGACTTTCCTGTCATTAAGTTTTATAAGGTTGTGCTGACCCCATCACGAAGGATTCTCCTCCAGACGGCTTTACTCATTAACCACAGCTGAGTGTTAACCTTTCCAGACATAAATACAGCAGCACCTTGGCCTGAACGGAAGAGGGAATGGCTAAGCCTTTAATTTGTCTTTTTCCCTTGGATACTTGCAAAGTTCTTTTTCTTTTTGTGTTTGACAAAATGTCAAAACTGTATTTCTCTTTATTTGTGTTAAGAAATTCTTCATCCAGCCCTGAACCCGTGCTCTCTGCCATTTCACTTTGCAGTGTGTGGCGGGGTGTGTGCGTGTGACTTGAAACGGGGCTCAGCCATGTGACGTGACTAATATCCACAGGGATATTAGTAGACGTGACAAACGGGCTGCCCATAGGCGGGGAGGGGGGGCGGGGGGATTGGTGCTTGCCCCCTTGCGCCTCTGCAATCACCGGGGCAAAGACAAGCTGTGCTAGCCCAGGGTCCCAGGATGGAGCTGAGGGTCAGGTAGAGCAGAGCCCAGGCACTCCAGTCGCCCCAGTTACCACAGACTCATCCCGATGAGCTGACAATGCCGAGAATCAGACAGGGGAGTCCCACCAAGATCAGTGAGTGGAGCCGCTTAGCTGGCCCCAAGTTGATTCCACACGTGGAAACATAGACACTTACTGGTGAATACCCCTGGGTTTCTACAGTTGCTGGTTGACTGGCACTGGGTCTATCCTCTTGTCTAAAGCCTGCCCCCCACCCCTTGCCTCTGCACTCCGGACCCAGGCAAGGCCCCTCATCAGGGGCCCCTCTCTAATCATCACCCCCGACTCCTACTTCATGAACCTCTTCTTCCTTATTGGCTCTTTCTCATCAGCATCAGAATCATCTCAAGTCTCTCCTGTCATTTGCTCCTTGTGTCTTATCACTCTCTTCCACTCACCACCTCACCGCTTGTCACGTCTACTAATAACCCGGTGGCCAAAGCACGTCACATGGCTGAGCCCTGTTTCAAGTCACATGCACACACCCCTCCACAGTTACAGTCTTGAAGGAGAAGGTCAGCCCTGCTCCCAGGTCCCACTTCCCATTCCCTCTGCAGTTGCTCTCCTGTCATATCACCAAAACTGCTTGCACCCAGGCCACCAGCGGTCTGCTAGTTGTTGAATCGTGGACCCCTGCCCTCCTCCCCTTTGCCCTTCTCTCCCTCCCCCTCCTCCTCCCCGCCCCTGCTGTCCCTCCTTGTCCTCCTACCCCTTCCTGTGCGTCCTCTTTCCTCCCCCGCCTCCCCCTCCTTTCCCTCCTCCTCCCAACCCCCCACCCTCCCTCTGGCTTCACGCTTTCCTAGGTCTTCTACTTCTCTGCTGCCCCTCCAGCTGCCTCCTGGGCTTCTCATCCTTATTCCAGCCTGCTGGGTTCCCGCAGGCTCTTTCCTCGGACCTCTCCTCTTTACCCTCTCCTTAGAATAAGCTCATCCCATTCTCACTGTCTCTGATACCAACAGTAGGCTGGTGACTCCCAAATGTGTAAGTCCTGCCAGTTCCCTGTACTGCGCTCCAGATACATATGTCTAAGGGTCCGTTGGATATCCCAGAGATAAATGCGAGATCTCTAAAATGTAATGCACCGTTGTCCCCCTTAGACTCTTTCCCCTGTGTTCACCATGTCAGCAACCAGTACCATCACTCCCACCAGTAACATAAGCATTAGCCTTAGCTTTTCTCCTCCTTCCTTTTCCCCCATTCAACTCATTCTCAAGTCCTGTTAATTCTACCTTCCTAACATATCTTCAGTCTGTTCGCTGCTCTCTCTTCCATGTCGGCCACCTTAGTGCAGGCCATTTTCATCCTCTGGCTTGATGACTTTTGCAGGCTCCCAACTTGCCTCTCGTCCTCATCTTTCCCGGCCCGAAGCTATTCCCATATTGCTACTGACACCATCCTTCCAAAACGAAAATTTGGTCCTCTCATTCCCCTGCTTTGAAGCTTTAATGATTTCCCATTGCCGGGAACCACAGAAGGCTCTTTGTGATCTGGATCCCTACTTACCTCTCCAGCGTAACCTCTTGACATTCCCTACCTCAACCTAGTGGAAGCCACTGAGGGCTACCAGCAGTTGCTCAAGGACAGCCTGTTTTCTCCCTCTTGCAGTTTTTGTACCTCTAGTTCTGCCTGCTTGGGACAGCCCAGGTCAGGTAGAAGCATCCCTGCATCCCCCACATGCACTGGCATATCACCCCCTGCCTTTTCTACCACCTACCCCCTCCCCTTGCACTCAGTGACCTCCTTCCTGGTCTATCATCCATATGCAAGTCCTTGAAGCAGGGAATGTGTCTCGTTCATTCCCGTATCCTCAGAACCCACCTCATCTGGGAACACAGTAAGTGCTCAATCCATGCTGGTTGACTGATTTGACTGAGGAAATAAACGATTAAATTAATACACACATGAACCATGGGTCTCTCCCCTGAAAGCGTCCGCACCTTGTAGACCAGAGCTGGAAGACCTTTTGACTCCTCAAAGATTTCCTCTTCTCGCCTACCATCTACAAATGGGTTTCGTCCTTATTCTATTGGTGCTATCTTTAGGTCCTATAAAAATACCTTCAATTCTTTTACTAGCTATCTCAGAGCAATATGCCTCTCAAGCTTTCCCTGTCTCTAATGGCTGCCATATGGGGGCATGAGACACTAATGCTCACTTCAATAAGCCGAAGTTATTGTTAAAACAAACTGAACTACCTTCAGCTCACTGCCCATTCTAAAGGGCCCACTAAAATAGATTCTGTGAAATAGGCTTTTAAAAATATCCTCCTTGAGGAGAAAATATCAACAGGGGAGGGCTGTCAGCTCAGAAAACACAGACCTATTTGGAGACCCAGCTTGTTTCACTTGACCACACAGGAGTGCAGCATCATGTGCACCTGTTTTCATCCACACTAATGGACCCAGGCTTCTCAAAGATTCTGAGAACAAGATGATGCCAGATTCAGCTGTGACTTGGGGGATGACCCAACTATGACATGCCCATAATCCATGTGTCTGTGACGATGGAGACGGCGCACAGAAGCCTTGAAGCACAAAATTTCTTGTTCATCTGTGCCATGGGTTCTCCATACTAATAAACCAGACTATCACAATTCTGCCTCTAAAAACTTTTCTTAGGACTTCATGAAATCTGTGGATTATACCAATTCATACACGTACACACATGCATACATTTTATAATATCTGTCGTCTAAGCCTTCTGTTTACTCTCTTCTAAGACTGTAAGCAGTAAATAGCTCCAGACCGAGCATTTTCCTGCTCAATGACAATTGGGGTCATATTGTGAATGGGGGGTCCTGGAATCACCATCAGGAAAGTACTTTAAGACTTGAAGCTGAGTTTCAAAATGGGGAAGTAAGTTTTGACTCTCTAACTCCTGTTGGTAGACATCCTTGGCAGTGGTCATTTGGCTAGGTGGTTTCCTTGAACTCTGATTGCTTGTGTCCCCTTGCAGGGTGAAATTGTCTTCAGAAGCCTGAAAACACACCCCAGACAGAGAATAAAGACAGGCAGGCCAAGGAAATGCATCAAGGAGAGCTGAAAGAGCAGTTGGAGGCTCAGAGCAAAGAGCCCCGGGCAAGGTACCAGGAGAAGAACCAGTGTGAGCTCTGAGTGGGGCCATGAGCTGTCAATTGCTTTTGAAGGTGCCTATATATATATATATATATATATATATATATATATACATATATATATATATCTCATGTCAATTCTATTTTTTTCTTTAAACAGAGAAATTAAATCTTTGTGGCGTCCATAGCATAAGGCAAAAGCTGTGGAAAAGCATATATAGTAGAGAGGAATGTTAAGAAGGGAAATTATAGGATATAGCAGAGGAGCAGAAATGAGTCTCAGAGAATGGGGCTATCCAAGGGTCAACCACAGTGTCCCAGCCTTGGGCCTAGCAGGCACATTCCCTCCCCAAACTGACACATGGTTTGTTGTCATAACCCATGCCAGACCTTCTGTTTTTGGACTGAAGAAGTAGAGTTCAGTGCGTGCAAAGTTCTAAATGAATGTTTTCTCTCCAGCCATGAAAATCCTAAGAACATAGAGAATGGCTCTCAATGGCTTCAGAAGTTAGTGGAGTATCCAAACTCTCATGACTATACACCCCGTCAGTTAAAAGATGTATATTTATTTATTAATAGATTGCAAGCCTGCACTACTATACTAATATAATGTGCACATGATAAAATATATACCAAAAATAGAAACTAAGCAATGTATGAGGTAAACATACAGAGCTTCTAACACCATACTTTTCTTTCCACGTGATAGGAGATTGCCGTTCATGCCTCCTGTTGTGGTGAGGGTGGGTCCCCGCCAACAGTGAAGAGCGTCAGCTACACCCACCCCAGCCTACAAAGAAGAAAAGGAAGATCAAGAGAGTGAGAGGCTGGCAAATTCTTCACAGAGGGGATTATATGTGGCGATGTGGACTTCCATTTCTGGAAATATAATGGACTAGAAATCCTGATAACCTTTCCATTCCAAAATAGGCAAGCAAACAACAACCATTTAAAATACTGAATAACATGTTGAAAAAATTCAGAACCCTTGGGGCAGTGGAGAAAGACTCAGGATGTGAAAATAAAGTGGCCACAGAAGATAGCAACTGCCCTCAAGTGTTTCTTGGCCTCCATCACCTATTCCAGTGTCTTCAGTTTTGTCGCCATGCTGGGAGAGGCAGGGATTTGGAATGGTAGGGATCCCCCACACACTACACGCTCAGCAGAAGGATAAAAGGGGAGGTGCAGGAGGGTGATTTCTGCTCACAAGGACACAAACAAGGAAACTTGTCTGAAGTTACTTTGGCCCTTGGAAGAAGAACAATCTCTCCCAAATAAATATCCCAATTTCCCCATTTCCATGCAGGTTTGGAGCTTGAATTCACACCATCTTCATATACCAAAAAGGACTGAAATTAATTACCGGGAAATTAGTTCAGAGCAGCCCAATGTTGAAAGCGTCCCTGGCAGATGGCAGAAGCAAATGTAAATTTTTTCTGGAGGATCATACTTCGGCCCCTGTCTCCTGCAATTCCCCCACAGATAAAGGCCTGAGAGACGGGGGCATGGAGGAGAGAGAAGGCCAACCACAGATCCAAGCAGGGATTCCGAGACAGATGGTATAGAAAGTGGGAAAAGCCAATATTCGAAGAGTAAAGGCTGAGGACTTTCCAGAGTTGGAATCACAGTAAATCCCAAGCAGGCTAATAAAGAAAAAAGTCCACACTCTGACACACTGTAGTAAAATTGCCTTCATACCAAAGGCAAAGAACAGGTCTTAAAATCAGGCAGAGAGGAAACTTAGATCATAGGAACAGCAACTGACAGCCATGAGCCTCCTCAACAGCAGCACAGAAGCCCAGAAGTAGAGGGATCCCAGCTCCAAAAAGCTGAGAATCAAAAGTGGTACACCCTGTATACGTGTCTTTGGAGAATACAGGAAAAGAAAACCTTTTTCAGACCAATGTCAAGAGAGTTCGCCACCAGGAGAACCTCCCTCGATAACCTCTTACTTTTGAGAGAGCCCTCCGCAGTTCTCACCGTGCTGGTTCTGAGACAGGCAGGAGGGTTGCCACGGAAGATGGTCCCCTCCCTTCCGTTCCCCTCACACTTCCTGTCTAGGCCCAGGCCTCACGTGGCCGGAGCTACCTGGAAGGGCTGGGTGCATTTCTTCTCTCCCTTCCCTTACCACCTTGCTGACATGACATGAAGGAGTCCCTGACAAGTTGTGCTTTTCCTTTCCTGACTGGGCTGTCTGCACCAGATGTTAGAAATCAGATCCTGCGCCAACGTCAGCGAGTCTCCGAGACGACACACTTCCTGGGCTCCCCACAAGGCAAGGCCAGAAAGGCCTACTCAGTTGATGCAAGAAAGAGAAGGCTCATGACCTTTGTTTTCCAGTCGGCCTGATGCTCACCCCCACCTACAGCAGTTCAGTGTGCTTGTCACCGGCAGTAGCTGGGTGACACTAACAGGTCAAGTGAGAGGGACACAGTGGAGAAAACACCAGGAGGCATAATTACAACGGAGCACTAATAACTCTGCCCGTCAGAAAGCCCCTTTCCTTGTGGCTCTGAGCACAGTTCATTAAGCAGAGCTGCCATCTGGAAAGGGGCAGGCAGAGCATGTGCCAGGGCGGCTCTGTCCTTGTCCTTGAGGCTGAGCACACAGACGCTGCTCCCTGCCCTCCTCACGGCCCAGCTGCCTAGATAGCTCGTGGACTCCACGTGCCACTTGAAGCTGCTCACAATGCCAGAGCTCCGGACTAGCCCTCGCACACCATCACGGGGGAGGAGTGCTGGTTCTGCAGTGAATTCACTCCAGGATGGAGTCCTTCAGCGCACCAGCGGCCTGCGGAGCTAGGATTGGCTGTTGCACCAGCGGCCTGCGGAGCTAGGATTGGCTGTTCTCGGGGAACTTGACCATCCTCGACGGCAACAGGGTAGGGGAAGGGTCCTGGCAGTGGTTCATGCGTGAGCCAGGAAGGCAGGCGACCTTCGAGTGTCTGAGTAATTTTATGATTTCCAGATAATACAAACATTCTGCTGTCCTGCACAGAGAAGAAATTTTGCTCAGGCAAAATTCCTGCCTCATTTGCTTCTTAGAACCAACTTGGTGAGACAGAGTTTATTGGTATTCCGACTTTACGGATGGAAGATGCTGAGGGGAAAGAGGAGAGGCCAGCACCCTGTGGCCGGGGAGCTCAGAGCCCTCATCCTCTCTACGCAAAGACAGAGCTTTCTCCAACAGAGATGGTGCTCCAAGCCTGAGATGTTATCCGAGTACAGGAGAAACCGTATTAGTATTTACTGAGCTCTGTCCTGTGTGCCAGGAACACTCGAAGGGTTTTACATGTGTTAACTCATTTAATCCTCACAGGCAGTAGGGGGTAGGCACTATCTTTATTATTCTACAAAATTGGAAAACTAAGGCCCCCAAGAGGTTAAGTTTCTTGCGCAAGGTCCTAGCGCTGATAACGTGGCTGGGATCAAACCCTCCAGAGCCTTTGTTCTTAATCCCTCTTGTGAGTGTCACATTCTTTCATCCTTCCTTCCTCCTTCCTTTGGCTCTTTCTTCCCCTTCTGTCCCTAAATATTAGGCCCTAGTAAGAACTGAAATGATAAATCAATATAAAGAAAATGTTTGTTGCTTTTTTTTTTCTTCCCCCATCACCAGTGCTGCTGCCTGGTAGGTTCTCAACCTGGAGTGTGTCTCTGGCTGGTTTTTCTGAGGAGGGAAGGGTCAGCATTATTAAGGCATCTGCATCTTCAACCCAGTCACTCTTGAAGCCAACGGCATGAGGGATCACAGGTGCTTTGTGGCCTGACTGGCCAGGACTGAACCCCGGGCTTGGCAGTGTCAACCAAAACTCCATCTCTGTGACCTAACCCAGGGCACAGTATCCCCGGGCTGGCATCCACACACACACCCGGGGCAGAGTCCCTGTTGGCTTCCCTGCAGCCTGGACCAGGTTCTGTCCTGGAACGGCTCGCAGAGCAAGCCTGCTTGTGCTTTCCTCACCACACCTCCCCAGAAAGCAGGTGTGCAAGTGGGCGAGCCAGCCGATGAGGTGGCTGTCCCCCTGATGTTAAGCACAAGGTTTATTAAACTGCAGAGCATCAGAGCTTCATTTGTGACTGGCCGGTCCTCAGCAGCCTGCTTTTGTCATTCGTGTCACCGACCGTATTTTGCTGCCACGGCTTTATTAGAATGTGGTGACACCTTGCAATCGCTCCTTTGTTTGGGCCCATTGACCAGCCCATATGTCTGAGGGGTCTCTGCCAGTAGATCTAGCGTATATTAATTAGCTCTGCTTGGGCTTCTGCAAACACTGCCAGCCTCGTCATGGGTGGAAAAGGTATCTCCGGGGACAAAGATACAGAGGAATGGACAGGCCCGGGTTTTTTGGCCCTGAGGTTTGTATAATCGTGAGGGCCCTCTTTAAGAAAAAGAATACAGCATTATGAATATGAAATTTCTGGGCCCTTGCAAGGGCCTGTGTGCGTGGTACGGGGGTGCCGGCAATTAAACATCATTAGCTTCATGGTAAGAGTGTCTCCCGTATCAGGTGGTTGACAGACAGACGGAAGCAAGCCTGCCGCATCTGTTGTGGCCGTTTGGGTAGATCTCTGCCGTGGCTCGTTTGGACGTCTGTCCACGAAAACTGGGCTTCCTCTTTAGCACTCAGCAAAGGAGAAGAATGCAGGAGGAAGAAAAAGACACAACTCCCAACATGACTTCAGTGGCTCCACCTAACAGAGCACAAGGCACAGGAACAGAGAGAGTGGAGAAAACAGAAATGTCCAGAGAGTGACACAATCACTCGCTGGACTCTCCACACTCATCAAGAAATGATTTGACACTATGTTGGAAGGGGGAAGAGGGGCTGAAGTAATGAACTAGAATATCTTTCACTCATCCCACTAGCAAGTCTTGTCTGTTGTCAGTAGGTAGAATCATCTCTATGTTGGCGATCTTCTATTTGTTCCCCACCTTCTCCCCCTTCTGTTGCTTCCAGCCACTGTCTGCCTGTCTCTATTTTGCTGTTTCCCCAAAAGCTACCTCTACAGGTGGCCTTTCCCAGGCTCCCTTCCAGCTGGCCCACAGTTGGTCCTGGCCATTGGGAAGCACCAGTGGGAGACCAGAAGGTGAGAGGAGAAAGAAAGACTGGGATCTTTCTTCCCTGTTCCTCCCTGCTTCAGTGTCACAGCTCTGGCAGGAGCTGAGCAACCATGCCTCCATGATTACAGTTCTAATGGGCTCTGGTCATAGGCCTAGGGGTGGCGAAGACTTCCCACTGTTAGTGTCTGGGTGCCTCAGCATAACAAAGGACTGTCAGCCTGTCCCATGAGGCCTCTTACGAAAGAAAGTCATGAAGAGAGGAGGAAAGAGAGAGGAACACACAGAAACAGGGAAACAGGCAGAGAGTAAGACAGAGAAAGAGAGAAACATACTTGAAATGATTAAATGAGAGCTTCTTTTCCTTTGCTAACCCCAGCTCGGCCATTCTCAGTCAGGATCTCTGAAAGATCTTTGAAACAGAGCCTAATGTAAAAGGCTGATGATTTATAAAAGCAGCAAGGACTCTTATGTGGAAATAAAGGGGAAGAAGATCACACATGGTCTTGAAGAGATCTGTTGTTTTGAAGTGGGAAGTTGTGCTAAGGGTGGCCTTTCAGCAGAAACATTTCTCTCAAGTCTTTAGAAACTGATGAAGGGTAAATAATAAAGCAAAGGCTCCATTTTCCTTTGGCTGCTGGTGGGTCAGAACCATCTGGGCTAGAAGAGCCTGCTGGAGAGCTGAGATCTTGACCACTGTAACCCCAATTAGTCATGGAGCTTGAACAAATTCCTAAATGCCATTTCCTTTCCTGTAAGATGGGATTGATGATGCCTATACTACTTCCCCAGGCATGCTTCATGAATGGAAGCGTGAACAAACATCACACTGAACAAGCGCAAAGCACCACACCAGGGCTAGTTCCTTTTATAAACTGATGATACTTGGTCCAAGAACAGAGATTATTTTAAGTATGGTGTTACAACCATATAGGTTTTCCAACATATTGGAGAGCCCCAGCAAGAAACAGAATTCAGTGAGGACACTCTAACAAAAAGCCTTCTTACTAAGGTGTGGGCAGGGTTAAGAGAAACAGCAAGGCATGCTGAAGCACCCAGGAACTATGAAGAATGGGAAGACATTACTACCTCTAGGTTTGTGACCAGAACCCGGTGAGAGCTAAAGCCATGGAGGAAGGGTCACTCAGGGTCACTCTGAACAATGAACTCAACCCTAACTCAAAAAAAGAGGGTAGGAGGTAAAAGTGCCACTATAAATCTCTTGGTTGTTTTCCCTTAAGCCTACTTTGGAAGTAGGTGAAGGTTTCTATTATAAATCAATTAACCTAATGGGCAAACATTTTTACTTACATAACAGAATTTGTTAACTTTTATTCCAGGATAAATTGTCCAGGCCTCTTTAAAGAACAAACATTTTGGCTTATTAAAGAATATACACTCCCTTAAAGGGTGTTCTGACTTGCCTTTGTTTTGGAAACTTAAACATGTCAATGACTAGATAAATATACATGACAAGAAGCCCTGGCCCACAGCTTTCCCACTGACTACTGGCTCTTCTCTTTGTTGGTAGGTCCATCTGCCCACGAACCCATTATTGAATCCCCACTTTAGCTCTTAAGGAAGGAGGTCCAGTGGTCCAACTGGCATTTTAGGGGTGCTGATTCAGCTAAGACTTGGATAGAATCTTGCGGTTCTCCTATACAGAAGCTTTCTCTTAGCCACTTCACAGCCCCTCTCTCACTACATATGCCCCTGCTGCTGCCGAGGGAAAGGCTCAACCACTGTATTTTGTCCAGGAAAGTTTATGCAGGACAAAGCCCTTCACATTGGCCAGAGGGTCCCTGGGGCCCATCTGTGCATGGAGCTTTTTCCACAAGGAGAAATTGATTCCCAAGAACTGCACCTAAAAAATAATTTGCTATTGATTATCTTCCTGCATCAGGGAAGAGCCAAAAGACATCAAAATCTTATGACCAAGAGAAGCCAAATGAGCAGATACCCTTTGCTCTCAGTCATTAGTTTCTTCCACCACCCTTAGGGATTCTGTAAATCACCCCAAACAAGCAGAGTAAAAACAAAGCAAGGGTGAGGGAGTGAAACCAACTGTAGAAGGACCACTCAACCCAGCATACTCCTGATCTGTCAGTATCTTTACAGCTCCATGCCTTGAGTGGGATGCCTGACCGAAAATCTTTCCCTAGGCTAAAATTCTCTACCTGCTGGGAAGTGAGATGATGAAAACAAATGGGAAAATAATTGAGCCAGGGCTCTATCTGAGTTGCAAAATTTCAGGGACGAGTTCCCTCAGCCTAACTCAATATGAAGAATACAACTTTATTACACAGCATCTTTTACTCTATATCTAAAAATGCCTTTCAGAGCAAATTTATTTGTGATTTGGACAGTTTAAGACTTTCAGGCCGAGAAGACTCTAATGTCTTTAGTTGAGATTTGAAATGAACTAGAAATCCAATGAGGCACAGATACAGTCCTTGTGAAGGGAGTCTGAATGAATCTTGCGGCCTCAGCTTCAGGACCTCCTGCACTGGAACCTACCTTGACTATCCATTTGGTTTTCCATTCTCTGCTATGGCTTTGGCCTGTCTTCCCTCTGGCTCCACCTGTCTTCCCTCTGGCTCAGGCTACACTTGTCTGAACTGCCCTCTAGCCTCCCGGTTCAGGTCATTCAGATTCCACTGAACTTTAGGTTAGTTTAAGAACTGCCCTTCTGTTGTCCTTCTCAGGGAACAGAAAGTCAAGCCACCTGTTGCAAATGAGGGGATGGAAACTAGGAATAGGGACAGGGTAGAGCAATTGAGGGGAACGGTAAAGGATTAAATTAGTCATTATGGAACCAGACCAAAAAGTTTCAGGTGCCAAGAGGTTGGTATCCATAATTCATAAGGATGACCCCATGATAGGTTTTCACAGGCACCATTAAGCAGCAGAACTTGAGGAAGTGGGTGGCTGGATTTCCAGAGTGGGTGTCATCAGGGTGCTGATTATCAGTGGAAGGATGACACTCAGTAGGCAGAGGAGGGTATT
Source organism: Zalophus californianus (assembly GCF_009762305.2). Lineage (NCBI taxonomy): Eukaryota > Metazoa > Chordata > Mammalia > Carnivora > Otariidae > Zalophus > Zalophus californianus. The sequence continues at coordinate 34,454,369 of NC_045600.1, read as the reverse complement.
GGGAAGAGTGTTACTGAAGTGACTACCAATGAAAAACAATCGTAGGAAAGGAGGAATAGCCAGAAAGCCCCGAGGAACTGGGAGGCCCAGCGGAGTCAGAGAACTGGAAGTCTTGAAGAATGGAAGAGTGTGTTTGGTTGAGACTGGTGACATGTGTGAGAGAAACAGGGAAATGGCCAAGACTGAAAATCCCAAATTTCAGACAGCATGAAGGGAGAGGGAGAAGGTGGCTTGGTTCAGGGTGCGCCCATGGTGGTTGGTGGACAAAGGGAGTGAGGGGTCTGGACTGGGCTGATAGATGACTGGTCCTTATAGACCTTGAGGTCAATTAGCCTAATGGCAGGAAACAGATCTTGCCAGAGAACATGGAGCTGGTGAATAGCAGTTCTGTGACTGGAGCCCAGGCCTCTGGGCTACAATCTTTGTGTGTTCCACATAATAAGCACTCTCCACCTTTCCTGCTAACTATCGTGCTAGCAGCAGCTCACACCAAGGAAAGCTTCGGGAAGCCTCACTTAGATCTCGAATTCTACGTATCAGGATGGCAGCCCCTTTCCTGTCCAGGAAAACCCCGGGATGCATCTCTCTATGAGGTTGAGAATCCTGACTCCTATTCCACTTCCTCATTCTGGGTTAAACGTACACACCTAGTGGTTAGCCTAGAAAAAATGATGAAATGGGTTTTTTTTGTTTTGTTTTGTTTGGTTTTAATGAGGTTCTTGGTTCTTTTCTCCTGGTGAGATCTTGGCTCCTCCATGACCCTGTATCTGAGCTAGAGATGCCACAAGTGCCAGCCCACAAGCAACATGGAATCAGCATCTCAGCATTCACTTGAGTTCCAAGGTAACGTTTCTGGCATCCAATAATGGTGCTCGTTTTTGGTGCATGTTCAAAAGTCAGTACCACCATCAAAAACGAAATCGAAAGAATTGGAACATTGTTTCTTTAAAATGAAAATTTCCTCTTAAAAACAAAAATTTAGCGACCAAGAAATGCCTACAAGCCAGGAGATAGGGACACTGTGATCCTCTGTAAGTCACACCCCTCCCTGGGCTTTCTCATCTCTTGCAATATCTGAGGTCTCTCTCAGCTTTAAACATCTATATGAATCGACCTAAATAATTAAATAGCTTTTATGGACCCCAAAAGAGAAAGAAAAAGTCTAGTTTAGTTGTTGTTGTAATTTTTTTTTTTTTTTTTTTTTTAGAGCCGCCGATAGAAATCCTGCACCAGCATTGTTCCTGTTCACCTCATCATTTCCTTTTCTTTTGTTGCATCTCACATCTCGGCAGAGAGTTTATCTTTACTCTATTTCCCAAATCTCCCATATTATCCTCATGGTGTCTGTGTGACTCTGTTCACTGTATTGAAGTTTGGAATACCATTTTCTTGAAAGATTAACACCCAAAGCCAAATTCTTATAAAAGACTGTCGCTTTGGCTTGAAGAGCAGAAATGAGTTGGCAGTAAAGATAAGGCCCTCCCTTCACGTTAAGACCAAAGAATCCTGAAATCTTTAAGAAGCCCAATTATTAACTGCATACCTCACTGACAATGCCAAAATAGATACATTATGCTTTACAGTAAAGAAATATCACCTTTAGCAAAAGGCAGGGACACAAACTCCATTTAATCATCATTTATACAAGAACTTGGAGTCCCAGCATGACTTATCCCTTATCGCTTTAAACATTACGTCATTTATTCCCAGCTCAGTTCAATTCTCTTGTGTTAGATGTCTTCCTTTACTGAAATTGATCTTTCTTAATACCAGGCATAATGAGTTCTTCATTTCTTAAAGGAAACCGATGGACTCCTGCCATGACAGGGGATAACTGGAAATCTATATACTCCGGACACCAATTCCCCATCAATACACTGGAATGTCTTTTCTTTAAAAATAACAGCCCTGCATGAATGTGATCACTTTCCCAAATTAGTGTAATTGATGCACCCTGAGACCTTAATGATTCAGAAAGTGCATACTCAAGGGATATTTAAATAGCTATTTTGTAGGGAGATAAAATATGGGCCAGTTCACCGAAGACGCATTCCTTGAGTTTAGGTTAACACTCAGAGCCCAGTGGAGGGCTGGCCAGTGTGTCAGGAAGGCTCCTGTTAAATGACAAAGAAGGCAAATGGCTTTGTACTCACATTATCTCATCCTTTTCTAGGCCTTCAGTGAAGATGCAGAAGACTGCATTTGAGGTCACGTCAGTTATTACAGCCGGGATTATTAAACCAAGTATTACCAAAACTGAGATGAACTTCAGTTTTCTAGTCTGAAAAATTGGGATGATAATAATTTTTATTTCCTGGGGATTGTTTGCTGATTTGAATCTAAATGAAGTGCCAAAGCATGATTGGGTCTGTAAAATAGCTCTGAGAGTCCCTGGAACTTCTTCCTACTGCACGCCCTGTCTCTCTCCAGTGCAGTACCCTGCCCAAGGAGGCTATTCCGGGAATGCTGAATAAATGAATACATGAATGAATAAGTTCCTCCACCAATACCCTACAGGCATGCTCCAGCTGCATATCAGCTAGGGGGAACTGACTGCATTGCTTCCAGCTAAAAGGTAGCAAGTATACCTCACTCATCATTTCTAAGCCCTTGGCAGACATGACTAATCAATCACAGCATTCTTCCCAAATGTGGCCTTTAGAACATTTCTCAAGACAATGTTCCAGGCAGCCATAACCAATTGTTCAGAGGTAACACCAGGGATAAAATCCATCTGAAATCCCTGAGGCTCTGCAGATCATTGTCGGGGCACTGAGGCTGCCCCTGAGCTGCTGCTTGAATCACTGATTCATCACAGTTTCCGTCCTGGATTTTCAGGGCTGCCCTCAGCACCGGCTCGTTGCCCTGTGTGTGGGGAGGTGGGAAACCAAAGTCTATTCAAGGGAAGACCATGCTTTCTGCCAAAGGACCTGCAGGGGGACTTACCTGTTTTGTTTTCACCTGGCAGTCCTTGACCCTGCCCTCCCCACTTTCCTTCTCAAGGGAAGCAGCCCGTTTGTCAACTACCTGAAGTCTCTGGGCTTTCTGCTCTTGGCCCAGAAATCCCCCAGAAGTTACCCGGTTTAACAATAAGCCCCATTCTTGTTCTTTACTCGTGTGTCTATCACCCTCTCGGTATGTGTTGCTTCTGACCTCATTTGGCCCTGACTCTTGCCTGAGACCTTGCTCCTTGCTGCTCAAGCCCTCACTGAATCTCTAAACTCCTGATGTCTGCTTGTCTACTCCCAGTCATCTGGATACTTGTCTGCAGTTCTGATGACCCCGGGCAAGCGTCAGGCACATTACACTGGATGCTTCTCAGAGTTGTCAGCCTCTACTAGAGAAAGATCCAACACTTATTGCCTGCTTTTCTTGCCAGCCTCCTTAAATCCACTACCTAATTTAATTTAATTTTCTTTTTTTTTAAGATTTTATATATTTGACAGAGAGAGACACAGCGAGAGAGGGAACACAAGCAGGGAGAGTAGGAGATGGAGAATGGGAGAGGGAGAAGCAGGCTTCCTGCTGAGCAGGGAGCATGATGCAGGGCTCGATCCCAGGACCCTGGGATCATGACCTGAGCCAAAGGCAGATGCTTAACGACTGAGCCACCCAGGCGCCCCTAATTTAATTTTCAAAACAAAGGCAGGAGGCTGATACAGCATCATTGTAACCTATATGGGACTAGAGATTTAGAGACATTAAATAATGTGCCTGAGGTTACAGAGCTGGGGGGTGGCAGAGCTGGGATTCAAGATCTGACCATTCACTACACTGCCTCCTGAATTAATGCATGCATGGTGGGCTTTTGGAGGGGGCGGTTCACAGTACAGGGAAGTTATCTCTTTCCACTCTTCTCTCCCTGCCACCTCTAGTCGCTGCTCATCAGTACAACGCATGCTCATGTGACTCATGTGAGGAGAGGGAGAAATAACAGCCTTCTCTGGGTACAAGAAACCCAATACAGTGATTTGTGGCATGGGGCCTGATAATTAACTAAATAGGATCTTTTACAATGAGACAATCTCACTAGTTTTTATTGCCACATTAAAATGTGAATCTTAAGCAAAACAAGAATATAAATCTTATTGGAGGATGCTGAAGTTTAAAACAATATATACTCAATTCAGTTCTCAACAGAGAGCAGTCTTTATTGAAGGCCATAAACATTTCTGCATGCCAGAGGGGAAATATGACCATAAAACTCGTTTCTATTTAGTGATTTGGTAAATGAATAGAATGTTTGTCTGGGTCCCAACAGGATTCTTGGGGGCAGTCATTAAGGTTCCCATATGCAAAAGCAACGTTCTGCAGATCAATGTCACCCAAGTGCAACGTTGTTCCCTCGGGGTGCTCATGGTATTTGGGGGAGGATATCTTCTTTTTGGGGGACGATTTTGTGCATTGCAGGACATTTATATCTCTGGGAATAGACCCCTTCCCATTCCCAAAACTACTTCAATGCATTTCCTAAAGAACCCATAGGGGTGGCACTCCTCTCCCTCCTATGTGAGCAAACTAGAACAGAAGTGAGCAAATCAAGGGTAAGTATTCACTTCTCCAAGCCTCAGTTGTTTCCTCTGTACACAGAAGAGAGTGTCATCTGCTTCTGACTTACTCCAAGACATGTGATTGTTCAGAACAAGAGAACAAGAGAACACGGTCAGAGGAGGAAGAATAGAAAGGAGGTTAAGGTTTCCAAAAGGTACTTCTTTATCGAAGGTGAAATCTCGACGCTTACACGAATATGAAATGAATGTGTCACTATTAATGAGGGAACTAATAAGAAGTTACAACTAGTTCAAAGGAGGATTCAAAACCACACACATATGTAGACGATCAAGAATGCTGCAAATAAATACAGATCCCAAACTAGTCAGTATCTACAGGGCACCAATCACCTGCCTCTCTGTTGGACACAGTTTGCATTTCTATGGGCAAGAATCAGTTGCATGGCTCTCAGGATTCCACATCCTGATAGAGCTGCAACATAGTTCATGGACAGTGAAAGATGAACCACAAGGGTGCTAGGGCTAGGACACCCAGAAACCAATTTTGCTTATTTCCAAAGTTTTTCACAGCTGATGTGATCGTGGCCACATCTCTCCTGCAATTTTCTCCAATCTCTCTTCCTTCTCTACATTCGAGCTACACTATCCTCTTTTACTCCATCAAACAGGACAAGCTCATCCTTATTTTGGAGACTTTGCACCTTTGTTTCTTCCTCCTGAAAATCCCTTCCTCCAGATTTTTGCATGGTTGCTTCCTTCGCATCATTCTGTTTCAGCTCAAATGTCATGTGTTCGACAGACCTTCCCACCTCTGGCTCCCCTCACAGCACCCCACATCACCCCTTCTTTTTTATTTTGTTTTTGGTGCCTATGACCTGGCTCTTCCCTCTACAATATAATCTCTGAGGGCAGGGACTCTCAGACCTGTGCACTGCTGTCCCCAGGACCTGGGTTATGGGTGTGCTCCAGAAATATCTGTAGATCACCTGGTTGCTTGAACAGCCAAGCTGAGGCAGCCCACTCTTCTCTCTTGTGGCTGAGCGACACAGGTGTGACTCTTAGATCTGGCCTCTTAACCGGGACAAGAAGATGGCCTTGGTGGGGCTGGTATGAATCATAATTGCTGAGGCCCCCGAAGTATGGGCATTTTGGGAAATGACAGTTTGTGTAGGTACCTCCGTGGCCAACTCCCAATGCTTCAAAATTCTGTTAATCCCCTAGGCATAGAGCCCATGCCAGGGAAAGTGGGTTAAGGAAGTAACCCTGAAGTGACCAAATTTATCCCGAGTTGGTGAGACTGTGTTTTCTGCTACTATGTGGAATGGGACTCAAGGCAAAGAAATTTTAAAATGATGTTTTGGACACCTGAGATTTGTGGCCTGAAATGATTTTCCTTGCTATATAAACAAGTCTCTAGGCTAACCATCAAAATTTTGTTAGGTCATGAGTATTGCATATCAATGTGTGTAAAAGGCTCCCGGGAGGTGGAGGAGGTTGAAACTTTTGCCTTCACTAACTTACCCAGCTCTTCTCCAGCATCTTGAACTGAATATTCTGTGTCTTATTGTGTTTATTGGCTTTGCCAATATAGTGAGGGCCAAGGTGGGAGGGAGGTAGGAGATGGGGAGAAAGGAGGGCATCTCTAATTCATGTCATTGCCACAGGAACTCTGAGGACATCTATTCATGCTTTCCACACATAGTAATTGAATGCCTGCACGTGTCAGGCCCTATTCCAGGAGCTTGGGATACAGTGGAGAATAGAACAGGTAATCAGCTCTGCCCTTGAGAATCTTGTATCCTGGCAGGGGAAGAGAATAATAAGTAAATAATAAATAAGCAAATTCCATGGCAGGTAAAAAGGAGATGAGTGTTTCGAAATAGAAAAAAGCAGATCAGGATGAAGAGGATCAGGAGTGGGCGGCGACGGGCAGAACAGGCTGAGGTATTAAACAGTGTAGTCTGGAGAGACTTCATTTGAGCAAATTTGAAAGAAGTGGGGAAGGTCCCCGAGCATCAGCTCGAAGGAGCAACCAGAGCAAAGACCTTGGGGAGTGGCGTCATGGTTTGTTGAAGGACAAGGACGGATGTGCCCAGAGCCAGGAAGGATGGGGAGAGGGGTAGGAGGGCAGTCAGGGAGTTGACAGGAGCTAGATCCCGTTGAATAGTATAGGCTCTTAGTCTGAGAAGTAGTGGATGTATTCGTTTCCTGTGACCACTATCACAAATCACCACACACCTGGTGGCTTAAAACAACAGAAATGCATTTTCTCACAGTTGTAGGAGCCAGAAATCCACCCTCAGTTTCACTGGTGGAAACCAGAACAGGATGTCGGCGTGGCAGTACCCCATAGAGGCTCTGGGGGGAGCCTGTTTCTTGCCTCTTGCACCTTCTGGTGCCTCCACGGTCACATTGAATTCTCCTGTTTGTTGATCACATCTCCCTCCACCTCCCTCTTGCAAGCATCCACGTGGGCTGCTCCAGTCTCAGAAGTTGTGGGGAGGGGGCCGTAGAGGGGCAGCCCTGAAAGGAATGAGAGCATATGCCGGGCCCTTTTGGGCCAGTGACTTAGAGCGGGCTAGGATGGCTGCTCAGCCCCAAATGCCCTCTACCCCAGCACTGGGGGCTTCCTTCCAAATCACCTGGAAAAAAAAATTACCTGACAGAAAGGACCATAAACTGAGAGGGTCAAGTGAACAGCTGGGAATTCAAAAGGGCTATGGAAGTTTAGGGGCTCGGACACATACTCAGAGCTGTAGTTGCCCCACTGGAGGGAGGGCGGAGGGCAGCCAGAGCAGAGAAGCAGAACAGAGATGATGGCAGGGAGTTAGGGTTCTCACCTGGGGTGAGGCTGCCCCCAGCTGAGGTCACTAGCCTTCCAACCAGGAGGGAATTCACCCAGCCCCAGACTTCATCTTGCAACTTGTCCTATAGAGAAGAGATACTCTGCCAAGAAGTCAAGCCTCATGCCATCTGGCCAGACCTAGTTTGGAGGTCGTCAAACCCTTGCCAGCGTGGAGAGGAAATGGGAGAGACTGAAGAACGTGGATTAAGCACCCCCAGCTGCTGACATGTGCGGACAGAGGCAGATGAGAGGAGTTGAGTAGCATATGCTGAATGCAAAGCCCCAGTAGGTCCGCCCTCGACTGCTCTCAGGTGGCTGGCATTCGGTGTACTTGAAATTATTTATTCAGACCCATCAGCTCTGTTTGGGAAGCCTGATGAATGTTTGCAGACACGTGTGAAGAGTCAAGGAAGCCGCAAATCAAATGTTGTCATGGCCCCCACTTGCCTAGCCCACACACTGCCACCCCTGACCCCAGGCTCGTGGTCTCTTGAATGGACTCCCTCCTCCTTTTTTGTATTCGTAAAAGAGTGAAAGGGGCCCATGTCTCAGGGATCCAGGCAACTCTCTGACTATCCAGAGGGCAGGTTTGTATGCTATTAATGCCTGTACTTCCCAAGTAAGGAAAATATGTAATGTTTATAAGCACCCAAAATGGAGGTTAGAGTGAAAAACTGTAGCACTTTGATGTAGTCCCTACTGAGCACGGGGTGTACTCTACTCATGATGCGGGCAGTTGGGTCACTAGCTATATTACACGGGGCAGGACGTGTTACCTCCAAGCTTCCACATTCTCATTAGTAAAATAAGAGAATTAGATCAGACGGAAGCAGTTCTTTTCTTTTGCCTTTCATCCTTCCTTTCTTCCTTTCTCTCCCTCTCTCTCTCATTTTCTTTTAAAGTACAGAACAATTTTCTCAAACTTAGAAGATAATTTCACTGGCATTGCTTTTGCTTGGTTCTTGTTCCTAGCTTTTTAGGGTGAAATGATCATTAACAGAATAATTTATGGACAATCTGTGGTATATCCAGAGGTCAGCAAACTTCTTTAAAGAGCCAGATAGTAAATATTTTAGGCTTGGTGGGCCATTTGGTCAAGTGAAAAACAGCAATTGACAATAGGTAAACCGGTGGGCATGACTGTGTTCCAATAAAACTTTATTTCAAAAAATAGGTGACAGGCTGGGTTTTCCCCTTGGGCTACTGTTTGCCAACGCCCCCCTCCGCACCGCCCCCCCCCTCCCCGCCGCCCAGGATAGCTCTTCCAGCAATCTCCTTCACTCTTGAACCTTGTTGTAAAACTGCAGAGTTAAACTGAGTGAGGGAGGAACGGAGGCGAAGGAACTAGATCACTTCATTTTCCTGCCCCTAACCCGGTAGCATTCCTCTCACACCCCAGCATAAGGAATAGTTTGCATTTGGAAGAAATTGCTCCACCTTCATAAAGACAAAAGAGGCAAGAGACTAAAACTCCAAACTGTTGTTAACTTACCTGAGGGGCAGATTGGCAACCACTCCCCTCTGCCCCACTGGGCCAATGACAAGTCCAGAGCTGGGTCCTAGAATCTATAGGATCCTGCCATCTTCTTCTACCACAGCAGAGACCCCAACAGTAGCCCCTAGAATGTCTCTCTCTGCTTGCACAGTATTGCTTATGTCAATAGCTTCCAAAAAGTCCCAGGTAAGGTTGTTAGTTATATAATTAATAGAGATTCTAATAAAACTCTTAGGTCTCCACTGTTTTATAGTAATAGGGAACACCTCCTAAGTTAATGGCCGGTCCATTTTTTCTGAGTACCATTTCTCCCCACCTCCAGGAATCACATCCGGTATGATATGTGCCCAAAGAAGGCCCAAAGCCCCCATATCCTGCCTCAGAAACTTTGCACACTCTGTTACCTGAGCCTAGATGTCTCTTCCTCCACTCTTTCCATGATTAATTCTTAGTTATCTTTCAGGTCTCAATTTACGTATGATTTCCTAAGAATTACCTTCCCTTGCCCTCCAATATAAGCCATTCCCCTTTAGTATTCTCTCTTAGTATCCTATTCTCCTCCTTTATCACATTTATCATAAGTGTTATTATATATTTATTTTTTGTCTTTTGGTTTAACGTCCATCATCTCTAAAAGAATTTGGGGGGAGAATATGAGGACCATAACTATTTTGTACAACACTGCATCCCCAACATCTCACACCATGCAGTAAATTGGCACTTAGTTAACAGCTGTTGAGTGAATGACCCATCATTTACTACTGTTGTAAAAGGAAGACTGACATCTTTCCAGTGGGCTGGGGCCCAAGCCCTCTCTCTAGCCTGCAACTTGGACTGAGGTTCTGTTATGGACTGAATGTTTGTGTTCTTTCAAAATTCATATGTTGAAATCTTACCCACCAGTGTGATGGTATTCATAGATGGACCTTTGGCAGGTGATTAGGTCATGAGGGTGGAACCTCATGAATGGGATCAGTGCCCTTCAGGAGGCTGCAGAGAGCTTCCCTGCCCCTTTGCACTTTGGGAGGACACAATGAGAAGTCAGAGGTCTGCAACCAGGAAGAGGGTCCTCACCAGAACCTGACTGAGCTGGTACTCTGATCTTGGACTCCCAGCCTCTGCAACTCTGCAAGGAAATAAATTTCTGTTGTTTATAAGCCAGCTAGCTTATGGTCTTTGTTATAGTGGCCAAGTTGACGAGACAGGTTCTTACTAATCACATGCGGAACCGCTCACAGAATGGATGTAAGTGATGTACCCTGGACACTCGCACTGGCATTAAGCCAGAAAAAAAGAGGAGGGAGCAGGATGAAAAGTCAGCAGAGTACAATGTCCTTGTTTCCAAAGTGTGAAAGGAAACTTTAGAACTCTAAACTAGGTGGACACGTGCCATATCTTCCACCTCTTGTGAGTTTTCTTCTCCCTTGCGGAGAACTACCTACCTACCTACTCCCTGACATTTCCCAAAGCTATGGTAACCTTACTTCTGTCCCTACTCTATCCCCCACCCCCAGCACACCCAGTTACTTGGTCCACACTTAACCATGGCCACATAAAGTCTCTTCCCTGAGAACGCCCAGTGGAAACAGAGAGAGCTTCAGTCTCTCCCCCAAGTCAATTGGGTGACCATGGTCTATGGATCAGGAAAGCAGAAACAAACAGATGTGAAGGGAGAGCCTGAGAGGAGACATGGAGAGAGAGCCTGGGTGGCTTCCAGTCCCTGATTCCAGTCCTTTCTTGAAGTCCTGTAAAGCTGCCCTCAGGTGCCTTGAGAAGCTCACTTTTGTTTTTTAGATTTATTTTTCATTTTTTATTTTAGAGAGGTGGGGGGAGAGGTGTAGAGGGAGAGGAAGACTGGGACCCCCTCCTCAAGCAGACCCCTAGCTGAGCATGGAGCCCGACATGGGGCTCGATCTCACAACCCTGAGATCATGACCTGAGCCAAAATCAAGAGTTGGATGCTTAACTGACTGAGCCACCCAGGCACACCAGAGAAACTTACCTTTTTGATTAGACAAATTACACGTTGAAAAAGGAATTCTAGGTAAATATAATGATTTCACACAGTTCATCCTGTTTAATACTCATAACAATGCAGCAGAGGAAGAATTGTTATCCTCGTTTTAGAAATACGTTTTGGTTACATGAAAATTAGTCCTGGTCTTGAGTTCTAGTCTAAATTCTATCATGACCACATCATCTGAAGCAAATTAACTTCTTTCAGCCTCAGTCTTTATCAGAAAGCAATTTTAGACTGGTGGGAAGGGTCTAGCAAGCCATTAAGCAAGAGTCCTGTGTGTAATTTATGAAATCAATGTCCCTGACCTGAAAGATTTTGAATGGGTGGCAGCTATCAATAAGCCTGGCCTCAGTCTCCTCATTCCTGAGTGCCTGAATTGGATTATGTAGTATCTAAGCTACTTCTAGGTCTAACAGTCAACAGATTATTTTCTGGCTTCAGTCACCAAGAGGTTCACTCTCAATCATGAAAGAGCTGAAAATGGCTCATAAATTTGGTGGGACATTTGGACAAACAGTTATAGACCCACTTGTATCTGTAACAATTCTTTCTGGCTCTGAAAACCTTTGAAAATTTTCCCTTTTATTATGACTACATGGATCATTACTTGGCAAAGAAATTTCCCCCTAATATTGATCTATGAACATAAAGAATTATGTGCCAGGATAAAAGGATATAAAAATAAAATCTATTAACTTATTGAAAATAAAAGTCAGAACAAAAGTCATGAAAATTAACCAACAAACGTGACTGGCGAAACTAGATGAGCTGAGAAAATACAAGCTTAATTGACTTACCCTGTATCAGTGGTTTTCCAGTTCTGGGCCTCCAAAATTTCTTGAAATTATTCAATGGGGAAAATTGATCCTTAATTTTCCTAGTCTATTGTTGGCTCACCGAGAGCTACAACCTTGACTGAAGTCTTCCTCATTCTAGGCAGGCTCCACATGGGCACTCTCACTAGCATTCCTTGAATGAATGAAAATACCAGAAAACCAAGAATCTGAAACCTCACTACATGAGGGGAGAAACACAAAAGCAGAGCCTACTAGCATTGAATCTGAGTTCCTAAATTGAAAACCCATTAAAATAGATTCTGAGGATGATGGTCTACCAGTTATATTGAAAGCACTTTCCTAAACTGTCACAGAACTTGGAATTAAGTGATATTCAGAAACTACCTATGGTTTTCACACATACAATTTTGAGAAAATCCAAATCTATTCATAGAATAGTTCCTGGCACATATCAGGCATTCAATACATGATTTTTAAATGAATAAATTAGCTTTACATAGTGTGCAACTATTAAAGTTTTTAAGTGTATATCCACATAAGATGTCTATATTTCATTACACGTAAAAGGACAAAATGTTTTTTTTTTTTTATTTCATATTATCTGTCTAATTCTTTACTTTAGTTTGAATATCCATACTTTGCTCAGTCATTCCAAAGTATACTCTTCCATATTTCCTTTGGTGGATCATCTTCTGACCTTTAAGACCTCATCTGATGCTTGGATGAGAATGGGGAAAACATGATTAACTGGGCCACATAAGAAGAGTCCTCTGCCTATCCGAGACATACAAATATCATATGCCTCCCCTTGCCACACACACGTATGGATATAGATACAGATAGATGATTGATATATAGATATAGATGGACAGAGATACATGGGTATCTATGTAAATAGAGATGAACAAGGTATAAATGGAAATAGAGATACATATTTCAATTTTACCTGCCTCATAGAGCACAATAACAATCCTGAACTCACCTCCTTCCCTGCTCCAAGCGGCATGCGATTCGGTGGCACCCCCTCCCTCTACCAGAGCTGTTCCTCTCCATTAGATCGCCGGGTCACTGGCCTTCATTAGCTTGCTGCAGCCTCTCATTTGATTTGCATTGCAGGCTCCCCATGCAGGTAATGATTCTAATTTAGAAAATCTCCAGAGGTCACAGCAAAGAAGTTGGTCCAGAAAGAAAGATGGACGGAAATGACGGGAAGGTGCCCTCACCTCTGCCTCACTCTGCACCCTCCAGAGAGAGGACAGCCACAGGCTGCTTGGGACCATGGAGCTTGAGAGCTATACTGCTGTTTCTTCAGTCCCTGGACCCTCATAGTTCATGCCACAGAAAGCTTGATAAAGGGAAGACAGAATCTTAGCCTGAAACCACCCAAGGCTTTTAAAAGGCACCAGGGCCTCTTGTGCCCGGTTCTCCTTTCTATACTACACAACTGCCACAGCAACTCCCCCCCTTCCTTTCTTGTCTCCGGGCCTTTGCACATGATGTTCCTTGGGCCTGGATCTCTCTTCCCTCAGCTGGTCCCTGATAAATTTCCACTTATCTTTCAGGTCTAAGTTTACATATGGTTTCCTAAAAAATACCTCCCTTGGCCCTCCAATCTAAATTTAGTTCCCTCTTCTCTTCTTTTTTTAGTATCTGAGTCTCCTCCTTCATCACACTTGTCATAAGTGTTATAGATGTATTCATTGTCTTTTGCTTTTTAATGTCTGTCTTCCCCAGAGGCATTTAGAGGGATACTATGAACTGAATGTTTGTGTCTCTCCACCCCAAATTCTTATGTTGAAGCCCTAATCCCCAGGGTGATGGCATTTGGAGGCAGGATTTGGGGGAGATAGTTCGTTTTGGATGAGGTCACAGGGATGGAGCCTCCAGGATGACACTGGTTCCCTAGGAGGAGATGAGGAGAGCAGTGTTCTCACTCTGCCATGTGGGGAAACAGCAAGAAGGAGGCTGTCGTAACCCGACCACATTGGCACTTTGATCTTGGACTTCCAATCTCCAGAACTGTGAGAAGTAAATGTTTATTGTTTAAGCCATCCAGCCTATGCTATTTTTGTTAAAACAGTCCAAGCCTACTAAAATGGGGAAGAATATGGAGAACATAACTATTGTGTATAACACTGTATCCCTAGCATCTCACACGGTGCCAAGAATTGGCACTTACTTCATATTTGGGGACCGAGTGACCATTATTTGTGGCTGTTGATAAAAGAAAAGGCCAGCATCTTTCCCGTGGGTCAGAGTCTGAGCACATTCTCCCCCAGTAACCCGGGTCGAGGGTCTTACTGACCACACACAGGACTGCTCACAGGACATAAGTGATGTGCTTTGGGCACTCACACAAAGTCCTTGTTTCCCAAGTATTAAAGGACACTTTAGAACTCCAAGCCTATGTGGGTCTGTGCATCTTTCACTGGGGGTTTCCCTTTCCCTTGAGAACTGCATACTCCCTGACACTTCCCAAACTCATCTACTCCGCTGCTGAGCCCGGGCACCCCTCTGGCTTTGGCTTGACTTTCTGTTCCATCATCTTCTCCCTCAGTCAGATAGCACCCAGCCACTTGCCTGAACCAGAGGTGTTCAATTTTACAGTCAATAAAGCCAATTCATCATATTAGTTTCCTATGGCTACTGTAACAAATTACCACAAATTAAACACAAATTTATTATCTTACAGTTCTAAAGGTCAGACGTCTGAAACAAGTCTCACTGGGCTAAAATCACTGTGTTGGAAGACCTGTGTTCTCTTCTGAAAGCTCTGGAGCAGAATTCCATTCCTTGCCTCTTCCCCTTTCTAGAGGCTGCCTGCATTCCTGGGCTCACGCCCCCTTCCTTCATTTCTGCTCATTCTTCCATAGTCATATATCCCCCTCACGCTCTTCTTGTGTTTCCCCCTTCCACTCTTGAGGATTCTTATGATTATATGGAGGTCCACTCAGATAACCCAGGATAATCTCCCCATCTCAGGACCTTACATCTGTAAAGTTAATTTTACCATGTAAAGTAAAATACACAGAGGTTCCGAGGACTAAACCCCCGAACTACTTTGTGGGGACTGCGTTATTCCCTCTTCCACTCTGGTAAATTATTCCCAGGACAAGTCTCAAAACACAGGTGAAGAGGCTGTAGCTCCACACCTGCCAGTTCCTCTGAGGATTCGGGGAACACGATAAGAAAGCCGAGAGGACTGGAATACGGATCAATAAACAAAAGGAGTGGCAGAATCCTCGTGCCAGTGAGTCGCATTCTCTAGCATATCAGCCACTGCAGTCAATAAAAGCCAGCTGTGACAACATTGCAGGCCTGAAGAAAACTATGTTAAATAACAGACTGGAGTGATGGGAAGTCTCTGATATTTGCTAATAACAAATTTGGGGGATGCTGGTGTAAATTTCAAAGCTATTTGTGTCAGGAATTATTTCAGCTGCAAAGAACAGAATAACCACAGATGAGTGGCTTAAGCAATAAAGACATTTAATTATTTCATGTAACAGAAAACTCAGAGGTAGGTGGCTCCAACATGGGGGCAGCAGCGGAGGGTCAGCAGAGATGCAGACTCCCTCATCTTTCTGCTCTGCCTTTCTCAGGAGGTCAGTCATGTCTCTCTTCGTGATGGTAAGATGGCTGTCACAGTTCCAAGAATCATGTCCTTACAAAACATCATTCCAAGCACGGGAGTGAGCGTGCAGAAGAGGACCCTTTCTCCCCCTCCTGCTCTCTCTTTCATCAGATGTGAAACCTTTCCCATGAGTAGCCAGTAGACTTCACCTCAGATCTCATTGGCCAGTTAGGTCACATGCCCACTCATAAGCTATTTCCTGACAAAGAGGAATGGGATTCCATAATTGGCCTAGACTAATCAGGAGCCATCCCTCTGTGGGTGAGCACATTGCCCCTCTGCTAAAACAGAAGAAGGGGACTAGCTATTGGATTGGCAACCAGTTGTGTGTGTCTCAAAAATATCAGATGCTATTTATTTTCCAGTGTGCTAACACATAAATAGGTAGATCTCCATTCAGTACAAAGCAAGTTTTTTTGTTTAGGTCTGAGATGCTTATCAGGCTAATCTTCTCATCAATTGGACCAGAACAGTTATGGTTCTAACATACAGAGTTACTCTGAGTTTATCTAATTTTGTGTTAAAAATAAACAAAGACATTAAAATTTGTATTCAGAAACAATTTCTGATGTGGTAATCATCCATTACAAGTTTCTTTTTTGTTTTTTGGGGTTCTTTTTGGGAGAGACAGAGAGCATGAGTGGAGTGGAGGGGCAGAGGGAGAGGGAGAAGCAGGCTCCCCTCTGAGCAGGGAGCCCGATGCGGAGCTTGATCCAGGACCCGAGGATCATGACCTGAGCCGAAGGCAAATGCTTAACCAACTGAGCCCCCCAGGCGCCCCCATTACAAGTTATTTATTGCACACCTACAATATCCCTGGCATAGTAGCTAAGATGTGGGGAACACAGGAGAAGATGCTGTGTTTAGTTATGTTGAAGTTGAGGCACCTGTGAGATGTCTAAGGGGAGAGATCCAGTAGATACGGGTTTAGAGCTTGGGAAAGGTCTCAGCTGGGCCATAAATGAACATACAAGTGGTCACCAAAGCCATGGGTTTGGTTAGAGACTCTTAGGGAGAAATAAAGAGCAAAAATGTGGAAGATAGAATTCTGAGGAAGCTGCATTCAAGGACAAAAGAGTAATTACAATAGGGATAGTTAAGTATTATTACAGGTGTAAGTACATGGAACGAGGAATGTGCCTAAGGATAGCCCTGTCTTGGGGTCACAGAGAATGTTTAGAGGAGGTGACACTTAAGAGATATCTGAAGGACAAATGGGGTTAGCCAAATGATGCATGAGAGGGGGACTAGGTTATGGGGTGAGGAGAGGATAAGAAAGTATTTCAGGCAAAGGAACTAACCGTGAAAAGACTTAGAGGTAAAAGTTCAGGCAAATTTTGAAAATAAATGTAATTCAATGTGGCAGGACCAGAGTGATTGGTGGTGTGGGAAGAGAGATAGAAATGGAGTCAATCATGGATTTACACTTTCTCTCAAGGACCATGAGGAGTTACATAATCAGATGTGCATGTTAGAAATCTAGCTGCAGGGTGGAAAATGTATTAGAGTGGTCCGGTGGTAGATTACATTATTGGCCCCACTGCTTACTGCTCCCTGCATCCACACCCTTGCCATGACCTCATAGTGAGCAGAGTGTGCTTCTCCACCTTTTGACTTTGGGCCAGGCCATGTGACTTGTTTTGGCCAATGGCATGCGGGCAGAAGTGACCATGTGCCATTTCTAAGCCCAGGCCTGAAGGGGCCTTGGGTGTTTCCACTGCCTTTTTGTACCTCTGTGTTTGCCTTATGAAGAACGTGCCCTGACCAATTCACTGGGCCCAGGAGGATGAGGGGAGACAAGTGGAGCAGAACCACTCCAGCTGCTGCAGCCTAAAGCATAGCTGGCTCAGCTGCCTCACAAACTCATAAGAGAGAAATTAATGTTTTTGTTTTTGTGTTTTTATGGGATGTTGAGATTCTTCAATATGCAGCATTATTGTGATGGCTGCTAACTAAGAGAGGGCCACACTAAAAACAGAGTGGTGCATTAGGAGCTTCTTGTAGCTGTAAACAGAAAGCTTATGGTCACTGGAACCAAGATGATGGGGGTGAGGATGGAGAAAAACAGAGAAAGTCAAAAGATACGAGAGAACAGAATTGCTGCTATGACATGGCAGATATAGAGAGGAGTTACTTGTGAAAGTCCCTGGGGTTTCTTCCTTGGGTAATTATTGACTGAGATGGGGAACATGGGGGGATGATATGTTTAGTTAAGTTGAATTTGAGGCACCTGTGAGATGTCCAAGGGGAGAGATCCAGTAGACATGGGTCTAGAGCTTGGGAAAGGTCTCAGCTGGGCCATAGTGAACATATAGGTGGTCACCGAAGCCATGGGTCTGGACAGAGACCCTTAGGGAAAAAGTATAGAGCAAAAATGTGGAAGATAGAATTCTGAGGAAGTTGCATTCAAGGACAAAAGAACAAGAGTCTTCAAAGAAGACCAAGGAAAAGCAGCCAAAGAGAAGGAGAAACACCCAGGGACAGTAGTGTCTGGGGAGCAAAAAGTCAGAAGGCTCTAAAAAAGGAGGGTGTGATCTATTGTGCAGAAAACTGGTAAGGAAAGAGGCAAAGAATTTATAAGGAACCACAAAGAATCTACCTAATTTACAAAGAAAGGAAAGAGATCTTTGGCCAAGAAATTGCAGACCATCTCATGGTAGATGAGTCAACAAAGCCCTAACCCCAAGATCAGATGGTGAGATTCACTGAGATGTTCAGAAAGTGAGCAAAAGCAAGATTCAGGGCATTTTGAGTCATTGTCCTTTCCTGGTCCCTCTGGGTGAGTGGTGCTTTGGAGCAGAACTTTGCTTTTCCTGCAGCAGGTCACCAGTGACCCATGCCACTCTACTCAGAGGCCTTGGCAGCCCTGACAAATCCACGAGAAGCCTAGTCTGATATGCGCCAGGGTTGCCCACAGTCCCTCTGACTCATTTCCCATTGATTGGAGTGAAATTTCTGAATGCCTTGGAGACTTCTAATCAATCCAGTCTGCCTTCTGCTGTCAGGAACCATGGCAGGACCTGCTTTCAATAGCATAGTGGGCTCTTTCCCCTTGTGTTCTGGAGTCTGAGTTCTACAGCCCCGCTGTGGGCTGAAATATCAACACCCCTCCAAGGGAGCGTGGGAGGACACGATGGAGAGGACGTGAGAGCGAGGTGAGAGCGTGCACGTGTTGAGGAGTGTAAGTTTGCACAGCGCTTGCACAAACACACATGGTCACGGTGTCCAGCACAGGACTTGCTGGGGCTCTCAAACAATCACCGCATTTATGACCTCAGCGATTGCTCAGGTTGGGAACGCCAGACATTTGAAGTTGGTTTTCCTCTTCAATTGGAACTGACATTTCCCCATGATTGGATTGCTTTGAAATCAAGGAATAGCAGCTCAGAGAGTTCATAAATTTATTTCTGTTCCACCTTGTAGCATTTATTACAAAGACTGATCAGTCAAAAAATATGGGTTTTCTGCTTTCTATTTCCTGCTTTATTGCAGGCACCTTTTAAGATAGGGTGGCGTGGTTAGCAGGGTGGGGGCAGCTCTCAGGCAGTGGGTAAGCATGTGGCCAAGGAGAAGAGAAACATCCTGTTGCTCTCAGGGGCTCTGTCTGTTGCCTATGCCATCCAGCCCCCTGGAGGAAGGTCTGGAAAAAGATATCAAGTGTCCTGGGGGAGGAAGGTGAAGAGGGGAACGGGTAAAAAGGTACCAGGAACCTCACACCACCGTGGAAGCCACTGCTGAAGAATCAGAGCAGAGCCGCCATTCTCTCCCATCTCCACCCCCTGCAGCCAATCTTGGAGGGCAGGTGTGGAAAGGGCCATTGGTCAGAGGGTTCTAGAGAGGCATTCTAGGACTTCGGGGGGCTGAAGGTTGTGAGCCCTCGTGTGCATATGTTGGGGGGATATGAGAGAGAAAGACTTGTTATACAATCATTTACCTACGAGTGGGAGACCTTGGGTGAAGGCCTGCGGACCCAACATTGAATTGTCCCCGTCCTCCACAAGCTCCCAGTGACATGGGGTCCCTGAACTGAGAGCCAGAACAGGGTGAGCCCAGGGTGTCACGAGAACAAGAGTGCCAGGAAGAGCTTCCTGGGGGGAGCAGAAGCTTCTGCTCAGAAGGCCCCTTCGATGTGAGACCATTGCCTTCTAAGTTCTTAGACCCCGGCTGCTGAATAGGAAAGAAGGCAGGGGTGCAGAGCCGAAGCCCACTCTGAGAATAGTTGTGTAGTCAATGTTTGAGCAGGGTGGGAGAGTCCTGGGCTGATATCCTGGCTCTGTCATTTGCTAGCTCTGTGGCCATACCCTTGTTGTGTCTCTGTTTCTTTCTTTGTAACCAGTGCACAGAGAGGACTTGCCTCACAGGGTTGCTGAGGGGACTGAATGAGAAAATCCACGTAACGTCTGAGGATGGCGCTTGCCCACCAGGAGCTCTCAGGAAGTGCCAGCTCTCCATGAGGCGGGACCTGACGTTGTGTGTCAGTTTCAGAGAGGACAGGGAGGGCAGGGAACACCAGGGCCCACACCTTCATTCCTCGAGCTCTATTCACGCAGGTGGCTGACCCCATCAGAACCAGCCCAAGAATTAATGCACGACTATTTTAAATGGAGAAGGGAGAGCAAAGATTTTCTTCATTTCTCATATGCCTCATTTGGGGTTTAAACACCAGCCATAATCCTCATTCATTTCCTCGTGAAATAGATGACAAGGAGCACAGTCTACTTCTCCTAATGGGGAGAGTGAAACCTCAAAATTGGTTAAATAACTCATCCCAAATCCCACACTGAGGTTATTGAAGAGTCGGGGCCTGAACTCTGATCCTCTAAACCACAAGCCCAGACCTTCTAATAAATCACAGTGCTCCCTGTCAAGTACTACCCAGCCAAATCTGCCCTACACCATTACTGAGCTGCTCATACAAGGTGGAATGACTTCATCGAGCAAGTCACGCTCAGAAACAGAAAATGTTGCCTCAGGCACTTTCTTGGATGTTTGATTTTAATATTAAAGCTAGTTCTGACCATAAGGAGCAAACACCAAGTGACTGCCTCTCAGGTTTCTCAGCAGGGAATGGGGGCTGAAGAAGCAAGCCAGAGTTAAAGGGTCAGCAGAAGGGGACGGGGTGGGGGGCACAAACTGACTTTTATTGGTGTGAGTGGGAACTTGACTCTGCAGTCCATCCCTGCTCTGCTGTTCACCCAAAGGAAGACGGTGGCTGGCAATTACAGAAAATCAGTAGCTAGAATTATTAATAATAGCAAAAGAAGCTGTTTGCACAGCAAGTAATGTGCAGTAATGTTTTGTAATTGATAGTCATTTCTATTATTTAAACACTAATTAATTCATGGACTCAGCAATGTATCGACTTTACTTATAGTGTTATGGCAGCCCTCCTAGCTTAAAGTCATTCCTTATTGGTTTCTTTAGGTCATTAAAATGCACTGTTTATTTGTTCTATTTGAGGATGTTTATAGGGCTGCATCTTCTAAGAAGATAGCTTTATGGGCAGTTTATATAAAAATGACCATTCATAAGCTCTGGTCCTTCTCAAGAAGGTACTTCTAAAGAAGGCTGGCCTGATGCTTTTCTTACCAGTAGGATTCCCAGAACATCCCTTGGTAATTGGTCTGAAAGTCTCCTGTTGTTGGTTTCATTTGGTCCATCTGTAAAATGAGAAGGGTGAAATCTGTGAAAGCAGGTGCCATCTTGCAGCAATGACCTGGCAGGTCTGGCTTCTCTGCCGACAAGTTTCCTGGGCAGGTCCCTCTGCCTCCCCAGGCCTACAGGCCTCCTCTCTGGGCTGCAAAATGAGGGAGAGGGAAGTGGTCATCCTTACAAGCGCTCACATCGCTAAGTTTGAATAAGCTAAGAGAATCAGTTCATATGCTTTCTTGCAGGTACACCGAATGTTCTGACTACTGGAACCAAGGGAAAAACACCAAGAAAGAGGAATTGGCCTGTGTCACTAGAGGATTCACTGCCGACAGACATGAGCTGCCTGTTCCTGTTTAGTATCTCTGCATCTTCTCGAAGGCTGAGGTTTACTATTTGACTCCTATCCCTTTAAAACACTGGCTGCACATAAAATAAAATCTACTGAATCTCAACTGAGGCTCTAGGCTGATGTTTTATAGAAGATATTCCAGAATATTTTTCCAAGTTTATTTACAAGATGGGAGTCTTTACACTCCATTTATTGGGCATATTAATTTTGGTTTTGTTTTTGTTTTTGTCTCAGAAAGACAGGAGAAGGCATTTATAAACCGCCAGGTTTATAAGTGACCTCTGACTTCACAAGATCAGAGCTGAAAGCCACATTTAGAAAAAATCAAATCTAGAATGCAAATATGTTGTATCATTCCTGCTGGCCTGTGGTTGTGAAAGTCAGTCAGTTCCAGCAACCTTGGGAGATCAAGATCATGGGTTAGCATTCTTGTGATTCCATTAGCTTTGTTCTGTTCCATGGCTTCATATCACAGTCCTAACGCCACTCAGCTCTTAACAAATACCTGTTACTGGTTGTAAGAAGCATTTGCTCTGAACTGAAGCTTGGTGCTGGGTTCTTGTTACCTGTGGATGGAACTTCTTCTCTATCTTGGACCTACCAACGTTGAGCACCTTCCTGAATCACAACTGGAAAGGTTAAATCTCTTGGCACAAGAAGCTTGTCTGCTTGGTTGAATCCTGACTTTCAGATGGCATCCCCCAGCTCAATGGCTCTCCTATCACTCTACTAAGCAGGTCTAATATCAGGCCTAAACCTTCCCCAACACTTCTTTGCCCAGCCTTGAGTAAGCTGTCATGAGCCTTGCCAACCCATCCTGAGATGCAACGATGCAACCATGGCCTGTACCTCTTAGACTATTACACAACATTTGGAAAAGGTCAAACAAGTAGACATGATTACATTTTATAAGGAAACTGTCAGTGAACCAAAGGGCTCCCCAAAAAATTAAAGTTGAACTTGCCCTTTGCTGGAATTCATTAAGAAATAATGTGGATGAAAGCAACTGAGCTTCTTGTGTTTTTAATAAAAATAAAAATAGTGTGGAGGGACAGGCCCTAGACTTTAAAATATACTATTAAGTTGAAATAAATTAAATCAAGAAAATAAATACGCATTTTGGTACAATTACAAAAATAGGCATATTAAGAAGATATAACCTAAATATAGACCTTGATATTTATAATTGATCTATAATAAAGGAAAAACTATAAATTCAACAAATGGATTTGGAGAAATTTGATGTTTGAGAAGGAAAAGAATTAATTTAGCTATTCCTCCTACAGTATTTTATAAAATAATTTCAAATGAGTGAGATAGGGGTACCTGGGTGGCTCAGTCGGTTAAGTGTCTGCCTTTGGCTCAGGTCATGATCCCAGGGTCCTGGGATCCAGCCCGGCATCATCCAGCTCCCTGCTCAGCTGGGAGCCTGCTTCTCCCCTCCCTATGCCACTCCCCCTGCTTGTGCTCACTTGCTCTCTCTCTCTCTCTGTCAAATAAATAAATAAAATCTTTAAAAAAATAAGTGAAATAGGGGGATGGGTTAGCCTGGTGATGGGTATTAAAGAGGGCACATTCTGCGTGGAGCACTGGGTGTTATGCACAAACAATGAATCATGGAACACTACATCAAAAACTAATGATGTAATATATGGTGATTAACATAACAATAAAAAATTTTAAAAAATAAGTGAAATAGATGAGAGAAGTATATATATACACACACAATGAAACTTAAAATATCATAAGAAATTGTAAAAAGATTTTTATGTAACAGCTACACGGCAAAGGACTTTTTAAACAAAAATAATAGGGGCAGATCAAATAGATTTGACTAAATAAAAATTTAAAACATCTGTATATACGTAAAAAAATCAATGTCAATATTCAAAGACCAACTATGAAAAAATGGTGATCAAATAAGGGATTCTGGGAAGATAGCAATGACAGTGACATGGTTTTTAAACCTCCCAGAATTCCCACACAAAGACAGAAGGAGCAGCTAGATAGCAAAAATTAAACAGCCATGGACCACATTTACAACAAGTTTAAGTGACAAGAGACCACCCCAAACCCCTGAGTACAAGTAGGCAGGGCAAACCACCAATAGCTTCAAGATTGGCCAGCTATTAGCAGGCGTCAGAGGAAGTGCAAGGAGGGCAAGGACTCTGACAGAAGTGCAGCAGACCAGCTGGAGAACAGCAGTTGAATTTAGGGGGGGGTTTGCTCAATTCAACAGTGGTGAGCACAAGGGGTTTGGGATGAGGTCTCGAGGGGGTCCCAGAGCAGTCTTTCCACTGCCAACCCTTGAAAGCAACCAGTCAGAGCTCTTCTCTGGGAGACTTCTCCGTAATTATATAGGTTGTGGCAAATTTTGTACTGTTATTCTGAGGCTGGTTGTATGTGAGAGATGAGTAATTATGGAATATTCTATCATCCCCTACATCCTTGAGGACCAGGATTTTGGCATGGAAGAAAGGAGATACAGATGTACTACAGATGAGGTTAAGTAAGTAAAAATCTTACAGTCCTGAAATAGAATTGGAAGTGTCAGTATGAACTCATGAGGTGTGTGCAAGTAGAAAATGACATATGTGCTCCGAAGAGTTACCACAGTATGGAAAACCATTTGATAAAAACCACAAGGCTTATGGCAAAAATAGGAGTAAGGGCACAACACTCAGAAACCTCATCAATGACAATTTTTTTTAAAAAGGATAGATATTTAGCACAATTATATACATGTTAAATAGGTAAGAAATATATAAATATATATATAAATAATATATTTTATACATATAAATTATAAATATATAAATAATGACAATAAATATGGCACTTTGCCTTGGAAAGGACCTGAAGGTTGCTTGTGGAAGTGGGCCTTGGAAAGGTGTGGCTTGTTAGTTATTGTGAAGCAGTGGAAGGACATTTACTTGAAATTGGGTAGAAAGTTGGAAAACCTGCTGTGGGCGGCTGGCTCATTATCCTCTGCTGGGCACTGGTACTGAACACCAGAGTTATGAGATCTTCTGTAGCCTTAAATCCTGGGTCGTGTTTTCCTGTCTTTGAGTTGGAGGCCCTCTGAGACATGCATTTGTAACAGATACCTGTTTCATCACCATCGAAAATGTTACCTAGTGTATAGCTTCTTCGGTTAGCTTCTGTGTCATTGCTGGAAATTCTTTTGCTGCTTTCTCGTTTGCCCTTAGAGCTTCACCTGACTGCTGGAAACGGCAGATATTCGAAACCACCAAACCAGCCACTCATGCATGGCAGCAAAAGGTGCCACTTAGGCAAGATTTGGCAGTTTGGATTTAAGGTCTTTGTAGATAGGTGTGCTTTCCCTTTGGTGGTTGGAAAGATTATTCCTGCAATTTTTTTTCACTGTTTTGTGTATTCTTAAGCAGCTCAGATCAGCTGGGTGCAGTTTTCTGCCTTCACCTAATTTTTTCTCCTGTATGAAATCACCATAGCCAAACGCAAAATCTGTGTTAGGCTCAGATTGTTCCTTAATATACCAATTGTGTTTGAACAAGTTTACATTTTCAGAACAAGCATTATAGCAGAACTGACTGTATATACATTTTTCCCCCATTAACTCCTTAGGTCTGTCCACTGAAAGGACTAAAAACAATGACTAGTATTGTAGCAAATTAGCATTGAGCATCCCCAGCATCATACTCCACTAAAAGAAATCAGGGCTTCTTGGAGGAAGAGCTGGTTTCAGGTCTGGGACAGAGGTAGATGAGCCTTGTCACCCCAGATAGCAGGGAAGGTATCAAAGCCTACCAGGGCCATACCCACAGGACTCAGGAGCCAATTGAAGAAGCTCCCACTGCCAAAGATGGCACAATTTATATTTAAATGAGGATAAGATTTGTATAAATGTATTTAAATCCATCAAATATGTTTAAAGCCATAGGTCCCTCATGATATCTGAAAAAGCTTAATTGATCACTATTGAAGGATGAACGGCATTTATTCATTATCTTGAAAACTGATACATAAAGACAAAGAATCAAGCATTTGTCTTGCCTTCCTTTGTGAACCACAGCACTGGAAAACCAAATTGTATATGAGAGGAAACATCTCTTTGTGGAAGGTTGCCAAAAATAAATGACAAAGAAATGATAGAACATCACCATTTTGCCACCCTAGTGAATGAATGGATCTAGGCATTAACCATCAACAGCTGCTAACATCACATAAAGGGGGACGTGCAGACATTATGTGCCTCCTGATGAAAAACACACCACATCTATAATCTCGCCAAAGAGATCAAACTTAAGCCTAATCAAGCCTTTGGAGCCCGCGACTAATTTGCAGGAAATACAGTGCTCATTGGAACATATTGAACTGTTCTTTGAATATGCAATCAGCAAAATCCAGACTGTGGGGAAATCTGACAGGTTAAAAGGCTCAGGTTCTCAAACAGAAAATTTATAAAAATAAGAGGGAGTCTGTGTGGGATTTGTCAGTTAAAAATGATCTTAAAGACATACGCCAATTTTAGAAGTTGGCAAGTCTACATGATAGTGTTTTAAGGGATGCACTTTTTAGCGAGAGAGCTATCAGAAAACACACAAGGACGTGGTTGCTGTAAGAATCAGGAGAAGAAGTAATTAAGCTACAAGAAATAACAGAAACCGTGTTCCCTGTGCAACTGGGTGTGCGGACTGACTCATGCTCAGGATAGGCCTTCTTGGCTCTGCTTTTCCTCACTGGCCTTGTCTCAGGATCCTGCATGGGTTTGCCTCTCGGCAGCCCCGGGGTAGCAGCCATGGGGCCTCCCACCCGACAGGGCTTGTATGGTCCTCTCCACGCGGAGGGCTAAGGCAGTTCCCTGAGGGGAGCAGGGCTGCTGCGTGATCCCGGATCTCCTCTCAAAGACTGCAAACTCAGCGTTTGCTTTTCTCCTTGTCCATCCAGGAAAAGAGCAAACACAAACGCTGGGCCTGTCTGAGTCGTCCGCCTCACTGTCCCTGCAAGAGCCCGCGAGTCCTGTTTGGCGGTTTCAGGACAAGCCAATTAGATCTCGACTGTTAATCAGAGTAATGAAGGGAGAAGGAAGCTGAGGGAAGGGAAGGTGGGAAGGAACGCGGCGGAGGCCTTCATGGAAGACAGCAAGCACTGCCCCCCTCCCCGCTCTGATGTTTTATTCAGGCTATTTGCAAACGAGCCAGTGGAAACAGCATTAACAATAAATGAGGTGCAGGAGACTGTGGAGAGTGGGGGAGGGAGGCTGGAGCAGCTCGGCTCCTCACCCATCAGCAGGGCTCGGGGGCGGGGGGGGGGGGGGCCCTGTCTTACCCAAAAAGGCGGGCCCTTCTTGCTTCTCACCTGGCTTGCCCTGCTCACCCACCTGGACTCAGGCCTTCTGAAGATGCTCATATCCCATTTAGCAAATAATATGAAGAAGTTCAGAGATGTTTCTAGCACACAAGAGCCAACCCAAAAGGCAAAGCCAATATAGCAAGTGCCTGAGGAAGGAAGCCTTTCTTCTCAGGCCCAGCACTAAAGTTGTCACGAGCCCAAGGATCTGTTAGGTGGTTGCCCCACTTGATTAAAGTGGCTAATACTTGATTTGTGCTTGACAATTAACCAAGCACTTTGGCATGCATTGTCAAGTGTGTCTCATAATAACCCTGTAAAGTAGTGGTTTGACCAGTTGTATAAATAAAGAAACCAAGCACGGTTACTCAGGGCCCGGAAGCCCTCACTTTAAAGAATTCAGGTGTCTCCATCATTCTTTCCCTCTGGAAAATTTCCATCAGCTCAGATCCCCCCATCTACTAATTTGCCTAGACTTGTGTAATTCCTTCCTTCCATCCAACAACTAGGTACTGAGTGTCTCTGAGGGCCGGACACGGAGCTGGAAGGAAGTCCCCATGGCTAAACAGTCCTGCCCGTTCCCCTCTGGTTATGGATTCTGATTCTACTGATTAGTGCTTCCTGTTAAAAAAAATAACAATACCTGTCATTTCTTATGCATTCGCTAGCAGCCAAGCACCGTGGTAAAAACAGTTTACAAATGCTATTTCATTTAAACATCTAAGCCCAGAGCTCTTGCTTTTAAAGGATACCTGTAACACACACTTCTATTGCAAAGGGGAACATTTTACTTCTCCACATTGACTCCCTACCCTTTTTACAGCTTTAGTGAGACTCAACTCTCAGTAGAGAGACACTTTCCACCTGTCTGACCTGGCAGCCTGATTCTGCCAGTGTGGTCATACCCCATTTCACTGTGCTCTGCTTTATTGCACTTCGCAGATGCTGTGTTTTCTTACAAATTGAAATTTGCAGCAGCCCTGCATCGAGCAAGCTTATCGGCACCGTTTTCCAACAGCATTTGTCACTTTGCATCTCTGTGTCACATTTTGGTAATGCTCAGAGCATTTCAGAGTTTTCATCATTATTCTATTTGTGTTATATACACTTATATTTGTTCAGTAAAAATGACTTGCTGAAAGCTCAGATGATGGTTAATGGTTTTTAGCAATAAAATATTTTCTAATTAAGGCGTATACATTGTTTTCTGGGCAATGTTATTGCACATTTTTAGTGAACTACAGTATAGTGTAAACATAACTTTTATATGCACTGGGAAACCAAAAAATTCATTTGATTCACCTTATTGCAATATTCGCTTTATAGTGGTGGCCTGGGAATGGAACCCACACTATCTCCCCAGTATGCTTGTATATCTCTTACACTATATTTCCTCTTCACGCCTGTCAGCACTCTGGGGAAGGGTCTTTTCAGCAAAGGAGGGTAAAGGAAGGCCAGGTTTCCTTCTGAAGCTGAGACAAACACTGTTCCTAGCATGCAGACATTGGATTCCTGTTGGCTACACCAGTGAGACCTTGGAAACTTAGGTTAGAATGACACTCCCTGGCACCCCCTCTTTCTAAGGTCATCCAAAACATCCCCCAATACCCCAGGAAGGCATAAAGGAAGGAAGAGATCTCTATCAAAGAGGACCAAGGCTCAAGAAGGCCTGGCTTACCTGAGCCTTGCTTCTGAGCATCTGGTCCTCACCACATCAGCACGGGTACCAAGCTCCACTCCAACCTACTTGATCAGAGTCTACGCTTCAACAACCACATAATTGGAAGCCACATAAAATTTAGAGCATGTGGGGAGGCAGTGCAGTGTAGTGTGGTGGTTCTCAAGGTGTGGTCCCTGCAGACCAGCAGCATCAACCTCACCTGGAAACTTGTTCAAAATGCGGGTTCTCTGGCCCCATCCTAGATCAACTGAATCAGAAACGCTGGAGGTGGGGCCCAGCCATACAAGTTTAATCAGCCTTCCAAGGGACCCTGGTGCACACTAAAGTTTGAGAACCACTGGTTTAGACAATTACCTCTCCCAGCCCTGGCTCCCTTCCTCCTTATACATAACTTCTTAGGCTGCAATCTTGGCCCACACTTGGGGAATGGAAGGACGATCTTGTGTGCTTGGTTTTCCCGTTTCCATTTTATCACCCTGGGGATGGTTCTGAAAACTCTAACTTCTGAACAAAACCTTTTTTTGCTTGTACTTTAATCCATCATCTGCATTGCTAATAATGTGGGAGGAAAGAAGTTCCAAGATACCAACTGGCTTTTAAGTGCTTTATTGTATCTGCTCAGAAGCAGGCTGGGGACTGGAAGGCCCAGGTTCTCCAGCCCAAGAATAAGTGAGGGCTTGGAGCCACAAGGCAGAGGGGCTCTTATGGTCACAGACTGGGGGTGTGTGCGGGCATGGACACACCAATACCAGCACAAGACAGAGCCAGATTGCGGGAGCATCTCTACAGACAGAAGAGACAAGAGGGTATGAGTCAGAGAATTGCCTGCTGTCAGAAAACAATCTAGTCTACCCCCTGACTCTGATCAGTGCCATGTCTACCTCTCTCCAGACCCTGGACCTCCATTTCTCCCATTTGGGAAGGTGCCGACGCCACTAGCTGATATTAAAGGAAAGAGCATGATAGCGTCCATTAACTTGTTCAGCAAATCTTTTTTTTTTTTTTTTTTGAGATTGTCCTATATGCTGGGCACAATGCCAGGTACACAAAGACACTACTCCCCATCTCACAGGGTATACATTCTAGTGGAAGAAACGGGCATCAATTAAGTGTATCATTACAGCCTGTGAGCACGGCATGGGAGTGTGTAACAGGGACCTGGCCTAGTCTCAGGTCAGGGAAGGCTCCCCTGGGGATGGGGTTGTTTGAGTCAGGGTCTAAAGGAGTCTACTAGGCAAAAGTAGGTGTTGTGGTGGTGGGAACACTACAGGCAAAGGCACAGGATGTGAGCCGAAATGGAACACGGCAAGTTTGAGGCTCAGAAAGAAAATCCAAGGAAGGGACCCAGACCATGGCAGAGGGAGGCATGGCATCAGATGACACAGGAGTGGTGGGCAGGGACCAGGCTGTGCAGGCTTATAAAGCTTTGAGTCTTTATCCCAAAAGCGATGGGGAGCCTCTGAAGTGTTTCAAGCAGAAGGGTATCGGGGATAGGATCACAAGTTGTAACCCTCACTCTGGCTGTGCCATGGAGAGGGCAGTGAAGATGGCAGGAGGATGCACCAGTTGTGAAGGTAGTAGAGTGGTCCAGGGGGTCCTGACCGAGTGCTGGTGGGGGACGTGGGGAGAAGCATGCAGAGTAGGGAGACTTAGATGACATCCACAGTCCTTGGGCATGGAAGCCCATGGGGCAGAGGAGGAAAAAGCATCAAGGGCGTCTCCTAGGTCACTAGACAAGGGCTACGCGTGGGTTGAGAGCTGGATTGGGAATGAGGTGGAGTGGATCCGCTACAGGGGAAGAAGTGGTGCGCCCAGAAAGGACAAGTGATCTAACTGGAACAGTCTGCTGTGAATAAGACTCACTTAGTGTTTAATTAAGGCAGGTGTCCAATCCATGGCATTCATGGTGATCTCATGCGTTGATTAGGGTCCCTTCCTCCTAATGGAATCTCTGGGCTTTCTTTACTCACGCCTTTGCCAGCAGGTGGAAGGAGAAGGGAAGGGATGGGGTGGGGGACCAGGTCACTTAGTCCTGTGGATCTGGAGGAGAGATGGGCACTAAATGTCCTCACCTACTTGGATTGCCTTTTTATTGTGACTGTTTAGCTTACAGAACAGCAATCCTCTCCTTGAAGGGGAGGCTGCATAGAAATGCAATAATTTACATCTCTAGCAACTTTCTACAACCATCCCTCAGTGAATTAGTCAAACCATCAAGGCATCAAAATCAGTTCCTGTGATCCTTTCATCTTCCAGGTTGTTTGCCTTTAAAGTTTAAAATGGAATTAAAGAGTATTTATAGCAATGAGAGTTTTCTGTGAGCCTGGAGGAAGGGGTCTTTGATAAATAAACACTAGAGAATTACAGAAGGAACGCTGCTACTGGGGTTCTTTAGGCAGGTTAGCAGTGATTGCTGTGCTGTGTCTTGGAAAGATGTAGGGAGCAGTTACCACTGGGCCTGGAGACTGCATGTGTGGCAAAGGGTATCAGAACTACAATAAAGTTTTAATTATACATTTGATCCATTTCAGGGTGAAGACTCCAGATAGATTTAGGTTTCTGCAATAGTCAGAGTTGGGGCAGGGATCAAACAGTGCACTCAGAAGAGATGATTGAAGAGCAGTTAATGAAGGAATAAAGGAGGCCAACACAGGATAGTGAAGCACCCAGACTATCTGGAAAGCTCTCCCACCTAAAGGCATGATAGGGGAAGAAGAGAGCGTGGTTAGTCTTTCCTAGAGCTGTAGGATTACCCCGAATCTGCAAGGAAATGAAGCTGCTGCCAGCTAGAGCCCAGCAGGGAGGGAGCCTGGGGAGTAAATATGCAAACCTCCCTTCCTGCAGGTGTTTCTCATCAGTCCGTCCAAACCAGAAACCAATGAACAAGGGACTGTGACGCCATCCACACAGGCAGCCTCCCCGGGCACAAAGCAGGGCAGGAGAGGTAGAGAATGAATGAGCAGGAACAACAGAGAGAACCCAGCACGTGAGCTGAGAGGCTGAGTCAGATTTGCAAGTTTATGTGGATCAGTAGATTTATTAACATCTTTGCATTTCACTGCCAAAGCTCTTCCAGGTTCATGATGGTACAGTTAATCCCACATTGATAGTATTAAACAAACAAGCGATAGAACACACCTGCTAGCCCAGGATGTGCCTGGGGTGAGATGGGGTGAGAACTGGACTGAGCAGCACTGTCTGTCTGGTGTTTCCTCAGTTTCGCCTATGAAGGAGCCAGGGCTTACATTATAGATGGAATCAAAAAGTTTAAGTTTGGGGATCGCACGTTCCCATCCTGCCTCTTGTTTGTCCAGTAAATAACATTTCCTCTGTAAAACTTGAGCTTTCATCTCAAGTGTGTGGACCAGACTTAAGCAGACATCAAAGCTTCCCTTGGAGAAAACTCTCTGTGATCCTGGCTAACTTTGATCTGTTCTTTCCCCAGATGCAGCCATAACACACAGAGTACCCAGGACACTCTCCCCTTGGCCCTATTTTATTTCCCACTGTGTAGCACACTCGCAACAGACTTTGCCCCTGGTCTTTTCCCTGACTAGACATATTTTCTTTTCACTGGCATTTGCTAATTTTAGAGCAGTTGAAATGTTCCCTTTGGTGAGTCAGGGAACCCCTGAGAGCCCCAATATAGAGAGGCAGAGCCGTTCAGACACTGCCCTCTGCTGGAAACTGTTACACTTGCGCAAGTCTTCTGTGAGGGTTGAGTTGGCCAGTTGGGAGCTGTCAGGGTCTGAGCCTGCTACCTGGGCTGTAGCTACACCTGCCACGTAGATAATGTGTTACTTACCTACCTAGAATATCCCTCTCAGTAACAACCTAGATGCAAGGAAACATTTTAATATGATGCAGGAAGATTTTTTTTTCATGACTTGGTATAGAAAAGGATTTCTAAACAAGGCACAAAAACAGAAAAGACCGATAATTTGACTACATCAAATACCAGAACTTCTGTATGACAGAAGACACCATAAACAAAGCTAAAGAACAAAAGGAGAAAATACTTGTGACAAAGGAGCAGTACCCAGAATACATAAAGAACTTCTTCAGATCAAATAAAAACCAAAAAATATTCCAATAGAAAAATAGTCTAGATATAAAACTCTAATTCATGAAAATATAAATGTAAAATACAACTGTAAAATTTTTATGAAATAAAAAATGTAAAATATAAATAAAAAAGAAATATAAATGGCCCCAAAATGACTGACCAAAATATTCCATTTTACTGGTAATCAGAAAAATGGAAATTCAAACATGAGGGAAATTATTTTTACCTACTATATTGGAAAAAGTGAAAGAGGAAAAAAAATTTCCATGCTGTATAGGTGGGATTGTAAACTGGTATGATCACTTTTTAGAGTAATTTGACAGTATCTGTTAAAGTGAAAAACATTCATGTACTACAAGTCAGTGATTCGGCTTCTCCATATCTCCCCCCAAAAAACAATTATCCAAGTGCTCAGAAGGCAGGACCAAGGATGTTTGTGTCAGCTTTGTTTGCAATAGCAACATGTTGGAAATAACTTAAGTGACCATCAAAATGGGATTGGCTAAATAAAGTGTGGTTCATCCATACCACACACACAGATCCGGAGAGCAGTTTTTTTTTAAAACGTTCTATATGTATTGACGTGGAAAGATCTTCAAGACCTATTGTGGTGTGTACAAAAATCAAGCTGTAATATGACACAGAATGTGATAACTTATAATAAACACACCCATGCACCTTAAACAATATTTGTTTTTCCTGTGGGCCTTCGATGCACGGTAAAACGTGTAGAAGATGACACGACAAACTGATGGTGTGTGTTTCCCCCAGGGTAGCAATGAGGGCTGGAGATGGTGTGCAAAGGAGACATCAGCCTTCTCTGGAATGCTTAATTTTTTTAAAAAGAGAATATATTCCTGTATTACTCGTAAAGTTAAAATTAATAAAATCTATTCTTGTATTAAAAAGAAGAAAACCTTCCTTACTCTTCATTCGTAAAGCCCCTGGAAGGGCCAGGGCATCTTTGAGCTATAAGCAAAATGGTGCCTTGGGTGATTTGTTGGGCAACCTGCTAAGTGGAGGGCACTGTGGTTGTCATGGAGATGACTGTCCTCACAGCAAACCATCCTGGGCTCCATCTCCCAGTCAGTGTCAGGTTTTAAATCTTGGCTTACAAACGCAGCAGTAATAATGCAGTCCCTAACACTTACGGAAGACATCTGACACTAAAATCTAATATCTTACTTATTATTCTCTCCCTCTCTCTTTGTCCAGATGAGGTTACGTACGTTCAGAGATGTTAAATCACCTGTCCCAAGTCTGTTGACCAATACGTGGGAGAGTTTGTTCTAAACCCAGGGGCTATGCTTCCAACCATTTAAACTGTGTTACAAAGTCACCAACATCTTTGTAGTTTTGTTAACTTCAGAACATCAACTTCCTGTCAGGAGCTTTCCTGGGTTTCTCTGCCCCCCAGGTCATGCCCACCTGCCATAATGCTCGGTGACAAAATGACAGCTGGTTCACTCAGGGAGCAAAAAAATCTACCACAGGATGAGGTGTTATTCAAGCCAGTGCAACCGAGAAGCTCAAAGATAAATACACACTAAAGGAATTACTAAGAGATTAGGAATAATCCTCAAAGGCAAGACTACTTCAAATATTTTTAAAGTTAATTTTAGGAACAAAACCAATCAATAATAGCAAAGGTTAAAGTCTGACGATAATGTAAGCCTTGCAAAATTCTCCCAGGATACAATGTGCTCCATCTTCTAAATTCTGTAAATTTTTTAAAAAGGATTTATTTATCTATATTAGAGGGTGGAGGGGCAGAGGGAGAGGGAGGGAAAGAATCCTCAAGCAGATTCCCTGCTGAGCGTGGAACCAGAGGATGACTCCACGACTAGGGGCTCAATCTCATGACCCTGAGATCATGACCTGAGCCGAAATCACAAGTTGGATGCTTAACTGACTAAGCCACCCAGGTTCCCCTGGAAATTTTTTTTATATCAAAATGAAATGCTTTCCAATGATGCAGGGCTGCTCTCACAGCTGAGCCATCCCTGTCAGGCAAAGAACACAACTGAGGAACATCAGGGATCACGGAGGTATGTCTCCGGGCAGAGGTCCCCCAACAGGGCTCTTGGGGTCCCCTTTGGAGAGGAGGCAGTCTTTTGCTGTGGAGAGATGGACTTTTGAGAGATATTTTGGGAATAGCTTATGAGTGGAGGGGGCAACAGGTTTACAAACCAGAGCTGTGATTCCTCCTTCCAAATAAAAAAAAAATAAACAAATTAATTAATCTCTATTTGGTTTCTTTCTTGAGAACAGGTGTGTCTATGAATAATACATAGATGGGCAGGCCATACGTGGATCTGAAGGCCCAGAAGTCTGAAAGCAAATGACACCCAGGGTGTGAAGATTACACAGCAGATTTTAAGTAGCATCATGTAGGCAAGGAAAAACCTGGGAAAGCACAAAACACACTCTACAGATAATAAGCACATCTAAGCCCCTGACTATGTACGCAAACACATCTTCTCTCAGATAATGGTAATTGCAAGTCACTAGGCTCCCATTTGAGGAGGGGGGAGATCAATCAAGAAATGTAATCTACAAAAAAAAAAAAAAAAGATTGGAACATGAGGGTTTTAATGAACGATGTTTCCGGGCAGAAAATTAATGATACTTAAGTCTTCTTTTCTGGGTTAGAATTGCACCTCCTTAAGCTCAGCAGGGATGGGCATAGGGGAGCAATGGTTAGTGCAGCAGATGCGGGGTGGGGTGCGTAGCTGCAGAACTCCCGGGTCCATTCCGAGATCCCACCCCTGGCCTCCAACAGCCTTCCTCTGATGGGTCTGCCCACCAAGGCCAAGATGTGTTGTTTTCATTTGTTAAACATGAGATAATGCCATGGCATCATATGGATTAGGGGAATTAAATGCCAGCAAAGCCTTGTGAGGTAGGATTTCTAACCAGCAGGGTCTCAGCCTAGAGCTCTCTGGGGGAAACAGAAAGAAGATGTTGAAAAATATGCCCTAGGCCAACCTCAAGAGCACGAGGAAAAGATCTCCTACTGCTTGATTCCATCCTTCGAAGACCTGCAGTGTTCCCAGATAAAAAGGAAGCCTTGAGCATCACTGAGACTCCTCATCTCTCCAGTAAGGAAGTACTGCTGACCAGGGAGGGGTAGTCTGAGCTCTCAACAGCTTGAATGTGCAAGCCTACATGGGCACGTACGTGAGCGCACACACACACACAGGTACATATGGTTTTATCAGCTCTGTTGAGCAAAGGATTTTCATAGGTAAAGGATTTGGATTTTTATCTTGTCCAAATCCCTTCAGGTATTGTCTTGAGCTAGGACAAGTCCCTTTAACCTTGCCCCATTTTGAAAATGTAACAAGTGAAATATTATCTCCTGTCCACCCTCAGCCCTTAAGTAAAATGGCCCACATTTATGAGCAGAAGATATTTGGAGCTGTGGCAGGAAGCAGATTAATATGGAACTGAAAACAGACAGATCCCTTAAAAGTCTGCCCAAAGTACAGAATTGGAAATAGATGAACCTCTTTCCCATTACAGCAACAATACCACAAGGCAGGATTTGTTTGCAAGAGAATAAATTGGCAAATAAGCCAGGACTAGAAAGAAGGTGGCTCCCACCTCCCTCTGCAGCCTGAGCAGAGCTGAAGCCCAAGGGAAGCCCAAGGCAGTGGCAGGCTCCCAGGGGAGAGAGGGCAAGGGGCTGCACCAAAGATCCTACCCTATTCTCTCTCTCCTGATGGCTTGGCCTTACAGATGGAACCCCTCACTCCAGTCACTCATGGTTGGAGCCAAGTAGGGTTGGGTTGGGTCGACAGGTAGCTTGCCCTTTATTCTCACCCTGATGGGATCATTCGTCATGGTGACAGAGGCATTGTAGTGGAGGGATAAAGGGCAGACCGCCATAGGTGACCTGACTTTGTATTCTGGTTCCACTGTGTACGAGCTGTGTGACCTTCGACAAGGCAGAACATGGTGTGCCCAGCAGGTGGATGAGAGTGGGAAGAAGGAGTCCTGGAAAGAGCTGCAGAGCCTTGGATGCCAGGGTAGGGGTGGCCCTTTTATTCTGGGGCACATACCATGGGTCCTTGCTGGGAAACTGTCACTCTGGTTCCCCAGCCCCAGCCTGCCCGTCCTTGCTCTGGGGGCTGTGAGTCACTTTCTAACACCTCTCTCCCGACACTTCTCCCGGCCCTCCCACACACCCATTTAGCACTGCCTGAGGCATGCCACCCGGTCACGCAGACCTTTAATAGCAAGCAAAACAGTAGCAGGTGTCAGAGCTGAGAAAGGAAAAAAAAAAATCTCAATCCCCACTGGAGGGCGAAGATCATTTTCTGCATTTCCATTTAAAGGGAGAAGTGAAAAGCATGAAATCACATGCCAACAGGGAGAAAGAGTTTAAACCAGAATAACCTTGACAGGAGCAGGTACCAGCAGCTTCCAGGTCACAGTTCCCAAAACTGAACTCCTGGGGAGAAATGGGACATGCACGCAGGGAAACACACATAGAATTCACCTAGCCTTCCAACCTAAGTGCCAACCCTTCACCTGCTGGCCTGCTTGACCTTTCCACTTGGACGTGCCTCAGGCTCTTAGGCTCACCGTGCCCCAAACTCAGCTTGTCATCTGCCTTCTCAATCTGCTCCTCTTCTGGGTCCCTTGTCACATAATGACTCCTACCCAAGTCAGAAGTCCGGGAGCCTCCCAGAACTGCTCTCCCCTATTACCCCCACCATCCTGCACCACCCCCAGCTACTCAGCCTCTCAGCCCAGCCAGTTCTGCCCTAGCTTCCTCCATGCCCATGGCCTTTGTCTGGCTCCATCATCTTGCACGGACTCTGCAGCAGCCTCCTGCCAATCTGCATGCCAACTCTTTCTCCAATCTAGCCTCTGTTTTGCTCCCAATATGTAACCCCATCATGAAATGCAAATCTAATGATGGAACTTCCCTTTCTAAATTCTGTAAGTAGTTTCCCTCCACTATCAGGATCCATTCTAAACTCAGGCTACTGAACAAGGCTTTCCAAGCTTTGCCCCTGTCTAGTGGTCCAACTTCATCTGCTCATCTACTCACCCACCCCCGACCCCATTCTCAACTCTGACTCAGTGTGTCAGGCCCTTTCACACATCCATGGCTTTGGAAAGCCTGTCTCTTTGCCTTGTCTCCTTGATGAATTCTTGCTTGTCCCTCCGGGCCCTGTGCATGTGTCTCCCCTTGGGCCCTTCCTCCCATCACCTTACGCATGTCCTATATCACACCAGTGCTGCTCAGCCACCTTTCTGCCTCCCCCACTGGGTCCTTGAGAGCAGGGACTCTTCCTTGTTCATCTTTGGATCCTCAGGCCCGGGACAGAACCTGACACAAAAGTCTAAACAAATGTCCGTGGAAAGTGTGAGTCTGTAAATGGTCCCTCCTTGCAGGGGACAGACTGTGGAGAGAGACCATGGACATGTGAGGTGAAAGAGGAAAGACGCCTTTCCTCATCAGAGGCCTGGAACAAGTCCTGGGCCTCCAGAGCAAAGGGGCAAACTGAGTGTAGACACCAAAGTCCCTCTGAATAACAGATGAAATATAAAAATGTTAATGTCTGTCCCCATGCTTTCACAGGGAAGAAATTATTGCCTGCTCCAGGGATCAGAGGGAGGCCAATCTTACGTTTTGTCCTATTCTGCAGGAGGGTCCTAAGGTGGATCCAGGCCCACCAGGCTTCAGGGTCTGTACGAGCCAGGATGTAAGGACATGAGAAACACCACTGCTTCATCGGGGAGCTCTACCCACACAGGAAGCCGAAAGCTGACTTCACTCACTTTTTTTTTTTAATTGAGATAAAATTCATATAACATGAAATTCACTGTTTAACTATTTTTAAAGTATACAATTTCATGGCTTTTCTTACGTTCACAGTGTCATGTAACCATCACCACAGTCTCTTTCCAGGACGTGTTCGCCAGCCCCAAGGAAACCCATACCCATTAAACAGTCACTCCCCATTCACCCCTCCCCCCAAACCCCGGCGGCCGCTGCTCTACTTACCATCTGCAGATGTGCCTATTCTGACTATTTCATAGGAATGAAATCATAGGGCACCAGGGGGGCTCAGTCAGTTAAGTGCCTGACTCTTGATATCGGCATAGGTCTTGATCTCACGGTTGTGAGTTGGAGCCCTAAAAAAAAAAAAAAAATGAAATCACATAATGTGTGGTCTTTTGTGTCTGGCTTCATTCACTTTGTATGATGCTTTCAAGGCATGAAATGGATGAAACATGGATGCATGTTACAGTGCGTGTCTGTATTTCCTTCCTGTTTTATGGCTGAATGATACTCTGCTATACTGCATCCTGCATTTGTTGATCCATTCATCGGTCGATGGATATTAGGTTGTTTCCACTTTTTGGCAATGATGAATATTTGGCTGCTCTGAAATTTGTGTACAAGTCTTTGTGTGAACATATGGTTTCGTTTCTCTTGGGTATATAGCTAGGAGTGAAATTGCTTCATCAAATGTTTAACATTTTTTGAGGAACTGCCAATATGCTTTCCTCAGCAAGTGCACCAAGTTTTACATTCTCACCAGGGATGTATAAGGGTTCCAATTCACTCACTTTCTAAAATCTTAGATATCTTCTAGTTCCTCACATTGGGACCTTCCCTACAGACCTTGCAAAAAATACAACCAACTGGATAGTAACAGAATCGAAATCCCAAATCTGAAATGGGGAAACGGCCTCCAGCCGAATGTGAGCTGACGCCTGACACCTCCAGTCACACGTCCTCCAAAACGTGCTCGCTGCAGCTGTCACCGAAGCAGGGCTCCCGTGAGACTTCGAAATGCAAGGACATCGTAGAATTGCCCGGTCCTCTAGATCTATTAGGTGAGAATGTGCAAGTGTAGCACCTCCACTGTCCCCCCTTCCGAATCAGATGAGGAGAAAAAGGTTGAGTCTACACCTCACTGGGAAGCAGGAAGGAGAGGAAGAGGGCCAGATTCCAGGGAACCATTTTATTAACCACAAGTTAGTGCTTCTTTCTGCAGAAGCCAGAAGACTGGGGAGTTCTCTGGGCTGGGGCAGGTGGACCAGCAGCCGGGCACAGAGTGGTGGGCTGCCGGGCGGGCAAGGAGCGGCTTCGGCCCTGTCTAAGGTGAGGTGATTCACAGAGGTCCAGGTGGGTGGCACCAGGCAGGGTCCTGGCGGGTCCCAGACGCTGGGCCACAGGGCTGCACACTCCACCTTGCCTGCTGGGGTCACGTCTAGCGAGCTGCTGCCCCTCCTCCACCTGCATCCCAGCAGTAAAAACACTTACCTCTAGGTTCCCGAACACGGACGCCGCTTGTCCCCTTGCCATCATTTACATGATTTTCTCCCGGAAAATTTACACCCCCACCCCTTCTCTAGAAAACTCCTACCTATGCTTCAGGTCTCAGCTCAAGCTTGTGGCTTCCGGGACCCTCCCCCACATACACAGGCTCCAAGCTCGCCAAGGGCCGCGAAGGCTCCTTCCCCCATACGCTTTGCCCTGTGGTGCTGTACCACGGTGCCCTCTTACTGTCTTGATTTGTGGCCGTCTCCCCGCAGTGGTGAGCAATGCCAGGGCAGGGACAGACACTTTGCCCATTTGTGTGCCCAGTCCAGTGCCCTAGGCAATGACAGGCTATTTTGCCGTAAGTCTGCTCCTGGGGAACTGAACAGGGAATGACCAGAATTGGTGACAGAGAACCAGGCTACGGGTTCAGGGCGAGAACAGGCGCAGGCTGAGGTGATGACACTCCAAGCCAGGGGCTGGACAAACTATGGCTCATAGGCCAAATCCAGTCCACTTCCTGTTTTGGTATGGCTCAGGAGTGAAGATTGGATTTCACATTTTTTATAAAGATTTTATTTATTTGATAGAGAGAGAGAGAGCATGAGCAGAGGGAGCAGCAGAGGCAGAGGGAGAAGCAGGCTCCCGGCTGCTGAGCAGGGAGCCCAATTCGGCACTCAATCCCAGGACCCTGGGATCATGACCTGAACTGAAGGCAGACGCTTAACTGACTGAGCCACTTATGTGCCCCTGGATTTTGCATTTTTAAATGCCTGAAAAATAATGAAAAGAAGAATAATGTTTCATGATATAAAAATTATATCAAATTCAGGGCACCTGGGTGGCTCAGTTGTTAAGCTTCTGCCTTCGGCTCAGGTCATGATCCCAGGGTCCTGGGATCGAGCCCCGCATCGGGCTCCCTGCTCAGCGGGAGGCCTGCTTCTCCCTCTCCCACTCCCCCTGCTTGTGTTCCCTCTCTCGCTATCTCTCTCTCTGTCAAATAAATAAATAAAATCTTTTAAAAAAAGGAAAATTATATCAAATTCAAATTGAAGTACATAAATAAGATTTTTTATTTTCTTAAGAGATTATGGGGATTTGCCTCTCTTCTTTTTACATGATTACCTACATAATATTCTTGATTTTGCTTCTTGGCTCACAAAGATTAAACTATGTGGCCTTTTACAGAAACTGTTTGCTGACCTCTGCTCTGAATGGTTAGCCACAGGATGCTTCAGTCCTAACAGCCACTCCCACCCCCACAATCCACCCAAGACCAAGCCCGCCAACTCCCCTTCCTTGGATGGCAGCATTCTCTGTGGAGAACTCCATCCCTCCCCATGCTTAACTCCATGCCCCCCCCACACATACCCTTATTCTGTTATCAAAAGGCTTCAGAAAAATACAAAGCAATTCCAGCTCACAAAAAGATGAATAACAGTCCCTGTGATCAGTGACAAAGGTGGGGTAGTCCTAACGTCTTG
This sequence comes from Zalophus californianus, assembly GCF_009762305.2. Taxonomy (NCBI): domain Eukaryota; kingdom Metazoa; phylum Chordata; class Mammalia; order Carnivora; family Otariidae; genus Zalophus; species Zalophus californianus. Next base: position 34,413,216 of record NC_045600.1, on the reverse strand, counting down.
TGTTTACTGAGCACCTACTACGTGCCAGGCACTGCATTAGACTTTTTAAAGACCCTTTTTAAAAGTTCTCATCATTACACCTTCATATACATGGTAGAGCAGAGCTGTTGGTCCCCTTTCCCCATTTTATTCTCTTCTATCTTCACTCTGAGTGGAAAAGGAATCTTTAGCATAAAACATCAAAGTCACACCAACTTATGTAGCACTTATAAGCAAGGCATTGTCTTAAGTCAGGATTTCTCAACCATATCACTATTGACACTTGGGCTGGATAATTCTTTGTGTGGGGGGGCTGTCCTGTGCACTGTAGGATGTTCAGCAGCATCCTTGAACTCTACCCACTAGAAAAATGCTTATAATACCCCTCCTCCAGTTGTGACCACCAAAAATGTCTCCAGACACTGCCAAATGCCCTTCAGGGGTGAAGGTAGGGGCAAAATTGTCCCCAGTTGAGAACAACTATTCTGAATGTTTTACATATAAGCTCACAGAAACTCTATGAAATAGGTCTTGTTATTATCTTCATTTTAGAAATAAGCAATCTATGGTACAGAGAGGCTAAGTAACTTCTCCAGAGTCACACAGCTGGTAAGTGACAGAGCGGGATTTGAACCCATGTCATCTAGCTCCTGTATCCACGCTCTTACTGCTGTCAATTTTACCGGTCTCAGAACCCCACTGAGCCAACCCCACGTAGAAAACTGTAGGGGCTACCCCTTTTGCCCTGGTCAGATGGACTCAGAATTGAGGGCCTCCTTGGCTTGACCACAGGGAGCGTCGGCAAGATAAAACAGAGACTGGGAGAGGGAAGGGGCTAGAGAAAAGGAAGTAAAGACAATGCCAGGGGAACACAAAACTCCTAGGCGTCACAGAGGCTGACTCTGTGTGGCCTGAGAAGAGACAAGTCCTATTTTGTGTCACATCCCGCCAGGGTGCTCATGACCAGCTGGGAGAAATTCCTTCCCTAGCTCTCTCCTCCCTTCCTCTCTCCTTGCCTCGCTCCTTCCCTTCCTCTTTCCCTCCCTTTCTCCCCCACTCCTCTCTTCCTCGCATTCTCCTCCTTCCTTTGATGCTAGTAACGGCTGTGCACCTGCTTCTCCAGATATTATGAGATGTAACTTGAAAAATAAGAGCAAATAAATAAACTGAGGCTCAGATCTTAATGAGGCAGAACACATACATGCACATACACCACCCTCCCTTGAGGGACCTACTAGTACAGCTGGGATTTTCTATCAGTTATGATTGCTACGGGCTGTAGGTAAGAGAAACCAGGCTTAGAGTGGCTTCAGTAAAAGGGGGATAATTATTCTCTTTCCCAGAAGGGTCAGATGTAAGCCCTCCAGGACTTCTGGATGGTTTTGCAATGCTGTTGACAGGATCCCTCTGTCTTTCTGCTTCTCCATCCTTGCTATATGGCTTTCACCCTTTTGCTCATGAGAAGGCTCCTGAACTTCCAGGCATTACGAGCAGGGGGAAGGGACAAGATGGAAATGTGAGCTCCAGCCAGGTCTGTCCTTTTGGCTTACATCTCATTGGTCAGACTGTGTCACATGTCCACTCTACCTGCCAGAAAGTCTGTGGAGGTGTTTGTTTTTAATTGGGCATATTACCATCCTGCAAAAAATATTGGGGCTCAGTGAGTAAGGAAGTAGGGGAGAATGGATATTGAGGAGGCATCTAGCAGTGTCTGCCATGGATTCCAAAGGCAGCGTTCATTCCACTAGGGACCGCTGTTTCCTGAGAGCCAGCAGACTGGGAAGAAGACAGAAACTCTGGGGATGGTGGCTAACCTTAAATCCTCGCCCTTTCCCTTACTGTCTGTGTGACCTTGGGCAGATTGCTTTATCTTTTCATGTCTCATTTTCCTCATCTATAAGATTTGGGGGGAAAATCCCCCCAAATTTGTGGTGGGATTTTTTTCACAGTATTGTCATGGGGATAAAATCAGTTAGCACATGTAAAATGCTTAGAATAGTCTCTGGTGCATAATAAGCCCTCGATAAATATTAGCTATTTTTAGTTGTTATTATTTACTGAATACCTACTCTATGCCAAATGCACCAAGTTATCTTCTCTAATCCTCACAACAAATGCCCGAGGGAAGTAAATGTCCACCCACATAGTATGAGTTCAGGAGGGGTCCCAGGCCCCAGTACCTGTCATTTTGCCATTTCATGGAAGACTTCTAATCCTTGAGAATTTCTTTAATGAAAAGACCTCTAAGAAAGGCCTCTGTGCTCTTTTCAGCAAGCAGCAAGCCGCTTAGACACCAGAGCAGAGATAATCAGCACCACAGGATGTCAGGCAAAGCCTTTCCCTGGCACTTTCGAGGAGGTCTTGCCCTGGGTTTAGTTTCAAGTTTTGAGTGAAGATTTAATCTAATTTCTATTCTTTTTTGCCTGATCTGCAAATTGAGTCGCCCATCCCAGATACATAAAGATTGTGATAATGGTGCTCTGGGAATCAAGCAGGGGCTGAGGCACTCAGAGCTTTCATGGCCAGTTAGGACAGAGTGCAATCTACAGAAATGCTGGAGTAGAGGAGCATGGGGGGAAAGGGGAAACCAAGGGTCACAGATTTCATCAGTTGGCCCCTGGGTAAGGTCAGACTAGGCCAGAGAACTATCAAGTTCAAGCCCCACACCCTGACATTGGGGAGATCCCAGGCTCTGACTGAAGGGCAGCCAGCAGGACAGAAGGCAACCGTTCTGCTGTGAAGGTGAAAACAGACATGACCCCCACCAGGGAGCCCCCAAATCAACCATCACACTGGGGCTCACTCCTGGAAGTTCAGTGTAAATAAAATTGTATGTTCCCGGAAGTGCTCTGAAAAATTTAGACTCCTATCTCAGAATAAATTCTCTTTCTAGGAATATTGTCTACAGAGATAATGTGCAGAAGGATTTTGCACTGTAGCATTGTTTGTAATAGTGACAAAATTGGGAACAGCCAAAGCATTCATGAATAAGGGGTTAATTTATGGAATACATATTTTTAAAAACAAAAATGTACATCAGAATTTAACTTGGAAAGTTATTGCTGAAATGTAGTTAAGTAGGAAAAAGCACGTTATGGGGCAATATGTAAGGTAAGTACCATATATGTGAAAATTAAAAATATATTATACATATTCATATATACATATACATATTCACATATATACATATCTATATTTAGAAAAATATTAGCAGAAAGGCAAGAACACAGAGCAAGACAAAGACAGAGACGTTTGAAAAAATTTCACCAAAATGTTTCTTTTTTTTTTTAAAGATTTTATTTATTTATTTGACAGAGAGAGACACAGCGAGAGAGGGAACACAAGTAGAGGGAGTGGGAGAGGGAGAAGCAGGCTTCCTACGGAGCAGGGAGCCTGATGCGGGGCTCCATCCAAGGACCCTGGGATCATGATCTGAGCCGAAGGCAGACGCTTAACAACTGAGCCACCCAGGTGCCCCCAAATTTCACCAAAATGTTAACATTGTTTATCCGCATAAAAGAGTTCCTGCAGAACCAGGTTTCTCGCTGTTGGAGTGGAAATTTACAGAAAGGCAAAGGGAGGAAGCTAGAATAATCCATATGGTAATAGATTAGAGTTTGAAGCATCAGTATGAACTCATGTTTAGCTTAATATAGACACAGATGGTGGCATATAGAATATTTATAGGTATGTGTATACACACAGGTTAATATATGCACACATATTTCTTTGTTCTGTCAGCTGAGGGGGACTAGAAGAAAAGATACCCCGGAAGCAAGGAGCACACCTTGTGCCCAGATATTTATTCATTTATTCATTTATTGATCTGAGAGAGAGAGAGGGTGCCAGGGAGGAGCAGAGGGAGGACAAGCAGACTCCACACTGAGCACAGAGCCCAGTGCGGGACTCTATGCCACGACCCTGAGATCATGACCCGAGCCAAAATCAAGAGTCAGATGCCCAGACGACTGAGCCACCCAGGCGCCCCCCAGATCTTTATTTCTAATACCATTCTCCAATAAAAGGAACCAGGTTTCCTTGAAGAAATGGCTGATTCTAGGACTAGGGTGTGAAATATACAAAATGAGCCTAGAGATCTTCTAATGCCATAGAGTAAGAAAGGACTGGGCGCCTGGGTGACTCAGTTGGTTAAGTGACTGCCTTTGGCTCGGGTCATGATCCCAGAGTCCTGGGATCGAGTCCCACGTTGGGCTCCCGGCTCAGCGAGGAGCTCATATAAATAAATAAATAAAATCTTTTTTTAAAAAAAGAAAGGACTAAAAAACATTAAAATAAAGTAACCCACATTGATGGGTATGTCAAAGGAGCACAGAATTCCCAATGGCCAATACTGGGAATCCAATTTGAGCCACAAAATGAATAAAGCAGTATTGTATTATAATCTAAATATTAAATAAATGTCTATGAGCCCAGGCTAATATAAATAAATTATTGAATAAATTAATAAATGGTGGGGAGAGGAGACAAAATAAATGTCTTGTGCAGAAGAATTCCAAATAATTTATGTAGATGCTCTGCCCTGAGAGAGGGAGGGCATAACTACTCACTTGGGAACTGTGGCTGTGCACAGTGGTCTCCTTGCAAAAAGGACAGCCAGGAAAGAGGGAAAAAGAATAGCTTCACAGTGGAGAAGCTGACAAGCTCATCTCAGTCTGGTGGTCAAGGTCAATAGCAACATAAATCATAAATCACGTTAGCAGGATGTAACCTTGATATGATGTGATAAAAAGACATTTTGCCACCGTGCTCTTCCTCCTCAAAATTCACAACCCCAGCCTCAACATGAGAAAAACATCAGACAGATTTCCAGGAGAGTGGCATTCTCCAAAATGCCTGACCAATACTCCTCAAAAAATGCCAAGGTCCTCAAAAACAAGGAGAAGCTGACAAATGGCCATAGCCAAGAAGAGTCCAAGGAGACAGGTAAATCTAAAACTGTTAAAAAAAAATAAAGTTTTTCTCTTTTTAAAGTTCCCACAGAATGATTTTTCCCTAAACAAAAGAATCAAAGTGAATTTTGATCTCAACCTTTAACGATGCAGAAAAGCAGTAAGGGCTTTGAAAATGAAGCTTCTCTTTAATATCCTGGATCAAATTCTTACATGGGGCTTAAGGTCAAAGTTCTTGGGCTTTCTCCAAGAAATTGAAAGATTTTCCCAAATATATCAGAGGCAAGCACAACCCTCATAAGGGGAGGGCCTGAAGAAGGTGGAGGCTTCCTTTCCTGGCCTCTCCATGTTCTCCTCATCACACATGTTCATCTCAACACACTCTTTGTGAGATGGCAAAGCCTACTGTTTCCAGGGACATTTACAACACTTTCATCAGCCCTTAGTCCATCTCAGTGGTTGGCCACCATCTGTCCACAGAACAGACCCAGAGGAGCTTCTCAGAGAGGCTGTGGAGTGTCCAGATAGAAGTGCGTGGTGGTGGCCAAGTCCTGGCAGTCACATGGCCTCAGGCCCCTGATTCCTGGGGGACGGTCTGACACTTTGCCATGAGCACATCTGGGGGACAGACTGGTTTATGAGCTATCCCAAAGAATCCCCCAGCCCCCACTTTAAGTCAAAAAGAAGAATCCTGATTCCTTGTGAATCAAGCTGAAAGGGGCAGGCCATGAAATGCTTGTATTTCTTCTTATTGATTTTGTATGTATGCAACTCGACTAAGTAGAATTAGAGCAAATTGTGTTCCTGATGACCTGGGAAATATGCTACAAAAATATTTCTTCTGAGTAGTCCAAAAAGTCCCCGAAGTTAGCACTAGGATTTAGAAACAAGGTCAGAAAATGACATTTCTGAAAACTGAAAATGACAAAAATCAATATGCAATGAATGGGATTAGTCCCCCCTAGTTACTCATACCCTATAAGTCATCCACCTCAGGGATGCTTAGCAAACATATCATAGATAAGACTGGAGTGCCTTCCAGATCCAGTCAAGGACCTCAGGAGTCTTTGCATTGCCACCAGAAACTAGTCAATGGACTTTAGCTTATTGAGATAAACTATAATTTTGAAAATTGTAACATGCTAATGACAAATGCAATGGAAAGCTCTCCTTGGAACCTAGAGATATTGGAGATAAATAGAAAAGTCCTGGTCAGGGTTTTAAAAATAATTCTACGGGAAGGGAAGACACAGCATGGGGAATATAGTCAATGATACTGTAATAGTGTTAGATGATGACAGATGGCAGCTACACTTGTGGTGAGTGCAGCATAGCGTATAGATGTTGAATCAGTATGTTGCACACTGAAAGGAATGTACCATTCATTGTGTGTCAACCACACTCAAATAAAACATTTTTTAAAAATAAAAATGAGTCTAACCAAGAGTGACCAATTTATGGTTTTTGGTTGCTAGAAAAGTATCTTTTCTCTGGACAGTTGGGACAACTCTTTAGATTCTAGAAGAGCTGGTCCTATGAGATGAGGTAACCCTTCCTTCACTTTCAGTTTTGCAAGGAACTTTAGGATCTCCAGGAAAGACACTGGGAAGGAAGGAAGGTAAATGGACCTGAATATCCAGTTAGTAGGAGTCCTGCATTAATGCATCTCTAAATCAGTGTCTCATGAGTTTGGAAAGTGTCCCTCCGTACTCCAGAGCTAGGACAAACCTGCATGCACTGAGGCAAGGGAGGTCCCACATCACAAGGCTAAGGACTCAGATGCTGGACTAAGATGTATTACTAGCGCCTACTTCATGAAGCCTGTGTGGGCTGCCAGTTGGCCTCGTTAAAAAAATAGTATCCTACCTCTTAAATTCTATAAGACTGCTTATTTTCTTATAGAGTCATCTCCTTTGGAGACTGGCTAATGTTACAGTCAGTGAAGACAGATCGGTCTGACCTACCCAGATGTTTCTCTAATTATTGATTTTTCAAATTCATCCAAGAGCAAGAGGATTGGGTTCTTTCCTAAATGCATTGAACCACTGAATGGTCCCCCACCCAGTAGTTGGGTATTGGTGAAGAAACCATGACAAGACATGTTTGGACTACAAAGCCTGCACAAGGATCCTTTGCTCATGCTATCAACTTCTATGGCCTGAAAAACACTGCTTCAAGGGCTCCACAATTTCCCAGTTATCATTTAAAAAGCAAAACTCACAAGAGGGAAAATTTTGCTAGTTGCCCAGGTGCAGGGCATTGGCCACAGTTTCCTTGAAGAAGTTTTACCCATGGGTTACAGAGAACATATGTTTTAAAATATTTGCCTGTATATGAGTAGAAACAACCTTATTCCTCACTATATGCTCTTTAAAAATAAAACTTAACTTGACTCCATTCTGCTTTCTAAGACAACAACCATTACTTCTCCTTCCCTACTTTGCCCTCTCCTCTCTGTCAAATGTCTTTTATGACAAAGAAATTGCAAGGCTTCAGGTCATACTCAGCTTTCCCCTTTTCCCCAAGCAAGCAGATGTGTGCCATGGAGCCCCTACAAGGCTTGGCTTTGAAGGCACCAGGTACCTCTAAAGGCAGGGATGGGGAGTGGGTCTGGAAACAACCTGATGGGCAAAAGCCTTCATGAGGAGCATCTACACAGTAGCCCTTGGTTTCTGCAGGCCTCCTTGGGGCACACACACCCCATTATGATTACAAACATTTGCCAGCTCAAAATGTCTTCTCCAAGCCCCTCTATAAAAGAATATTAAAATCAAGGCTCGTGCTGTTATGAGTTTCTGGAACAATAGTCCTGGAGGCAACAGCTGCTCTTTCTTATTGTTGTAAAAGCAAATCTCTTGGCAGCACTGAGATGGGCTTTTATAACTTCCCTGGAGGGAACCCATTGAAGTTCAAAAGTGATTCCCACCAATTCCCAACCTCTGTGTGATCCAGAAGAACCCCCTGCCAGCCACCAGCTAGGGAGGCAAGGTGTGGCCCATGAGCCCCTCCTCCTATGAACTACACAAGAAGGAAATGAAAAAGAGAGAGCGAGAGAGAGCTTTCCAAAGCCTGGACAGCATTCCTCTGTGTCTAATGGCCCTACTCAGAGGCAGCTGCTACCTTCAGGCATGACTTCCTCTCTGGAGTATCTGGAAGGCCTGAGGTCAGGCGTCAGCGCTTTGCACCAAAGATACTCCTGAGTTTCAACCTCCAAAGGAACAAGGCAAGGATCCTCTTTGCTGAAGAGACTCCAAAGGAGAACAAAAATGGAACTTGTTGGCAAGGAGCCTGACCCGACAGGTCTCTGGTTTGCTAAGGAGACAGTAGCAGCTCTTGTAGGTGAGAGCACAGAGAGGGAAGGGGACTCCGGCAGCTCAAGAGCCTCAGACATCAAAACCAAATCCGTGTATCTGGGGGAGTGCAGCACCGGGCCCAGGCTTTCCCGCTCAGTTTGGGTGGACAGATAAGCCTGGTTCACCTCTCGAACGAGAACAAGGCTATTTTTTTCTCACTGTCTGCTTCTGTCATCGTTGGGAGCCCAGGAGATAAGCCATTTGAATAGGGTATAGTAATCAAATTAGGTATCATTTATGTTTTATATGTATTATTAAATCCTCACAAGGAGCCAATGAGATGAGCATTATTATATTCATTTTATATGTGAATAACTTGAAAATATTAGGGGATAAGTAACCTACTCGAGAATATGCAGCAAGCAAATGGCTGAGGGGTGATTTGACCCTGGCTCCAAAGCGCATGCTCTTTGTCAGGCTACCTTCCCTCTCCACCTCCCACGCCCTCCCTGCCCAGGGTGGCTGCCCCTCAAGTCTCAGACAAGGGACCTGGTGTGTGCCAAGCCCTCAGAAGAAAAGTGACCTCCACAACACTCCTTGGGGTCTCTCATCTGAATATTTCACACACTATTTGCTGAAATTAAAACATTGGCCTGTCACGTGAATGGAGGTCCTTTGTAAATGCCAGCCTCTCAGGGTTGCAAGGCTCCCGAAGAAGCACCCGACCTTCATATACATCTCAGGAGTTCTGCAGGTCATGGAGCTGGCCCAAATGCTTTTTGCATAGGAGCAGTTGAACCTGCTCAGAGAAACGGTACAAAATACTGGGAGGACTTCCACTAAAGCCTAGATATTGAAAGCATGTATTTATCTTTGCCTCCCATGGAACTATCTCAAAAATGACAGTACAGAAACGTAAAGGAGGGGCACCTGCCTGGCTCAGTCGGGGGAGCACGGGACTCTTGATCTTAGGGCTGTGAGTTTGAACCCCACCTTGGGTGCAGACATTACTTAAAAATAAAATCTTAAAAAAAAAAAAAGAAATGTAAGGAAGAAATCACATGGACAAGGAGAATGGATGACAAGACAACAGGAAACAAGACAAAGGAAAGTGAATGGCTGAGTAAAGCCTACAGATCAGAGAAAGTTTGAGCCCAGCTGCCTTCAGAGGGTTGGCCGATGACAAGCAAGCAGATGTGTGCCATGGAGCCCCTACAAGGCTTGGCTTTGAAGGCACCAGGTACCTCTAAAGGCAGGGATGGGGAGTGGGTCTGGAAACAACCTGATGGGCAAAAGTCTTCAAGAGGAGCATCTACACAGTAGCCCTGTCCTTTCCCACACCCCGTGCAACCAAACGGTCAGCATTCCTCTACCTCCCATAGGAGACAAGGGGCATAGTCCCTGGAGGAACTGAGCTGAAACATTTCCAGAGCTGGAGATACCAAGTTCAATAAAGAGTAAAGTACTAAATGGATGAATGTCTACATACTGGACAGTGGGGCTTCTGAGCCCTATGTCCACCCCTCTCCGAAGGCTGGCAGACAGGTGCTTGGGAGAAAATGAACAACACCAGAGAAAGACTTATCTGTGATGACATTTCAGGGCTGCCTAACAGAAAGGCACAGCCTCTGACTTCCTTATTTTACTAAAAATTTTTAAGCTTTTCATTTTGAAATAATCTGACTTCCCCCAAAGTTGAAAATATAGTATATAGTTACCATAAATTCTTCACTCACCTTTCCCAAATGGTAATGTTTTACATAAGCATAGTACAAAGATCAAAATCAGGAAATGAACATCGGTACCATACTATTAATTAATGTAGAAGCCTTATTCAAGCGTCACCAACTTTTCTTCTCTGGTCTGGGATCTAACCCAGGGCCACGCATTGCACTAAGTTGTCATGTGTCTGAGACTCCTCCTACAATTTAGGACAAATGACCATTATTTCTTTATTTTGAATGACTTTGACACTTTTGAAGAGGACTGCTCAGCTACCTTCCAGAATGTTTATTCTAAGTGCATCATATCAGGAAACATATGATATCAGTATATCTCATTACTGGCTATGTTAACTTTGATCACTTGGTTAGGGTGGTCTCTGCTAGGCTTCTCCACTCTATTGTTACTTTTTCTTTTCTTTTTTTTTTAAGATTTTATTTGTTTGAGAGAGACAGAGCAAGAGAGAGCACGAGCAGAGGGGAGAGGGAGAAGCAGACTCTCCACTTGAGCAGGGAGCCTGCCGTGGGGCCCCATCCCAGGATCCTGGGATCATGATCTGAGCCAAGGCAGATGCTTAATGGACTGAGCCACCCAGGTGCCCCTATTGTTACTTTTCTAATCAATAACTATAGGTGGGGAATAAAATATCCTGTTTCTCAATACACTTTGACCTACTAATTTTATCATCCACTGATGCTCTTGCCTGTAACAATGATTACTGTGGCCTTTGCCAAGTGGTGATTTTTTTTAAATTTCCATCATTACTTCTAGATTTTTAATTAAAATTCTATAGTTAGAGCTTTATCTTCTTCCCCAATCATTTATATATCTACTAAAGCATTTATTTATATCAGGATAGACTCATGGATATTTATCTTAGCCTATTCTATCCTTTTTTTTTTTTTACTTGAAGTATAGTTGCCACACGATGTGACATTAATTTCAGGTGTACAACGAGTGATTCAACACGTTTATAGGTTATGCTACGCTCACCACAAGCGTAGCAACCATCTTCTGTCTTATCTTATTCTCCTCTCATTATTTTGTTGCTCAAATTCTCTCAGATTTGGCCAGTGAAAGCTTTTTTCAGTTGGCTCTTCCATCCTTTCAATATGTCCCTACCATTTTTTGAGTACTTTATTACTTTTTTTGTTGAAGATTTGTTTATTTTAGAGAGCGAGAGAGTGTGAGCAGGGGGAAGAGCCGAGGGAGAGGGAGAGAAGCAGATTTCCCACTGAGCATGGAGCCTGATGGGGGGCTTGATCTCATGACCCTGAGATACCATGACCTGAGCAGAAACCAAGAGTCAGATGCTTAACTGACTGAGCCACCCAGACATCCCAAGTACTTTCTGACTTTCTGAAACCATAAGATATTTCAGGCTCATCCTGTACTTTTCCTAACCTAGCCTAGAATGACCTATTTCTCTAAGGAGTGCTAGCTGCTTTTACTAGAGAATGACATATCAAAATCAGGGCTGCCCTTAGATGTGCTTGTTGCTATTGGGGTGCATCTCTTCTAGACCCTCTCAGCAGACAGAGCTAGAAAATAAATTTATGGACACATATGCACACACACACACTTATATTCTATAGTTGTTTTAAAAATAGAGACTCAAATTTTAGTTTAAGATGGACATATACTAAAGTCTGCTTCCAAGATGAAGAATGGAGAAGCACAATACAACTCCCCAGTGTTCTCAATTCCACGAAGTTGTAAATGCTCTTTCATATACCTTCACATGGAACAAATATGCAAAAATAGATAAGTACCTTAAACAAGCTGCCAAGGGTTTCTTCCTAATAGCTATTTTTCTTTATAGTTTCTACTTATACTATTTACATGGTTTACAGAATATTTACATAGGTTCAAAATTCCTTCCCACAAAACACTTATTAATTACACAGGCAAAAAGTAAGCTTTATAGAGAAGCCTGGAAGATACTTCTTTCATCAAATGATCAAAGGGAACATCACCAGTAATAGGACAAGTCAAAGTCATGCACTGGATACAATAAGAAGCACGTAGTACCCCTTTTGGGATATTCCTACCAAAGATGCATGACTTGACTCTAATCAAGAAGAGACATCAGACAAACCCAAGTTGAGGGAAAGTCTACAGAATAACTGACCTGTACTCTTCAAAAGTATCAAGGTCACAAAGCAAAGACTGAGAAATTGTTCTAGATTAAGAGACTAAAGAGAAACAAATAAACATAACGTGTGAATCCAAGCTGGATCTTTTTGCTATAAAGGGTCTTCTTAAGGAAACCGGAAACACGTGACTGGGGTTTGAAAATCAGATGGTAATAATGTAGCAATGTTAACTTTTCTGAGTTTGATGTTGTGTTATGTAGGAGAATGACCTTGTTTGTAGGAAATACTCACTAAAGCATTTGGACATCATGGAATTATCATGTCCACAGTTTGCTTTCAAATGGCTTAGGAAAAAAAGTTCTTTCTGCCATATCCACAACTTTTTTTAAAAAGATTTTATTTATTTATTTGAGAGAGAGAGAGAGAGCGTACGTGCACAAGCAGGGGGAGGCGCAGAGGGAGAGGGAGAAGCAGGCTTCCCGCTGAGCAGGGAGTCCTATGCGTGGGGCTTGGGACTCTTCCTGGAATCATGACCTGAGCCAAAGGCAGATGCTTAAGCTTAACCCACTGAGCCACTCAGGTGCCCCTGTCCACAACTTTTGTATAAGCTTGGGTTTGCTTTACATTTTTTAAAATTAATTAGCAAATTTAGAGAGAAAAGTCATGGGAGAAAAGATTTTTGAAAAAGTTAGATGTTTAGTCCAGAAAATTAAACATCCAAATACTAGAGCTCCAGAAAGACAAAACAGAGTAAACAGAGGGGGGACAAAGTTATGAAAGAAGTGTAATAGAAGAAAACATCTGAGGCATTTTTCCTACGGGATACCATTTCTCAGATTAAAGGCCCCACCAAGCACTCAGCACAATAAATGGAAAAGACCAAGGCATATCATCATGAGATTTTAGACCTAAAAGAAGATGCAAAGAACTTCTGGGGGGAAAAAAGTCACATACTCTTTATAAGGCCATTTTTTAAAAGTAGATCATTTCTCTTTGCCAAGCCTCAAATCAATAAAATTCTTTTGATAAGACAGTGACTGAAATGTTCAGAACCAGAAGAGACACACATCAGTCAAAAAGGGGCTTTTCAACAAAATCCTGCGATTTTCTACTCAAGATAATGTTAAATTATAATCAGAAACTACTCAAACGAGTTTCTCAGCCCTTTCTTTTAATGAGATTGCTTCTTGAATGGTGTCAAACATCCGAGCAGATATTTGAGACCGCCCCCCCGCCCCCCCCACTTGTCCTGGGAAGGCTGCATGAAAGAGGATAAGGCTGTCCTCCCAAGGATGTAAGAGGATGCCGCGGATAAATGTCCAAGGATAAGGTGTGTGGACACTCATTGCTCACCGCTTCTCTCCTGGAGGTGAACAGCCTCGTTCGTTTCTACCCAAAGTTGTCTAACAGGGATGCCATCCAATTACAACTTGTTCTTCCCACAAAACACCCAACATATGTGGCAGCCCTGGGCATTTGGCCTGACCTGGTCTTCAGCTGGTGAGCCAGCCTGGGAGCAGGTCAGATGACCCTGCTGGCTTCTTCCCCAAGACTTACATCCCCATTGAAGCCTCAAATTCTGGCTCTGCTGGGGAGAAGCACAAGACACACAGGAAAAGAAGGTATTTCTCTTTCAGGCCTTGGACAGCTGGGCCAAACCTGCTCATGTTTTCCTCTTGTCTTCTGCCCCACTGTCATCCCTGTGTGCTATACGTGAGCGGGGGGCCCACCTTCCAAGCAAGAGGCGGCCCCAGGCCCACAGCGTCTGGAAAGAAAGTCCGAGGAGCTTTCTCTGAAATTAACCCAGTGAAGAAGAAGATGACAGCAGGAAGAAGGGAGCTCAAAAGTGTCACTAAGGAAAATATTGCAAAAGAAGGATAATCCCCTAGAAAACAGAATTTGTAACTTCTTTCCTTCTCCTCCCCCAAATCTTACCCACTCGTTAAGCCCCATCGGTGGTTCTCAAACCAGTCAAACCCAAGCTATAGGGCTGCCAGGGGAGACTTTGCCTTCCCTAGAGGCTGGAATGGGACTCCACAGCCACAGAGAGCCAAGCTATGCATTGGTGGCAGCAGGAGGACCTAAACCATGCCAAGTAGAACCCAGAAGCCACCGGGAACTGTGTCAGGGAGGAGAGAAACTTGGGGTCTCCCTGTCTGAGAACTCATTGCCAAACATGGTTTCTGTTATCCTTCTAATGGCTACACTTTTTGAATGTTCTTCTTAAGGTTAGTGTGGCCCAGGGCCAGCACAGGTTACAATGCGGAAGGCTCCAGACACATCAGCCTCATCGGGATGGGAAGCCTTTGAGTCACAGCCCCTGTAGCTCCCCAGTGCCATGGGAAGTGCAGAAGATTTGTCAACAGTGTGTCACTCCCTTTGGACAGCTCCAGGGTCTTCTCTTCATCAATGTGACCCAGAACAGCCATTAAATTTATCTGTACACAGAGAGAATTTAGACTCAGCATTCATGAAGCCTCTGCACTTTCTATCTGCCCTCAAGCAATCAGCATCATTGAAAAGAAATCCTTCCTGATTCCAACAAGTAGATTTTGAAAATTTCTTCCATCTTCAATTATTCTTACTACTCTCCTTCTTGCCCTGTGACCTGACTGGGAGCAGCCTTGAGGGCCCACACCCCCAGACAACCCACCAGCCATCAGGAATATATTAAATTTTTGTCTTGACCTAATTTCACTCCAAATTTGAGAGCCCTTTGCTATCTTAGGAAGTTTTCAATCACTTATCAGGAGTCTCAAATTTAGGTTCCCACTGCAGAGAAATTATGGCTTCCTTAGTTACAATAAAACCCTTCCAAATGGCCAGCATCTAATTAAGCACTAATTAGAGTGAATGTTCACCCACCAAATATAGGAATCAGTCCAGATCCCCTTCCTTCTCTGTGTCTATGAGCTATGGAACCAGACTGCCTGTTCAAATCTTGACTCTGCTACTTATTAGCTGTCCCCTTGGGTGAACCTCTCTATGCCTCAGTTTCCACATCTGTAAGAGGAAAATAATAAGGGTTTATAATTCATGATTTTATTGTGAGACAGCCCTGATGTGCAGGAAGAATCACATGGGGTTTTAGTGCTGGATCCTGGTGTATCCCTCCCAAGAAGGCCACATCCAATCCCATCTAAGCTCCCCTTGGAGTTGCTGGATGTTTGCAGCTCTTAAAGAGACAGTTGGTCCCAAAGGAGCTTCTGACTGAGTGTGAGGTTCTTTGTGGCATTGCTTTTCCAGGGGTTTGGGAGCATATGGTGAGAAGCAGAGTTGGGCCTTATTATCAAAGAAAGGATTAACTTGAGATCTAGTTTTAGCACTGGTTTGAGACAGGGCTAGCTTCCCCATCCTGCCAAACCAGGGTAAGGGAGACCAAGAAAGTGGCGCTCTAGGAAAGCTAATTTTCCATTTCTGTGTAAGGTGCACTGGAAGAGATAGATCTGAAGCTGGGGAGATGGTCCAGGTGGGAGACAAACAGGCCTGGGCCAGGTGGTGCCAGCCATAAACATGCAAAGGCAAGAATAGATGTGTCTCGGTGCATTCAGCCTGCTATAAAGAAATATCACAGACTGGATGGCTTATCAACAACAGACATTTATTGCTCACAGTTCTGGGGGCTGAAAGTCCAAGGTCAGGATGCCAACGAGGTTGGGTTCTAGGGAGGGCCCTCTTCCAGGTCACAGACCTCTCACTGTATCTTGTGGGGTACAAGAGCTTGGAAGCTCTGTGGGATCTCTTTTATAAGAGCACGGACTTCAGCCATAAGGACCCCATCCTCATGACCTAAGCACCTTCCAAAGTCTTCACCTGTTAATATCATCTATCACCTTTGGTGGGTAAGATTTCAACATAAATTTTGTGGAACACAAACATTCAGACCATAGCAAGATGAAAGGTGGTTCCAAGGAAGAGCAATCTGAACAGGGGAGAAGGAACAGTTAAGAAACTCTAGGTTTGGGACGCCTGGGTGGCTCAGTCGGTTAGGCATCTGCCTTCAGTTCAGGTCATGATCCCAGGGTCCTGGGATCGAGCCCCACAGCGGGCTCCCTGCTCAGCGGGAAAGTCTACATCTTCATCTGCCTCTCCCCTCGCTCATGCTCTCTCTTGCTCACTCTCTCTCTCTCAGATAAATAAATCTTAAAAAATAAAAAAGAAAGAAAAACTCTAGGTTTAAGTCTGGGTGGTTAAAAGAATCTGTAACTAGGAGGACAGCCCAGTGATGTGGGAGTTGATTAGATGCTGCTTGGTGACACCCTCCTGTAAAGATCCAGGCAGCTCCAAACTTGGGGTAAAGAAAGCAGTCGGGGCTAGGCACCCAGATTCCAGAGTAACACATATCCATCATGAAGTTGTGAGAACAGTTGTCTCCTCAGAGGGAAAAGACATAAAGAGAAAAGAATAAGAAGTTGCCATCCAATACTGAAGAAGCTTCTCTTATCAGGGCAGAAGAGGGAATGAGGACTAGAAGTAGATGGAAAAGGAAAGGTCCAAGAAGGAAAAAGTGTTAGTTAGGGTTTTTCAGGGAAACAGAACCCACAGGACATGTACCTTACAGAAAGAGATTTATTTTAAGGGACTGGCTCACATGATTATGGAGGTTGCTAAGTCCGAAATCTGCAAGGTAAGCTGGCAGTCTAGGGTCCTGGGGAAGAGCTGATGTTGCAGTTCAAGTTCAAAGGCCATCTGCTGGCAGAATTCCTTCTTGCTCGGGGGGGCCCTCAGCCTTTGTTCTATTAAGGCCTTCAAAGGATTGGGTAAGGCCCACCCAAATTGGAGGGAGGGGGGTAATCTGCTTCACTCAAAGTCCACCAGTTTAAATGTTAATCTAATTCACAAAATACCCTTATAGAAATATCCAGAATAATTTTTGACCAAATATCTGGACACTGAGTCCCAGCCAGATTAACATATAGAATTAATGATCTCAGAAGATGAGGACATATGTCTAAGGAGACCATGGATAGGATTTTAAGATTGAGAATGATGATCGAATATGAGCACTACCTGAGAGGCCTAGGATTACAAAGGAAACATCCAATGGATTCTGCATCTGTGGATCATTGCTAACCACCTTTCTCCTCCTGTTAAGTGTATGATAGTGGTTAAGAGCATGGGCTTTGGGTTAAAAAAAATTCTGAGAGCCCATACTGACTCAGGCATTACTTGCTGTTACCCCTGCACAAATCACTCTCCCTCTCTGGGCCTCAGTTTTCCCATCTCTAAAATAGGGGTAACAGCAAATAAATCTATTTCTTATGATTGCTTTGAGCACTAAATGAAATAATATTTTTGAGTGTCTACTAGATACGAAGTGCTTGATAAAAAGTAGTTCATACTCTTTAAATTAAGTGAATTAATTAGATTCTTAATAGATTGATAGCATCATTATCTTGATCATTATTGCTTTCATCTATCCCATATTCTGAGGACACAGTTTAGAGTACAAGGATTAAAGAGGAATAGATCAAGGACTAAAGAAGTCATTAAAGATGGAAGGAGGAGTAAGGAAAAATGTGTGCATGCACTGGATCTCAGACCTGGCATTCTAACCTGCAACTCAGTCCTGAGACTTAGATACTTTTAGTTCATTCCCTCCCCTTTACAAGCAAGGAAACATTTTCCAAACTAATGTACTATCTTCTCCTAACCCTTAGTTCAGTAATAGAGTCAGAACTAGAAAGCAGACCTTTTCCCTCTGCTCTCTGCCTTTGTCACCAAATCAGTATGTTCCCAACTCCCACAGCTTAGCCCTTGATTTTGATGCTGCATTTCCTAAAAAACTTCCAGAGAGAATGAGGGTCACAGTGGACCACATCACTCCCTTCCCCCGGCAGTGCTGAGGCATATGAGGAGCAGTAAGCAGGTGTGGCACTCACACCACACAAGGCAGGCATGAATTCTGACTCTTATGTTTTACTCAGGTTTCCCTGACAGTCAAAACTATCTTTCGTTTCTTCTTTCAGCCCAGTGAAACAGGGGTTAATGACTTTGTCCAAAGAAACAAAACAAAAGACTCAAATCCAATTAAAAAGATCTCAGAAACAAGTCAGGCATAAAGAGTGTTCCAGAAACTCTACAATTGAATTTTTTTTCATTGACAAATGATCCTGCCATTGTTGTAGATATGGTAACATATCTAATTCCTATAATTCTATATCCTTACCCGAAGCCTGCAGGAGATGCTCTGATGGAAAGAAAGATCAATGGAACTGAAAGGAACATATTCCACTTCATTCCCTCTCTCTGAATTCAATTTCTCACCAGGTACTCTGATAGATTCCCTCTTCCACCCCCTGCCTGAAGCCAATTCTCATTTATCCAACCCTAATGAAGAACATGAAGCCAACGGATTCACCAAACATCTAACCTAGTAAAGACCTCAACCCTCTCCCCCAAGCAAACCTCCTCCTCTTGGCAATTTTGTCTGATGTTCTCCATCCAGAAGAGAAAAAATTAAACTGGAAAATGACCAGAAAGAGAAGAGACAGAGAGAGGATTGAATGGCCTAGGGAGCTCGCATACAAGAGAACCTGCTTCAGTATTATGAAGTGTCAACCACGCTTGGGTTATGTTTAAATAAGACTTATCTGACTCTTTTGAGAAAGCACCAGCATCCAAATTATCCACGTGGTAGAACATCTGTGCCCTGCTCTATGACACACAAAGAAGACATCATCCTGTAAGTGACATTACTCTGTGTGTTATCTTGGATAAGTGATTTAATTTCCCTGGGACTTAGTTTTCTCATCCATAAAATAGGTATAGTAATAGACTCAACCTCAGAGGCTGTGATGAGAATTAAATGAGTTATTATGTATAAAGCACTATTTTATAGATGTTACCAAAGGAGCATAGAATACCTGAGAATAATTCCCCAGGACCTTCACAAAGAAAATGATGCTTGGCTTGGCCTTAAAAAAAAAAAAATGGAGCAGGGTTGTAAGGAGTACAGAAAAGTGGAGAAGCCAGCATAACAATGGCAAAGAAGTGAACATACACAGGTATCTCTGGCTGACGGGAGGCTGGAGTGGGAGAGACCTGGGAGGAGAGGCTGCCGGAGCCCCAGGCCTCCTCTCTAGGCTCTGCTGGGCAAGTACATGCAGGGAGGAGGCTGTCCAGGTGATGGGCGGAGCTTCTGCCACAGGGAGGAAGCGGTCCTTGACTGGGGACAGAAAGAGTGGTCCTGGGAGAGAAGGAGGAGCATCTCCCATCTGCTCCCATCAATGCCCTCAGCATCTGTTCCCATTACTTCCCCATGGTAGGGGGCAGGAAGAACGAAGGGATGTCTGGCCTGGGATGGAATGGTTTTCCAGTTAAATTCAAACAGAGCTAACCCTTGGCAAGTTTCTGAGTGGAGCTTTCTGTTCTAGAATTTTCCCTCATGAGCACCACCTTCATAAGCAGCCCCTATGCACAGGCTCCCCTCTGTCCCTGGCTCTCCAGAGTCCCCCGACACTCTGAGGAAGGAGCAGCCCAGGTGAGGCAGACTTGGGAGACCATGTGTGCAGGAATAACATCAGCAGCCCCAGGCTTTGTTCCCTGGAAGGTCCAGGCCATCTCACCAGGCTAGCAGCCTTGACCAGCTGAAGTGCTCACTGAGGTGATGGAAACAGACGGTGGGGTGTGGGAAGTAGCCTGGGGACCAGCTGTGAGATCACAAACCACGGTATGTTCCACTCACCCTCCCGTCCAAAGTCTTTGGTGGAGATAGTGGTTGGCAACCCCTTGAAGTCCTTGTGACAAACAGGACTTAACACAGGCATCACTAGATCAGTGCAGGGTGAGGGAGGACTGGTCCTTGAGTGTTGCCTCACTTCTTCCTGGCCCACATCCCAACCATCCTGGTTTCTGTGGTAACCAGCTTTGCACAGGGATAAACTGAGAGCATTGTGCCTCAGCTGGGCTGTGCCTCCAGGCTTCCTGGACACGACAGCATGGAGCCCAGCCAGGATCTGCAAGGAACTTAATGACTCACAGGGTGACTCTGAAGCACTCGATGGATGTTCCTCCCTTCTGTCGCTTAGACATTTGTGGGCACAGCGGGGCTGAGCCCCAGTGGCCTAAGGCAAGAACCCTGACTCAGGCAAGAACACCCCCTTGTGTGGCCTTCCCACCTCCTCTGTTGTAAGCTTTCCAGTCTCCTCCCTATGCCCCAAGCTTCATTTCCCCAAATGGGCTGCCCACACTCAAGATTTTGGCTCAGTCCTTCTCTGAGGAAACTCAGGCTAAGATACACAGTTGGAGGAGGCGGAGGAGGAGGTATAGAGAGCCCCAAAGAGGAATACACAGGTAAGCAAAGCCAGCAAAAATCACAAAGGAGAAAGATCAAAGGAGAGAAGCTTCATATTCCCAGACCAACCAAATCCTATGGCAGTTGCCGGCTCAGGGAGGCATCATAGAGTCTGAAGTGGGAAGGAGAGGCCAGTGAGGGATGTGAGTCGGGAGGGAAAACCACCTAGAGAACAGTTACAATCCAGACCTCTCACCACCCCTACCTCCGCCCACACCCAGATCACACAGCCATATCTCAGAGCATTTCTGCCGCAGAAACGACCACGTGGGGCAGAGCCGAGGACCCCTCCAGGGTAAACCATTCTCCTGGAGGAAGCAGTCTGAAGGGCCAGGGCACAGATGTGGATGGGTGAGACCCCCACTTCGGGGAGAACTGAAATCCAAGCTTGGGAGACCAGGCCAGCTGGACCTGACCAGACCATGATCCATTGTTTTCGTATAACACCCAGTGCTCCATGCAGTACGTGCCCTCCTTAATACCCGTCACCGGGCTAACCCATCCCCCCTCCCCTCTAAACCCTGTTTGTGTCTCAGAGTCCATAGTCTCTCATGGTTCATCTCTCCCTCCAATTGGCCCCCTTCATTTTTCCCTTCCTTCTCCTAATGTCCTCCATGCTATTCTTATGTTCCACAAATAAGTGAAACCATATGATAATTGACTTTCTCTGCTTGACTTACTTCACTTAGCATATCTCCTCCAGTCCCATCCATATTGATGTAAAAGTTGGGTATTCATCCTTCTGATGGCTGAGTAATATTCCATTGTATATATGTACCACATTTTCTTTATCCATTCATCTGTTGAAGGGCATCTCGGCTCTTTCCACAGTTTGGCTATTGCGGACATTGCTGCTATGAACATTGGGGTGCATATGGCCCTTCTTTTCACTACATCTGTGTCTTTGGGGTAAATACCCAGGAGTGCAATTGCTGGGTCATAGGGTAGCTCTATTTTTAATTTTTTGAGGCACCTCCACAACTGTTTTCCAAAGTGGCTGTACCAACTTGCATTCCCACCAACAGTGTAAGAGGGTTCCCCTTTGTCCACAACCTCTCCAACATTTGTTGTTTCTTTCCCTGTCCATTTTTGCCATTCTAACTGGTGTAAGGTGGTATCTCAATGTACACACCATATCTTAGATATAAGTTGACAGGGTGTGAAATTGCATCTCACTTACTATATAACGAAACACCTTAATGATACTCTTAGAAATAATGCCTTTTCTCTGGACCACTTTTCTTTTTAGTATTTAATGTATGTTATCACCACAATTTTCATCTTTTTTCAGAAATACTCCACAAACTCCATTTTCCTTGCTGTGAAACTAAACCCAAAGAGTGGGGATTCCTATCTACATTCTTAATAAGTATTTTGAGATTTCTTTAGAAATGCATAACTCCACAGAATTGAGCTTATAGACCTACAAGATGTTGAAAAGGTGTCACACCAGTAAGAATATCTTGTGGGCTAATTTTAAATGAACACTATGGGGGGGGTCATACCCTCAGAAGTCTCCTGGTTGTCTGAGACCAAACAAGATATAAAGGTAAAGTCAGTAACAAAGCAAACGACCAACAAACCATTTTTACATCAATCAGGACTCGTTTTTCAGTTGAAGTGATCAAAACACAACTCAAAATAACTCGAGCAAAGGGGAGAGTGGAGAGTGGGGGGAAGTGGGCTCCAACACACCCAAGTTCAGGAACTCAAAGGGAAGGTATCAGACCTCTCTCCCTCTTGGCTCTACTTCTTTCAGTGTGATAGCCTCATTCTCTCTGACTGAAGGAAGATCTTAGTTGTAGAAAATTCTAACCATCATCATCCCAACACATCCAGAAAATCCCGGAGAAGGACTCCAAGTGGTCCTGCTTCAGTCACATGTCCACCCATGGCCACTAACTGTGGCCTGAGGATGGGACACCGACTGGCCAGACTCTGGTCACTTGTCCATACCCATGGCTTAGTGGAGCAGAGTGCCAAGAGTAAGAGTTCCCTCAGAATCATGTAGTATAGAAAAATGGGCATTTCTGTAAGGAAAGGGAGTACCAGGGGTGAAGGGAAACCAAGCGACAAAACAATAGATACCTATCTCAAAATTCAATGCACTGGTTTTCTTCAACTTACACTTAACCCCTTAACAGTTTCTCCTGGTCTCATCAATGTGGAAAAGAGGATTTATCTATATTCATATACACACAGAAGAATGAAGAGAGACCCAGAGAATGCTCAACAATCTACCAGTCAGCATTACACAGAGAAATCTTAATCTTAATTTCTTCCGGAGAATGAGCCAAATTCAAGTCAGAGGGTGATGAATTCAAGCAGGAAGGCTCATATTGTTTTGGACAATTCTGGGCAAGTGGAGGAAACATTAGTCAACACTGTGAAACCACAGTAGAGTCAGGCAGGACTCAGGGTGAAAGCTGCCATTACCACCTACCCTGACCAATCCAGTGCCAACACCTGCCTCATGCAGCCCAGCATGACCACATCTACCCACTTCTACTGAGCACTTTGAGCTGAGCACAGACTGTAGCTCCCTTGGCCCATCTTCTGCTAACCAGGATTTAACTATCCTTTTGGATTCTGCTTTTTTGCTTCTGTTTTACCAGGCTATAGGAGCTTAGATTTCATAACTTGGTTGATGCTTCCAAAAAGTTTTAAGGAAACTTCCCACCCTACTCAAGCAATTCCATGCTTCTAGCTCCCTCAACTCCCCAAATCCTAATCCTTGTTCTGGACAAACTGAACTTAACCACCCTTTTTGATCTTATCTCCACTATTTTCTTCATAAATACTTCTTTCAAAGAACTATACTTTAAATTACTGTTCTTCAACTAGCTTTTTACACCTCAGCCTCTGAGCTTTTGCTTGTGTTATTCTCATTCCTTGGTGGTTATTTCTCCATCAAAATTCCAGTCATTCTTCAAATGTTACCTCAAAAACAGCCTTCCTCATGGAGACTCCTACTGCCATCTCAGTGGGAAATGATTGCCATCACTGGTATTAGAATTTGATGTTGGAATCAAGCTATTTTAAATAGCTTTCAAGTATGAGATTCCTCTACTTGTCTCTCTGATATTCTGTCACCACTTTTTGAAAGTGATTTCATTCAATTCCAGCCAGAAAAATTAAAACATGTTCTGGGTCTAAAGAAAGTATTGCTTTTTGGATTTTTCTAAGAATTTAGGATATAGAGAGGACTGTGAATGTGCCATGCAAAATATGAGCCTTAGTCTCATGAGCTAAGGGGAGCAAATTTATGTGAATCTATAACTCTCAGAACAACATGTAAATGTGTGAGGATCTGAGACTACAAGGGTTTTTCATTTGAAATTTGGAGAGTTTGCTACCAGATTCCATAAACTACAGTACCTACTGACAAATACATTCATTAGAAGTTCAGCCTACAAAAAAGACATAAACTGTGTTCCAAGGGAATCCAATAAACAAATAAGTTCCTAGAAATTATAAGTCTTGTAATAGAGCACACTAGCAGTCAGAGCATATGAAACATGTAAACAGCTTCTAAAATATTCTTTTCCTTTATAAAATTGCCTGAATGTAACATAGATTCATTTTGAAATTGTCTCTATACAACGGTTTCCCACTTGTTAATATTCTGTTCTTTATCACAGCAAGCCATTCCAGAGATTTCCCTGTTGGGCATTTTAGATTTACAGATATCTTTTAAAAATGTATTTCAAAAAAAACCCAGTAATTCCTCCTTGCAATCAGACTTCTAACAGGCGTTCCTGCCCTGTTTTCACCTGGTCACCCACACAGTCTGGCTGCTGGTCTCATCACTTAAATGCCTCTCACCAAGTTTAGAAACACCACCTGCTGGCAAACCTAATGAGAAACTTTGGGGTCCTCTGTTACTTCATTTTGTTGTGGCGTTGACATTGGGGGCCAATTTCTTGCTTTTGAAATATATCCACTGGAGCGTGGTCTTTGCCTCTCCTTCCTCGACATTCTCCTGAGGAACCTCAACTGCCAATTGATTCAGCTCTTCAGTGCACTTCTTCACTTCAACACCCGCCTCACTCATCCTCTCCCAGTTTCCCCATCTCAGGATGGGCACCGCCTCATCTGCCTGTTGTTGAGGATTGTTCAAGGGTCCTCTTCTCTCAACCCTCACATTGTATCAGGCACAAGTTCTTACTAGTTCTGCCTCCCTGAATCCCTCAGTAGGTTGCCTCTCTCCTTGTCTTGGCTGGTGCTGGTGCTCAGCACTCTCACTGATTCTTTTTTATTTTTTTTAACATATAATGTATTATTTGTTTCAGGGGTACAGGTCTGTGATTCATCAGTCTTACACAATTCACAGCGCTCATCATAGCACATACCCTCACAATGTCCATCACCCAGCTACCCATCCCTCCCACCCCCCCCTCCACTCCAGCAAACTTCAGTTTGTTTCCTGAGATTAAGAGTCTCTTATGGTTTGTCTCCCTCTCTAGTTCCATCTTGTTTCATTTTTCCCTCTCTTCCCCTATGATCCTCTGTCTTGTTTCTCAAATTCCTCGTATCAGTGAGATATGATATTTGTCTTTCTCTGATTGACTTACTTCACACTTAGCATAATACCCTCTAGTTCTATCCATGTCATTGCAAATGGCAAGATTTCATTCTTTTTGATAGCTGAGTAATATTCCATTGTGTGTGTGTGTGTGTGTGTGTGTGTGTGTGTGTGTATATATATATATATATATATATATATATACATATATACCACATCTTCTTTATCCATTCATCTGTTAATGGACATCTAGGCTCTTTCCACAGTTTGGCTATTGTGGACATTGCTGCTATAAACATTGGGGTGCATGTGCCCCTTCAGATCACTACATTTGTATCTTTGGGGTAAACACCCAGTAGTGCAATTGCTGGGTCGTAGGGTAGCTCTATTTTCAACTTCTTGAGGAACCTCCATACTCTTTTCCAGAGTGGCTGCCCCAGCTTGCATTCCCACCCACTGTGTAGGAGCGTTCCCCTTTCTCTGCATCCTCAATTCTTGCCAGCACCTGATAGCTTTCTGGCTGGTCTCTCTGCTTCTATTTCTATCCTTCTCATCTATCCTCCCACTGCTGCCAGGGTGATCTGAGAACAGCACTGTGTCACCCCTGATCAGAATCACTCAATGACTTTAAATGCCCTGTAGGACAGATCCCAAACCCCATCATGGCATATACATGGGTCCCTGCTTCCCTGCCCTGTCTCCTCTCCAGCTTCTCCCCACCATACTCTGTGGCCATGACATTGTAAACCACAACTGGTCCCACAAATATGCCAGCCCCCTCATGCCTCTTTGCTCTTGCATATGTTGTCTTTTCTGCCGGGATGTCTTCATTTTGCTGGCCTTCCTGGCAATCTCCCACTCCCTCTTCAAGTCTTGGCCCAGTGCTATCTTCTCTGAAACATTTCTGACCCCCTGAACAGTCCTAGGTTCTCTTTCACCTCTGTTTTCACTGTATTCAATATACAATGACACTAACTTTCATTCAATAAGCATTGAATAATCAATCAACAAATCAATAACTAATCTTTATTAAGCACCTACAATGTATGAAACATCCTTCAAGCACTGTTACAATTTAATCACAACTCTATGAGGTAGGTACATTTATTATTATTCCTATTTTAGCACAGGGAAATGGAGGTACATAGTGATTAAATAGCTCGCCCAAGCTCATATAGGTAGTAAGTGACAATGACAAGATTTGAAGCCTGAAGCCTGTGTTCAAAAACCTTTCCACTCTCCAGTCTTCATTAGAGCAATCATTCTTATATGGCAAACATTCCTTGGCATGGTCATGTTTCCCATCAATGACTTTATTAACTTTGTTTTCCCAGGAACTACACAAGGCCAGCCATGCAGGAATTGATGCATGTTTGCTAAAGAAATGTATGAATGAGTAAGTGAATGAGTGAATGAATGAATAAGTGAGACAAGTGTCCACAATACCTCTTACAGGCATTTCTAATTAGTGCCTCCCAAGTCTCCAATCTGCTCTTTCTTCAACATGAGTGTATCCTTCAAGCTGGTGAATCCTGCAAAACCTGACAGTACATTCAGTACAAACAGCCTTTAATGAATAGCAAGAAGCAAAAACCATTAATCAAGCACTACCTGCACAAGAACCAGCTGTGGAGAGTTCTGCTGAAATATGTCATGGCCACTGCAGCTCAAGCATACAAAAGACTGACCCCACTGGTCACAGGCCGCAGCAGACACACCCTCCAGGGACAAGAGCGAACTGAGCTGAAAGACTCACAGCCTGGCCATTTGGCCTGGTGTTTTGTTATTTTCTCCTTTGCCGTCCCTACCTCCCCACCCCCCCACCCCCACCCTGGAGAAGAATGGAGAAACGAGGAGATCCAGGGAAGAGCATACTTGTTGCCATCTCATTCCCCAAGTTCTTTCTTCCTTCCAAGACAGTTGTTGGCTCTGCTGATTCTACTTCAGATTCTTTCCAAGGAGCTCTATACCCATTATCCCTACATGCTTCCTTCTTGCCCTGCAGAGAACCCTAAAGCATTCCAGAAATGAGTTCACTGGGGCTTGATCTTTTCTCCACTCTACAGTGTTTTCAAGCTGACTACAGCCTTAAAAGTTGTCCAAGCATGTGAAATCATGTGACTAAATGGTTACACACCCAGACTCCAGAACCCAGCTATAAATCTCAATGCCACCACTTAACTAATTCTAACTCTGTGTATAAGCTTTTAGACTCCTGATGCCCCAGTTCGCAAATCTGTAAAATAGAGATGGTCATAGTTCACATTTCATAGGGTCATTGAGGGATTAGAACAATATGATAAATATAAAATGCTTAGAAAGTTGCCTGACACATAATAAGCGCTGAATAATTTTTCACTTTTATGATTATCATTAACAAGTACTGAGCCCCTAGGGAGTCATGTATCCATCCAGTGTTTTGAGGAGATATAAAAATAATGAAGAGCCCACAAGAGTTGATTTTTGTCCCCACGGGGGGTGGGGGGGCAAGAACAAGAGTTCATGAACAAAAAAGAAGACAAAACAAAAGCAAGAAGTTTCCCAAGGCTATAGAAGCCAATGACATTTCTGCCAAGAGAAACATTATGTTTTTTTTCAGGAGCATAGCACATGCTTAGAGTACAACTCTCTTCAAGGAAACTCAGAAAACTTGGGACATTTCTCACTCATCTTTGGCAAAGTTACACTTGGGTCTACTGCGGTTTCTCAAGTTTGGCATTGTTGACATTTTGGCAGGATAATTCTTTGTTGTGGGGGCTGTCCTGTGCATTGTAGGATGTTTAGAGGCATCCCTGATCTCTACCCACTAAATGCTAGGAGCACTTCACACTGCAACATGACAACTATAAATATCACTGTGCTCCAAATGTCACCTGGGGCACAAAATCACCCCAGTTGAGAACTACCAGTCTATCAGGATTTCAGAAACAGTACCCAGTGGGAGTTTGCTATGACAAAAAGGCCCTATTTCACTACCCTGGACAGGAGACTTTGGTCTTATAATTTCATCTCACCTGGGCTTCCTTTCCTTGATGGTAGAATCCAGTTATTGTGGGCAGCCTCTCAGGGTTGTGGTAGGGATAGGGATTAACCAAATTTTGTTTGTGAACTCACTTTAACCATAAACCATTCATTCCCCATGTAAAAAAAATATATATATATATATATATATATATATATATATATATATATATATATAATTTAAATACCCAGAGGACTATTGCTCTGCTGTGATTGTGCCTCTGTGTGGATAAGTACATTCAAATTGAAACATTGTCACATTAGAGTCTAAGATTCCAAACCCAGATGATTCTGAAGTT